>NC_047570.1:12960000-14180000 GCF_011004845.1 Esox lucius | reverse complement strand
ATCATCAATACCCTACAATGACTGCATGAGGTATTGAGCTTGATAATGAGATAAACGCATCCAGCCTATGTACTTTATCATGACTCTCTTATGTATGGCCACAGCGCAATGGATCATTAGCTTACCTGAAATCACTGTACGGATGAATTATCCAAAATCCTGCGGATTTTACCCGCTCTTGTTCCCGTTCCACCGCCTTTTCGCTCCCAAACATCCTTAGGGAGAACTTATTGACTCCCGGTTGCAGCATTGCCCCAAACTGCCTGTGAATGAATCCTGCCTGGTACAATCTCTCATCGTCCGGCGAAATATGATCAATGTCATCCAACTTTATGAAGCCTGATTCCTGATCAAGAGAAGCATGTTGGACACCACTAGCACCACCATCGCTGGCGCCTGGCGCACCTGTGTCCGCCCCGCCGCCAATAGCTCCGGGAGGGCTCTCCTCACTCGGAGTGACATCGCCCTCGGTGATGAGGCGCCTCTCCTCCGCTGAGTCTGAGTCGTGCACATGCCGACTAGTGATGGAGGAGAGACTACCTCGAAATCTCCGACAATCTCCGTTTGAGCTGGTCTTCATTGGTCTCCCAATGTCCGTCTCCATGATCATCGTGTCCCCACTCCTGGTCTCCCCGACGCCTTTGCAGCTTCCTCCGGAGGTTGGCGATGGCAAGGGCTTCATCCTGATGCTCTTCCTCCGGGTGTCCTTGTCGCCGTCTTCTCCTTCGCCCATGATTGAAGCTTTCTGTCCAATATGCTGTGGCAAACTGTACAATCTTTTACGCATGGAGGAGTGCAACCTGTCCATTATGGCATTGAGACGAAACAATATTTCTATTTCGATAGATGTCCAGAATAGGGCGGTTATTATTAGGAATTATTGCCACGAACCCCACAGCTCCCTATCTGTGAGTGAAAGCGACCAGTCTGGAGCTAATCTCAAACCCTGAAAGCATTACACTGATACTCATGACACGGGCTGCTGTGGTTCTGCTGGTGCAAATACAGGAAGAGGCTCCTCTCTTGATCATTACCTGACACTTTGCATTGCCTTCTCGCGCTGCTTTTACAACCCAGTTCACCGTAACACCCCGTGCGCTTGCGATGTGGGAATAGCCACCTTAGCATGACATGTGAGGGACGTGCCGACAGACAGAGAGGAGATGAAGAGGTCATGAAGAGCGTGAGGAGAAATGCTCAATATTTTCCTCCAAATTCTTGTTAGTTGTCTGTCAAAAATAAATAGGGAAATTCAATCGTATAACGTATCACAGGCTACATTAACAGAAGCGCGATGACCCTCTGACATATAATGTCATCCCAAGCCTTCTAGTGTCTGAATATTCATGTATGTATTGGTTTGACAAAGGAGAACGGTAAATTAGCTCATCCCAATTTGGACTCCTTATTGAATGGTTAGCTCTCCTAATATTCTTAAAACGCCTTTCAAATCGTTTTAGGTTATATAAAATGGGGAATGTTTTAAGCCATTTCAGACTACGTGTGTCCAAATATGATTTAGGCAAGTAGCCCATGACATTCCTCATTACGTATTTTGTTGATCAGGTTAAAGGATATGATAGCAAGGGTGGTATAATAAGGAACACGGCCACTAATCCAAAATAACCGATCAAACACGTCTACGTTTCTTCAAAATTAATTTGAAATAAAGGTTGTTTTGCTAGTTCGATATGTACAATAGGCAAGTAAGTTCTCAAATGTATTTCCATTAAATATTGTTGGGGAAAGTAATGTTGCTTTAAACACATAAATCTCATAATAACTGCAGGATGATATTTACATAAAGCTTTAGATACTATGTGTAATTTGTCTGGCCAAACACAGGCATGTAGGGTATACTTCTGTTTTGTTGCAGAAGTGACAATCGCCAGTAGAGCTAGGCTTTAGCTTTGAGGGCTAAACCAGTCTCATGGCATGCAACAGGAACAGACTGGGACAGTATTCTAGCTCAAGCCAACTACCTTGTTACAATGAATGTCTGGCATAAGCATTCCTCTGAGTCATGTACCTAGAGAGGAGATGGCAGAGGGCTCAAAGCCTTATTCACCCCTTGTGTTACAGGTGCCACAAAGATTAAAATTTTGGGGGAACAGCCTCATCGTTAGTCAGACCTAAATGATGAGTAATCTTCATCTTGAAGGCACTACTGAGGTATTTCGAAAAATATTATTTAATCTAACACTTCCAAACAAGAATGCATTAATCATTATACACAAACATATATTTTAAGCAACCAAATCAAGGGATTGCAATAATTTCTATGTACTCTGTGTATAGTTCATTACTGTAGGTACACCCTTTTAGTACTGTGTCGGACCCCATTCCTTCGAGACCAGACAGAATGTTTCAGGGTATGGTGTTGGGAAGGTTCCAGGGATGTTTGCCTATACTGACACAATGGCATCACCCAGTTGGCGCAAATAGGATTGCGGTACATTCACACTGCAAACAGCCAGTTCTACACTAAACAATTTTAAGTCTGGGAACTGCGAAGGCCACTCAAGTAAACAAGTCTGGGATTTGACAGGCTAGGCAATGCTATACCACTAATTTGTCCTAGTGGCTGGTTGGTTAAGGTCCCAGTCCAAACAGCAGTGCTCCGCAGTCACTAAAGTGTTTTATTTTATTTTAATGAGATTGTGTCTTTACATGAAGGCCAGTACTTGATTGTATTCATATCTGATAATCTGTTGGTGCACAAGGATCAGTCGGTTATGGTTCCGATATATAAAAAACTAATAATTCTGCAGGAATATATTTTGTTTGTCCAATTGTCCAATAGGCTACACACTACAGGGATGGGTCACCTGGTTTGGACAGAGCTAATAGTTGGCTGACCAGATCATAATAGAAACTCAATTCAAAGGCCATGCAATAAATACCACATTATTTAACACAGCGTGTAAGTATATAATCAACTAAATGACAATATTATAATAATCTTGATCTGGGTACAGTAATAAAAACACCAAGGCCTCTATAAAATGAGTCTATTTCTCTTTGCACTCAATAGTGGAAATTAGTTTTTAATGGAGAGAACATTTCACTCTCCAGTCCTCAAAAGTATGGTGGACAATTAAAATCATTTCAGGGAAGAATGAACACAGAAACAGGCATTCTCACTATTATTCTGTCATGCCATGAAACTGCTGCTGTTTGTAAATAATTATATGTATAACGTCCTTATTAATGGTAGTCTACCCTTAAAAGCTATCTTTCCATCCGGACAACCCAACACAGACATTTTAAAGCCTAATAAAAAGACTGTGAAATTATTGTTTCCTTAAAAGCAGCCTAACTTTCAATGTCTCTTTTTAGAATGTGAATAGAAAAATTGAAATTTAGGCCATGAATGTTTTTTTCCCTCCTTGATAAGGCCATAACTACATCTCAAAATAACATAGAAACGAAGCAAAAACATCACTACGTTTCGTGGTCTTTTGTTTCTAACACACATCACAAAACTGACCTTAGTAGAAAGATTGATTTAACAAGGATCATTGTAATTTAATAAAAATATAATAACTAATAAGTTGTAGTTCCTTTTTGCCTAGTGTTCCGGAAAGAAGATTATGACTATTACACATTTCTTCAAAGTCAAACCCTGATTTAAATAAACTCTTCATATACAGATTGCAGGTGTGCATGGTGACTTGGAGGATTTGGCTCCAGGCAAATCTAAGGACAGCGTAATTGCGTCTGTGAAATTGCTTTCAGCACTATATCATATCCTGTCCACCTCCGTTTGATGCCGCCGCCATTTTTCCGAACTTCAGCAGTAGGCATATGTTGAATGTCCTGCACTCTTATGAATGAAACATCTAACATTGGCGTTATTTAGACAGGGCAACTTGCTTGTTTGATTTAGACTTTTGAATCATTTTGCTTCACGCTGCGAAATTTGTCATTTACATAAAAAAATAATAATATGTGTGACGCACGAGGTCAGGAACTGCCGATTTTCCCGCGATCACATCGACTACGAGTTTAGCTAGCAGTCAGTTAACTCGTTTTAGATTATTATAGCTATATTATATTAGCTATATATATTATTATATTATTATTATATATATTTTTTTTTACAAATGTCAAACATTCATAAATCGTCATGGAAACTAAAACTATTTGGACGTTTTGTGCCTGGTTCCAAAAAAGTCGGAAGCAATCAGTGGAAGGTGACAAGTTACTAGTTCTTTATGTGTACAATGTGTTGAAGTGTAGCTACAGTAGATGCTCTGCTAGAGCTAGGCTAACCAAAAATACACAGTTGAACTAGTTAGCACACAACTTTGTCTTAAGTGTTAACGATAGTTATAGGCCAACATGTTTACTGAAATTGTAATGTGTGAATTGGCTAGCTGGAAATGTATTGAAATCTGACTTCAATCTTTACTATAGATGTCTGAGCCAAGCAGTGAAAACGCAGGTGATTTGTTGCTCACTATTGTGGAATCCGGTCACATGCTGGTGTCCCTAGGCCAGGAACTTTTGGTATGTGATTTGAATTGTCGTTATAGTATGTACTGAATATATAACTTGTAAGTACAGATATTTTAACATGAACGTTCTTAGATATTGCATAATGGAATGCTTATGATTTATTCTACTATTGACTGTACCTGTTTTAGCAACGTATGATCACAGACTGGTGTGGCTGTAAAAACTGACTCATGACTCAAGAAAAATTATGTAATAACAAATTGCAGGAGCAGATTGGACACCCATTCAGACGAAAGCATAATCGGTTGGAAATAATATGCTATTTTAAAGCATTCGGCAATACTGATTATTGAGTGTTGTTTTTTGCCTGTAATCATCCAATACAGATTGCAGGAAGATATATATTGGTGCATCCCTTGTGCACCAATTCAGGTCAGGACACAAGTACCCTTTGAGAAAATGGGATAGTAGTCATTGATATATTAATGTTTTTTACCTCAATTCTCATGAATACTGTGGAAAATGGAAAATGTTCACGATTTATTCATGAAAAAAACGTCTCAGTCATTTGTATAACAGCTGATTATTTCAAGTTTCATTTCGTGGATCCACAGGAACAATCATCAAAATAAGAAAGAGTACAAGGACAGAGACCAACAGAGTACTGTCCTGACAATTGCGAGTTAACATTTACTAGGTTCAAGCTTATATTCTGTTTCAATGGTATAGGTGACAGAATTAATATCTGCAGAATGCACATATAAGAAATAGTTGCCACCGTGAGGTAGCCTAGAAAATGCAAGGTTGCACACTGCTGGCTCCAGGAGGCATAGAAAATCATAGAATGTTGGTTGCTCAGACAACCTGGTCAAAGGCTGATGTATATCAATCTGGACAATAACTATATTGGGCATTTGGTTAACATAGCTACCCCCAATAAGGCACTAGAGTCCTGTTCATCTGTTGAAAACAAGAAACAGGAGCCCCCCTGCTGCTATTAAGTCTAACCCCCAGAAGGGAGACATCTAGTGGTTTCTGCTGGGCCCAAGGCCTAGTCTTCCACACATAGATGGAGACTGGGGGCCTTGCTTAGCTGACATTCCATTCATTACTGCCCCTGAACACAGATAGGGACATCATGAGTTGCTGACAAGGAAAGACAAGTTTTTTAGTATATGCAATATTTCAAGCATACAGTGTACAAAGACCTGACAGAATAATGAAAAATGAGGATATAATAATACATACATACATACAAGTTCTCAAGCAGGGTCATGGTTTTTGATGGCAAGTCAGGCAAGTTCTCAAGCAGGGTCATGGTCTTCGATGGCAAGTCAGGCAAGTTCTCAAGCAGGGTCATGGTCATCGATGGCAAGTCAGGCAAGTTCTCAAGCAGGGTCATGGTCATCGATGGCAAGTCAGGCAAGTTCTCAAGCAGGGTCATGGTCATCGATGGCAAGTCAGGCAAGTTCTCAAGCAGGGTCATGGTCATCGATGGCAAGTCAGGCAAGTTCTCAAGCAGGGTCATTGTCTTCGATGGCAAGTCAGGCAAGTTCTCAAGCAGGGTCATGGTCATCGATGGTAAGTCAGACAAGTTCTCAAGCAGGGTCATGGTCTCCGATGGCAAGTCAAGCAAGTTCTCAAGCAGGGTCATGGTCATCGATGGCAAGTCAGGCAAGTTGTCAAGCAGGGTCATGGTCTTCGATGGCAAGTCAGGCAAGTTCTTAAGTTCCTGTGCAAGCTCTCTGACATCCAAGTCTGAGTGTTCTTTATAGTGCAGTCAAACAAAGGGCCTCACATTGTTCTATCTGCTACTCATTTGAGAGACTTTGGAAGGTTGACAGCGCTCCAAACCTCTCACCCACATTTTCTAATGTGGAAAATCTAAGCTATTTCAAGGCATACGAAAACCCAAAAGAGTCAATATATCACAAAAGATACAAAAATACCAGCGTAATATAGATGTCTTATAGGTTAGCCTACAACATTGGAAATTCCCCTTACTGAGCTCAGGGCCTAGTCAATACTATAACAGAAAACCTTTATAATGTCACCTCAGTGAAAGTTAACCGAGTCAATAATGTGCTAGTTAGGTTGTAATCGTTTTGCTGCAGGCTACACACATTATCATGATGATACTGTGAAATTATATCCAATCTTATGTAGGCTAGTTGCACAGAAAACAGAATATAGTTGCCCTACGTGTAATAGGATCGCAAGCAACATAACAACAAAGACTAACAAACATACATGTTATAACTAGTCTATTTCATAAGATTAAATGCAAAATATTAAAGAAATGACAGACCTTAATCTTTTTTGCATTTCTCCTCTTCTTCTTTCCTCTTTTTCTCAAACTGGGTACTTGATGGCTTAGACCTCTTCTTATCCATTTCTGATGATTTGGCACTCGAGCATCAATATATTACCCGTCCCCACACACTGTCAACCAAGAGTCAAGACTAAACCAAGTCACCTTGGTGGTGTGCAGACTGGTTTTATTTTTAACGACTTCATACAAACCTGAAAAAAATACAACAGTATGTCTGTGTAACACTATATATTCACAGTATTATGAATAAATTGTGGTTTGTTTAGTAAGCATTTTGTAGTGTGACAGACTTAACTAATTCCATTAGTACTGCACAAAGTTAGAGGTAAATTCCCCCTGCTCCCTCTACCTCGGGCTTCCAGTGTGGAGACAACCTGCCCCCGCCCCCCTCCCCATCTCATACATCTGTGTGAGATCTTCCGAGGCAGTGCTCTGCCTAGCTCACTAACTAGAATCAGAGGCACCCACTCAGACAAGGTGGCATGATATCATATGTGATGCGCAAATGAGCGATCGAAAACCGATCGCGCAAATATCGGTGTGTGGGCGCCTGATAAAATGTGTGGGCGCCTGTCCCACCCCCGGCAAGATGCCACTCTGGGTGGCTGTCCACTTAACCTATAGCTAAAATCGCCACTGCTAGTACTGAATGATTGCAGTAGGAGCCAGTAGCTGTAACATCACCACTCCAGAGACTCCCCTCCCGTGTTCTGCCTCGCCAGTGTGCAACTAACCACCGGTCTGTCACACTGGCAGTCGTTCTGAACGCACCCCACTCCGGCACACCTGTTCCTTGTTACTAATCACCAAGGACACTATTTGAGTAGCTCATGTGTATATGCACTGTGGATTATTGTTTGCCTTCAGCTATGTGTTTTGTGTGTTTGTTCGCCTTTTACATTATATAAAGATTCCTTAGTTTGGCTTAATTTTTAGTTGTTTTCTTTTTCCGCTGTTGAACTCACCCTTGCACGTTACAGGAGCACTTTAAAAAGGACTCTGGACATTCAAGTCTGTAAAAAGCATAGGCCAAATAGAACAAATTGTTTCTGAATCACTATCATCCAGCTTTTTTTAGAATTCAAAAGGAGGGAGGATTGGAATTCTAGTTAATGCAATCTTTTAACCTGATTTTGGCAACTAACCAGGCCTTGGTATTTCTGTTCAAAATCACTTAAAACATTTATACCTTACAGTCTGAAATGAAAACACATGAAATCAGTCTTTTCTTGTATTTACACACAATATCCAAGTGATTTTTTTGTGTTTTACTTTAAGATATATTAAAATTAAAACAGTAAAATACCCTATTTGGAAGTGAACACCCCTCTTAGAATTGCACACTTGCTGAGGTATAACTAACTACCTTCCAGATCAGAAATCAAGCTGATTGGCTTCCATCTGTGATCAATTCTAGTGACTCTGAATAAAAGCAGTTGGTCATAGAGGACTCCACTGCTTAGTTGTGCAATTCACTATGGGCATAAAGTTACTTTCGAAACATCTTTTGTGGAAAGGCAGAAGTCAGGGGATGGATATAAAAAAATCTAAGGCTTTGTCCATCCCTTGGAGCAGAGTTAAGACCATTACTGGGAAATGGAAAGTGTATGGCACCACCCTTGCATTGATTAGGCTGCCCCCCAAAAAGTGGAATACCGGGGAAGGAGGATACTGATCAGTAATAAACCAATAATAATAAACCAGTAATAATCAAATAAACCAATGGCAACTTTAAAGAAGCTTTGGGCCTTTATGGCAAGGACTGGTCAATGTGTGTATGTGACCACAATATCACTAACGCTCCACAAATCTGGCCTCTTTGGGGCGGTGTCAAGAAACAAATCCAGAAAAGGCAAAGCATCATCAGGCCTCATTTGAGCTTTGCAAAGAGCACAGATTTCGAGGCCACGTGGCAAATATGTTTTTTTGTTTTTCTGTAAAGTATGGACAAATGTCGACTTGGAATTTAGTAAGTGCAGTAGTTCCTAAGTTGGTCCATTGTATCGGGGTTTTGGCCCTCAAATTACTGGCAGCATTTTTTCTAGCCCATGTAACTCTAAATAGAAGGATATGGGTCTTTGGTTCCATTGTTCTACCATTTCCTTACATTTTTGTCTTGTTCAAGGCAAGTAGAATAACTGCTACGTTATAAAACTATAAAACACTGTTGTCTATCTGGAGAGCTAAACATTTTGATTAAATCTCATCCCTTACAATAGCCTGGGTTATTCTGCTGAGGTAATTTTGAAATCAGACTGCCAAGTGTCTTTGGACAGCTTGGATGTTTTAATCTTAATTCCATTATTTGCATATGTTTTTGTGAAAACCAACTGGCAACTGGTAACAAAAAATAAAACAGTAACTTACCATGCTACGAGCTAGGTGTTAGAATCGGATATCTAGTTAGTGTGTTTGTCATTGTTATAGAATAGTGTATTTTCTGTGGCTTAAGTTGTCTTGCTTTCTTTAAGGATGAACTTAAATAGGGGCAGTGTAGTTTATATTTTATAATAATGATAATTAATTTATTTGTATAGAGCTTTTCGAGTACAATTACAAAAAGTGCTTTACACACAACACAAATAGATATAGAAATACATTAAAATAATAACAAAAAATAAACATATATATTATTTAAAAAAATAAAGGAAGAACTATTTTATTATTAAACAAAATATAAAACCACAATGATAAACTATTTGTAAAAGCCATTTTATAAAAATTTGTTTTTGGGTAAGATTTCAAAGAATGCATTGACGTAGCATCTCTGACATTCTGTGGTGGGCTGTTCCAGAGTCTTGGGGCTCGTATAGCAAAGGCCCGGTTCCAGATAGTTTTCAGTCTAAACTCTGGGACAGCCAGAAGTCCTTTAACAGCTGATCTGAGAGGCCTATCAGTGCAGTATGGGTATAGCATGTCACTAAAGTAATCAGGTGCCAGACCATGTAGTGCCTTAAAAGTGACAAGTACCATTTTAAAATCTACTCTGAATATTACAAGTAACCAATGTAGTGCTGCCAACACTGGGGTTATATGAGACCTTGATTTAGTCCTTCTAAGAAGTATTGCAGCTGTATTCTGTACAACCTGGAGTTTACCTAGGGAATTATTGTTGAGGCATGTAAACAAAGCATTACAGTAGTCTAGGCAAGATGAAATAAAAGTATGTATAATTTTCTCAGTGTCCTCAAAAGGATTTTGGCAATATTTCTAAGTCGGTAAAAGTATGTCTGCACCAGTTTTTTTGTGTTATATTCAAATTGTATGTCTGGATCAAAGAAAACTCCCAAATTTATGGCCACAGGCACAATATTTCTTGCCCAGCGATCCTAGTGCCAACCGAACTTCATCCAAAATACAGTGGGGAGAACAAATATTTGATACACTGCCGATTTTGCTGGTTTTCCCACTTACAAAGCATGTAGAAGTCTGTAATTTTTATCATAGGTGCTCTTCAACTGTGAGTGACAGAATCTAAAACAAAAATCTAGAAAATCACATTGTATGAGTTTTAAGTAATTAATTTGCATTTTATTGCATGACATAAGTATTTGATACCTCAGAAAAGCAGAACTTAATATTTGGTACAGAAACCTTTGTTTGCAATTACAGAGATCATACGTTTCCTGTAGTTCTTGACCAGGTTTGCACACACTGCAGCAGGGATTTTGGAAGGAGGTTGTTGGCCAAGATATTGCGACACATGGCCCCATCCATCCTCCACCTCAATACGGTGCAGTCGTCCTGTCCCCTTTGCAGAAAATAATCCCCAAAGAATGATGTTTCCACCTCCATGCTTCACAGTTGGGATGATGTTCTTGGGATTGTACTCATCCTTCTTCTTCCTCCAAACACGGCGAGTGGAGTTTAGAGCAAAAAGCTCTATTTCTTTCTCATCAGACCACATTACCTTCTCCCATTCCTCCTCTGGATCATCCAGATGGTCATTGGCAATTTCAGATGGGCCTGGACATGCCCTGGCTTGAGCAGGGGGACCTTGCGTGCACTGCAGGATTTTTATTAATGGTTTTCTTTGAGACTGTGGTCCCAGCTCTCTTCATGTCATTGACCAGGTCCTGCTGTGTAGTTCTGGGCTGATCCCTCACCTTCCTCATGATCATTGATGCCCCACGAGGTGAGATCTTGCATGGAGCCCCAGACCGAGGGAGATTGACCATCATCTTGAACTTCTTCCATTTTCTAATAATTGCGCCCACAGTTGTTGCCTTCTCAACAAGCTGCTTGCTTATTGTCTTGTAGCCCATCCCAGCCTTGTGCAGGTCTACAATTTTATCCCTGATTTCCTTACACAGCTTTCTGGTCTTGGCCATTGTGGAGAGGTTGGTGTCTGTTTGATTGAGTGTGTGGACAGGTGTCTTTTATACAGGTAAAGAGTTCAAACAGGTGCAGTTAATACAGGTAATGAGTGGAGAACAGGAGGGCTTCTTAAAGAAAAACTAACAGTAATACTTATGTCATGCAATAAAATGCAAATTAATTAATTATACAATGTGATTTTCTGGATTTTTGTTTTAGATTCTGTCTCTTGCAGTTGAAGTGTACCTATGATAAAAATTACAGACCTCTACATGCTTTGTAAGTAGGAAAACCTGCAAAATCGGCAGTGTATCAAATACTTGTTCTCCCCACTGTAGATGGGGGGCCAATAAAACTTTTATCAGTGTTTAACTGAAGAAAATTATTAGACATCCAGTTTGTAACGTCTTCCAGTCAATTATGCAGAACACACAACTTGGTCAAGTCATTTGGCTTAACCGACAAATACAGCTGCATATCTTTTGCATAACAATGAAAATAAATGTCATGCTACAAATTATACTACATAATGGAAGCTTATACAGAGAAAACAGGATGGAACCCTGCGGGACAGTGCATATGACAGGCACAGTGGGAGACATATAATTGTTAATGGACACTACAAACGCTTTATTTAACAGATACGATTTGAAACAATCTACTGCAATCCCTGAGATCCCAACCCAATTTCAAAGTCTGCACTATGATGCAGTAATAACAAAATTGAACATTTTGCAGAGTCAGCATTTAACAACAAGTCAGATGTAACCTTAACAAGAGCAGTTTCAGTACTGTGTTTCTGACGAATAAGCCTGGCTGGAATTTCTCAAAAATAAAATGGTTCCACCACCTGTAAACTTTTTTTTAAATAAATATAAGAAGGGCAGCTTAGAAATTGGCCTGAGGTGTCAAGATTTTTTTTCTTTAAGAGGAGGCTGAACACATGCTGATTTAAAATAGTCAGGGACACAATCTGTGCATAGTGAACTGTTTATAATGGAGAGTAGTTCAGGGCATACTGTTCCAATAACCTCTTTAAGCAGTCTGGGTGGTATAATGTCTAGAGGGCAAAAGGAGGGTTTTAAATGAGATGGGATACCTAAAAAGTCTTCTAAAACAATTGGAGTAAAAGAGTTAAATATGTTTAGACAGGGGTCAGGAACTTCAATATGGGGCAGAGTATGGTTTATCAAATCTAATATTAGCAGTTTTGTGATTGAAATAGGTTAAGTACCTTTCACAGTCTGCAGCAGATGGCCCTGACTGGTGCTGGATTAACAACACGGTCAATAGTTATGAAGGTATATTCAATAATTTGGCTACAGTATTGGTTGTTTGGATGAAATCTTCTAGATCAAATTGTGCAGAAATCATAATTGACTTATGCCTTATATCTACCCTTGTTTTGCCAGAAGATCAATTCTGATTAACTGATCTGACGAAGCATGTGAACAAATGATTTAATCCAAATCTTGCCCACCTTTAAATGTTATAAGATTTTTGGTATTTCTGGGTTGTTTTGAAGAGATTAAATATCGAATGTATGCAAAAGAAAACACTGAAGAACGTTTAATGTTATGTACTATTTTTGCATTTGCACATTGAATGAACATGGAATTACAGTAAAGAAAAGTATTGTTTTTGTTTATGTCTAGTATTTTGATTTTTTATGATACTGTACTGCTGTTTTACAGATTTTGACTTAATGCTGTCATGTAACACACAGGAAACATAATCTTTTTTATTTTTGAAAGAGAGTGGACACTCACTTTTCTTACTTATTTTTTATTATTTTTCAAGAAATAATAGGGGGGGGGGGGCATGTAGGTTTGGATTTTGTTTTCCCTTAATAATAACAACCTTCATTTCAAAACTGCATTTTGTGTTTACTTGTGTTATCTTTGACTTATATTAAAATGTGTTTGATGATCTGACACATTTAAGTGTGACAAACATGCACAAAAATAAGGAATCAGGAAGGGGGCTTTTTAGAGACCCCTTGTTCATTTTATTTAGCGATGTGCAAATGCTTTATACTATAGCAATTATTATATTAAATTTTTTCTTACATAATTACATTGGTTAGAATTCCATATCAATTGCTAAATGATCCATCTTATGACTATTGTATATCAATTGTATATAGTAGATTAGTCCCAATAACAAATACATGTAAAATACTTTTGAAGGTTATATTGCATAAATATTATAAATACAAATTGGTTGTATTTGTATTGCACAAATATTTTAAAAAGATTAATTGGGCAAAATGTTTATTATATTTACTGTGCCATATTTGAAATATATATATATATATATATATATTGAACAGGGTAGTGTTAATAGATTCTAAACTTTGATGGACTTTTGTTTATGATTAGCTTAATGTACGGTGTCAAACATTACTTGATAGCGTGTTCAGAGTAATGTCATTTTTCAATTGGTTAGATAAGTGCTGATTCATGTATGGCACCAAAAAAAATATTGCTTTTAGCATAATCAATGACCAATGTATACTCAAAAGACTGATTCTTATGAAACTAATATCAGCACAACTTTATTTAGCCTCCAACCTCTGTTGTTTATTTAGTTACAAAAAGACAATGAGCAGTTGTGTTTTTTCAAAGATGTGTAGATTGCGTGCTACTGGTTACAGCAGCTGAAAGGAGTTTCTGAGTCAACACAGCCCCCTGCAGGTGTAATTAAGCATCTCAGCTTAATTTAGATTTATCTTGCTAACCAAAAGGAGAGATGTTTTTACTGCTTGTTGACGGGTTCTGTTTTCATCTGCCATTAAAGACGCCCTTAATGTGTACTGCACTTTAATTGGCAATTTCGAACTGTTTAAACCAGTGCTCTGCTTTTTTAAAACTGTTGAGCTTTGGTATTTAACCTGTCGTATATCAGCTTGCTTGCTCTTAGATGAAAAGAGTGGAAATACTTGAGATGTGTTCAAAGTCTTAATTTCAGGCAGTGCTGATGGAACTATTAAAGAAGAGTCATATCCTGGTTTTATTGGAAATGTTGTTTATAGCATGAATTTTGACAATGCAGAAATGATTTCCAGCCGTGATGCACAAAGCCCATATATGCATGGAACAAGAGGAATGTTTTTTTGGTGTCTGTATGTGTTGTATTTAGAAATATATGTTCCCATTTTGCTTTATTTGATTTAAAACTAGGCGTAGCCCCCTTTCCTCTCAATGAAGGCTGTTTTGGTGTCCAGCCAAATGCAATCAACAAGTAGCCTAGTCAAGACTTAATAAATGGAATAAAATAAAGGGTTGGAAATAAGTCGTAATCACCAAAGCATTGTTGATATATATACAGTGAGCAGATATATTTTCTATCCAGGGTGTATTATCTGCATATATTATGTTAGCCAGGTCCCATGGTATATTTTAATTAAAGACAGACCATTACTTAGAATAATGTTCCCTGCAATTAGTTAAAAGTGTTTACTATTGTTTGTCTGTCTGACTGTTTTTTTTCCAGGATGGCTTTTCCTTGCTTGACGCTCCAAGCTTCCTCAAAGCTCAGCAACATTCAGATACTCTGTTTTTACGTCTTACTGTTAAGGTGGGTTGCAAGTGTGACCACTGTCACTGGCAGTTATCTTTAAAAAGTTTGTTGTTAGTTCCCCTTGGATCTCCCCTCTAGCATTCTAATCACATTTTTATAGTAGCTAGAGTACATACTACAGTTTGTAACATACCAATTATTATGTTTATTATATGGAACCTAATGTTATTAAACAAGTCAAAGCAAGTATTTTAAACTAGATAATCCCAGTCAGTAGTATACCTATTATTATGTTTATTATATTGAACCTAATGTTATTAAACAAGTCAACACAAACATTCTACAGTAGGTAATCACAGTCTCTAGTACACCTATTATTATGTTTATTATATGGAAGTCAACACAAGCACACAAGCAATTGTATTGTGGTAGCTTTATTTACCATAGCCAGATTACACATAGACATGTGTGTGCTGGAGCGGATGTTTGGCAGGGCTGGCTGTGCTGAGACAACAGTGTAATTGGTAATTAAATGGCCTGGATTAAGGGGATCTGAGGCTTGACATGATGCATTTTGTGCAGTCTTGGCACAACCAGCCAGTTGTGAGCGGTACTCTGGCTGCCCATGTTCTACCAAGGGCTTGACTTGGGAGTAAAATCTACACTAAGTAAGTGTTGTAGGTAAGTTCCACGGTGATGAATTGGAAATGGAATGTCAAGCTTGCAACTTCAGGTCAAGAATGCCTCAGTCCTTAGAAATTACAAAAGAAGCTAAGTTAGTTTTTATAACAAAATGGAATCACTTAATTTTCCCTCCTCATTGTTGGAGTCTCTATTAAGGGGAATAGCAACAAATATCTACAAATGTGCCTAGATTCTAACCTAAACATGGAGAAGCTGCGTTTAGCACATATGCTGTACAAAACTGGAATAAACTACCAGAAGATCTTAGACGTGCCCCAAACGTATCCATTTTTAAATCCAGGTTAAAAATACTTCTCAAGTGCCTATGACTGAGCACTTAAACTTAACCACATTGTTTAACCTTATAGCTTCCTATGTTTTTATCCCATTTTTAATCTTTATGTTTTCTTATTGTATTTTTTATTAGTATGATGTATTCATTTGTTTTGATGTTTTCATTTAAGTATTTCTTTTTACGTTATTGTACTTTCATATATTTTTCTTTGTAAAGCACATTGAATTGCTTCGATATATGAATTGTGCTATATAAATACACTTGCTTGCTTGCTTGCTATGTAGCCAAATCCCTCAAGGAGAGCTGGTTCAAGGTAGCTCGATTGCAGAATCATCTGGTTACATTGCTCTCCCCAAATTTATGTCCATCAGTAGAAAAACAAATGTTCTGTCAGTGAAAACACATTGGAGAACCTCCATTGATTGTGGTACATTACACACACCGATGAGCCAAATCATTATGACCACTCATAGATGAAGCGAATAATGTTGATCATCTCCTAATAAGGGCACATGGCCTGGGTAGATTACATGGTAACCGAACATTCAGTTATTGTAGTCAACGTGTTGGATGCAGGATAATTGGGCAGGAGTAAAGACCTGAGCGACTTTGACAAGGGCCAAATTGTTATGGCCAGGTGGCTGGATCAGAGCATCTCTGAAATGTCAAGGCTTGTGGGGTGCTCCCGACCAACCACAGACTGGCGGCAGGGAGTTGGGGGCCCAAGGCTCTTCGATGCACAAGAGCAGAAAATGGTTATGGGAGAAATGTCACAACACACAGTGCATCTGACCCTGTTGCGTATGGGGCCATGTAGTCTTGGAGTGGTGGAATAAGAACATCTGGTCCGATGCTTCCCGTTTACTTTTACATCTTGTGGACAACCAAGAATATTTTTCAGTTTATTTATATATATATCTTTTTTTAAACATGTTCCAACATAAAGGCAAAAGTCACCTTACAATAATTAATTCAGGATTTTGGTGTTTATAAAACACATAGCATGTCCCTATTTTTCAAAGCCCAAAGTTTGCTATTTAGTCATCTTGGTGGGCATTTCAGAAAGGTGCATTTGGGAACCTGTGACTGAAATATATCACATGGTATGAATATGCCAACTCATTGGAGTTTTACCAGTCGTGTATTTTTTTTCACCTATTCAGATTTCACATTTTGAAGATTTTCTTAATTCCACCAAGTTTTCTCTAGCTCTTCAGTGAGAGCCTTCTACCGTGCCTCTACTCCAGCTGTCTGAGACAGAGAGCTGCACTCTTAAGACAGTCAGTCCAAAAATCGCATTCATGAAAATTTTGCATATTCTCAATTAACCCTAATTGCTCCATGATCACTGTCAATAATGTCTGCTCCCTGGCCATGACCCCACTCTTCTGAAGGTGTCTCAGGGGGAGTGGGTTATGCAAAACACAGGTCCATTTTACACATGCATATTCTTCATTATTGATGTGTAAAGTAGGAGAAATGCACACAGCCTATCTAGTCATGATAATGGGCCTGCAGGGCGAGAGTCGTCTGGTGAGGATGCAGTTTGATGGCAGCAGCAAGGCTGAGGCCCTGGAGGAGTGTGGCAGTGCAGTTCTCCGACTGAAGGAGTACCTGCCGGTCACCACAAAGAGGGGCCTAGCACCAGCCCAACCCCCACCCAGTCAACCCACCACCCAGGCCGCCACACTGGACCTACAGGTACTCAGTAACCCTGCGCGCTTGCCACTCTGCGTGTCGCTTCACAACAGTGTTGAGGTTCTCAAGTCTAACAAGGTTTGTCTTCATAATAGTCAAAATGGTACATTAAAAGGGAGAGTTGCTGTTGTTACAGTAAGAGTCACCCACAAGATGGTGCCATCTACAAGCATGAAACATACTGGTGTTGTTTCATTCTGGGTGGCACTGGAACCAACTGGGTTGAGACGGATTTTGTGAATTCATCATAAGGTGCAATATGTTGTAAAACGTGGGACAATATTTGTTTTATACCATGACTATAAAAAAGCCAACAACAATAAATATCAAGTGCAGTTATGACTGATGGAAGTCTAAATAAATGATGAGGGTTAAATGCAGCTAGATAAGCTTGTGTTGCCCGGTATGTTCTTCCAATAGTAATCTGCAACATTTATTTTTCCCCTTTCGTCATGCTGGGCAGGCTGTGAAAACTGGACCTGAGATTGTCCAGGGCTCCTTATCCATCGCACGCCTTACACAGGTAGGCTGCCATTGACATAACACAGTGATTAAATATATAGTTAACAAGTCCTGACAGACAAAACATCAAATCTATACAGGGGAAGTTAATGCCGTTTAACATTCAGAATGATGATTACTGCTATGACCCAGTGAGTCAGTCTGAATGTAACCCACACCATATGGGCTCTAGTTATTATTGTACCTCTACTAAGTCTACTAGGGCTCAATCGAGCCAGTGCAATGATTAAAAACAGTGCACATAGAGTTGGCTGATACCATGGATTGAATTCTATACAAAATAATCCCTGTTCTACCTGTTTTACCTCAGCACTTCCTGGGCGAGCATGCTCTCTCCTTGCCTCTGATGTACCGCCACAGTACTCTGCGTCCTGGGGAGCTGGAGCCTTTCCTTCGCCTGTGTCTGTTGGACCCCAGTTTCCCTGCCTGGGTAGAGGAGGTGGAAGGGGAGCTGACGAGGGCGCTTCAGGACTGAGGGGCTGAAGCTCAGCTTTACAGAATCCACATTGAGAGAGGTCAATGCAGTACACACGCTACACATGTGGGCCAAGTTGGCTTCTGGGAGAGTTGGGGGTTGGGTTGTTGTACATGCTGGCGATTGTGTAATGTGTGCTCCAACATGAGGTCATCGTTCTGCCTTTAAACCGGCACAGTTGTTCAATTTCTCAAAAAGGATTTTCAATGGAAACATCAAATGTATTTCGGAGACTTTTATTTTCAAAAAAAAAAGTATTGGTCTCATATGTCATTGGTCTCAAATGTTTATCGTGGCAAGAGATTCCGTAGCTCCTTCCATTCCCACCCTAATGTAGGTCCATTTGCACTGCAACACACATGGATACACTGTATTTATAGAGAGGAGTCATGCAGCTACAGCAGTGCATTTTGCTATACCAGCTTCCAAGTGATCCCACAATATTAAAGCTTCACTGAGAAAAACAAACTGCCTCCAATATATCTATATATGAATACATTTTGCATAGGGTAATAGCCATGCTGTACAATTTCAGAAAAATAAAAATGAATTAAGTTGGGAAATATAAAATTGCTGTTTTTTTTCTTTACATACAGTATTTGCTATCATTTGAACACTCATACCGCAACATGTACAAGACATCTAAGTTACTCTGAAAATTGTAAATAAATACACTTAAATGTAACTTCATTTATAACTTGATAGATATATATTAATATTTTTCTGTAACCATTCTCAAGTAAATACTGACATTGCATTACATTTTGACTATAATGGCAGTTAAGAGTGGACCTTCCTCTCACTAAATCAAATATAGTTTAATGACAATGAATCAGCTGTACAAAGTTATTTAAGAATATAACAGTATTTTTCAGTTCAGGATGACTTCATAAAAAACATATTTCATTTGAACAGAAAATAGCCACACAGACATGAGGGAAAACAACAAAAAATGATATTCTGAGCATCCTATTGCGTAATAATCTTGCATGCATTTTACATGATATGTAATACAAAAAGGATCACCTCTGGTTCGAGGACATGATAAAATAATTAAGAGACATCAGACCGCACACAATAAAAAATGTGCACACCTTTAATGATGGAAATAGATGTCTCTCTGTCCAGGACTCTTCATGTAAGACTGAATAAGGCATGCTTAAGACAGCCATCTTGTTCTTTTCTGCCAGTGTTACGCTGTTATTGTTTTTCTCATAAAAGACGAGATGAGCTTCATCAAAAATTGCCTGGAGCTCCTTCTTCAGATACCTTCATATGGTCAAGATATGCTGTTAGTCATCTGTATGTATAATGATCAGGAAGAGAAAGGGTTAGTATCCCTTGTACACCTCACGTGCCTACAGTATTTATAACTTAATGCATTCTTTACTGTCAAATGTCTATGAAAATTTTGCATAAAACCTAGAAATCTCACAGCAACAAGTAATGTCTTTTATAAGGCCCAGAATACTCAATGCAATAACTTCTTATATGATACTCAATGCAATAACCCTGAATATTCAGTGCAAAGTATCATTTCTTTTATAAGGCCCAGAATACTCACTGTAACAAGTAACTTATTTTATAAGGAAGAGAATACTCACTGCAATGAGTAATGTATTTTCTACAACCCAAAAAACTCACTTCAATAAGTAGCTTCTCAGTTTGTATTCCTCTGGCGCACATTTTTGTTTTTGTGGTTGTTTGTCGAATTTGTTTTCCTGGTGAAAAAAATGAGTTTAGTCAGACCCCTGGGGAAATTTTTATATAAAAAAAAAATATTTATTTTGGTCTCAGCAGTCCTGAAAATCTCTGAGATACTTACGTTGGTGCGGCTGGCTCATCATCTTGGTCACCAGAGGAGAGAACATGGGAAAGAGCACACAACAAGGGAATATTAGAACACATGGTCATCCGCTGAATAGTGTCCAGCACAGCGCCCCCACATTTTCAAATCTTGACTGTAATGAAATATTAATTGGATTAAATGACATCATTGTTACATGATGATTACAGTTTAAAATGCAGTCTCATCAAGTCAGTTTGAAATACAGCAAATTTGCAACAGATGTTAACATTTTCAGTGTTCATGTTTTCTTCTAGTTCCCTTAATGGACCCCATTGTACAGCTCTTTTGCATGGGTTGTTTTCTATTTCCAGTTGCCATTACACAATATAGTTATAGGAATATAGTTGACGGTTTGAGGTCTGTAAGTCTGCATTTCTTACTTGACTAAATCGGACAATAAATGTTCAGAATTGTGTATGCAGGCTTGACCTGCACTCTATAGTAGGAGCAATGTGTTATGTATAGTGGATTTACACAGTAGCATGCATGCAGTATGTGTGAACATCATTATTTAACACTGGAGTGTTTAGTTAGTTAGTTCAGATAGCCACAGTGGCATCTGTTTTTGACCACACAGTAGGTCCCTGTAGTAAACATGGAGTGTATTCAGTTGCATGCAGCCAGAGATCTGTTGCCTGTATTCAGGATGCATCTCAGAGCTGGAGTGCTGATACAGGATCTGTTAAGCTGTTTAGATTAGCTGATTGTATTGACAGGGACCTGATCCTGGATCAGCGTTCCTATTCTGAACTGCATTATGTTTACCGGCCCAGGGAGCAGGAGCATGCCTTTGGCTGTACCATGGAGCAGGTGTGGTGGTCACGATGTGAGACAGGACAACATGGCTGCATGTAAGACAGTCTGTTAGTGTGTGTCCAACCGCCACATTGCTCCTCCCCTACACTACCACCTGAGTTCACTAGCAGCTAATGCCTGGGGAAACAGTTATTCAGTTGGGTAAAGACAATATGTGTGAAGATGTGATTCAGTTAAGGACACTGCGAAACAAACAAAAACGCAGACTTTTACAGTGTTGATTACTAGGATAGCCTGGATATTATGTGTCAATTCAGAAATTCATTCTGTATACACCATTGGGTTGATGTGTTCCTCCTTGTTCCTTAATGATCTCAGATGGTAGAGGATGGTAATAAATTGTAATCTTGACAAGAATATGTCAATGGTTGTTTCAGAGCTTTTAGAAGTGCATTATCAGTGTTGATGGTAATGCCTAACTTGGCCATTGTGAAGATAGAAGTCATAATGTACACACACAGAACGGAGAGTGGATGCTAAAAGGATATTTTAGAGTTGGCAGTGTGTGCTGCATCTGTCTTTCGTTTGTTATGACCATGACCATAGCTGATATAATCTACAGTAATCTACCCCTCCCCCTGTGTATCTATCTTCCTCTACCATTCTTTCCTGTTGAAAAACCCTAGCCATACCAGAGGCCTTGCCTACAGGAGGAGTTTGTCAAAGCCGTTCTGAGAATGCTTTACTTATTATTGAATCTGCATACCTTTCGCTTGTACTATACGGCAGGGCAACAACTGTTCTCACATCCTATTTAATGCTGAAACAATCATAGGGTGATATTATACACAATTTAGACAGAAATAGCAGTAGGGATAATTTCCTCCCACAATCTAGTTTTTTGATCTACAGTATAATACCTTGGTGCATATATAGCACGCACTATAGTACATTATCTCCTCAACTGTGTGGGGCGGTTTAAGTGATTTAGCTCCCACTCATCCCAGTCAAAGCTCTTCTCTGTGCTGGCACCCCAATGGTGGAGCCAGATTCCCCTTGAAGCTAGGACAACCCTTTTTTTCCCACAATTGTCTGCTCTATCTTTTATAAAAGAACTCCACAGATGAATTGAATTTCGAATGTACTAACTGAGGTACGTCACTCTTGATAAGAGCATGAGTTAATGATTAAAATGTAAAATGTAAGACTATTTATCAAAAGACTTGTGAAATGAATACAGTAATAAACAAGATGCATCAGTGCATTTCAGTAGGCTGATTGCCATGTCCTTCCTATAATTTAATGAAATCTAGGAAATACATGTCAAACTGCTTGGTTGCTATTAATGCAAGCTAGCAATAATTGAGAAAATGTACCAGTTTACCATATACACTGATGAGTCATAAAATTATGACCACCTGCCTAATATGCTGTTCGTCCTCCACATGCCGCCAAAACGAGACTTGGACTCTACAGGACCCCTGAAGGACTCTTGTGGTATCAGGCACCAAGACAATAGCAGCAGATCCTTCAAGTCCTGTGAGTTGGAGCCCTAATGGATCGGTTTAGTTGGTCCAGCACATCCCGTAGATGCACAATTAGTGGCACGTGTCAAATTGACATCCACATGAATGCCTGGACCCAGGTTTTCCCAGCAGAATATTGCCCAGAGCATCACACACCCTCCACCGGCTTTTCGTCTTCCCACAGTGCATTCTGGTGCCATCGCTTCCCCAGGTAAACGGCGCACACATACACGGCTGTCGAGGTGATGTCAAAGAAAACGGGACTCATCGGACCAGGCGACCTTCCAATTCTCCAAGGTCCAAAACGCTCAAATGCCCGTTGTAGGCCCTTTCCATGGCCAGGGGTCATCAAGGGCACTCTGACCCCACTCTGAACACTACTGTTGTTTGCTCCTTGGGGTTTAAGGCCGGGTGTCTCTGTAAAGCACTTTGTGACAACTGCTGTTGTAAAAAGCGCTTTATAAATAAATTTTGATTGATTTGATTGATTTTGACCAGTCTGCAGCTACGCAACCCCATACGCACCAGGGTGCGATGCACTGTGTGTCATGACACACAACCATGGTTAGCATTTTCTGTGACTTGTGCCATAGCAGATCTGTCGGTTTGGACCAGATGTGTTAGCCTTCATTGTCCTCGCTCATCAATGAGCCTTGGGCACCCAACACCCAGTCACCGGTTTGAGGTATGTAATACCTCTTATCTACCCAGACCTTGTGCCTTTGTTAGGAGATTATCAAAGTTATTCGCTTCACCTGTGAGTGGTCATAATTTTTTGGCTCATCAGGGTATATTGACAATTCAAAGAACTTAGTAGTCATAACCTGATAAACAAGTGAAATCTTCGTCTGGATAGACTGTAGTAGAAACAGATTTAATCTGAAAACATGCAATATCTCTCACTTACCACCCATTTAGATAATGATGCCATTTGGAAAGAGGGGGAAAGAAGGCACAGTAACCAATTAAGTCATATCTTGCTATTGATATTCTAAATAAGTGTGATGGAACCATTGGTGGTTGAACCCTCAGTAACCCTTTGGGCTTTGACTCGACCATAAATGGAAATTACATGGCAAAGCCAAAACAAAACATTAAACATCCTTGATTCACTGCCCGAAATGATTGTCAATTAATTGAGCTGATCAGTTCTCCAGATGGGTATTAAAATGGTTCCCTGGATATCATCATTAGTGAAACAGCAATGGCGCTACAAGTCTTTAATTAGAAAGTTTAGATGTGGACCCCCTCCTGATTTCCTAACGTGGAGCACCTCTAAAGGTCATATTAGCATGCAGCTAATGTGTGGTGCAGTGCTATGTGGCAGGCAGTGGTGTCTCTGTCTCTTTCCTGACATGGCGTATAGGGAGTGTGTCCCCTGACAGGTCATTTATTCACAGCAGGCCTCCACTGCTAGTGCTAACACAGCAATGTCAGCCTCATGAATATTCAAGTCCATGTCTATAGCCTCCTCTAAATGTTTGCATGGTAACAATGTAATTAATATGAGCCAATTTAACTTTTTTAGATCGACTGCCCCGTCTTATTGAGGATTTGAAGTTGAACGAAGACTGCAACTGCAGTCATTGTTTAAAGGAAATAGGATTCTCCATTATAATTAAAGCCATACTTTTTTAGGATCTTTAATACACCTTCAGAACAAAACAGTGAGTTTCACAAAGCTTCAGATCACATTCCGCATATATTCTAGAAGAACGGTCTACGAATCAATGGGATTGTATATAGTATCTAGACCTAACAAAATCCAATATAATAGCAGAGTGTAACATTACTGTAATACCTAAACACCACAGCATTTGATTACTGCATCAATTGTCATTATTTTACCTATGAAGCATCCATGTAGCATCATTAGTTATTATTTTATCTGAATCTGTTTTAATTCAATATCAATTCTATTGAGTTAGGTGCTGTTTAAAGTACTGTAGCCTACAGGGTTGTTTTCAATGATGCACAGTAATCACATTTTAGAGCAGATGGTGAAAACAAACTGTTGCATAGCCTGCTTTTTATTAATTGAAAGTACTGTTGAACATGGAGCAGGAGCTTTGGGACCCTCACAAAAAAGTTGCATCAAAGGCCACTGCTTAGTGAGTGGGAGTGTGGCTATCATCATGATCAGTATTCACGGATATAAAAACAAAATAATGGTAAGCCTGCAACCTTCCTTCCTACAGTAGCTTAAACTATGCATGCATTATATAAAAACCAATGTCTCTATCTAGCAAATTAAATGACACTTTCTTATGTACCACTGAGCATTCATGTAAGTGAACAATAGGGGACCACACTGTTGGCTACATACAGTGGGGAGAACAAGTATTTTGATACACACGATATTGCAGGTTTTCCCACTTACAAAGCATGTAGAAGTCTGTAATTTCTATCATAGGTACTCTTCAACTGTGAGTGACGGAATCCAAAAAATCAAGAAAATCACATTGTATGATTTTTAAGTAATTAATTTGCATTTTATTGCATGACATAAGTATTTGATACATCAGAAAAGCAGAACTTAATATTTGGTACAAAACCTTTTTTTTCCAATTACAGAGATCATTCGTTTCCTGTAGTTCTTGACCAGGTTTGCACACACTTCAGCAGGGATTTTGGCCCACTCCTCCATACAGACCTTCTCCAGATCCTTCAGGTTCTGGGGCTGTCGCTGGGCAATACAGACTTTCAGCTCCCTCCAAAGATTTTCTATTGGGTTCAGGTCTGGAGACTGGCTAGGCCACTCCAGCACCTTGAGATGCTTCTTATGAAGCCACTCCTTAGTTGCCCTGGCTGTGTGTTTCGGGTCATTGTCAGACCAGTTAGTTTTTCTTTAAGAAGCCCTCCTGTTCTCCACTCATTACCAGTATTAACCGCACCTGTTTGAACTCGTTACCTGTATAAAAGACACCTGTCCACACACTCAATCAAACAGACTCCAACCTCTCCACAATGGCCAAGAGAGAGCTGTGTAAGATACATTTGTAGACCTGCACAAGGCTGGGATGGGCCACAGGACAATAGGCAAGCAGCTTGGTGAGAAGGCAACAACTGTTGGCGCAATTATTAGAAAATGGAAGAAGTTCAAGATGACGGTCAATCTCCCTCGGTCTGGGGCTCCATGCAAGATCTCACCTAATGGGGCATCAATGATCATGAGGAAGGTGAGGGATCAGCCCAGAACTACACAGCAGGACCTGGTCAATGACCTGAGGAGAGCTGGGACCACAGTACACTACGCCGTCATAGATTAAAATCCTGCAGCGCACACAAGGTCCCCCTGCTCAAGCCAGTGCATGTCCAGGCCCGTCTGAAGTTTGCCAATGACCATCTGGATGATCCAGAGGAGGAATGGGAGAAGGTCATGTGGTCTGATGAGTCAAAAATAGAGCTTTCTGGTCTATAATCAACTTGCCGTGTTTGGAGGAAGAAGATGGATGAGTACAACCCCAAGAACACCATCCCAACTGTGAAGCATGGAGGTGGAAACATCATTCTTTGGGGATGCTTTTCTGCAAAGGGGGCAGGACGACTGCACCGTATTGAAGGGAGGATGATTGGGGCCATGTATCGCGAGATTCTGGCTGACAACCTCCTTCCCTCAGTAAGAGCATTGAAGATGGGTCGTGGCTGGGTCTTCCAGCATGACAACGACCCGAAACACACAGCCAGGGCAACTAAGGAGTGGCTCCGTAAGAAGCATCTTAAGGTCCTGGAGTGGCCTAGCCAGTCTCCAGACCTGAACCCAATATAAAATCTTTGGAGGGAGCTGAAAGTCCATATTACCCAGCCACAGCCCCGAAACCTGAAGGATCTGGAGAAGGTCTGTATGGAGGAGTGGGCCAAAACCCTGCTGCAACCCTGGTCAAAAACTACAGGAAACGTATGATCTCTGTAATTGTAAACAAAGGTTTCTGTACCAAATATTAAGTTCTGCTTTCCTGATGTATCAAATACTCATGTCATGCATTAAAATGCAAATTAATTACTTAAAAATCATACAATGTGATTTTCTGGATATTTGTTTTAGATTTCGTCACTCACAGTTGAACAGTACCTATTATAAAAATTACAGACTTCTACATGCTTTGTAAGTGGGAAAACCTGCATAATCGGCAGTGTATCAAATACTCCCACTGTATATGTATGTCTCTTTACGGTATACACAGTACCAGACACATCTACTCATTCAATGGAATTTCTTTAGTTTTACTATTTTCCTCATTGTAGGATTATATTGAAGACATCAAAACTATGAAATAACACATAGAATCATGTAGTAACCAAAAAAGTGTTAAAGACATCCAAATACATTTCATATTGTGGCTTCATAGTAGCCACCTTTTGGTATCAAGATGACTATCATTTTGTCTGTACTGTAGTAGTCCATATTATGGCAAGAACCAGTCAAATATGCAGAGAAACAACACTCCATTACTTTAAGACATGGAGGTAAATAAATACATAATACTTTATTTAAGCATTCCAGGTGATCACGTCATGAAGTTGGTTGATAGCTTTGTAAGACTCAGCACATCAACGCCGAGTGGCCACTTTGAAGAATCTACAATATAAATGTATTTTTTTTGTTTATCACATTTTTGGTTATTACATGATTCCATTTGTGTTATTTCATAGTCTTCACTATTATTATACGAAGTAGAAAATAGTAAAAATACAAAAATACCTTGTGTAGGTGTTTCCAAACTTTTGACTGGTACTATATGTATTTTGTTTTTGATCCTTGTTTAAATGAGATATTTCAGTCACTGCTTAACAGGAATATGTCCTAAGTGAAAATGTATTTGTAAAGATGCAACATCAGTAGTTTTTGCTGTGTAATAATTCCCTTTTGCCATCAGGTACAGATTTTACTTCATAAGCACAGCTTGAACATTCCCTTGTCATTAGCATTTTGGTCTATTTAGAGTGAGTTTAAGGAATCCTTTTCCATTAAGTTCAGTCATTTCAATGAGCATCTCCGGAAAATGCTAACCAGTGTAATAACCAAACAAAGACAACATGGCACAAGTTTACCTGGTACCGCAAAAAGATCCAATAAAATACTACTCATACAGATATCTTTTGGATAAAAGCATCCGCTGGTTGACAAAAAAGTAAATGTTGTCTATCATCTTACCATCCAGCACGTCGTCTGGCCTCTTGCGTTTCTCGTACACCACGATGATGACTACCAGGATGAGGATCTCCGCTAACACCCCGAGGAAGGGCCACAAGGGTGCGAGGTGACTGCGTACCCGTAGGATGGACGACATCGACTTGGTTCCAATGTGATTGGTAGCATTGCATTGGTATTCACCAGGGTCTGAGGTGATGTTCAGGTTCATGATGTTTAACTCTGTGTAGTTGTCTTTGGTCGTAATGAAGAAGCGACCAGAGGAGTTGTCGATTTCCTGAAGAAGAGTAATGTAGCATTACATTTCCACAGATTTAGAGGCAATGTTATGATTACATCCCAGACATTGACAAAAGTCTATCTAGCCTGACGTACGAAGCTAAGGAGGAGACGTACCATGTATTTTGAGCCGTCCAGTTTACGCCACGTCCATGTGGGAAAGGGGTAGCCCACAGACTTACAGTACAACAGAGCACTCTGTCCCTCGTTCTTATTGTCACTTCGCTTATAGCCTATGATATCAGGTGCCGCTGAATCAAAGAAAAAAGGAGTGAAATACATTTCAGTACAAATTCAAACATTTAATCCAAGACATAACATGTTTTTTGTCAAATATGTAATTTTTCATTGGCTTGTATAAGTAATAAAGTGTCAGATAATAAAGGTGAATTTTGAGTTACCTATATTCATTATAGTACCATGAAGATGTTCAGATTATGGAAGATTGGGGAATGGGTCTAAGATTTACACTACCGTTCAAAAGTTTGGGGTCACTTAGAAATGTCCTTGTTTTTGAAAGAAATACAAATTATTTGTTCGAAATACAGTGTAGATATTCTTAATGTTCTAAATGACTATTGTAGCTGAAAACAGCTGATTTGTAATGGAATACCTACATAGGCTTCCAGACCATCAGTCCTGGGTTCCAATGGCACATTGTGTTTACCAATCCAAGTTTATTATTTAAAAAGACTAATAGATCATTAAAAAATACTTTTTCAATTATGTTAGCACAACTGAAAACTGTTGTGCTGATTAAAGAACCAATAAAACCTGGCCTTTTTAGACAAGTTGTGTATCTAGAGGATCAGCAATTGTGGGTTCGATTACAGGTTCAAAAAAACTTTGTCTCTAACCAGAATAAAAAGAGGAATGGGAGGCCCCGGTGCACAATGGAGCAAGAGGACAAGTACACTAAAGTGTCTAGTTTGAGAAACAGATGCCTGACAGGTCCTTAACTGGCAGCTTCATTAAATAGGACTGTACCCCCAAAACACCAGTCTCAACATCAACAGTGAAGAGGCAACTTCGGGATGCTGGGATTTTAGGCAGAGTTGCAAAGAAAACACCATATCTCAGACTAGCCAATAAAAAGAAAATATTAAGATGGGCAAAAGAAAAAATGACACACCTAGACAGTTCAGAAAAAGACACTGGACAGAGGAAGAGCTCTACTTGGAAGGCCAGTGTTATGGACAGACAAATCAATGTTTGAGGTGTTTGGATCACTAGGACACAATTATTTTAATTAAGGATAATTATTTCTAACCTTAGTCAATGACTATATTTCCCATTCATTTTGCTATATTTCCTATTCAAACTCATTTTATACATGTTTTCATGGAAAACAAGGACATTTCTAAGTGACTCCAACCTTTTTAATGGCAATTACATGAAAAAGTAAGTACACTCCCTAGAAAGTTACAAAGCGAATTTCTTCACTTCAACACTATTGACAGGTAAAGTTAATGTACTTCTACAAATATCAGTGAAAACAAGGTGCCATGTAATTGCATAGTGCACAAGAAAATAATTCAGCATTAGCTTCAACAGCTGGTGTTGCCCCCTTTAGCTGAAATATCTTAATATAACTGATTCTTGTAACTGTCTATCAGTCCCTTTTGTAGACTGGGAGAATTTTTTGCATGCACGACATGCTTCAAGTCCCCCCACAGCATTTAAATAGGATTGCGATTTGGGCTTTGACCATTCCACAACCCCTTGTTTTCTTCTTTTGGAGCCATTCTGTTGTAGTGTTGCTTGTGTATTTTGGATCATTGTCCGGCTGCAAGTCCCTCGTTTGGTACAGCTTCAGCCTTTTGAGAGATGGCGTCACATTTTCCCCATACATTTTCTGGTACAATATGGACTTCATGGTTGACTCAGTGATGGCAAGCTGGCCAGGCCCAGAGGCAGCAAAGCAGCCCCAAACCATAATGCCACCTACTCCATGCTTTATGGTTGGTGTAAGGTTAATCTGTTCGAAGGCAGTGTTTGGTTTTCACCAAACTTGTCATTTGGCATTGCAGCACTCATCTGTTCAGGGCACTGTGGCCCTCATTCATAAAACATGTGTATGATCAAATTTTATCTTAAAATGATTGTATTATCATTTCACTGACAGAGCAGGTATTTATCAATATTATCTTTATCTTATGCTCACAATCAAACTCAAGTCTTGTCAGAGACTGTAAACCAACGTCAAAATATAAGAATGTTTGTTGTGCAATAAGACCATCATTATCATGAAAAACAACAATCATAACAGCCTCATTAACAACAACCACAATTATAATAGTTAATATAAAATAAGATGACTAGGAATATAGCACATATAAACATAGATATCACTACCTTTTTTAATGTATGATTTATTCCTTTCACTTCATGCTGCATTTTTTATATATTTTTTCTGTTGTTCATGCATTTGGAAGGTTTGAATTGCTTTTTTGAATGTAATGCGCTAGACAAACTTGCTTGGCCTTGCTTTTCTTAAGTCACTCATGCCTATAGTGTCCACATACTTGGTGGATACTTATAATTTTGGTGGCTAGCATATTGATTAGCTAACAGGTCTTACATTGACTAGTGAGAGTATTAATAAATCAGTGGTTGTGGGTTGAGCAGTTACCCTAATAACGAACTGTCAAAAAACCTTCGTAACAAGGTAATGGAACTTTATAAAGATGGAAAAGGATATATGAAGATATCCAAAGCCTTGCAAATGCCAGTCAGTACTGTTCAATCACTTATGAAGAAGTGGAAAATTTGGGGATCTCTTGATACCAAGCCAAGATCAGGTAGGCCAAGAAAGATTTCAGCCAAAACTGCCAGAATTATTCGGAATACAAATAAAACCCCACAGGTATCCTCAGGAGAAATACAGGCTGCTCTGGAAAAAGACGGTGTGGTTGTTTCAAGGAGCACAATATGATACTACTTGAACAAAAATTTGCTGCATGGTCGAGTTGCCAGAAAGAAGCATTTACTGCGCTAATGCCACAAAAAAGCCTGGTTACAATATGCCCGACAACACCTTGACACGCTTAACAGCTTCCGGCACACTGTAATTTGGAGTGACGAGACCAAAATTGAGCTTTATGGTCACAACCATAATTATAGGCTGTAGGCCACTCGATTCACAATGTTGACATCAGCAAACCGCTCACCCACACAACGTCATACACGCTGTCTGCCATCTGCCCTGTACAGTGTAAACCGGGGTTCATCCGTGAAGAGAACACCTCTCCAAAGTGCCAGACGCCATCGAATGTGAGCATTTGCCTACTCCAGTCGGTTACGACGACGAACTGCAGTTAGGCCGTGACCCCGATGAGGACGACGAGCATGCAGATGAGCTTCCCTGAGACGGTTTCTGACAGTTTGTGCAGAAATTATTTGGTTCTGCAAACCGATTGTTGCAGCAGCTGTCCGGGTGGCTGGTCTCAGACGATCTTGGAGGTGAAGATGCTGGATGTGGAGGTCCTGGGCTGGTGTGGTTACACATGGTCTGCGGTTGTGAGGCCGGTTGGATGTACTGCCTAAGGCACACCTGTGCAATAATCATGCTGTCTAATCAGCATCTTGATATGCCACACCTGTGAGGTGGATGGATTATCTCTGCGAAGGAGAAGTGCTCACTAACACAGATTTAGACAGAGAAATAGGCCTTTTGTGTACATAGAGAAAGACTTAGATCTTTGTTGCATTTATAATTTTGTTCAGTGTAGTTTGATGATGACCCAGTAGATGAACTGATGCTCTGGCTGGATGGTGATGCTGCGAAGGAGATTGTGTCCGCTAATAGGGCCGAGACATCTGAGACGCAAAAGAGTATTCAGTGACCGCGCTGATTTTTTCATGGAGAATGACGAATGGTTAATTAGCGGTTTTAGCTTCTAATTTTTGCTGAAAGGTGTCAATTTATAGGTTGATGATTGCCAGAGGGTGACGGGAGCATATCCGATGTATCAATCTGCGATGAAATCTACACTCATTTCGACAAGGTACGTCTCTTCCCATGCTTGAATCTGGGATCTTTTCATGAATGAGAGCCAGTGATCCAACTTTCTAAGTACTTATTTACTTTTTCACATGACAGTAGCTATAGCATCTAGGCTTTTCTTAAGATATAAAATAATGATTTGTCGCTTGTACAAAGTCCAACTGAAAGGGTAATTCTTCATTCTAGTCCCTCTGATAAATACACATATTGGCTACAGTACCTATACCGTTTGGAGAGGTTGTTGTGGGGATCTGTTAATCACCACAGTATGGTGGATAGACAATGAAACGTTTTACTCTATTGTCCAGTTTCTTTGAAAGATAGAGCTCATGGTTTCCTGTGGCTTACTTCCAGCACTGTCTAGGTGTGTCATTCATTTCATTAAGACTAGTCAACAGTATGATTGACTGAGACTTTTTCACAAAGGTCATACTCTACAACCCAGTGACACCTTGGATTTTCACAGAGAATCCTTCGTTAAATTCTACTCTGGTCCAGGGAGATAACTGCCACAGCCTTTCACTAATCCCTGAAATTACGGTAATTCCTTCCATGCAATTAAGCAGGATCAAGGGAGAGGCTGGCCTGGAGCCGCAGTTTTTTCTGCAGCACACTGTGGCCATTGCCGTGGACGATCATGAAGCAGGAATGGCTGAGTTTCTAGTGACATCATCCTTCCTCCTCTAATTACGGGGGACACATGCTCTCTGACTAGTGGAGGAGGGGCCACATTTATCTGTCTGTGTTAATCCGAGCTCACTTCCACTGTGACTGACTGACAGCATGGAGGCTGACTGCCCTCTGAGTGGTGCCAAAACAAGCAGAACTCTTCAATTTCACACCCCTGGCAGCTCGTCTGATTACTGATCTACAGTGCTAGACTGTGTGTGTGTGTGTGTGTGCACATGTGTGTGTTTGGGTGTGTGAGAGTGCGTGTGTGTGTGTCTGTCTGTCTGTCAGAAAGATATCGCAGAAGGGACACGTTCTGTTAGTCTAAATCTCTGAAAAGTCGATAAGGCAGTCTGATTTATGTTGCCTATATTTAACACCTCCCATTTCTCCTGACTCACCACTGAGTTTAAAAATCATTTGAGCTCCAATGTGATGAATGTGTGGAATTAGGAATTATGACATTATCCTGTGGGCTTGTACAGTTGACTGAAAAGTAATACTGGAAAAAGTAATATTGGTGTAATTCATTCAAGTAAATCTACAAAAAATTATATATAAATAATATTTGTTACTAATATATAAAAATTGGGATGAGCAAAACATGCATTCTCAGAACATGTATCATCGTAGACAATAAAGTCCTGCCATTAGAAATGGCTGGGAGCGGATTCTGAGCCTTAATCCCACAGCACCATCACACAAGCCTCCATCTGTTGCCTCGCTCTGAGCTGAGAGTTGGAGAGATAGGAGCGCCAAGGACACTGCAGCCGGAGGGAGCTGGGGGGAGCTCAGAGTTCTGCTGCCAGGAGCATAGAGCACACAAGCTGGCCTGCATGGGCCCATCCACCAGGCCTAATATGGGACCTGGTGGAACAGACTGTACTGGATTTCAACTAAAATCCCTCATAAGATGCACATGGACACAATAATGTATTTCCGCTTACAATTATTTTTTGTAGCGTTTATTTTACCTATTTCTTAATCGGCCCCGAACTTTAACAATAAATACGAAATCACGCATTAGCATCTATTTAAAATACTTTGATTTTCGATCAAAATGACTGTTTCTGTATATCCTGTAAGCAGTCTGGTCCACAGGCTCTAACAGCCAGGGGCTGCATCCTCCCTGTCTGCCTCCCTCTCCACAGACCCAGGGCCAGGACCCTGAGGCTTGACTGGAGATGACTGTCATCACCCAGGCAGGAGGAACCAGCAGATCCACAGAGCATACACGGTCATCGCCCCCATTACATAACCAACCATCCAGGCAGGCAGCTAGCGCTTAACATAACCTCAGCAGGCATAACAATCAGGGCCACGCTCAGTATGCACCGCTGTAGCAATGTCACAACAAATTGGCTTAAGCATTGTACGTGTAGGCGAGCTTCTCTAGAACAGGGTGTTGGTAGTTCTTTCTCACCCAGAGGAAAATCCCCCTTTCCACTTAATGGCTGATATGCCAACTTGTATATTGGGCACATGGGTACAAGTTCTAGAAATGCCTTTGACATCAGTGAAGGATACGGAACAGTTGTCAGCAGTACTTTAACATTTGGCAGTGGTAGCAATGGTGCTCTGCATTTAGTTAGATGCACCGGAAAATAATATATAATATTAATTATATTGATTTACATCCACATTATATTGGACCTATATAATTTGTAGCTACATTTGAATTATGTTATGCTACAAGCTAAAACTGTAAAGATTTTTATTTATTTAAAAAAGTCGTTATGAATACATGTTATTGAAATTGCTACATCATTTGTGTAATGTTACATTTCTACATTGTGCTAAAGCCCTATTCTCAGGTATATTTTCTTAGCAAAGCCTTGACATTACAACAATTTGTATCTGGAATATTTTGAAAACTGTTCAGTGGAGAACAATTCACCTTTTTTTACATTTGTGTAATTTTCAATCTTGTAATTATTAGGAACTATTTTTGAAGCTAATGATTTCCTTTCATGTATATGGTCACATACAGACAGTAAACTAGGTGTTGAAAGACAATATATCTATGCAACATTGGGTTTAAAGAGTTACTATTGTAGCCAGCAAAAAATAAGTTGAATTAATTGTTAGACCAGTGTGTAAAGAGGAGAGAGTAGCCTGAAGAACGGGTTGTCTGTGTGAATCGAGTGTACAGAGAGGGCAGTGAAGACAGAACTCCATCTCTCCCTTCAGCTGTGCTGTCAGTGACTGGCAGGAGCTTCCAGAGGACAGGCTGTCATCATCACAGCACATCACCAGAGCAACATCTCAACGCCTGTCACTAGAAGGCGATCTGCCAACAGAAAGTTCTCAGAGCCATGTTAGGTACGGCGGAGGGCCAGATGACAGTATGGATTTAAATAGAGGCCATTTAAAGAAATTAACAGTCAAGCTGCCCAGTGTTTTTGACTAACTGGGCCCGGTTTCCCAAAGCACTGAGATGATAGTAAGATGCACGCAAGTGCATCGTTATCTTATCGGTGTGCTTCCCAAAAGCATAGTTACTTAAGTGGCACGTATCTATGCGTTACTATATCGCTCGTTAATTAACAAGTGTTCCGGACCACTTGTAGCTACCCCAGCTGAAAAATAACAAAACTTACTGATGGTTCCTCTCGTTAGTCCATTGTATCAGGCACTTTACTGTTTTTGTGAAATAGCGCCTCCCTCTACATGTGAGGAGTGATCGCAAACAGTTAATATTAAGGCAATAGAACTAATTAAAAATTAGACCAGTTTATTTAGACAAATTATATAATTAGTGCATGAGTGGATTTTAATGTAGTGATTTGAATGCAACTGGTCAATTTCACGAGTCTGAAACCCTGCATCATACCAGTACTGTACTTTGATGGATAGGTGCTGGTGCCTCTACCTTGTCAAGAAGAACATTGATTTATTCTGCTCTGAATGCTTGTTTTCTCTTGCGTTCCATTTTTATTCCAAACAATTAGAATGGATTCTCCCCACTATTCTTTCTATTCCCAGGTAACCAATCATGTGTTGATTGCTATGTTACTTGAGTAACATATATAGCTACCAGAGGAACTGATAATTGGATGTCACATGATCAGTTTCCGGAGATATGATTTTGATTGGCTGTAGTCCACCCAATTGGTTGTCCACCATAAATGTCACTACTTCTTCGAGTTTTACATTTTCTTATTGATGTTTGAGTAGTAGTAGAGTACATCGCCTATATTTTAAAACATATTCATGGCGTAATTTCATTCAAACCCCAAAGATGGCCTAATTCCATTCCAAACGGCCTTAACGTGGCACTTATGACACACTTTATAAAGTAGTTTGGGAAACAGGTGTGAGTCCATCTTTAGGCTACGTGCATCGTTAACCCCTCATAAGTGCCACGTTATCAGGAAACCGTGCCCTGATTAATATTGCTAAATGTGTCTTACCTTTTACTTCAATAGTGGCATTGGCGTTGGGAGCCATGTCAAACTTGTAAACACACATGTATTCCCCTGCATCTTCTGCCCTAGGTTTCTTGATTCTGCAACAAACCACACAATCATTAACTCCCAAACATTCAGTTCAGTCACTAATAACTGTGCGGCCTAGGGGGCCCCAGTGGCTTGTGGCTCTGTTGCACATACTGGTGCAGCATGGGTTCAAATCTGGCCAACTGCTCTTCTCAGATCAAATCTCTGCCTGAAAAAGATGTATCTTTCAAAAGGAACACAAAGCGAATAGCATTTCTCTGCTATTGTTTACAGAGACCCTAGAGGGTAGATTGTTGGGCACGATTCTGTGTTCTAGGTAGCCGGGGGAAAGGCGAGGTTAGGACAGAGCTGTCTGTTCTGGGGTCAGCTGTTTGTACAGTTCTGAGATGGAAAGTGACAGGGAGGGAGCTACCCAGCATGTAACCGCCTGTACCTGGCTGGCGGTGTTGAGGGGACTACTAGGGCTTCAGGCACTAGGCAGTACAGAGGACGGTTGCTCTGATGGCTATAAACTGCAACGGGTGCAGCTACTCATCCTGGGCTTTTTGTTTAGACATTTTCTGTCTGAATGTTTTCAATGTAAGACAGTTCTTCCTTCTTTGGGGACTGGATCTTATTGTTGATAGGGTGTGTAACCAATAAATGGGATGTGTGAGCTCCCCAGTAAGAGAACTGGTTGAAGTACTCACATGTACTCTGTAACCTTCTGCTTGGACCGTGTGTCTGTATCTGTTATTTCCACTCCGTTCTTCATCCAGAAGCTGTCTTTGTGGCCATCGTGGGCGTTGGTGAGGTTACACTGCAAGGTGATAGGGGGGCCTTTCGCTTCTGAGGGCAGAATGATCTGATCTGACGCGTTGATCTTGGGCTCTGAAATACATAGAGATACAGCCACCCAATTATCACAGAACTGAGGATCAAAATGATATCGGAACTATAGTCATGTTAAAAGCACACTGCTGCTGAGTGGGACCTGTGTGGGAGGAGGGGCTTCATGAACATAAGACAGGAAAAACCCACACGAAGTATACAAGAACATAAGCAAATAATAGGCTGCAGCATGAATATACATGCAGCACTCCTTATCAGTATTTTTATCATAATATCCTAATATTCTCAGAAAAAGTCCACAGAGTTTGACTATTCAGTAAAAGTACAGTTATGATTGGTCTCCCTACTGACCTTGTTTGTTTTCTCCCCCGTACCCACACTCCTCTGCATGGATTCATGATGAACACGCTTTATGACCATGGATAATCAAACTGACATGACAGCCTTGGAAACTATTTATTTGAAACGATGCCGAGGACAAAAAGCCTTTGACTTTCTAACCTCCTGAACCTAAACTAAGTACTGTTGTAATGCCCAATTCACACTGTAGCGCTCAGTGTGACTTCACCATCAATAACAGATGCATGCTGTACATTTGTAAACAGTAATTCAGGATGGCATTTGAAAAGGAAAAGTCTGATGAAACCTACAACATATCGTAAGATTATTCAAAGAGATAATTCAGTCCAATGGCTGCAATACACCGTAGCCACCACTAGCTGTTTTACTAGCATAATAATTAGACGTATTTGCTGACAGAGCAACACAACGGTCCATTTCTCAAGGACATATAGAAGGAGGCAGGATTTGTCATCAGAGGGAGCAGGCAGACAGCCTCTAGTAGTGAGGAAGCTCCCTCCATTATCTCTTCTCCAGGGCGTGCCAGCCATGGCAACTACAGAACCCCAGCGGAGAGGAGGGAGGAGCTGGGGGAGGAGTTTCAAATAATGTTACTACTGATGGTGGCCACAAACCTCTGGTAGAGGAGGGGAGGGTCACAGGGCCCTGGCTAGACTCTTCTATTAGCATTCATGGCACCTTCTCCTGCAGCTCTGTATATCCGATCACTAGGGGTATATCTCTCCCTATATCTTCCCCTCACCCTTCAGCTCTCGTCTCCCCCTTTCGATCCCTGCTTCAGGATCCCTATACAGGCCACTCACTGAGCCCACACATTGTGTGCATTCACTGAATATAAACAGACTACACAGGGATAGTATATCCGAGACAGCTGAATTAAAGTCACAGTGCTTTCTATAGGTTTCCTCAGCTCAGAAGGTCATTTTGTAGGACACCTGCTGAAAAAAGAAAAAGAAAAGAATGAATGGTGATGTCTTGCGCAGCACACAGGCACTGACCCACTTGGACACGTCTGTGTTTAGGATAGTCGAAGCCTCATGACAACTGTGTGCGTTGACACAGTAACCCTCTTTAGGCAGTGTAGTACATTCCATTATGATGCACATGTAGAGTCCTAAAGGATGCTGCCTGCCCTAAATGGGTATTTATTGCTGACCTAGGGAGGATGTTTGCCTACTTGATCAGTATGTTGAGCCAACTCCCCTTCCCCTGTGCATTAAACTCGGCAGCTATACCACAAAACAGGTTGGGAGGGGATCAATACCAAGTCACACGTAGGCCTGTAGAGATTCACTGGGGTGAGGACATCTCTCACCGTGGATAAAGATAAACAGTGAAGTGAATGATAAACAACCTGGTGAAGCGATGTTATTTATTTTATGCTAATGTGGTTGCTCACAGAAAAAGGTTTTCTTTATATATTATTTTATTCATTAATGCAGGTAATACACTTAAAAAAATAAAATAAACCTTGCGGTCAAAAGTTGTTTACACTATTACTTTCAATAACTTACCAGCAATTCTTGTTTTTCTAAAATGCTCTATGAGTTGGAGAACACCTTGGGAAGGATCTTGGACTATTCCAACATACAGATTCCTTTTGGATTCTAGATATTGTCACCCGAACACGGTTTCAATGGGTTTTGTCTTTAAAATCAAAACCTTCCAGCAAAACAATAAACTGTACACCAAACAAAGAATTGTCCATAAATCGCCATCTCAAGTCTTTGAACTTGAAACCTATTGGAAACCTGTTAGGTTAAATTCCATAAGCACCAGCCAATGACATGACTATTTGGAGTAATTGTCTAAAATCCCTCCCAATGCGTTCTCCAAATATATTCCAAAAAAAGGCTCAGTGTTTCTTGCCAGGTGAGGAATTGAAGGTTTATAATACATACTTTCAAACCTGAGAATTATTACTAGTTACAAAAAAATTATTTCTCTGAGCAATATGTCACCAGTATATGAAGACTTTTTGTGTTCATCTTTATCAACGGAGTACAAACTTTCTCACCAAACTCTAAATACTGAATTTAGTACAATGGGATACACTGCTGATGAAGTTGTACCTCAGCTATGGAGGTATTTTTTATGTATTAACAGTATTAGAGTTCATCAAAACGGCCTTCACGTTGGAATGGATCTCCAGATGGACGCACAATCACAAACTAAATGGCTAAAACAACACAATCACACATCTGAAATAATTCTCAAACAACATAGCTTGTTACATACATGGTACATACATTTCATGTATATAATGATAAGGTTAACTCTCAGTAATGACAGAATATATTGGATGACAAAAGGTCTGGTTTAGTTATTTTAGAGATTAGTAGGAAGAGAAATCTGCTCACACTTTCTTTAAAAAAGCAAATGTTTCATTTAGCTACTTTTTTCCAGTTAGAAATCTCTTCTGTAGGCCTAATGCCTACAATCCAAGCTACTGTTGGAGTGAAGTATAACATGAGATTAGGCAGTGTGTACATGCATCCCTTGCAGTCAGACAGTAACAGAGCAATGTGGTGCACACCACGTTTTAACAGACAGATCGTAGATGCTCAGGAGATGAAGGAGATTCCTCCTGGTGTAGGCCTCTGACAGTGTCTGGCAGCATGGGACTGACAACATTCCACATCTCCCTGTGCTCCAACAAACAGGCCACTCACTAAAGCAGGCACTAATTGAAAGGGTCAAGTTGACATTCAGATTGATTGAATGTTTGTATGCAATACAGCAGAGGCAGAGAAGATAATGTCATTACTGATTCATGCTTGAACACTTAATAATGGCTAAGAAGGCACAAGGTCATGTAGTACACAGGCAAGTCCAGAGAGAGGCAGTCGGCTGATAGTTGCAGCAATGAATCCAGTTATCTCAAATCTAAAAAGGCAAAAAGACACTTAAGACCCTCACTGGGTTCTGTCATTTATTGAATTAGCAGTATAAAACAAGTAATGAGTTTAAAACAAAAGGCACTAATTGCACTTGGACCGCTACCTCCTTGTGACTTCTTACCTTCCATCTACCCCTTCCTTAGGACTAGATGCAAAACTAAGTGGCAGAACTTCAAAGCACCGCAATGTTGCCTAGGCTGAATAGCGTAGGATTATGCCTGGCTTTGAAGTAAATACAACAACGCAAGAGATAGTCAAAATTAAAACAAAAACACCATATCCTGAAATGGATGATATTTGGTATTTTTAGAGAGTAGGGAAAGAAACTTAAAAAGGTCAGAGGACACATGAGACAGAGGAGTGGCCAGAATGGCTTATATGTAGGGAAGTCTGGTGTGGGAGGAAAGGTAGCAGTTGGAAAGAGACTGGGGAGGTTTCTGGGTTTGTGGTCATCTACTACAAGATGCTCAGGGTTTTGGGGGAAGAAGGATCTTAACAGAATTAAGAGAATCCTCAAATTCAGCAGGGGGTGGAAGGGAACACGAAGAAGTTATTCAAATGAAATAAAAAATAAAAACACACAACTTAAACTTATGTTTGAGGAAATACTATGTCTTCCATTTCTTATACAGAAATAAAAAGGCTTTTTGAAATACAGTAGGTGCTGTTTTATTTCTGTCCCTACCAGAGACAGCTGTGGTGTGGGAATGAACTGAGAGGGCACTTTAACGGACTGGGCTGGGAGGACAGCAGGGGTTGGTTAGTTGTTATTTCCTTTACCATCTAGGTATTACAGGACATAGACCACTCACTCTGCAGCACCGAAATGGTGGCCTGGGCGCGGATCCAGCTGATGGCGGGGTTTTGGCGCAGGTCGTTGCGCCGTGGATCGTTGCTGGCCCGGCACTCGTAGGTCCCAGAATCCTCCAGTGTGAGGCGAGTGATGCCCAGGACGCTCACCCCATTGTTGCCGTAGGCTGTGTTGATGGACACACGGCGCTTGCGGGCGCCATCCCACAGCTGCTTGAAGGAGTCAGCACGGTTGATCTCCGCGTACCACCACTGGATCTCTGGGGTGGGGTTACCGACCACATCGCAGTACAGCTCAAAGGTGTCCCCCGTGAGCTTAGTCTCAGACATTGGCGACTTCACAAACCCAGCTGGAGAGGAAAAGTGTGTTGGGGTGGCAGGGGAGGTGAGAAGGGTAGAAAAGGGGTTAGAGTGTGGGGGGACGGGACGGTGGAGAGGCCAGGAGATGAGAGGTCAGCGGATGGAGAGGCCAGGGGATGAGAAGTCAGTGGATGGAGAGGCCAGGAGATGGAGAGGCCAGGAAATGAAAGACCAAAGGAATGGGGAGGCCAAGGAATCGAGGACATGGAATGGAGGTCGGGGGACGGAGATGCCAGGGAATGAAGAGGGCAGGAGATGGAGAGGCCAGGAGAAAGGGAGACCAGGGGATGGATAAACCAGGGGATGTAGAGGCCAGGGGAATGAGGGAAGAGGAAATCAAAAAGGGATCAGTTGGAAACAAAAGAAGAGGATGATTAAAGGCAAATCAAGAAGAAAGCAATCCACAAAGCATAAAGTAAAGATATTTATGTGAATGAGAAACAGGTTAATGGCCCCTGAAACCTCAATGTGTCACTATCCAGTGTTACTTCACTTTACTGAACTAATCATGCAACCGTGAAGACATTTCATTTATGGGCATTTTTGTGAAGGAGGTGGGTAAATGCAAGGCTCAAAATTAAAAAGACTGATAAACAGCATTCACCCTATACAACAGCACCCCAGAAACATAACAGAAAGGGAAAATCGGTCTTTGAGACACATCCCCAATTTTTCTTTATTCGAGAGCAAGTGAGATGTCTTGCTTTGGGGCAGCCCCTCAGTGGTGTGGGTTCAATAACCAGGCATTAGGGGATATTGGCCGTGCCTGGATAAAAAAATTCTGCTGTCTTGCCTTCTGAACTTTCTTTTGAGTACACTAATAAGTATATGTCAGACTGTACTGTGGTATTCAGTGGCTTCCCTGTTATTACTGGGGTACGAAAACAAGGTAACAACCATGTATGTAAAACTCTGTCACCAATAACCAAAGAGAACGGCAGGAAAATGCACAATGGTCCTTTACAGAATCTGGTGGCCCATTGGGATAACCAATGAGTAAGTATCTTGAAATCTACAATAGACACAACCTTCATACTAACAGCCTATTTGTAAGGGTTGCAGAAAAAACTGTGTTTTTAAGTATCCAACAAATGTATGCACCTTGAGTTGATAAATGGCATTGGCACTTGGATTGGAACCAGTTGTTATGGTCAGATGAAACAAAAATAGATTTATTTGGCCATGCACATCAGCGGTTGAATATGCCATTTACAGAAGGTCGCAGATGTGGAAAATAACTTACTGTAAAATATGGTGGGGTATTTTTGAGGTTACGGTTCTATTTTGCTTCCACTGTTCCTGGGCCCATGTTAAAGTCGAAAGGACAACTCTACCACATCCCTGGATGTTTATGCCTAAAACCTGTTTTGTCTGACATAAGGCTGAAACTAGGCCATGAGTGGGTCTTCCAGGAAGACAGTGATCCCATGCACACATTCAAATCCATAAAGGAATGGTTAATTGACAAGACAAAGGATCCCTTCCAATGTTTGGTGCAAAAATAAAACTATCTACAAAAGTGCTGTTATCCAAAAGTGTAGAGGATGGTGAACAAAATAATGAAAAATGACATGAGTAAATGATTAGTAAAGAAATGTCATACCACCAATTTCATAACCTTTCCTGAATGCCAATATTACATGTTTACGCCACATACTAGTTTATTAGATTCAACATTAAACCTGATAGTCAATTAAACATAAAGGTTAACACCTGTGAGTTACTGAACAAATATTGCATTAGTGGAAGCATTGTCTTTCCTGTATTGCTTTGATGTGAGGATAACCAGACAGGTACAGAGAGGGATTCTTTTTTTTTATCCCCTGCTGATTCTGTTTGTTTGCCAACTGACAAAGAAATGATCAGTCAATAAGTTTAATGGTAGGTTTATTTGAACAGTGAGAGACAGAATACCAACAAAAATATCCTGAAAAACGCATGTCAAAAATTTTATAAATTGATGTGCATTTTAATGAGTATTCCACCCTTCTGCAAAACAGGACTTAGTACTTGGTGGCAAAACCCTTGTTGGCAATCACAGAGGTCAGACGTTTCTTGTAGTTGGCCACCAGGTTTGCACACATCTCAGGAGGGATTTTGTCCCACTCCTATTTGCAGATCTTCTCCAAGTCATTAAGGTTTCGAGGATGATGTTTGGCAACTCGAACCTTCAGCTCCCTCCACAGATTTTCTATGGGATTAAGGTCTGGAGACTGGCAAGGCCATTCCAGGACCTTAATGTGCTTCTTCTTGAGCCACTCCTTTGTTGCCTTGGCTGTGTGTTTTTGGTCATTGTCATGCTGGAATACCCATTCACAACCCATTTTCAATGCCCTGGCTGAGGGAAGGAGGTTCTTACCCAAGATTTGACTGTACATGGCCCCATCCATCGTCCCTTTGATGCAGTGACGTTGTCCTGTCCCCTTAGCAGAAAAACACCCCCAAAGCACAATGTTTCCACCTTCATGTTTGACGGTGGGGATGGTGTTCTTGGGGTCATAGGCAGTTCCTCCTCCAAACACAGCGAGTTGAGTTGATGCCAAAGAGCTCGATTTTGGTCTCATCTGACCACAACTCTCACCCAGTTCTCCTCTGAATCATTCAGATGTTCATTGGCAAACTTCAGATGGGCCTGTACAAGTGTTTTCTTGAGATTAACAGTTATTTTGTGTTTCTTCCATTTGAGAATAATCGCACCAACTGTTGTCACCTTTTCACCAAGCTGCTTGGCGATGGTCTTTTAGCCCATTCCAGCCTTGTAGGTCTACAATATTGTCCCTGACGTCCTTGGACAGCTCTTTGGTCTTGGCCATGGTGGAGAGTTTGGAATCTGATTAATTGATTAATTCTGTGGACAGGTGTCTTTTATACAGGTAACAAGCTGAGATTAAAAGCACTCCCTTTAAGAGTGTGCTCCTAATCTCAGTCCGTTACTTGTATAAAAGACACCTGGGAGCCAGAAATCTTTCTGACTGAGAGGGGATCAAATACTTATCTCACTCATTAAAATGCAAATCAATTTATAATTTTTTTTTGAATGGCATTTATCTGGATTTTTTGTTATTCTGTCTCTCACTGATCAAATAAACCTACCATAAAAATTATAGACTGATCATTTCTTTGTCAGTGGGCAAATGTACAAAATCAGCAGGGATCAAATAATTTTTTTCTTAACTCTATGTACAAAGCTCTCTGTTTACAGAAGTGTTTCGATGGTTTACCACATAATAGGAACTGATGTTGTGTGCTGTGTCATTTCTGTCAAAGTGCACTGCTGGATCTGATGCAAAGTCATGTGACTACTTAGTAACACTGGCTGAGTATATTTTCCCTCAAGCCCTATGTGTCTCCATGAAACCCTGATGCGTGCTGTATGTACAGACTGGGTCGCACAAATCTGATTTCAATACATTTCTTTGGTTATACACAAATCCTGGATGGAGATAATTTTTTTTAATCATCTTAATGGGTGAAAATATAAATGTATATATAAATGTGGGACACATCCAAAAGACACTCCTATAATCGCTCAATCTGTATCGGAGTGGAATACGCGGTGATGTAGGAAGTCTTGTTACGTTGGATGTCTGGTAATCATTAGGAAGCAACTAAATACATCTCACACTGGCATTGAAACAATTCTACTATCACCAGTAAGAGTACTCGTTTGGTGGAGAGTGCTAGGTTAGTTACCAGGTACCCAACATTTAGTCAGTGAGTTTACACCGATCAGCCATAACATTATGACCACCTGCCTAATATTGTCTAGGTCCCCCTTTTGTCGCCAAAACATCCCTGACCCGTTGAGGCATGGTCTCCACTAGACCTCTGAAGGTGTGCTGTGATATCTGGCACCACGACCTTAGCAGCAGATCCTTTAAGTCCTGTAGGTTGCAAAGTGGGGCCTCCATGGATCGGACTTATTTGTTCAGCACATCCCACAAATGCTCAATTGGATTGAGATCTGGGGAATTTGGGGGCCAAGTCAACACCTTGAACTTGTTGTGTTCCTCAAACCATTCCTTAAAAATGTTTGCTTTGTGGCAGGACGCTGTGATGGAATTTTGGAGGTAAAGACCAGAATATTGTTTTAATATTATTTCTACTTTCTTAAGTTGGCAGTTTTGAATTCTCTTGTCTTTTATATTCATTTATATGCATGTATTTTTAGTATGCTGTGAAATGTTTACAAGTCACAATGAAGGCATAAGCGGTGTGTCTTAAGTTGCGGAGGAATGTATGTTTTGTTATTTTAAGGTAATGAGTAGGGGGTTTCAAAGGACAGGGGACTATAGAACTTGGTAGTAGGACTGAGGTTAGGGCTGTCATGATATCAGTGTCACGTCCTGGCTGTGCCCCTAGCCATCTCTGCGCTGGGCTCGGGGCATAGCCAGGACAGGACAGGAGGTGGCCTTTAGCCACCTCTACTCCTTTTTTTGGTTTCCCCAATTGGAGGCAGGTGTTAGTCATTGCCTCCAATTGGGGACCCTATTTAAGTGTAGTTTGTAGGCCCCAAGGCGTGGTTCATTTTGGTTTTGTTTATCCTGTGTAAGGAATACCCACGTCACTGGTTGCTGCTTTTTTGTTTTGTTGGAGTCCTGCATTCTTTATTTTGTATTAAATGGATTACCTTACCTACCTCTACTCTGCGCCTGTGTCCTCTTCATCCCACGACCGTGACAGAATGAACCACCACCAAGAGACACAGCAGAAATGGACGGTAGGGGAACTCCTCGGTTGGCCGGACAGCGACACCGAGGAGGAGGAGAACCCCTACTGTCCTCTGCGGCACACCGGGCCTCCACAGCATCCACCCCGGAGGAGACGTCGACGGAGGCGACGTAAGCAAACCTCCGTGTGTCCGCCCCAAGAATTTCTTGGCGGGGTGCTGTGGGGGCAGGCGGAATGGAAGGACGCGGCCGTGCCACCCGTGCTCACGTGTGGGGTAGTCCAGGTGCCCCAGCCCTGCCCGGTGCCAGCTCCTAGGCGTCGGGCAACAACGCCGGGGGGGCCTATGAGGGCTTTCCCTGATGTTGGGAGATGTGAGGACTGGTGGGGCTATCGGGACCCGCCGTACCGGTTCTCGCAGCCAGCGCCCCCTGCTGCCCGGGAGCCGCAGCCGGCGCCGCCAGCGCCCCACACTGCCCGGGAGCCGCAGCCAGCGCCCCCCGCTGCCCGGAAGCCGCAGCCTGCGCCCCCCGCTGCCCGGAAGCCGCAGCCTGCGCCCCCCGCTGCCTGGGAGCCGCAGCCAGCGCCCCCCGCTCCCTGGGAGCCGCAGCCAGCGCCCCCTGCTGCCCGGGAGCTGCAGCCAGCGCTCCCCGCTCCCTGGGAGCCGCAGCCAGCGCCGCCAGCAACCCCTGCTGCTTGGGAGCCGCAGCCAGCGCCCCCCGCTGCTTGGGAGCTGCAGCCAGCGTCCCCCGCTGCCTGGGAGCCGCAGCCAGCGCCGCCAGCGCCCCCTGCTGCCCGGGAGCCGCAGCCAGCGCCCCCCGCTGCCTGGGAGCCGCAGCCAGCGCCGCCAGTGCCCCCTGCTGCCCGGGAGCCGCAGCCAGCGTCCCCCGCTGCCTGGGAGCCGCAGCCAGCGCTCCCCGCTGCTTGGGAGCCGCAGCCAGCGTCCCCCGCTGCTTGGGAGCCGCAGCCAGCGCCCCCCGCTGCTTGGGAGCCGCAGCCAGCGTTCCCCGCTGCCTGGGAGACGCAGTCAGCGCTGCCAGCGCCCCCCGCTGCCCAGTGGCCGCAGCCGCCAGCTCCTCCCGCTGCCCAGTGGCCGCAGCCGCCAGCTCCTCCCGCTGCCCAGTGGCCTCAGCCGCCAGCTCCTCCCGCTGCCCAGTGGCCTCAGCCGCCAGCTCCTCCCGCTGCCCAGTGGCCGCAGCCGCCAGCTCCTCCCGCTGCCCAGTGGCCTCCGCCGCCAGCTCCTCCCGCTGCCCAGTGGCCGCAGCCGCCAGCTCCTCCCGCTGCCCAGTGGCCTCCGCCGCCAGCTCCTCCCGCTGCCCAGTGGCCTCCGCCGCCAGCTCCACCCGCTGCCCAGTGGCCTCCGCCGCCAGCTCCACCCGCTGCCCAGTGGCCTCAGCCGCCAGCTCCTCCCGCTGCCCAGTGGCCTCAGCCGCCAGCTCCTCCCGCTGCCCAGTGGCCTCAGCCGCCAGCTCCACCCGCTGCCCAGTGGCCTCAGCCGCCAGCTCCACCCGCTGCCCAGTGGCCTCAGCCGCCAGCTCCTCCCGCTGCCCTGTTTTCGCCGCCGCCAGGACCCGCCGTGGACTGGCCGCCGCCCGGGCCCGCGGATGACTGGCCGCCGCCGCCTGGGCCCGCGGATGACTGGCCGCCGCCGCCCGGGCCCGCGGATGACTGGCCGCCGCCGCCCGGGTCCGCGGATGACTGGCCGCCGCCGCCCGGGCCCGCGGATGACTGGCCGCCGCCGCCCGAGCCAGCGGATGACTGGTCGCCGCCGCCCGGGGCCGTGGATGACTGGCCGCCGCCGCCCGAGCCAGCGGTTGACTGGCCGCCCGAGGCCACGGATGACTGGCCGCCGCCGCACGAGGCCGCGGATGACTGGCCGCCGCCCGAGCCCGCGGTGGACTGGCCGCCTTGTCCCGCAGCGCCTTCACCTGCCCAGGAGCCCCCGCATCGTCCTACGGCGCCCTCGCCTGTCCCGGCCTCAGCGGCGCCCTCGCCTGTCCCGGCCTCAGCGGCGCCCTCGCCTGTCCCGGCCTCAGCGGCGCCCTCGCCTGTCCCGGCTCTCCCTGAACCTCCGCCGGCTCTCCCTGACCCTCCGCCGGCTTCCCTGTCTCCGGCTCCTTCGCCGGCTCTCCCACAGGGTTCTGACCCTCCGCCGGCTCCCCCGGCTCCTGCTCCTCCACCGGCTCCTATTCCCCCGCCGGCTCCCCCGTCTCCTGCTCCCCCGTCTCCTATTCCTCGGCCGGCTCCTATTCCTCCGCCGGCTCCCCCGGCTCCTACTCCTCCGCCAGCTCTCCCGCCGGCTCCGGACCCTCCGCCGGCTCCCCCGGCTCCTGCTCCTCCACCGGCTCCTATTCCCCCGCCGGCTCCCCCGTCTCCTACTCCTCCGCCGGCTCTCCCACCGGCTCCGGACCCTCCGCCGGCTCCCCCGGCTCCTGCTCCTCCACCGGCTCCTATTCCCCCGCCGGCTCCCCCGTCTCCTGCTCCTCCGCCGGCTCCTGACCCTCCGCCGGCTCCCCCGTCTCCTATTCCTCCGCCGGCTCCCCCGGCTCCTACTCCTCCGCCGGCTCCCCCGGCTCCTGCTCCTCCACCGGCTCCTATTCCCCCGCCGGCTCCCCCGTCTCCTGCTCCTCCGCCGGCTCCTACTCCTCCGCCGGCTCTTCCGCCGGCTACTGACCCTCCGCCGGTTTCCCCATCTCCTGCTCCTCCGCCGGCTCTTCCGCCGGCTCCGGACCCTCCGCCGGCTCCCCCGGCTCCTGCTCCTCCACCGGCTCCTATTCCCCCGCCGGCTCCCCCGTCTCCTGCTCCTCCGCCGGCTCCTGACCCTCCGCCGGCTCCCCCGTCTCCTATTCCTCCGCCGGCTCCCCCGGCTCCTACTCCTCCGCCGGCTCCGGACCCTCCGCCGCCTCCCCCGGCTCCTGCTCCTCCGCCGGCTCCTATTCCCCCGCCGGCTCCCCCGTCTCCTGCTCCTCCGCCGGCTCTTCCGCCGGCTCCTGACCCTCCGCCGGTTTCCCCGTCTCCTATTCCTCCACCGGCTCCCCCGGCTCCTGCTCCTCCGCCGGCTGTCGACCCTCCGCCGGTTCCCCCGGCTCCTGCTCCTCCTGACGACCCGCCGCCGGCTCTCCTGCCGGTTCCTGTCCCTCCACCGGCTCTCCCGTCTCCTGACCCTCTGCCTCCCTGGCCTGTCCCTGCGGCTCCGCCTCCCCGGCCTGTGCCGGCGGCTCCGGGCGCTGAGCCTCCGCCGGTCCGGGTGTGGTCGTCCCGGTCTTGCGGTCGGGAGCCCGCGCCTTTGGGGGGGGGTACTGTCACGTCCTGGCTGTGCCCCTAGCCATCTCTGCGCTGGGCTCGGGGCATAGCCAGGACAGGACAGGAGGTGGCCTTTAGCCACCTCTACTCCTTTTTTTGGTTTCCCCAATTGGAGGCAGGTGTTAGTCATTGCCTCCAATTGGGGACCCTATTTAAGTGTAGTTTGTAGGCCCCAAGGCGTGGTTCATTTTGGTTTTGTTTATCCTGTGTAAGGAATACCCACGTCACTGGTTGCTGCTTTTTTGTTTTGTTGGAGTCCTGCATTCTTTATTTTGTATTAAATGGATTACCTTACCTACCTCTACTCTGCGCCTGTGTCCTCTTCATCCCACAACCGTGACAATCAGAGTTTCACTACATGATTATCGTGGCCAAAATAATTAACGGTAAAGATATTATCGCGGAATCTGTAGAAAATATGAAGAAAGAAAAATGATATCAGTCAAATTAATCTTCTACGTTGTTTAATGTGTTTTTTTTTTTTTTTTTTGGAATGAATTACACTCAAAATACAAGTGTATGGAGGTGGAGAGTCTGTAACTGTACAAATAAAAAAATAAAAGCCTACAAAAAGAACAATGACACTTAATGGATAGTGAAAAGGCAACCAGATGAACTGATAAACAAAAGATCCTAACACGGAGAGGAGTTTTAGGAAAAATACAAAACATTTTCACCTAGCGAATAAGCTACAAAAAGGCTTTCATTCAAACACTAGTGTATAGTTCCAGACTCGTAGTTTAAGCACATGCATCATTTGTCCATGAATAAGCTATGAATACGTTTTGGAAAAATACAACGTCTTTTTTTCCATGTGAATAGGCTACAAAAGCAGCACATCTTTGCAGATCTCTCCCGGGGGTTCTAGTGGGGCTAATGAGTGGATTTCAACGCATGCATCGTTTGTCTATGGGTGACATGAATAAGGTATAAAAACCGTTGTATTTTTTTGGGGAAAAATACAACTTCAGTTTCGCCTAGTGAATACGATATTATCATATGTGTATTAATAACATGATATCAATATAAAAAATTTTAAATATCATGGTTATCGTCAATACCAGTATATCCCGACACCCCTAACTGAGGTACTTAGATTTTTGCACGATTTCCAACCACTTGTATGTGGTTGTATTTTGATGATAATCCCATGCATGTAAAAATTAAAAACCACGATAGAAATTTCGACTCAAAACCAATATTTTGTGTTTACAACACATTATTCTGCTGAAAGAGGCCAATGCCATCAGGGAATACTGTTGCCATGAAAGGGTGCACATGGTCTGCATGTGTCAAAGTAACATCCACATGAATGGCAGGACACAAGGTTTCCCAGCAGAACATTGCCCAAAGCATCACACTGCCTCCATCGGCTTGCCTCCTTCTCATAGTGCATACGTGTTCTCCAGGGAAGCAACGCACATGCACCCGGCCATCCACATGATGTAAAAGAAAACATGACCAGGCCTCCATCTTCCATTGTCCAGTTCAGATGCTCATGTGTCCATTGTAGGCGCTTTCGGCAGTGGTCAGGGGCACCCTGATTGGTCTGTGGCTACAGAGCCCTATACGCAACAAACTGTGATCCACTGTGTGTTCTGACATCAGTACCAGCATTAACCTTTTCAGCAGTTTGAGCTACAGTAGCTCGTCTGTTGGATCAGACCTCACGGGCCAGCCTTCGCTGTCCACGTATATCAATGAGCCTTGGCCGCCCATGACCCTATCGCCGGTTCACCGCTTTTCCTTCCTTGGACCACTTTTGATAGGCACTGACCACTTCAGACCCGGAACACCCCACAAGGGCTGCATATTTGGAGATGCTCTGACCCAGTCATCTAGCCATCACAATTTGGCCCTTGTCAAAGTCACTCAGATCCTTATGCTAGCCCATTGTTCCTGCTTCTAACACATCATCTTTGAGGACAGAATGTTCACTTGCTGCCTAATATATCCCACCCACTGACAGATGCCATGATAACAAGATAAACAGTGTTATTCACTTCACCTGTCAGTGGTCATAATGTTATGGCTGATCCATGTGTTATGCCATGCGTCCCAATGGGTTTCTTGTTAGTGTAACATGTGAAATTGTATTTACATATTATGTACATGTAATTTAAATTAAACTGTTTTCACAACAATTGTTTTAGTCTAAATAGGCTCTCAATCTGGAATTACATTATATTATATTAAATGCAATAAAGCTGAAACATCTGCTTTCAACTCAGCCCCTGATGAATAGTTCTGTAGAGACTTACTATTCTACAGAAAGACATACATTCATCTAATTGTATGTTTATGCTCTGGTTGGCAACCTCAGAAAATTGTTCATTGCTCTGATTCAGAATCTGCTGATATAAAGGTCACAGAATTATTCTGGGTGTGTGCATTTGTTTCCTGATAATTTCAGAACCAAACTTCACCAAAATAGATTTTAGCATACAAGTTAGGATATTCAGGTTAGGGTTATTGAGGTCTGGCCGAGTGGACTGACATTTATTTCGTCTTAATATTTTTGTTGCGATGGACACCTCACTGAAAACACAACAAATGTAAGACATTAGAAAAGTCAATCTCTGCCTCTTTCTGAATTTCAAAACTGAAAACAGGTGTGTCTTTGGTAGTTCTTCAGTTACAATCAATAATGCTCCCCCCCAACCAACAGATACTGTTATAGTATCCATAGTAGTGGTACAATCATTCCACTCTTTTCTTCAGTATTTCCATATGTTTTTTTCACAGGATTCCATTTTGGACAAACTGTAGAGCGTCAAAGAAACACCACTTCTGCAGCAATCTTACTGATCCACTTACTTTTTTGTTTTTAATCATTAAAAGACATGGTATGATGGTACGTTGATCTGTTATACGGTTTAAAGCTGTAGAGCCACATCAGAATGCCTGCATATAAATCTCTGTAAAAATACAAATCTGCAGCCCTAATTTAACAGCAAATGACTGTATGCAAACAATAACCTAATTGTCAACTGGAGATCTCACTGAACAATTCAAATCTCATTTGTCAGATCGTATTTTACATCAGGAAGTCAAATGTCATCAACAAAGCACATTTTCACTCAACCAGTGGAGGACACTAATTTATTAAACACAATTCTATACTATTATACGATACAATTTTATCACTTACACCTAAAGTATAGTAAATTAATGTATAATTACTTGTTTTGTTGGTGCTATCAACTCATGCCCTGAATCATACAACTGCTACACATTGGTGTACAGATTTTAATAATTTATCTAATTCCATTACCTGCCTGTTCAAGACCAAATGACCTTGGATGAATAACAGAATAGGCTGTCCGGAACTCAGCCCTGCCTATGCCCAAGGCAACAGAGACCAGATGAGAGTAGACATGGTGCTTAAGTCAAGAGTGTCTAACTACAACATATTACAGACCCTCCCAGGTCTGACGAATCTGCCCAACAGTAATGAATAAATTGCACATGAGTAGATAAGCTGCCTGGTGGGGGGTTGGATTTGGCAGGCGCCAATGAGAGCTGGCAATTCTCTGTTCAAATGAGATGCTATGCAATATAATGTAAAATAATGTACATTTTATTATCGCAATATAACCTAGCTTTGTACTTAATATTTAGGTTAGGCAAATCATGTGTTGATCTCTATCTGTTCAACTCCAGTCATGGAAGACCGAAACGTTTGGTATCGCAGTTAGAAATCAGTCCTTGATAAGGCGAAGACAGCAAACCTTCCAGGGTTTGAGTTGAATTGCCATTGTGTATGCTATCAATGTTCAATCAAATAAGTTAAGCCACTCAGCCACACCCATCATTTCCCCGGCAAAAAACAGGTCAAAAAACTAGCGGCAGCTGTAAATAAACTGACAATGGGACCATGATATGAGAACAGGACCCGGCCTAGCCAGCACAGATCAGATCAGAGTTTACACATTCCACACACAGTTGGGTCTGACTTTGGCCCGAGAATACATGGGCGGCTGGAGCCTTAATAATAGCGATGTATTCCCTCTAAGCCGTGTGTGCTCGAGGCCAACTATTCCCGGGAATGTTGCGCTGATGATTTAGCTCCACAGAAAGCCCTATTATGTTGTGCTATATAATAGATCACAGTTTTCAGTATGATTGAATCAAAGTAATGCCCATACTCCGTTCATAGGAAAATACAGCTAACCCTTCATCTGGAATCCCACAGTGTTCTCTCTATGATGTCAGGTTTTGGAGCTGGCCATGGGTCTCATCACAGCATCTCTAAAGGTTATAAAGGACAGCTATTGCTCCAACAGTACCGTGCTGCTGCCTTTCTTGATTCGGCTAAAGCCTTTGACTCAACCATCACATCCTTATTAATAGACTACATAACCTAGGGTTCTGAGAGGACTGTCCAGCCTGGTTTTAAAATAATATGTCTCTGAGCACGTACAATGTGTCAAACGAGGGCCTGCTGACCACTCCCCCGACATCTACTCTATAATACTTTTTAATCTAAACTTTCCGCAAACTGCTTGCCCCCCAAAAACACCCTTGCCCTGGATGGGACTAAGTTGGAGTATGTCAACACCTTGAAATATCTTGTTATTTGGCTCAACTTCTCACTGCTCACATTCTGTACCCTCATTGCCCACCTACAATCTAAAGTTAAATCCACAATGGATTTTTCACATTAAGTCATCGTTCACACATGTTGCTAAGTATATACTTGTTAAAATGACCATCCTGCCAGTCCTCGACTACAGCATTTTTAGGTTTGCTGCAAAAATGCTCCTCCATAAGTTAGATGTGATTTACCACTCTATCATCTGCCTTGTAATCTCTTGCTCATTCAACATTCATTACTTTGACCTTAACACACTAGTTAACTGGCCCTCCCTTCACACACAATGCCACACAAAGTCACTTTAGGAGAATGTTCTCTCTACCCTATCTCACTACTTAACATCTGCTACTCTAACAGTAACATGCGCTCATTTAGATATATCACTCTGGTTACTCCTTAAGCGTATTCTTCCTTTGGTTGATACTAATTTCAGTTTGCTGCTGCCAAAGACTGGAATTAGTTGTAAAAGATCTGTTTCTCTCATGCTCATCTTAGTTTACAACATCAAAAATAAAATAACTATCTGTTGATTTGATTTCCTTCAACATTCAAATGCAATGTTGACAATACTCTCCCGATGACCTTCAACTTAAGAGTTAATTAATTAACAGTCCAATGCACAACTGATTGCATATACAGTGGGGAGAACAAGTATCATAGGTACACTTCAACTGTGAGAGTTGGAATCTAAACAAAAATCCAGAAAATCACATTGTATGATTTTAAAATAATTAATTTGCTCTCGTTACCTGTATAAAAGACACCTGTCCATACACTCAATCAAACAGACTCCAACCTCTCCACAATGGCCAAGACCAGAGAGCTGTGTAAGGACATCAGGGATAAAATTGTAGACCTGCACAACGCTGGGATGGGCTACAGGATAATAGGCAAGCAGCTTGGTGAGAAGGCAACAACTGTTGGCGCAATTATTAGAAAATGGAAGAAGTTCAAGATGACGGTCAATCTCCGTCGGTATGGGGCTCCATGCAAGATCTCAACTCGTGGGGCATCAATGATCATGAGGAAGGTGAGGTATCAGCCCAGAACTACACGGCAGGAACTGGTCAATGACCTGAAGAGAGCTGGGACCACAGTCTCAAAGAAAACCATTAGTAACATACTACGCCGTCATGGATTAAAATCCTGCAGCGCATGCAATGTCCCCCTGCTCAAGCCAGTGCATGTCCAGGCCCGTCTGAAGCATCTTAAGGTCCTGGAGTGGCCTAGCCAGTCTCCAGACCTGAACCCAATAGAAAATCTTTGGAGGGAGCTGAAAGTCCATATTGCCCAGCCACAGCACCAAAACCTGAAGGATCTGGAGAAGGTCTGTATGTAGGAGTGGGCCAAAATCCCTGCTGAAGTGTGTGCAAACCTGGTCAAGAACTACAGGAAACGTATGATCTCTGTAATTGCAAACAAAGGGGTCTGTACCAAATATTAAGTTCTGCTTTTCTGATGTATCAAATAATGATGTCATGCAATAAAATGAAAATTAATTACTTAAAAATCATACAATGTGATTTTCTGGATTTTTGTTTTAGATTCCGTCTCTCACAGTTGAACAGTACCTATGATAAAAATTGCAGACTTCTACATGCTTTGTGGGAAAACCTGCAAAATCGGCAGTGTATCAAATACTTGTTCTCCCCACTGTAAGGCATGAACTAACAACAGCTAACAGTACCCTACAGTACTACATTTTTTTTTATGTAATTATAAAAAGCTACATTATTGCTGACAGAGTATAGTCTACAATACATTATCTAAATGTGAAATATATAAAAAAAAGTCAGTACACACTATACTGTATAGTTCCTCCAACAGAGCAATTTATTTTTAGCTGTTGTTATTAAACACATGCAAATGTAAATGCCAGTATATGCAAACAGCAAACAAAAGAATGCATCAATGAGGTATGTGGTCCATGGTGCAAACTGAAATTGTAAATGTGGCGCCACAGTGAGAATGACTGCCCACCCCGGGTGTCGACCGACCCAGCGCGTCAGAGTGGAATTCCCTGTCAGTATAGCAGTAACAAGCCTACCACCAAGTGAATGCTCTGGTCACAGCACAACCACACGTGCCACACATGGGTTGATATTTACAGAAATATCTAAGCCATTATTACATATATAGTCAATATACCACGTCTAATTGCCATATATCACATCCCTCATGTAGAGCATCCCTGTGTTGGGGATTTTCGTGATTTGCTCAGTTATTCGAGATTTGCTCCATTGGTTTAGTTGATAAGGCACTCTGAAAGGCCGATTACGCTCAAATAGCCATGACAGCCTAGGTTCATCTCTCTAGCATGTACAATGGGAATAGCAGAAACAATACATTTTCTACTTACAACTCTAGATAGCCTCAGCAGCAGACTATATAACAACTATCGAGCTAGACTGTTGTCCTTCTGGCAAGTTATTTCTACAGAGAAACTCTTAAACTCTGTTACAGTGGAAATTGGGTTCTTGGTCACCTCCCTGACCAAGGCCATTCTTGTTTATTTACTTTGTTTGGCTGGTAGGCCAGCTCTAGGAAGTCTTGGTGGTTCCAAACTTCTTCCATTTAAAAATGATGGAGCTCAGTGTGCACCTGTGAACTTTCAATGCTTTAGTATTTTTTTTTATAACCTTCCTCTGGTCTGTGACTTTTCACAGTTCTGTCTTGACGGTCAAGGGATGGTATACATTTCTAAAAATGTGATTTTATTGTTTCATTATGGGGAATTGTGTATAGAGTGTGTGTAGACAAAAAACTATTATATATCACATTTTGAACACTACCAAATATGTAAAAAGTGAAGGGGTCTGAGTACTTTTCTAAAAGCACTGTAAATAAAGTAAGAAAATACACATAAGGGAATAAACACTGAATAAAGCAGGACACTAAATCTCGACTAATTAAATTCTTGACAAATTCAGTGTGTGCATTGATCAGATAGCAGCATGTTCAGTTGTTTTTGAAAGAGTATGGTGTGACGGTATCAAGCCAAACGGTCTTCACAATTTGTTCCAGTCATAAGCAGTGTTTATTTGAAATGAATGACAGTCAAAGGAAGTGGAGGCTTTGGTGTGTTTGATTATCACCATTTTTGTTTGTCTCCTTACATCACCTGAAATTTGCACAGTGGCCAAAAACATTTGAGAGCACATTGCTTACATTCCGGCCTTATCATCTTGCCTGAAGGCCCCGGAGATGTTCAAAGTAATTAGTGTTCATGTCTTTCTCTGGAAACATCTGGGCACATCAAGCTTCAGCCTTCTCCCCCGTTATCATCCCCCATCATCCCAGAGGGTAAAGCATAGCCCGGCCGCCCACTCTGACTGCTCCGGCCGCCTCCTCACTAAACCATCCACTCAGGTCACAACAGTAGCATCGTCAAATCCACCAGAAAGTGATGTCCACCAGACGGCCTACATAGATGAGATTAGCCTGTAAGGTGGATGAAGCGATACCAACGCAGTTGTATAGGTAATGCAGAGGAAACGATAAGCTACAGGAAGGGATTCATACAAGACACCGACTGGATCCAAGGCATCCATTATGCTAATGTCATTCTGCAAGAGGCACGTCACGGTAAAAATCCTATGGAGTTTGCTGTGGTGAACAGATCCTATCTGATGCTGTGTGGCCGTCCCGTCGCGCCTGTCTGTTCCAGAGTGTGTTGAGAGCAGTCTCCCCAGAGGACTGGGAGCTGAGTACACACATCACCAGGCAGGTATGCTCTGGCTGCAAGTCCACCGCCTGTAACCTGCCTCGCCGTCCTACAACACAGACTGAGAGCAGAACCCCCATGGCGCCTCCACTGGTTACATACGGGGCATTCATCTACGAGCAGGCGGAGAGATGTCAAATCACCTGCGCGTACCAGTGAGTGAGGTGACTATGGTTGGATTAAATGCGAACAAACTCAAAATGGGCTTTACAGGAATGTTGGATTTTCGGTTAAAATCACTAGCATTATTAAAAACACTGAGCTTTAGTGTCAGTGTGTTTCCTAAGCCAGTGTAGCTGACTGTTGTAGGAAAGCACATTTCTTAGCTGGCTTGCAGCATCTGCGTAAGAGGTGTTACACTTGGCCGATAGCCAGAGGTTTCACAAAGCCTTCTGCTCTGACAGTTGTAAATGAGTCACTGCTGTGGGTTGAAGGATGATGTACTTGCTTCTGAGCTGCTCTAAACACATTGATGAGTGGGCTGGGATAGGTTTCTTCATTCATTTGACAAATCAGGAATAATCCCTCATTCCTTCATGCATTAGCGTGATGGCAGTTAGCAGCAGCTGATGCTGAAATGAGTGGGATAAGGTGAGCCCTGTCAGTTTACTGGAAGAGGGACAGGGGGGGGAGAGTCAGGGTTCAGCCCCAAAATTTGACAGTCATGGCAAGGAAAAGGCACAATGCTCGCTATTAGGAATGTGTTGTTTTACACCATTGTAGGCCGGAACCCTACATTTTAACATTGGTATAATAAAATATTGACATTTTTGATGGCAAGCAAGTGTTTTGCGCCTTTTCCTTGCCCTGACTGTAACAGGGACAGCCATTCAGGTCACTGAGGGGAGCCACAGCTGTTTAATGAGATTTAAATCCCAATACCCCCCCCCCCCCCCCCCAACCATCCCTGGCAGAAATGTGCTAATCCCCCTCAACCAGCAAACACTGCTCCCTGATTAACCCTTTCAGAGGTCAAGATGACAGAAAAGCCCGGCCCTCTGTCACTGTGCAATGCTAGCAGGGTTAAGAAGATACAACACGTCACAGGATTGGCTGAAACTCATCCACGTCACCATGACAACAACTGTCAAATGAGGGGGGCTTCCTCACTATACGCACAGTTACAACACATCTTGTAACCACAAAAACAAATCTCCCAGAAGTCGTATTTCACACATCCGCATGTCAACATTAAGCCTAGTGTCGCCATTATCTTCAAAATATCATCCACATCGTCCAAATATCATCCGCCGCTACGGTGTGCCCACTCTGTGCTGTGTTGAAGGCTGTGGGATGCTGTCGCCATCGGTGCAGTATGTATCATGTTTCACAGTGGGCTAGCGTGACTCAGTAGAAGAGCTGGCACACGTCCTACAGCTAATTTTCCACTCTCACAGATGTATCCTTTACCATCCAGAACATGGGCAGTGATTTACATGGCTATACTATATCTCGCAGGTACACTGATTGAGTCCCTTATTTACTGTAAGAGATACGCCATTTTAGTTTGTGTTTCTATGTTGCCTGCGTGCTCCTGGTTCGGGTGAATTGCTCAGGAAATGTAGATTCAGTGTGGCCTTGAGACGCACAACCTAATTAACTCTTCTAACCACTATATTACTAACTTTTGAACATATGAGGAAGTAATGTGAGCTGGAAGCTCTCTATCCTACAGTAAAATTAAAGATTTAGCTTGTTTTTACTGCAGCATTTTGGGTCTGATTTGGTTTATGAATTTATTGGTAAATCAAATGTGTGGTCTGTATTCTATGTCAACTCAAGAAGAGGATATTAAACACAAACCTTTCCTGAACAAGAATATGGCTGCTGTAGCAGTTGAATGCTTTCGATAAAGATTATGCATGGTGCATTGCCATAAACAGCATCTTTAGGTCAGACAGGAGAGAACCACCTTTCACATTCCTTCATATGCATGGAGGACACAGCCCTTTAAAAAGCTTAAATAGTTCACATGAATCTAGCGAGTCTTCAGAGAGCCAAGCAGTTGTTCACAGTGATGCTGCTGTCCATTACGAGTTAATGGATTCACTTTCACAAAAGGACGCTAAAGCCACAGTTCTCTGTGCTCAGGGTGCTGTGTCTCTGCTCTATAAATAGCGACTGGCAGCAGAATGGACCAATGCTATTTACAGTTCTCCAGATATCTATTGCTGAATCTCAGCCATCTACGGTCTGTTGCCCTCATGAAGCTTCCACTCATCTCCATCCACTTCTTTAAACACACCGTGCTGTGATGCAGTCTTATGCTTTTATAACGCCACCCATTTACTTGTCATTGACCCAAATATGAAACAGTGAACCCTGTCTTGTAACTTTAAATCCAGCCTGAAATGAATTAATCTGTTTCATATGTCCATATCTGTGCCACCAAATTGCATAAGCGTGTCAATCATAGAAAACACGATCAATCCATTTGTGCGATGATCCCAGTGTGTTTTACAGTGCCTGCATACAATGGACAGGTTTCAGAATGGCATCTCAACAGTGCCTGAGACAATCAACGTAATGAACAAATTAACCAACAATGGAGAGCAGTTAGTTATCATTTTTAACCAGCGCCTGCGAGGCTCAGACAAGCTGCAGACACACTGTGACAAGATGGCAGCAATCTGTCTCCCAAGGCCCCTGGAAGTGTCAGCAGAGCTCATAGTGTCGTTACGGACCCAGGGAGTGGGCACACCAGTCAGAGACTGTAGACTACAGCCAGTCTTGGCATGCCTACACTTAGGCTGTACCAAAACAGCAGTGGGCAAGCAAGGGACCTGAAATGAGATTGTTGTTTTAGTTTAATTCTTAAATGTATTGAATATTAAAGAATTAACACCAACACTGGTAGTGATAATAGCATAGCCAATGATGGAATTCTAATCAATAAGCATTGCTGTACAACTACTGTACAGCCTCGTATTTCAATATGTCCTCAGAGCTAAAGGATATAGCAATAACACAGCCCAAAATGTAACAGAAACAATTATCATCTAAAAATATGCAAATAACTGGTAGTAGCTCTTAATAGCTTTTGAACATCCATTAGCCTGTTTTTTGTGTGAATAGGCCACCTCTGATTGGTGTGCCCCCTCTGGGTGACCAAAATGATTCACCGGGATTGGCTGTCTGTTCGGTACATGTCGGGGAAGGCAACCCTGTACAGGCAATGATGAGGAGGCTCAGACATTTTTCATGTTCAGCAAATTGTGTTTTCCCCTCCACCAGACTTACACAGTGGTCATCAAAGACTGAAATAAATACTTTGCTGCTGGACTTGGATGAACCATAGAGGGCCAAATTAAATCAGTGAAAGGTTATCCACCACATTAAGAAAGATGATTTTTAATGTCCCAGCATCTAGGCTACACTGAGATAATAAAAATAAAAATAAACTACTGTGGCCTAATATGTTTTCGGGTTATCAACAGTCCACCGAGCTAACGATGAGACGTATACATTATATAATGCAATTTTAACTACCGTTACAAATGAATGGGCCTTACTACGTCCAGAAAACCAAAGTTTATGTTTGCAATATAATGTAGATTGTATTAGGCAGCAGAAAAGTGTCATGACCTTCTTAAATGTCCACACTAAGAATGATATCAATGGCTGCCTATTAATTCACATGAGATGCCAAGTAAATTTAAGTGCCATGAGCACAGCACACACAAGCACAAACAGTGGAACGTTGACCTTTTTACATATGATAATTAGATAATAGAAGAGATATAGATAATCCAGATCATGTAGCTCTGTTCACAACATGACAAATGCAACCTAAACAATAAATGTTCTACTATAAAAATCCTATCAAGATTATGCATAACCAAACAAATATTCATAAATGAAGACAAATAATAATGAAGTAGATATGTTGAGACAACAATTCCAGTCCAACTATAAAATAGTAGAATACTAACTCATAACATCATAGCATACATACTAACTGACACTACATAATAACCGATAAAGCAGGTGGATTAAATGGACAATCCAAGAAACATGACGATACTTTAGCTTACTGTAGTTTCAATCTTTTTGCCTACACTGTAAATTTGGTCACAAAGAATACGTAAGTAAATGGTCACAAAGAATATGAACACACCAAATACTGAGACCAACAGTTATGTAAGCTGATTTGTACTCAATATGTTAAATACTGAATTTCGTTGCCTAAATGCGACAATGCCCCTCATATTTAACACATCAAATGGCAGAATGCCCTCTTCATCAAATCTTTTTTTTTTTTTTTTTATCTGTTTTCTAGTAACAATAGCTACTTATTGAACAGTTTTCAACACGCTGTGCCTGACTGCGATTGTGTCCCGGGCATGGTCACTTCTTTATTCTTACCGCTCTGAGACGAGACGTAATGCAGCATTAATGTTCCAAAGAGGACCACCACCACCGGCAACACTGCGTTGGGCTGCATTCTTGGGGTTCGATGAGAGGACCAGGCAAGGACTAGGCAGCGAGAATGTGGGAGGAGAGATACTGGTAGCGGATATTGGGGTTCTGGTCTAAAGGTGCATAGCAAAGTACATTACGAGTTATTTGCAATGAAAAACGACGGCTATTTAAAGATAAAGTCCTCAGAAAAAGAATGATAGCAGGTAGCGGAAATTCTCCTGGACAGGCCGGTGGCTCAGTCAGGGATGCCGATGTAGTAGTAGAGCCATATGCCCAACAGCCTCCTTCATCGGATTGCGGAGAAGAGGTATTTCGGTGTCAGTAAGAGCGTCCACAGTTGTAGTTCTGAAGGATCAGAGATGCGCAGACCGATGCGCATCGGCGTTCATAACAAGGCCCTTAGTGTGGTGTAATAAGTCCGACCATGCACAATTTATAAACTACGTCACGTTAATTTCCCTTGCAAGCTTTGACTTTCTATTTTTTATTAACAGTCCATTTACATATGGGGTTTTACGCATCACAATCTTGAGCACGAGTGATCTCTTGCACTGCACCCGACAACGTGCACTGGCACAGGGACATTTTAACTTCAAGGATGTATATCGCTGAAATGTCAAGGAAATATTTCGATTTTGGATGGTTTTCGTTGACAATGTGTAATAAAATTGAACTTTCATCACGAAGGAATAGATTTGTTGCTAGTATGTAAACCGTGCAAACAGTGTCAGTAGCATATCTTAAATAATGTCAACTCCCCTGACACAAATATTCTGTTTACAATAAAATAATAATACGACTGTATTTTGGCAACAGAAAGGTGTGATGACCTTCCTAAATGTACTCACTGATATAAATGACAGTGGCTGGGTCCAGGACAGAATTGTAGTGGTGCAGATTATTGGGGCCATTCACTGAGGATTGACAATTCAATTGTGGAGCTCTTTTGGTATCACTGGGGGCCGTCCACATTTGGAGTTCCGAAGGATCAGAGATGCACAGTCACTCACACACACACGCACTCTCTCTCACACACATACACACAGACACACACAGATTGAGAGAGACATGGTCATCTCCGATGGCTTGTCGCTACTGTATTTAGACCACTTGACAAATGTAGAGGCACTGCTCATTTTAAGAAATGCCAGTACTTAGTCAATGCTTCACCTGCCTGGGAAAGTCATTATTTTGTTTAATATTCCAGTGGCCCTACCTTAGCACTGTAAATCGGTAGGAATGTTTTCTGCTCGAGGGCGACTTAACTAGGTTCTAACATCTCGGCCGCAAACCACAGCAGCTAATTTAAGCATAAGACACACAAAACTCAACATGAATCCAGGCTGCTGTACTGATTGTCCATCAGAGACAGACCCTAACATGGCCTCCTTGTAATCCCTGTATTCTGGAGCTGTGCTGTGGTGTTACATTGGTGCCATCTGCTGGCTATAGGAGCAGCCAGCTTTCAACTGAGTCATACAGGGAATATTGTATTGTGTGGGTGTGGATATTAGTACTTGGAGAATCTATGTACTTAGTGCGTAAATATTAATGCTGTTTGGAAACTGGTCGTGGAAAACCAATAAGAAGATATAGGCCACACAATGGCAATCCATTCAGTCATTGTGTTTACAGTACATATGAACTGTCAGTCTGAGGGATGCCATAGTACTGACCATATTCAGTTTCTTGTTTTTCAGAGTTCATCTGAGAAGTAGATTCCATAACTTTTCCTGACCGCTGCTGCACTACAATATCCACCGACCATTGCACTTTAAATATGTTGTGCTAGAGGATGTATTGTAAATGGCTGGTCTTCTCACCCAATAGCAGAACAAACTGGACTTCCCTCCACTTTATTCTCCTCCCTCTAGTTTGTCAGTGGAAGAGTATGTTTAAAATGTAACCCCACCTGAAACCCTCCACTAGCCAATCAGCTAGGGAAAGGTCAGAGCTGATGACACACCCTCCTTTGTTCAAAACCAATGAGAGTGGAAGTGTGGCATTTTGCCCAAGGGAAAAACTTACCCCTAGAAGTGTTAATCACGCCTCACTTAACTGTTGCCAATGTGTTCACAACGGTACACACTCTGTTGGGCTTTTTACCTCCACTACTCTCATTTTGTGGTCTATTTAGTATGGAAAGTAGACAACAATGGCTTACCAGACTGAAAAATGAACTTAGCAACAGTCCTCTGGTCTCAAATGTGGCTTTTGGATTCATCCTCATGGGACTAGAGAAGCTGGTGGAGCTAGAGTTTGAGTGTCCTTGCAATCCTAAATGGAACGGAGTGTTTTCATCTGCCTTCTTCATCATTCCTGCTGTCATGGCCTTCACGTTAATGCTGATCATTCAAGGATGTAGATGCGAAACACGGTGCCGGAAGACTGTGTCTCTTTCTAGTTTTGTTCCTGCCATCGTGTGGCTGATCTTGTTGTTCCTCGATGGCCAGTACTATGCCTGTGCAATGACAGACTGGAAGGGCAGATTCGTCATTGTTGATAAAGCAGCACCGCAGAAATGGTGCGAGCCAACTAGTGAGGGAGACGTCACGTCACAGGAACTAATGCTACGTTCCCAACAGCTGTTTGTCTGGTCTCAGGTGAGCATCATTTCATGCGTTTCTCCTGCACGCTAAGATGTTACATACGTGTTTTCCTTCCGTGGGCTAGAACGGGGAGTTCAGGGGCCATATGCATCAAGTTCTCAGCAAAGTAATGCTCATCTAGAATCACGTTCCATGTGTTCTCGTTCAGTACGATTTAAGTGAGCCCTAAAAGATCCACCTTAGTCCGAAATGCTGGATGCATTTGGCTCCTAGCTCCCCGTGAAACTGAACAGCGCTGCTGTGTTTCAAAGGGCTCCACTCGTGTGGCGTAATGTGTCTCATCAATGACAAAGGTGTCTCGCCTGTGCACTGCAGTCACATGTTGGAAAATAATTCACCTTGTCCTCTGTTCATTTCTGCCTCACTGCTGTCTCAGGTTATAGGTATTTTTCTTCTCATATTCATCTGTGGGGGACTCATAGTATATGTGATCAGAGAGAGTTGCAAGCAGGAGTCTGGGATGCAGGACGCAGACGTAGCAGAGCTCACCGTACTCAGGAGTAATGTGAGTTCGCTGAGAACCAGGTCGTCGTGAGAGGACAGGCTCCACCGCAACACCTGGCTGACTTTCCGGCTGGCCCATGGCTCAACTGGTTCTGGTGACGGTGCTGAGACTCCTGCCATGGCCACTGCCTGGTGGGGAAATGTGGTTAATGACCTAACGGGACATCTTTGGTGAAAGTACTTTTTGTGTTGTGAATAAGGTGTTCTCAGTAACACCTTCAGCATTTTGGGATTTACTACTTTGGATTTTCATTGACCCCATCGTTCAGCGTGGGAGTTCATGTCATGAAGCTACTAAAAGAAAAACCAACGCTGGTGTGTATACGCATATGTATACGCATATTTAAATATTTAAACAGTATCTCACAAAAGTGAGTACACCCCTCACAAATGTTTGTAAATATTTTACTATATCTTTTCAAGTGACAACACTGAGGAAATGACACTTTGCTACAATGTAAAGTAGTGAGCGTACAGCTTGTATAACAGTGTACATTTGCTGTCCCCTCAAAATATCTCAACACACTGCTATTAATGTCTAAACCGCTGGCAACAAAAGTGAGTACACCCCTAAGTGAAAATGGGGCCCAATTAGCTATTTCCCCTCCCTGGTGTCATGTGACTCGTTAGTGTTACAAATTCTCAGGTGTGAATGGGCTGCAAGTGTGTTCAATTTGGTGTCATTGCTCTCACACTCCCTCATACTGGTCACTGGAAGTTCAACATGGCACCTCATGTCAAAGAACTCTCTGAGGATGTGAAAAAAAGAATTGTTGCTCTACATAAAGATGGCCTAGGTTATAAGAAGATTGCCAAGACCCTGAAACTGAGCTGCAGCACGGTGGTCAAGACCATAGAGCGGTTTAACAGGACAGGTTCCACTCAGAACAGGCCTTGCCATGGTCGACCAAAGACGTTGAGTGCACGTGCTCAGTGTCATATCCAGAGGTTGTCTTTGGGAAATAGACGTATGAGTGCTGCCAGCATTGCTGCAGAGGTTGAAGGGATGGGGGGTCAGCCTGTCAGTGCTCAGACCATACGCCGCACACTGCATCAAATTGGTCTGCATGGCTGTCGTCCCAGAAGGAAGCCTCTTCTTAAGATGATGCACAAGAAAGCCCGCAAACAGTTTGCTGAAGACAAGCAGACTAAGGACATAGATTACTGGAACCATGTCCTGTGGTCTGATGAGACCAAGATACACTTATTTGGTTCAGATGGTGTCAAGCGTATGTGGTGGCAACCAGTTGAGGAGTACAAAGACAAGTGTGTCTTGCCTACAGTCAAGCATGGTGGTGGGAGTGTAATGGTCTGGGGCTGCATGAGTGCTGCCGGCACTGGGGAGCTACAGTTCATTGAGGGAACCATGAATGCCAACATGTACTGTGACATACTGAAGCAGAGCATGATCCCCTCTCTTCAGAGACTGGGCCGCAGGGCAGTATTCCAACGTGATAACGACCCCAAACACACCTCAATGTCGACCACTGCTTTGCTAAAGAAGCTGAGGGTAAAGGTGATGGACTGGCCAAGCATGTCTCCAGACCTAAACCCTATTGAGCATCTGTGGGGCATCCTCAAACGGAAGGTGGAGGAGCGCAAAGACTCTAACATCCACCAGCTCAGTGATGTCATCATGGAGTGGAAGACGACTCCAGTTGCAACCTGTGAAGCTCTGGTGAACTCCATGCCCAAGAGGGTTAAGGCAGTGCTGAAAAATGATGGTGGCCACACAAAATATTGACACTTTGGGCCCAATTTGGACATTTTCACTTAGGGGTGTACTCACTTTTGTTGCCAGCGGTTTAGACATTAATGGCGGTGTGTTGTGTTATTTTGAGGGGACAGCAAATTTACACTGTTATATAAGCTGTACACTCAACACTTTACATTGTAGCAAAGTTTCATTTCTTCAGTGTTGTCACATGAATATAATCAAATATTTACAAAACTGTGATGGGTGTACTCACTTTTGTGAGATACTATACATATACATATATTCTGCGCCCACAGAATGTGCACAGTAGCAACAAAAATAATTATCATTAATTATGTTCAGCACAGCAACACCCATGTCACGGACCTGCCTTCAATGAAATGCTGTATATGCTTTTAACCGCCATTTCTACAGTCAAGCAGACATTTTGATACCAGCTGGTGGAGCCCGTGTTTATTTGTTGCTTCGGGATGTCAGTACCTCATGTACATATCCGACACGAGACATATTTTGCCATAATTGAGGTTTTCCTCATTTCCGACCTGGTTGTAGGTCAGTGTCATGTATCTGACGGCCGCTGCACTACGCTTGCTCTGGCGCCCTGTCTTGCCATCTGCAGGTTTTGTGATCAAAGACTGGTCTTTACCCTGGCTGGGAGGAGTACCTCTCTGGACTAGCCCTCTCATTCTGTGGCGAGGCCTGTTCCATCACTCCCAGACCACTGACAAGCCCACGCCCAAGCTCCGGCCCAGACCCAGATGCTTGATACAGTAGTTGATACAGTAGTCCAAAAAAAAAGGATATCTTTCATACTAAGCAGAATGTGTAAATGTAGCACGGTTGACAAGGATTCATGTTTTGTTTTAGCATTTACATGTAACTGGTCATACCACTGTCTATGTACAATATGTTTTTTTTTTATTAAAGAAATTATTTATTTAATGAAAAGAGCTCAGGTTTTTTTTTACGGTTTACTTACACTTACAGGATAACATATTATTACTTGTGCCTGACTATCAAAACGTTATGCCATGACTTGTGTGATCAAGAATTATATAAAAAAATGCTTTTGGCTGAAGGTTTAATAAAACAATGCTATTATTCGTAACTGTCCAGGCACTACCCAATACACTAATATGTGATATCAATCTCATTTGAAGAACTCAGTTATTTATGCTTCTTACAGTCCCAACATCGCTTACAACATACCAATAGTAAAATAATAAGCACATGTAGGATTTTACAGGAAATGCACATTATTTTTGTGAAACAAGCCTCAAAACAAACTGTTGTGAAACAACTGTTGCAATGACTTATAGAGTACAGTGAAAACGTTACTAATCTTTTCAACCTTGTGAATGTTTGACCAATCATAAAATATAGCCTAAAGTGGGTGAACTGGTGCCGTTTTTACAGTTTACTAACACTTACAAGATAACATACTATTGCTTGTGCCTGACTATCAAAACAAGTTATGCCTTGACTTGTGTGATCAAGTATTATACAGGTAGAAAGAAATGCTTTTGGCTGAAGGTTTAATAAAATAATCTATTATTCTTAACTATCAAGGCAACTACCCAATATGTGAATATGTGCTATCAATCTCAATTAAAGTGTAAAGTGTAAAAAAGCTACTGAACTGGATAAGTAAATTGTTTTTTCAATCAATTATTGCTCCATTCACGAGATGTTTAATAATGTCCTTATACCAATTACAATTAATACCAATTCTTTTTCTGTGATCTCATCTAAAGGGCTGTACTTTCTATGTTGCACGTTTAATAACATTGAAGGCCATTACATCAGTTATTTATGCTTCAGTCCCAACACCGCTTACAACATACCAACATCATTTATTGAGTACAGTGGAAACTTTGCTCATCTTTTCAACCTTGTGAATGTTATCATAAAACATAAAGTGGGTAACCCCTAAAGTGGGTGAACTGGTGCCGTTTTCCCTGATGGGTTTGTATTTCTCATTATGATTGATATATTATTTATGTAGACATTTTACATTGTATAACCTATGGCTTTTGCTGAGTTTCCTTTTGCATGGGTGGTGACATGAGTTATACTCTTAAGGAGTGCCTGCAATCCAGATGTTAGTTTTGGTAAAGTTGTTTATACTTGTGTGAATAACCATGACACTGACATTTAAACATGTATTTCTCTGGTATTTCACAATTCAAGCCAATAAACAAATAATGAAATAATTCCTAAATAATTTTAGTCATGTTTAATTTTTGGTCGACAGCACATCCAGAAAAATAAATATCTGATGATGACAAAAGTAGCCAGAAGGATAATTAGCACAACAGCCAGCAGAAATGCCATGACATCCACAGAGTGGTAGGCGTACCAGGGCATTCTGTAGGATTCTGTACGGAGGTGAGCAGCTCCTTTGTGTCTCATGATAAACTCAATCCAGAAGAGGGCGCTGTCCAGGGGCAGCATTGGCACATCCCTGTGTAGCTTGGAGAGTCTTTGCATGTTCCTTCTGTAGGACGGCTCATGCAGAACTTCCTGTAAAGCTTGGGAGAATATGTTTCTATCTAGCGTTGCTATGTCCACAACCTTTGCTGTACCCTTTACTTTCATTCTAGAAAGATTGTCATGCTGGTCGAACACCAGAGGAAGGCCTACTATTGGAATACTGTGGTAGATAGCCTCAAAGATTCCATTTGTTCCTCCATGAGATACAAACAGCCTTGTTTTAGGGTGTCCTAACAGATCATTCTGAGGCAACCAGTCCACCAGTAATGTGTTGTTACCCAGGGCAGCTGGCTTGTCTCCCTTGTACCTCCAGATTACCTTTTGAGGCAGCTGGGCAAAAGAAAAGGCTATCTCATCAGCAACATCATGTGGAAGCTGTCCAACTAAAGTACCCAAGGACATGACAATGACTCCATGCTGCCCAGAACTCTGAACAAACTCTTCCAGTTGTTGGGGAAGAGGCTTGGCGGGTTTACACTGGAACCCTCCCATATAGATCACATTAGGCATGGTGGGACGAGGGAACTCAAACACAAAGTCAACTCTCATCAGCCATAGATCAGCAGCTTGAAACAGCGAGAAATAGTCTACCTCAGGACCAAAGTAACGACTAACCAAAGCGGCATAAGGTGGTCCCACTGTCTGTCTATACAGGTGCTGCCGGAGTACGTAAACAAAAACATTGCGCACTCTCTGAAAAAAACTCATCTTGTCAGTTAACTCTGCAATAGGAAACGGAACATAAGACAGTGGAGAGGGAGCAATAGCGAAATGAGCCTCACCGTGTATTGTCCATCTAACATTGAATACAAGCGGTACATTTAAATAATGCGCCAGCACCACGCCTCCTCCGTTAGCTGGGTCTGTGAGAACAAGGTCATACTTGGTTTCTCTAATAGACTCCATTAATGTGCTGTTCTCCAACATGTGGATTACCATCTCACACACTTTATGGTGCATTTCTGAAAACCTGTCTTTCAGCTCCATGTCCAAACTAAAACGAGTCCAAGCGAAATTCCCTTCTCTCTGTATCTGTATTTGTCTGGACACAAATGAGCGAAAGAATTCCTCATCAGCTCCACCCGGAACATCAACGGTGATTGAATTGTAGTGAAGGGATGTTTCCTTGATGTACCAGCTGTCTGAGGACCGTACAACTGACATGCTGTGACCTCTTGAATGCAGCTCTTCAATAATGACCTTCATGTTGACCCAGTGGCTGCCGTCTTGTGGAAACACCAGGACTTTTCCACCATGGACAGCAGTCATAGATAGGACCAACAGGGTCACAATGAAGACAGTAGAGAGACCCATCTTTACTAACGTCTTCGCAGAATCATGCATCAATTTACCTGAAATATATATACAAAAGAGACGTTTATTTATGTATAAGTATTTTCACTATCGACAGCACATTTTCTGTTACATCATTGCCTTCTGTTTTTATTTACCTTTTACGCTGCATCCCAACTTTTTTTTAAATGGGCTGTAACAATGTATCCTAGCATAAGCTTACTTTACATTGTAGCATGTTTGACAGTAAGTCTGAGTAAATAGGATTATCTGTGGTATTTTTTTAAACAAAACATTACACGAATTGTGCAATTGTTTATTGAAAATGAAAATATGTAAATATAATGTCACAGATAAAAATGGTTGTTAAATGATGAACATGTTTAATTCCTATCTTGACTCTGCTTTTCATTTAAATATAAACTGTATGTGAATTGCCAATCAGAGTGGTGGACCAGCGGGGCCATACAACACAGCCCATGGAAAGGACATTTACATCTGACTGCCCCCATGGCAAGCTTAAAACTCTGGGGCAACCTGTGTGGCATCAAGTCAGGCAGCTAGCTAGGAAGCTTGCCTTGACTCCAAAATAGCAATAACCAGGAATATTGTGGCTAAACTATACTATGGCCCATATGAAATTGGTAGGCTATACATTGCACAGATTTGTGTAGTATTTTAGGGATATTGAGGCCATAGCATATAGGTTATTAATGTCTATGTAACTTGCTCATCAGTGCAATTAGAATATTTTTATAATTATTTTCTTTGATGTTGAACAAAGACTATGGCGTATTTATAAACATTACCAAGAACCCACAAGCTGGTTTCCTGCATATAACGTTTTGTCATGCTTGTTCCAATGAATGGGTTGCAAAAGATTTAATCTTGCCAATCTTGTTGAGGCAGGTTTTAACTTGTGGTCAGGTCTTTCTGATATACATTTAACTTCCTGTTTGACAGGAAATGATTTTGTCATGCTGGCTGGCCTTGCTGAGACACCCTGAGAGCCAAATCTAAATTAAAATGATGCACAAAAAAGCCTTCATTTCGGCCTTTTAATTTAGTTTTATAATCATGCCAGCATAGATAGTTCTCCATATGTAAAAACAATGTAACAATATAGGTGTCATTGCCAAACATGGAGTGGAATTTTAAGCATGAAGGACTGTAAACAGGTTATAATATACAAAGGGATTATTCCTACTATGTGGTTCCATTTCTATCACCAGAAAAATATAATTTCTTATTTTGTGTAAATAAGGGAAATGTGCATTCTAAAAATATTATTTAAACACTTGTGGTCAGTGAATGTAGGAGAGTAAATGTTTTAGTTCATTGTTTTGTAGTCCTACTTAAAACCTCTCCCATCAAAAATGTTATTTCAATGTCTACTAAATTATAGAGAAAATAAGTCAAATTTCATAATTCTAACTCCTGCTCTACTGTTCTTCATCTGTCCAACTAAATCTTGCTACTGTAACTAAGCCTTGGAATGACCACGGTTTGGATCCACCCTGTTAGGATTATGCACAAATAGATTGGAACATGCCCCTAAAAGGGTGGAGATGTTAGATATAAAATGAATGACTCATGGGATGTATTGCTTTAAGTAATATATGATTTTCTATGTATATTTAGACATATTTTATGTTAAATAACAATTGCTCTTGCTTTCCACCACGTAATGCTTCATTCCACCCTGTTAATGTTGGTATGTTCTAATCATGATTTAACAATATGATGACATTTATGCATAATTGGTGTTATGCATAAATACTGAATGGTTCAACCTAACATAGAAATGTTGACCAAATTCAACTATTCACCCTTAGGCACAATAGACAGCAAAACGGTTTTACTACCGTTCAAATGTTTGGGGTAACATAGAAATGTTGACCAAATTCAACTATTCACCCTTAGGCACAATAGACAGCAAAACGGTTTTACTACCGTTCAAATGTTTGGGGTAACATAGAAATGTTCTTGTTTTCGAAGGGAATGCGCGTAAAATGGATAGACCCAAAGACTACTTACGTTTAAGCTTTTCATCCCCTCAAAACAATGACGATTGAAAGTTATTCGAATATTGTCAGTCAGGCCACGGGAAGTTGTCGGTCAGTCAATAAGCTCGTAAACTCTTTAGAGTGGAAGAAACATCGAAATCAGAACGCTGTCAGTTGCATAATGTTTGCGGAAATCCAGTTAAACTACATTTTGACACTGTTACACCCAGGAGTGGATGAGTTATTATTCTGTTATGCAGAACCAATCAGATCGCTATCCGCTACCAAGTAATTCCCAAGAATGTGTTTCGCCATCCAATCCAAGACGCCTCCGCTACCAACAGGTCCAACGCTTGATTATAAAGCAATAGTCTCTATACACTAGAGATCGGCATTCCGATTATTTTGGGTGAAACGGCTTGTCGTTCTGTTCATCTAAAAATCAAGGCTCATTTGGCCACCGAACGGCCCTTCGTGCTTAAAATAATGAGCCCAGAACAACATAAAAAAAAAAAAATAGGTACAACGAGCCACCTACGATTTTCGACGGCTGCTAACAGTTTTTTCTACAGCTATCCGGTGGTTCCAAACAGGGGCGTCGGACTGGGGGTAAAACCGATACTGATTACCAGGGCCCAAGGGGAGAGAGGGCCCTTGAAAAGTCTGGAATATATTTTATTTCACCTGAATATTTTCATTTCCTAATTACATTTCATAATGCATGTCAGATGAAATGTAAAGTGTATTGGCTGAATAACTTGGTTGATTGACTGACTACATTTTGTATACAAAAAAGACTATATGTAGGGTGTTACCCACCCCTTGCTAATGCGCCAAAATGGTTTAGTCCACCTTCACGCATTTTGTTTTGTTCAGTTGACCATCTGGTGGAGACGTGGAGCACAAACTTCTAGTACAGAAATGACTTTCTCAAAGAAAGCCAAATCAGGCTGCCAGAAAAGAAAGGAAATACAGGATAAGGAGAGAACTAAAATAGGGAAAGCAATTGCTGACTGACTCATTTTCAAAGAAAGGTGAGTACAAACTAGAAAACGAAATGGTGCTAAACTACTTGAATATCTCCGTGACCGTTTGTGCTAAAAACGGACTGAGACAACCCATATGATGACATATACAAGCTGCAGCTACAGAGCCTTTTTGGACAAATCTGTATTGCACTGAGGATTTTCTGCATCCTTCCTGCCACTGTTGCTGGTGGTGAACGGGCTTTCAGCAAACTGAAATTAGTTAAAAACTACTTGAGGTCATCAATGTGCCAGGATAGGCTCAACAGTCTTGCTCTGCTCTCCATTGAAAGCCAATTGGCAACATTTTTTTACTTTCAGGACCTCATCAATGACTTCGCCAGCAAAAAGACACGCCAGTGGGCATTTACTGGGGAATAAACTTCAGTATAAGCTATACATTTGAGGAAGCCATAGCATGTAAGCAATAGCATTTCTTTCGTTTTGCCTTTTTTCTTCAGATAAAAATGACTAGTGCGACGTTTTGTTTGTCTTTTATTATGAATGTAGCTTTTTCTTAATGTACAAAACTAAAATGGCATGTTTGAAGATTTAATTTATGCCTTGAAGTAATAAAGCATAATACAAATAATGTTCTCAAGTAAAAATCATTTAAGTAAAGTGACTGTAGACCAGAGTATGTTAAGAAAATCTGAAATGATGACTTAAGCACATATGGCATTAATATTAGGCTACCTTCAGTGGCATTTACTGGAGGGAGAACTCCAAAGTCATGTATAAGCTATCTGTTGTCTTTTGTCTTGTTCATTCTGCAAATCAAATATGAATGAGTCAAGTGTTGTTTGGCTATCTTTTATTATGCATTAAGCAGTTTGTTCATGTAGGGATTAGAAAACAAAAATATAATAATATTGTAATATCATTAAGCTTAAATTTAGTAACCACAGTAGAGAATGTTGTGAAAGGTTTGAAATGTGTGTAGAGAAATTACCAGGCTACTCTAAGCTGTACAGTTAATAGTTATTACCCTATAAACATCTAGGCCTACATATTCATGTGTACATAGGCCTGATTATTATTATTATTTTTAAAAAATTGGACTGTCTATGCATAGGGCCCAGGATCTTGTGCAACGCCCCTGGTTCCAAATCAATAACAAGACCCAGCCTTCTGCTCCCTCAGTGCGCACACATGGATCTTGTGACGTTGTCAACACAAACGCATCTTGCGAGGTGCCGGTAAAGCGGTTTAAAAAAGGGTTCAGTTTGACTGAAAACATGTTTTATTTTTTACTGATTTAAAAGTTAGGATTTGAAGGTATTAATAATTAATTTGTTTATGAATGGAGACCCAAACAACTCAACACTAAATTGGGCTAATAAAATACATTAATTATGTAAAAGATCTACAGTATAAAAAGCAACACATTATTTTGAAAATATTTTCCATAATTGCGTTTTCAGAATATTTAGATTAAATTAATTGATGATTTCATAAATACATTGTTTCTTTCTATTGTAATAAAAAACACCTTTTTCATAATAATGGGACATCCATTATCATGCGTTTCCAAAGCCATGGATGTTTAGCTCTGAGAAAAGCATCTAGAGGGGCAGAGTATTTTTATAAAATCGCTGAATAATAGAGTATTTAGATGTAAATTACACATTTTTATTTATTTTTAGTTCAAGGGAAGTAAGTGTTATTTCCCAATTGCTTATGTCTCAAAAGTATATAAAATTGCTATTTTTACCCAGAAACTTTTGTGACCAGGACAGTGATATTTGGAAATGTACCTATTTTCCAGAACATTCCAGATAGATTCAGTGCTGAGTGAACTTGGAGTAACTTTTAGAACTTTCCAGTAATATAAATAGTAGTATAAATACATAAATATGTATAAATACATATTACAACAACATTAAGACCTTGCTGGATGCCTTGAAGTATGAAGTCATAGGAGACTTCCAAATGGTGACATTCCTGATGGGTCTCCAATAAGGTTTTACCAAGTTTCCCTGCTGTCTTTGCCTTAGGGACAGCAGGGACACCAAGGCGCACTACCACAGGCAGGACTGGCCACAGGGGACAGAGTTCTCTGTGGGGAGGAACAATGTCAGGTGGGAGCCACAGGTGGACCCCCAGAAGGTGCTGATGCCACCACTGCACATCAAAGTGGGCCTTATGTAAAAATGTGTCAGAGCTCTAGATAAGGAGGCAGGCTTCAAGTAGGTGAGCGCGGGGTAAGTTGTCACACTGTTACAGTTTTTTCTGAATGCTTAAACCCTAACCGTGATTGTCATAGCACAATTTCTAAAACTATTAATACTTATAGCAAAACCACTCACTGAGTTTGCAAAACTAAAAGCACAAACACTGCTTTGCATTGTCGAAGTAGCCGCTCGGAGCTGTGGCCGTAAGGTCTCCGGTGCCTGTCGAGGCGGCAATCCCCGAACCCTGTGGTGGACACCGGAAGTAAGGGATTCAGTCAAGCTGAAGAAGGAGTCCTATCAGGCCTGGTTGGCTTGTGGGACTCCTGAGGCAGCTGATGGGTACCGACAGGCCAAGCGGACTGCAGCCCGGGTGGTTGTGGAGGCAAAAACTCAGGCCTGGGAGGAGTTCGGTGAGGCCATGGAGAAGGACTATCGGCTGGCCTCGAAGAGATTCTGGCAAACTGTCCGGCGCCTCAGGAGAGGGAAACAGTGCCCTACCAATGCTGTTTACAGTAGAGGTGGGCAGCTGTTGACTTCAACTGGGGATGTCGTCGGGCAGTGGAAGGAGTACTTCGAGGATCTCCTCAATCCCGCCGTCACGTCTTCCATTGAGGAAGCAGAGGATGAGGGCTCAGAGGTGGACTCGTCCATCACCCGGGCTGAAGTCACAGAGGTGGTCAAGAAACCGCCCTGAGTACCTCAAGTCTCTGGATGTTGTGGGGCTGTCTTGGTTGACACGCCTGTGCAACATCGCGTGGCGGTCGGAGACAGTGCCTCTGGGATGGCAGACCGGGGTGGTGGTCCCTCTTTTTAAGAAGGGGGACCGGAGGGTGTGTTCCAACTATAGGGGGATCACACTTCTCAGCCTCCCCGGGAAAGTTTATGCCAGGGTTCTGGAGAGGAGAATACGGCCGATAGTAGAACCTCAGATTCAGGAGGAACAGTGTGGTTTTCGTCCGGGCCGTGGAACACTGGACCAGCTCTATACCCTCTACGGGGTGTTGGAGGGTTCATGGGAGTTTGCCCAACCAATCCACATGTGTTTTGTGGATTTGGAGAAGGCATTCGACTGTGTCCCTCGCGGCATCCTGTGGAGAGTGCTTCGGGGAATATGGGGTCCTGGGTCCTTTGCTAAAGGCTGTCAGGTCCCTGTACGACCGAAGCAGCAGCTTGGTCCGCATTGCCAGCAGTAAGTCAGACTTGTTCCCAGTGCATGGTGGATTCCGACAGGGCTGCCCTTTGTCGCCGGTTCTGTTCATAATTTTTATGGACAGAATTTCTAGGCGCAGCCAGGGGCCGGAGGGTGTCAGGTTTGGGGACCCCACGATTTCGTCTCTGCTTTTTGCAGATGATGTTGTCGTGTTGGCCCCTTCAAGCCAGTACCTTCAGCATGCACTGGGACGGTTTGCAGCCGAGTGTGAAGCGGTGGGGATGAAAATCAGTACCTCCAAATCCGAGGCCATGGTCCTCAGTTGGAAAAGGGTGGCTTGCCCACTTCAGGTTGGTGGAGAGTCCCTGCCTCAAGTGGGGGAGTTTAAGTATCTAGGGGTCTTGTTCACGAGTGAGGGAAGGATGGAACGGGAGATTGACAGACGGATCGGTGCAGCTTCTGCAGTAATGCAGTTGATGTATCAGTCTGACGTGGTGAAGAAAGAGCTGAGCCGTAAGGCGAAGCTCTCGATTTACCGGTCAATCTACGTTCCTACTCTCACCTATGGTCATGAGCTTTGGGTCATGACCGAAAGGACAAGATCCCAGATACAGGCGGCCGAAATGAGCTTTCTCCGCAGGGTGGCCGGGCGATCCCTTAGAGATAGGGTGAGAAGCTCGGTCACCCGGGAGGAGCTCAGAGTAGAGCCGCTGCTCCTCCACATCGAGAGGGGTCAGCTGAGGTGGCTTGGGCATCTGTTTCGGATGCCTCCGGAACGCCTTCCAGGAGGAGACCCCGGGGAAGACCTAGGACACGCTGGAGGGACTATGTCTCCTGGCTGGCCTGGGAACGTCTCGGTGTCCCCCCGGAAGAGCTGGAGGAAGTGTCTGGGGAGAGGGAAGTCTGGGCATCTTTGCTTAGACTGCTGCCCCCGCGACCCGGCCCCGGATAAGCGGAAGATGATGGATGGATGGATGGATGGACTGCTTTGCACTCAGTTTGCAATTTTTAAACATACTTTGCAAAACTGTAGGTACAATTTCTGCGGAACTGTAAACACAACTCACTGCTTTACACTAATTTTCCAAATGATCAACACACTCCTAACAAAACTATACACATGTATGGCTATTATTTACACTGTTTTGCCAACTGTCTGGCACACTGTCACATGTGAAAACTGTTTTAGATAATTAGTTCACTTTGCAATCAGCCTAAGCACTATAAATAAGCCACAGGTGAGCTGTCCATGTGGAGTACAATAGAGGGAGCAGGAAGTGAGAAAAGTGAAAATTAGAGGAGCCCGTGTGGCCAAAGGGTTCAGCCTAACTTGAGCCACTACACTGTAGCAAGCATTATAAGGACATTTCGAAATAGAATCGGTTAGTACAGTCACTTTGCATTAAGTTTTGTAGCACTGCCATACTCTAATGAGAAACACAACAATACCATACATGTAAAAATACTGAAATTGTTACTTCACAGGATTGCTAGACATCCACATGCTGGGGGCAGAGGAAGAATGTTCACTGCAGAACAAGAGACCCACATAGTCAATAATAATTCCATAAGGCTACGAGAAATACAGCAGCGCATAATTGAGGATGACACCACCTTCCAAAACATACACAATGTGAGCATTTCTGTATTATGTCGTGTACTTGCCTGCAACAGAATCCAAATGAAACAAATCTTCAGAGTCCCTTTTGAAAGAAACAGTGAACGTGTGAAACAACTGCGATATGACTATGTGCAGGTAAGCTATAGTATCATTGGTACTGAATCTGGAAGTGCATACTGTAGTGCTGTGCATGGGCCTGCTGTGCTGCATTTGTTTTGTCTTGTCCAGAGAGTGATGGAGCTAGAGGCAGATGCCATGGGTCATGAGCTGCTTTTTGTGGATGAGGCAGGTTTTAACCTCACTAAAACAATGAGACGTGGCAGGAACATTATTGGACACCGTGCCATAATCAATGTCCCAGGACAACGAGATGGTAACATAACTATGTGTGCAGCTATAAGTCAAATGGTGTTGTTCACCATCATGCAACCCTAGGCCCATATAACACTGCACACATCATTACATTCCTGGACACCTTACATGACATGCTCAGACCAGAGCAGACCAGATACGTCATCATATGGGACAATGTTAGTTTCCATAGGGCTGCTTTGGTCCGCAACTGGTTTACAGATCACCCACTCTTCACTGTACTCAACCTCCCTGCATACTCTCCATTCTTGAATCCAATTGAAGAGTTCTTCTCTGCCTTCTCTGGAAGGTCTATGAACGTCATCCCCATAAATGCATAGCCCTTTTACAGGCAATGAAGGAGGCATTTGGGGATATTGACCAGGCATCATGTCAGGGCTGGATACGACATTCCAGAAGATATTTTTCCCCGGTGCCTATAGGACATTGCATGTGATGTAGACGAAATGTTGTGGCCGGACCCAGAGAAACAACACAATGTAGACTGATTTTTTTACCTTCTCAGTGAAATTACCATTTTGTGTTTTAACATGGAAAAAAACACTTGAGTTTGTTTTGATGTGTGCAAATAAACACCAATACTTGAAGTTTGGATCCCTGTTTGTTTACAGAACTATGACAAAAGTATGACCTCATGCTGACATAGCCTACCTTGTGCATAGAGAAAGCAAAAGCCAGATGTGTTTTTAATTCATGCCATCAGTGTGTAGTTTGTGCATTGTGTGCTTATTTATGTGATGGCTTGTGTTAACTGTTTGATACGAAAATACAATTTTTACGAAGGTGTGAAGAGTTAAGCAAGGTTTATTAGCTTTTGCAAGAAAACTACAATATTTTGCTGATTTGGTGAAAGGTTTTCTTATTTGTGTGTAGAGTTTTACAAAAATAGCCAATAGTAACAAAGAATATGCCTAAGCCATCAGAAAAAACTGTAATACCTCCCACACTAGTGGCGCTATCTCAAAAATCAAATAGATACTTTGTGTGACTACAAATTATATGGTCAACTTCCTGTTCACATGTGATCAAGATCACTTTAATCTGAGGTGAGCACAAGTTTCTTATTTTTCCCCTTCAAAAGTAAAAATGTGCCACTTCACTTCTTATGCAAGAAACTTTGTTTGGTGTGAATGTTGAAAATCATAATTTTGCACTGAGTAGAGGACACAATAACGTCTTTTAATACTTTAGCTGCAGTCCTATGTTGAGCTAACCTTGATATTTAGCCAACATTTACACACATGTCAAGTTGTCTCAATGATCTCATATTTGACAACTTGCCCCGGGTATACATAGAAAATGCTCAAAAAACATTGTAATTATTTTTAATCAGCTATGATAATATTATTAAATGAGATTATTAAAAACTGTAAATGTATTATTATATATACGGATATTTTAAAACAGTAGACATATCCCTGGACTAGCCTACACAAGACAGGCTCTGGCATGTCTGTGTGTATTTGTGTTTGTGTCTACTAACACAATACTTGCCTACTGTATGAGACAGTATATCCACACATACATTAGTTCATACAGTATCATTAATTTAGTGTGGTGTTATGAATTGCATTGTCGAAACAAGGATAGTAGACAGAGCGGAGGGTGTAATAAGCCTGTAATGAATATGCAGTTGCAATGAGGAAATGTGTTTTGGAAGGAAAGAAGAAAGGAAGGAAGGAATGAAAGAAAGAGGGGAAGGAAAGGAAGATCATTAGACATTTTAAAAGACAGAGAATGATGACAATGTTAAAGGCCATGAGGCAGGTGAAGTTGCAGTTGTTATACCAGCATTATTGTTGTAATTGAAAGGCATGATTCTTTTTATTTTGAATTCTTTAATGAAGTTGAATTTGGTTTTGAATTTGAAATCAATATTCACATTAAATTAGTTCAAGAAGAACATGGGAGCATACTCAGAGGAGCGAGACGAGTGCTTCCACCAGGATATACTGGACTTTGAACGCCGCTACCAAGGACAGTATAATGACAACAAGATGGGAGACTACATTTGGGGGCTGATTCGTGAAAGTGATTGAAAGTGTAATCATAAATATCGAAAAAGTACACACTTCTAAATCTTTTCTAGTAATTTTTGTATTACTTTAGATAATTTGGATTCATGTGGTTTTTCTGACTTTATGTGAATGAAAGACACTAAATACATTTTAAAGGCACAGTAGTGTAAAGGCACAGTGAGAACAAATGACACAGACAACCAATGCTACTGTCAAACATAAAATGTTTATTATAAACACACGGTAAAGGGGTTAGGGAAAAGTGGCTGAGCTGGACCCAAGAAATGAAATGATATATTTCAAGTGTTTATTACTGATTTTAATTTTGATGATTATAACTGACAACTAATGAAAACCCCAAATTCAGTATTTCAGAAAATTTGAATATTGTGAAATTGTTCAATTTTGAAGACACCTGGTGCCACACTCTAATCAGCTAATTAACCCAAAACACCTGCAAAGGCCTTTAAATGGTCTCTCAGTCTAGTTCTGTAGGCAACACAATCAAGGGGAAGACTGCTGACTTGACAGCTGTCCAAAAGACGACCATTGACACCTTGCACAAGAAGGGCAAGACACAAAAGGTCATGGCTAAAGAGGCTAGCTGTTCACAGAGCTCTGTGTCCAAGCGCATTAATAGAGAGGCAAAGGGAAGGAAAAGATGTGGTAGAAAAAAATGTACAAGCAATAGGGATAACTGCACCCTGGAGAGGATTGTGAAAAAAAACCCATTCAAAAATGTGGGGGAGATTCACAAAGAGTGGACTGCAGCTGGAGTCAGTGCTTCAAGAACCATCACACACAGACGTATGCAAGACATGGGTTTCAGCTATCGCATTCCTTGTGTCAAGCCACTCTTGAACAAGACACAGCGTCAGAAGCGTCTCGCCTGGGCTAAAGACAAAAAGGACTGGACTGCTGCTGAGTTATGTTCTCTGATGAAAGTACATTTTGCATTTCATATGGAAATCAAGGTCCCAGAGTCTGGAGGAAGAGAGGAGAGGCACAGAATCCACGTTGCTTGAAGTCCAGTGTAAAGTTTCCACAGACCAATTTTATGGAGATGCAGATTTCATTTTCCAACAGGACTTGGCACCTGCACACAGTGCCAAAGCTACCAGTACCTGGTTTAAGGACCATGGTATCCCTGTTCTTAATTGGCCAGCAAACTCGCCTGACCTTAACCCTATAGAAAATCTATGGGGATTTGTGAAGAGGAAGATGCGATACACCAAACCCAACAATGCAGAAGAGCTGAAGGCCACTATCAGAGCAACCTGGGCAGTGCCACAGACTGATCAACTCCATGCCACGCCACATTGCTGCAATAATTCAGGCAAAAAGGAGCCCCAACTAAGTATTGAGTGCTGTACATGCTCATACTTTTCATGTTCATACTTTTCAGTTGGCCAACATTTCTAAAAATATTTTTTTTGTATTGATCTTAAGTAATATTCTAATTTTCAGAGATACTGAATTTGGGATTTTCATTAGTTGTCAGTTATAAACATCACAATTAAAAGAAAGAAACATTTGAAATATATCAGTCTGTGTGTAATGAATTAATATAATATACAAGTTTCACTTTTTGAATGGAATTACTGAAATAAATCAACTTTTTGATTATATTCTAATTTTATGACCAGCACCTGTATAGCTTGGAGTCTGCATGTTCACCATGTAAGACGGCTCATGAAGAAGGTCTTGCAAAGTCTCCAAGAAGCCTCCTTGTCATTACTTTGACTTGATTTCTTAGGTTTGAATTTAGGTTAGGTAAGTACTGCTTTTGAAAGAACCTTAAAATTTCTTTCAAAGGTTAATTCCCAATACTCAGCAACTTAAAATGACTATGAAAGGGACAATATATATTACTGTACTGCTATCATAAAAATAAGCAAAAATGACCAGTTGATATCTGCCGTTAATGTTTCTAATAAATGTTTTCGTAAGTTGGAACCCTTCTTATAACATGCGCTCCAGAATCATTGGCCCTTTCGGTGAAAAATGATCAGCTTGATTATAAATATGAGAGAAATATAACCATTTCCTGAAAATTGGTTCAAAGAAAAATATGTCTAATTCTTAATCAAGGAATGAATGTTTTTCTCAAAAACATGTGGCCCAATGATGGCCTCCACCTAGGTATTCTTACAACCTGAGTTAATAGGTCTCTTAAAGGCAATATTCCCAAGCTGCTTCCACCTAGTGGACGTGAACAGGTTTGCAGCCAAATTGCTTTAGTACTTTGTAAATGTTTTGACTGACGTAACCATTAACAGAAAATCCCTCAATGAGTTCAGGTGAGTTACTCTATGTTGACACAGAATTATGGCATAAAATGATGTTGAAGGCTGGGGCCACCCACAACATTTTATCATGCATGAATAAATAGCTTTAGATCAAATCACTGGGCATGTCTTATTATTACTATAAGTAAAGTTGAAGACAAAAAAATGCACCATGTCCCAAAAAGCATCAGTCATCTGATAAACAGTCAAGAGCTGCTCAGCAGAAAGTAATCAGGAACCAAAGTACAAGCTTTGAAGGGGAGAACCATTTCAAAGCGAAATCAACTTGGAAATCAACTTGGACATCTGCTTGTTGCCTTCCAGAAAGGCAACAAGCAGATGTGATTACAGGACATAAAATACAAAAAAAACCATTGTGCAACAACCAGTGGCAGAAAGCTTTATTTCATGCTGTGAAGCATGACAGCAGTTCTTTCCCTGGCCCCAGGGTACATTTCAGCAGACGGTGTAGGGGATCTTGTCAAATTTGATGGAATTGAGTGCTGAGAAAAAAAGGGTTAGATGTATATTGCCAATATACCATCATTAAGTACTGTATCCTGGCATTATGAACAGCTCTACCTGTGGAATATTGGCCATAAACAGTACTACTCTCCCTTGGGCTGAATTTATTTAAAATGTAACCGATTCTGGATGGTTCCAGTGTGAAGAGCTTTTATGAGAATGTCCATGTTAAACCACTGTCTATTTTTAACATAAATAACAGATATTTCCCACTAAGATGTTTCAAGAAACAACCAGTTAAAATTTGACTACTCATGGGTTTATTTTGCCTGCCTGATTCCTGCAAACGTTACAGTTATTTTATCTGCTCAAGAGCTCCCACAACTGTTTTTCTTTTTACTAACTTTGGGCCCTGTTAACTGAGAAATTTGTCAAACTTAATAAAATATATGACAATGGCTAATGAATAAAATACAATTACAAGGGCAAAGTATAATTCAATTATTTACAAAGGAGTCCTGTTATTATTTGCTATTCCCTTTAGCTACTTACCTGGCCAGCCTTTCATAATCTTCTCATTTCCTGGGGCTTATTATTAGCCTAGTTTACAACTGCACGCTTCATCTATTAACATAATGTAATTGTACAAATATTCCAAGTCATGTATGGAGACATTGCTCCGAAATGTCCTTTTGCCATGAAAGAATAATGCTGTTTTTGACTTAACCAACAACAGATTTTTATTAATAGGTATACATTGTTAGATATTTCTTTATGTGAATCAAATGTATGTTGTTTTAACCTATAAACCGATACAGCAAGATAAAGATAAAAATCCCATCATTCAGTCAGTGTCTGTGAATTTGTTATGCTCTGTGAACAACTCAGTCTCATCCGATGCCACCGGTATGGCTGGGGACGATGATGTTAGCCCACTTGTAAATAACAGGTATGAAGAGCAGGGCAGAGCCCAGTACTGAAACAAGGAGGAAGGCCCACAGGAACACACGGTCCAGGACCTGGGCTACAAACTTCCAGTCCTGCACCACCTGGAGAGAAACACCAAACATTGCCAATCAGACACTAAAACATGGCCTTGTTACACAGGGGACGAGAGCTTGGCACAAGAGTTGCAGTTGCTTTTGACCATCAGAAGATGGTGACAAATACACATATCATGTAAATATGAACCTACAGAGAAAAATACAGTGAAATGTAAACAGATTAAATACTTTAGGCTTCATTATCATTGTTGTTCAAATCACAACAAATAGCCAGCATTCACTTGGGCCAAATTGATCATGTATACTTCAAGAGCAGATTACCTCTTACCTCTCTGACCTCATTCTCCTTGACCACATGCATAGTGATGTAGCGGATAGAGTCCAGGGCCGCCCGCAGGTTATTCCTAGAGGAGAGTAGAGGGGAGGTGTCCGGTGTAGAGCCTTTCTTAATGCCCCCTACTGCCCCCTCTCTCCCTGCCAGTCCTGTCCTGGCACAACCGGGGGCGGCGTAGCGGTCCGCGTGACTGCGCATGCACAGCAGCTTGGGCAGCCGGTGCAGGAAGATACGCCGTACCCAGGGAGCCATGCCATGGTGGGTGGACGAGGAGCGGTGGTGGATGTTGATGGCGAAGACGGTGATGACGATGGACAGCGTGACGAAGATCATGGTGAACACCAGGTACTCCCCGATCAGCGGGATGACCTTGGAGGAGGACGGGATAATCTCCTCGATCACCAGGAGGAAGACGGTGAGGGACACCAGCACCGAGGTGCAAAGGGAGATCTTCTCACCGCCGTTGGAGGGCAGGTAGAAGACCAGGATGGTGAGGAATGAAAGGCCAATACATGGGATTATGAGGAACAGGGTGTAGAACAGCGGCAGTCTGCGGATGATGAAGGAGTAGGTGATGAAGGGGAAGCGGCAGGAACCGTCTGTCCTCAGACCACGGCTGCCGGTGGCTTTCACTATCTCCCATTCACCGTTGTCAAAGTAGTCCCTCTTGTCCACGTGGAAGTCCTCCAGGAAGATGTCCACCTGTTGATAAAAATCAAAAGAAAGACTACAATCAGTACTCATATCTCCCCTTGAACTCCCCAATGTGAGATTAACTTTATAAATGGATCAGTTAAATACTATGTTGTAATTAAGATACTTTTTCACAATGTTGTGTAGGTCACAACCTGCGAGCCATCGTAGGTCCAGGAACCAAACTTCATGGAGCAATTCTGGAGGTCAAAGGGGAAGAAGGTGACATCGATAATGCAGGCTGACTTGTAGTTAGCTGGTGGTGTCCAGATGATGGTGCCATCATACTTGACCACAGCTTTGGTGATGGATCCCTCAAAACGCCCATCAGCACTGATGGAGGAAAGGATAAACATATTCTAAACACAGTATCATCTACGTCTACATATTCTAAACACAGTATCATCTACGTCTACATATTCTAAACACAGTATCATCTACGTCTACATATTCTAAACACAGTATCATCTACGTCTACATATTCTAAACACAGTATCATCTACGTCTACATATTCTAAACACAGTATCATCTACGTCTACATATTCTAAACACAGTATCATCTACGTCTACATATTCTAAACACAGTATCATCTATGTCTACATATTCTAAACACAGTATCATCTACGTCTACATATTCTAAACACAGTATATTCTACGTCTACATATTCTAAACACAGTATCATCTACGTCTACATATTCTAAACACAGTATCTTCTACGTCTACATATTCTAAACACAGTATCTTCTACGTCTACATATTCTAAACACAGTATCTTCTACGTCTACATATTCTAAACACAGTATCTTCTACGTCTACATATTCTAAACACAGTATCTTTTACGTCTATACATTCAGAACACAGTATCTTCTGGCAATCATGAGAATGGTATTTACTTGTCATAAAGCACAATGTCTGGAATCCAGATGGAGTCGGAGGGGACTCTGATGGTAGTGATGCCCAGGTAGTCATCAGGGTTCCAGCGTAGCTTCATGTCCACCCATTCCTTAACAACAGAGACATAGAGATGTCCTTAATGAATGTTCATCTCTTTTTAACAGACTATTTCTGGATCACACCGGAAACGTATTCCACTACTATAACGACGCAACTGAATATTTGAAAGAAAGCAGATGTTATTTCTTACGCCAAATATTATGGATACTGTTGTGGAATATTTTATCAGACAAAGCTGATAAGAAGTTTTTAGACACTGCCCTCCATGCTCTGATTTGCATGGCAGTTGTAACAGACCAGGGAGACCTGGCTGACCTGTAGACACTGGTCCAGAATGATGATTCCCTGGCTGCAGGGAGCTGATGCAGTCCAAAGGTATGAATTCAACTTTCAGGGTGGCTGAGAGGCAAGTGAGCTGTCAGGGTGGCGAGAGTGGTGTGGGGGCAGCTCGTGTGGGGACATGGGGAACTATGCATAATTGGTTTTGTTTATCTAATTCACACAGCTGTAGTGAACTGAGATAAATTGTACCACAACAATTATGTTTCAGAACTTGCCTGTTTCATCCACACATTGGTTGTCATCAACTGATTCTTCTCATCCTGTAATAGAAAGAACAGTGAAGATCTAATTTTTACATTTACGTTTCAGTCATTCAGCAGGGCAACTTTAATTAATCATGTCACCGTTGGACAGACACATAGCAATTGTAACCACATTTTACTTAATAAAGTGATGATAAGCAAAGTCAGTGAACCTGATGGGTAGCTGCCCTCCAATGACATCAGAGGTGGCCGAACGATGAGCCAAAGTAGGGAGGGGATGTTTCCCTCACTCCTCCACAGACAACACCATGGTTTTGTATTGGATGCAAGCTTCAACTGGAAGCAACCAGGAGTGTGGGGAGGAGTGGAGAAACATGGGAAAAATATGGGATGGGAAGTTGTGCTGCGGCATTGTCACTGGATTACAGGGGTTTGATGGCACATGCAGGGAGCCCATCCAAACTGCAGCAGTCCAGATATGAGATGACATGTGTCTGGATAACTGCCTGTGTAAAGTACTGTGAGGTTGTACTCCACAAATGTTGCAGGGCATGTTCTATACGTACCTTTATTTTATTCTATAGTCAATACCATGCCATGTGGATGTGGGAGAACCAGTGAGCAAACAACAGAATGATCTTCTATTTGGTTCTAACCTCTAGCATTAATTTACATCCATTATACTATTTAGAAATGAAAGCACTATACATAGTATGCATCAAGTCAAACTGAAATGCATTTGTCCTATTCACATGATATGCATGGAGTACACAGTGCATTTAAATGCATACTTACTGGTTCACCTCTCGAAAACGCAACAATAATGGAAAAGCAAGTGAATATAGAAATGATATGGTACAGTATAATAAACAGCTGTTTACTCACCACGTCCACTAGTTGGGAGATGGCCAGTCCAAATTTGACCTGCACTGTACCGTTCAGGTACTCCACAGGCCTCACCCATTTCTGGTAGTTTCTGAAGAGGTTCTTGAACAGTTTGTCCTCTGTTCTCGCATAGGAGGACAGTTTCGGGATACCTGTAGAGGAAAGGGAAAAATACATAAGACTTAAGCTACCTTTCACAGTGTTAAAACAGTGACTTACTCTGATAACAGCACATGGCCATGTTCAGCCCAGCTAAAACACAATTACACCAAGATTAACAGTTCCTGCTCCTGGCACTTTGTCCATAACCCCATCAATCTCCAGCTTAACATCTAGGAAATCACTCCAATGCTCTCACCATCACAGTAATCAAATCCTTTTGGTTCCTGATAAACTCAAGACCAGGGGCAGACCAACACTGTCTAGAGAGACAAAATCCTCACTGTTTCTTTGTCATGGCACCATAGTAATTACATTTTATTGACGAAGTGGTGTTTTCTTCTCTGAATTTAATTGATTGGTTTGACACTTCACACTGCATCTCAAAGGAAAACCCAAGCCAGGAAGTTCATAAAACTCTCTGTCGTCTTCTGAGATAGAATTGTGTGGAGGCATAAATCTGGGAATGGTTATTAAAAAAATTGTTATAGCATTGCAAGTTCCCATGAGCACAGTGGGCCCCATCATATTGAAATGGAAGACGTTTGGAACCACCTACACTCTTCCTATAGCTGGTTGTCCGTCCAAACCAAGACCAAGAACCCAATGGCCACTCTGACAGAACTTCAGAGATTCTCTGCCAAGAATGGGAGAACCTGCCAGAAGGACATCTATCTCTGCAACAATCCATCAATCTGGCCTTTATGGTAAAGTCGCTAAACAAAAGCCACTCCTGAGTCATAGGCATATGCCTGCAGGACTATGAGAACCTGATAGATAAGATGATCTGGACTGATGAGACTAAAATCAAACGATTAGGCCTGAACGCCAAACTCTCCATTGCACAAAATAAGGTACCACTCATCAACTGGCTGACACCATCACTACAGTGAAGTGTGGTGGTTGGAGCATCATGCCATGGGGTGGCTTTTCAGAGGTAGAGACTGGTCAGGTTTTAGGGAAGAAAAAAAATGAAGAGTACAGAGAGCACAGAACCTCAGACTGGTGTGGAGATCCATCCTTCAGCACAACAAGAACCCAAAGCAACAACCAAGTAAACACTGCAGTGGCTTCCTGACAAGTCAGTGAATTTCCTTAACTGACCATCTGACAGGGCTTGGGTGGAACTCTGCCCAAGAAGACTCACAGCTGCGATCACTACCAAAGTTGCTATTTCCAAAGCATTTAGTAAAGAATAATTATGGACATTACATTTCAGTTTTTATTTTTCAATGAATTGGAACACATTTCTAAAAACATGTTTTTGCTTTGCCTTTATGGATTATTATTTTTCGAAAATGGTGCCTTAAATGGAGAAAGTGAAGGTGTCTGAATACTTTCCAAAGGCACTGAAAGTAATAAACCTCTGAAAGCTGATGACGGTTTGGCTCAGCATGAGCTACAGATTGCTGCCAGCGTCGCGTTTATGGTCAAATTTCTTTCATAATGGATGAATCACTGTCCGCAGGCTACATGAACACAGTGACTCTGTTTGGGTCTCTTGGTTCTGCATGTATCACTATACTTGTGAAGTAGTTCCGATTTCATTCTGTGAGTCTAGCCTGTTTTCTACCATCATGCAGCACTAACCTGTTACTTCTTATCAGCTAAGCTGATTTGGTCCCACTCTCTGTAATTCCTCTGTCCGTCATCCCCTGGTCTGTGCTAATTAAATTTGTCTCAGTGCATTTTCTATCTGGATTATGGGGAGGGATACCCTATTGAGTTTCACTCCACAGAACTATGTCACAGCTGGTGTGACTGTGGTCGATGGATACTGCAGTGTGTCAGACCAGTGCAGCACTGGGGCTCTGTCTCATGTTGGTATCCATGGCAGCCTGGCAGCGTAGGCCCTAAGGGTTTGACAGTGAAGACAGGATGGAGCCTTAGATCAGGAAGTGTTCTGTGAGATAAAGGAAGATTTCTTTGTGTGAAGGATACAGTCAAGGCTTTGTATTCCCCCTGAGGGCTAGCTGGATTTATGAAGAAAAAGTGGAGGTGAGCCCATCGTGTTGAAGGCAGTCACTCTGGATCTACACACCACTGCTGACTGGGAGGAAAACCTCAATTTAGCCTGTGTAAAGGCAGAATTATGCAGCAACACTATTCATTTCAAAGGGAAGATGTGAGGTTGTTGTATGTTAACTAGATACAGCTGAAATGAACACCAGCCTCAGAGGGTAATCAACACGAATCAATTTAACTGTTCAGTGACGCACAGTTCCTCCAGCCTACGCCTAAATCATTCCGCTCATATTTAAGAGCTTTTTTAATGTGCCATCAATATGGCTGTACATCTACCTAAGGGATGAAAGCCCCCTGGCAGGGCCAACCAAAGTTAACACCCTAGTGTCACCCTCTACTCAGGCTCTGGATCAATAGCAGCATTGCTCTACCTCCACGGTCAATATCACTGTGATTAGGCGATTCATCATCCTTACACATTTTCTCACACTTAGCAAAGTTTCCTTCACAAAACACTGTGCATTTCACACTTCTCTGTATGATTCTAAACACTACTCTTTGGTTAGAGTCCAACAATAGTTAGTGTAACAAGAAATGCACAACCAGCACTGTGCGCACTGTTAAAGGTCTTTACAAGCACATTGTATTATTATTTACTATTTCAGGAGCCTTAACCTGCTTATACTTTGTAAAGAAGCAACAAATGAACATGAATAGGCATGATTGAATTGTAAAACACTCTGAAGACCATGCAGTGTTTTCAGTAAGAGGGTGTACTGTATGTACAACTATAGAGATCAGAGTTTGTAGCCTGTCAGGCCCGAGGACAGAGGAACCATGTCTGTGATGTGCTAATGAAAGGGGACTTCTCAAGAGAGAGAGATGTACATAAATACCCCAGAATAGCAGATATTTAACCTAACACGTATCCCAACCCTCCTCTACCATATCATTAAGACCACTGTTTCATAAGAGGAACTTCCATTTTCGTTATTTAGTATATGTTCTTCTCCAGAGCGATTTAGTCAGCGACCTGAACTGATCCTATTTCTACTAACTTGCAGGAGGAGTTGGCCATGTGGAACTGGTTGGGCGGGGAAGCTTATACTTCTGCCATTGACTGGTAAGACTGGTAAAGGACTCAGGTCCTTTCCTGAGTGGCAGAATTGTTCTCTTATTCAGATCATCAAAATTCCCAGATCACTCACCTCTGGACCTTCTACAGAGGATTGTTTATCTTAGATATTGAATTACCTATGAGTGGAGAACCCAACCCCTAACCTTTATATAGAATTTTACAAGACCATACACTTTAAATTAGTTATGGATATACAGTGGATATAAAAAGTCTACACACCCCTGTTAAATTGCCAGATGTTTGTGACGTAAAAGAATGAAAGAAAGATGAATAATGTCAGATATTTTCCACTTTTAATGTGACATATAATGTGAACAATTCAATTGAAAAAAAAATGGAATCTTCAAGGGGGAAAACCTTACAATAACCTGGTTGCATAAGTGTGCACACCCTCCTATAACTGGGTATGTGGCTGTGTTCAGAATAAACCAATCACATTCAAACTCATGTTTAATAGAACCCACCTGCCATCATTACCCACCTGCCATCATTTAAAGTGACTCTGATTAATCACAAATAAAGTTCAGCTGTTCTATTAGGATTTTTTTATTTGCATCTCAGAGCAAAAGCCATGGTCCGCAGAGAGCTTCCAAAGCATCAGTGGGATCTCATTGTTGAAAGATATCAGTCAGGAGAAGGGTACAAAATAATTTCCAAAGCATTAGATATACCATGGAACATAATGAAGAAAGTAATCATCAAGTGGAGAAAATATGTCACAACAGAGACATTACCAAGAACTGGACGCCCCTCCAAAATTGATGAAAAGATGAGAAGAAAACTGGTCAGGGAGGCTTCCAAGAGGCCTACAGCAACATTAAAGGAACTGCAGGAATTTCTGGCAAGTACTGGCTGTGTGCTACATGTGACAACAATCTCACATATTCTTCATATGAATGGGCTACAAGGTAGGTTGGTAAGATGGAAGCCTTTTCTTACAAAAAAAACATCCAAGCCCGGCTGAAGTAAAAATAAACATCAAGTCCCCCAAAAGCACGTGGGAAAATGTGTTATGGTCTGATGAAACCAAGGTTTAACTATTTGGCTATAATTCCAAAAGAAGATTAACATTTTGGAATGGCCTAGCCAGAGCCCAGACCTGAATCCAATTGAACATCTGTGGGGTGATCTGAAGAGGGATGTGCACAGGAGTGCAATCTGACAGATTTGGAGCACTTTTGCCAAGAAGAATCGGCAAATATTGCCACGTCAAGATGTGCCATGCTAATAGACTCCTACCCAAAAAGACTGAGTGCTGTAATAAAATCAAAAGGTGCTTCAACAAAGTATTAGTTTAAAGGTGTGCACACTTATGCAACCAGGTTATTGTGAGTTTTATTTTAATTTTTTCCTCAAAGATTGTTTGTTTTTTCAATTGAATTGTTCACATTATAGGTCACATTAAAGGTGACATTTTTTTCACATGATCTATCTTTGTCTCATTCTTTTACATCACAAGAACCTGCCATTTTAACAGGGGTGTGTAGACTTTTTATATCCACTGTATTGTCGTACTTGTGTGTAGTCAGTTACTCTCTATTTACTCTCCAGTTACTCTCCATTTAGAATAACTTTATCTGCTGGTATAATATTATGTAAAATCTTCAGATCTGTCATACTTATGAGCCAGCCCAGATGTCTATACCAATGAGCCAGTTCAAATGTTTCTATACCTATAAACCAGGCCAGATGTTTCTATATCTATGAACCAGGCCAGATGTTTCTATACCTATGAACCAGGCCAGATGTTTCTATACCTATGAACCAGGCCAGATGTTTCTATATCTATGAACCAGGCCAGATGTTTCTATACCTATGAACCAGGCCAGATGTTTCTATACCTATGAACCAGGCCATATGTTTCTATATCTATGAGCCAGCCCAGATGTGTCTTTACCAATGAGCCAGCTCAAATGTTTCTATACCTAAGAACCAGCCCAGATTTGTCCACACCTATGAGTCAGCCCAGATCTGTCTGAGTCAGCCAGTGTGTTGAGGATGAGTGATGAGGTACTTCCTCTCCTCATTGTCCTGTTCCTGAGTTGATTATCTTAGTTGTGCAAAGTGGGTATTTGTTAAGTGTGATGGCAGCGACATACCCAGACAGTGGCAAAGGTGGCAGCAGCAGTGTAAAAGCAGTAGGGTTAAAGAAGTGGCCGCTGGCCCAGCTCTCTGCATGGTATAAGAGGTGGCACCAGATCCACACAGCCAAGAAGCAGTTCCCACCTCTCAGACAACCATGAATACAACACAGCTGGAGCCTGAGAAAACAAAGCCATTAATTCATAAACAACGGCGGGGAACATGTACGTACCCTCAGACATAAGTATAAAGAGACGCACTGCATACGCACACATAAGCACTGTTGAAATGTGCACATGCATTCCTTTTATGTTACACAATACACACACAACAGTGTACAAGCACACAACTGTACATACGCTGACAAAAATACACACGCTGTAGCACAGACCTGCGTCCGCTCTTTCAGTCATACCCTCAACGCACATCTAACCTGGTGGCAGTGTGTTAATTCCAGACAGGATGTCGACAGACAGACAAGCAGAGATGCACTCTAATATTCCTCCAATCCACGCAGGTCTTCTGCCCTCCCTCAGTCCAGACAAAAGCCGCTTCATTCCCTTGCCGCTGCCTCCCAATGAACGGCGGCAGTCTCTCCCTCTCCCTGCTCTTTTTCCTCCTCCTCTTCCACCTCCTCTTGCCCAGCCCCCTCTCACTCCCAGTAGAGTATGATCAGTACTCACAACCAGGGATCATCCCCAGCAGCATGCAACCTAGCCTCAGTCCCCTGTCAACACAGTGAGCCCTGCCTAGCAGCTCTGCCTGCTCTGATCCAGCCCACCGTTGTCCTTCATCATTCCCTCTCCGCCTCCAGATGGCAGCTTCAGGGTTAACAGCTGGGTTAATGGAGGTGGATGGGCATGTGTGCTGAGAGCTGGTCTAATATATAGCATTCATACTCCCTATACTACCTGACGCCTCAGTGGGAAGCAATGATTTTGGTGTTGTTGTGGATGTGTGTGTGTGTGTGGATTGTCTATCACAGCAATACTTTGTCAGAGTGAGAGTGAATGGAAAATGCTGCAAGCAAAAAAATTCATCTCTTCTGCCTTCCCCATGGGTCATGGAGAGCGTGGAGATATCATAATACTTTGCTGCCAGACTCCTACTCTTTCCCTCCCCAGTCCTCGCCCCTTCTCTCTCTCTCTGTTTGTAGATGGTGGTGGCTTGTAGCCTTTTCAGGTTAGCATAACAAATCTGACGAAGTAATTGGGCAAACCTTTTGTTTAAATCTCTATTGGTTTTATTAACCTAATTTTCATTTAGGAAAGGATAAATATAGTCACTTAATTCTTTTCAGGGTAAAAATAATACACATAGTTTTTATTGTAAATGAAATGCAAAATAAAACAATAAAATCCAAACCATAAATATATGCTTTTAACAAAATAGAGGGAACAATTGTATCCATACCTCTATGTTAACAACTTTGACCAAAAGATCAGATTAAAACCATGTCTTTTTATGTTATTCCATGTATTTTTGTATAAACAGTAGCATGGGTCCTCTGTTTATGTTTTTGTCAACGAACTGCACACAGCCTCCTGTTTTATGTCCTTATTCTTTGTCTTGATCACTTGGGTATAGGCTACGGTTTCACCGTGTTGTTCTGGTCTTTCCACTAAAAGAGGGGAAAATTGTTAGTCAGTCAGATGTTGAAAACTGTATGTAAGTATATTGAAAATGTCTGTGAAAAACGGTGCTGAATATTGTATGTTACTTGGTATATAGAAAATGTCTGTGAAAAGAAAAGCCAAATAATTACAGTTAAGTGTATCTTTTTATAAATATATATGTAGGTAGCTTGGAGGACTGTGGTTTCAGTTTTGTGGGTTTTGACATATGCGAGTCTTTGCTCTGGTCGGCTTCCTCTGTCTAAATGCCTGTTGATATTTGTGTTTATGTGGCTAAAGAAGCCTCAACTGTCAGTAATATGTGGTTAACTGTGACGTTCAGACATCAGTATGAAGGACAGGACATAATGTGATCATGTGAAAACAACCATCAAATAAAATATCTACTGTTTAGCTTGTTTATGTTTGTGTACTCACCTCCATGTATTATACTATACTCTTTCCTTACCTGTATGACCCACTGGAGACCTACACAGACAGGAAGTGTTTTTCAAACTTAGAAATGTAATTATAAAATTAGAGAAATATCAACAATATTGAAATAAACTGTATCGAAGATATTATAAACTGGGTGGTTGAACCATGAACGCTGATTGGCTGCATGCCAGTCACTTTGTCATGAATGCATTACAAAGAATTCATATTTAATATTCTAATGGGGTTGTTAGACAGCTTATAATAGTAGTAAAGCATATTTTAAGCGCTGTGGTAGTGTTAGTGAGAGTAAACAACTTCAAATTAGAATTTATCTAATTCTGAAGATAAAAAGCTAAATTAATAAAATACCCCAGCAAAGTTGTTCCAAACCACTTATTTTTAACAGAGTATGACACTTTTATAGATAAAATGCAGGTCTTACCTTTGTGTACCTGAGAGAATCACTCCTGTTATAGAAACATTGTTTTTTTAAGTCTGATATTAAGGCCTTTTGACTTACTTATTTATCAAAGGAAAGATTAGATATACTCTACCTCTGGGATAATCTATCACTGAATAGGCTATTTCTGCACCATCATCAGGGACGTCTCTACTGAAATGACCATAGAAAACAGTGACACCTTTAGGAAACACTTAAAGAAGCCTTGTAATAGGCTTAAAACCATCTTAGAATTTGAAATCACATTGCATTAAAGCTACCTATAAGGGATGCTTACTAAATTCAACAGTGTATGAAACCTTACTGATTAAACAAAGATACAACATACAGCACCTGAAAAACCAACATCATACCAATCAATTAAAAAAGATTAGTTTTTTAACAGTTAGGGTGGAGAAAGTTGGAAATATTCAATGAAAAATCTTAAAGAAACTTACATTGCAGCAGCTACGACATAGAGAATATGAAAATCAAAGAGAGAAAAATATAACTTAATACTTAAAATAACTTAATTAAAGTAAATTAAACATTATTTAGAAATATATTATGAGTATATATAGGTACCTGGTACAACATTTATTACATTGTAGATGTGATCTGTATCCAGAATCTCACTAAGGAAAGAGTAAACATGTTTACTAACAAAAAGGGGATTCATAAATCAAGTGAAATGGAATGTTTTTATATGGTAGTCTTTCTATACCTTGGTCTACGGTTACCGCGTATCACTGTTACAGAAAGAAAAAAGGAATTACTCAAAACAGTGTGTTATTGCAGATACTCTAGATAATTTGCTTAACATCAGATGTATTCCCTTATCGTTTTCATGACACATAGCTTGACATTGTTGTTGTAAGGCAATTGCAGTGTTAACCTTCATGTTGATTTGTCTGGTTGCTTGTTTGATATGATAGAATATGGGCATGAGAAACGTAACACAACACATTAAGTGCTGACTAACTCCGAGCAAAGGAAAACAGATGGGATGTGGTGCTGGGCCCGTTATTGATGAGCCCCACACACCCTACCCACACACCCTGTCCATACCTCCTGATAGGGGTTTTCCATGTGACTGTAATAAACTCTATGAGTAGGCCCATGGACCGTAGGTTGGAACATACCATTGTGAGGAAGCCTGTCGTTACCTGATGATACACATGTATTTTAGTTCTATTCTCTTGTTAGAGGAGTGGTAATTCGTTAGCTATATGATGTACTGTATCAAAAGCAGTTGGTATCCACTATTGAGGGGCCCCACACAACCTGATAAGCGTGTGGAGCCAGGAACTCAAGAGGGGACACTACCAGGCTATGTAAGGTTAGGATAAAGAATACATGTATGTGATTGGAAGATAGCCAGATATTGGAGGGGATGTGCTGAAGGATAATGGACTGTGTAATGGTTGGCTATGACCACTGACCACCTCCTATGTGTCCTGGCATAAAAGATTGTGTTAACTTAATTATTGGAGAACATGTAAGAACTATGGAAGATCAACATCTTGGACTCAAATAAAGATTCTCCCCTGACTACCTATTGCATTAATTTTGTTCATGGATCAAAAATGGACATAATCTAACAGATATTTAAGGATGGTTTCAAAGTGCTGAACAACAAATTACGTTCAGAGTTTTTTGTGCTTTCTTTTTTGTCAATGACTAGGCTTATTTTGTGACAGCAAAACCATCCCTTAAAGTCTTAAATCAGAGCTTTAGGACTTCACTTACATTGGTTGAGCATCCCTGAGTACCTCCACATTAAAACCAGGATAGAAAGGGACAAAATTAGGAGGATCACGGCTACTGCAATCTTAACTCCTAGAATTCCTCCTGCTCCCTCATTCTCTGGTGGTGTAGACACTGGTGTTTTACTTGATGCTGCAAGAGAATGTACAAAGAAATATTTGCAGTATTTTCTGAAAATTTGTCTGTATTATTAGCAACGACTGGCATGTGATAAAGTAAGAACACCCCCGGAAAGTTGTCTTTTTTGTGCGTAAAAACACACATGGATGTCTAAGCTCTATTCCAAACACATTCATTCAGAGACCCCAATTAACCAAATCACATAAACACTTAGTAACTATATGTATAATATATAATATACAATATAAATAAACAGAAATGCAATTTTCTTATGCAGAAAAAGTTAGAACTCCCCTACCTCTTATATTGCATACTGTTGGAGCCAAATTTGACATTATCTTTTACACAGTATCTGGGTATTTTTGTTACTATACCCGAATTAATTTGTGTTTATATGAAATAGTCTTTATGATTATTAGAATAAATTAATATAGGAATCATGGAAATATTGTATTGAAAAAATATGATGCTTTCAATAAGGCACCCAGATATCTCCACCAAATAGGGGGTGAACAATATGGGCATTAAATCAATAGGTTTGGCAGCAAATCATTTTCCAGCTGTGGGGGGACTTTAAGAAGGCCGTGCATGCAAGAAAGCCCTTAAATGTGACTGAGTTGAAAAGTGATGTAAAGCAGATTGAGGAAAAATCCTTGATATAAGAGACTGATACACAGTTACAAGAAACAGCTACATTAAGTTATTTAAGGGTACAGGGTGCTATCGGTGTACTATGAAATGATTTCTGCACTATGAAATTGAATTTCTGTAGATTTATTCATGATTAAATGACTGGAACGTTTCATATTTTACTGTTATTTGTTAAATTAGATTACATTTAGCTGTAAATTGTGTTGAAGTGGATCTTACATATCCATATGTCCAAATATGTAAAGGAAACTTTCCAGGGCATGTACTTACTTTTTTTATATGACTGTATAGTATAACAATTTTTGTAATCCTTATGAACATACATTAAACACAAACATTGACAGGCTCTTACCTTCACCACCTTCATCTCCAAACACCCGGAGGACGAGATTATCTCCTGTTGAATTCACTTGACTGGGATGGATTTTACTTTGGCTGTACACACAGCTGTAGTTGCCTGAGTCTTGTTTTTGAACTTTGTTGATTTTGAAAACAAAGTCCTTTACGCCTTTCTGCAGTGCTGCAGAGATTTCTATCCCAAGTCCATTCTTACAAAGGTAAACATTAACCATTTCACAGCTTATGTTGCCAGCAGTAGAACACTTCAAGGTTACATTTCCTCCTACAGCCACATTAGACGGTCCGAAGAGCTTTCCGGGGTAGATCTCTGCATTTAACAAAATATCAATAGGGGGACTTCCAGTTAAATATAAACTTCAAAGGTTGTTCACTTAAAGAAAAAATTATAAATGTATAATAAATGCAGTGATGTAAGTACATTGATTAGACCATTCGAAAACTTTGTTCTTATACTTTCTCATAAAATAATGATATGCAGAGTAGTATATGGCCATTCAAAGATAAATTGCTTTTCAACATATGCCCCTTTTCATAAAAATGTAATTACATTATATCCCAAACTAAATTATGACTTTAAGCATCAATAAATAGATACACAATTTCCTTTTGGATTAGAAAAACCTTATCTCTGCCTGGGACCTAGCCAAGCATTCAATGATACAATCATAGTTTTGACAGCAATGGGGTCTTAATGAGTTACTAGGTGTTCAACTAAGATGGTGGTTTCAGAGGCCACACTTTTGTTAAATAGTATTTTTCTTTGCTTACTCGCCTCCCATTTATGAAATAATAATGGTTACGTTAAACAGGTAATTAAGTTTATTTACTTGCATCTTCACATTTTGTGGCTTCAGATCTGAAAAGGATTGATACTGCACCTGCATAAAAAAACATTACCCTTTCTCGTTAAATATTTTGCTTGAAATGAAAATGTATTTCTCTTTAACATAGGTATAAATTGAAAAGAAGAAAATACTCACAAATCACCAGCCATATGAGTCTTAATACAGCCATGACAATGATTGAGAAGTGGTGGTGTCAAAGAAATGGAATGTTGACCACACCTATTTTGTCTCATGAGGGTAACAACACACTGGTTGAATCAAATCCAATACATGTAGATCTGTCTGATGGGCTTTCTCAAAAGATGATGAGGGTATTTTTTTGTTCAAAATGGCAATTAATCTGGCATCTTATGTGAAGAAATATTTTAAATATAAATTACATCATAGTTCTAATTCTTAATAAAAGGTATTTACTTAACGTGTTTAGAACCCTTTTCTTGAAACCATTCCAAAGTGTGTTCAATAATTGCAAAAGGCCATTCTGGCTGCTCCACAGCACACATTTTCAAAGCAACAATCACTGGAAAAGGTTCAGTCCCAACATCATTGTCAAGCCTGTTTTGATGCAGTTTACCACTGGATGGAACCAATATACCAATTCAACAGAATTGTCGTATGTAGACATGTACTGTACAGTGGGTATAGGAAGTCACCATCCCCTTTCAAAATGTTACAGCCAGACATCTGACTTTTCCCGGCATTATTCGCACACAGTCACTAACAATATCCAATAAAAAAAATTATACAAATATAATTTTAAATAATACAGTAAAATAGCCTTTTTGGATAAGTGAGCAATTGCAAACATGCTGAGCAATAACCAACTACTTTCCTGATCTTACCTGCAATATTCCAATCTTGTTTCTGCCTCAAAGATGTGGTGGAACAGTTGTAAAACGTGGCCATCACTAGATTAATAACAATGTGTGAGAACTGACTGGCTCAAAAGACATTGGTTTAATCCGCTTAGTCGACCAGCCAGTGATCTTCCACAATGTCTTGTGCACCCAAGCACCATTGTCTTATGCAACCAAGCATACTGTTTGTTGTTGGACAGCTGTGCCTACAATGCCGCTAAGCTGTCTCGAAAGACAGTGCATTGACTCTGAGCAGAACAAGGCAGTTCTTGGTTCATTCAGAATTGTTAGGTGTTAGTTGTACTATTTTACTAGGTAGCTGGTGGAAAAAACATTTAATTTGTATTATATATTCCTAGCTGGTTTGCTTCTCTTTTGTATTATTAAGCGGGTGGCTAAGCAAGACTGGATGATATAGAAGGATTTGCTTTGAATGGTTCTTTTTCCAGATGTGCTGTGCACAACAGCATGGAGATAATTGTTCTATGGTTCAGAGGTGTTGTGTATTGCATCTAACAACGCATTTCCCTTTCTCAGTACATAAGCAGACACTGTCCCTTACTTGAACTGACTCATTTCAACTGTATTTTAATAATAGACTTCCCTTTGTCTGGTTAACCTTACTGTGACTTATTGTATCATTCGGCAAGTGGTGTTTGCTAGGTGAAGAGGTCAGGGTTTTGGCAGGATATTAAAATCCCAACAGTTCTCTCTTTTCTATAGTATGTCCTTTAAAGTGCACATTGAAACTTGAAAATAAAGTATTATTGAAGACAGGATCTGCTTAAAGAGAAAACACACACCCATTTAATAGAAAATAGGTAATAGGTAGGTAATATTCATTTCTGAAAAAATAAATAAAAAGATTGTGTGCAGATAAATCAGGAAAATATCTATTTAATCCATGAAAGGGTTATGACCATGGGGATGCCTCTAGACATCTCTGCGCTTCTACTTTCTGTTCTCCTCAGTCAGAGGTAGCTGCACCTTGATGTCTCTGATTGGTGACCCTATTTAAGTTGCTATTGTTTTGCTGTAGTTTGTGGTTCATTGTTTGTGCTGTTTGCCTCAGTTCTCGGTTATGCATCTCCTTTTGTTGGTTTCTGTTTGTTTTGAGAAGATGAACATTTACCTTTGACTCTGCGCCTGTGTCCTGCCTCCATGACCGTGATATTCCTGGCTAATTCATCTCTTGTTTTGCATTTTGCTAGTGTCCTTGTCACTACTGGTAGCATGAGGCGGTACCTCCAGCCCATTCAGGTTGCACATGTAGTCTAGCTCCTCCAGGATGGCACATCCAAATGTACCATCGCAAGGAGGTTTTCTGTGTCTCCCAGTACAGTCTCAAGAGCATGGAGGAGATACCAGGAGAGAGGCCGTTATGTGAGGAGAGCTGGACAGGGCCGTAGAAGGGCATTAACCCAGCAGCAGGACCGGTATCTGCTCCTTTGTGCGAGGAGGAACAGGAGGAGCACTGCCAGAGCCCTACAAAATGACCTTCAGCATGGTGTGCATGTTTCATCCCGCATGACCAATTTGGCGATGGGTCAGTGATGGTCTGGGGAGGCATAATTTTAGAGGGTCTGTGGAGGGTTGCACAGACCTCCACGTCGCAGACTTCCACGTTTACTTAGATTTTCGGTGTTAGAATCCAGCCCTCATTCGGTTGGTGATTTTGGTTTCCATTGACCGTTATGTCATTTTTTCTCAACATATTACACAATGTACAGAAAAGATGTTGATCTTCAATACATTTTGTTCATCAAGACCTGATTTGTGATTTAAGTGTCCCCTTAATTTTTTTGAGCAGTGTAACTCTGGATTAATATCCAAGAGAAAATAACATCCAGCCAGAATTGTTCTTGGGTCTATAATCTATAACCTGTCTATACGTCATTGACATTGACTTCAATTAGACCAGCATTTTGGAATGACTGTACAGTCAACCAATCACACATTTTCTTTTAATGAGTGGGACAATTGTATGATGCCGCTCAGCCCTACAGAGGGCCGGTCACTTCACTAATTCAGAGCCAATAGCGAGCCTTATCTTGTTGTACGTGTATCTTACCATAGATATAAGGCATAGATGGGACATATAGTTCTATCTGAAGTCTCAATATCTCCGCCATCTTACATAGGACCAGATTGGAAAAGTCATGCCACTTAACAGTAGTCATGGTGGTATTTTGTGCAGCAGTAATCTGGTCCAGAAAAAGGATGAAGGATACAAAGGAGGTGGGAAACATTGTTCATACATCAACAATAGTGTAGAAATGTATGATAACATGCAGTACTTAACTGTACATACCATGTTTTTAATCAATGAACAAGAAATGTAATCCAGCCTGACCTTAACTGTTGAGCTACATTACTTTACATTATCAGAATTCTGTTTGTTTTTTTAAATTATAATGCTCTCAGCTCAAAGCTATCTTGCTACAGCATGATGCACACAACATACACTCACCTAAAGGATTATTAGGAACACCATACTAATACTGTGTTTGACCCCCTTTCGCCTTCAGAACTGCCTTAATTCTATGTGGCATTGATTCAACAAGGTGCTGAAAGCATTCTTTAGAAATGATGGCCCATATTGATAGGATAGCATCTTGCAGTTGATGGAGATTTGTGGGATGCACATCCAGGGCACGAAGCTCCCGTTCCACCACATCCCAAAGATGCTCTATTGGGTTGAGATCTGGTGACTGTGGGGGCCATTTCAGTAAAGTGAACTCATTGTCATGTTCAAGAAACCAATTTGAAATGATTCGAGCTTTGTGACATGGTGCATTATCCTGCTGGAAGTAACCATCAGAGGATTGGTACATGATGGTCATAAAGGGATGGACATGGTCAGAAACAATGCTCAGGTAGGCCGTGGCATTTAAACGATACCCAATTGGCACTAAGTGTAAAGTGTGCCAAGAAAACATCCCCCACACCATTACACCACCACCACCAGCCTGCACAGTGGTAACAAGGCATTATGGATCCATGTTCTCATTCTGTTTACGCCACATTCTGACTCTACCATCTGAATGTCTCAACAGAAATCGAGACTCATCAGACCAGGCAACATTCTTCCAGTCTTCAACTGTCCAATTTTGGTGAGCTCGTGCAAATTGTAGCCTCTTTTTCCTATTTGTAGTGGAGATGAGTGGTACCCGGTGGGGTCTTCTGCTGTTTTAGACCATCCGCCTCAAGGTTGTGCGTGTTGTGGCTTCGCAAATGCTTTGCTGCATACCTCGGTTGTAACAAGTGGTTATTTCAGTCAAAGTTGCTCTTCTATCAGCTTGAATCAGTCTGCCCATTCTCCTCTGACCTCTAGCATCAACAAGGCATTTTCGCCCACAGGACTGCCGCATACTGGATGTTTTTCCCTTTTCACACCATTCTTTGTAAACCCTAGAAATGGTTGTGCGTGAAAATCCCAGTAACTGAGCAGATTGTGAAATACTCAGACCGGCCCATCTGGCACCAACAACCATGCCATGCTCAAAATTGCTTAAATCACCTTTCTTTCCCAATCTGACATTCAGTTTGGAGTTCAGGAGATTGCCTTGACCAGGACCACACCCCTAAATGTATTGAAGCAACTGCCATGTGATTGGTTGATTAGATAATTGCATTAATGAGAAATTGAACATGTGTTCCTAATAATCCTTTAGGTGAGTGTATAATTGTATTGGTATGTTTATTTGAACAGTGAGAGACAGAATAACAACAAAACAATCCATAGAAACACATGTCAAAAATTGCATGAATCGATATGCATTTTAATGAGTGAAATAAGTATATGAAATAAACGTAATTACTGTACATAATCAGCAGATGGCAATGTTGGGTAGCCTTTGTCCACAAAAAAGTAGCCTTGTTACTCATATTTCCGTCCTCTTATTACAATGCTGCTGTTAGCATACCAAATTCACTGAGCTAGCCTGCTCCGTTTAGCGTACTGTTACTGAAAATGATTTCTACAATGAAATAAATGTATAATATATAGGGAAATAATGAATTAGACATTTGACATATTTAAAGTACTATCCTGTATCTTCCTACACTGGACCATAGCCATTTTGTACTTCTAAATTAATAAATTATTGAAAACTATGTCAAATGGATTTGTTTGTTAATGTTCTAAAAAGTACAGTAGTTTCATGTATTATGCTTTGCATGACAGTGGATATTTATATATTATTAAGCCATTTCTACCATGTGTTTTTATTGTAGATTGGTTAGAACAGGCCCCAGGTAAGATGCCTGTCAAATTGCTCCATTCTGATTTATCGGGGCTCTATGACATCAGCCCATCTACTGTTCTATTATCTATGTATTTAATGATGGCGATGGCCCGACTGTCAGCCCTGGCTTTGATCTCAATCGAAAAATTACTTGAAATGATAAGCAACGTGAACCTGCCATTATCCATTTCATAATGAAGGACAGGAGAATGGACATCATTTATAAATGATAATCTTTCATCTACAGCTTTCTTTTTGTGCTTTCTTCTCATTCCTATCATTTTGAATACAAGGTGTAAAATATTATTTCAACTTTCGATGACTTACTGTTTTGTAAAAACAACGGTAATGATGTTGCAGTTGAAAGTACTGGGCGCCTGTTGCGGCGCATTTTTTTTATTTGCTGCATGCTGGAGACAGCACAACTTTTCTCTCTCTCACATCATATACTCTCCATTGAAATGTGAGTAGCTGTGTGGTTGAATTTACTCCACCTCTATTTGTGTTTGGTTTGACAAATGCTTCTTTGAAAGGACGCAGTGCTATTTTCTTCTAACGTGGTTCCTGCTATCAATATTTGCAACCGTTGCCTATGTCTCCTGTTTCTGTAAGCCACAGCCGAGGCGTGGCTTAGGACTGTTTGACTCTGTCACCAAATAATTGCTTCTCCTACATAAGAAGATCTGCAAAAGAAAGCTCTCAAGTCGTGCTCTTGTATGCACAGGCACCTGATTTCTCTATCTACATGTATGATATCAGATCTTTTTCTGCTTTTGATGGCCTAGCTCCAATTGTCACGGTTTGCCACTGCCTGAACCTACCCACACCATATGGCACCACTGAATAATGATTGGTTCCCCAACTGCTGTATTTCCCAGACATCTAATCCAATCTGTCCTGTCATCAGTTCGCCCATTATCCACTGAATATGACTGCTAATTTACTTTATTAATAATTGCAGTGAGAAATTATGCTCCTACAATCAACCACCAGCTGTTATGAAAATATCAGGGAATGTGTTTATTTTCTAGTTTCCTCTTATTCGTTTCCTCTTTCAGGTGCTCGTCCTCCAGCCTACTGTGCTTCCACATTATTCTGCTGGTTTCATGTGAAAATGTTATATGTGGAAATGGTCTTGTCAGCAGTGTGGGTGTTGAGCAGTGCCGTGTGACATTTTGACCAATGTTGGCCTGGTGAAACTTGATATACAGTATACCTGGTTCCCCAGACTCAGTTTATTGCTGTTTCTATCAGCATTGAGCCTATTCCTCATTTGTTGGTTTTACCAACAACTATCACCTCCCATAGCAATATCTGTACCAGGATATTTGCTGTCTGGGCGAAGGGGGCAAACACATTAGTTCATCATGATAATCAATCTACTATGTACTATTGCTTAAGTTTTCTCTCTACTAATGGGCATAGGGCTTGTTTAATGTCTGTAAGGCTGTGAAAGGTCCATGCTTTGTATGTGTTCTTATAGCATTCCATTAGCTACAGTCTAAAGCACAGGTGTCAAACCGGTTCCACGGAGGGCCGAGTGTCTGCAGGTTTTTGCTCTCACCTTGTACTTGATTGGTTAATTAGGTCACTGATTGGTTAGTTTCTACCCTCACCTGGTTGTGTAGGTATGAACTAGGAACCAATTTATAGGAAAAACCAAAAACCTGCAGACACTCGGCCCTCCGTGGAACCGGTTTGACACCCCTGGTCTAAAGCATTGCTCTAGTACAATACAGGTTTATCTTTTCCCCCAGTATTTACACTGCACCATATCGCTTTTCCTCATGTAGAGAACATTATGAAGGGTCATTTTTGATTTGGTAGGTCTAAATCAGGTGCTTGGATTAGTGTTTCCTTTAGGCTTGGGTGGTGAATAACATCCATTTGTGTTTGTACTGCGCAGAGTTGCTTCCTGGTGGTCAATGTGGATCAGCTAAACTGTAACATCTACTGCATCTCCAGAATCGTAATGGCTGTATATTCATATCCTTCCCCGGTCTTAGTATCATACCTGATTTGCTCTTCCATCAGAGACCTACTGGTTGAACTGATATCAACCCTGAGGTGAGACAATGTGGTTGCTAAGGTGTAGACACATGTTGTTGCACCATGAAAAAACACTTGTCATGTGTATTCATCAGCATAGGGGAGCTATTGCATATCTCATCATTTTGGCTTTAATGTACTCTGCCCTTGAACAATACCCATTTACCAGTCTCATATTTTATTTGCATTTTTGTTACTTGTTCCATTGACAAATTTAATGTTTGCTCATTATATTTCAGCTTTTACAGCGTATGGACTTTTGTCTTTGGCACGATGGTTGTCAATGATACGATAGTGCCTGGTTTAAAACTGAAGAATATATCTCCTTATTGTGTTTTCTTTGTAGGATATTCAAGAATGACTGTGCCCGCAGTAGAGACTCAATAGATCATTGGAGGGGATTTTAAGTTGTTAACGGTCAGACCGTCTACAAACCACCGGTTCTATAGTTGTGGAGTGTTGATTGTCTAATGACCTCAGTAGATACGCCTAAAATAAAAATGTTGTGTTTTTGCAGTGATTAACAACTAATGTTCTATTTTCAGTACCTATATAGACACTATCCCTTGCTTGACCTGACCTATGATGTTATTTTCCTATTTCTAATATAATAATTTACTTTATTGTGTCTGGTTAAACTAATTGTCACATTCCATTATTCCACAGATGTGTTTTGGAAGGTCAGTAGATCAGGATAATGGAATAACCCAAAAATATCTTGACCAGAACATACAGTTGGGAGAACAAGTATTTGATACACTGCCTGATTTTACAGGTTTTCCTACTTACAAAGCATGTAGAAGCCTGTAACAAAAATCCAGAAAATCACATTGTATGATTTTTAAACAATTAATTTGATTGCATGACATAAGTATTTGATCACCTACTAACCAGTAAGAATTCCGGCTCTCACAGACCTGTTAGTTTTTCTTTAAGAAGCCCTCCTGTTCTCCACTCATTACCTCAATCAATCAAATTTATTTATAAAACCCTTTTTACAACAGCAGTTGTCACAAAGTGCTTTACAGAGACACCCGGCCTTAAACCCTGTACCTGTATTAACTTCACCTGTTTGAACTTGTTACCTGTATAAAAGACACCTGTCCACACATTCAATCAAACAGACTCCAACCTCTCCACAATGGCCAAGACCAGAGAGCTGTGTAAGGACATCAGGGATAAAACTGTAGACCTGCACAAGGCTGGGATGGGCTACAGGACAATAGGCAAGCAGCTTGGTGAGAAGGCAACAACTGATTGCGCAATTATTAGAAAATGGAAGAAGTTCAAGATGATGGTCAATCTCCCTCGGTCTGGGGCTCCATGCAAGATCTCACCTCGTGGGGCATCAATGATCATGAGGGATCAGCCCAGAACTACACGGCAGGACCTGGTCAATGATCTGAAGAGAGCTGGGACCACACCATTAGTAACACACTACGCCGTCATGGATTAAAATCCTGCAGCGCACGCAAGATCCCCCTACTCAAGCCAGAGCATGTCTGAAGTTTGCCAATGACCATCTGGATGATCCAGAGGAGGAATGGGAGAAGGTAATGTGGTCTGACGAGACAAAACTAGAGCTTTTTGGTCTAAACTCCACTCGCCGTGTTTGGAGGAAGAAGAAGGATGAGTACAACCCCAAGGACACCATCCCAACCGTGAAGCATGGAGGTGGAAACATCATTCTTTGGGGATGCTTTTCTGCAAAGGGGACAGGACGACTGCACCGTATTGAAGGGAGGATGGATGGGGCCATGTATCGCGAGATCTTGGCCAACAACCTCCTTCCCTCAGTAAGAACATTGAAGATGGGTCGTGGCTGGGTCTTCCAGCATGACAACGACCCAAAACACACAGCCAGGGCAACTAAGGAGTGCCTCCGTAAGAAGCATCTCAAGGTCCTGGTGTGGCCTAGCCAGTCTCCAGACCTGAACCCAATAGAAAATCTTTGGAGGGAGCTGAAAGTCCGTATTGCCCAGCAACAGCCCCGAAACATGAAGGATCTGGAGAAGGTCTGTATGGAGGAGTGGGCCAAAATCCCTGCTGCAGTGTGTCCAAACCTGGTCAAGAACTACAGGAAACGTATGATCTCTGTAATTGCAAACAAAGGTTTCTGTACCAAATATTAAGTTCTGCTTTTCTGATGTATCAAATATTTATGTTATGCAATAAAATGCAAATTAATTGCTTAGAAATCATGTGATTTTCAGGATTTTGGTTTTATATTCCGTCAATCATAGTTACGTGTACCTATGATAAAAATTACAGACCTCTACATGCTTTGTAAGTGGGAAAACCTGCAAAATCAGCAGTATATGAAATACTTGTTCTCCCCACTGTGTAACATTGTTTAAGGTGTTGAGAAAAGAAGCAAGGAACAGGAAGTGAACTTCAGGGCAACAGCTCCTGACCCAGTTCTAGAACAGGTGATCAAGAAGAGGAACCGGTCAAGGAGCCACTTGTTACCTGGGGGAAATGTTAATGCCAGACTCTCCTCTCATCTTCATCTACAAGGAGGAACTGGTGGAGGACCTCCATCAACTCTGCAAGGTGATGAAGGGGGCCTGCATATAGCATAACTAGGGAGATTTTAAGCGGTCTAGATCAAGAAGCTTTTTGTAACCTGCTCTAGTCAATTGTAACAGGAACCACAATGCATGTGACAAAAATCATGAACCGGCACTGTGTAACCAAGGGGACAAAAACCCACAGCTATGAGAAAGATTGTAAGTTCCTTTTGAAGTGCATGAGTGAATGACTGCATATGTGCATCTGTCAAGAAAATGAAAACCCCCATGTGACAGAAAGCTAAGTTATATGTATTAAAGTGTGGAAAACTGGACCATTGTACAAAAGTTAAGGGTGACAAAAGCTTGAAAGAAAATTTCCATGACGAAAAAATTATTTGTATTGGTGGCTCAGTTACATGGAAGACCACCTTAGTAGCCAGGAGACAGATATGCACTCAAGTCGAGGAGTGTGTATCTGTCTCTTGGGTACTGGACCCACCTCACAACCTGACACTGTCTGAACTGTTGACTGACTCCCTGAATAAAAGAAGGAACTTTTGAGTAGAAACCCTGCCTCTCTCTCAGTCTGGGTGTGTGTGATTGTCAACTACTTGATTGTACTTCCACTGTCTTTGAGCCTCAGTTACGCATCTAGCGATAAGAGACAAACCGCATGCCCCATTAATAAAAAAAAAAACTGCCCAGGTTCCATTGTATGTGCTCCGCACAAAAGTGGGTAGATATGATCGGTGGTTAGATTATATAAGATAGGAGCGACACACAGTCCTTCAGGCTCGATTATAGAACAGGACCTAAAAGTCAAAGTAACAGGAGGTAGGTTAGGTTAATCAGGTGATCCCAGAAATAAAGGATGCGAAAAAGGTTACCCCCTCCAGTGTTTCACCAACCCACGGTATTATGGTTACCATTTTAAACCAGTGTTCACCACACATAGCCAGTCACAGAGAAGTGCTATGTTTGCTGTAATAATATTGTAAGGGTTAATACAGTATTTACATCATAAGTCTAGCAGACCCTCTTATAGCAAGGAACAGTAGTGAGTGCAAACATTTATGCTTTATTATCTCAAAACTCTACCACCCATAGGAATTAATGAACAACCAGCACTAAACTGTCTTCTGTAACTTGATAATGGCATGACTGTTTGTCACAATCTCCCTTGTATATATTTACCTTAACTCTTTAGCTTCATCTTCTGGACACTCGTTTCCCATGACATTCATGTTTCTTTTAATCTTAGCAATTTAAATGTTTTATGTTCAAAATGTATTATAATGTATCATTTCAAGAACATACAGTGGATATAAAGATTCAACTCACTATTGTAGATAATGCAACTTTTGTTTATGTAATGGCTAAAATAGCTGTGTGCTTTCAATGGTTGTTGGGCAGCAGGGTTCATACCAAAACACCTTGATATTTCTAGGTGTCATTGTTCCCTGACCAGAACTCCTAACCCTGCTGAAGAGAATGAGCCCCAGACCATGAAGCTGCCTTCACTATGCTTGACAGTAGGGACTGTGTACTTTGGGCTGATGAGCCTGTTGGTCTGTGCACTAAACATATATATTTTAGAATTAATCCCAAAATGATATACCATGTATTTTATTTAACCCCACTTGTAAGTAAAGGCCATCCAACCCCACAGCTAAATAAAGCAACAAACAAACAACAAACACAAAAAAACATAAAGCTAATATTGCAGGATAAGATGGCTTAATGAAATACTTGAATACTTATGCATGCAATAAATTGTTGCTAATATTTTCCAACATGAAACCAATGTTACCACATAATAACTGATTTTGAGAGTTAGTAAATTACTGTTACTGTAGTGAGCTAAATAAGTGTTTCTTATCGGTACCCAGGGGTGACTATTCCCTCTAGGGATTGCCATGCATTTTATTAACATGTAGCCAAAAATGGAGAAGTCATCTCAGACCAATCTCACTTCAGAAACAATGAAACATAACAAAATGTTATAATAAAACCTGCCAATGGGACCACAGGTGTTTTTTCTTTTTCTTTGGGAACTAGGCTACAACAAGTATAATCCAATGAGAATTGATCCCATTCTGCTGTTTTTATATGATGGTATATCTAAGCCTAGTGTCACAGTTTTGGAGGCATGACCCGAGGTGCAGAGCAGTAGTGGATAAACATTCCTTTATTTGTGTACTTACAAAAACAACAAAAGGAGAAGCAGCAACCATAAACTAAAATACATACAGCACCAAAGATGATGTACATATCACTACAACACAGTGTACATATCACTGACCACACAGGGCAACTTAAATAGGATCTCCAATAAGAGGCAATACCTCAATGCCTCTAATTGCCTCAAATATCACATTCCACTGCGGTTATGATCAGTGTTCCTGGCTGATATGACATTTTGCATGTGTAAAAACTTAAATAGGTTCTCCAATTAGAGGCAATGCCTAGAATGCATCCCTGCAATCAGGCCCTGACACATAGCTACATTTAATCCTTATTTTCTATCCCTTAGCTGAGGCCCAGCTCCAGCCACAGCACTTGAGATGTCTCCTCTGAGAAACCACTATGGAAAGACACTGGACTGACCAAGAAGACTGTTTCTCACTTTTTATTGTCTCTGTATATTTCAAATGTATGCAGTGAAAAAGGAATACCACTGCGTTATTTCAGTTTTACACAATAACAAAAGAATAAGTACCCCAATTGTGTCTGATTCAATAATTTATTTGATTTAATGTGAGTTAGTTAGACATGTGACTAAAGTAATCAGGAAAACACATGTTGATAATACATTATGCTGGCTTGTTATTAAGGAGTCAATGTTATATCTACACTGCTCAAACAAATTAAGGGGACATGTGATCATCACAGTATAACACCAACTCAATTAAACTTCAGGGATATCAATCTGTCCAGCTAGGAAGCATAAAAGACTGTGAATCGATGTCACCAGTTTGGATGCAAATGAAAGTAACAACAGGTGCACTGGAGACGAAACAACAAGACAACCCCCAAAATAGGAATGGTTTTGCAGGTGGTGGCCTCCTTATACTTCCTGAATGATTCTTCTCTAGTTTTGCGTTTTGCTAGTGTCTTTGTCACTACTGGTAGCATGTGGTACCTGCAGCCCATTCAGGTTGCACAGGCAGTCCAGCTCCTTCAGGATGCCAAATCCATATATGCCGTTGCAAGAAGGTTTGCTGTGTCTCCCAGTACAGTATCAGGAGCATGGAGGAGATTCCTGGTGGTGGGCCATTACACAAGGAGAGTTGGACAGGGCCCAATGGCCCAATGTCCTCTAGTGGGACCTATGGTCAAAGCCCAGCACCATGAAGCTCGACTGGCATTCATCAGAGAACACCAGAATTGACAGGTTCACCATTGGCGCCTTGTTCTCTTCACAGATGAGAGCAGGTTCACACTCAGCACATGTGACAAACGTGAAAGAGTCTGGAGATACCGTGGTGAACGTTATGCTGCCTGCAACATCATCCAGCATGACCAGTTTGGTGGAGGATTTGTGTTGGTCTGTGGAGGCATACCCTAGGAGGGTGCAGGACAATTGGTCTGGGGAGGCATATCCCAGGAGGGTGCAGGACAATTGGTCTGGGGAGGCATATCCTAGGAGGGTGCAGGACAATTGGTCTGGGGAGGCATACCCTAGGAGGGTGCAGGACAATTCCCGGCCTCTTGTGGCCAGAGTGTGTAGGCAGTTCCTGGATAACGAAGGCATTGATACCATTGACTCACCCTCACATTCCCCAGACCTGAATCCAGTTGAGAACCTCTGGGAAGTTATGTATCAGTGCATCTGATGCCGCCAAGTAGCGCCACAGACTGTCCAGGAGCTCACTGATGCCCTGATCCAGGTCCGGGAGGAGATTCCCCAGGACACCCCCCACGGCTTTCTCAATCAGGAGCATGCCCAGACGATTTTGGCTGTGCATACAGGCATGTGGAGGCTATAAACACTACTGAGTCACACCTGACATTGTCTGGGCAATGTCAGACAATGCCCACCCCAAAAAAAAACAAGATTTAAGATTCACTGTTATAATCAAACATTGGTTTACCTAATCAAACATTGGTTAGGCTTTTTTCTAAGGATTTTTGAACACTCCTCCTTATAGAACTCCACCAAATGGGTGAGGTTTGTAGGGTGTCTGGCATTTCCTACTTGCTTCAGATCTAGCTGAAGCATCTCAGTTTGATTAAGGTCAGGATTTTGACTTAGCCAATCCAAAACACAAATCTTTGGGTCATTGTCTTGTTGGAAGATCCATTTTTGTCCCATTGTTTGCTCCCTGACTGATGTCTCTAGGTTTTGTTCAAGAATCTCCTGGTAAACCTCAGAATTAATTGTTCCCTTGATGATGTGCAGTCAACCAGGTGGCTCTTGGGGATATTTTGAAGGACGTCCACTTCTAGGCCGAGTTGCGGTCATGTTAAATGGGCTCTATCAGTAAATGATTGCCTCACAGTGGACTGATGGAGCGTAAATATTTTTGAAATGTTTGTGTAGCCTTCCCCTGAGTGCTCTGTTCTAATTACGCTCTTCCTGATGTCCTCTGAGATTCTCCTTTATCTCTGCATGGCGTGTTTTGGATTCACCTAAATGGGTAACACCAAACTGACCAGATTTCCTGTCTCTATTAGAGTCCCACCCAACCTCTTTCCTAAAGATCTCTCCTTTGATGGGTTCATTTGGTACCCAATTGTTTATACAGATGATTCTACTGACCTACTGGATTTAAACAATTCAAACTGAGGTTTACTTATTTTTGGACCTGCACTAATTCCTTTTCTATATTGTTTCTCTACTACATGCAATAGGCTAACATAAAGCTGCTTTGTCAGATAAAAAGGTTCTGATCAAACAAAGATTTCATGGTGAACACTAGAAAAGCTATAATTGCACATATTTTCAAGCCACACTGTATGCTATTGTATTTCCTGGAATAACAAAGTAGACAGTACTGTAGTATGGCGTTCTCTATTTTTCCATCAGAAAACTGCACACAGGATCATTTTCTTTCTTCTTGGTTTTGATCACTTGGGCATAGATGGCAGTTTCAACTTGTCGTTTTGGTTTTTCCACTGAGAAGGAAAGATGGGCTGATTTAGTCAAATGTTGACTACTCAAGGTTAAGTTGGTGCTCTGAAAATGATGTGTCTGTTTAAATGAAAAACCAAACTATTAGAGCTGAGTGTATCTTTATAAATATACATGTAGGTAGCTTAGTGCAATGTGGTTTGAGTTTTTGTGCGATTTTGGATAGACATGTGAGTCATTGCTCATGTTGGTTTCCTCTGTATAAATGCCTGTTGATCTCTTTCTGGTTATGTGCTATGTTCAGGGCTGCCTCAGTATGACAGACAACAGATAAAAATAAGGATAATGTGAAACGACCTTTGTACCATCATGCAATACATGTTAATCTACTGTTTAACTTGTTAGCATTTGTGTACCCACCTGTAGTTTCTAGTGAACTGCATTTTGCCTCCTCTCGTGTAGGATCTATTTGAGAGCTACACAGACAGAAAGTGTATTTTGAACATATAGTGTACATCCAATCCCGCCGGCGACACACAACACTTGATTAAATCTCCTTCGTGTTGGTCTCAGTATTTGCCGTCAGTTGTGGTATTTCAAACAACAACGTTTTAACAGTGGATAGAAAACGCAAATTTGTAAGTCTTACCTTTGTGTAACTGATGGTCTCAGGCCTGTTTTTGAAATAATGTTATTTCATAATAAATTATCATGAATCATGCACTTTTCGGCATCCTTCTTATCAATAATATAATGATACTGTAAGAGACACCATACCTCTCCAATCATCTATCATAGAATAGGCTTCTTCCTCAACATCAAGACAGACCTCAGTACTGAACAAATAAACAAATGTTACTGTTTTACAAAGCTATCGTTGATTAATGCATACTAAAGCTACTTTTAGTGGTAACTTTATTTTATTAAAGATACAGCATACCAATATTTTCTTACCCAAAAATAGGATAAATAATTTAGGCATAATATTTTTTTTTATTGACATACTGTCCATCTAGTATCATTTAGAATTGGCATAATGTAATTTCATTTCAGAAAAACTTACGTTTCATCAACTGTGACAAAAACATACAGCAAATAAACCAAAGACAGAAACATATTAGTTATTACTTAAAGAACTAAAAAGAAAATAAACATTATATAATGCAAAACATTTTGTATATAAATATGAACTGATATAGTGTACCTGGTACAGAAGAGAGTACATTGTAGGTTTGACCCATATCCTGTATCTCACTAGAGAAAGAATAAAAATATGTTAACCACGATTGATTACAAGGATAAATCAAGAAGCATGACCATTTACATATGATGTGCATTCTATACCTTGAGCCATGGTATTTACTTATCACTGTAAGAGAAAGAAGGAAATACTGAAACCACTTTTGTTCACCTGGTTACTTATCTTAACATTATAATTTTAAGGTAGGGATTCAATCACATCCATGTTTGATCAGTGCAATTGTCCATTTGATATTTAAAGACCCTTACTTTGTTTCAGGATCCCCAAGTACCTCCACAGTAAAATCAGGACAGACAGTGACAAAATTAGGAGGACCAAGGCTACTGTGCTGTTAAATCCCAGAATTCCTTCTGCTCCCTCATTCTCTGGTCTCTCTTTGAAGACTGTTGGTGGTGTTGACACTGGTGTTTTACTTGATGCTGCAAGAGAATGTACTAACTAATATGTTGCAGTATTTTCGGGAAGATGTATCTGTTTTTATCACTGCTGCTGTAGTTGATGCTTGAAAATAATTTAGCCTTTATTCAAAGCAGGGCTGTCAAAGGTAATGTTAATTCAAAACATTTAATGCCGCAAAAAATGTTGAGCCTCCCTGCTCAAAATTATTTTGAGCCTCGGAAACATCTATAGTCAATGCTTGACTTAGGCCGAAGCTGTCTGGAGCACAGTACCACCACAAATAAGCACAATAGTAAGCACAAATAGTGCCCTGACACCGACATGGAAAGTGGTCAATTGGAGGACGGTCATTATGAAATGTTGTCTTTGTATTCCCAAAGATGCAACCATCTCTGCTTTCAACAATTCGTCATCCAACCTCCGCAAGCACATAGAGGTAAGGTTAGCTAACTGGTTCGTGCTATTTGGCGAGCTAAATACTTTTATTAAAGCCATCTATTTTTTTTATTGAACTTTTTTGTCATTGAACAAGTACAAGTACAGTAAAACAAAATGCAGTAATATATCCTAATGATAATATAATATTCTAGCTAACTTACAACATATAATAACACTGCAGCTTGTTAGTATATTATCATTAGGATATATTACTGCATTTCGTTGTACTGTACTTGTACTTGTTCAATGACAAAAAAGTCATTGACCTGAACCTATTGGGTTCAGGTCTGGAGACTGGCTAGGCCACTCCAGAACCTTGAGATGCTTCTTACGGAGCCACTCCTTAGTTGCCCTGGATGTGTGTTTCGGATTGTTGTCATGCTGGAAGACCCAGCCACGACCCATCTTCAATGCTCTTACTGAGGGAAGGAGGTTGTTGGCCAAGATCTCGTGGTACATGACCCCATCCATCCTCCCCTCAAAACGGTGTTGTCGTCCTGTCCCCTTTGCAGAAAAGCATCCCCAAAGAATGATGTTTCCACCTCCATGCTTCACGGTTGGGATGGTGTTCTTGGGGTTGTACTCATCCTTCTTCTTCCTCCAAACACGGTGAGTGGAGTTTAGAACAAAAAGTTATATTTTTGTCTTATCAGACCACATGACCTTCTCCCATTCCTCCTCTGGATCATCCAGATGGTCATTGGCAAACTTCAGACGGGCCTGGACATGCGCTGGCTTGAGCAGGGGGACCTTGTGTGCGCTGCACACAAGTGTGTAACAAATGGTTTTCTTTGAGACTCTGGTCCCAGCTCTCTTCAGGTCATTGACCAGGTCCTGCAGTGTAGTTCTGGGCTGATCCCTCAGTTGAAGTGTACCTATGATAAAAATAACAGACATCTACATGCTTTGTAAGTAGGAAAAATCGGCAGTGTACCAAATACATGTTCTCCCCATTGTACTCTGAACAAAGGACATTAGAAAATATGTGATACCCGTTACTGATGGGCCCCACACATCCTATCCATAAATTCTGTCCATACCTTCTGATAGGAGTTGTCCATGTCAATGTCATAGGATCTATGGATAGGCCCATGGGCCATAGGTTGGAACATACCATGCATGGGTATTTTGTAGGATAATCCATTCTTACTGGAGGATAATGGACTGTGTAATGGTTGGCTATGACCACTGACCGCCTCTTATGTGTCCTGGCATAAAAGACTGTATGAACTTCATAATTATTGGCAAACATGTAAAAACTATGGAAGATCAGCATCTTGGACTCAAGCGAATGAGAAACAAAAAAAATTCTCCCCTGACTTTCGGTTGAATTAATTTTGTTCATGGATCAAAAGTGGCCAGGATCCAAAAGCATGGTGCCATGACCGGATAGTTGGAATTTGCACTCTGATGGTGAGTCAAACCATATCTGAAAGAACAAGTCAGTTTAAAGAGCAAGAATATGCTCATCCAGAAGAAGATATTTTTAGTTTTTTTGATGTATCGAAAACATGGGATGAAATTCAAAGAATGCCTTATGAATTATAAAAAAACATGGTTGTGTTATCAGAAATTCAGAAATGTAATGATTAATTCCTCAAAAATGGTCTTGAAAGAAAAAGTAAAATGTGTTTGAGCGTTGTCTGAACAAACAGCTGAACTGAATATGTTTACAAAAAGACTTGAAAAGTTGAAAAAGGGACTGGAAACATTGAAAGTTGGAAAAACATCTAAAAGGTCATTTTAGAAACCAGGAGCGTGTCACTATTGTTGAATCCCTGGCAATTGGCAGAATGAGTGTCGCAAGAAGAAGAAGAACCAAAAGACAGACAGGATGTTCAAATGGTTGGAACACGAGACATTCTGCCCACATGCCGAGCAGTGGCAAGGAAAGATCTCCCATGTATGGGAATCAGGAATCAAAGAGGGAGGATTTCCTAGCAATACCTGGAACTGATGTGAGCTTATATAATCATTGAGTTCTAAATGTATTTTCAAAAATGTAACGTACCTAAACATTGAATAAAGCTGAAACTTATACGAAAATCTGATCATATTAATGACCAGGCTTATCCAATTTAACCCTTTGGCGCGTACGATCACACCAGTGTGATCAATCTAGAGTGGTCCCTGGAGCGTACGATCACACCGGTGTGATTAGAACGTCATGTTTAGAACGCACCATTAGCATACCTAGCTACAAGTAACGTAACAATGGCTGGTAAAACCGCGCTATTATTTACTCACATTTAGCTCAAACAGTGTTTATAACTTTATTTCCTGATTGTAATTGTTTCAAGACCATACTATGATATTAACCAGGTAGAAAGCATTCAAATCGGGACAAGAAGTGTTAGTTACGTACCAACAGACAGCCAACACTAATGCACAAAAACGAATTATATTAGCGACTACTACCGATCAAAACCATTGCAAAAACTTTCTAGAAGTTACGTTCCCCGTTGTATGCATTTTATATAGTTTATTCATTTTCACTGCATTGAATAACTGGTCACGATTTGTTAGCTAGCGGGCAGCTGACGTTTGCTAGCGGTTAGCTGACGTTTTCTAGCTAGCTACAGTAATAAATCAACCAACTTTTGTAGCTCTTAGAATTCGAGTCAACGAGAGAAGTTTGCAATGCAATGCATGTAGTGTTCCTTACCTAGCAAGGTGACTGTTCAAATGCTGGAGTGAGTTCAAATGCTGCAGAGTACCGAAGTCACGTGCAAAAAAACGCTGGGGGGTCGGTAAGGAATATTTGAAACTCACGCGTGAAAAGGTTAATATTCATTTGAAAAGCACTTTGATAGTAAATAATATGTTTTAATAGGAAAGACATTGCCTCTTTTGTTTTGTCATGTTTGATGTAAATCAGTAGGGCCCATAGGCCTTTACAAAGTGTGGGCTTTCCACCAAGTTGGAATATATGTGTGTTTGAACGCTAAAAACCTTTCTTTTCAACCTTTTTAGAAAAGAGTATGGCTCGATGATATTAAGGTCAGGAGACCGTGATGGCCACTCCAGAGCTTTCACCTTTTTCTGCTGTAACCACTGGAGGGTCAACATGGCCTTGTACTTAGGGTCATTGTCGTGCTGGAGCGTCCCATGCACAGCTTTCGTGCAGAAGAATGCAAACTGTCTGCTAGTATTTTCTGATGAAATGCTGCATTCATCTCGCCATCAATTTTCACAAGATTCCCCGTGCCTTTAGAGCTCACACACCCCACAAACGTCATGAGCCACCACCACGCTTCACAGTGGGGATGGTATTCAGTTCACTATAGGTCTTGTGGACCCCTCTTTAAACATAGCACTTATGGTTGTGACCATAAAGCTCTATTTTGGTCTCTTCATTCCAATGATCCGAAACACACAGCCAGGGCAACTAAGGAGTGACCCCGTAAGAAGCATCTCAAGGTCCTGGAGTGGCCTAGCCAGTCTCCAGACCTGAACCCAATAGAATATCTCGGCAGGGAGCTGAAAGTCTGTATTGCCCAGCGATAGCCCTGAAACCTGAAGGATCTGGAGAAGGTCTGTATGCAGGAGTGGGCCAAAATCCCTGGAAACGTATAATCTCTGTAATTGCAAACAAAGGTTTCTGTACCAAATATTAAGTTCTGTTTTTCTGATGTATCAAATACTTATGTCATGCAATAAAATGCAAATTAATTACTTAGAAATCATACAATGTGATTTTCTGGATTTTTGTCATTCACAGTTGAAGAGTACCTATGATAAAAATGACAGACTTCTACATGCTTTGTAAGTGTGAGAACCTGCAAAATCGGCAGTGTATCAAATACTTGTTCTCCCCACTGTATATATTTATCTTGTGTAGTAATGCTCAATACATCTTGTCAATCAAATTAGTAAGTCAGATCTTTGGTTTGGAATGACTGACTGAATTGCAACTAAGCCAGCTGTTTAGTAGCAATTGCTTTCAACAAAAATCTAGCTAGCTAGACTGGGTATGTTGCTGCTAACTAAAGTGTATTACTAAATAAGCCCAATGAACCACTAATACAAATATACTAACAAGCTGCAGTGTTATTATATGTTGTAAGTTAGCTAGAATATTATATTATCATTAGGATATATTACTGCATTTTGTTGTACTGTACTTGTACATGTTCAATTACAAAAAAGTTTGAAAAAAAAGATGGCTTTAATAAAAGTATTTAGCTTGCTAAATAGCACGAGCCAGTTAGCTAACCTTACCTATGTGCTTGCGGAGGTTGGATGACGAATTGTTGAAAGCAGAGATGGTTGCATCTTTGGGAATACAAGGACAACATTTAATAATGACTGTGTTGCCTTATTTTACATTTAAATCGAAACAGTCAACTGTGGCCAGGGGTTGGAATCTTCCTTGTCAACGTCCTCCAATTGACCACTTTCCATGTCGGTGCCTGTCATTTAATTAACTATGTCTGTCATTTAATTAACTATGTTCCTCTGACACTGTACTCTTTTACTCATTTGCGTTACTTGTAACACGTTACTACCCACCCCTGATCACTGATGCAAGACAAACAACACTAAAGATATGGACGACAGGGCGCTTGATTAGAATCTAAACAATCAATGTTTTCATAAATTGTCTGGTACATTGATCTCTTATGTATATATGTTCATTCCTCACAAGGCAGGAAGAGGACTACATATGATCACTACTTTAACATTGGTCATTGATACTTGTTTTTTTGTGAAGTTGCTTAATAGTTATTAGTCTGACAGCTATCCTGATATGTTTAATAGTTAGTATGCTATGAGTTGAAACTCTCACTAGTACATTCATTGGAGTTGAGTGTTTTGTTACTTTCAGGTTATGTTGAGTCGTTAGTCTGATGCTGATGCAAGACTCATGATATGGACAAGGGGGGACTTTGATTGTTTAAGAGGTTTTATTGGGGGAATTAATTAAGCTTTTCATTAAAATGTCATGTTAGGTCTATTTCTGTTGGACACAGGTTAGCCTGATAGTAGCCTGAGACTTGATGTGTATGGTAAAGATCGATCACAATGGTCACTACGACTCCAATGCCATACAGTGCTATGTGTCAGGGCAAGGTGTGTCCATTATGTCTTATTTACATTTCATTTAAGGAATAATAGAGCCTCATACGCCAGATAATCCTTTTAATTATTTGTCTTTATTGTTTTTTTTAACAGAATTGTTTGGACCATTTCAGTTCATTAGGAATTGGATTGTACTTTTATTTTGCTAGTTTTATTAACATGTAATGTGAAGGGAGGACTGCGAGATTACGGGCATTTGAAACTTAACACAAAGTGCTGACTAACTCTGAACAGGACAATAAATAGGACTTGATGCCCACATTCTATCCATTCATTCTATCCATACCTCCTGATAGGAGTTGTCCATGTGACTTTCATAGACTCTATAAATTGGCCCATGGACCATAGGTTGGAAAATACATTACAAGGGTATTTTGTAGGAAAAACCTTTCTTATTGGAGGATAATGGATTGTGTAATGGCTATGACCACGGATTGCCTCTTATGTGTCCTGCCATACAAGACTGTGTTAAAACTTATAATTACTAAAGTACATATGGAACTATGGAAGATCAACATAATGCAAATAAATAAAGTTCTCCCCTGACTCCAGGTTAAATAAATTTTGTCATGGATCAAAAGTGGCCAGAATCCAACACCATGCAGTGATGTCTACTAAAGAATTGTGTCTGTTTTTAATGCAGTAGCGCCTGAGGGCCCAAAGATCATGGCCATCTAATATTGGTTTTCAGCCTTGTCCTTTGTGTATGGAGATAACTCCTGATTCTATGAATCTTTTAATGAAATGATGTACCATAGTTGATGAGATACCCAAACTCTTTGCAATTTTACATGGAGAAATTTTATTCTACATTGTTGCACTATTTGCCTGCGCAGTCTTTCACAGAGTGGTGAACTAATCCCCATCTTCTCATCCTCTCTGGAATGCTCTTTTTATACTCAATCATGTAACTGACCTGTTGCCAATTAAGCTGATTAGTTATTTTCCACCAGGTCTTTTTTTTTTTGCATTACACAACTTTTCCAGTCTTTTGTTGCCCCTGTCCCAAAAATGTTTAAACATTTTGCTGTTATGAAATTCAGAGTGGGCATATATTTTTCAAGAAACAATAACATTTCTCAGTTTCAACATTTAATATGTTGTCTTTGCACTATTTTCTATTGGATATAGGGTTTAAATGATTTACACATCATTGCACTGTGTTTTTCCTTCAATTTTCCACAGCCTCACAACATTTTTGGAAACAGGGTTGTATTTGCATATTCCAGTGTTGAAAAAAAAGACAACTGACTAAAAGGAAACTGACTAAAAGATTTAGTTGAATTATAAGTTATTATCTGCAAGCCATAAGTTGTTTGTACTTGATATACACTCACCTAAAAGATTATTAGGAACACCATACTAATACTGTGTTTGACCCCCTTTCGCCTTCAGAACTGCCTTAATTCTATGTGGCATTGATTCAAAAAGGTGCTGAAAGCATTCTTTAGAAATGTTGGCCCATATTGATGGGATAGCATCTTGCAGTTGTTGGAGAATTGTGGGATGCACATCCAGGGCACGAAGCTCCCATTCCACCACATCCCAAAGATGCTCTATTGGGTTGAGATCTGGTGACTGTGGGGGCAATTTCAGTACAGTGAACTCATTGTCATGTTCAAGAAACCAATTAGAAATGATTCAAGCTTTGTGACATGGTGCATTATCCTGCTGGAAGTAGCCATCAGAGGATGGGTAAATGGTGGTCATAAAGGGATGGACATGGTCAGAAACAATGCTCAGGTAGGCCGTGGCATTTAAACAATGCCCAATTGGCACTAAGGGGCCTAAAGTGTGCCAAGAAAACATACCTCGGTTGTAACGAGTGGTTATTTCAGTCAAAGTTGCTCTTCAATCAGCTTGAATCAGTCGGCCCATTCTCCTCTGACCTCTAGCATCAACAAGGCATTTTCGCCCACAGGACTGCCGCATACTGGAGGTTTTTCCCTTTTCACACCATTCTTTGTAAACCCTAGAAATGGTTGTGCATGAAAATCCCAGTAACTGAGCAGATTGTGAAATACTCAGACCGGCCCGTCTGGCACCAACAACCATGCCACGCTCAAAATTGCTTAAATCACCTTTCTTTCCCATTCTGACATTCAGTTTGGAGTTCAGGAGATTGTCTTGACCAGGACCACACCCCTAACTGCATTTAAGCAACCGCCATGTGATTGGTTGATTAGATAATTGCATTAATGAGAAATTTAACAGGTGTTCCTAATACTCCTTTAAGTGAGTGTATTTGTTTGTAAAACAGTAGAAGTCAAGGATATTTTAATTAAAAATGCATTGTTTTCAAAATACATAAAGCGGATTCAATTAGTTTCTCCACTATTCCATATACATAGAATGAGTACATAATTTTATGCAGTGATGGTTAATGTGTTTACTACACTAGCCTAACATTTAAACAGTAGTCTAACAATTACTGTCTAAAAGTAGACACTAAATGGGACTGCAAGTAGACACGAAACAGCATATAAGTGCCTTGACCCCAAAGTGTAGTGGACCAACCTGGACAAAGACTGCTCCTGCACTTATTCAATCCAAGTCAAGCACTGTCCATAGCGTACAAATGTGAATGATGATTCACATTTCTTTGTTATTGCTTGACAGAACTAATACAGAGCAATATACAGAAGACTATAAACTGTACTGTAACAATATACAGTGTAGCAATCCATATATCTAAGCATTAAAACATACACTATACACAATATTGACATGATCTTACCTTCCACGTCTTCATCTCCGTTGATCCGTAAGACCAGATAATCCCCTGTTGACTTCACTTGGCTGATTGGGTGTTTACATATGCTGTACACACAGCTGTACTTGCCTGATTGTTTTTTTTTAACTTCTTTCAACAAGAAAACAGATTCAGCATCTTTCGTTATTGGTGCCATTTGTATCCCAACTCCATCCTTACAAAGGTAAAAATGAACCATGTCCCTGCTTATTGTGATGTCATTAATATGAAACTTGAAATGTATTGTGGTCCCTTCAGTCACATTAGATGGTCCAAAGAGCTTTGCGTGGTAGATCTCTGCATATAACAAAATACGCAATGTGAGTAACGGGCAACAAGTTTCAGTTGATTTCTATGTATTGTCATAGCCTAATTTTGACACAACACTTCATAGTTTGTTTATTCATATAAATAGCTATAAATGTATGTGGTATTTGACCATACAACATTGATTTACTGTTTAATGGCTATTGCAGTGCCTTGCAAAATATTCACAATTTACAGGTTTTATATTTCACTTGAAATAGTAGACCATTTTTGTGTTGATCGGTGGCCAAATCTCCTAATTTAATCAAATTTTCTTTCAAGTTGGAACACAATAAAATGTGTAAAAGGGATGCAAATACTTTTGAAAGGCTTTTAATTATGGAATCTGAAAAATTACTCAGACCCAGCCAAGACAAGCTTTCATTAAGGGGTCATGGTAAGTTCACCGTTAAATAAAAACAAAGCATTCAAGATGCAGTTTACCTATATATATTTTTTTAAATAGAGCTTCAAATGTATTGCAGGTGTTGATATAAGGTCATCTTTTTTCTGCTTAGTTGCCTCGATTACCTAAAACTTTATTTATTCATCAGTCATTACAATTTTTTTAATATGTATACTTTACCTGTATCTTTGCATATGTTTTGACATTCAACAAGGATGTATTTTGCTGCTGCATGGAAAACTATTTTAGTAAAAGAATAATGTTTAGAAAAATGAAAGAAAATTCTTTTTATATTTGGTTTCATTTGAAAAGGATGAAATACTCACATATTCCAAGCCATATAAGCCCTAATGCTGCCATGATATGTTGGTTGAAACTTTAGTGGTATGAATTTATGGTGTCAAAGTGCTCCAAAGCACGGGTTCAAGAAACTGCAAGACAGTGGGACTTTTGCTCCTCCTTCTCCTGGTTAGAGTGAAGATACATTCCTATAGGACTTGAAAAATTATCACATTATTGTTTACAGTGCAGTCAGTAAGTATTTGGATAGTGACACAAGTAATGGACAGTGAACAAAGTTAGCCTCAAACACAGGATGCTCTAAAAAATACAAAAAAGCAACTGCAGTTCTGGGAATATGTATTGTAAACAGATGAGACCAATATTAACATGACCAGAGTGCAACCCAATAAAGTATTAATTATACAGAAAAGATCATACCTAAGTTGATGCTGAAAATCCATTTTTTGGTGTCAAAAGCATGAGATCGACTTCTATCAATATGTTACATACTTGTAAGTAGCTAGAAACAAATGTATACTGTGAGTCACAATTTTATCATGCAGGTAACACTTTACTTAACGTGTAGTGTCATTACATGGCCATAACTCTGTCATAACATGCTATGCCAGTTGACATAACATGACAAATCCTGTCATAACATGGTCACAACACTGTAATGGCACATATTTTGACATATTAAGACATATTGCGTTAATTTATGACTGGTTATTAAACACAAAACATAAACAATTATTTAACACATTTTTATAAACAGTATTGTAATATTACATATCATTAGAAAAGCTATGTATTAATATAATTATGCATGAACTGATGTCAGATATTTAGCTTACCAATGCTTGTTTCTGATGAGTGGGATGCCAGCAGAGGTAGATTTCAAGAACAGGAAATGACATCCACTTTGTGAACTACGACCAAAGTAAGAATATATCAGATTCAACTTTAGTACAGTACAACAAAATGCAGTTTGTGTCTTGTTGTGTCAATGTTGTGTTCTAAATAAGGAGTCAGTGATTGTAGCTTTACTCACAAATTGGTCACGTTACTAAATGAACCAATCAACCCTACATCAGGCATAACTAAACTATTACAGCCCAACTGAACTGTGCGGTGCTGTATCTATTACACTGTAATAGATACAGCACTTGTGAGGACGTAGCTAAGGCATCATGCCTTCAGCCTTCAGCATTGGGGCCTCACGTGGCTGTGCCAGAGCAAAGCTTTCCACTCGTTGATGGTGGATGTAGCCACTGGTGTGTCCTGCCATTGTTAGAACCTTTTTAAGCGGTTAGCATGCCACTAAGAGTTATCAGAGAGACAGAATGTGGCTGAGCCAAGTTGGTGGCTGACTTGGAGGGGTGATGACCAAAATGATGACCAACTACAATGACCTCTGGCCATTTCAAGTGTAGGTCATAAGCCACCACCAGGAAATGTTGGTGACGGGCAACCCCATGGATCTCCCCGCAAATGTCCAGTTGCAATGCTCGGTAGGCCATGCGAGGGGCTGCTTGGGCAGAGGGGCCTTATGACCAGTTTTGCCACTCACCAAGCAGGCTACGCAATCCTTGATGAATGCTTTGATTTCTCTGTCAATTCCAGGCCACCACACTAGGTCTCTGCATCTCTGTTTCAGCTTTACGATGCCCAAATGGCCATCATGCGCCATCGACAAGACACGTGTACGAAGGGTACTTGGTAACACTGTGCAAAGCCCACACGCCAACACAAGACTCATTCCAGCAGGAGAGCTCATCCTTGACTCTGGAGAAGGCAGACAATTCCTCAGACACTTCACGCGGCCAGCCGTTCCTGATGTAAGTGCATAGCTGGGAAATGACTGGATCCTGTTCCAAAGCCGCCTTCAGCTCAGGGAGAGCTGTGTTTAGAAAAGAGGCCAACATAAGACACACACAGGCTAGCTAAGACCAATGTGGATAAACAAAGACAACACAGTCACGGAATTGTAACATGTGCAGGCTTAGCTAGTCTAGCTAAATTTACTGCCAAGAGTAACCTTATCCACATGATGTGGAGCGTGAAACAGTCGGGCCGCTGGTGGAAAGCCGCCTGAGATGCAAATTAGCTTGTGCAAATGGAGATCAGGAGAAAAGCGGCAAAACCTGCTGGCTGTATGACATTATAGCCTCCTGCTGCCTGCCAGCAGCAAAACGCCGGTGGGCCGCCATCGATTGCTCACTGGGTGGTACTTACACTGTAAGTGTCGTTGCTACCGTTAAGAACTAGTTAATGATGATGGACTTACTAGGAACTTACATGGTAAGTAAGGGTGAAGTTCAAAAGGTATAGGAAAGAATAAGCTACAACAGGATGACGGTGTGAAGGTATGTTATGGTGTAAACAAATGATAATTTACCACATTTACTTTTTTTTTATCAGGTGTTACTACGAAAGAGACCAGTTTTAATGGGTATTTCCACCACAAGCTAATGGATCTTATTTGTATCTACATTTGGAAACAGCATAACATTTAAGAAATGTGCATAGTGAGCCAGGCACCTTTGGTTATCCAAATTAAAGTATGCTTTCTAATGTTACAGTTTAATTGTCTTCAGCAACATTAAAATATGACAAACTCTTATTTGTTAAGCCTATTCCTTTAATTTGTCAGCTTCTTGCTTTCAAGGCGACAAAATAATAACCTACAAACCCGATTCCAAAAGAGTAAAAAAGGAATGGAATAATTTACAAATCTCATAAACGTATATTTAATTCACAATAGAATATAGATAACATATCAAATGTTGAAAGTGAGACATTTTGTAACGTCATGACAAATATTGGCAAATTTTGGATTTCATGAGAGCTACACATTCCAAAAAAGTTGGGACAGGTAGCAATAAGAGGCCGGAAAAGTTAAATGTACAGATAAGGAACAGCTGGAGGACCAATTTGCAACTTATTATCTCAATTGGCAACATGATTGGGTATAAAAAGAGCCTCTCAGAGTGGCAGTGTCTCTCAGAAGTCAAGATGGGCAGAGGATCACCAATTCCCCCAATGCTGCGGCGAGAAATAGTGGAGCAATATCAGAAAGGAGTTTCTCAGAGAAAAATTGCAAAGAGTTTGAAGTTATCATCATCTACAGTGCATAATATCATCCAAAGATTCAGAGAATCTGGAACAATCTCAGTGCGTAAGGGTCAAGGCTGGAAAACCATACTGGATGCATCATTTAAAATGGACTGTGGCAAAGTGGAAAAGTGTTCTGTGGTCAGACAAATCAAAATTTGAAGTTCAGTTTGGAAAACTGGGAAGCCATGTCATCCGGACTAAAGAGGACAAGGACAACCCAAGTTGTTATCAGCGCTCAGTTCAGAAGCCTGCATCTCTGATGGTATGGGGTTGCATGAGTGCTTGTGGCATGGGCAGCCTACACATCTGGAAAGGCACCATCAATGCTGACAGTTATATCCAAGTTCTAGAACACCATATGCTCCCATCCAGACGTCGTCTCTTTAGGGAAGACCTTGCATTTTCCAACATGACAATGCCAGACCACATACTGCATCAATTACAATGTCATGGCTGCATAGAAGAAGGATCCGGGTACTGAAATGGCCAGCCTGCAGTCCAGATCTTTCACCCATAGAAAACATTTGGCGCATCATAAAGAGGAAGGTGCGACAAAGAAGACCTAAGACAGTTGAGCAACTAGAAGCCTGTCTTAGACAAGAATGGGACAACATTCCTATTCATAAACTTGAGCAACTTGTCTCCTCAGTCCTCAAACGTTTGCAGTCTGTTATAAAAAGAAGAGGGGATGCCACACAGTGGTCAACATGGGCTTGTCCCAACTTTTTTGAGATGTGTTGATGCCTTGACATTTTAAATCAACTTATTTTTCCCTTAAAGTGATACATTTTCTCAGTTTAAACATTTGATATGTCATCTATGTTGTATTTTGAATAAAATATTGAAATTTGAAACTTCCACATCATTGCATTCTGTTTTTATTCACAATTGTACAGTGTCCCAACAATTTTTGGAATCGGGTTTGTACATCCAGCATATTGGAGAAAAGTACTTCATGTGGGTGCCTATATGAGGAGAAACATTGGGGGCTGTAGGACATCGAACAGATAAGTGCTTTCTGTGGCTTGATTCGTAACACACATCCATAATCCATTCATACATTTATGATTGATGTCAATGCGGCTTTTGATTTGGCAAGAACCGATTACCCAAAGCGTGTGTTGGCGGTGAAAATTTGCGCTTCATCTTCATCTTTCTCTTATATCCTTAATTGCAAGCAAACTTGCAAGAAAATAATTAGTGCAGTCACATTTAAATGGTAAATTCATAAGCACGAATAAGAATGAGAATTATACACTTTCAAAATTGCTTTTTATATCACCTGTCAGGCTGAAGGTAATCAGTCCAAAACAAACAGGCTACTGGACAACTTCTTTCCACAGGCTGTAAGGCTGCTCAACTCGGGAACCTCTCTTCCCTTCCATTCATAGCCCATGCACACCTGTCACTTTTACATTGCTCTACGATTGTATAGTTACATAGTTATTATTATTGATGCATGTTTTTGTACAGTTTTGATTATTATTATTCTTATTCTTATTATTTTTTTATTAATTACTGTTACTTTGCAACTTTTAACTGCACTGTCGGGAGTAGGAAAACAAAGCATTTGATTGCCGTAACTTGTTATTGCAAATGACAAATAAACATTTGAGCTTTGAACCTAAGTAGTTTTGGAGTAGTGTCGTTCTTCATTCATATAAGTATATGTAACACCTATATTGTTCCTAAATAACTACCCATTCTTACCACATACTTACATTCTTGTTACAACGTAGTTACGTGGGAACTACAAACCTGGTCTCAGGAACCTACATAGACTATTTTACGAAAATCCAAGGCACCCGATTTCATATGATATGTGACGTTACGGTAGGTTACATTACAATGCACCACCAAAACGTATGATACATTACGAAATTATTCATACGTAACATATCTTACGAACGCGATTAAAATGTATCAAATGTTACGAGCTCTATTAAAACATAAAATGGAATACGAACGCCAGACAAACGTATGATATTTTAAGAACGCTTTGAAAGACGATTTTTTTTGACAAACCGCTAGATCTACGAAATCTACGAAATCCCCTGACTTAAATTTACATAGTTTACATCATCATTCTGAGACCAGGTTGCAACTACCCTGTAAGTAACAGGCTGCAATTTGAAGGGTTACCAAAAATACAATCCAAAATGCATAACGTTGTAAGCAGACAGCCTTCAAACATAAATTCATGTGTCCAGATCCAGTAGACTAGAGAAGTCCTAAACAAAGTAGTTTATTTATACACTCACCTAAAGGATTATTAGGAACACCACACTAATACTGTGTTTGACCCCCTTTTGCCTTCAGAACTGCCTTAATTCTACGTGGCATTGATTCAACAAGGTGCTGAAAGCATTCTTTAGAAATGTTGGCCCATATTGATAGGATAGCATCTTGCATTTGATGGAGATTTGTGGGATGCACATCCAGGGCACGAAGCTCCCGTTCCACCACATCCCAAAGATGCTCTATTGGGTTGAGATCTGGTGACTGTGGGGGCCGTTTCAGTACAGTGAACTCATTGTCATGTTCAAGAAACCAATTAGAAATGAATTCGAGCTTTGGGACATGGTGCACTATCCTGCTGGAAGTAGCCATCAGAGGATGGGTACATGGTGGTCATAAAGGGATGGACATGGTCAGAAACAATGCTCAGGTAGGCCGTGGCATTTATACAATGCCCAATTGGCACTAAGAGGCCTAAAGTGTGCCAAGAAAACATCCCCCACACCATTACACCACCACCACCAGCCTGCACAGTGGTAACAAGGCATGATGGATCCATGTTCTCATTCTGTTTACGCCAAATTCTGACTCTACCATCTGAATGTCTCAACAGAAATCGAGACTCATCAGACCAGGCAACATTCTTCCAGTCTTCAACTGTCCAATTTTGGTGAGCTTGTGCAAATTGTAGCCTATTTTTCCTATTTGTAGTGGAGATGAGTGGTACCCGGTGGGGTCTTCTGCTGGTGTAGCCCATCCGCCTCAAGGTTGTGCGTGTTGTGGCTTCACAAATGCTTATGCTGTATACCTCGGTTGTAACAAGTGGTTATTTCAGTCAAAGTTGCTCTTCTATCAGCTTGAATCAGTCGGCCCATTCTCCTCTGACCTCTAGCATCAACAAGGCATTTTCGCCCACAGAACTGGCGCATACTGGATGTTTTTCCCTTTTCACACCATTCTTTGTAAACCCTATAAATGGTTGTGCATGAAAATACCAGTACCTGAGCAGATTGTGAAATACTCAGACCGGCCTGTCTGGCACCAACAACCATGCCATGCTCAAAATTGCTTAAATCACCTTTCTTTCCCATTCTGACATTCAGTTTGGAATTCAGGAGATTGTCTTGACCAGGACCACACCCCTAAATGCATTGAAGCAACTGCCATGTGATTGGTTGATTAGATAATGGCATTAATGAGAAATTGAATAAGTGTTCCTAATAATCCTTTAGGTGAGTGTATACCACAATTCATACCTAGAAGTAATTAAATCTGCTTTACAAAGAAAACAAGAAATATAAATGTACAATAGAATAAAAACAACTGACAGGGCACGTAGCCTTCTTAGATGTGTCAACCAAAAAGGCCATGCAGTAGTCCAGACTGGATGAGATGAAAGCATTAATGAGTCACTTAGCAGCTGTTTGTTCCTGCATTGGACGTAATCTAGCAATGTTCTGTCAATAAAAACGTTTTGACATTACTCACATTTTGATATACCCCTCCAAGAAGAGCTGACTGATGTCAATTGTCTTATCCAGTTGGATAACCTGATTACAAAGTTTACAACATTTATAACAAAACTTATAACAAAACAAATCTCCCTTCAAAAAAGTAACATTAGTATTTTAATATAAAGTGGATATAAAAAGTCTACACACTGCTATTAAAATGCCAGGTTCTTGTGATGTAAAAGCTTGAGACAAAGATAAATCATGTCCGAATTTTTCCACCTGTAATGTGACCTATAATGTGAAAAATGTAATTGATAAAACAAACTGAAATCTTTGAGGGAAAAACCAAACAAAAAATTCACAAACCTGGTTGCATAAGTGTGCACACCCTTAAACTAATACTTTGTTGAAGCATCTTTTGATTTTATTACAGCACTCAGTCTTTTGGGTAGGAGGCTATTAGCATGGCAATATTTGCCCACTCCTCTTTGCAACAGCACTTCAAATTTGTCAGATTGCGAGGACATCTCCTGTGCAAAGCACTCTTCAGATCACCCCACAGATGTTCAATTGGATTCAAGTCTGGGCTTTGGCTGGGCCATTCCAAAACATTAATCTTCTTCTGTTGAAGCCATGCTTTTGTGGATTTGGATGTGTGCTTTTGGACATTGTCATGCTGAAAGGTGAAATCCCTCTTCATCTTCAGCTTTCTAACGGACACCTGAAGGTTTTGTGCCAAAATTGCCTAGTATTTGGAAGTGTTCCTAATTCCCTCCACCCTGATTAAGGCCCCGGCTCCAGCTGAAGAAACCCCCCCACCCCAAAGCATGTGTCACGGCTTTGGTTGAAGGAGCAAGGAGGAACAGGAGAAGGCGTGGCGAAAGGAGATTTAATATAGTTCAACCGAACAATAAACAGAAACGAGCGTTTACAAAGCGTTACACAGCTCTGACATAAAGTAGAGAACAATCACACACAAAGACAGGGGGAGCAGAGGGAACATATATACCGGGGGAAACAGCGATGATGATGAACAGGTGCACTAAACGAGACACAGGTGAAATGTATGATGAGACGGTGGTGTCAGAAAGCCGGTGACGTCGACTGCAGGGGGAGGTGAACCAGCAGAGGTCGCAGTTGTCACAGCATGATGCTGCCACCACCATGCATCACTTTGGGTATGGTGTTCTTTGGGTGATGTGCATTGTTGTTCTTGCGCCAAACATACCTTTTGGAATTATGGCCAAAAAGTTCAACCTTTGTTTCATCCGACCATAACACATTTTCCCACATGCTTTTTTGGGGACTTGATGTTTGTTTTTGCAAACTTCAGCCGGGCTTGGATGTTTTTCTTTGTAAGAAAAGGCTTCCGTCTTGCCACCCTACCCCATAGCCCATTCATATGAAGAATATGGGAGATTGTTGTCACATGTAGCACACAGCTAGTACTTGCCAGAAATTCCTGCAGTTCCTTGAATGTTGCTGTAGGCCTCTTGGAAGCCTCCCAGACCAGTTTTCTTCTCATCTTTTCATCAATTTTGGTAATGTCTCTGTTGTGACATATTTTTTCAGTTTGGTGATGACTGTCTTCACTGTGTTCAATGGTATATCTAATGCTTTGGAAATTATTTTTTACCCTCCTCCTGACTGATAGCTTTCAACAATGAGATCCCTCTGATGCTTTGGAAGCTCTCTGCGGACCATGGCTTTTGCAACTATGAAAATGTCAGGAAAATCTACTAGAACAGCTGAACTTTATTTGTGATTAATCAGTCACTTTAAATTATGGCAGGTGTGTAATGACTTCTATTTAACATGAGTCTGAATGTGATTGGTTAATTCTGAACACAGCCACATCCCTAGTTGTAAGAGGGTGTGCACACCTATGCAACCAGGTTATTGTAAAGTTTTCATTTTTCCCCCTCAAAGATTTCAATTTGTTTTTCAATTGGATTGTTCACATTATAGGTCACATTAAAAGTGGACAAAGTTCTGACATGATTTGTCTTTGTTTCATTGCTTTACATCACAAAAACCTGGCATTTTAACAGCGGTGTGTAGACTTTTTATATCCACTGTATAATGAAAAAGTATTTTTTACATTTTCTTTGAAAAAAATCCCTGTAAAGTCAACAGTTTCATAAGGCTGTCTTAATAGACTTTCTGACCTCATGGATCTCTGTTAGGCAATCAGTGCTTGGATATTTTGGCCGTAGCCATGGAGTCAACACTGGGGGGGACCAAATCAGCCCGGAGTTTGGGTGTGCCCCCCCCCCCCCCCCCTCTTAAAACATAATAATTAAAGTTTGCTCTAGGAACAAAAAATGACCTGTAGTTACCTGTTGGTTACCCCAGTCCAAAGACAGAATATCCCCCTGCCCACCACCCTTTGACCTAACCCTAACCTCAGAGACACCTGTGCCCAAACCTAACCTTAGTGGTACCTTTTCGGTAGTGGTTCCGACAACATTAATTATGATTTTGTCGGAACAACACATTGCAATATCAGATCGGTCATCAATATTTGCTCCTTTTCTAACTCATCTCCATGTCACCTGCTCTCCCTGCCCTGTTGGCATCCTCATACCCTCTCTCTCCCTCCCTTTCCTTACTTTGAATTCACCAGAGTGAACATGAAAGAAATATCAGTAAACAAGTTTATTGCCATGATGTTCAAGAATGGATTACAACCCATTTCTGATCTGAATGGCAATGATTTGTATAAAAATAAACATTGACTCACCTCTTGTACTACTGCCTAGTTATCATCTGACTCATTTTCTCACTGCTCTCAACATTTCTGAGGCTGCCCAAAAAACTGATGAATGTGACTGCCACCCTTCCTCTTGTTCATGATGACACTCACTGTGAATGAAAGCTGACAAATAAAACTGCTTGCACTTTAATCAAACAAACACTAATAATTCGATTTATCATAAGCAAATACAGCGTTACTGTATACTAAACGAATATGCAATCAATGAAAACGACTACTGTCTGCACAAATAACATCTGCAGCGCAACATAAATTATTGACACTTTTCTCAGACTTCGTGTGGGCTTTCTGACATTTCTAACAAAATCATTAACGTAAGACACTAACATTAGTTGAATACGCACATGAGCACCATTGTGATGGCTGACTGATTAGCACTCGCAAATCGGCCCGTTTTCACCCAAAACTTTTGTTCACACTGACGCTTTTTAGCAAACTATTATTTATTTCCACAATTACAGTTCGAGCACAAAATGACGTGTTGATGTTAAAACTATCACAATCGACAGGAAGATATTCGTAACACTCGTTTTCCACTTTTTAATACATTTGCAAGTAATAAGAGAGTACAGTTTCATCATAGATTGTACCTACCAACAGCAATCGACAGACGGCTGGGGTACGGCCACAGGACTTGGACAAACCCCACGCCGATCTGCAGCAAACCACAAAACTTGAACAGAGTAATAATAACGGCAATTTGTTAAGTTTAGTTATGATTTCCTTTGGAAATCAAGGTCCCAGAGTCTGGAGGAAGAGAGGAGAGGCACAGAAAGTCCAGTGTAAAGTTTCCACAGTCAGTGATGGTTTGGGGTGCCATGTCATCTGCTGGTGTTGGTCCACTGTGTTTTCTGAGGTCCAAGGTCAACGCAGCCGTCTACCAGGAAGTTTTAGAGCACTTCATACCAACTTTATGGAGATGCAGATTTCATTTTCCAACAGGACTTGGCACCTGCACACAGTGACAAAGCTACCAGTACCTGGTTTAAGGACCATGTTATCCCTGTTCTTAATTGGCCACCAAACTCGCCTAAAGAAAATCTATGGGGTATTGTGAAGAGGAAGATGCGATACGCCAGACCCAACAATGCAGAAGAGCTGAAGGCCACTATCAGAGCAACCTGGGCTCTCATAACACCTGAGCAGAGCCACAGACTGATCAACTCCATGCCATTCCACATTGCAGCAGTAATTCAGGCAAAAGGAGCCCCAACTAAGTATTGAGTGCTGTACATGCTCATACTTTTCATGTTCATACTTTTCAGTTGGCCAACATTTCTAAAAATCCTTTTTTAGTTTTTGTTCTAATTTTATGACCAGCACCTATATTTTGTGATTACGGCCTTGCTTCAGTATATAAAAATACACCAATTAGCCATAACATTATGACCACTGACAGGTGAAGTGAATAACACTGATTATCTCATTATCATGGCATCTGCCAGTGGGTGGGATATACAGTGGGGAGAACAAGTATTTGATACAATGCTGATTTTGCAGGTTTTCCCACTTACCTAGCATGTAGAAGTCCGTCATTTTTATCATATGTACTCTTCAACTGTGAGGGACAGAATCTAAAACAAAAATCTAGAAAATCACATTGTATGATTTTTAAGTAATTTATTTGCATTTTATTGCATGACATAAGTATTTGATACATCAGAAAAGCAGACAAACCATGTGCACCCTTTCATGGCATCGGTATTCCCTGATGGCACTGGCCCCTTTCAGCTGGATAATGCGCCCTGCCACAAAGCAAAAATGGTTCAGGAATGGTTTGAGGAACACAACAAGTTCAGGGTTTTGACTTGGCCTCCAAATTCCCCAGATTTCAATCCAATCGAGCATCTGTGGGATGTGCTGGACAAACAAGTCCGATCCATGGAGGCCCCACCTCGCAACATGCAGGACTTTAAGGATCTGCTGCTAATGTCCTGGTGCCAGATACCACAACACACCTTCAGAGGTGTAGTGGAGCCCCATGCCTCGACGGATCAGGGCTGTTTTGTTGGCACAATATTAAGCAGGTGGTCATAATGTTATGGCAGTTCGGTATATAAGATATTAGTAAATTTAAACCACTGTTTCAAAATTTTATATTGTGATCCGTGTATGTAGTATTAAATATGATATCCTAAGTATTTTAATAATCTCAGCAAAGTACATTCATAAGACATTTCCCCCACTGGCAATAGAAAAAATGAGTAACTTTTGTCTTCCTTCCTCTGAGTTGGCACACTGAAAGGAATAGCACAGTTTTTTATGTCATCATCAATCCTTTATTTAATTTTCAGGAGAACATTGAGGGGAAGAGCCTCAGACATGTCATAGCAGTGTAAGCAAAGCTGCAGTCAATAAAATTATTAGATGGTTGATTTGATTTTGCTGTACCAATTGGCTTTTTTTCGCTGAAAATTATCCATTGTTATAAATCTACATTTTCCTTCTTTTGGTGATTTAAATTTTTCTGATGGGTGTGCTGACATGCATTAGGTACATATTTAACCCTGCCCCTTTATTATAGGTGTTTGATCATAATAATGTAGGAAAAACATGTAAAATAACAGTTTTTCTTTGCAGGACTATTAGTGCCATCACTTTATTGAAGGTGTTTGATTGTAATCATTTAGGAAAAGTCTATTAAATAAGTTTCTGTAAATGTATTCTTTTTGCCCTATATTTGAATTAGGATATTTCTCTTCAGTTTTAGGATATTTGTTTGGCAACCATAGCTGCTAGTCATTTGACCGTTTCTTTTACAGGTATTTTTGTGTGTAGCCTACTACAGTGCCAGTCTCCTATGATGCTCGCAGGGGTCAATGGCTACTTGTACATACACTTATAAATGTGTAGGACTACGTGGATCTGGATGTTGTTTTTTTATGAAAATTATTTAGAATTTATTTTAAAATTAACAATTATTATAAGTAGACCATAATAGTTTTAGTTTCAAACCTTTTAATAAGGCTGTGACAAAAAAAGCATTCTGCATCTGATTTCTCTGTGTGCCAGCTGCCGCTTTGGGTGGCACAGGCCAACCTGGAAAACTTGCGGCTACACCACTGGGTTATAGAGGCTATGGGCTTTCTGAAGGATTTGTAATGAAGTGTGCAGACACTGACAAAATCCTCAGCGGCATTTTCAGCAGACATAGCATGATTAACAACTAAATTAAGTGGATGATTAAAACTATGCAAATATTGTATTGCACAACCAACCAGTTTCTCCATGTTTTCCTGACATGAGGGATGCCCTGTCATAAACTTGGCTCAATATGTTTCTGTTCTGATCCCTGTTTTAGTTATTCCGTCTATGATAATACAGTAGTGGCCAAAAGTTCTGAGAATGACACAATATTATTGTCACAAAGGCTGCTGCCTCAGTTTTATGATGGCAATTTGGGAGTGATCAGATGAATTGCAATTAATTGCGAAGACCCACTTTGCCATGAAAATGAACTTAATCCCCAAAAAAGAAGGCTTCCTGCCCAAGAAGGAGGCTTCAGGACGCCCAAGAAAGTCCAGCAAGTGCCAGGACCGTCTCCTAAAGTTGATTCAGCTGCAGGATGCACTGGCAGTGCAGACCTCAGGAATGGCAGCAGGCAGGTGTGAGTGCATCTGCGCGCACAGGGAGGTGAAAACATTTGGATGATGGCCTGGTGTTAAGAAGTGTAGCAAAGAATCCACTTCTCTCCTGGAAAAACATCAGGGACAGACTTATATTCTGCAAAATGTCCAGGGATTGGACTGCTGAGGACTGAGGTAAAGTCTTTTTCTCTGATGAATACCCTTTCCGATTGTTTGAGGCATCCTGAAAAAAGCTTGTCCAGAGAAGACAAGGTGAGCGCTACCATCAGTTCTGTGTCATGCCAACAGTGAAGCATCCTGAGACCATTCATGTGTGGGGTTGCTTCTCTGCCAAGGGAGTGGGCTCACTCACAATTTTGCCTTAGAACACAGCTATGAATAAAGACTTGTACCAAATCATCCTCGGAGGGCAACTTCTCCCAACCATCGACTAACAATGCCTTTTTCCAGCTTGATGGAGCACCTTGCCATAAGGCAAAAGTGATAACTAAGTGGCTCGAATTTAGGCCATGACATTTGGCCATGACTGTAGATGTTAGTGTACCAGCATCACGTTTTTCTTCAGTGGCCATGACCTAAAGGTGCTCTTATACTTCGTAGTTATTCCCTATGTAACAAACAACTATAAATATATTTTCCTGGCCTGTAGGATCCCCTGTGCCGTCAACCTTGATAGTGTAGGCCTACCATACATCTCCAATTTCTTTAACTATCTCTTCCATGATGATCGTGCTCATTGTTTCTATGAGCTAGTTTTGAATGTCATGGCTAGTGTATCTAGCATTCAGAGGGATGGTTGGAACAATTTTGCTTAAATCTTTGTCTTTACGCAGAGGGCACTCAAACAATGAGAGAATTAGCGCAATGCCAACCTTTTCGTTTGTTATGCTAGCAAAGTTGTTATAGTCCCCTCTTAGGGGCATTTGATTCACCAATAAAACTGAAATATGTCAATCAAAGCAGCAACATAATATCAATTACATTCTGGTTGCCCCAAGTTCACTAGAGTGGACATTTCTGTGCATGTCGTTCTACGTCTTTCAGACTCCTTCCACACAGCCTCACAAGCTATATGTTCTTTGGAGGCAGCATGTTTAATCAGCCCCTTATTTGCCTATCATAATCCTATCATATTAGGGTAACTTGGGGGAGAACTTCCCTCTTAAGGGAAATCTGTATTTTCTGACTCAAAAAAGCAAAAAGCAAGTTTGGTCTGATCTTTATGCCCCTACATATTGGGAAAAATGCCCCATGTTTTTTTTTGTGTCCCTATTAAGATTTCTTCCATATTAAGGTGTCAAAATCATTCTATCAATGTAATCTATATTTTACCATTGAAAGTAATTCAGTCGTGATAGCAGTATTTAAGTGAGTTAACAAAAGCTATTTTAAATGTGTTATTGCACAATCCAATATCCAAAGGCAAAAAGCTATGTATAACATGTATTACAATTTCAATTAACTTTTGATGACTAGTTTAATATATGTTTTATTAACCGTGTGAAAGTATTAGGTTAAAACCATTTCAGAGCAATTCAGTCAAAATCACTGCCAATTGATAGGCCTATTATATTACATGTTAACATATGCTCAGTAAACTAGCTATTAAACTTAACACTACGTATATTAGTCTATTTATTGAACTTTTGTTATATTTCCCGCACAATTTGTTCTATAATTCTGTTATATTTTACCAATATATTCTCAGGGGAGAGGGGGCGTTTAGCCATGATCACCACAAAAAACAGGATTGCTATAATAAAGTATTATAATTTCTTTCTCTGAGCAAGTGGATTACTTAGCCTTTCCTGTTGACATATCAAAAACATAACAATATTTTCTAGATGAACAAGAACAGTGGCAACCAAGGAATGTGTGGAAATGAAATATGCAGTCATTTGGTGGTTTGCTGGAAAATTATAGGTAGTGGCATTTAAGCCAGGGAGGCGTTTAACCCAAGCCGAATGTGTCGATGCAGAGCAAATATTTCAACATGTGAAACAGAATGCAATTAACTAGAACCTGTTCTTGAACCAGCTTCAGGGGAATGACCTTTTCTTCACTGCATCAAATGTTTTCATATATTTGTCCAAAATCACCTGCCTGGGCTTCAAGGCCATCGGACATTTCAACTGGCCTGGGTGGTCAAGGTGGTCAGATCTTTTGATCATTGTTTGTATTGAAAATATTAATAAGTGATTGGTGTTTTTTGGGCGTAATACTACTGGTTCAAAAACAACAGCTTTAAGGTACCTGTCATGTATGCAAGAACTACTTCGCCAAGTTGAAATAAGAAGATATACCTTTTTTAAGGATAGTGATCACATGAAGCCATTTATTATCACATAGTTGTTAGGCTCCTTTTCAAGAAATAAGAAATCCCCCAAATGGCCCTGATCAAAAATGTACATAACCTTGAATGTTTGGCCTTGTTACACCTTGACACACAAGGTGACGCACACCTGGAATGACAAAGTTGACAGTAGCTGACATAACGGCCAGCAAGTGGGGACCCAAAAGTGGACACAAAGGCAGAGGAGGGCGAGTCACAGTGTTTATTCCACCAACAGGGACAAGGCGATCTGGTAGTGGGGGACAGGCAGTGCTTGTTATCGGGCGATCAGATGGTCGAAGGTACAGGTGAAGCAGACAGGCTCGCAGTGGGGGACAGGCAGTGTTCGTTGTCGGGCGGTCAGATGGTCGAAGGTACAGGGGAGGGCTGGTAGGCGCGTAATCCGGGAAAACAGGCAAGGGTCGCAACCAGGGAAGAGAATGACAGGCAGAGTGGGCGAGGGGGCGGGGACAAGACAACAGGTGAAACGCATCAGGGCGTGACAGTAGCACAATGTCCTCTATTTTTTCATCAGCCAACTGCACACAGGATCATTTTCTTTGGTTTTGATAACTTGGGCATAGATGGCAGTTTCAACTTGTGGTTGTGGTCTTTCCGCTGAGAAGGAGATATTGGTTGATTTAGTCAATTGTTGAATACTGTAGGTTTAGTTGGAGTTTGTAAGCCTTACCTTTGTGTAACTGATGGTCTAAGGCCTGTAACTGATGGTCTAAGGCCTGTAACTGATGGTCTAAGGCCTGTAACTGATGGTCTAAGGCCATGTTATTTCATAATAAATGATCATGAATCATGCACTTTTCTGCATCCTTCTTATCAATAATATAATGATACTGTAAGAGACACCATACCTCTCCAATCATCTATCATAGAATAGGCTTCTTCCTCAACATCAAGACAGACCTCAGTACTGAAAAGACAAACAAATGTTATTGTTTTACAAAGCTATCATTGGTTAATGCATACTAAAGCTACTTTTAGTGGTAACTTTGTTATTTTACTAAAGATACAGCATACCAGATATTTTCTGACCTAAAAACAGGATACATAATTTTATGTAGGTGTAATTTGGTCATTTAAAATGTTGTTTTGACAACCTTCAGAGAAATCCAGAAAAATGTATGTCACAAATTTTATAAATTGATTTGCATTTTAATGAGTGAAAGAAACATTTGACCCCTCTGCAATCAGAAAGATTTCAGGCTCCCCGGTGTCTTTTATACAGGTAACGAGCTGTGGTTAGGAGCACTTAAAGAACAGGACAACTTCACCGCATCAAAGGGACGATGGACAGGGCCATGTACCGTCAAATCTTGCGTGAGAACCTCCTTCCCTCAGCCAGGGCATTTGGTCGTGGATGGGTCGTGGATGGATATTCCAGCATGACAATGACCCAAAACACACGGCCAAGGCAACAAAGGAGTGGCTCAAGAAGAAGCACATTAAGGGCTTGGAGTCTCCAGACCTTAATCCTATAGAAAATCTGTGGAGGGAGCTGAAGGTTCGAGTTGCCAAACGTCAGCCTCGAAATCTTAATGACTTGGAGAAGATCTGCAAAGAGGAGTGGGACAAAATCCCTCCTGAGATTTGTGCAAACCTGGTGCCCAACTACAAGAAATGTCTGACCTCTGTGATTGCCAACAAGGGTTTTGCCATCAAGTACTAAGTCATGTTTTGCAGAGGGGTCGAATACTTATTTCACTCATTAAAATTCAAATCGATGTGTTTTTTATGGATTGTTTTGTTGTTATTCTGTATCTCACTGTTCAAATAAACATACCATTAAAATTATAGACTGATCATTTCTTTGTAAGTGGGCAAATGTACAAAATCAGCAGGGGATCAAATAATGTTTTCCCTCACTGTATTTCCTGACCCAAAAATGGGATTCAGGCATATAAAAGTTTTCTAGAAACACTTTCCCTCCAGTAGCATTTAGAATTGCCATAATGTAATTTGATTTTAGAAAAACTTACGTTACATCAACTGTGACATAGAGAAACATACAGCAAATAAAAATCAAAGACAGAAAAGTATACTAGTTAGTAAAGAAAGTAAACATTATATAATGCACAATATTTTGTAAATAAATACAAACTGATATAGTGTACCTGGTACAGAAGAGATTCCACTGTAGTTTTGAGCCATATCCTGTATCTCACTAAAGAAATAGTAAAAAAAAAAATACCCTCATTGATTACGAGAATAAATCAAGAAGCATCTCCTTTTATATATGATGTGCTTTTTATACCTTGGTCTATGGTCACTAATTATCACTGTAAAAAGAAGAAGGAATTACTCAAATCACTGGGTTACTAGACATAGATAGTTAGATTAAATTTAAGCAGTTCCCTTTTGTTCACCTAGTCACAAATCTTCACATGAAATTGTAAGGCTGGGATTCAATCGGATCCATGTTAGATCAGTGCAATTGTGCATTTGACATTTAAAACCGAAATCGATCAAATCAGTTGGATTCTAAAATGCCCTTACTTTGTTTCACAATGTCCCAGTGCCTCCACAGAAAAGAAAGGCCAGACACCGCCAAAATTACAAGAACCAAGGTAACTGTTATGTTTTGTCCACCTGTGAAGACAACTGGTGATGCTGTTTTAGTTGGTGGAAGAGAGTTTAGCCATTATTCAAAGCAATGCAATTAAAGTTTATGTTATTTTAAAATGTTAAAAGTTGTAAAAAAAAATTGCTTCAGATAATGCATCTTTGAGCTTCAAAAGCTTCCATAGTCAGTGATTGACTTGGGCCGGAGCTGTCTGGTGCATAAAAATACGACCAATTTAATGTCCTCCTGGTTGGGATCGCAGCTTAGCTTTCAATCCCATGGTTGTGAGGCATAGCTTAGCTTTCTGTTCAAAAATTCTATATCAGGAAAATAAGTACAGACAACAGACTAACCAAATAACTAATTCTAACACCTAGCTTGTAGCATGGTCATTTCATGGTAATTTTTTTTGGTGGCCTAAAGGCACCTGTATAGCTCCACAACAATGTCTGTGTAGGCATTACTGGGCCTCATACGCAAATGTTCGCATGCAGTGCTTCATCATATTTGCCAACTTCTACTGCCGGTCATCAGGGAATACAGCACAATCGCCGTGCCACTCACATCGCTGCTGAAAGGCCAACCACAGCGCCCCTACTGGTCCCCGGAGGCAGAGAAGGTCGTCCTCAACCTGAAGGGCAGGTACACCAACGATCTCATGCTATGCCATCCAGACCTGCTCAAGTTGGGGTGGGGGCAGTCCTCTCCCAGCAGCACAGGACCCCTCCCCAGCTCCATCCTCTACTTACTTCTCCCAGAAGCTAACTGCTGCAACGTGGGTGACCGTGAGCTGCGGTGAAGTTGGCACTGGAGGTGTTGAGACACTGGCTGGTGGGCGCCCGGGAGCTGTTCTGACAGACCACCAGAACCTAGAACAAGTCAGGGCTGCGCGGTGCCTCAACGTCCGCCAGCCCAGATGGTCCCTGTTCTTCGATCGCTTCCAGTTCACTCTGACATACCGACCAGTTATGAAGAATGTCAGGGCGGACGCACTATCCTGCCTTCTTGACCGAGGGCAGAACTGCCAATGGACATGCCAATCCTGCCCGCTCTGTGGGTCCTGTCTCCTGGGACATTGACGAGAACAGTCGTCGAGCAGGGAGATGGGACCCCATACTACCGCCATGCCCCCAGACAAGACCTACGTGCTCCGAAGACTGTGGGGCCGGTTGGTGACCTGGGCACAACCTGCTCTGGGAGAAGTCCTGCTGGGCTGGCATGCGAAGGACTTTACATCAAATATACCTCACTTTGAAAATTCACAAACTGCTTATAGAAATTGTTACCTTAACATTAGTTATATGTAGATTGGGTACATTATTTCAGGCATTCATATGCCTGATATGTGTTTTCTACAGTAGCTTAACATTTATACAATAGTCGGTGAGGTTTTGGCAATTGTTCAGATTTTTCCTTTCTCAATTGTTTTATGTTGTCACAGTTCTATGTTCAGTTCAATTAACCTTCAGTCAATATTGTTTACTTCTGTGACTCATCAGATCCTGTGACTCATCAGTTTACTCCTGTGACTCATGAACCAACTTGGAAAAAGAAAGCTCCAGCCCATAATGAAATCCAAGTCAAGCACTGTCCATAGCTTTCAAATGTAAACATGTTAATGATGAATTACAATTATGTAAAACCTGTATTATTGACAAGACTATAAACTGCACTGTTGCAATATACAGTGTAGCAATCCATGTATTTAAGCATTAAAAATACACTAAACATACACATTACACAATACTGACATGATCTTACCTTCCACATCTTCATCTCTGTTGACCCATAAGACCAGATAATCCCCTGTTGACTTCACTTGACTGATTGGGTGTTTACATTTGCTGTACACACAGCTGTACTTGCCTGAGTCTTGTTTTCTAACTTCTTTCAACAAGAAAACAGATTCAGCACCTTTCTTCATTGGTGCCATTTGCATCCCAACTCCATCCTTGCAAAGGTAAAAATGAACCATGTCCCCGCTTATAGTGATGTCATTAGTTTGACACTTGAAATGTATTGTGGTCCCTTCAGTCACATTAGATGGTCCAGAGAGCTTTGCAGGGTAGATCTCTAAATATAACAAATGACTCAATAAGAAGCAAACTTTAAGTTTCATGTTAACAAAGTCCTAAGAGTTAGTTTAAAATTATTAGGAATGCTATTTGTGTTTAATAAGTGTTTTCTATGCAGTGTCATAGCCTAATATTGACAACACTTCATAGTTTGTTTATCCATATAAATAGCTATACATTTATGTTGTATATGACCATACAACATTGATTTACTGTTTACAGCCTGTTACAGTGCCTTTCAAAAGGATTCACAATATTTAGGATTAACTTTTAACTTTGAGATTCTGAACTTTTATGTGTTGATCATTGGCAATATGTCCTAACTGAATCTATTTTGATTTCAAGCTGGAACACAATTACATGTGCAATAGGGGTCTGAACACATTTGAAAGGCGTGAAAGGCTTTTAAAATATTATTTTAATTATGGAATCTGAGTCATGACTCAGACCCAGCCAAGACAAGCTTTCAGTCAATAGTCCTGACCAGGTTACACTTACAAAAACAGATAGCATTAAGGATGCAGTATATCTGTATTATTTGAATCCTGCAGACAAAGGACCATACATGTAAAACATTTTTAAAATCATTAGGGAGAGATTGAAATTAAACATGATGAGACACAGAGGAATATAAAGGAGGGTAATGCTTTTCTAATATCAGTCTTGGGGATGGATTACAGATTTTTTAATTACATCCAAGGGAGGGTCATTTAATGTATTTATTTGTCAGACGATTGGAATTTACGTATTCACTGGTGTAACATACCCTATTTCTATGGCAACTTTCCCTCTATGTGTCTGGCATATTCATGTCATGAATATAACTCATTATACAGTGGAAAAAAGGCTTGAAAAAACTACCTTCATGGCATCGCAGAATTACGGAAGGACCACAATCGTGAACTAAGTTCTCTACTCAAGAATCTAAGAGTTTCTGTGCAGCAGAATCTGTTCGCTGTAGATTGTCCTGAAATATTAAAGGGAATTGAAGAGAGATGTTCCATAGGGGGAAACATTGAGTGGAAATAATCGTGTGTTGGAGGAGTTGTTGCTACCGAATGTAGAGAACAATCCATGTGGAAAATTAGAATATCAGCGTCCCTACAAGTTGTTTTGCTCCTTTTTCCAATGTCTTTTAGAAAGGGAATGGTTTCAGGATTGCATGCTGAACGCCGATTATGGCATTGCTGTTTTAATATGGAGACGATTATCAGGGACATATCTTGTTAGAGGATGGAAGAAGGAAGCATTGCAATAGGTAATGTGCCATGGATTCCAGTGTGGATTATTTGACTATAGCGGTGCTCTAAACAATGTCCTAAACATTAAGAGTATTGAATGGATGAAATGTGAATTCTGAAAGAAAAATATTCAAATGTTTATTACTTTTAAACAAAATTATGGTGGATTAAGCTGTCCAACAACAATCTTGAACATCAAGGACTGCAGTGCCGATTACCTTCCACCTCCAAGCAGACAGCACTGGCCTAATACCCATGAAAGACCCCGCCAGCTACAAATGGCAATGGCCTGACTGGGATTTGTACACAAGTTATAGCAACATGAAGGGCAATGTACACAGGGAAAACCTCAGCCATGACCTGAATCAGTTGTGAATATACCCACTCTACATAGAGAAGAATACCACATAATTCGCATAATTCTGGGTTGATAGGGAAATATTCAAACAGCATTGTCAAATTTTGGCCAACCCAGGAGTGAAAACTCTGGCAAATGTGATGCATTCCGGAAACTTAGAAAAGAAGATCCTGCATACATGTGTGTTTGGAATGAAGAGATTGCACACCGAGTGTCCATTGAGGTAGTAAACTGCATACTGAAGTGGGAAAAGACAAAACTCAGTCCATACACCCGGTGATCCATGGCACTTTCGGATCTTCTAATCTCGTTCACCAGAAGGAACGATGATCAACGGATCTTCAAATCTTGTTCATTGGACGAAGCGATAAACAAAATCTCTTTCACCGGAAGGAACAATGAAGAAATTAACAGTGATCTATGGATCTTTGAATCTTGTTCACCAGAAGGAACGATGATGAAAATAAACAATGATCTTTAGGCACTTTCATCTGAGAACGATGGAAGGCAAACTGACGAAGAAATATGTCTTTCAATCTTTCTGATCTCCAAGTATCTCATATTATCATCCTCAACGTTTCCAAGTTAGAAACGTTAGTAACAATACATTTTAGGACAGTAGGCTGTTATTCAGCTGTCAAGTCCCGCCCGCTGGGGCGGGACAGGGGGGCTGACTCAAATGAAATGAGTCGAAAGATTAGTTCCTTTTACTGAACGATTCAAAAAGATCCGGATCAGTAAAGTGAATCAAACTTCCCATCACTACAATGAGGTGGTTTAAAGTCACAGTAGAGAATAATTTACTAACATCCCCTCAACATGCAACATGTTCTGAAAATAAAATATCCTAAAGCTTGACTGTGAAAGTTGTTTATAATGTTTTTGTTTTAATTTCATCCTTGGGATCTGTATGCCAGACAGAGCCACAGTCTATTTGAGGGGTAGAAAACGTAGCTGATCACCAAACCAAAACAAGGAGCTACACCTCAACTTCCCCTACATTGCAAGCCACTACCAAGAGCATGAGTCCTCTGCCCATTAAAAAAATAAAGTGCCAAGCTCTGATGACCATGCTCAACTACTTGCCAGCTGCTGCACATTCTTTTTATGAATCACTGCAGACTGAATCGTTTCTTGTTAAACAAAGCTACATAATTAACAGTTTTTTTCTGAGTTTATAATCCCCTGAACCCGTATAATATGTTATTATACATATCTTCTGTAAACATTTCAGAAGATATGTCACCCCACTGTGTGGCGGTGCGAGTGCCAAGCGTGCGTACAATTAGGCAATGGAAAGAAAAAACGAAACTCAAGCGAAGACAGTTCAAGTCTCTTATCTTTCAGTATAATGCAGAATAATGGAGGAGTTTTCCACTTGCAATGCAGCTTTTCGGTAGTGGGAAGAAAAGTTTCCATTCATGAATTGGGACGATGCTAAAAACGCTAATTACAGCTGGGGACAAAGCGGAATAATGGATGGTTGGAAAAAATGACTTTCCATTCTGCACTAACTTTTGGTAAGTGAATTTTTTGATAAATATGATTTTTAGACAAACTATCCATTTAATGGTTCCTCCACAGATGTGCAAGTCACCCATGCCATGTGCACTAATGCACCCCCACACCATCACGGATGTTGGCTTTTGAAATTTGTGCTTATAATCAGATGGATGGTCACTACCCTTTTTAGCCTGGAGGATGATGAGCCTGGAGCCATGATTCCCCAAAAATATTTTTTTCACATTTTTGTGTCACACCCTGATGTGTTTCACCTGTTGTCTTTCCCACCCCCTCGCCAGGCTTTCCCGGTACCCCATTAGCCCTGTGTGTTCTCTGTTCTGGCAGTTGCCAGACCGTCTTGTCTTGTACAGTCATTTCCAACGCTCTATGTGTCTTATTACCCACTCTGCCTGTCATTCTCTTCCCCGGTTGCGACCCTTGCCTGTTTTCCTGGCTAACGAGCCTGCCAGCCCTCCCCTGTACCTTCGACCATCTGACCGCCCAACAACGAACACTGCCTGTCTCCCACTGCAAGTCTGTCTGCTTCACCTGTACCGTCGACAATCTGATCGCCCGATAACAAACACTGCCTGTCCCCCACTATGAGATCGCCTTGTCCCTGTTGCTGCAATAAATACTATGACTCGCACTCTGCCTCTGTGTCCACTTTTGGGTCCCCGCTTGCTTGCCGTTGTGTCATTCTGGATAATGTTTATATATGGTTTCTTCTTTGTATGGTAGAGATTCAACTTGCATTTGCCATCCAATATTTGCCAAAACTTAATTGCTGATCATAGTGTTAAATGCAAAGAGAATGGTTTTCTAAACATTATGTATTATGTATATATTGTATATTGGACCTGCATATTGGACCTGTATATTGGACTTGCATATTCAATTGTACTCTATTTTGTAGTTATTCAATGGTATGATCAAATTGTGGACATTTTAAATGAGAAGATGTTCTGACTCAACTTTAAAAAAAGGTAATCAGTGCTGAAGTTGATAGACTGCCTTTAAATGAACCTTCATACAAATGCATTAACTACATATTGCATTTAAGTTATTTCAAGTTATCTTTAAGATATCTATCTTGAAAATACTTAAAAACATCACACCAGGTGTTGAAGTATCAAACCAAATGTCACATATATAATGAGACAAATTAAAGTTATCACAGGAGATCCACTGAGCTTCCACATTCTAGAAATTAAAACTGCAATCATTTCTTTTTTTCAAAATAACATAACAATATCATTTGTTTTTGGAAGATATGAGTGTGGTGAATTATTTTCAACCATAAAACACCTAATGTGGTACACACAATTAATAATAATAAAATGACTGATTATCGTAAGATGGAAAAATTGTCACATATATGGTTCTTCGTCTGTAAGATTCATTTCTTAAATTAGTGCTTTAAAAATACTGCAGGTGTTGAACAAAGGTCATCTTTTTTCTGCTTGCTTTCTTCGATTACCAGAAACATAATCTATTCATCAGTAATTAAAGATATATTGAAATTAAAATGTATACTTTACTTGAATCTTCACATCGGCTTTGACATTCAACAAGGATGTATTTTGCTGCTGCATGGGGGAAAAAACTATTTAAGTAAAATATTTGTGAAAAAATATATGAAATACATTTATTTTTTTATTTTATGTTATTCGAAAAGTAGAAAATACTCACAAATCCCAAGCCATATAAGTCTTAAGGCTGCCATTAAGTGTTGGTTGAGACTTTAGTGGTGTGAGGCTACGGTGTCAGAGATACTTGATGTATGTATTGTCTGAATCAAAGGTGCAAATGTGCTCCAAAATAGAGATTCAGGAAACAGCAAGACAGTGGTGTTGTTGCTCCTCCTTCTCCTGGTAAGAATGAAGGTACATTTCTATAGGACTTGAAACATGATCAAATTATTATTTACAGTGCAGTCCATTTGTATTTGGACAGTAACACATGTCTTGGACAGTGAAACTAGTTAGCGTGCAGTTTATTTAGGCCGCCCTAAAAATATAAAAATGTTACTGCAGAGTTCTGGGAATATGTACTGTAGACAGATGAGACAAATATATTAACAAGACTAGTGCAACTATAATTAATACTACATAAAGTATTACGAAGTGTTTACATGGTCAGTTACTGAGGAGATTGATTTCTATCAAAATGTTTTAAACATTTTTGTAGCCAGTACCAAAAACAGCTCTGGAAAAAATTAAGAGACAAATGCATAATTATCAGTTTTTCTGTGTTTGAGTAAAATAGTTATGTGTTTGAGTAAAATTAACAGTTTTGTTTTATTCTATATACCACTGACAACATTACCACCAAATTCCAATTAGAGATATTGTCATTTAGAGTATTTACAGTGGATATAAAAAGTATACACACCCCTTAAAATGCCAGGTTCTTGTGAGACAACAATAAATCACTTTTTCCACCTTTAATGTGACTTATAACGTGAACCAACAAATAACTAAAATCTTTGAGGGGGAAAAATAAAAATGATTAAACTCACAATAACCTGATTGCATAAGTGTGCACACCCTTAAACTAATACTTTGTTGAAGCACCTTTTGATTTTATTACAGCACTCAGTCTTTTTGGGTAAGAGTCTATTAGCATGGCACATCTTGACGTGGCAAGAAGCGCTCCAAATTTGTCAGATTGTGAGGACATTTCCTGTGCACAGCCCTCTTCAGATCACTCCACATATGTTCAGGTCTGGGCTCTGGCAGGGCCATTCCAAAAGGTTAATCTTCTTCTGGTGAAGCCATGTTTTTGTGGATTTGGATGTGTGCTTTGGGTTGTTGTCGTGCTGAAAGGTGAACTTCCTCTTCATCATAAGCTTTCTAACGGACGCCTGAAGGTTTTGTGACACAGGGAATCTAATAGTTTAGTTAGATAGTAGTCGAAATGATCAAGACAGTATACAGAACAAAGTAGAACTGAAACAAACTGAAATGGTTTCTATAATTCAGGAATGATTCAACATAACATATTATACAAACAAAGCCACCTTGGTGGAAAACAGTGAAAAACACAGGAACTCAACATAATTTTATTTAGCTTGTTTTAACTACTCATATCAAGTCTAAATTATCTGAAATTAATGGAAAAATAATAGAGCTGTAAGATAAATCAAAAAGGCCTGGCCTAGTTTTGAAAAAGTGTTTGATAAAGTCCATTTCGATTTTTTATAAATGTATGACGTATTTCAATTTAAGTACATCTATTATACAATGGTTGAAGGTGATGTATTGTGACCCCAAATGTAGAATCATAAATTATGGTTTTCTTTCAAACCGTTTTAGATAAGGTAGGGGAGTAAAGCAGGGATGCCCATTATCCTCGTATTTATTCATAATGGCCATACCATACCATCTTCTTCCGCTTCATCCGGGGCCGGGTCGCGGGGGCAGCAGTCTAAGCAGGGATGCCCAGACCTCCCTCTCCCCAGACACTTCCTCTAGCTCTTCCGGGGGGACACCGAGGCGTTCCCAGGCCAGCCGGGAGACATAGTCCCTCCAGCGTGTCCTAGGTCTTCCCCGGGGTCTCCTCCCGGTGGGACGGGACCGGAACACCTTCCCAGGAAGGCGTTCCGGAGGCATCCGAAAAAGATGCCCAAGCCACCTCAGCTGACCCCTCTCGATGTGGAGGAGCAGCGGCTCTACTCTGAGCTCCTCCCGGGTGACCGAGCTTCTCACCCTATCTCTAAGGGATCGCCCGGCCACCCTGCGGAGAAAGCTCATTTCGGCCGCCTGTATCCGGGATCTTGTCCTTTTGGTCATGACCCAAAGCTCATGACCATAGGTGAGAGTAGGAACGTAGATTGACTGGTAAATCGAGAGCTTCGCCTTGCGGCTCAGCTCTTTCTTCACCACGACAGACCGATACATCGACTGCATTACTGCAGAAGCTGCACCGATCCATCTGTCAATCTCCCGTTCCATCCTTCCCTCACTCGTGAACAAGACCCCTAGATACTTAAACTCCTCCACTTGAGGCAAGCACTCTCCACCAACCTGAAGTGGGCAAGCCACCCTTTTCCGACTGAGGACCATGGCCATATAATGGCCATATAAATCAAAATTAGAACAAATAACAAAATTTAGGGTTTTGAAATCCATGGATTAAAAGCAAAAGTCCAAAAGTATTGACTGTAAGAAAATAAAATCGTTACTGAAATATTTCATTGTACGAAAAAAAATATTCAATCGTATAAAAAGAAATAGATTCAAGCATGGATAAAGTGTATGCTAAAATAATTAAACCGATTTTCACGTCCGATCTTAAAATGTCTTCATTCAAACATGTTTTCTCCACGTTCGCTTCTTCTTACGATTACAATTTCTTCCCACCTTTGTTCAAATTGTGTTTTTTCAAAACCAAGTTTTGAGCATCTATTGGCATGGAGGCAGGGTTTTATCTGGTTATTGAATTCTCCCACCTGATTAGCCATGAATCACACCAGTATAAGGTGAAAATCAAAGCCTTTCCATGCACTGCTTTCCCAATGCAATCTGTGGATAGAAGTTTAAGAATTGTATAAACTAGGCTAAATGTGTGGGGAATGTGTGCTAAATGTGTGCTTTCAGTGTATCTGAGAGACTTTCAGTTTAAATTGTTGTACAGAATTCTGGCCACCAAAGAATTCTTAGATTATGGGGAATTGAGCAGTCGCCCGTGTACCGACTATGTCAGGACGAAACAGAAACCATAGGTCATCTATTTGGTACTGTCCTATGGTCGCAAAATTCAGGATTCAAGTTCAAAATGGGTTTTTCTGTCACAGAGTCACCCTGGAAGTGAGTTTACAGGGAGTCATATTGGGTGACCTGAGAGGCAATGGTCAATCAATTGAAAACATGATTCTTCTCCTTGGTAAAACGTTCATTTTCTCATTCCTCATGTGTTGTAAAGAATCATAGTAAGATCGAGAAATGTATTGCAGCTGGTAATGAACAAATGTCTATCTAGTCCGGTGGTGGTTATGGCTTGTGCTCTGGGGTACCTCAGATTGTGTGGCTTGTGGGTGGTGCACCTTCTTTTATTGTAACATATGATAAAACTGCTGTCTGCTATGGACTGCTGGAGAAGTATTGTGACATATATTACATCCTCCAATCCTCCCCGATATGTGACCTGAGGTGTGGCCGAAGAGGGCTTGTTAGCCAATGATGGGTAAGAGCCCAACAGTGATGTCGGGACAATCTAAGACATGCACAGTTGTGCATCTGGTCACAATATACATACCCGAGGTAAATGTTTACATAATCCAGAATAGGGAACTGTGCTGAACAAATAGCACAAGACCAAGAACATTTGGTGCTTTCCAAGTCCAGGGAAGTTTTCGAATGTCACTCAGACAAATGCACTGGATTCCCAACTGCACACATTTGTACATTCTCACTGGAGATTGGTGCACCAACCCACATGCCGATTATTTTTGTGGTTTTTCTGGAGCATTGACCCTCACATCTCCGGGATATAAAAGCAAGGGACGCTTATACACTCACCTAAAGGATTATTAGGAACACCTCTCATTAATGCAATTATCTAATCAACCAATCACATGGCAGTTGCTTCAATGCATTTAGGGGTGTGGTCCTGGTCAAGACAATCTCCTGAACTCCAAACTGAATGTCATGGGAAAGAAAGGTGATTTTACGCAATTTTGAGCGTGGCATGGTTATTGGTGCCAGACGGGCCGGTCTGAGTATTTCACAATCTGCTCAGTTACTGGGATTTTCACGCACAACCATTTCTAGGGTTTACAAAGAATGGTGTGAAAAGGGAAAAACATCCAGTATGCGGCAGTCCTGTGGGCCAAAATGCCTTGTTGATGCTAGAGGTCAGAGGAGATTGGGCCGACTGATTCAAGCTGATAGAAGAGCAACTTTGACTGAAATAACCACTCGTTACAACCGAGGTATGCAGCAAAGCATTTGTGAAGCCACAACACGCACAACCTTGAGGCGGATGGGCTACAACAGAAGAAGACCCCACCGGGTACCACTCATCTCCACTACAAATAGGAAAAAGAGGCTACAATTTGCACGAGCTCACCAAAATTGGACAGTTGAAGACTGGAAGAATGTTGCCTGGTCTGATGAGTCTCGATTTCTGTTGAGACATTCAGATGGTAGAGTCAGAATTTGGCGTAAACAGAATGAGGACATGGATCCATCATGCCTTGTTACCACTGTGCAGGCTGCTGGTGGTGTAATGGTGTGGGGGATGTTTTCTTGGCACACTTTAGGCCCCTTAGTGCCATTTTGGGCATCATTAAAATGCCACGGCCTACCTGAGCATTGTTTCTGACCATGTCCATCCCTTTATGACCACCATGTACCCATCCTCTGATGGCTACTTCCAGCAGGATAATGCACCATGTCACAAAGCTCGAATCATTTCAAATTGGTTTCTTGAACATGACAATGAGTTCACTGTACTTGAATGGCCCCCACAGTCACCAGATCTCAACCCAATAGAGCATCTTTGGGATGTGGTGGAACAGGAGCTTCGTGCCCTGGATGTGCATCCCACAAATCTCCATCAACTGCAAGATGCTATCCTATCAATATGGGCCAACATTTCTAAAGAATGCTTTCAGCACCTTGTTGAATCAATGCCACGTAGAATTAAGTTCTGAAGGCGAAAGGGGGTCAAACACAGTATTAGTATGGTGTTCCTAATAATCCTGTAGGTGAGTGTATAATATTGTGTTTGTCAGTCTGTATTTTGAGTCTTTTTGTGTCTATTTTGTTTTTGTGAATGAGTTTGAAATTCTGTATTGGAAAAAGAAAAAAAGGGAAAAAAGCGTTGGTGCAGAAATGTTGCTATTAATGAGTAGAAAAAATTTAATTGACTTGGTTGACATTAATGACTGACCTGCACAGTGAAATTAAATATATCTATTAGGTAACTTGATTGTGTAGAAATACTGCCAATATTCATTTCGCTAACTGGATGATTGAAACTTGAACTCATCTGCAACCATCTTCCCTCTGCTATGTTGACAGTTCATCAGCCTAAAATGATGCTGAATTGTAAAATGTGTGAACATAAATCATTCTGTTAACATACACCATAATTCATTCAATTGTCATTTGTAATTCTGAAAGCACGTCTTAAACATACAGACAAGATGAAGTACATTGCTTTAAACACTGGTGTTTTTCCTACAGTGGCCTCAGGTTTTGGTCTGCGATGTCCTTTAGGTATATTAAACTAAACAAATGCAGCACACTTGTCTTACCACAGTGGAAACTGTATAGGGAAGCATGTATATGCAAATACATGTAAAATTGTAAAATGTGGAAAAATAAATCATACTTATTACACAATATTTTATTCATACAAATAATTATGTTTTGTTATTTTGAAAGCATGTTATAAACATGGAGACTAAGCATAAACAGAACTAAGGCATTCCTAAGCAGGATTCCATGTGTCAAATGTATCCGTTAAATGCAACTCGCAAGTATGTAAGGCCACTCACAAATATATCAGCATTCACAAATATGTGGAGCAACTCACAAATATGTAAGGCTCCTTACAAATGCAATGCAATCACTAATATATAAAATGTAAATGATAAATGCCATGACATTTTCAATATATTTGAACATAAAACAGTTGTCTTACATGTACTTTCTAATCATCCTTCATTTTGTTAACGACTACTTCTTTGTTTTTGACTTGCTTGTAAAACTGTCTGAACATTACTTACTGAATGTGATTTCTATATGACAGCTGAATTATATATATATACAGCTGCGGAAAAAATTAAGAGACTATTTCACCTTTTTCTTTCCTTTCCAAAAAAGTTAGAAAGGAAAGTTTTGAGTGAGGAACAGAAGCGTTAAATTTGGAGTGATCTATTAATTTTAACCCTTCTGTTCCTCACTCAAAACCTTCCTTGTCAACTCTTTTGGAAAGGAAAGCAAAATGTGTAGTGGTCTCTTAATTTTTTTCTGGAGCTGAATATTAACAGTTCTCCAAAGGTATGCAAACTTTTGAGCACAACTGTACAACTGGACTTCATGTGTCCAGATTTAGTTGACCAGAGAACAATCCTAAACAAAGTACTTTGACTTATCTCTGAAACACTTAGTATTTTGGCAGATGGCCTGGGGAGACTGAAAGTTTTCAGAGTTGTGGATAGTCTGGTTGGTGTGAACAAGGAAATGTGAGTCAATGTGGATCTCCTGGAGGTTGAACAAAAGAATGACCTCATGCAGGAAGTTGTATGTGAGGTCACATTCAGCACAGTCCTGGACATATTGTAGCCTTTTTAGGCAATAGGCAGATGTGCCAAAAAAAAGGCCTTGCAGTAGTCCAGATGGGATGAGATGTGAGCGTTGATGAGTAACCTAGCGGACATTTTTGACAGCATTGTTCGTGTTCTTGCAATGTTCTGTGGATGAAAACGTTTTGACATTGGTGACTTTTGATGTAGGCCTTCAAGAAGAGCTGACTGATGCTAATTGTCATAACCAGTTTGCAAATGTGGTTCAAAATGTTACAACGATTACAACAAAACTTATAGCAAAACAAATTGCCATTGAACAAAGTAACATTGGTGTTTGAATATAGATTGCTAATGTATTTCTCAAATTTTCTATGAATCATTTTTCTCTGTAAAGCTAATTGTCCCAGAGGACAACTTAATATTCAATGGAAATGAAACAGCCCTTTGTTTCACTAAATGTTTTCGTGCCACATTAGAATGGAGACTACAATAAACTTTCTGACCTCATAGATCTCCGTTGGGTAATGGCTGCTTGGCTCTCCTGTCTACAATATATGAACATATACAGTAAATTAGCATGTCAACAAAAACATATGATACAGGAATGCAGAAAATGTAATGTTTGCACATAGTTAAGGCCTTTTAAATGTAGTAATGCATGTTCATGAGCGGTTATTAGTGCAAAGGGCATTAATTATAATGTGTTAAATATGCACATTATAATATAATATTTAATAATCATAATAATACATTATATTTATATAGCGCTTTTCAGGGACCCAAAACGCTATTTGTGTGTGTAATGCATTATAAAGAGAGTATTCTTCACTCGGTAGTTGAAAACTCAGTGTCAACAAAATTTGAAAATCATCATAATTACCTGTTTTGGAACAACAGGAGCCGACAACCACTACAATCAGAAGCAGTATGACCACAACAGCGGAACTCATTATTCGGATTAAATTGATCAGTAGCACATCATTCGCAGCCTCTAATAAAGAGAGTAAATGTAGAAAGTCATTATTATTTAAAATACCTTATTCAATCTAAGTTTAGCCATGTGTTCACTGGCAAGGAATAACCTCTCCATCATCTGCCACACTCTAACACTTCACCGAGCATCAGTAAGGACCCATGTTACTACAACGGAAGTAAAGAGCTAATGGCCAGAAGAATTGTCAGGTTGGGTACAACTTTATCTTTTGTAACAATAACATTTACTCATAGCATTTTAAGATACAAAGTTATCTTAACTACTTCCTCAAAGTTAGCCAACCTCATTAAGTTGCCTTACTATACTTTATATGTAGAATCAGTGCATTATTTTAAGCAGTGGGTATACAAATGGTTTGACATTTTCTATTTTAACCTAACATTTAAACAATAGCCTAATGGTTACTGTATTTTGTGCTTCACAAGTACAGTGAAAGGACATGGTAGATCAATTCAGAGACCAGCAACCTCCTAATTAAATGTACATAGACTACAAGTAGATACTGAACAACATTTAAGTGCCTTGACACCATGGTGTAATGGACCAACTAGGAAAAAGAAAGTTATTGCACTAAATTAAATCCAAGTCAAGCACTGTCCATAGCTTACAAACATTAACAATGTTTAATTGTTTGAGAGAACTACAACCCCATTTACAAAAAAGTTGGGACGCTGCAATTTTTTAAAATAAAAACATAATGAAATGATTTTTATAAAGTTCAAAAGCCAGCATCCATAATGGCATTAATGCACATGGCATGGGTGACTTCTGTGAAGGCACCGTAACATCTGTGAAGGCACCATTAATGCTGAACAATATATGCATGTTTTGGAGCAACATATGCTCCCATCCATACAACATCTTTCTCAGGGAAGACCTTGCTTATTTCAGCAAGACAATGCCAAACCACATTCTGCATATATTAGTGTACAACAGCATGGCTCCATAGTAAAAGAGTTCAGGTGCTAAACTGGCCTGCTTGCAGTCCAGGCCTGTCACCCGTTGAAAACATTTAGCGCAGTATGAAATGAAAAATACGAAAAATCCTTTATCAAGCAAGAATGGGAATACATTTCACTTTCAAAACTACATCAATTGGTCTCCTCAGTTCCCAAACACTTAGAGTATTGTCAAAAGAAGAAGAGATGCAACACAGTGGTAAACATGGCCCTGTCCCAACTTTTTTGAAATTAGCGTGTATTTTTCCAAAAAACTATAAATGTTCCCTGTTTCAAAATTTGTCTTTGCACTATTTTCAATTAAATGTAGGGATAAATTATTTGCACATCATTGCATTCTTTTTTTATTTGCATTTCACAGAGCATCACATGTTTTTGGGAAAAAGGGTTGTAAATTAATTTAACACATTTTGCTGGTTCAAAGCACACAAATGGATTCACATAGACAATACCTACTATAGATTTAATTTTCTTCAATTGGTCAGCATATCTTCTGAATAGATTCTACATACTATACAGGTTCAAGGGATCATATACTCACAGAAAAAATAACTGTTAACTATGTAGCTTTGTATAACAAGAAATTATTCACTCTGCAGTGATTCATAAAAAGAGTGTGCAGCAGCTGGTAAGTAGCTGGTCCATAGATCTTGGTACTGGTAGAATCAGTGCTTTTTCCGCCTCCAGGCATTATATTATATTTATGTCCCCAGGTATTACATGGTATTATCAAGCAAAATGTCCTGCACTTTGTCCAAATTATTTCTTAGATGTTATGGTTTTTTTAAATATAATTTTGGCCAACCACTTCAAGGTGTTATATGCTCTCATGATACTATCATTTATGCCATACAGCTACATTTCATTTATTTGTTATGCTCAGTCCTGTTTTTTTCAGTCCTGTTACTCATATGAAGGGTAACAGGACTGAATAAAAGTAACAGAAGTGCAAAGTTTAAATGAAATCATTTTAAATATGTTTGGTATATATATATTTCATTTCATGCAGCATTCCAATTTTGGGGGAAATGGGGTTGTAATAACAAAAATATGCAGGGCCTGTATTGCTAAGTATGTAAACTGCACTGTTTCAATATACAGTGTTGCAATCTATGTATCTAAACATTAAAACATACACAATATTGACATGATCTTACCTTTCACATCTTCATATCCATTGACCCGTAAAACCAGATAATCCCCTGTTGACTTCACTTGACTGGCTGGGAGTTTACATTTGCTGTACACACAGCTGTACTTGCCCGAGTCTTGTTTTTTAACTTCTTTCAGCAAGAAAACAGATTCAGCATCTTTCTTTAGAGGTGTCATTTGTATCCCAACTCCATCCTTACAAAGGTAAAAATGAACCATGTCCCCGCTTATAGTGATGTTATTAGTTTGACACTTGAAATGTATTGTGGTCCCTTCAGTCACATTAGATGGTCCAAAGAGCTTTGTGGGGTAGATCTCTGTATATAACAAAATACACAATGAGAAGAAAACTTTAACCTTCTGTTAAATACAGTATAAAAGGTGTTAATTATTCAGAATGGAATTTCTGTTTTTAAGGGTTTTGCATGCTGTGTCGTTGTTTGGTTAGTAGAAGTCTGTGAATAGATGAACACGTCATAGTATATCTATTCACATAAATAACAATAAATATATTCTGTATATTACCATAGAACATTGATTTAATTGCTTCTTAAAGTGCCTCTCAGACTTATTTGCAATTTACAAGTTTTATTTTTCATGTTGACCTTATGGACATTTTTTGTGAGGATCAGTGGCAATAACTCCTAGATTAACCTATTCTGATTTCAATTTGGAACACAATAAAATGTGTCAAATTGGTGTGAATACTTCACAAAAGCTTTATAAATGGGTGCACAACATATTTTTAAATGATATAATCTGAGACATGACTCAGTCCCGGCCAAGACAAGCAATCAATTATGGGTTTTCTTAAATAAACAAATTGTGTTCAGGATGCAGTATACCTATATAATTTCCTAAAATACATGAAGTGCTTCAAAAATACTGCAGGTTTTTAACTGAGTTTTATTTTTTTTTCTGTTCACTTGCCTTGGTTACCAAAATAGTAATATACTCATCAGTCATTATAGTTTTTTCCTTTCATTAATATTAAAATGTATACTTTACTTGTATCATCACATTTGTTTTGACATTCCACAAGGATGTATTTTGCTGCTGCATGGAAAACAAAACATTTCAGTAAAATATTTTGTTCAGAAAAATGAAGTACATTTCTCTTTTTTGGTGTCAATTGAAAAATGTCTAATACTCACAAATCCCAAGCCATATAAGTCTTATAGCTGCCATGATATTTTGGTTCAGACTTTAGTGGCGTAAAGTCGTGGTGTCAGAGATAGGTGGTAAGAACGTATTATGTGAATCAAATGTGCAAAAGTGCTCCAAAGCACGGGTTCAAGAAACTGCAAGACAGTGAGGCTGTTGCTCCTCCTTCTCCTGGTAAGAATCAGGTTACAGTGGATATAAAAGTCTAAACACCCCTGTTAAAATGCCAGGTTCTTGTGATGTAAAAGAATGAGACAAAGATAAATCATGTCGGAACCTTTTCCACCTTTAATGTGACCCATAACGTGAACAATTCAATTAAAAAACAAACTGAAATCTTTGAAGGGGAAAAATAACAAATAAAAAACTCACAATAACCTGGTTGCCTAAGTGTGCCCACCCTGAAACTAATACTTTGTTGAAGCACCTTTTGATTTTATTACAGCACTCAGTCTGTTTGGATAGGAGTCTATTAGCATGGCACATCTTCACGTGACAATATTTGCCCACTTTTCTGTGCAAAAGCGTTCAAAATCTGTCAGATTGTGAGAACATCTCCTGTGCACAGCCCTCTTCAGATGACCCCACAGATGTTCAATTGGATTCAGGTCTGGGCTCTGGCTGGGCCATTCCAAAGCATTTTTGAAGCGTACGATCACACCGGTGTGATTAGAACGTATTTTTTAGAACGTATTTTTTTTGACGTAACAATGGCTGGTCAGACCGCCCTGTTATTTACTCACATTTAGCTCAAACAGCATTTATAACTTTATTTCCTGATTGTAATTGTTTCAAGACCAAACTATGATATTAACCAGGGAGCAAGCATAAAAAAGTGTTACTTACGTACCAACAGGCAGCCAACACTAGCAGTTAGATTTTCTACAATAAACATAATACGCAAAAACGAATTATATTAGCGACTACTATAGAGCATCTAACCATTTCCTGAAAGAACTGACAACCGGTCAAAAAGTTTCAAGTTACGTTACCTGTTGAGGGTGCTGCTATGCTTTTTATCAACCAAAGATAAAGAAAGGTGAGTAACTCTAAGACCTGATGGTCATTTACATTTGCCAGTCTTTCGGACAGATTTGCCATCCTGGGAAAACTATGATCTTCATTTTAGCTGCACTGCATTACAGGTCACACTTTGTTAGCTAGCGGTTAGCTGACGTTTGCTAGCTAGCTACAGTTACACATAAACCAGCTTCTGCAGCTCTTTGAATTTGAGTCAAAAAGAGAAGCTTGCAATGAAATGTATTTAGTGTTCCTTACCTGGCTGGCAAAGTGACTGTTCATGTCAACCGTCTGAACGCCACTCAATGCATGTAGCTAACGTGGGGTTAATCCAGTCAGTTTGTTTTGGTAGGGTTCATGCACAATAGCTCAATTGGCAGATCTAGCAGCGAACCGATGGCGCAAACTAAAACAGTATTACTACTTTTGTTGAGAAAAAAGTTCAACGTAATCTTAAAAAAATCTACCTTTTCACTGATCGCATTTGTCCATTACTAAATGCAAGAATCGGAATTTATAATTTTTTGAGAGCTTCTGAATAATTACGTAAAACAATTTAAACACCACCTATTGCCTGATAGATTGCGTATGTTTTATTGATACAACAAGAGAAGCGTTTCAGTATCTTTCTCGCCGCGATCTTTAGAAATAGGACAGCATTTTTAAGATTGGTTCATAATTATTCAATATACATTTTTAACAGTTACTACCGGTAGAAGTTTGTTAATATAATTTAAATAAAAAAATAGATGCATAACTAGTAAGCAGCATGGTGTTTTTGGGAAGCTGCAGATTAAATGTATTGTGACGTCACAATCAAATTCTGGAACTCTGAGTGAGTGCTGAACTCACGCGCAAAAAAACTCACTCTGGGGGGCCGTTAAGGCATATTTGAAACTCACGCGTGAAAAGGTCAATCTTCTTCTGGTGAAGCCATGCTTTTGTGGATTTGGATGTATGCTTTGGGTCGTTGTCGTGCTGAAAGGTGAACTTCATCTTCAGCTTTCTAACGGATGCCTGAAAGTTTTGTGCCAAAATTGCATGGTATTTGGAACTGTTCATAATTCCCTCCACCTTGACTAAGGCCCTGGTTCCAGCTGAAGAAACACCGCCCCAAAGCACGATGCTGCCACCAACATGCTTCACTGTGGGTGTGTGCAGTGTTGTTTTTGTGCCAAACCTACCTTTTTGAATTATGGCCAAGAAGTTAAACCTTGGTTTCATCAGACCATAACACATTTTCCCACGTACTTTTTGGAGTCTTGATGTTTGTTTTTGCAAACTTCAGCCGGGCTTGGATGTTTTTCTTTGTAAGAAAAGGCTTCCGTCTTGCCACCCTACCTTATAGTCCATTCATATGAAGAATACGGGAGATTGTTGTCACATGTAGCACACAGCCAGAAATTCCTGCAGTTCTTTGAATGTTGCTGTAGGCCTCTTGGAAGCCTCCCTGACCAGTTTTCTTCTAATTTTTTCATCAATTTTGGTGGGACGTCCAGTTCTTGTTATTGTCTCTGTGGTGCCATATTTTCTCTACTTGATGATGACTGTCTTCACTCTGTTCCATGGTATATCTAATGATTTGGAAATTATTTTGTACTCTTTTGTAAGCTCTCTGCGGACCATGGCTTTTGCTCTGAGATGCAACTAACGTAAGCAATGCAAAAATGTCAGGAAAATCCTACTTTATTTGTAATTAATCAGTCCCTTTAAATGATGGCAGGTGTGTAATGACTTCTCTTTAACATGAGTTTGAATGTGATTTCTTAATTCTGAACACAGCCACATCCCCAGTTATAAGAGGTTGTCCACACTTATGCAATCAGGTTATTGTAAGGTTTATATTTTTCATTTTTCCCCCTCTGAGATTTCAGTTTTATTTTCAAATGAATTGTTCACGTTATGGTTCACATTAAAGGTGGAAAATGTTCTGACATTATTTATCTTTGTCTCATTCAAAGAAATATGGCATTTTCACAGGAGTGTGTAGAATTTTTATATCAACTGTATGTGTATAAGTATGTATATACCTAGATGCACTGTGCTATCCTGCACTATTGTTGCCATCACCATGTTTACTCATTTTGTGACCACTTTGAACAAAGTTGAGTAATTGCAAATGTACACTTACCTAAAGGATTATTAGGAACACCTGTTCAATTTCTCATTAATGCAATTATCTAACCAACAAATCACATGGCAGTTGCTTCAATGCATTTAGGGGTGTGTTCCTGGTCAAGACAATCTCCTGAACTCCAAACTGAATGTCAGAATGGGAAAGAAATGTGATTTAAGCAATTTTGAGCGTGGCATGTTTGTTGGTGCCAGACGGGCCGGTCTGAGTATTTCACAATCTGCTCAGTTACTGGGATTTTCATGCACAACCATTTCTAGGGTTTACAAAGAATGGTGTGAAAAGGGAAAAACATCCAGTATGCGGCAGTCCTGTGGGCGAAAATGCCTTGTTGATGCTAGAGGTCAGAGGAGAATGGGCCGACTGATTCAAGCTGATTGAAGAGCAACTTTGACTGAAATAACCACTCGTTACAACCGAGGTATGCAGCAAAGCATTTGTGAAGCCACAACACGCACAACCTTGAGGCGGATGGGCTACAACAGCAGAAGACCCCACCGGGTACCACTCATCTCCACTACAAATAGGAAAAAGAGGCTACAATTTGCACAAGCTCACCAAAATTGGACAGTTGAAGACTGGAAGAATGTTGCCTGATCTGATGAGTCTCGATTTCTGTTGAGACATTCAGATGGTAGAGTCAGAATTTGGCGTACACAGAATGAGAACATGGATCCATCATGCCTTGTTACCACTGTGCAGGCTGCTGGTGGTGGTGTAATGGTGTGGGGGATGTTTTCTTGGCACACTTTAGGCCCCTTAGTGCCATTTTGGGCATCATTAAAATGCCACGGCCTACCTGAGCATTGTTTCTGACAATGTCCATCCCTTTATGACCACCATGTACCCATCCTCTGATGGCTACTTCCAGCAGGATAATGCACCATGTCACAAAGCTCGAATAATTTCAAATTGGTTTCTTGAACATGACAATGAGTTCACTATACTGAAATGGCCCCCACAGTCACCAGATCTCAACCTAATAGAGCATCTTTGGGATGTTGTGGAACGGGAGCTTCATGCCCTGGATGTGCATCCCACAAATCTCCATCAACTGCAAGATGCTATCCTATCAATATGGGCCAACATTTCTAAAGAATGCTTTCAGCACCTTGTTGAATCAATGCCACGTAGAATTAAGGCAGTAAATGTTTTCGTGCCACATTAGAATGGAGACTACAATAAACCTCATAGATCTCCGTTGGGTAATCGCTGCTTGGCTCTCCTGTCTACAATATATGAACATATACAGTAAATTAGCATGTCAACAAAAACATATGATACAGGAATGCAGAAAATGTAATGTTTGCACATAGTTAAGGCCTTTTAAATGTAGTAATGCATGTTCATGAGAGGTTATTAGTCCAAAGGGCATTAATTATAATGTGTTAAATATGCACATTATAATATAATATTTAATAATCATAATAATACATTATATTTATATAGCGCTTTTCAGGGACCCAAAACGCTATTTGTGTGTGTAATGCATTATAAAGAGAGTATTCTTCACTCGGTAGTTGAAAACTCAGTATCAACAATATTGGAAAATCATCATAATTACCTGTTTTGGAACAACAGGAGCCGACAACCACTACAATCAGAAGCAGTATGACCACAACAGCCTAACTCATTATTTGGATTACATTGATCAGTAGCACATCATTCGCAGCCTCTAATATTGAGAGTAAATTTAGAAAGTCATTATTATTTAAAATACCTTATTCAATCTAAGTTTAGCCATGTGGTCACTGGCATGGAATAACCTCTCCATCATCTGCTACACTCTAACACTTCACCGAGCAACAGTAAGGACCCATGTTACTACAAAGGAAGTAAAGAGCTAATGGCCAGAAGAATTGTCAGGTTGGGTACAACTTTGTCTTTTGTAACAATAACATTTACTCCTAGCATTTTAAGTTAAAAAGTTATCTTAACTACTTCCTCAAAGTTAGCCAACCTAATGGTTACTGTATTTTGTGCTTCACAAGTACAGTGATAGGACATGGTAGATCAATTCAGAGACCAGCAACCTCCTAATTAAATGTACATAGACTACAAGTAGATACTGAACAACATTTAAGTGCCTTGACACCATGGTGTAATGGACCAACTAGGAAAAAGAAAGTTATTGCGCTAAATTAAATCCCAGTCAAGTACTGTCCATAGCTTACAAACATTAACAATGTTTAATTGTTTGAGAGAACTACAACCCGATTTACATTTTTTAAAAATAAAAACAGAATGCAATGATTTTTATAAAGTTCAAAAGCCAGCATCCATAATGGCATTAGTGCACATGGCATGGGTGACTTCTGTGAAGGCACTGTTACATCTGTGAAGGCACCATTAATGCTGAACAATATATGCATGTTTTGGAGCAACATATGCTGCCATCCATACAACATCTTTCTCAGGGAAGACCTTGCTTATTTCAGCAAGACAATGCCAAACCACATTCTGCATATATTAGTGTACAACAGCATGGCTCCATAGTAAAAGAGTTCAGGTGCTAAACTGGCCTGCTTGCAGTCCAGGCCTGTCATTTGGCGCAGTATGAAATGAAAACTACGAAAAATCCTTTATCAAGCAAGAATGGGAATATATTTCACTTTCAAAACTACATCAATTGGTCTCCTCAGTTCCCAAACACTTAGAGTATTGTTAAAAGAAGAAGAGATGCAACACAGTGGTAACAGTTTGCACTATTTTCAATTAAATGTAGGCATAAATTATTTGCACATCATTGCATTCTTTTTTTATTTGCATTTCACAGAGCATCACAAGTTTTTGGGAAAAAGGGTTTTCAATTAATTTAACACATTTTGCTGGTTCAAATCATACACAAATGGATTCACATAGACAACACCTACTATACATTTCATTTTCTTCAATTGGTCAGCATATCTTCTGAAATGTTTTCAGATTCTACATACTATACAGGTTCAAGGGATCATATACTCACAGAAAAAATAACTGTTAATTATGTAGCTTTGTATAACAAGAAATTATTCACTCTGCAGTGATTTATAAAAAGAGTGTGCAGCAGCTAGTAAGTAGTTGGTCAATAGATCTTGGTACTTGGGCTATTCCGCCCAAGAATCAGTGCCTTTTCCGCCCCCAGGCATTATATTATATTTACGTCCCCAGGTATTACATGATATTATCAAGCAAAGTGCCTTGCACTTTGTCCAAATTATTTCTTAGATGTTGTGTTTTTTTTAAATATAATTTTGGTAAACCACTTCAAGGTGTTATATGTTCTCATGATACTATCATTTATGCCATATAGCTACATTTCATTTATTTGTTATGTTCAGTCCTGTTACTTTCAGTCCTGTTACTTATATGAAGGGTAACAGGACTGAATAAAAGTAACAGGAGTGCAAAGTTTAAATGAAATCATTTTAAATATGTTTGGTATATATATTGCATTTCATGCAGCATTCCAATTTTGGGGGAAATGGGGTTGTAATAAAAAAATAAATATGCAGGACCTGTATTGCTAAGTATGTAAACTGCACTGTTTCAATATACAGTGTAGCAATCTATGTATCTAAACATTAAAACATACACAATATTGACATGATCTTACCTTTCACATCTTCATCTCCGTTGACCTGTAAAACCAGATAATCCCCTGTTGACTCCACTTGACTGGCTGGGTGTTTACATATGCTGTACACACAGCTGTACTTGCCCGAGTCTTGTTTTTTAACTTCTTTCAGCAAGAAAACAGATTCAGCATCTTTCTTTAGAGGTGTAATTTTTATCCCAACTCCATCCTTGCAAAGGTAAAAATGAACCATGTCCCCGCTTATAGTGATGTTATTAGTTTGACACTTGAAATGTATTGTGGTCCCTTCAGTCACATTAGATGGTCCAAAGAGCTTTGTGGGGTAGATCTCTGCATATAACAAAATACACAATGAGAAGCAAACTTTAACCTTCTGTTAAACACAGTATAAAAGGTGTTAATTATTCAGAATGGAATTTCAGTTTTTTAAGGGTGATTAGTAGAAGTCTGTGAATAGACTTATTTGCAAGTTTTATTTTTCATGTTGACCTTATGGACATTTTTTGTGAGGATCAGTGGCAATAACTCCTAGATTAACCTATTCTGATTTCAATTTGGAACACAATAAAATGTGTCAAATAGGTGTGAATACTTCACAAAAGCTTTATAAATGGGTGCACAACATATTTTTAAATGATATAATCTGAGACATGACTCAAGCAATCAATTAGGGGTTCCCTTAAATAAACAAATTGTGTTCAGGATGCAGTATACTTATATTATTTCCTAAAATACATGAAATGCTTCAAAAATACTGCAGGTTTTGAACTGAGGTTTTTTTATTTTTCTGCTCACTTGCCTTGGTTACAAAAAAGGAATATATTCATCAGTCATTAAAGTTATTTCCTTTCATTAATATTAAAATTTATACTTTACTTGTATCATCACATTTGTTTTGACATTCAACAAGGATGTATTTTGCTGCTGCATGGAAAACAAAACAATTTCAGCACAATAATTTTGTTCATAAAAATGAAGTACATTTCTCTTTTTTGGTGTAAATTGAAAAATTGTCTAATACTCACAAATCCCAAGCCATATAAGTCTTATAGCTGCCATGATATTTTGGTTCAGACTTTAGTGGCATGAAGTTGTGGTGTCAGAGATGGGTGGTAAGAACGTATTATGTGAATCAAATGTGCCAAAGCACGGATTCAAGAAACTGCAAGACAGTGAGGCTGTTGCTCCTCCTTCTCCTGGTAAGAATCAGGTTACAGATCAGGTTACAGTGGATATAAAAAGTCTACACACCCCTGTTAAAATGCCAGGTTCTTGTGATGTAAAAGAATGAGACAAAGATAAATCATGTCGGAACCTTTTCCACCTTTAATGTGACCCATAACGTGAACATTTCAATTAAAAAACAAACTGAAATCTTTGAGGGGGAAAAATAACAAATAAAAAACTCACAATAACCTGGTTGCCTAAGTGTGCCCACCATGAAACTAATACTTTTTTGAAGCACCTTTTGATTTTATTACAGCACTCAGTCTGTTTGGATAGGAGTCTATTAGCATGGCACATCTTTACGTGACAATATTTGCCCACTCTTCTGTTCAAAAGCGCTCCTAATCTGTCAGATTGTGAGAACATCTCCTGTGCACAGCCCTCTTCAGATTACCCCACATATGTTCAATAGGATTCAGGTCTGGGCTCTGGCTGGGCTATTCCAAAACATTAATCTTCTTCTGGTGAAGCCATGCTTTTGTGGATTTGTATGTGTGCTTTGGGTCATTGTCGTGTTGAAAAGTGAAGTTCCTCTTCATCTTCAGCTTTCTAACGGATGCCTGAAGGTTTTGTGCCAAAATTGCATGGTATTTGGAACTGTTCATAATTTCCTCCACCCTGACTAAGGCCCTGGTTCCAGCTGAAGAAACACAGCCCCAAAGCATGATGCTGCCACCACCATGCTTCACTGTGGGTGATGTGCAGTGTTGTTTTTGTGCCAAACATACCTTTTGAAATTATGGCCAAAAAAATAAACCTTGGTTTCATTAGACCATAACACATTTTCCCACGTGCTTTTGGGAGACTTGATGTTTGTTTTTGCAAACTTCAGCCGGGCTTGGATGTTTTTCTTTGTAAGAAAAGGCTTCCGTCTTGCCACCCTACCTTATATTTATTTATTTATTGCACAAAATCATACATACAAATGTTAATGCTTATCCATTAATTCATTCATAAACATGCGCATTCACACGCATTGCATGAACGAAGAAAAGAAAACAACAACAAAAAGAAAGCACAGAAAGAAGAAAATCTTATATTTCCTGTCACTTATTTGTGCACATCAAAAAAATGTAAATTAAATAAAATAAAAAAATCTAACAAAAGCCCATTATAGCCCATTCATATGAAGAATACGGGAGATTGTTGTCACATGTAGCACACAGCCAGTACTTGCCAGAAATTCCTGCAGTTCTTTTAATGTTGCTGTAGGCCTCTTGGAAGCCTCCCTGACCAGTTTTCTTCTCATTTTTTCATCAATTTTGGAGGGACGTCCAGTTCTTGGTAATGTCTCTGTTGTGCCATATTTTCTCTACTTGATGATGACTGTCTTCACTCTGTTCCGTGGTATATCTAATAATTTGGAAATTATTTAGTACTCTTTTGTAAGCTCTCTGCGGACCATGGCTTTTGCTCTGAGATGCAACTAACTTAAGCAATGCAAAAATGTCAGGAAAATCCTACAAGAACAGCTGAACTTTATTTGTGATTAATCAGTCACTTTAAATGATGGCAGGTGTGTAATGACTTCTATTTAACATAGAATTTGAGTTTGAATGTGATTTCTTAATTCTGAACACAGCCACATCCCCAGTTATAAGAGGTTGTCCACACTTATGCAACCAGGTTTGTTTTTCAATTGAATTGTTCACGTTATGGTTCACATTAAAGGTGAAAAATTTTATGACATGATTTATCTTTGTCTCATTCACAAAAATCTGGCATTTTTACAGGGGTTTGTAGACTTTTTATATCAACTGTATGTGTATAAGTATATCACTATACCTAGATGCACTGTGCTATCCTGCCGGTCACTATTGTTGCCGTCAACATGTTTACTCATTTTGTGACCACTTTGAACAAAGTTGAGTAATTGCAAATGTATATGTCAATACTGGACACCTTAAAGATGATGTGGACCAAAAATCCTCGTCCTATCTATATGTTAACATACTTTACTAACCTTTTGTTTGGGAGCTTTGATGCTGCTATCCTCTTCTCTTGGTGCAGACAGCCAGTAAACACCTCTGGTCATGTGACAATGCGACACTGCACATATTTCATTCAGACCCTTTATTATTTCAATATTGGAAATGCACTGGAAATGCATTGATACATCATTCAGTAAAATGTTTAGAGCCTTATAACTGAAAATGTTTTTTATTACTATTGTGACTGATGGGATTAAATGGGTTAATAACAATCCCAATAACAACTCTGGTTTCTAGCTCAAAACGGCTGATCGGATATTCTTCGATTACATAAATATTGTTCTTGTGCCTTTAAAAATCCATGACAATAAAATAATATCCAAGAAGGCTTTAAATAATTAACTAATACTGTAATAACATGTAGATCTCTAAATGTATCTGGTTGCCAGTTTCATTTACAATTAATTGCAGCGGAAGTTTAGTGGCATTTAGAATTGCCTTTATTGCATATCTGTACACTGCACATCTATATGTCACATCTGTAACATACAGTGTGACATACAGCAGAACTCAATATTTGGTACAGAAACCTTTGTTTGCAGTTACAGAGATCATATGTTTCCTGTAGTTCTTGACCAGGTTTGCACACACTGCAGCAGGAATTTTGGCACACTCCTCCATACTTCTCCAGATTCTTCAGGTTTCAGGGCTGTCGCTGGGCAATACAGACTTTCAGCTCCCTCCAAAGATTTTCTATTGGGTTCAGGTCTGGAGACTGGCTAGGCCACACCAGGACCTTAAAATGCTTCTTACGGAGCCACTCCTTAGTTGTCCTGGCTGTGTGTTTCGGGTCGTTGTCATGCTGGAATGCCCAGCTATGACCCATCTTCAATGCTCTTACTGAGGGAAGGAGGTTGTTGGCCAAGATCTTGCGATACATGGCCCCATCCATCCTCCCCTCAATACGATGCAGTCGTCCTGTCCCCTTTGCAGAAAAGCATCCCCAAAGAATGATGTTTCTACTTCCATGCTTCACGGTTGGGATGGTGCTCTTGGGGTTATACTCATCCTTCTTCTTCCTCCAAACACGGCGAGTGGAGTTTAGACCAAATAGCTCTATTTTTGTCTCATCAGACCACAGGACCTTCTTCCATTCCTCCTCTGGATCATCCAGATGGTCATTGGCAAACTTCAGATGGGCCTGGACATGCGCTGGCTTGAGCAGGGGGACCTTGCGTGTGCTGCAAGATTTTAATCCATGACGGCGTAGTGTGTTACTAATGGTTTTCTTTGAGACTGTGGTTCCAGCTCTCTTCAGGTCATTGACCAGATCCTGCCTTGTAGTTCTGGGCTGTTTCCTCACCATCCTCGTGGTCATTGATGCCCCACGAGGTGAGACCTTACATGGAGCCCCAGACCAAGGGAGATTGACCGTCATCTTGAACCTCTTCCATTGTCTAATAATTGAGCCAACAGTTGTTGCCTTCTCAACAAGCTGCTTGCCTATTGTCCTGTAGCCCATCCCAGGCTTGTGCAGGTCTACAATTGTATCCCTGATGTCCTTACACAGCTCTCTGTTCTTGGCCATTGTGGAGAGATTAGAGTCTGTTTGATTGAGTGTGTGAACAGGTGTCTTTTATACAGGTAACGAGTTCAAACTGGTGCAGTTAATACAGGTAATGAGTGGAGAACAGTAGGGCTTCTTAAAGAAAAACTAACAGGTCTTGGAGACCCAGAATTCTTACTGGTTGGTAGGTGATCAAATACTTATGTCATGCAATAAAATGCAAATTAATTGTTTTCTGGATTTTTGTTTTAGATTCTGTCTCTCACAGTTGAAGTGTACCTATAATAAAAATACCTCTACATGCTTTGTAAGTAGGAAAACCTGCAAAATCGGCAGTGTATCAAATACTTGTTCTCCCCACTGTATATACAGCCCCGGAAGACATTTAGAGACCACTGCACGTTTTTTAAGCAAACTCTGAATATCAAACATGAAATCAAATTAACCCTGGTCTCCCGCCGATGTTGCGCGCATCATGTATTGTACAGATGATGCAGATAGTCAAAGTTATTCTATTCTATTCTATTTTTCTTCTCCTGTCACTTTCAGTAGGAAAGCATTATCAATTAGGCTACAATATAAACAAAGTGTATATTAGAAAACCAAAAGAGATGTATGTATAATGTGTGTAAAATCCTATTCATATTTTCTAAAATGTGCGGTTTGTTAACAGTTTTTTGTGCATGCATCTCATGTAGCTGCATGTCTTCTAGGATAAATATAATTGTTGGCAACTGCTTACAGGTATTTTCCACTGTAATTGAACGGACAGGTATTTGCATATAGCGGGAACCCAGCAAGTAACACGCCCACCGGCGGCCCAATAGCTTTTTGCCGCTGCGGCCACCTAGCGTTTCTGCAAAGCGTGTGTCGCAGTCAGGCCACCGGTGGGCCAATTTCATTACAATGCCTTCTAACAATACCCTGATCAGCGGCTCACCAGGGGCCTGACGGCGGCTAGCCGCTTTTATGCACTAAACCCAGCTGGATGCCTCACGCCCCAATATTAGGTTTTATTTATAATAATCACAAATGACAATGAACTGAATAAAATCTAAACAATTTATTTCAAATAGTGCAAGATGCATACAATAAAACATGCAATATACAGCAAGCATTTTTTTTTTTAATCAAATAGTGCAAGAAAACCAGCAACCAGCAACTGATATAATAAAATTACAGTATTTGAATGTGAAAGTACTAAATAAACATAATACAATACAAAATAAACAAGGGCTAGAATGGCAGTAATATAAATAATTTTGACCTAGCAGCAATCGACAGTTATTGAATATCATAGATACATCAGCGCAATAAGCTTATGAATGGTGGCATAACACTACAACTACAGTCAGAATTAAGAACATTCACACAGAGCTATAAATATATTAAAAGGATAATGCGATCATGTATATAACACTGTACATAGCAGCAGTTTAAAAAACAGTACTGTAGCTTGGCAGCGATATTGGTTGTGCTGGAAATGGCATTCATATTCACGGCAGGTGAATGTACCGCCGTGACGTCTTCTCCCACCTGCAAGGTCAGCTGCCCCTTTCTGGTACCTGGGGACTTGGTTCCGGACAGCCTCGATTCTTCCTTAAGGCTCCTGTAATACAGTAATCAGATATTGTACTTAAATGGTATGACATGATTTTGAGAATTGCATGACATTAAAGACCAATGAAATGTTTCGTGAAGACAACATGCTAGCGCAATTATAATCTTGTTTTTACCTGATTGTAGAGCCAGCTATGTCCTCAGCTTGACTTTCTCTTCAGTCAGACATTTATCAGAAGTTAAAAAGCACAATGAAATGTCAATAGCTTAATAGTGAAATAAAAAAACTGCCATATACATGTAATTTCAGAAAGGCTGTACAGTATTGCATTTTAGTAAAGGGCACACGTTCAGACAAATGCAGTTTCATGAAGACAAGATGCTAGCGTAACTATAGTCTTGTTTTTACCTGATTGTAGAGCCAGCTGTGCCCTCAGCTCGACCTTCTATTCAGTCAGCCGCTTGATCTTCTCCAAGTGTTCTGAAAGTAAAGACAGAGAGTTAATTATTCAATCCTAAATATTTTGTTATTTTACAATCACAACTCAAATCGCAAAAAAAATCCCACTACCTAGCCTTCTTGCCCTTAAGAATAAATTGAAATTGACAAATAAAATTGGAAGCAACATGCTTTAATAATAAGTTAAGCATCTGGGTTAAGTGAATGAACCCACACTTACCTATGTATCCTCTACATGGTGGTGTGGAGTACCTCTCTGGTGCCTTGGAGTACTACGGTTTTGAACAAACACTAGTTCTGGCAAACTTGTCGTGGATGAAGGACTTCCTGCTGGTGATGCTGTGTAGTGGCCAGTAGCAAAGTCCCCCTTTGAGCCACAGGCGTGGAACTACTGCCACACAGTCATCCTCCTCTGGGAACCAAACTACAGAAAACGTCATCACCTGAAAGCAATGTTTAGAAAAGACATTTAAAAAAACGGCAGCATAAGACACACACAGGCTAGCTAAGAACAATGTGGATACACAAAGACACCTCAGTAACAGAATTGTAACAAGTGCAGGTCTAGTAACTAGTCTAGCTATTTTTACTGGCAAGAGTAACGTTATCCACATGATTTAGCTAATGTTACGTATTAGTTGATAAAAGTTACAAGGAGTAAGCACATATTATAACATTCTGACTTGTTGATACACTAAGAAACACGATTTAGACAAATTAGCTAATGATGTTACAATACTTGTTCAACTGTTGATATGCGAAGAAGCACAAAACATCCGAACTTGAGGATAAACGAAAAAACAAAAAATAGTAAGCAACCAAACTTGTGGACACATGAAGAAACAAGGGTTACTGTAGGTATTTCATCTCAGGCCAATGCTGTTTTTTTCAAACTCAGTTTCTATAACTTGTTTTCCCGCCAATGGTTTAGAACTTGCATCCAGCTACCAGTGACTTGACAAAATAATTTGAATGTTAATAAAATATTGCAAACAGTCCTTGTTTAATACAAAACAGTAATTACGTTCTTACTCAGTAACCTAACAACACTTAACGCTAGTTATTTATAATAGCAGAACAGAACTCACCATAGCTATATGGGGGATTCTCTGAGACGGGTGCCTTTTGGATCATACTTTTTTTTTATATACCTCAAATAATTGTATTTCTGATCATTACATCTGATAGTGGACTAGTTAAACCTTTGAGAAAATACATTTTCCCACCTCAGTCATGAAATTCCTTTCATTAATAGGCATTTCTTTCTCACTAAAAGTCGCTTTGAGTTCAACCCCGTCACAGACAACTTGGACCCTGAGTGAATATGATTTGAACAAATAAAGTAAATTATTGTAGATCCTTAATAATAAGATGTTCCTTGTTTAAAATCACTTATTCTACTGCCAAAGCAGGTCATGAGAACTTTATCTGACATCGGCCTTCATATTTTATCAGAAATATGCATTAACATAAGGATTTGATTAGGCTTTCATCTTTTTTTCTGATCATCCTGTAAATTGTAAACACACTTCAACATACATTAACCTCATATTTCTTCTTATCATCAAAATATTTATAAAAACAGATCAAATAACAGGGTGGAACTCAGCATGACAGGGTTGAAAATTATAACAGGGTTGCATTGACAATCCATTTTTCAACATGGTATGATTTATTTACCTGTGAAATTGCAATAAATGCAATGCAATAAAATGTTAATAGAATTTTGTTAACAGTTGACAGAGGGCAACAATCAGATTTTTCAACCGTCATATGAAAAAACATGAAACAATCAAAACGTACTTTACATTAAATTAAAAACATCAAGCATAAATTAATCACACACATCAATGGAATGGATCTGTCCATATGGTCGGCAGTTAAAAAATACCTTATAAAATGTAGACCACAGGCTACATTGAAGAAAACTAACTTGCTGGAATCTCATTTGAATTAAAACTAGTATTCAGCAGGCTACGTAACATTGAACTCAAAAAACATGACCGCAATAAAATGCAAATTAATTACTTAAAAATCATACAATGTGATTTTCTGGATTCTTTTAGATTCCATCACTCACAGTTGAAGAGTACCTATGATAAAAAAGTACAGACTTCTACATGCGTTGTAAGTGGGAAAACCTGCAAAATGGGCAGTGTATCAAATACTTGTTCTCCCCACTGTAGCTGCTGGGCTTTTATGCTTTGATGGAGATATTGTGCTGAAGCAGGTCAGTTCTTGGCTACCATCTACATAAACAACCCCTGTATGTAGTGTTGCCTGCTAGTAACAAGATCCAAAGTGCACTGCTTGGATCTCAGAACTGTACTTGCAGGTAAAGTTTTCTGAACAATCTATGTGAATGAAGCACTCATCAGTGGCCATGCTCTTCCTCAGCTCACGGTAGTAGGCATACTGCTGCCTAATATTAAAGAAATGCTTCTTGAACTTGCTGAGGATTGTGTGGAAGTTTTCTCTCCTTTTTGAGTTCATGTTTGAGTTGTGTTATTTCTTTGTACAGTTTGTGTCTTGCTCTTTGGGATTATTTCTTGCCCTCCAAATGTTGCCTAAAACAAACTCAGGCAATAAATAACCACCAAAACTGCAAACAACTTATAAGAATCTCACATGGACCAACACCTATACACCCTATACACTTAATCACACCCTAATAAAATGGCTTGTTATACTTTCTAATTTATCTGAAGTAACTTCTAACAAGCGACCTTGAGGAGCCAGATTTGGGTTGCTCTGCATATTGATAATCAAGACTTTGTGGAGGGGTGTTGATATTCCTCAAAGCATCCCTTAACTTCTGTCTTTTTTTAGCATTTCTCCAACTCTTGCGCTTATTACGTTTTGCTCTATCACTCAGATCCCTGATGTTTTACTTTTTCCCTGCCTCAGTGTCCCTTTTCCACCTCTCACGCTCACTCCTGAGATATGTTTCCCTCCTCTCTGGGTCTGCATTCCTTCTTGCCCTGTACTCTCTTTGCCTCTCTGCTGCTGTTTTTGCCATTGTGATGTCTGGAAATTTTGAACATAAAATAGAGTTACGTATTATTTCAGACAGTTCAAATCAAAGTCTACAATTAATTCATTTACAAAGAGGTGTCAAACATTCAACCCTGTCACAACGATGTTTGACAGCGGATTTCTACAACATGATCACTTGCTTCACACCTCCAGCCCAGTTCTCTGATCAACGTCTATGCGCATTTGCAGAGAAAAATAGATCAAGGCAGAAACATCATAAAGACATGCTTATAACTGATCATTGAACGCAGGCTATAATTAATATAATTAGTTGTTTACTGAGGCCATGAAAATAAAACAGATGCCCGGTGCCTTTGCCTAAGTAAAAAAATACTTGTGATCGACTGACTTGGTCATTTTTATTGTTGAATTGAACGATTGTTTCGTTCATTTGAACGACTGGCAGCGGAGTTTTACCCAACCACGGAATAATCTATTAGTTTTACGTTCGCAAAGAAAAATAGATGAAGACAATAGCATAATAAAGACATGTTTGTAACAAATAGTTGGACACATGGTAGGTTTAAATTCATGTAGTTGATTTTTGATTAATGATAAACACGATGAGTGCCTGCCTCAAGTGGAGGAGTTTAAGTATCTAGGGGTCTTGTTCACGAGTGAGGGAAGGATGGAACGGGAGATTGACAAACGGATCGGTGCAGCTTCTGCAGTAATGCAGTCGATGTATCGGCCTGTCGTGGTGAAGAAAGAGCTGAGCCGCAAGGCGAAGCTCTCGATTTACCAGTCAATCTACGTTCCTACTCTCACCTATGGTCATGAGCTTTGGGTCATGACCGAAAGGACAAGATCCCGGATACAGGCGGCCGAAATGAGCTTTCTCCGCAGGGTGGCCGGGCGATCCCTTAGAGATAGGGTGAGAAGCTCGGTCACCCGGGAGGAGCTCCGAGTAGAGACGCTGCTCCTCCACATCGAGAGGGGTCAGCTGAGGTGGCTTGAGCATCTGTTTCGGATGCCTCCTGAACACCTTCCTGGGAAGGTGTTCCGGTCCCGTCCCACCGGGAGGAGACCCCGGGGAAGACCTAGGACACGCTGGAGGGACTATTTCTCCCGGCTGGCCTGGGAACGCCTCGGTGTCCCCCCGGAAGAGCTGGAGGAAGTGTCTGGGGAGAGGGAAGTCTGGGCATCCCTGCTTAGACTGCTGCCCCCGCGACCCGGCCCCGGATAAGCGGAAGAAGATGGTATGGTATGGTACGATGAAATCGTACACTGAGCCTTTGCCTAGTTAAAAAAGACTTGCGAACGACTGACTCGGTCAGTTTTATCGTTCAATTGAACGGTTGTTTCTCCCCCGACCGCTGGCTTCCAGCTCAGAAGCCTACTCTCTGTCTAACAGCTGTTACGTTCTCAAAGAAAATACGCATAGCCTACAGTAAATGTAGTATTTTATTTTGATTGTAATGATAAAGACAACTCAATGATCATAGAGTAAAACAAGTGTTTGCTTAAGTAGGGAAGACACGTAAACGGCATTATGATGATGAGCATTCGTTGGGGGGGGGGGGGGGGAAGAGGCTGTAGGCACAATTCACATTCGCTACAGCGCCATCTACGGAAAGGGCGGTGTTTGAACACAGTAAAGAACTCTCCCCCATGAAGCATTAAAGTCGAGGCTATAGACGAGTAGTTGAGCTGGTACCATGCAGGGGAAAATGGCCATTAGTTCGGGAAAATATTATTGTAAGCAATGGTGAAAGATGGCTGTTTCTATGTGTTTACTGTACATGTCTACAGGTCCTTTACACAAGCAATAGTGCAATAGTCAAAATCAATCAATCAATCAATCAAAATTTATTTATAAAGCGCTTTTTACAACAGCAGTTGTCACAAAGTGCTTTACAGAGACACCCGGCCTTAAACCCCAAGGAGCAAACAACAGTAGTGTTGAATTTCAGTGGCTAGGAAAAACTCCCTAAGAAGGTCGAATTTTAGGAAGAAACCTAGAGAGGACCCAGGCTCAGAGAGGTGACCAGTCCTCTTCTGGCTGTGCCGGGTGAGATATTAAGAGTCCAATTGGAATAATAAATAAATTTCTCTTGGCTAAATCCAGAGTATATTTGATTTTAGACTAGGTCAGAAGTATGACCAGGTGGACAAGGACAGGAACAGCAACGGTCCCCCCAAACCAGGTAATCCGCAGGTGTGGACCAGGACCTCATCTCCTTCTAAAATTTAAAATTGGAGGAAACTGAGAAAAGTTAGTAGTACATCCCTCATGTCCCCCAGCACAATAATATAGCAGCGTAACACCTTGGAAACTGAGACGGGGGTCAAAGTCAAAGTTTATTTTATTTATAAACTACCAATGTTGATCAAAATTCTGTCCACTAAGATTTCACAATATTAAAGTAAAGTTAATACAAATAATCAGTGCAAGAATAAAAGGGGTACTATAGCATCTCTGCTGGAAGAAAATAGCAACACAAGCAGGTACAGCAGATCACAGTGCAAGCAGTCGGGCAGGTGGAAAGCCGCCTGAGATGCAATTGAGCTTATGCAAATTGAGAAATAGCGGTTTTATGCAAATTGAGAAAAGAGGCAAAAGCTGGTGGCCGCTGGCTGTCCGACATTATAGCCTCCTGCGGCCTGCCAGCAGCAAAATGCAGATGGGCCGCCATCGGAAGTGAAGACGTAATCAGAAGCTTTTTTTTTTTGTAGACTACTAAATGTAGTGGTTAGACTAGTACTGTTGTAAAGGAATTGGAAAACAAATTAATTCTTTATATCATATTTATATAGATAATTTTATCATGGCAAGTTTGAATATTTCTTTTCTCATTACCTCCACCAGAAGTAGCATCTTTGAAATGTATGGCTTCTGTCACAGGCCGTTTTTTTACAGCTTATTAGCCAGTTATAGGCTCACTAGTATCTAACTTAATACTTTAATTTAACACAGCCAAAGTTATTTCAAGGCGCAAAATTGTTCGTTTTCCTTTCTTTCGTGAATTACATTAATACAGTAACTATCAATATAGGTGACGATAACTGACTTTTTCGTCAAGTGAAAAGGTGAGAGAATCATGGAAACCCCTACTATTTTACTTCCCCAAAGGGTTTTGACCTAGCCTTTATTACCGCTAAAATGTTGATGTATGCGTACTTCGAAAATCCACCAGAAATAGTTGCAATATAAACAGTTTCATTTTAGGCTTACTAAAACGTAGCGCTGAAGGACGCAGCCGGCAAAGTTTTTGTCTATTCTGACCCAAAAAGCATGCACGGATGCATACTTAGAAAATCCACCAGAAATAGTCACAACATAACTGTGAACAGTTTTATTTCAGGCTTACTATAATGTAGATACTTAAGGTTATAGCCAGCGAAGATTTTATCTATACGAACAAAACTTAATGCATAATTATATTTTATATTTTTGCATAATTATATTGCATTTTATATTTTTGCGGTCCGGCAAAAATATAAAAGGTGCAAGATTTGTCCAGTTCAGGGCTTTGTGTAGATTTGTCCAGTTGAGGGTTGTGTGTTTATGTAGGGAGCGGGCTATAGTCAGTTTGGCTCCAGGGGCATTTTCATGAGGCCTACTGCTGTAGGAAAGAACTGTTCTAGTGGTGAGATGTTTTGGTCCTGATAGACCTCAACCTTCTACCAGAGACGAGAATAGTTAATTTCCAGGTTGAGAAGGATCAGCCCCTATCTTTGGCACTCGCCTCCATGTCTTGGAGGTGTGTAGGTCTTGTAGAGACGGCAGATTGCAGCCAATCACCCTCTCTACAGAGCGGACGATGCAGCCTGCCCTTGTCCTTGGTAGTGGCTGCAGCATACCAGATGGTGATGGAGTAGGTCAGGATGGACTCTATGATGGCAGTGTAGAAGTGCACCATCATAGTCTTTGGCAGGTTTAACTTTTTCAGCTGCTGCAGGAGTTAAATCCTCTGCTGTGCTTTCTTTGTAAGCGAGATCTTCAGCTCCCACTTGAGTTTCTGGGCAATGATGGTGCCCAGAATGCAAAAGGACTCAACAGGCTTGACTGGGGTGTCTCATCTGAAATAAGTCAGATGAGAGTGGTGTCATCAGCAAACTTCAGGAGCTTGACAAGAGTGATGACTGTAGGTGCAGCTGTTGATGTACCGGGAGAAGATTAGAGATGACAGGACCCTTGAGGGGAGCCAGTGCTTCCCCAGCCTCATGGGCTACCTCCTGTTGGAGAAAAGGGCTGTGATCCACCTGCTTGTGGACTCCGGCAATCCCCGTTTGGGACAGCTTATCCTGGAGCAAAGCTTGAATTATGGTGTTAAATGCGGAACTGAAGTCCACAATCAGGATTCTGGCACAAGTTCCTGGGGAGTACAGATGTTGGAGGATGAAGTGAAGAGCCATGTTGACCCCGTCGTCTACAGACCTGTTGGCTCTGTAGGCAAACTGCATTGGGTCTAGTAATGGGTCGATGATGGTCTTGAGGTGGGACAGCACAAGGGATTCCCATGTATTCATAACCATAGAGGTCAGGTCTGTTGTTGTTAAGTCCTGTGATCATTGGCTTCTTGGGGCCTGGGATAATGATGGAGGACTTGGAACAGGCCAGGATGCGGCATGTCTCCAGTTAGGTGTTGAAGATATTTGTAACCACAGCAGAAAGCTGATCTGAACAGTGCTTTAGGGTGGATGGGGAGACACAGCTGATAATAAAAAGGAAATACTCCTTATTTATGCAGTCTATTTTTGTAAACAGCAAATCAAATTCTGTGGAAAAAGAGAAACTTCTTGGGTTTACTCATAACAGACTTTTCCGGTTGATTTACAGGACAAATATTAGATGAAGGTTTTATTTCTTATTTAAAACAAAATTTTACTGTCATTCTGAAAAATATATGTCAAATGTAAAGTAAATAACGGTAAAATGCAATGGTAACATTTATTTACAATATGGTCATTATTTTGGTATAACATATTAAAATAAACTCCCAAAAACCTTTGTGAAACCCTAATTTGTAATAAAGACAAATAAAGGACACAAACAAAAGCATATATGTTCATTGTTCATTTTACAAAAGTGATTTAATGTGTACAAAAATATGTGAAACCCCTTAATTTAATAGCTTTTGTCACCTCAATTAGCAGTGATAACTTTGATTTAATGTCTCTGGTAAAGATTTTTGGTCACTCCTCTTTATGGATCTCCACCAATTGGGTGAGGTTTGAGGGTTGTCTGGCATTTACTGCACGCTTCAAATCCTGCCAAACCATTGGAATTGGATTACGGTTAGAACTATGGTTTGGCCAATCCAAAACACAAATAGTTTCGTCATTGTCTTGTAAGGCCATCCATTATTGACTGATGGCCTTACATTCTGTTCAAGAAACTCCTGGGAAACCTCAGAATTCATTATAAAGTTGATGACGTGCAGTTGACCAGGGGCTCTAGGGGATATTTTGGAAGGACATCCACTTCTAAGCTGAGTTGCGGTGATGTTAATTGCTTTCCATCTGTAAATGATTGCTTCACAGTGGACTACTGGAGCATACCTTTTTAGATGGTTGTATAGCTTTCCTCAGACTGATTTGCTCACATTACCCTCTTCTTGATGTTCGCAGAGAACTCCTTTACTTTGGCATGGTGTTTTTTTGCATTTACCTGTATGGGTAACACCAAACTGACCAGGTTGCATGTCCCACTTAAACTCTTTCCTACAGATCCCTACTTCGATGGGTTCATTTGTTACCCAATTAATTACAGACCTGATTCTACTTACCTACTGGATTTAACCACTTCAGATTGAGCTATATTTATTTTTGCATCTACATTAATTAATTTTGTATTTTATTTATCTACTAAATGCATGATTTCCTATAAACCAACAAATGCAATAGGTAACTATAAAGCTGTTTTGTCAGATGAAAAAAGGTTCTCATCAATTAAACATTTCACGGTTGAAAACTAAAGAGCTATAATTGCACAAGGTGTTTACATCCTTTCAAGGCACACTGAATACTATTTTATAAACTGGAATGACAAAGTTGACAGTAGCACAATGTCCTCTATTTTTTCATCAGAAGACTGTACACAGGCTCATTTCCTTTCTTCTTGGTTTTGATCACTTGGGCATAGGTGGCATTTTCAACTTGTGTTTCTGGTCTTATCGCTGAGAAGAAGAGATTGGTTGATTTAGTCAAATGTTGAATATTGAAGGATTACTTTGTGTTCTGAAAATTATGTACCTGTTTAAATAAAAAAAAACAAATTATTACAGTTTAGTGTGTCTTTATAAATATACATGTAGGTAGCTTAGTGCAATGTGGTTTGAGTTTGTTTGATTTTGGATAGACATGGGAGTTGTTCCTCATATTGGCTTCCTCTGTATAAATGCCTGTTGATCTCTTTCTGGTTATGTGCTATGTTCAGGGCTGCCTTAGTACGACAGACAACAGATAAAAATAAGGATAATGTGAAACAACCTTTGTACCATCATACAATACATGTTAATCTACTGTTTAACTTGATAGCCTTTGTGTTCCCACCTGTAGTTTGTAGTGAACTGCATTTTGCCTCCTCTCCTGTAGGATCTTTTTGAGAGCTAAACAAACAGAAGGTGTACATGTTAATATGAAATGAGAAAATATGTATACAATGCATGTTATTAATGTCTCTTAAATGGAATTCAACGTGAAAGCAAAATTCAGACTTACTGATGCACATCCGATCCCATGACTGTTGGGAATAAAACAAGGATCAGTGTTACTGTTTGTAATGTATAAGGAACTCCAGAGAGGATTTACTGTGAGATTGCATACAAACCTGACACATGTTGTGAATCCATGGGTCCAGATTGTCTGTTTAAGGCAAATTTTACAGGCATGTATACATTTTATATTGTCTCATATTTTTACGATCTTACATGGACAAAACTATTCCAGGACTAAGCTTCAAAGCATATTCCCTGACAGCTCTACCACGTGTAATCACTGTCTTTCTTCAGAGTACCAACAGGTTCACAAAGGATCTGTTAATCCGTACACGGAAAGTCATGTTTATTCAAAGCGCTACAGTAACTAGCCAATGGGCTTACAGTACTGTGATGTGTATTCCAGGTTGCAATATCTATAAAGTAGAGGTACAACCGTATGTTCTTTGAGATTGAGTGAGATGAGATCAAGTTTTAATACAGTCTGTAACATCATGAACAATTGACTATCGAATGCTGCAATAAATAATTGAATTACTCTCTCCCATGGTACGCAATGATTATTTCAACCACAATACAAAACGGCTGATTTCTAACAGCATGGTGCCGTAACCCGGATGGAGAAGTTTTAATGACTTCCTTCCATCCATCTTCTTTCCGCTTATCCGGGGCCGGGTCGCGGGGGCAGCAGTCTAAGCAGAGATGCCCAGACTTCCCTCTCCCTAGACACTTCCTCCAGCTCTTCCGGGGGGACACCGAGGCGTTCCCAGGCCAGCTGGGAGACATAGTCCCTCCAGCGTGTCCTAGGTCTTCCCCGGGGTCTCCACCCGTTGGAATGGGCCTGGAACACCTTCCCGGGAAGGCGTTCAGGAGGCATCCGAAACAGATGCCCAAGCCACCTCATCTGACCCCTCTCAATGTGGAGGAGCAGCGGTTCTACTCTGAGCTCCTCCTGGGTGACCGAGCTTCTCACCCTATCTCTAAGGGATCACCCAGCCACCCTGCGGAGAAAGCTCATTTCGGCCGCCTGTATCCGGGATCTTGTCCTTTCAGTCATGACCCAAAGCTCATGACCATAGGTGAGAGTTGGAACGTAGATTGACCGGTAAATCGAGAGCTTGGCCTTGCGACTCAGCTCTATCTTCACCATGACAGACCGATACAAAGACCGCATTCCTGCAGAAGCTGCACCGATCCGTCTGTCAATCTCCCGTTCCATCCTTCCCTCACTCGTGAACAAGACCCCTAGATACTTAAACTCCTCCACTTGAGGCAAGAACTCTCCACCAACCTGAAGTGGGCAAGCCACCCTTTTCCGACTGAAGACCATCGAATTTGGAGGTACTGATTTTCATCCCAACCGCTTCACACTCGGCTGCAAACCGTCTCAGTGCATGCTGAAGCTCCTGATTTGAAGGGGCCAACACGACAACATCATCCGCAAAGAGCAGAGACGAAATCGTGTGGTCCCCAAACCTGACACCCTCTGGCCCCTGGCTGCGCCTAGAAATTCTGTCCATGAAAATTACGAACAGAACCGGCGACAAAGGGCAGCCCTGCCGGAGTCCAACATGCACCGGGAACAAGTCTGACTTACTGCCGGCAATGCGGACCAAGCTCCTGCTTCGGTCGTACAGGGACCTGACAGTCCTCAATGGAAGACGTGACGGCGGGATTGAGGAGATCCTCGAAGTACTCCTTCCACCGCCCGACGACATCCCCAGTTGAGGTCAACAGCTGCCCACCGCCACTGTAAACAGCATTGGTAGGGCACTGTTCCCTCTCCTGAGGTGCTGGATGGTTTGCCAGAATCTCTTCGAGGCCAGCCGATTGTCCTTCTCCATGGCCTCACCGAACTCCTCCCAGGCCGAGTTTTTGCCTCCATAACCACCCGGGCTGCTGTCCGCTTGGCCTGCCGGTACCCGTCAGCTGCCTCAGGAATCCCACAAGCCAACCAGGCCTGATAGGACTCCTTCTTCGACAGCATCCCTTACTTCCGGTGTCTTTTTACACCCAATCATGTTGCCAATTGACATAATAAGTTGCAAATTGGTCCTCCAGCTATTCCTTATCTGTACATTTAATTTTTCCGGCCTCTTATTGCTACCTGTCCCAACTTTTTTGGAATGTGTTGCTCTCATGGAATCCGAAATGAGCCAATATTTGGCATGACATTACAAAATGTCTCACTTTCAACATTCGATATGTTATCTATATTCTATTGTGAATTAAATATTTATAAAGTTTATGAGATTTGTAAATTATTCCATTCCTTTTTTACTCACAATTTGTACATTGTCCCAACTTTTTTGGAATCGGGTTTGTACAACGGTTTCTTTGTAAGTTACATTTTGTAAAGGAGCTCAACAATGACTGTTAAATAAAAACAGCTGGCAACTTATTAGATACACAAATCAATGTTAATTATTACACTACTCTAGAACAAGTGATCTAACACTGCACTCAAGAGAATTAAAATATTGGTGATTATAAGCTTTAGTGTGAAGAAACAATTTCAAATCAGAATGTATCTAATTATTTTGGAATAAAAAGAGAATGGTGATTTCAACCTTTTCTGATAGTGCTTCCAATCCTGTGACACACAACACTTAAGCCTCCTTTGTGTTGGTCACAGTAATTGCCGTCCAAACAACTAACAGTGAAAGATTCAGTCATAAAAAAATGAAACAATGTATGTCTTACCTTTGTGTAAGTGATGGTCTCAATCCTGTTTTGAAATAATGTTATTTCATAATAATATATCATGAATTATGGACCTTTTTGCATATTTCTTATACATTATGTTTTTTACGTTTTTTTTAAGAAGTTACAGTATGTAACTTCTTATACATACTTTTAGACACACCATACCTCTCCAATTATCTATCACAGAATAGGCTGCTTCTTCAACATCAAGAGGGATCTCACTACTGAACAGAAATAAATGTTATTGTTTTACAAATCCTAGATTAATGCATACTGAATCTACTTCATCTGGTAACTTTGTTGTTTTATGAATGATACAGCATACCAGATATTTTCGACCCAAAAATAGAATGAATAATTCAGGCATATAACCTTTTTATTGAAATACTTCAAATTTAGTATAATTTTGAATTGGCATACTTTGAATTGGCATACTGTAATTTTATTTAAGAGAAACTTACGTGACATCAACTGTGACATAAACATGCAGCAAATAAAAATAAAAAACATAAACATATTAGTAAGATCTCAAAGAACTTCAAAGATAATAAACGTTATGTAATTTGAAATATTTTTTATATAAATGTGAACTGATATAGCATACCTGGTACAGAAGAGATTCCACTGTAGGTTTGACCCATATCCTGAATCTCACTAAAGAAAAATGTGTTGGACATCATTGATAATATGGATAAATAAAAAAGCATGTCCTTTTATATATGATGTGTTTTCTATACCTTGGTCTATGGTCACTACATATCTCTGTAACAGAAAGTAGAAGGAATTACTCAAACCGCTGTGTTTCTAGACATAAATCATTACATTAAACTTAAACAGTTCCCTTTTTTCACCTTGTCACTTAGCTTGACATTGTAATTGTAAGGCCAGGATTCAATCGCATCCATGTTAGATCAGTGTAATTGTGCATGTGAAATTTTACAACTGAAACAATCAAAGCAGTTAGACTCTAAAATGTTTCCTTACTTTGTTTCACGATGCCCAAGCAACTCCAGAGTAAAACTAAAAGCAGAATTGACACTGACAATAATATGGGGACAAAGAAAACGTCTTTTGTCTTTTGTCCACCTGTGAAGATAATTGGTGCCACTGTATTAGTTGATGGAAGAGAGTTTAGCCTTAATTCAAAGCAGGGCTGTCAAAATTAACATTAATTTAAAATATTTAATATTGTACAAAATGTTGCCACTAATGATGCTTCTTCGAGCTTCAGAAACTTCCATAGTCAGTGATTGACTTGGGCCGGAGCTGTCCAGTGAGCATATATGGCTGGAGTTACCTACAGGGCCAGAGCTTAGTTTTCACTCCCATGCTTGTGAGGCATAGCTTAGCTTTCGGGTGAATAGTCTGAGCACAGAGTAAGAGTATGATGTCACATCAAAACGATCTGTATTTCCTCTAAAAACCCAGCAAACGAGAAGGCCAGAGATGCCTCCCAACTAACCCTCTTCTCCAATTTATCCCCGCAAGATTCTGTGTGTGCAAATCCACCTGCATTTTGTTTGCCAGTATGCAAGTATGTTGATACCAGAGGAAAAACAGAGTGGGACTTTAGTTTGTGACTTCAGTATCAGGTATAGAAAATACACTAACTAGATAACTATTTGAACACCTAGCTTGTAGCATGGTAAATTATCATTTTTTTTTTTTGCTAACCTCAACCAACCATTATTGTCATCACCACTCATGTTCCTGCCAAAACAGAATTTCTGGTAATAAGCAACTTTCATGCTGTGCATTCAGTGCTGCTTGAAATTATGTGAACCCTTTTTGCAATTATAAAAATAAAAATAAAATTCACACTGAAATCTTAATTTAACCCGAGCCAGAGCTTTCTATTTGACAAACAGGTTTATAAAGATACAAATGACATACAGTACGTGTCAGTTGCAGTTTGTCAACAGCAACATAACCATTAACTGTTTACGTTTTGGTTTGAAGCTTGTAGCCAGTGAAGTTTTAGTTTATCCTCAACTAATCCTAATTTGTTTTGTCCCTGGCCAGATTTAATACCTGGTCTCCTGTGTGGCAGACTGTGTCTAACCACAATGCTACATAACAATGGGCAGTCAGACACTCACTCAGAGACATTTGCTCTCCTTAGAGCAAATGCTTACGCATTACAGGCAAAAAAAAAAATTGGTGGGAAAATAATTGAGTACCAAATGCACCGATCACATGACAGATCTATAGGAAAGAGGTTTGGTGCAGTGTTACCCTTACAGGTGAATGCAAAACACATCATGCCAAGAGGAAAGGAGATCTTAGAGGACATTAGGAAAAGCGTAGTGAGATCATATCAGTCTTGGGAAGTCTATATAACCTTCTCAAAATGATTTGAGTTTCATCAGTCCACTGTGAAACAAATTATTTACAAAAGGAGTTTAACTTTTAACTTTACAGCAACTCTGGTTGCTCAACAGTCTTAGTAGTGGAAAACATGACATTTGGATATTTTCAGACCTTCCTTGCTGCATCTCAGGTTACTGTGCATGCTTTAACAAGAACACTGAATGAAAATGGCCATTATTGGGAGTGTTGCTAGGAAGAAGCCTCTGTTGTCAAAAAATATATTATTCTTGACAGTTGAGTCCAGAATGTACAATTTTGGTCACCAGTGAAACTGCTTTGTTTGGTGAAAACCCAACATCCTTTCTTTCGAATGACTTTATTACATATTGGGGCTTAGGTAATGGTTCTGTGAGTTTATTTTTAAATGTTATAAAATATAATGACCATTCCTGTAGTGTTCACAAATTTCAAGCAGTGCTCTATATTACTGATCTCCCCTGTTTAATATTCATAGATAAACATCTCTAGACACTTTGCTTTGAATTATCCCACCTTACACATTTGGTTTCTCAGTAATTTTATTTGGGAAAAATTAAATAACGGCACAAATATTTGGTTGTAATGTTGCATTCATCAAAGGTGGCAACCATCCATCAGGAGAGCTACGGTGTACAGGCCCCTGTCTGAACCTCCCTCTAACCACATTGTATAAGTTATAGGACAATAACTTGACAAGCCTAGGTGTGATCCAGGGTTGGATCAAATGCCTGCACAACCAACAGCTCTTCAGATAGATAAATGTAAACAAATTATTTTGAGGTTTAAAAAATCTGGATATTCTGTATATACCAAATTAACTTGTACTTTAATATACTACTAAATCTGAACAAGTTTTTGTGAATATCCAACAACTTAAGAATACATTCTTCAAAAAAGTTGAAAAGGAAAGTTTTGAGTGAGGAACAGAAGCATTCAATTTACAGTGGTCTTTTAATTTTAAACCTTCTGTTCCTCACTCAAAACCTTCCTTTTCAACTTTTTTGGAAAGGAAAGAAGAAGGTGCAGTTGTCTCTTAATTCTTTCTGGAGCTGTATAAATGTCACCCTTTCTGGAGATAATATTTGTATGAAATAGAAACTTGATTGTGTCTACTGTTTTTAATATTTTAAGTACTCAAAACAAGTTGACCGTGGCCCTATTCCTAGAAGACTTTTGGTTATGGTAATTCGACATTTGTAGAAATTAAGATTATTTCATACAATGGAGTATGCATGTTTGATGAAAGTACATTATGTGCATGTTATGCAGCTCGTACATCCTTATGCAACTTATACAGTAGCCTAACAGTTACTGTATTTTGTGCCTTGATCATGAGTGCAGTCATAGGACATGGTAGAACAATGGGATCAGAGACCAGCAACTTTCCAATTCAACTGATATGGACTACAAGCTGACACTACAAAAGCTACAAGTTGACACAAAACAACATTTAAGCTCCTTGACACCATGGTGTAATGTACCAACTTGGAAAAAGACAGCTCCTGCGCTTGATTAAAAAGTCAATCACAATTGAAATTGTTTTGAAAGATGAAACACAAAGCAATATGCAGAACCTGTATTATCAACAACTTTGTAAACTGCACTGTAACAATATAGACTGTAACAATCCATGTATCCAACCATTAAAACATACACTACACACAATATTGGCATGATCTTACCTTCCACATCTTCGTCTCTGTTGACCCATAAGACCAGATAATCCCCTGTTGACTTCACTTGACTGACTGGGTGTTTACATTTGCTGTACACACAGCTGTACTTGCCCGAGTCTTGTTTTTTTACTTCTTTTAACAAGAAAATAGATTCAGCACCTTTCTTCATTGGTGCCATTTGTATCCCAACTCCATCCTTGCAAAGGTAAAAATGAACCATGTCCCCGCTTATAGTGATGCTATTAGTTTGACACTTGAAATGTATTGTGGTCCCTTCAGTCACATTAGATGGTCCAGAGGGCTTTGCAGGGTACATCTCTAAATATAACAAATGACTCAGTAAGAGGCCACCATTAAGTTTTAATTGAATGAAGTATAAAGCCTTAAGGATTAGTATGCTAATTATTAAGAATACCATTTTTGTTTTATAAGTGCATTGTACACAGTGTCATAGCCTAATATTGATACCAAGCTTAATAGGTTGTTTTTTCACATACATAGCTATAAAAGTACACTTTATATGACCATACAACATTGATGTACTGTTTAAAGGCTGTTACAGTGCCTTTCAAAAGGATTCACAATTTACAGGTTTTATTTTTCAATTTGAGATAATGGACTTTTTGTGTTGATCAGTGGCAATAACTCCTAATATAATTAATTTTTATATCACGTTGAAACACAATAATATGTCAAATGGGTGTGAATACTTTTGAAAGGTTTTGTAAATGGATACACAACTTCTTTTTCTGAGACGTGACTCAGACCCTGCGTAGACAAGCTTTCAATAAGGGATCTCGACAAAGTTACCTTTAAAAAACAAATTGCATTCACAATGCAGTAAACTTATATTTATATTTTGCAAGTGTTGAACTAAGGTAATAATTCTTGCCATGCTTACCAAAAACGTAATCTATTCATCATTCCATGTTTTTTCATTAACATTAAAATGTATACTTTACCTGTATCTTCGCATTTGTTTTGACATTCAACAAGGATGTATTTTGATACTGCATGGGGAAAAAAAACTTCTTAGTAAAATAATTTTGTTTAGAAAAATTACATTAATTTATCTTTATTTGGTAATATTAGAAATTTGAAAATACTCACAAATGCCAAGCCATATAAGTCTTAAAGCTGCCATGATATGTTGGCTGCGACAGTGGCTCCAAAACAGGGGATCAGATAACAGTGGGGCTGTTGCTCCTCCTTCTCCTGGTTAGAATGAAGGTACATGCCTATAGGGCTTGAAACATGATCACATTATTTTTTACAGTGCAGTTCATATAAGTATGTGGATGGTGACACAAGTCCTGGACAGTGAAACTAATAAACCTAAAAGACAGGATGTGCAAAAAAAATTTAAAAAGCAAAGTTCATTTAAGTTCCTTGACACCATGGTGTAAGGGACCAACTTGGAAAAGACAGCTCATGTGCTTTATCAGGTCCAAGTCGATCACTGTCCATAGCTTATAAACGTTCAACGATTGGGGGTCTGACTCCCTCTCCTCGGACGACAAGGAGGTGGTGTATGAGAGAGTGGAGGAAGTCCGCCGTGGACTACCCGCCCTCTCCTGCCCAGGAGCCGCCGCCTCGTCCAGCGGCGCCCTCTCCTGCCCTGCAGCCGCCGCCTCGTCCCGCGGCGCCCTCTCCTGCCCTGCAGCCCTCGCCGGTCCCGGCCACTCTCCCGGCTCTCCCTGCTCCTGCTCCTCCGCCGGCTCCCGCTCCTCCGCCGGCTGCTGACCCGCCGCCGGCTCTCCCGCCGGCTCCTGACTCGCCGCCGGCTCTCCCGCCGGCTCCTGTCCCTCCGCCGGCTCCTGTCCCTCCGCCGGCTCCTGTCCCTCCGCCGGCTCTCCCGTCTCCTGGCCCTCCGCCTCCCCGGCCTGTGCCGGCAGCTCCGGGCATCTAGCCACCTCTAATCCTCTTTGGTCTCCCCAATTGGAGGCAGGTGTTGATCATTGCCTCCAATTGGGGACCCTATTTAAGTTCTTTGTGTTGGCCATGCCAACGTGGTTCATTTTGGTTTGCCTGTTTTCAGTTAAGCCCATGTCAGTGGTTGCTGCTTTTTGTTTTGTTGGAGTCCTTTTTTGTTTTGTTGGAGTCCTTTTTTGTTTCATTAAAACTGGATTATCCTTGTGATCTCGAGTCTGCGCCTGTGTCCTTCTCCCACCACAGCCGTGACAGGATGAGACTTTTGTGGTATGAAGACACTGTCAGAGATACAAGGTATGCATGTATTGTGTAAGTGCGTAAGTGCTGCAAAATAGGGGTTCAAGAAACATCAAAACAGCGGTGCTGTAGCTCCCCCTCCTTGTAAAATGGATGGAAATTCCCATAGGACTTGAAACATGATCAAGTTATTATTTATCTGTGAAGTCCAAATGTATTTCGACAATCACACAAGTTCTGGACAATAAAGCTAATTAGCCTGAAGGACAGGATGCCCTAAAAATATAAAGCAACTGCTGAGTGTCACGTTTCATAAAGGGAGACGGAGGCAGGAACAGAATTGAAGAGTTTCCTTTTAATAACCTCGAAAGCAACAACACAAAGAGTGCCGGGCACTACGTAATACTTAGGGGTTCAGGAGTTCAGACAACATGGCACACAGACACACAATGACCAACCAAGACAGGGAGAAAATGGTCGAACTAAATACACAGACAAACGAGGAGAACAGAAACAGGTAGGGGCTAAACACAGGTGAAATGAACGATTAACTGAAACAAGAACAGGAAAGACAAGACAGGGACAAACAGAAAACACCAAGTGGAACGGTCCCCTCAGGCTGGGACAGTTACACAGAGTTCTGGGAATATATATTGAAGACAGATGGGACCAATATTGACATGACCAGAGTGGAACTATAATTGCTAATCCATAACGTATTAATTATACAAAACTATATTTACTTGGTTGATGTTGAGAATACATAATTTAGTGAAAGTGTTCACGTGGTAATGGTCTGTTACTATGGAGATTGATTTCTATCATCATCTTCCGCTTATCCGGGGCCGGGTCGCGGGGGCAGCAGTCTAAGCAGAGATGCCCAGACTTCCCTCTCCCTAGACACTTCCTCCAGCTCTTCCGGGGGGACACCGAGGCGTTCCGAGGCCAGCCGGGAGACATAGTCCCTCCAGCGTGTCCTAGGTCTTCCCCGGGGTCTCCTCCCGGTGGGACGGGAAGGCGTCCAGAGGCATCCGAAACAGGTGCCCAAGCCACCTCAGCTGACCCCTCTCGATGTGGAGGAGCAGCGGCTCTACTCTGAGCTCCTGTAAATTACCACAATGTATCCAGGTGATGTACATTGAATATTCAAATCCGCCTCCGAGACTCCAGCTAGCAAGAAGGAAAACGGGCTCAAGCTGTATAGGAAGCTACATAACTAAGGAGGTAAGTGCCACGGCAATGACAGTTTAGCAATGAACTACTTAGCTACTCAGCGAATGTAACATTAACGTTAGTTAGTTCATGTTAACTATCTTACAGGGAATCTAGCAGAAAGTATTTGTATTTGTGTTCGCATGCAATATAATTATGCCAACGAGCTATTATGCATAAAAGTTTTATTCCATATTCTGCACAGTATCTAACAAATATACAAGACAGTGTTTACATTTTATCTCATCACTAGATTATTGTATCACTCTCATGAGTATACATAACTGAGGGTTGTTGAACAACCTGCTCCAGTTGTCTTTATGGCCTACCTTGAGGGCCTGAGTTGTGCACCTCGTTAGTCATAACCTGGATACATTGTGGTAATTTACAGGGGATTTTCACTTCTGCACTTGTTGTTTTTTTTCTCTTCATTGATGTTAAAGCACTCTGTACCAGTGATAGTGGTTTGAAGCCACTGCTCTTGAGTTGCAAGAAGTTCTATGTGCAACCACCTTGTTGGTTAGCTTTACCAGACGGGACAATTCTCATTACCCAACACTCTTGCTGCACCACTTGTTCACAGCTGCACAGAGACAGAACAACGTTGGCACAAGCCAAGAACACTTGTGAGTCTTAAAAGTGCCAAAAACAATGCACATGTTCCAGTGTGGATCTCACAAGTAACTGAAGAACATTCCAGAGCGAGCCCATCACAAAGTGCCCTGCAATATGCCCCATACCTAGTTCCGGAGTGTGGTGCCAGCTAAAACATTGCCGGTCAGGAAGTCCTCAGGTTCTCCTCTGACTTGCCCCAGGGAGGTGCAAATGTGTTTTTATTGTCACAAACAGGGACAAGTCATAGCAGACTGTTTGAAGCTGCAGCAAATGCAAGTTACTACCAGCCCCTTTCATCGGCCATCCCAGTTGGTAGGGTTGATTAAAACTACCTACTGCTCAGAAGACAGTGATGTTCCGTAATCAAAAGGTGGATCTTGGTTATGACCATATTCGCTGGATCAGTGTCCCTAACTGACAATTCCAGGACGTAGACTGCTATCAACATTGAGAGATACCGGCGTGTTGCAATCGGTTATCCTGTCAGATGTGTTGCCCTGGTCCAACGATTCTACCTGTGGCTACAATGTATTGTTGCACGGTATTGAGATGTGATATATGTGCACTTTACCTAAAATCTGAGTTGGTTAGCGGACATTTTAAAGTGGCTTTGCAACAGTCTCTTCCTGTAAAGAGGATCACTAACTAGAAACTAGGTTATTTGTAGGAAACAAGATAGAAACAAAGAGGAAACAACTGAACAACAACATGGTAACTACATATCAGTTGTATGCATATTTCTGCAGAAATTAGTAGGTAACTGCTAGGAATGTTGTGGGGGAAAAGCGTTGTAAATGAGAGGGCAACACTAGGTAGGGGCATGCTAGTTACCCATTAATCGTTTGTTTTTGCTGAAATAACAAGGAAACTTCAAGGAAAGTTCCAAAAAACAGTACAGAATGAAGACAGCAACCACGTAACCACCTAAGAATGTGGCAATTACCCAACAACAGTGGATATGTTGCACTCCTGTATTTCATTACATTCCAGACATTACTGTTATTTCAGCATAATTCAAATGTTGAATTCCCCTGAAACACTTCTGTTGGCGTCGTGTTGGTTAAGGGAACCAGGCGCAGGCAGATATCACGTTCGTTGGTTTTATTAAACAACAAACAAACCAAACACGAACGAAAAACAATAACTAACCTACTGAATGAAAATAAAGTGTGCAACAACACGACTTAACAACTAACATGCAAACAGTAGCACAAACAACACTCACCAGAATACAGACAGCAACAGCAACAATGATCCACAATGTGGGGAGCAGAGGGGAAACATTTAAACACATACAAACGATACAAATTGGGACCTGGTGTGGAAGATGGGAAACTTGACAGTCCGGGATGTGTTCGTAAGTCTGTCCTCCTGTCCTCCAAATGTCTGTCCTCCTATTACTTACCATTACTTATAATTTACCAGTATTTGTATTCTTTTCATTTAGTTTCAACTTAAATGTTTTTGTATTTGCAGAGTAATGGCCAGGCATCGTCCCTGCAAACTAAAGCAAAGATCTTCCTGGGCTGGGTTTGACTATGTTTTTGATTTTATTTTGTAACGTTGGTTCAGTATTGTTTTGAACATAACCTTCTTTCCTGTGTAAGTTTCACCTGTGTTTCTGTTCATCTGCCCCCTCTCAGTTCCTATATAGTTCAGTCCTGTTTGTAGCGTCCTTGTGTGGTAATGTGTTTGCGCCACTCTACTGAGCCCTTTCTTGTCTATTCAAGTGTAATCCTGAGTACAGACCACTGCCTGTACGTTTGTATATTGACCTTGATTCTGCTCTAGTCCTTCTGTACCTCTGCCTGATTTGACCTGCCTGTGTACTGACCTATTGCTTGACCTATTTCTCTACATTTTTGGATTCTGGATTTGGATTGTTATTTAACTGAGTACTCTGCACTTGGATCCTCTCCCCTGTCCGTGTATTCCTGACACTTCTCTCCTATTACCTTGCAATTTATCAGTTGTTTTTATTTTTTGTGTAGTTGCAGCGTAACGGCCAGACATTTTCCCTGCACACTAAAGCAAAGATCTTCCCTTCTAATTCAAAACAATTGACCAGTACTTTTTTTTGCATAAAAATATGTACTATAAATCACAAAAAGCCATCATATAATTTCCATTATGTTAATTAAATGTCTAATAACGATAATATATAGAGAATTAACAGATCCTTACCGATCACCTTAATATAAATGGAATTCACTCCTTTTCCTCTGACTTCAGAGAGTGTGAACATAATTATTGTGTTAAAGTGTCATACAAATTGTTGTACTCTTTTAACCTTTGTGGTATTTACCTGAAACTAGACAGGGATTATTTTATTAGACTTCTTTTAGTTTACACAAATTATGTAATTCCCTGTATTTGCAAGAGTATATCAGCTACAAGATATGTGTGACCCTTCTGTTCATACAACTCTTTCCATCCCAGAAGGTTAAGAGTGAATAAGTAGCAGTTTCTATTTTGAGCACTCTCTTTTTACATTGACTTTAACATTGGCGGTGCCAACACTTGTTCTGGGCAACTACAATATGTTGGCTAATATATTAACCAATATAAAAAAATTCAAAACTTCTCCATACCCATGGTATATGGCCTCATAATCCACGACTGTCAGCCAATCAGCAGCCAGGATTCACACCAGCATGTTTATAACCAGAAATAAAGAAGCTCTAACCGAATGATGTATACTCCAGTCTACTGTGCTTATATTCTGGTATCAAATCATACAAAAGTTAGATTATGTTGCATTAAAGCTAGAGGAAATATCAGGCACGTAAAGTAAATACTGTAATGAATTTGTGATATTTGTTGCTTATTCAGTTAGATGCAACATTTTAGAAGATGTTTCCCATCACAGATCTAGACTACACCCTCAAGGTAAATAAAGACACAATATGTAAATGTAGGTTAACCAAATCTGAAGGATGCACAGTATGAACCACTTTTATTTTGGTTCTCATGGCTGTACGTGAATGACTGAACAAATGTAACAGAATGAGTGTGTGGTTTCCTGTGCAAACTGATACTTACATGTCTAACAAACAAAAATAACACCATGGTAAAGTAATACAATATGTATTTCCAATGTGTTAACCTGTAAGTAACAGAAATATCTCCTGGGTTATTTATTTCACGTGTGATAAGTTGATACCCAGTTGCCTACAGGGAATCAATGGCCAGTCAACAGGGTTTGAGGAAAAGAAAACAGAACACTCTGCTTTCTGTACCACTGTCAAAACGGTGAAGCTCAGAGAACAATCCAAGGTTGTTTGGAGAACTAAAAAGAATCACAAAACATACAGTCGTTGACTAGGGATCTTGTAATTTCTGTTTGATTTATTGAATAGTGTGCTGCTCATGGAACTATGGTCAGCCACCCAAGCTTTGTTAGCGGGGCAGTTTACTTCTTGGTCCCCTTCCTCACCAACGTCCTTTATGCTCAGTTACTTTGTTTGGTCGGACAGCCAGCTCTAGGAAGTGTTTTTGTGGTTCCAAACATTTTACATTTCACAATGATGGAGTTTTTCTGAGAAATGTCAATGCTTTAGCAATTGTTTTATAACCTTCCCCAGATCTATTCCTCAACACAATTCTATCCCGGAAAATGCTGTTCTTTATTGTCAATAAATGAGCACTCCCTAATCTGTTATGATGGAGTATTGGGATTTATAGGTCCCCCACAATTTCCGAAGAGGTGCCATTCTTGTCAAGGTTAAGCTTGAGGTGGTGGGCCATCATCTAAGTGGAGATGTTGGCCAGGCACGCAGAGTTGCATGTTGTCTCCTGGGTGTCAGAAGCAGGGAATGAGAATAAAACTGTGTCATCTGCATAACAGCAATAGAAAAAAACATGCAAGGATATGACAGAGCCAAGAGAATTGGTGTATAGAGAGAAGAGGAAAGTTCCAAGAACCAACTCTTGGGGAACAATTATTATGCTATTAGCCCACATCTTTATAGTTAATTTTACATAGCCTGTTACCTCACTAGTTTCTTTTTAGACATCAAGTTCATGTAATAGCTATAGCTATAGCAGTTACTTTCACTGACCACCAAAGATATTCTCTAGCTTATACAGGTGGTCAGTTGAGAAACATGGGAGTACAGTTCTTGCAAAATGTATGTAGTACAGCAAACACACAAAACTCATCAAAATATGCTTTAAAGTATATTTCTCAAAACTCAGAAAGTTACAAATTGAGTTATTACCTTGCATTATGCTGAGAATACAGCCCAGCTTGCACTTTAAGTCCAGATTCTCTATTTCTTCATTTCCTTGCACCCCAACTGCCAGATCAAAAGAGAAACTTGATAGTAATTTGGTTTCAGAAATCTTTTTCCATCCTAGTCTAAATGATCAATCTGTCTTTTTCTAGCCCTTTGGTATTGGCATGATGTCAGTGAATGAGTGCCTATATTGCCTACACTTTGGCACCATCTATGCAATTCCTGATATAGAGAACACTTTCAAGAATTCAAACAAACCTGTTCATTCATTTCAACTTCCAAGTTTTCCATTAACACTGTGCTTTAAAAGTAATGCGATGAAAACCCTAGTATCTGAAGTTACAGAAAAACGTAAATTCTATGTTATTTTACATATTCATTATTTAGTATAGACATGTATACCTATGTACTTAATTTCTGTCCTAGTAGGCAATCATTGAAATGTTAATGGTTTATAGATGCTTCTGTAAGGTGTGAATGCTGGGACAAAAAGGTTTGCTTGAATTGCCTAGCTTGCTTGCTTCTCGAGAGAACACCACTGTGACGGTGCGAGTGTAATGTGTGCATAAAAATAAAGCAGTGAAAAAAAAGGAGACGAAACACAAGCAAAAAGTGTTCCAAACTTTATCTAACTTTATAAACACAAAAAAATGTGCTGCACTGTGACTAACAGAACCAATATATACTGAACTAATGACCAATTGAAAACAGGTGCATCGTCAGGGTGCGTTGCTGCCATTACTCTCCGGACAGTGGTTAGTACACCGACGAGGTGGAGTGCCGGATTGGAAGAGGAGCTGCAGTGCCATGTGGAGCAGACGTCACATCCACTATTTTATGAGATGGCCCCAGAACAGATTGTGTTCTTAACTGTGAAGGGGTCTATTCTTCTGGACTAGTTTGCTATCCTTTGGTCAGTAAACCAACCCCCATGCCTTTAGTTTTGGGATATAAACCAGAGCGGGGTATAGGGAGCACTCTCACTGCATATACCTCACTTCTGCCTGCATCTTTGCTCTTGCAAACAACTTGAATCTCCAGAGAACATTTATCTTTGATACTTGTACTACAATTGTAATACTCTCTGTAGATATTAAATTAATTTGTTACATTAATCCATTGACAATTTGAAATTAATCAAAAACGGGTCAAAATCCAGTTCCTGTCATGGTGCGGTGAGCAGCAGCGCCACCGTGCCATATATTCTCAAGTTCCCATATCACACAAACACATCCCAGACTGTCACATGTCTCCAATCTTTCACACCAGATCCCAATTTGTATCGTTTGTGTGTGTTTAAATGTTTCCCCTCTGCTCCCCACATTGTGGATCATTGTTGCTGTTATGTTTGTTCATGTCTCTGTGAGTGTTGCTAGTTTGTACTGTTGAAGTTTGCTGGTTAAGACGCGTTGTCGCGCACCTTTCTTTTCATCAGTATATTAGTTATCGTTGTCCGTTCGTGTTCGGTTTTGTTTGTTTTTGATTAAACTCCACGAACGAGAGAAATGCCTGCGCCTGGTTCCTTAACCAACACTACATCACAACTGCAACGTTACAGTTCCTTCATATCCCATTAGTGCAGTACTCCCCATAGGAAAGCTATTGATATCCAATACAAGTGCTGGGCGTTCTTCCCAACAGCCAGAACTGCTCCTGACAGAGTTTAATCAGTAAAAGGTAAACAGTTTTATGAGAATTTATAACATGGTTACAAGAAAATACATTTATAATCGCAAGTGTGGCTCTGCCCATATCCCCTTACTGGGGGGACCACCCAATTTATGGAAATGCTAAATATGTTTGATCAGGCATAAATAAAGTCTGTAACACAACAAAATGTGGTGAAAGTGAAGGGGTCTGTAAACGTGCCAAAGCCATTGTACGTACAGTATTTGTGTATGTTTCAGTAAGATTTAAACAATTACTGCAAATTGCATGAATATATTTTTTCACACAACTAATTAAGTCATTTGGCAACAGCTCAGTAATATGATTGGGTATTAAAAGATCATTCCAGAGAGGATAGGCCTGTCAGAAATCAGGATGGGGAGGTGTTCACCACTCTGTGAAAGACTACACGGGCAAATAGTACCTATCAGTACTCTATCATGCAAAGACGAAACCATACATAAAAAACACCCAGAAACACCAGTGCCTTCTCTGGGCCTGAGCTCATTTTAGATGGGCTGAGGCTAAGTGGAAAACTATTTTGTGGAATGTCGAATCAACATTTCAGATTCTTTGGACGCTGTGTCCTCTGGGCAAAAGAGGAGAGGGATAATCCGGCTTGTTATCAGTGCACAGTTCAAAAGCCAGCATCTGTGATTGTGATGGTATGGGGGTGCATTAGTTCACATGGCATGGGTGACTTGCACATCTGTGAAGGCATTAATGCTGAACAATACACTCACCTAAAGGATTATTAGGAACACCTGTTCAATTTCTCATTAATGCAATTATCTAATCAACCAATCACATGGCAGTTGCTTCAATGCATTTAGGGGTGTGGTCCTGGTCAAGACAATCTCCTGAACTCCAAAATGAATGTCAGAATGGGAAAGAAAGGTGATTTAAGCAATTTTGAGTGTGGCATGGTTGTTGGTGCCAGACGGGCCGGTCTGAGTATTTCACAATCTGCTCAGTTACTGAGATTTTCACGCACAACCATTTCTAGGGTTTACAAAGAATGGTGTGAAAAGGGAAAAACATCCAGTATGCGGCAGTCCTGTGGGCCAAAATGCCTTGTTGATGCTAGAGGTCAGAGGAGAATGGGCCGACTGATTCAAGCTGATAGAAGAGCAACTTTGACTGGAATAACCACTCGTTACAACCGAGGTATGCAGCAAAGCATTTGTGAAGCCACAACACGCACAACCTTGAGGCGGATGGGCTACAACAGCAGAAGACCCCACCGGGTACCACTCATCTCCACTACAAATAGGAAAAAGAGGCTACAATTTGCACAAGCTCACCAAAATTGGACAGTTGAAGACTGGAAGAATGTTGCCTGGTCTGATGAGTCTCGATTTCTGTTGAGACATTCAGATGGTAGAGTCAGAATTTGGCGTAAACAGAATGAGAACATGGATCCATCATGCCTTGTTACCACTGTGCAGGCTGGTGGTGGTGGTGGTGTAATGGTGTGGGGGATGTTTTCTTGGCACACTTTAGGCCCCTTAGTGCCAATTGGGCATTGTTTAAATGCCACGGCCTACCTGAGCATTGTTTCTGACCATGTCCATCCCTTTACGACCACCATGTACCCATCCTCTGATGGCTACTTCCAGCAGGATAATGCACCATGTCACAAAGCTCAAATCATTTCAAATTGGTTTCTTGAACATGACATTGAGTTCACTGTACTGAAATGGCCCCCACAGTCACCAGATCTCAACCCAATAGAGCATCTTTGGGATGTGGTGGAACGGGAGCTTCATGCCCTGGATGTGCATCGCACAAATCTCCATCAACTGCAAGATGCTATCCTATCAATATGGGCCAACATTTCTAAAGAATGCTTTCAGCACCTTGTTGAATCAATGCCACGTAGAATTAAGGCAGATCTGAAGGCGAAAGGGGGTCAAACACAGTATTAGTATGGTGTTCCTAATAATCCTTTAGGTGAGTGTATATACAGGTTTTGGGGGAACATGTTATGCTGCCACCCTTGCAACGTCTTTTTCAGGGAAGGCCTTGATTATTTCAGCAAGACAATACCAAACCACATTATACATGTATTACAACAGCATGGATCCATAGTAAAAGAGTCCAGGTACTAAACTGACCTGCCTGCAGTCCAGAACTGTCACCCATTAAAAACATTTGGCACATAATAAAATGAAAAATACGACAAAGGAGAACCTGAACTGTTGAGCAGCTACAATCCTATATCAAGCAAGAATGGAAAAACATTTTACAAAGAAGAGGTAATTCAACACATTGGTAAACTTGCCCCTTTCATAAATCTTTTGAAAAGTGTTTCTGGCATCAAATAAAAAATAGGCATGTATTCTTCCAAGAACAATGCACTTTCTCAGTTTCAACATTTAATATGTTGTCTTTGTACTATTTTCAGTTAAATACAGGGATTAAATGATCTGCACACCATTGCATTCTGTTTTTATTTGCACTCTACGCTGCATCCCAACTTTTTTGGAAACAGGATTGTATTTTATGAAAACAATTTATTAGCCAATTGTTTTCACCGAAGACCTGAAATACGTAAATTAAAACAAAAAAACACTGTCCAGGTATTTGGAATGATACAATGACTGAAAAGTTAAAGTGCTGATTTAATTTGAAGGTATTTTCATCCATATTGGGTTAACCCTTTATTAATTACAGTACTTGTTTTAGTATTTGGCCAGTTGCCTTTATTTTAGAGAGATTAGACATACAGATTAGTCTACATGAACAGGTTTTGTTCAGATCATTAGTATCTAATGATTATTGCCTTGTACATAATGTTAATCTGTCCAAACTACTGGGGCTAATTGAAAGTGGGCTATATTTTCTAAATGGTTCATACAATATCAATGAAGATAGCAGCAAATGACAGCTCTTCAACACCATAGTATAATTTCAACTCTAAAGTGCAACCAAGCCCCCAAAGAACTTGTAGGTGCAAGTACTGAATATTTTAAAATATAATGGTTGCATTTGAATGGAGCTTTATATTATAAAATAATTTCTCACACAAATCATCGTATGTATCATGTCCTCACCTCATTTGAAGATTATAACATGTTGAAATAAATACTCTATTTAACCAAATATATGTAATCATTGCATTGCATTGGATCAGTCAAGACTAGGTATCGGAAAATAGTTATCAGAAAAATAAATACAACATTCATTGTGCAATAAACAGCATAATTATTTTAATAATGGTTATTTCACCCAAATGGCGGTATGTTGTATCAGCTTTTTTTGATTAGAATAGAAATCTTTTTAAATCAATATCATTAAATCACATTTTGTGTTTACCCTTGTAATACATGTTTTTTCCAAATTTGGAAAAAACATATATTTTGTTAATTAGCGTAATAGCATATACAGTTGGTAAGTGTGCATACCTTGGCAGAAACTGTGACATTTTGGCATTGATTTTGAAAATATGACTGATCATACATTTATTATCACATTGCTGTTTTGCTCCTTTTTAAATCATAATGATAGCAGAATTCATCCAAATGGCCCTGGTCAAAAGTTTACATACCCTTGAATGTTTGGCCTTGTTACGGACACACAAGGTGACACACAAAGGTGCAATGAGCAGGCTTGATACTGAGCCATGGGGAGCAGAAAAGAACTGTCAAAGACCTACGTACCAAGGTAATGTAACTTTATAAAGATGGAAAAGGATATAAAAAGATATCCAAAGTCTTGCAAATACCAGTCAGTACTTATTAGAAGTGGAACATTTGGGAATCTCTTGATACCAAGCAAAGGTCAGGTAGACCAAGAAAGATTCCAGCCAAGACTGCCTGAAGAATTGTTCGGGATACAAAGAAAAACCCACAGGTAACCTCAGGGGAAAAAGACGGTGTGGTAATTTCAAGGAGCACAATACGACGATACTTTAACAAAAACGAGTTGCATGGTCGATTTGCCGGAAAGGAGCCTTTACGGTGCCAATGCTACAAAACAACTGAGGAAGGTTTTGAGTGAGGAACAGAAGGATTAAAATTAAGAGACCACTGGAAATTTAACGCTCCTGTTTCTCACTCAAAACTTTCCTTTTCAACCTTTTTTGAAAGGAAAGAAAAAGGTACAGTGGTCTCTTAATTTTTTCCGGAGCTGTATATTATCCAAGGGTATGCAAACATTTGAGCACAACTTTATTTACATTTTAATGGAGCTTTATTTTATCAAATCATTTCTCACCCAAATCATCGTATGTATCAATGTCCTCGCCTGTTTTGAAGATTAAAAAATGTTAAAACATTTTAGTGAATTTAACCAAATAATTATAATCATTGCATTGCACTGGTTTATTCATGACTCATTATCAGAAATGTCGAAAGAAAGAAGAAATACAACATGCAATAAAGAATTTAGAGCATACTGATTTTAATAATTGTATTCTCACCCAAATTTTCGTACGTTTTATCAGCTTCTTAGGAAGAGAATGAGTTTCTTTTTAAATCAATATCATTAAATCACATTTTATGTATGCCATTTTAATTTATTAATTTTTTCCAAGTCTGGAAAAAACATTTATTTTGTTAATTATCATAATAGCACATATTTACATTTAAATGACGGTATATAATATCAAATCATTTCTCACCAAAATCATCATATGGATCAATGTCCTCATCTGTTTCAAATATTATAACATGTTAAAAAAAATTATTTTACTGTATTTAACAAAATATTACAAAGATTAGAATTGCATTGGTTCATTCATGACTCAGCATAAGAAAAGTATTTTTTTTTTTATAAATACAACATTCAATAAGATACAGCATAATAATAGTAATAATTTAATCCTCACCCAAATATTGGTATGTTCCATTCGCTTATTGGGAAAATAATAGAAAATTATTTTTTAAGTTAATACGATTAAAAATGTTCTATGTTTACACTTTTGAATTACATGTTTTTCCACATCAGGAAAAAACACATTTATTTATATTTGCATAATAGCATATATATATATATATATATATATATATATATATATATATATATATATATATATGCATTTAAATGGAGCTTAATATTATAAAATAAATTCTCACCCAAATCATCGTATGTATCAATGTCCTCACCTGTTTTGAAGATTGCAACATGTTAAAAATGTACTGTATTTAACCAAACATTTAAAATAATTGAATTCCATTGGTTCATTCATGACTCAGTATCAGAAATGTCAAAAGATATACAACATTCTAAATGTTAATTACAGCATCATTATTTTAATAATTGGATTCTCACCCAAATATTGGTATGCTCTATCGGCTTATTGGAAAATAATAGAAAATTAGTTTATATTTAAGTCAATATGCTTAAATCACTTTATGTTTACACTTTTCATTTATGTATTTTTCCATGTCTGGAAAAACCAAATATGTATTAAATTAGCATATATATATTTAAATGGAGCTGTATATTATGAAATCATTTCTCACCCAAATCATCGTATTTATCAATGTCCTCATCTGCTTTGAAGATTATAACGTTAAATGTTATACTTTTATTTTTTACTGTATTTAAGAAAATATACAAAATATTTGAATTGCATTGGTTCATTCATGACTCATCATATGAAAAGTAAAAAAAAAAAAAGATACAACATTTAATATGTAAGATACAGCATAATAATTAAAATAATTTAATCCTCACCCAAATATTGGTATGTTCTATCAGCTTATTGGGAAAATAATAGAAAATGTATTTTTAAGTTAATATGATTAAATCACTTTCTATGTTTACACTTTTCAATTATATGTTTTTCTACATCAGGAAAAAACACATATTTATTTATATTAGCATAATAGCATATATAATATATATACACACCTAAAGGATTATTAGGAACACCTGTTCAATTTCTCATTAATGCGATTATCTAATCAACCAATCACATGGCAGTTGCTTCAATGCATTTAGGGGTGTGGTCCTGGTCAAGACAATCTCCTGAACTCCAAACTGAATGTCAGAATGGGAAAGAAAGCTGATTTAAGCAATTTTGAGTGTGGCATGGTTGTTGGTGCCAGACAGGCCGGTCTGAGTATTTCACAATCTGCTCAGTTACTGGGATTTTCACGCACAACCATTTCTAGGGTTTACAAAGAATGGTGTGAAAAGGGAAAAACATCCAGTATGCGGCAGTCCTGTGGGCCAAAATGCCTTGTTGATGCTAGAGGTCAGAGGAGAATGGGCCGACTGATTCAAGCTGATAGAAGAGCAACTTTGACTGAAATAACCACTCGTTACAACCGAGGTATGCAGCAAAGCATTTGTGAAGCCACAACACGCACAACCTTGAGGCGGATGGGCTAAAACAGCAGAAGACCCCACCGGGTACCACTCATCTCCAGTACAAATAGGAAAAAGAGGCTACAATTTGCACGAGCTCACCAAAATTGGACAGTTGAAGACTGGAAGAATGTTGCCTGGTCTGATGAGTCTCGATTTCTGTTGAGACATTCAGATGGTAGAGTCAGAATTTGGCGTAAACAGAATGAGAACATGGATCCATCATGCCTTGTTACCACTGTGCAGGCTGGTGGTGGTGGTGGTGGTGTAATGGTGTGGGGGATGTTTTCTTGGCACACTTTAGGCCCCTTAGTGCCAATTGGGCATCGTTTAAATGCCACGGCCTACCTGAGCATTGTTTCTGACCATGTCCATCCCTTTATGACCACCATGTACCCATCCTCTGATGGCTACTTCCAGCAGGATAATGCATCATGTCACAAAGCTCGAATCATTTCAAATTGGTTTCTTGAACATGACAATGAGTTCAATGTACTGAAATGGCCCCCATAGTCACCAGATCTCAACCCAATAGAGCATCTTTGGGATGTGGTGGAACGGGAGCTTCATGCCCTGGATGTGCATCCCACAAATCTCCATCAACTGCAAGATGCTATCCTATCAATATGGGCCAACATTTCTAAAGAATGCTTTCAGCACCTTGTTGAATCAATGCCACGTAGAATTAAGGCAGTTCTAAAGGCGAAAGGGGGTCAAACACAGTATTAGTATGGTGTTCCTAATAATCCTTTAGGTGAGTGTATATATATGCATTTAAATGGAGCTTAATATTAGGAAATAATTTCTCACCCAAATCATCGTATGTATCAATGTCCTCACCTGTTTTGAAGATTGCAACATGTTAAAAATGTACTGTATTTAACCAAACATTTAAAATCATTGAATTCCATTGGTTCATTCATGACTCAGTATCAGAAATGTCAAAAGATATACAACATTCTGCATGTTATTTACAGCATCATTATTTTAATAATTGGATTCTCACCCAAATGTTGGTATGCTCTATCGGCTTATTGGAAAATAATAGAAAATGTGTTTATTTTTAAGTCAATATGATTAAATCACTTTTTATGTTTACACTTTTCATTTATATATTTTTCCATGCCTAGAAAAAACTAATATTTATTAAATTAGCATAATAGCATATATCAGAAATGTCAAAAGAAAAAGAAATACAACATTCTACATATTATTTGCAGCATAATTATTTTAAGAAATTGGATTCTCACCCAAATGTTGGTATGTTCTATCAGCTTATTGGAAAATAATAGAAAACTCAATATCATTAATTCACTTTTTATGTTTATACTTTTAATGTATGTTTTTTTCATGTCTGGAAAAACCAAATATGTATTAAATTAGCATAAATATATATATTTAAATGGAGCTGTATATTATGAAATAATTTCTTACCCAAATCATCGTATTTATCAATGTCCTCGCCTGTTTTGAACATTATAACATGTTAACATTATTTCACCCCATGCTTCATGAAGCACCTCACACAAGTTGGAATGAATTGATGGGCACTTCTTACATCCTATCCTACGGTCAAGCTGCTCCTACAACAAGTCAATTGGGTTGACATCCGGTGACTGTGCTGGCCACTCCATTACAGACAAAATACCAGCTGACTGCTTCTTTCCTAAATAGTTTTTGTATAGTTTGGAGCTTTGTGTCATTTTCCTGTTGTAGCAAGAAATTGGCTCCAATTAAATGGCGTCAAGAGGATTTGGCATGGTGTTGCAAAATGGAATGATAGCCTTCCTTTTTCAAGATCCCTTTTACCCTGTAGAATTCTTCCACTTTACCACCACCAAAGCACCCCAAGACCATTACATTGCCTCCAGCATCTTTTCATTCAGACTGCTTCTGACTAATGCTCCTCTGTGTGATGTAGATGTATTGATTATATAAGTTAGTGAACTGTTGTAAGCTGTTGTAACCAATGAAACAAAATATTAATTGTTTGTAATATGAGCTGAAACTGAAGGAGCAAGTAGGAGAATAGGAAACCCTGTTCAAGCGGTTGCTGGGGAGAGAAAGATTTAGTATGTCTGTTTTGTGAGAAACAGGTCACAGGTCAGAGACACACACACATAGTCGGACAGACAACACAGAAACCACAAGGGGGGCAAGGGGATACTTGCAGTTATCCTATAGAACTGGGATTGGGCCAATGGCACACACTTTGTAAGTTAACACCTCTATCTTTTGGGCGTGGTAGAAGTATAAAATGATCAGTTGAATGTTGATCCTTAGACATTGTGCGGCGACACTTGTCTCCAAAAGCTTTTGTAATAAACGGAATATGCGGTATGGTAATTGACCTGACTCCTGGTGTTTTATTCTCCTTTCCAACAAACCAACTCGGGGAAGTGTTAGACTTCAACAGTGATCTGAAATCCTCAAACTTTGTCAGTCCATAACACCTTTTTCCAATATTCCTCTGTCCAGTGTCTGTGTTTTGCTTTATTTTTTAATTGGCCAGTCTGACATATTACTTTTTCTTTGCAACCCTGCCTAGGAGGCCAGCATCCCAGAGTTGCCTCTTCATTAACATTGAGACTGGTGTTACAGTTACTGCCAGTTGAGGACCTGTGAGGCGTCTATTTGTCAGACTACATACTCTAATGTCCTCTTGATCAATTGGGCACCAGGGCCTCACACTGCAGATTTTTGGCAATTTCTAGCATGGAATAGCCTTTATTCTTCAGAATAGACTGATGAGTTACAGAAGTTCTATGTTTCTCACCATTTTGAGACTTTAATCGAACCCACAATTGCTAGACTAAAGAAGGCCAGTTTTATTGCATCTTTAATCAGCATGAAAGTTTTTTAGCTGTATTAACATAATTGCAAAAGAGTTTACTAATGATCAATTAGACTTTTAAAACTATTAATTTGGATTAGCATACACAAGGTGCCATGGGAAAACAGGAGTGATGGTTGTGGATAATGGGCCTCTGTAAGTCTAGGTAGTTTTTCCATATAAAATCTGCTGTTTCCAGCTACATTAGTTATTTCCAACAATGTCTACACAGTATTTCTTAACAATTTGATATTATTTTAATGGACAAATATTGCTTTTCTTTCAAAACAAGGACATTTCTAAGTGACCCCAAACTTTTGAATGGTACTATAAATATTAACTGATATTGTGTACCTGGTACAACAGTGATTACACTGTTGGATTGAGCCATGTCTGGTATTTCACTAAAGAAAGAGTAAAAAATATGTTTACCTGCATTGATTAGAAGGATAAATCAAGATGCATGACCTTTTATATATGATGGGCTTTCTTTACCTTGATCCATGGTTACTACTTATCACTGTAACAGAAAGATGAAGGAATTACTCAACCGCTGGATTTACTAAAATAATTAGAATAACATTAAAGGGATTATTCATCCAAAAATCATATTTGGGTGACAGTCCACTTACCACTCGTTGTTCCTTCAGGCACATAGAGCCATTTTTTAAAACAATCCATTATTAAGCTCTGTCCCAGTCCTTAATTAGCATTATTAGCATTATCCAAATTAATGAATGGAAACTGTGTGTCTCACTCTACTGAAGCTGCAATGCAAGCGGAAAACAACCCCAAAACACTTCAACTTACATTTGCTAATCTGTCGCGTTAGCATTGATATTTAAACAGGATTCTGACAAAACAACTTGCGCAATTGGCCGTATTCAAACTGAAACTAACAAACAATTTCCAATAGCCGCCATAAACAGCTTCTGTTTTTCGGCAGTGATGTCATTGAGTTGAGCGGGAACTTTAACCTCCACGAGCTTTGTGAAGTTTGGTTGCTTCGCCTAGCTAGCCCATTTTCATTGGTGGACATCAGAATAATATATGTGATTGTAGAAAATTCCCTGGTCATAAGAAAAGTACAAGGGACGTGGGAAAGGAGATTTGAGGTATCACTCGTTGCCATATCCGTACGGTCAGTTCATGGTTCCATCTCTGAAACACATCACCAGGACAAAGTATATATTTGTTATACTTGCTATATCGGTAATATTCCGTACTACTACCTATATTGTTCATACTCTCCATCCCACTCTTTTTAAAATTGCTGCTAGTTTACACTGTTATGTATATTATTGGTATGTTTATTACTTAATTCTTACCACAGTGGATATAAAAAGTCTACACACCCCTGTAAAATGCCAGGTTTTTGTGATGTAAAAGAATGAGACAAAGATAAATAATTTTTCTACTTTTAATGTGACCTATAATGTGAACAATTCATTTGTAAAACAAACTGAAATCTTTTTTAGAAAATATGGCACAACAGAGACATTACCAAGAACTGGATGTCCCTCGTAAATTGATGAAAAGACAAGAAGGTCAGGGAGGCTTCCAGGCCAACAGCAACATTAAAGGAACTGCAAGAATTTCTGGCAAGTACTGGCTGTGTGCTACATGTGACAATCTCCTGTATTCTTCATATGAATGGGCTATGGGGTAGGGTGGCAAGACAGATTATTTTCTTACAAAGAAAAACATCCAAGCAAGTTTGCAAAAACAAACATCAAGTCCCCCAAAAACACGTGGGAAAATGTGTTATGGTCTGATTAAACCAAGGTTGAACTTTTTGGCCATAACACCAAAAGGTATGTTTGGTGCAAAAACAACACTGCACATCACCCAAAGAACACCATACCCACAGTGAAGCATGGTGGTGGCAGCATCATGCTTTGGGGCTGTTTTTCTTCAGCTGGAACCGGGGCCTTAGTCAGGGTGGAAGGAATTATGAACAGTTCCAAATAACAGGCAATTTTGACACGAAACCTTCAGGCATCCGCTAGAAAGCTGAAGATGAAGAGGAAGTTCACCTTTCAGCATGACAACGACCCAAAGCAATCATCCAAATCCACAAAAGCCTGGCTTCACCACAAGAAGATGAACGTTTTGGAATGGCCCAGCCAGAGCCCAGACCTGAATCCAATTGAATCTGTGGGGTGACCTGAAGAGGGCTGTGCACAGTAGATGTGTTCGCAATCTGACAGATTTGGAGCGCTTTTGCAAAGAAGAGTGGCCAAATAATGCCATGCTAATAGACTCCTACCCAATTTGACTGAGGGCTGTAATAAAATCAAAAGGTGCTTCAATAAAGGGTGTGCACACTTATGCAACCAGGTTATCGGGAGTTTTTTTATTTTGAAATAGAGTGTCTCGATGATATTAAGGTCAGGAGACTGTGATGGCAACTCCAGAACCTTCCCCATTTTCTGCTGTAACCACTGGGGGGTCAACCTGGCCTTGTGCTTAGGGTCTTTGTTGTGCTGGAAAGTCCAAGAGCATCCCATGCGCATCTTTCGTGCAGAAGAATGCAAATTGCCAGTATTTTCTGATAACATGCTACATTCAACTTGCCATAAATTTTCACAAGAATCCCTGTGCCTTTAGAGCTCACACACTCCCAAAACATCAGTGAGCCACCACCATGCTTCACAGTGGGGATGGTATTCTGGTTACTATAGACCTTGATGACCCCTCTCCAAACATAGTGCTTATGGTTGTGACCATAAAGCTCTATTTTGGTCTCGTCACTGGTCCAAATTACAGTGTGCCAAAAGCTGTGAGGCGTGCCAAGGTGTTGTCGGAAATATTGTAATCAGGCTTTTTTGTGGCATTGGTGCAGTAAAGTCTTCTTTCTGGCAACACGACCATGCAGCTCATTTGTGTTCAAGTATCGTCGTATTGTGCTCCTTGAAACAACCACATGGTCCAGAGCAGCCTATATTTCTCCTGAGGTTACCTGTGGGTTTTTCTTTGTATCCCGAACAATTCTTCTGGCAGTTTTGGCTGAAATCTTTCTTGGTTTACCTGACCTTTTGGAGATTGTCTGACCCAATCATCTAGCCATCACAATTTGGCCTTTGCCAAAGTCACTCAGATGCCTTCGCTTGCCCATTTTTCCTGCTTCTAACACAAGTTTGAGGACAGAATGTTCACTTGCTGCCTAATATATCCCACCCACTTACAGGTGCCATGATAACAAGATTATCAGTATTATTCACTTCACCTGTCAGTGGTCATAATGTTATGGCTGATCGGTGTATAACGTTAGCCCATTTGTTAAGAGATCAGCTATTAAGCAAGTTAGTTAGCTAGCTATATTTTCTAATGTCTCATAGCTAGCTAGTTGTAGCACTCTCTATTTGCATAGATGGTTGTGTCTTTGGGAATAAAAAGACAACATTTCATGATGTCTGTGTTGCCTGTTTTAAATTCAAATAGAAATTGTCATTTAATTAGCTATGTCTGTGCTCGCACTCCGATGCAGATTTAAAGGAGTGGGAGGGAAGACCCAAACTGAAATCAAATCACGAAACAAAAAAACTGACAAACGACTAAAGACTAAATTGTTACAAAAGTGTAGATGAAATGTAACATAGTAAAGAGTACAATGTATTTAAAAATAAATACTTGAGTAAGAGTCAAGAGTACAGTAGGTGAATATAGTGAAAAGTGGACTGTTTTCTAGCTAGCAAACAAAACATAAGCTAGCAAGCTAATATATAATTTGCAACTATTGTTCATATCTAACGTTAGCCTAACTACACCATACATGGTTCCCAGTTTTAGAAAAACACTCTGATATATAAGTTAAATATCTCCCTTACTCATATGTTACAGGAGGTAATTAGCTAGAGGTAATGTCAGCTAGGTTACCCAAAGTTCACGTTAAAGAGCTAGTAGCCATACTCTATTACGGTAACCAGACCCACAGTATCCAGCAGCTACCTCAAAGCAAAGTGCCTGCATGTGGTCCTAAAGCCAGTCTGATTTGAATTACGGAATTGCTTAATTGCACCATTCTAAAAAGTTTAAGCTTTTCTTATAGATTAGTTGTGTTGATAAAATTACTGACTGAGACAGAGATGAATAATGGATTGTTTTAAGAAATGACTCTTTGTGCCTTAAGCAGTTCCCTTTTGTTCACCTTGTCACTTAGCTTGACATTGTAATTGTAAGGCCGGGATTCAATTGGATCAATGTTAGATCAGTGTAATTGTGTATTTGACATTTAAAAACAAAATCAGTCAAAGCATTTGGACTCTAAAATGTGCTTACTTTGTTTCACGATGCCCCAGTACTTCCACAGTAAAAGCAGGACAGACATTGACAAAATTAGGAGGACCAAGGAACCTGTTATCTTTGGGACATCTATGAAGACAATAGGTGATGCTGTTGTAGTTGATGCTGGAAGAGAATTTAGTCATTATTCAAAGCAGGACTGTCAAAGTTAATGTTCATTTAAAATGTTTTAATGTCATAAAACATTTTGCCAGAGATTTTTGAGCTTCAGAATCATCCATAGACAGTGCTTGACTTGGGCCGGAGATGTCCAGAACACAGTATCGACAGGTAATTTTTTTTGCAGCTACTTTTTTACTGCTTGGCCAAGTTGGCTACCATCAGAGATAACACAGTGCGCTAGTGCCTTACACCAACCTTATGAATCCCAGTAGCATTAATGTTGTCTAATCAGCATTGCTCACCCATGAAAATTCAACCTATTTAACTATCTCTTGGCTGGGGTTACCTGCAAGTGCAGAGTTTAGCTTTCACTCCCATGGTTGTGAAGCATAGCTCTGCTTTCAGGTGAAAAGTCTGAGTACAGAGTAAAGGTATGATGTCACTTCGAAATTATCTGGATGCCCTCTAAGCACCTAGCAAACGAGAAGGCCAAAGGTGCCTCCCAACAGACCTTCTTCTCCAACTGGTCCTGCAAGATATTCTGTGTGCAAATCCTACTGCCAGTATGTAAGTGTGTTGTTGTTCGAAGAAAGACAGTGAGACTTTGTGAATTCAGTATCAATATAATTCAGACAAACTCATGATCAGAATTAGAAAGGGATTTATTGCCAAGTAAGTTTCATAACAAACACGGAATTTGTTCTTGCCGCTGGTGCAACAATTAGTACAAAAGGAATAAGGGAAGTAATATATTTGTAATATAAATATACTTATTACTTGTAAATACTTGTACATTTCCTGCCCTCTTCTAGTTGCACTTCTGGTTAGATGCTTACTGTATTTCGTTGTACTGTACTTGTACTTGTTCAATGACAATTAAGATGTGTCTTATCTAATTTGTTCTTTTGTTTTCTCCCACTATTTAGTTCATTCACTCCCAGCCTTCCGATTGTGAGTGATTGTTTTTATGATTCAACCTTAGTAATCCTTTCGTTCCTCTAGGCAAGTATAGTTATATTGGTTCTACCGTGTTTTGACCTTTTGACTGGCCATGTTTTTGAGACTTGCCCAGCCATTGTGTCCTTCAGCCTGTATCTGAGCCATTCCGTGTTTGACCCCAGGCTGTACCTCTGACTACTCTTCAGCCTGCCCCTGTTATTAATAAAAGTGGGGCACACCGCAACTGTGACCACAAAACCTGCCTCCGTTACAGTGCCAAATCGCTGTGCAGTAAATCGTTCTGCAGTAAATACAACACCTCTTTGGCCACCTGGGCCCTTTTTGTGGCGTTTACCCGATATGGATGTTGTCGTATTGGAACGGCGTCACCCACACAAACGCCATGATACAACACGTTAGTACGAGTAGCCACATCGTTAAAAAGGCATGTGTAACTATCGACCAATCCCAAAAGTTCACAACGTTGTTCCGGAAACAAATGCTCAAGCTGTGACGGTAACAACTGCAACAATTCTGAATTTACCAGTCTCGCACAACATTTATATTGTTATAAAAATGTTCAGTAATCTTGTTTACATAAAGTGTGACGTGGGTTGTGTGGGTGTTGTTGTTTTGCTTGGGGGTATTGATTGGGGTACCATTCTTCTAGCAGCAGGATATTATTATCAGATCTCCCTTACTGGATCTCAGGTTACTGTGCATGCTTCAACAATAAGAACACTGAATTGAAATGACATTCAATGGGAGTGTGGCTAAAAATTAGCCTCTGTTTTCAAAAACATACCAAACTGCCAGTTTTCTGGAATAACTTTTTCTAGAACGTTGAGTTCAAAATTGACCTTTTTGGTCACAATTGAGACCGTTTGTCTGGCGAAAACCCAACATCTTTTCTTTTGAATCACTTTATTACGTATTGAATTTTACATGATTCTATGAGTTTATTTTAAAATGTTATACAAACGTAATGACCATTCCTGTAGGGCTCACAAACATCCAAGAAGCACTGTATATTGGAGATCTCCTTTGATTAATATTTGTAGATAAACATCTCTAGACACTTTGCTTTGAATTAGGCTACATTATGCATTTGGTCCCTCAGTCATTGAATTTAGAAATATTTTAATTTTAAAAAAGTATTTGGTTGTAATGTAGCATTCATCAAAGGTGGCAACCATCCTTCAGGAGAGCTACTGTGTGAAAGCCCCTGTCTGAACCTCACTCTAACCACATTGTAGCCCAACTATCAGTTATAGGACAATACCTTGAAAAGGGTTGGATCACATTCCTGCACAACTCAGACAGAGCACTGTAAACAAATATGATTTTGAGATTTTTTTAAAACACGACATTCTGTATATACCTAATTTAAACGAGTTGAAAAGCATGAAATTTCACAAAAAATATATTTAATAGGCAGCTAAATCTGAACAAGTATTTGTGAATATAACCAACAACTCAAGAATATTGTAGCGGCGACCACCTTGCTATGTGTCTTATGTGTGTGCGCTGCACACTTCTGACTGTGATTGGTTTGTTAGGTGCAAGGCATTATGAGTAAAATGTGAATTGTAATGTGTAATTAGTTATATCTTGTGAGTTAGAGAAGGCTTATCTCTGAAGTGGTGTTTGATGGAGTATATAATTGTAACATAATGACGTATGACAATTTTGATTGTGTCAATTGCTTTAAATAATTACAGTTACCTAAACAACTTGCCCTGTTGTTAAAACTATAGGTAATTAGAATTTACTAAATGTACTTTTAGAAAATACACAAAAAGCTGATACAAATAGTTGCCTTACTATTACGCAGAATGAGTAATTTATTTTATGCTGATTTATGTTTCCTACATTAGCATAACATTTTTACAGTAGCCTAACACTGGTAGGACATGGTAGAACAATGGGATCAGAGACCACCAACCTTCTAATAAAATGTACATAGACTACAAGCAGACACTACATGGGCAACATGTAGATAAGAAATCAACATTTAAGTTTCTTGACACCATGGTGTAAGGGACCAACTTTGAAAAGACAGCTCATGTGCTTTATTAGGTCCAAGTCAATCACTGTCCATAGCTTATAAATGTTAATGATTATTCACAATTACTTTTTAAAATATTTTTGAATTAAGAAATGCTAAGCAATATGCAGAACCTGTATTATTAACAAGTCTGTAAACTGCTCTGTAACAGTATACAGTCTAGTAATCCATGTATCCAACCATTAAAACATACACTATACACAATATTGGCATGATCTTACCTTCCACATCTTCAACTCCGTTGACCCGTAAGACCAGATAATCCCCTGTTGACTTCACTTGGCTAATTGGGTGTTTACATATGCTGTACACACAGCTGTACTTGCCCGAGTCTTGTTTTTTTACTTCTTTTAACAAGAAAACAGATTCAGCACCTTTCTTCATTGGTGCCATTTGTATCCCAACTCCATCCTTGCAAAGGTAAAAATGAACCATGTCCCCGCTTATAGTGATGTTATTAGTTTGACACTTGAAATGTATTGTGGTCCCTTCAGTCACATTAGATGGTCCACAGGGCTTTGCGGGGTAGATCTCTGCATATAACAAAATACTCAGTAAGAGGCCACCATTAAGTTTTAATTGAATGAAGTATAAAGCCCTAAGGATTAGTATGCTAATTATTAAGAATGCAATTTTTGTTTTATAAGTGCATTGTACGCAGTGTCATAGCCTAATATTGATACCACACTTAATAGTTTGTTTATTCACATACATAGCTATAAAAGTACACTGTATATGACCATACAACATTGATGTACTGTTTAAAGGCTGTTGCAGTGCCTTTCAAAAGGATTGACAATTTACAGGTTTTATTTTTCAATTTGAGATAATGGTGTTGATCAGTGGCAACTGATACTCCTAATATAATCTATTTTGATATCACGTGTCAAATGGGTGTGAATACTTTTGAAAGGTTTTGTAAATGGATACACAACTTCTTTTTCTGAGACGTGACTCAGACCCTGCGTAGACAAGCTTTCAATAAGGGATCTTGACAAAGTTACCTTTAAAAAACAAATTGCATTCACAATGCAGTAAACTTACATTTATATTTTGCAAGTGTTGAACTAAGGTAATACTTTTCTGCTTTCTTGCCTTGATTACCAAAAACGTAATCTATTCAACATTCCATGTTTTTTCATTAACATTAAAATGTATACTTTACCTGTATCTTCGCATTTGTTTTGACATTCAACAAGGATGTATTTTGATACTGCATGGTAAAAAAAAAATTCTTAGTAAAATAATTTTGTTTAGAAAAATTACATTAATTTATCTTTATTTGGTAATATTAGAAATTTGAAAATACTCACAAATGCCAAGCCATATAAGTCTTAAAGCTGCCATGATATGTTGGCTGCGACAGTGGCTCCAAAACAGGGGATCAGAAAACAGTGGGGCTGTTGCTCCTCCTTCTCCTGGTTAGAATGAAGGTACATGCCTATAGGGCTTGAAACATGATCACATTATTATTTACAGTTCATATAAGTATGCGGATAGTGACACAAGTCCTGGACAGCGAAACTAATAAACCTAAAAGACAGGATGTGCTAAAAAATTGAAAAAAGCAAAGTTCAGAGAATATGTATTGTTGACAAATGAGACAAATAACTTTTTTAAACTAGAAATATCATATCTAAGTTAATATTGAGAATACATCAAACCATACTTCAGTGAAAAAGCATCCACATGTTTATATGGTCAGTTACTATGGTGATGGATTTTTACCAAATGTTGCAAACTAGTATGTTGCCAATAACAAATAGGAGTCTATTAACATGGCACATCTTGATGTGGCAATATTTGCCCACTCTTCTTTGCAAAAGTGCTCTAAATCTTTCAAATTGCGAAGACATCTTCTGTGCACAGCCCTGGTCCGATCACCCCACAGATGTTCAATTGGATTCAGGTCTGGGCTCTGGCTGGGCCATTCTAAAACACTCGTCTTCTTCTGGTGAAGCCTTGCTTTTGTGGACTTGGATGTGTGCTTTGGGTCATTGTCATGTTGAAATGTGAACTTCCTCTTCTTCTTCAGCTTTCTTACAGACGCCTGAAGGTTTTTTGGCAAAATTGCCTGGTATTTGGAACTGTTCATGATTCCCTCCACCCTGACTAAGGCCCCGGGTCCAGCTGAAGAAAAACAGCCCCAAATCATGATGCTGCCACCACCACGCTTCACTGTGGTTATGGTGTTCTTTGAGTGATGTGCAGTGTTGTTTTTGCGCCAACCAAACCTTTTGGAATTATGGCCAAAACATTCAACCTTGGTTTCATCAGACCATAACACATTTTCCCACATGCTTTTGGGGGACTTCAGCTGGGCTTGGATGTTTTTCCGTCTTGCCACCCTACCCCATAGCCCATTCATATGAAGAATACAGGAGATTGTTGTCACTTGTAGCAAACAGCCAGTACTTGCCAGAAATTCCTGGAGTTCCTTTAATATTGCTGGAATCCTCCCCGACCCGTTTTCTTCTCGTTTTGTCATAAATTCTGGAGGGACTTCCAGTTCTTGGTAATGTCTCTTTTGTGCCATATTATCTCCACTTGATGATGACTGTCTTCACTGTGTTCCATGGTATATCTAATGCTTTGGAAATTATTTTGTACCCTTCTCCTGACAGATATCTTTCAACAGTGAGATCCCTCTGATGCTTTGGAAGCTGTTTGCGGACCATGGCTTTTGCTCTGAGATGAGAACTAAGAAAATGTCAGGAAAATCCTACAAGTACAGCTGAACTTTATTTGTAATTCATCTGTCACTTTAAATGATGGCACGTGTGTAATTACTTCTATTTAACTTGAGTTTGAATGTGATTGGTTAATTCTTCTATTTTAAATTTTCCCCCTCAAAGATTTCAGTTTGTTTTTCAATTGTATTGTTCACGTTATAGGTCACATTAAAGGTCGAAAAAGTTCTGACATGATTTATCTTTGTCTCATTCTTTTACATCACAAGAACCTGGCATTTTAGCATGGGTGAGTAGACTTTTTATATCCACTGTATTTATAAGTGTCCCTGCCACAGTGTTTTTCTGTTGTGTTTTATCTCTCACTGTTGGTACCTTTTTTTTGCCCGTTCAACATGTGTTATGTTGTAGCCCAGTTGGTCTAGTGGGATTGTTCCTGTCTGTCAATTCTGAGACCTGGGTTTGCCTGCCCAGTGGGGAGTTCTTTTTATGTCACTTTGGTCTTCCCTTTGGAGTCACGTATTATGACACCGTCTGTGTATGTGGTCGCTTGGTGATTATGTTGGTCTCATTATTTTATTTTTACCTTAACTCCCACACTGGATCCTGCTGATGGCAGTTTGTGTTTGTGGGTGTGTTTATGCGCCCTAGGGCTGTGGGACCACCTCTTACTGAGGCTTGACCTTGCGTGCCATGTCGGATACCTTTTGGTCCGGCAGGGAGGATATACTGGCTCGCTTTTACTACGCTGTAAACCACTAGGAGCTAAGCCCTCTAGGGGGCAGAGCTCCACGACATATAAAATGAGTTACCTGGAAGCCCTCCAGACTTAGTGCCTTGCCTTCTCCCGGGAGGGTGAGTGTAGGATACCCTTGCTACATATAGAGGCAGGCATGCATATTTATTTGGTCGAGGGAAAACATTTTAAAAGCGGGGATCAAGGGTCTCCCTCAGGCCCACACCAGCAGTGTCCCTTTCAGGTCCACGCAATGTTACAACAATTAGTTGACTTATGCGTTTACGTTAGAGCTGTCACAATATCAGATTTTCACTACACAATTATCATAGCCAAAATAATTCACGGTAACGATATTATTGCGGTATTTATAGAACATTTAAGGAAAAAATCCCATCAGTCAAGATCATCTTCAACTTTGTAAATGTGTCTTTTTTTCCTCTTTTTTGGCAAATGAATTACACTCAAAATATGAGTGTATGGAGGTGGATGGGGGCTTTAACCATTACTGTACAAATAAAAAAATAAAAGCGTACAAAAAGAACAATTACACTTAATGAATAGTGAAAAAGCCACTGGATGAACTGATAAACAATAGATCCACAAGGCCTAACACAGAGAGGAGTTTTTGTAATAATCCAAAACATTTTCGCCTATTGAATAGGCTACGAAAAGGCGTTAATTCAAACACTAGTGTATACAGTGGTATGAAAAAGTTTAGGCACCCCTCTGAGGCTGCATAATAATTTACTCTGTCATCACAGAAAATGATCACAGTTTCTAATAAAAGCTGAGTACTGGGGTATTTTCCAGACAAAGAGTTTTAGTGTAGCAATATTAAGTTGTATGAAATTAAATCGGATGTGAAAAAAAGGCTATGCAGAAATGTGGGCACCCTTGTCATTTTGTTGATTTGAATACCTGTAACTACTTAGCACTGATTAATTGGAACACACAATTGGTTTGGTGAGCTCATTAAACCTTGAACTTCATAGACAAGTGCATCCAATCATGGTAATCAAGGTATTTAAGGTGGCCAATTGCAACTTGTTGTTCTCTTTGACTCTCCTCTGAAGCGTGGCAACATGGGGGCCTCAAAACAACTCTCAAATGACCTGAAAACAAAGATTATTCAACATTATGGTTTAGGGGAAGGCTACAAAAAGCTATTGCAGAGATTTAAGTTGTCAGTGTCCACTGTGAGAAACATAGTGAGGAAATGGAAGACCACAGGCACAGTTCTTGTTAAGGCCAGAAGTGGCAGGCCAAGGAAAATATCGGAGAGGCAAAGGCGAAGAATGGTGAGAACGGTCATAAATAGCCGACAGACCACCTCCAAAGACCTACAACATCATCTTGCTGCAGATGGTGTCACTGTGCATCGTTCAACAATTCAGCGCACTTTGCACAAGGAGAAGCTGTACGGGAGAGTGATGCGGAAGAAGCCTTTTCTGCACACACGTCACAAAGAGAGTCGCTTGAGGTATGGAAACGCACATTTGGACAAGCCAGCTTCATTTTGGAATAAGGTGCTGTGGATCGATGAAACAAAGATTGAGTTATTTGGTCATAACAAGGGGCTTTATGCATGGCGGCAAAAGAACACAGCGTTCCAAGAAAAACACTTGCTGTCCACAGTAAAACTTGGTGGAGGTTCCATCATGCTGTGGGGCTGTGTAGCCAGTGCCGGTACTGGGAATCTTGTTAAAGTTGAGGGTCACATGGATTCCACTCAATATCAACAGATTCTTGAGAATAATGTTGAAGAATCAGTCACAAAGTTGAAGTTACGCCGGGGCTGGATATTTCAACAAGACATCGACCCAAAACACTGCTCAAAATCTACCAGGGCATTCATGCAGAGGAACAAGTACAATGTTCTGGAATGGCCATCCCAGTTCCCAGACCTGAATATCATTGAGAATCTGTGGGATGATTTGTAGCGAGCTGTCCATGCTCGGCAACCATCAAACCTAACTGAACTGCAGATGTTTTGTAAGGAGGAATGGTCCAAAATACCTTCATCCAGAATCCAGACACTCATTAGAGGCTATAGGAAGCGTCTAGAGGCTGTTATTTTTGCAAAAGGAGGCTCTACTAAATATTGATGTGATTTTTCAGTTGGGATGCCCAAATTTATGCACTTGTCTAATTTCTTTTTGATGCATATTGCCCATTTTCTGTTCATCTAATAAACCTAATTTCACTACTGAAATATTACAGTGTCCATCAGTTATTTGATAGATCAAATTGAAATTGCTGATCCAAACACCCAATTAAAACAATGTCCATTATTCCTTGTGAATGGGCTACTAAAACGGCGGGTATTTGCGGATCTCTCCTGGGGGTTCTAGGGCTAACAAGTTGATTTCAAAGGCAGTGCATAGGTCTAGTCTTCTTGTTTAAGCACACATAATTTGTCTATAGGGGCCTTGAATAAGGTATTGAAAACCTGCGAGTAAAGTGAATACGATACTATAATAAGTGTATTATTAAAATTATATCAATATTTCATTTTTGTAATATTACTGTTATCGTCAAATACCGGTATTTTATGACACACCCCAAGTTCATGTATTGAAGAATAGGAAGTATGCATTTGCGTGCATAGAGATATGTTATGATTGCGGGTGTAAGGAACCAAATACAGAGGAGGTGAGCTTACACATTTTAATAGGGACTCTTGGCAATGTGTACAAACAAACAAAAATGCACACTTCGCAGCACGTAATTGTAACACAACTGACACTAAATAATACTGTACAAAGGCTGAACTAAACTGAGGGGAGCTATATACCCAGCTAATGAGGCTGAACAGAAACAGATGTGCGTAATCCTGTGTCCAGGCTGCCTTAGTTTCTCTTGGGAATGGGGATGATGACAGCAGTAGTGGAACTAGAGTTTTTACATGGGGTGGCCACAGGGTGGCCAAGGCTATTTCAGGGGAGGCATAGTCCATGACAGAGAATGTGTCTAAAACCCTAACCAGATATCGAAGGAGCGTGAATTCTATGATTGCTGATTAGAGGTAGAAGTGATAGTTCACTTAACCAAGAGTTCCTCAATAGTTTGACCCACAAGGTAAACCACCATAATTGTTTAACACACCATAAATATTCAGTGTCTCTACCTCAGAACTGCATCTAATTTATTACACAGTACTGTACACAGTCACATACTAAAGTAACTTGCGTCACTCTTGTTTTCATGAATTTATTAAGTGCACCAATATTTTTAACATCCAAAATATTTTCAAAAAATTAAGCTCAAGCACAAAGGAAGGAGATAAAAAGCATGTGTGTTACAGAAATTGCTTAGTTTATTTATAAAAAATATATATTTCAAAAATAAATCACTGCAATTTACCATGTATCAAGCAGAAATGGACTTGGTTGGTGCCCATCAATAGTACAGACTTACAGTATCATATTTATTCCATATTTACAAAAAGTAAATTTAAAATAAAATGTATCATAAATGGACATGAGAAATAAAAAACATTTGGTGCCCATCAATATTTCCAATTTAAAAGAATCATATTTATGCTCATATAATGTTAATAGCATAGAAAAGACTTTGAATTGGAATATTGAAGATCAAGTGGCAGTGTACTAGCTAGAACTCCGTTTTTTGTCATGACCAGAGGGACCGCCTAAGTGCCAAATTATTCTAGGCAGATTTAAAACAGTATAAGTCTTCGGTTCTGGTGGGAACTGGCAAAATGTTTTACAAACTCATCCATGTTGAGGGACTGTGTCCTCCTTGAATCAACACTGAGAATTCTGAGGTGACTTAACCTCTCATCAGCCATTGTTGCCCTAAGGTGGGTTTTAATCCATTTTAAAGCAGAGAAGCTTCTCTAATAAGAAGCACTGCTGACTGGTGTAACAACAGAAAGTTTAAATAGCTCATGAAAATTCTCCTTATAAGGTTCTAGAAACGCAACAAAGTCAAGGAGAGTAGAAGGTCTGTCCCTTCCACTTTTTTCTCTCCTGTCAAGAAGCCACTTGGTTTGATGAACCTCATGTTCGAGGTCCTCTAAGTCTGATTCAAAGGTCTGAGCAAAGGCAAACAAAGGCTCCTCTTTCAAGAATGTTGTACTCTTTGGGTTGAGAGACTGGATCCCTTGCATTATCTCACAATTCTTCTTTGAAAAACGCCTATGCTGCTCAGCTGTTAGACTGTCAAGCACCTGATAAAAGATAGCTCTATGGAAGTTCTCACCATCACTTTGGTCACTACTATTTTGTCCTACAGTGCTCATCATCAATGAGTCGTGAAGTCTTACGTTTTTTAGGCTGTGTTTTACACACCGTTTGTACACTTATTTTGCAGTGCTCTGCAGTCTCTTGAACCTCTTTCCAAAGTAACCCTCACTTCTTAAGGTTTCTTTAAGGGCACCTACTAGATCCACAGGTCTTGCTAGGTGTTATGGAAATTTTGAACTACGATACATTCGAGAAATGTCTGTTTTTCTATTGCCTGGTATGTAAATCTTTACTTTGATTGTGACAAACATGTCTGTATAATAGAGGATTACTAGGTACTCTGACCATCTGTTCTTCTGTCTAGACCAAGAAGGGGATCAGCCCTTTGTTTTTTAGGAATGTGGTCCTTGGGGGGAAGTAAAGTCAGTTAGGTAAACACAACAGTAAACATTATGGCAGGAAGGATAAGGTGGGGGGACAGCCCTCCCTTTGGGTAAAACCTATGTGACACATGACAGGTGGGTATAGCATCTTACCACACCCCTTTTTCTACTATAAGTACTGATGATTGTCATGCATTAAGTTAGAGACTTCTCAGATTATTATTTTGTAAGCGTTTGACGCGTCTCTCTATTTGCAAATAAACTATTAAAGTGTGCAAGATAATTTTTCAGATTACAGCATGCCATGTATCTGCATGCCCACCTTACATCCCTAATTCTCTGCAGTTCCCTGGGCTGCTGCTGTGGATACAGCTCTTTCTGAAATGCAAGCCACTTGAGATGAACGTGTGAGCCAGATACAAAGTTGTAAAGCTTTTGCAGGAGAGCAAAAAAGAACCAAATTTAAACAATGTGCATTACTGTGCACATAAAATGCAAGTCTTTCACTGTTCTGAATTCGTGCAGACACGCCAGAATGCTTTCTGTTAATATTGGATGCACCGTCATAGCCTTGCCCCACAAGTTTGTTTTTGTAGTCCAGGCCATGTTTTTCAAGGTTATCAGTTATCATTTTTGTGAGACCTGCTGCATCTAAACTTTCAGCTGACTGAAAGTGTAAAAAGCTCTTGTGGATAGTCCCATTGTAATAGTATCTCACAACTGAAGACATTTGTTCTTTTTTCTTATAATCTTTGGTTTCATCTGCAATTACACTAAAAACTTCACTTTCTCTTATTTCTCTAATTATTTCACATTGTACCATTTCGGCTAAGCCCTTTAGAACTTTGTTCTGGATTTGGTGGCTTGTGTACTTAGCACTACCACATGCATTCATCCTTTTTTCTATGAGAGGGTCATGCTTTGCTATTTCTTCTAGATCATAAATAGCGATGTACTTAATCTGGATGGGTTTTCCCATAGTCGCCTGTCTGAGCTGAATGGTCAATGGCTTCACCTGGTAGAAAGTGTTCCTGAACAGATTAACCTTCCTTGGCCTCTTGGTTATGTTCTAAAATGTTTTGGGTTGAGAACAAAGCGCTATCTTGCAAAAACGGAAGGAAAACTACATTGATAATCGCCATTATTGACCAGTGGCGTACGCCATGTTGTGTTCCGTTACTATGGGATTGACCCCTATACCTTCCCATCATTCCTACGTCGTAGAGGTCATGTTTGCAAGCATTATAACACAGTAGAAGCGCCATTTGTGATTGGGCATCATGGAATCAACCACTAACAAAGACAGACTTGGATTCTCCAGTGCGTAATGGTGACCTGTTTTGGTCCAAATCTACTATGCAGACTGTGATCACCATAGGAACACAAACTGTGCACCAATATCTATGTTAGAATGCCTAGATATTAACTAAAGTCAACCGTAAGATTCTAGTGATTACTTTTCTGGATATTTATAGGAATGTAGCCTACACTATGCGCTCCGGTTGGAGTCTACTTTTGGCTGTGATCCCGATAAGAACACCAACTACTTACAGATCGCTTTCTTGGAATTCCTGGATATTACTGTAGGTAAGTACGATTCTAGTTATTACAGTTCAGTTCTGGATATTTATAGACATGTACACTATGGCTGTGTCAGTGTTGGCAGGTATTGGTGCAACTCAAGCAGGCTGTGATCCCCATAGGAACACAAACTATGTACCAATCGCTTCATTAGAATACTTTGATATTAGCTAAAGTCAGCCTTATGATTCTAGTAATTACTTTTCGTGATATTTATGGAAATGTACACTATGCGCTCAGTCAGTGTTGGTCAGTTTTAGGGCATATTTACATTTGCCTCATGCAGGCCCCATAGGAACACAAACTATATACGGAAGCTTCACAAAGATATCCAGATATTATCTAAAAACAAATGTATGATTCTAGCAACTATAGTTTTTTTTATATTTATGCAAATGTACACAGAGGGCTCCATCCACGGATTCAGACCAAGGAGGGTTTTAAAATGAATGGAGCCATCACCAACAACCTTATTGTGAATTTCTGTTCTGTTTGGTTTGGGTTTGTGAATGTAGTCTGTTTTTTGGGTTCTGTGTTTTGTTCTTGTATGCAGCCTGTCCTTGCCCTCATTGTTTATACCTGTGTCTTGTTTGCTCCCTCGCTGTGTCCCTATTTAAGTTCCTCCTGTCCCAGTGTTTCTAGTTGGTCATTGTCGTTACTGTCGTCAGTGTGTTCACTGTTCCCTGTTGTCTGTTTCTGTCTTTTTCAGCCTTTTTTTTTCACTGTGTGAGTCTATTAAATTACCTTTTTGCTTTCAAGACCTCTGCACCTGTGTCCTAATACCTCCTGATCATGACAGTTATTGTCACGGCTGGGTGTAGTGGAGTGTATCGAAAGAACTTGGAGCCAAACGCAGGGAGGCGATAAACAAAACTGTATTCTCAAAAAGAACAATCCAACAACAAAGGCACTCTATCACACGGCGAAATAAACCGCTCAAACGAACGTGCCTCTCTCCACAATATAAAGACATAGAACAATACCACACAAAGACACCCAGAAACACAGGAACTAATATAGGCAACCTAATGAGGGAATGGACACCAGGTGTGTGCAATAACAAGACATGACAGTGCCGTGGGAGGAGGAGCGGCGTGGCTAGAAGACCGGCGACGACGCGCGCCGAATACCACGTCGGGGGGGATGGCGCGCGTCCTCCACGCGCGTCCTCGTTACAGTACCCCCCCCTCGACGCGCGGCTCCCGCAGCGCGCCCCCGCCGGCCCCGAGGCCGACCCGGAGGACGCCGCGCAGGACGATCAGGGCGCCGACGATGGAAGTCAGTGAGGAGCTCAGGATCAAGAATGTCCACCGCCGGCACCCAGCAACGCTCCTCCGGGCCGTACCCCTCCCACTCCACCAGGTACTGCAGGCCCCTCCCCCGGCGCCTCGAGTCGAGGATGGAACGGACAGAGTACGCCGGGCCCCCCTCGATGTCCAGAGGGGGCGGAGGGACCTCCCGCACCTCAGACTGCTGGAGGGGACCAGCCACCACCGGCCTGAGGAGAGACACATGGAACGAGGCATTAATCCTGTAATCAGGGGGAAGTTGCAATTTATAGGTTACCTCGTTCACTCTCCCCAGGACTTTAAACAGCCCTACAAACCGCGGGCCCAGCTTCCGGCAGGGCAGGCGGAGAGGGAGGTTCCGGGTCGAGAGCCAGACCCGGTCGCCCACAGCGTAGACCGGGGTGTCATTGCGCCGGCGGTCAGCAGCGGACTTCTGGCGAACCCCGGCGCGCCGGATGTGTCGATGGGCCACGGACCAGGTGTCCTCGGCGTGCCGGAACCAGTCGTCCACCGCCGGAACCCCAGACTCGGGCTGGCTCTGCCAGGGTACCAAGACCGGCTGGTACCCCAGGACACACTGAAAGGGAGTCAAGGACGTGGAGGAGTGACGGAGTGAATTCTGAGCATACTCTGCCCAGGGCAGGAACTCCGACCACTCCCCCGGCCGGTCCTGGCAATAGGACCGCAGGAACCTCCCCAGGTCTTGGTTCACACGCTCCACCTGCCCATTGGCTTCGGGGTGGAACCCGGAGGTGAGACTGACCGAGACCCCCAACCGGCCCATAAAGGCCTTCCAGACCCGAGACGTGAACTGAGGGCCCCGGTCAGATACAATGTCCTCCGGCACCCCGTAGTGCCGGAAGACATGGGTGAATAGAGCCTCTGCGGTCTGCAGGGCCGTCGGGAGACCAGGGAGGGGAAGGAACCGGCAGGCCTTTGAAAACCGATCCACAACAACCAGGACCGTGGTATTGCCTAGTGGTTTGCTGTCTAAGCCCGTAATGGACCTAGGTTGAGACAATGGCACCAGCGGAATGCGCAGTTTCTGTGCATAACCGCTGTCCATAAAATTCCCAGCTGCGCCTGAGTCTACGAGCGCCTTACACTGAGAGTTAGTAGGAAAATCAGGGAAGGCCACCAAAAGTGTCATGTGCTTCGCAGAGAGCCCTGACAGTGTGTGTGGTCTACTCACCTGACTCGGTGTAGTGGTGTCAGGCTTCCTCCGCTCGACCCTCTCTCGCTGGAAACAGTGGGAGGCAGAGTGTCCCTTCCTCCCACAAAAGGAACACTCCCTAGACCGCACCGTCTCCCTTCGTGCGGCGCCTCCCACTTCCATGGGTTCAGGTCCGGCGACGGGGTGTACCGGAGGGGGCTGATCATTCCCGGTGCGTCCGCGGGTGGCTAGCAGATTGTCCAGCCGGATCGCCATGTCGACGAGCTGGTCGAAGGTCAACATGGCGTCCCGGCATGCCAGCTCCCTACGGACGTCGGACCGTAAGTGGCACCGGAAATTATCGATAAGTGCCCTGTCGTTCCAGCCCGACCCCGCCGCCAGGGTCCTGAACTCCAGGGCGAAGGCCTGTACGCTCCTTGTCCCCTGCCTCAGGTGCACGAGACGCTCGCCGACCTCCCTGCCGTCGGGCGGGTGATCGAACACGGCCCGGAAGAGGCCGACGAACGCCCCGTAATGGGCCAACTCCGGCCCGTTCGCGGACCAAACGGAGTTGGCCCAGTCTAACGCCTTGCCCCTCAGGCAGGAGACAAGGGCCGAGACCTTCTCCCTATCCCCCGGGTGAGGGCTGAGGGAGGCGAAATATAGCTCCAACTGGAGCAAAAACCCAGAGCACTGGGCTGCGTCTCCGCTGAATCCCTGAGGAAGGCTCAGCTGAATGGTCCTCCTCTGCGACGGTGGAGACGATGGCAGGGGCACTTCGGCCGGGTTGAGTATGGGTGGTTGCTGCTCAAAAGGCAGCCTCGCCTCCAACCGCCGCATAGCCTGGACCATCTCGGTCATGGCCTCCCCCAGGGACGCAATCATGCTGCCATGGTGGTGGAGCAGGTCACTCCCCGCTGACTCCATGGTGGTGTGGTATTCTGTCACGGCTGGGTGTAGTGGAGTGTATCGAAAGAACTTGGAGCCAAACGCAGGGAGGCGATAAACAAAACTGTATTCTCAAAAAGAACAATCCAACAACAAAGGCACTCTATCACACGGCGAAATAAACCGCTCAAACGAACGTGCCTCTCTCCACAATATAAAGACATAGAACAATACCACACAAAGACACCCAGAAACACAGGAACTAATATAGGCAACCTAATGAGGGAATGGACACCAGGTGTGTGCAATAACAAGACATGACAGTGCCGTGGGAGGAGGAGCGGCGTGGCTAGAAGACCGGCGACGACGCGCGCCGAATACCACGTCGGGGGGGATGGCGCGCGTCCTCGTTACAGTTATAGTGTGCATGTAGCCAATTATTGTTCTGTATCTCGCAACAAACCTCAAAATTCTCTCGTCCTCATCCTTGATTTGAATAACAGCATAGCCAAAATAAATTCCTCTTTCAACAAAAGGTGAAATGAGATGTCAATCAGTGGCCAGAAGCGAATCAAACGGCCACTAGTGAATACAAATTTAGGGTGGCACTCTGGGTGGCCAATCAGATGTCAGAGGTGGCCATTGCCCCCCCCCCCCCCCCCCACTTATGGCTCCGCCCCTGTGATGGCAGCTATGAGACTGGCAACGATGAAAGGCAAAGTTATGACGTCACCATGGAGACTGGCAACGATGAAAGGCAAAGTTATGACGTCACCCTGAGGGCAGGCTTCCCCGGATCCGTGACAATATTGGGCTGGTTAAAAGGAGAGGTGATGCAACACAATGGTAAACATGCCCCTGTCCCAACGTTTCGGAAAATTGTTGCTTGCATCAAATTCGAAATGGGCATGTATTTTTCCAAAAACTATAACATTCAACATTTGCTATGTTGTCTTTACTATTTTCAATTAAATATATGGATTAATGATTTGCACATCATTCTCTTTTTATTAGCATTTTATGCAGTGTCCCAACTTTTTTGGAAACAAGGTTGTATTTGCTTATCATCAATTATTTAGTTTTTGACATGTGTTTGTGAAACTGTGTGACCATCTGGCTGAACTCGTACACCACCATTCTTCAGTTAGAAGAGGTCACTGAGGTCAACTAACCAGATACTCTTGGGTGTCCCAAGATCCAGGCATAACATAAAAATAGAGAGGATTGAGCCTTTGCGGTGGGTGCCCATCCCCATCCTCTGGAATAGGTTACCTCTGCACATTAGAGAATCTACAAACTTTTAAGTTGCTGCTGAGACACCCCTTTTCACTCTGACTTTTAATCCTAGCTGTCCTTGGCATCAGGTGTCTTTTACTGTGCTGCTGTTCTGTTTATTTTTCTTTTCTTTCTATTTTATACTAACTTTGTACTTGCTTATTCATGTATTTGAAATTATATCCTTTTCAGCACTTTGGTCAACCATGGTTGTTTTATATGTGCTATACACTCACCTAAAGGATTATTAGGAACACCTTTTCAGTTTCTCATTAATGCAATTATCTAATCAATCAATCACATGGCAGTTGCTTCAATGCATATTGGGGTGTGGTCCTGGTCAAGACAATCTCCTGAACTCCAAACTGAATGTCAGAATGGGAAAGAAAGGTGATTTAAGCAATTTTGAGCTTGGCATGGTTGTTGGTGCCAGACGGGCCGGTCTGAGTATTTCACATTCTGCTCAGTTACTGGGATTTTCACGCACAACCATTTCTAGGGAATGGTGTGAAAAGGGAAAAACATCCAGTATGCGGCAGTCCTGTGGGCGAAAATGCCTTGTTGATGCTAGAGGTCAGAGGAGAATGGGCCGACTGATTCAAGCTGATAGAAGAGCAACTCTGACTGAAATAACCACTCGTTACAACCGAGGTATGCAGCAAAGCATTTGTGAAGCCACAACACGCACAACCTTGAGGCGGATGGGCTACAACAGCAGAAGACCCCACCGGGTACCACTCATCTCCACTACAAATAGGAAAAAGAGGCTACAATTTGCACGAGCTCACCAAAATTGGACAGTTGGAGACTGGAAGAATGTTGCCTGGTCTGATGAGTCTCGATTTCTGTTGAGACATTCAGATGGTAGAGTCAGAATTTGGCGTAAACAGAATGAGAACATGGATCCATCATGCCTTGTTACAACTGTGCAGGCTGGTGGTGGTAGTGTAATGGTGTGGGGGATGTTTTCTTGGCACACTTTAGGCCCCTTAGTGCCAATTGGGCATTGTTTAAATGCCACGGCCTACCTGAGCCATGTTTCTGACCATGTCCATCCCTTTATGACCACCATGTACCCATCCTCTGATGGCTACTTCCAGCAGGAAAATGCCCCATGTCACAAAGCTCGAATAATTTCAAATTGGTTTCTTGAACATGACAATGAGTTCACTGTACTGAAATGGCCCCCACAGTCACCAGATCTCAACCCAATAGAGCATCTTTGGGATGTGGTGGAACGGGAGCTTCGTGCCCTGGATGTGCATCCCACAAATCTCCATCAACTGCAAGATGCTATCCTATCAATATGGGCCAACATTTCTAAAGAATGCTTTCAGCACCTTGTTGAATCAATGCCACGTAGAATTAAGGCAGTTCTGAAGGCGGAAGGGGGTCAAACACAGTATTAGTATGGTGTTCCTAATAATCCTTTAGCTGACTGTATATTGTATATTGTGTATATATAGTATAAATTCACAATATATAAATTGTATAGATACATATATTGTATTCATGCATAATAAAATATTAACAGTCCACATTTATGGATTATAACTGTGCAGCTGTTAGGAACCTGACAACACCGTGTCAGACTTTATGTGTGCTCTGGTACACAGATTCTACTTTACGCTCTTCAGTTGTTGCATCTGAGAACAAAAAGCAAAGAAATGTCAGTTTCACATCCTGTATTGGGTTGTTATACAGTATGTAGATCAAAGCTGTGTGCAGAGAACACTGGTTTTATTAATATGTCTGTGTGTCTGTCTGTCTGCATAGACCCCTGGTTTTATTAATATTTCTGTATGTCTGTCTGTCTGCATAGACCCCTGGTTTTATTAATATTTCTGTATGTCTGTCTGTCTGCATAGACCCCTGGTGTTAATTATATGTCTGTCTGTGTGTGTGTGTGTGTTTGTCTGCAGAGACCCCTGGTGTTATTTATATGTCTGTCTGTATGTCTGTCTGTGTGTGTGTGTGTGTGTGTGTATGTCTGTCTGTCTGTCTGCAGGGACCCCTGGTGTTATTTATATGTCTGTATGTCTGACTGTCTGTTTGTTTTTCTGTGTGTCTGTCTGTCTGCATTACTACACTTTTTATCCTTTGCACTTGCACACAGCATAGCATGTGAAATATTGTGGCCAAAATAAGAATGTAACTAATAGATCTGCATATAGACAAGTGTGGTTTTCTATCGCAAATGTTTCAGATGCCTCTTATAATTTGAAATAACTGGTGAGAAAGGTTCAATGTTGTTAAAAGTGATTATATACTGGTAGAAACATTCTTGCTGGCCCATCCAATTAAAAATATAATGTTTGTTCATACAAATGAGAGACAGAATAACAACAAAAAAATCCAGAAAAATGCATGTCATTTTAATGAGTGAAATAAGAATTTGTTCCCCTCTCAATCAAAAAGATTTCTGTCTCCCAGGTTTCTTATATACAGGTAACAAGCTGAGATAAGGAGCACACTCTTAAAGGGAGTGCTCCTAATATCAGCTTGTTACCTGTATAAAAGACACCTGTCCACAGAAGCAATCAATCAGATTCTAAACTCTCTAACATGGCCCAGACCAAAGAGCTGTCCAAGGATGTCAGGGACAAGATGGTAGACCTACACAAGGCTGGAATGGGCTACAAGACCATTGCTAAGCAGCTTGGTGAGAAGGTGACAACCTTATTCGCAAATGTAAGAAACACAAACGAACTGTCAATCTCCCTCGGTCTGTGGCTCCATGCAAGATCTCCCCTTATCTCCCCTCAACTCGCCGTGTTTGGAAGAAGAGGAATGCTGCCTATGACCACAAGAACACCATCCCCACCGTCAAACATGGTGGTGGAAATATTATGCTTTGGGTGTGTTTTTCCGCTAAGGGGACGGGACAACTTCACCACATCAAAGGGACGATGGACAGGGCCATGTACCGTCAAATCTTGGGTGAAAATCTCCTTCCCTCAGCCACAGCATAGAAAATGGGTCGTGGATGGGTATTCCAACATGACAATGACCCAAAACACACGGCCAAGGCAACAAAGGAGTGGCTCAACAAGAAGCACATTAAGGTCCTGGAGTGGCTTAGCCTCCAGACCTTAATCCCATAGAAAATCTGTGGAGGGAGCCTGTCAAACGTCAGCCTCAAAACCTTAATGACTTGGAGAAGATCTGCAAATAGGAGTGGGACAAAATCCCTCCTGAGATGTGTGCAAACCTGGTGGCCAACTACAAGAAACGTCTGACCTCTGTGATTGCCAACAAGGATTTTGCTACCAAGTACTAAGTCATGTATTGCAGAGGGGCCGAATACTTATTTCACTCATTAAAATGCAAATCAATTTATAATATTTTTGACATGCGTTTTTCTGGGTTTTTTGTTGTTATTCTGTTTTTCAATATTCAAAGAAACCTACCATTTAAATTATAGACTGATCATTTCTTTTTCAGTGGGCAGACATACAAAATCAGCAGGGGATCAAATACTTTTTTCCCTCACTGTAGGTGCATGGAGTAAAAGAGATTTGATGTTAAAATGAAATAAAATGTTCTGATTTGATATTGAAACAATCAATATTTTGGCATATTATATCATGGAGAAAAACCAAGTTGCCATAACCTGTATTTTAAATGAATACTTTATGAATAATTAGTAATTTTCTAAGGTTGTAATTTTTGTATTTTCTTTTACTGCATACATTTACTTTATTATACAATTCAAAAACATAACTAAAAAAATATTTTCATAAAACAGCAAAAGACTAGCACAAATTAATTAATCTGTGAGTTTCTGTTTGGTTTGTGCACTTTCTTTCTGAACGTAGACTGTCATTTTTGTTCTGATTGCTCTCTCCTGTTTGTGTGTCGTGCCTCTTGTTGTATGTGTTTCTGCCTGCCTTGTTCTTGTGGTCCTGTTTTGTTGGTTATTGCCTGTCCAAGTTTCATCATTAAACCCGTCAATGTCCTACAGCTCTGCGCATGGCTTCCTGTCCCAAAACAATTGCAAAATCTTATGTATGCAAACACAAAACAAGATTTGCAATGACATGTAGCATCAGAGACTGTTCAGTCAGTAGTCATGATGAATTAAAATAACTCAGCAAATCAGCAATACCTAGATATTTCTGAAATATTACATTTATTTTCCTATGCGTATCTAATCAAACTCTGCACTGACAAACAACAATGGAGTACAGAGATTATTGTATAACAGTCAAATGAATTATAGAAATCAAATTCTGTTTTAATATCAGTGATGTGGTGGTAAAAAAAAAGATGGGTAGTTGGTCACATTTAAGCTCTAGTAGGCCACTGAGGTACATTTAAAAGAAATATTTTTTTTGTGTATGGAACAATTCTGGAATGTTTTATTTTAGCCCATGAAACACTTTAGAAGTTGTGTCTTTTTTTGGAACAAAACACATTGTAAATATAAAATGCAATTGAAAATGGACACAAGGGATACAAAAACATAACATTTTATTTTATTAATATTTTCTGCCTTATTCTTATGGTTACCAAACCGGATGATCCTCCAACATCTTCTAGATTACGTTTCATTCCAGCGGTAGGTGTCCGAACTGGAAGTCCCAGAAGATCATTGGGTTATCCATTAATTGTCGATCAGTTTAAACCATCAGTTCATCTGTTCTCTGTTCAGATGCTTTTGTGTCCCTTAGAGTTTTTAAGGTTACCCACAAGGTCCTTGGTTTAATGTGGGGGAGGGAAGCCTGCCCCTTGATTAAAACCTAGGTATTGACAGAACGAAGGGAATATGTATTATTGACATAGGACAGCTGGTCAGTAACTTATCACACCCTTTTAACTTAATAATTACGGACTGTTCATGTATTTTCCTCAGAGATTCCTCCGAGAATTATTCTGCATCTGTATTTGCAAATAAACTGCTAATTATGCCAAGAGAATTTTGTCTCTGTGCTTACTCCTTTAAGAGTTCCTATCGATGGAATTACCATCGATAATGGTAATTTCCGTTCTCTCGGACAGTGGTTTGAGTGGGTTGATACGTAACTAGTAAAACGCTGCAGTCTGTATATGACATAGCATGCAATGCACACATTAATGCAAAATCCAAATAAATGAAATTAGTAAAATAATACAATTGGACCATGTAAGGACCTGGGGCTAGATCAAATAGACCTGGAACAGAAGGCTATGTAGCACAGCCCTGGTCACTGCTGAATAGATTTACTTAAATTTAGAAGCAAAACAAATTGCTTATATATTAATAAATAACAAATATGCACAGACCCGCAGTATATTTTAAAATGCATATATTCATTCAACATTGTATTGTAATACATAATGACCTATGTTTTAAACAAAGAAATGTGACATCACCCGCAGTATATTTTAAAATGCATATATTCATTCAACATTGTATTGTAATACATGATGACCTATGTTTTAAATTAAGAAATGTACAAATGATTAGTAAATACATGGCCATTGCTTTGTGTGTCATATTGTGACATGTTAGGCTTTACAAGATGCCTTTTCCCTTATATTCCCCTGAATCTCCACTTCTCTAATTACCCTAAACCTATTACTGTTTAGTACAATAAAATGACAAACATTTTTGGGCTAACTTACAGCAGTATAAAATAGGTTGCTACATGAACAGTGTGAATAGATCTTCTTGCACGACTACACCACCACTATACTCTCAAACGTTTTCCTTTTTTTTAAGATCCATGACCTTTTCTGTCTGTGAAAAAGAAGTAGCCTAACAAACTGTCAGATAGGGTCCCACTCTTTTTTGTGAATTTTAACAAATATAGCTAATCAGATAACATAGCGGGCCAGCCCATCTTGGTTGCCATGGTGCACTGGTTGTGCAAATCCTTAATAAAGATAATTGTAACAGGACAAAAAATAGCAAGCACTTAAAAACACTCCCATGGGCCATTGTACAGTTAAAACAATGAAATTATATAGAAATGGCCATGTATTCAATGGGGACTGTGTCATCATACTAGTGGTACATTTTTGCGGTATTGCGGCGGTGCGTTCATATTTGGGGAAGGGGTATTGTTCTCTGTGAATTGGGAGTATGTAATCATAATATTGGTTATATTTAGCATTATTGGGAGAATAATTTCTATTGGGAGTGTATCATCGTATTAGTGGTAAGTTTTTGCATTCTGGGATGTACTTGTATTAGCGGTTGTGTTTGGCATTTCTGGGCCACCATCCTAAACCCATGATTTCCACCTGCCAGTATTATTTATTATTGCCATGCATGTTAACAGAGCAAAAGAGTAGTATAAGTTTTATTTCTTTGAGCAATAATTGTAATTGCTTTCAAAATCACAATACTTGTCTGTTGAATATTCTGTCACCATTTGGTCCTGCTCTACTACACCACCTGCCAAGAGCCGCCTCTGGACATAAAGGGCTGACATACACAGAAATCCAAAAGCCTTCAATATGCTAACTGTGGAAAATATAGTTTAAAACATTGAATTCACCTTGACATGGAACTTCAACTGTATGCTTGATCCTGGTAAAATCCTGAAAAAATGAAATGAAAATAATGTGGAAATTTAAAGGAGGTAGAACTTCAGTGTAGACGTGAAAGCATCTATACCTAAGAGAATTATAACAATGATTTGTAAACATTAGCCAAAGATTATTGGAATGAACAGCTTACCAAAATATCTTGGTATGTGTCATCAGCCTCTGTTTTGGAGATTAAAAGATGGAAACTAGTATATACAGTAATTTATGAAAAACAGTGTATTTTACCTAGAGGTTTTCAGCCCAGGCCTGACACACACAAAAATCCAAAAGCCTTAAATAAGCTAACTGTATAAAATATATTTTTACACACTAAACTCACCTTGTCCTGGATCTTCTATCATATCATTGGTCTGTGTTAAATCCTGAAGAATGTATGTAAACAAGGTAGAACTTGAATATAGACCAATAAGCCTCTATAAGTAAGAGCATTATCATAATAATGAGTAAACATCAACTTACCGGAACATTTTGGTATGAGATATCTTCCTCTGTTTTGGAGATTGAAATATTGAAATTAGTCTTTATTAATAAGTAGTTTATGTTGAGATGCTGTATCACTTGTTTGGGAGATTTATTTTAATTTTATTTACACAGTATTGTAAATTTAGTAATGACAGACAAGTATTTGATTTGCATAAAAATGTATTCATTGTTAGTCTATGTACAATTATTACCTGCTTAGAGGATTATCAAAATGGTCAGGACACATTTTTTCTTTAAATTTTAACTCAGCAAAAACATTACCCAAAATACAGCTTATTGTCTTACCTGACAAACTGTCAAATTCATCACTGAAAAAATGGTATATAAACAATTTGTTGAGAATCTGAAAGTATCACATTCCATTGAAGTACCAATAATTTCCCCCCTCTTATAGTGTACATTATATAGCACCAAGCTAAATATTTCTCCTTGCTTCATTAAATTACATACAATATGTCATCAATGCAATTTGTGGTCAAACTCCTATATAGGAAACAACATGCTGTGTAATATCATACCAGGATTCTTCCTCCATGTTTGAAATGTTACCTTAAAAGAAAGAAACATGTCATAGTGTGAAAGGAAGTTGACTTAAAGAATTGTATTTAATTTTAATGGAAAACAAAAACAGACATACTTTCCCTTTCATCTGATAATTGAACATCATTTGGTGGTGTTCTGGGGAAATTGATACTTTGATTAAATTACGCATACTTATTTAAAAATAAGTCAATAAATACCATATAATTAAAACTAAGGTTACCTTCTACAACACAGATTCCCAACCCCTGACAAAAGAGAAAGTAGTATATAGATTATAATTCCGAATTGTAGTACACATATTACGGACAGAATTACATGGTTCTGACCTTGTTTTCTGATCAGCCAGTAAATGCCCACAATCAGTAAAAAGACCAGCAGAAGACAGACACAGAACATGACCACTGGGATTTGATAACTCCACACTGGAAAGCAAAACAGACATGTTATACATCTTAATAAAAAGTAAACATGCACCTTCAACAATTATGTTCTAATTAGGAAACAATAAAAGCACTGACTATATGATTCAAATAGGTAGAGTTAATGATGTATACAGGCTTACCATCAACCTGAAGAAATGCTGTATTGCTTCCATATAATTGCCTCTCTGTAAATTCATTGCGTTTTGGTTGCAGGTCAAGCACACAGCTGTAGTTCCCTCTGTCATTCAGTTTAACATCCTTAATAGTAAAAGTTGCCTCCATTCTATAAACATCAAAAACCTGCACCTGAACATGAGTTCCATTCATGCAGAGGTAAGAGTGAACTAATTCACTGGTATGTATGGGGTCTGAAATAGTACACTTAAACTCCACAACATCTCCCTGTTTTGCTGAGTTTGAGCCTGTAATTGATATGACTGCAGGGAGAATCCGATCTGTATGAGCAGAGTAAGACAGGAATAAAAAAAGTAACTTTGTAAATTATATAATTTCCATGATGGTAAAGAAATGTCTATCAACAATGAGCTATACAGAGAATTAACAGATCCTTACCGATCACCTGGATGTAAATGGAATTGTCCCCTTTCTCTCGGACTTCAGAGAGTGTGTACAAGATATTAGAGAACACACAGCTGTAATTACCACTCTGTTGTCTGTCGATATTTCTCAGGGTGAAAATAGTATCATCTTTTCTATTCATGATTTTTTCCACAGCAACACCATTCTTGCACAAATAAACATGTACAATTTTTTGTTCATCTTTGCGTCCATGTGTACTACATTTTAACTCCAGGTCACTACCCTCCATTATTGTTCCTGCAGTCCGAAAGATCTTGGCTGGAAAAATGTCCAGGGCTAATTTTAGAGAAAAATATGTATTTGGGATACACTCTCACCAGTATGAAAATGTTTTGTGTACAGTATCATATTGTATACATGAAGTCGTTGATCAGTACTTAAACAAGAATTTACTTATCAATAGTTAACAGGCATACAAAATGAAAAAAAAAAAATCTTAACCTACCTGTTGTTTGGAGTATTGCCTTTCTTGACACAGCAGCTTTCAAGAAAACATACATTGTTTAACATACAGACATTTAAATTAAACTAAACATAAACCATTATCAGCAAAATTATCAGAAATACTCACAAAGAATAAGGATGAATATAATCATAGTGTTAATGAGTCGTACAAACACTTTTTAGTACACTTTCTACCTTGTGTTTTGTGGTATGGACCTGAAACTAGATGGGGATTTTTTTTGGTGTTTATTTAAGACTTGGTTCAGTTCATACAAATGATGTAATTTCCTTTGTAAGCTTTTGTCAGTTACAAGATATGTTTGAACTAATGAACTGGAGGATTGTATAGATATTATCTCACAATGACCTTGTATAACTTAATAGAGCAACATTTGCATGCAATCACACCCATCTCAAGTTTCTCATGACTTCTTTTTAAATAGAAGCTCACGAAATGTGCAAAATATAGAGGTAATTCTTAAGAGACATTCAACTGAGATAGAACTTCAGTCCCCTTCGCTCTATACCATACAACTCCTTCCATCCCAGACAAGGTAAATCATGGAAGAATATCTGTTCCATTCAATGTACACATCTCCTCAACCTACACAACATTCAGTTTTTAGAATAGTGTCCAGTTCCAGATCTCACTATTAAATAACTAGTCCACCTAAATTTTCCCAAAAACATACATTCCTGTGATGTAACTTTTAAGTAATAAAAATGCATAGCAACAATGTACATTGTTGGGGAAGTTGATTAGCATTTTGAAGATTTGCAAAATCAAGTTAGCAAGCAAGATGTGAAATTTGTTTAAAACATCTAGTCGATTACAAAACCCGCACATCACTGAACTCAATCAATCAATCAAATGTATTTATAAAGCAATTTTTACAACAGCAGTTACAGAAACACCCAGACTTAAACCCCAAGGAGCAAACAACAGTAGTGTTGAATTTCAGTGGCTAGGAAAAACTCCCTAAGAAGGACGAAATTTAGGAAGAAACCTAGAGAGGTTCCAGGCTCAGAGGGGTGACCAGTCCTCTTCTGGCTGTGCCGGGTGAGATATTAAGAGTCCAATTGGAATAAATAATAAATGCATGTGGGCTAAATCCAGAGTCTATTTAAATTTAGCCTAGGTCAGAAGTATGACCAGATGGACAAGGACAGGGACAGCAATGGGCCCCCCAAACCAGGTACTCTGCAGGTGTGGACCAGGACCTCATGAAAAGAGGACCAGGACCTCCTAAAGTTTAAAACGGGAGGAGACTGGGAACATTCAGAAAATGCATTCCTCATATCAACAACGATTTATAGTGGAGAAGGATAACTGACCTAATCCCCCAGCACAATAGTATAGCAGCTTAAGACCTTGGGACTGAGACGGGGGGGTCCAGCGACACTGTGACCCTGGACAGGGCCCAACAGGCAGGAAATCAATCCACCCACATTGCCAGGCATCAACCAAAGGGACACCCACCAACCGCAACCACCCTGAATGAGGGCCGAGTATTGCCAGGAGAGTACAGCCCAATTGCACAAGTGTGCAACAGAGAGACAACAACAAGCCAGTGACTCCTCCCCCGAAAGGCATTGGAGGGAGGGCATCCCAGTGGCGACGAGAGCGCACCTGGCAAGACAGCAAGGGTGGACAGTATCAAGCCTACTGGTCACCTTCACGCCCCCGGGCCAGGCTACACCTAATCATAAACCGTGCTGTTTGCACTGAGTTTGCATTTCTAACCTTAATTGGCAGATCATTCCACAGTAGTGGAGCTATATGACAAAAGGCCCTGCCTCTGGCTATTTGTTTGGAAATTCTAGGTACAATTAAAAGGCCTGCATCTTGCGATTGTAGGTTATGTGTAGGTATGTATGGCTGGATCATTTCAGCAAGGTAAGTAGAAGCAAGTCCATGTATTGATTTACAGGTTAACAGTAAAACCTTAAAATCAGCCCTAACCCTAACAGGCAGCCAGTGTAAGGATGCTAGTACAGGAGTAATGTGTTCATATTTTTTTGTTCTAGTTAGGATTCTAGCAGCCGTGTGCAGCACTCGGTAGCCTGCGGGTGTTACCCGGATATGAAGCTGACCACCACCCCGAAGCCTGGACATGAAGGTCTTCCAGACACGAGATGTAAACTGGGTGCAGCGGTCCACCATGATAATAGTAAATAATAATACATTATATTTATATAGGGACCCAAAGACGGTTTACAATAGTGACATGGAAACAGAAAACAAACAGAAACAAAATAAATACTACGAAGATTGAGAGTGTGGGATTTGGTGTGGCTATGGGTAGGGCATTCTCAAAGGTCTAGCAGCCGTGTTCATTTAAAAAAAGTTGGAACAGGGGGCATGTTTACCACTGTGTTACATCTAATGCTGCCAAGACATGAGACATCAGCCCTATAATGTGAAGGTTTCAGATACATTATGTGTTTCGATTTAGACTAATGACCACAAATTGTACAAATCTTAACCCAACCCATACATGTAGGTCTGTTTCTTGGCATATTTTCTCAAATATTTGAAGTCATGCTTTGGCAAAGTTTGTAATAAAGTAATATTATTTTTCACCTCATGAATCTTCATAGGGCCTTCACTGCTGGGACTTTCTGTCCACATTCTATGAACACATAGAATATCTTAGACTTAATATTATGTATTTAAGCCCACTGTCAGGAGAGGGAGTTGATACAAACTAAAATAGTGTAAAAATTCTCACCCCATGCACAACATGAACTGATTATTCTAATAAACTGAACTGATGATGAACTGATGATCATGGAGACAAAATGGAAATACCTTAAGTCCTGTAAGAGGTTGCAACCCAACTAGACATGACTTACTACACGATGGTTTGATGGACAATGTACAGAGAACACCAGCACGTTTATCTTGCAACTAGACCCATGGGCTGGCAGTAGAAGATCCACAAACTTCAATTGTTCCAAGCCCACAGGGTGTCCAGAACCAGAGCCAAGTCTCACACACATTGTGAGGGGATATGTCCCTGGTACAGGGGATTCAAACGGAACCTACAATAAATAATAATAGTAAATCCTGCTGATTGTACAGTCCTCCTGGCAGGACAGGCCTGGAAGAATACACATTCTATGCAAGCTTAGTAGGGCTCATCCAGGTATCATTCAGCTTGTCACTGAAATCATAGGAATCATAAATTAAAGGAACATTTGGTAGAAGCCAGGAGCTTCTTTTGCTGTGGGGGAGATATGGTGAGTCCACCTTCACATGCTCTGCCACTGTGGTAGAAACCAACAAACGTTGACATGTCAATGGAGGATTCGCTGATTATGTCACATAATCACAGTAAAAACTGTGACATGGAGGTGTCTCTACCAATAGTCATCTTGAAAGATGCCAGACCTGTGCAACAAAATCGACTCCCATCACAGTGAAAACAACTTATGCCTTAGGATTTATTCGGGAAATAGCTTGGCTATAGCCAGTAAAGTATGTTATAGGAATCCTAAAATAAAACAATCCACAGTGGTGGATTTTTGAATTATGTCTCAGGATATGTTCAGAATAGAAAAAAATGTTGCTGGCTACACGATTCTCTCCTCTTTTCACTTGACGAAAAGGTCAGTGATGCTATACTAACACTAAATGAGTGTGAAGTTCTGTGGTGTAGTGGTTAGAGATATTGCCTCTCATGTGGATGACCCCGGTTTGATGAATTTTGGGCAAAAACATTCATCATTTTCAAATGCCGGCCAGCTGAACTAGGCTTGCCTGGTTCCTTTTCTGGTTATCCTAAAAGTGTGAGGGTAGTTTGGCTAACCTAGGAATCACAAGACGTGTCCTGAAGAATAGACCCCTTATCATCTAGGGACACATTACAATCCATCCCTCCTGACACCATATTGTAAAATAGAGTGATCTACTCTACTCGCAAGGCGAAGCTCTCGATTTACCAGTCAATCTACGTTCCTACTCTCACCTATGGTCATGAGCTTTGGGTCATGACCGAAAGGACAAGATCCCGGATACAGGCGGCCGAAATGAGCTTTCTCCGCAGGGTGGCTGGGCGATCCCTTAGAGATAGGGTGAGAAGCTCGGCCACCCGGGAGGAGCTCAGAGTAGAGCCGCTGCTCCTCCACATCGAGAGGGGTCAGCTGAGGTGGCTTGGGCATCTTTTTCGGATGCCTCCGGAACGCCTTCCTGGGAAGGTGTTCCGGTCCCGTCCCACTGGGAGGAGACCCCGGGGAAGACCTAGGACACGCTGGAGGGACTATGTCTCCCGGCTGGCCTGGGAACGCCTCGGTGTCCCCCCGGAAGAGCTGGAGGAAGTGTCTGGGGAGAGGGAAGTCTGGGCATCTTTGCTTAGACTGCTGCCCCCGCGACCCGGCCCCGGATAAGCGGAAGAAGATGGTATGGTATGGAGTGATCTACTCATATGTTCAGCATAGGGTGATTAAGGCATGACCTTTGGTTCGGTAGTCAGACCAGAGATGAACATTGGTAACATAAACATTCTGATAAAAGACACCCATAGTATAGGCTAGGAAAGGACATTTGATGACATAATTATATATGGCTATACTAAATACTGAGAAATCATTTAAAATAAATGTATTAAATTATTTAATATCACCCTCTTCCTCTGCTGGCTCCTGATCCTCCTTTTCCTCCGCCGGCTCCTGATCCTCCACCAGCTCCTGGTCCTCTTTTTCCGCCGGCTCCTGATCCTCCACCAGCTCCTGGTCCTCTTCCTCCGCCACCTCCTGGTCCTCTTCCTCTGCCGGCTCCTGATCCTCGTCTTCCTTTGCCGGCTCCTGATCCTCGTCATCCTCTGCCGGCTCCTGGTCCTCCCACCGAGCTGGAGCTGGAGCCTTGGTGTCCTGCCTGTCCTCCCCTTTGGTGTTTTGTTGGTTCAGTTGGGAGTCTGCACCTTTAGTGGGGGTACTGTTCTGTTTTGTTTGGTTTAGATTTTGCTTTTGGTTTTAAACATGGCCTGTTCTGTTTGCTTTTTGTCCTTTGACATGGAACACACCTTGTCCTTTTGTATTATCGTTTGGTCTGTAGATGCTCTACAGACAGATTATCTACTGACTATTAACTAGTAACATTTTAAGTAACCATTTACAAAGCCTAACACACCCTAAACATAACAGTTATCCAAACCCTTACCCATACCCTCTTCTAAACGTAACCCTAGCATTAGCAAGCAGTAGCTTATCAACAGATTTTTTTGAATGTTTACTGATAGTATATCTCTCTATAGAAGAACTATGGACGTAATATAGGACTCTCAGTGTAAAGTGTATCCCAAGACATATTGTATAGATGCAAGATCAAAGATTAACTGTCCACATGTATGGCTTATAACTATCTTTCTTTGTGTTAGGTCTGGTACACAGATCCGTCTTTATGCCTTTCAGTTGTATCTGAGTAAATAACACACAGAAAAGTTAGGTTCATATTCTATATTAAGTTTTTTTATGTGGATTATAGCTGTGTGCAGAGACCCCAGCTGCTATTTATTTATATGTATGTCTCTCTGTCTGCATCATTACACCTTTTTACCTTTGTTCTTTGGTGCAAACAACATTGCATGTGAAATACTGTGAGATAGAGAGAGCATATGGCCACAATAAGAATGTGTGGTTTTCTATACAAATTGTTTCTGATGCCTCTTACGATCAGAAATAAACTCCTCCAAGTAGAGCGAAACTGAAAGACTTGCAGCTCAACTTTAGCTCACATTTTTTATTCATTCACTTTATCTATTCCAAAAACTCTGGTGAGAAAGTTTCAACATAGTTTAAAATAAGCCTACTTACTACAAATACTAAAATACATATTGTATACAAAAAACACAATTGCTTTGAGATAGTTTCAATACTTCACTTTGCAAGAATGATAACACAGAGTCTCTATCTGGCTCAAAGTAGGATTCTGTCTTAGCTCTGTCCTTTGTATGCTTGAAATAATTATCTAGCTGGGAAACTGACTTGCAGCCATGTCTCAACCTCTCGGCAGAATCAATCAGTTTTTCTTTCTAAAATATGCCGGTAATCATTTCAGTTTCAGTATCATCGAAATGAAGATGTGTCATCAGAAAGAACCCGTTCCCTACTGTAGCACCTACAGTAGTGGTGAAATGTTGATCTTATTGGTATATTTTTTATTCCAAGAACTGTACTTAGTTGTATATTATACTAAAAAACCTGGTTGTGACTTGGTCTTAAGCAGGGGTGGGTATAGGAAAGTTCCTTGTGATATGACATATATCACGATACAGTGAGGGAAAAAAGTATTTGATCCCCAGCTGATTGTGTATGTTTGCCCACTGACAAAAAAATTATCAGCCTATAATTTTAATGACAGGTTTATTTGAACAGGGAGAGACAGAATAACAACAAAAAAATCCAGAAAAACGAATGTCAAAAATTTGATAAATTGGTTTGCATTTTAATGAGTGAAATAAATATTTGATCCCCGCTTAATCAGAAAGATTTTTGGCTCCCAGCTGTCTTTTATACAGGTAACGAGCTAAGATTAGGAACACACTCTTAAAGGTAATGCTCCTAATCTCAGCTTGTTACCTGTATAAAAGACACATGTCCACAGAAGCAATCAATCAGATTCCAAACTCTCCACCATGGCCAAGACCAAAGAGCTGTCCAAGGATGTCAGGGACAAGACTGTAGACCCACACAAGGCTGGAATGGGTTACAAGACCATCACCAAGCAGCTTGGTGAGAAGGTGACAACAGTTGGTGCGATTATTTACAAATGGAAGAAACACAAAAGAACACTCAATCTCCCTTGGTCTGGGGCTCCATGCAAGATCTCACCTTGTGGAGTTGCAATGATCATGAGAACGGTGAGGAATCAGCCCAGAACTTCATGGGAGGATCTTGTCAATGATCTCAAGGCAGCTGGGACCATAGCCACCAAGAAAACAATTGGTAACACACTATGCCAGGAAGGACTGAAATCCTGCAGCGTCCGCAAGGTCCCCCTGCTCAAGAAAGCACATGTACAGGCCTGTCTGAAGTTTGCCAATTAACATCTGAATGATTCAGAGGAGAACTGGGTGAAAGTGTTGTGGTCAGATGAGACCAAAATCAAGCTCTTTGGCATCAACTCAACTCACCGTGTTTGGAGGAGGAGGAATGCTGCCTATGCCTAAAACACCGTCAAACATGGAGGTGGAAACTTTTTGCTTTGGGGGTGTTTTTCTGCTAAGAGGACAGGACAACTTCACAGCATCAAAGGGATGATGGACAGGGCCATGTACTGTCAAATCTTGGGTGAAAACCTCCTTCCCTCAGCCAGGGCATTGGAAATGGGTCGTGGATGAGTATTCCAACATGACAATGACCCAAAACACACGGCCAAAGCAACAAATGAGTGGCTCAACAAGAAGCACGTTAAGGTCCAGGAGTGGCCTAGCCAGTCTTCAGACCTTAATCCCATAGAAAATATGGGACAGTGGGACAAAATCCCTCCTTAGATGTATGCAAACCTGGTGGCCAAATACAAGAAACGTCTGACCTCTGTGATTGCCAGCAAGGGTTTTGCCACCAAGTACTAAGTCATGTATTGCAGAGGGGTCGAATACTTGTTTCACTCTTTAAAATGCAAATCAATTTATAAAATTTTTGACATGCGTTTTTCTGGATTTTGCGTCTCTCACTGTCCAAATAAACCTACTATTAAAATTATACAGTGGGGAGAATAAGTATTTGATACACTGCCGATATTGCAGGTTGTCCCACTTACAAAGCATGTAGAAGTCTGTAATTTTTATCATAGGTTCTCTTCGACTGTGAGAGACGGAATCTAAAACAAAAATCCAGAAAAATCACATTGTATGATTTCTAAGGAATTAATTTACATTTTATTGCATGACATAGGTATTTGATACATCAGAAAAACAGAACTTAATATTTGGTACAGAAATCTTTGCAATTACAGATCATACATTTCCTGTAGTTCTTGACCAGGTTTGCACACACTGCAGCAGGGATTTTGGCTCACTCCTCCATACAGATCTTTTTCAGATCCTTCAGGTTTCGGGGCTGTCGCTGTGCAATACGGACTTTCAGCTCCCTCCAAAGATTTTCTATTGGGTTCAGGTCTGGAGACTGGCTAGGCCACTCCCGGACCTTGAGATGCTTCTTACGGAGCCACTCCTTAGTTGCCCTGGCTGTGTGTTTCGGGTCGTTGTCATGCTGGAAGACCCAGCCATGACCCATCTTCAATGCTCTTACTGAGGGAAGGAGGTTGTTGGCCAAGATCTCGTGATACATGGGGCCATCCATCCTCCCCTCAATACGGTGCAGTGGTCCTGTCCCCTTTGCAGAAAAGCATCCCCAAAGAATGATGTTTCCACCTCCATGCTTCACGGTTGGGATGGTGTTCTTGGGGTTGTACTCATCCTTCTTCTTCCTCCAAACACGGCGAGTGGAGTTTAGACCAAAAAGCTCTATTTTTGTCTCATCAGACCACATGACCTTCTCCCATTCCTCCTCTGGATCATCCAGATGGTAATTTGCAAACTTGAGATGGGCCTGGACATACGCTGGCTTGAGCAGAGGGACTTGGCGTGCGCTGCAGGATTTTAATCCATGACGGCATAGTGTGTTACTAATGGTTTTCTTTGAGACTGTGGTCCCAGCTCTATTCAGGTCATTGACCAGGTCCTGCCGTGTAGTTCTGGGCTGATCCCTCACCTTCCTCATGATCATTGATGCCCCACGAGGTGAGATCTTGCACGGAGCCCCAGACCGAGGGAGATTGACCGTCATCTTTTCCATTTTCTAATAATTGCGCCAACAGTTGTTGCCTTCTCACCGAGCTGCTTATTATTATTGCCTATTGTGCTGTAGCCCATCCCAGCCTTGTGCAGGTCTACAATTTTATCCCTGATGTCCTTACACAGCTCTATGGTCTTGGCCATTGTGGAGAGGTTGTCTGTTTGATTGAGTGTGTGGACAGGTGTCTTTTATACAGGTAACGAGTTCATACAGGTGCAGTTAATACAGGTAATGAGTGGAGAACAGGAGTGCTTCTTAAAGAAAAACTAACAGGCCTTTGAGAGCCGGAATTCTTACTGGTTGGTAGGTGATCAAATACTTATGTCATGCAAGAAAATGCAAATTCATTATTTAAAAATCATACAATGTGATTTTCTGGATTTTTGTTTTAGATTCCATCTCTCACAGTTTAAGTGTACCTATGATAAAAAGTACAGACCTCTACATGCTTTGTAAGTGGGAAAACCTGCAAAATCGGCAGTGTATCAAATACGTGTTCTCCCCACTGTAGACTGATCATTTCTTTGTCAGTGGGCAAACGTACAAAATCAGCAGGGGATCAAATACTTTTTTCCCTCTCTGTATACGAGTTAAGATTCAATACATCACGATGCATCATGATATCACAACGATACTTACTAAAGTGCTAAAGAAAACCTTAAATAATATTAGGCTACATATGTCAAAGGCAGTCTTTAGCTAATCCCTTTTAGCAACCCTTTATTAAAAAAATAAAAACTCTATTTTAAATTACTTACAACTTCTAAATGTAATATTAAGGTTTGACCTTCAGGACAGTTTAACCAGTCAACACAAAGTATTTAGCAGGGTATAATTCTGAAAAGTACATACTTTGCGAAACATCAAGCAACTTTTTATAATTATTTTAAGAATTAAAAGAGAAATTTAAATAATTTACAGGCGGCACTTTGTACTTTTGAAAAACTAAGCTATACTAAATTATTGCATAGATCAACTTTTAGATCAATTATTTAGAGAAATTAAAACAAAAAGTAAACTAGATACAAAAAACTAATGCTGCATATGAATTACTTTTGTGTGTCAAGATTGTTGTTCAAAAATAGTAATTGGTCAACATGCTCTGAAGAGTGTGTTATCTGTGATAATATTTGTTATAGAGATCAGAGAATCAATACAATATTGGGAAAGAATAACTGCAATTCTAGATTAAATCATCGGCACAGCACTAGTCTCAAGTGAATGTTCTAAAGACACAATGAAATAAAACCTATAAAGAATTATTCATGGCCACAAAAACGTGTTATGTGCCAAAGTGTTTTGATTACAGGTCTAGCTCCAAATGTTTTTTTTGTTCATAATCTCAGTGAACAAAAACATTTTGTATTAACAGACATTACAAAAGTAGCAGTGTGCTCAACTGATTTATGCAATATCATTCTTTATATCTTCTTCGCAATAATATTTCATTTTGTGTCTTTCTGTTGTCCATGACGTGACCAATACATTTTGCAAAAAATTTGGTTAGTTTACAAAACCAAATAGAGAACTGTATGTTATAAAATAACAGGTGATGATGAATCCCGATTCTTAAAGATCCTTCAAACACAGACACCTATATATTTATATTTAATATATGCTACATTATGTATCAAAACATTTCAGGACAGTGGCACTGATAAGCAGCTCATCAGGTTTCTGCGTTCACATTCGCTGAAAGCAAAGAACCCTCCGTCAGCACAATATTAACTGAAAGATTAGGTACAAGATTATTTAAAATTAGGCTCATTTGATCTTTTTCTTCTGTCATACATCAGTCGATATGCTAATTTATTAATAGAAATGTGGACATATGTATTTTTACACCACCTGGCTTTCTAGCATGCATTAAAGTAAAATACATCTGGTCTCACGTTCAGGGTCTGACAAGGACTGGTCCTGCTTAGCTTTAGAGACAGAGGAATCTTTCTAATAAGGGACTGACTTAAACCTGGAACACAAGTGAGTGAGTGGAACACTTGTTTTTGGACCATTCAGGAAGGGAGATGAATGGCCTCTCACAAACCATGAAGTATACAGTACTGCTTTGTAAAAATTCAACTATAATTATGATTAAGAACTTCCAGGCATCGTTCAGTCTTGCAGGGTTTGGCATAAACAGGTTCTGCACTTAGGCCTTGATTTGCTGCATCTATGGATGAAAAGACCCCAACATGAAAAAAGTCTGCATCACACAGATATAAATTGTGGAGCATTTTGAGACTGCAGTATGCCATGATACACCACAGCTCTGGTGACGTTTAAAGAAAACACAAGACTCTATTTACTGTACAGTGTAAAATAATAATATGTTGATTCAGTGTACATTTATGCAGCAACCAGCAACGATAGGATTGCGATCACTATTGATCGCAATCCACAATTATATGACAGTTGGTAGCCATACAATCAGTGGTGGATTTAACATAATGCAGAAGAGGCAATTGCTTCACACCTTACACCAAACAATAGTAATAATAATAGTAAATGTAATATTAGTCATTATTAGTCAATATTAGTCATTAAAACAATTAACTGTGATAAATCACAAAAGGTCCGGAAGTTAATTGCAATTAATCTCAAATTTAGAATGTGTTAAAATCTGTATGAATAAACACTTTTCAGTTTTAAAAGTAGTGCATTATGTTAAAGACATAATGCTTTATTGTAAACTATGGACTATGTCATGGCCCTTACATTTCTCCCCTCAAATAACCACAATGACTGGCAGAATCTATTTGTAGCCCATGTAAATTGACATAGAAAGTTGCTTGTCTCTGATCCAATAGTTCTACCATCTTCTACTATTGTGCTCCTTATCATTGCACCAAGTACAATAACGTCTGTTTTAGGACTCTGTATAAAACACATATCAGCTCCCTTATCTGGAATGCTGCAGTAATGTTATCCAACACTGAATCACACCTATGCTTTTTGTGGTTTTGGCCTTAATTTTTAGGCTAAAACGTGGTTAGAATGCCAGCAAATGTTATGTCTATCCTGACCCAAAACGCATGCACGGATGCGTACTTCGGAAATCCATCAGAAACAGTCGCAACACATTCGTAAACTGTTTTATTTCAGGCTTATCACGTAGATACTAACGGTTTTAGCCAGAGAAGTTTTGGTCTATATGGAATAATTCATAATGCATGCTACGCATCGCCTATGCAGACATACAAACTTGGGACATATTGTTCTGCTTCTCTAACCACTACACTATTTAACAAGGGTCAGTCAGTCAATAAGAGACATTTGCTCTTCTCAGCCGGCTCAGTTTACGTGGTATGGCAAAAATATTCAGATATTCTGTTTTTCATCCTGATAAATAAAATGAAAATAGGTGTGGAAATGTAAAGGACATAGAACTTGAGTGTAGACCTGAAAGCATCTATAGCTAAGATTGTTATAATATTGATTTGTAAACGTTAGTTAAAGATCATTTGGAACAACAGCTTACAACAATACCTTGGTACGTGTCATCTGCCTCTGTTTTGGAGATTAAAAAAATGATATTAATATATACAAACCTAAACAGTGAATTTTACCAGCCAGAGGTTTTCAGCCAAGGCCTGACATACACAGAAATCCAAAAGCCTTAAAGGTGTCTTATGCAGCATTTAACATTTAAAATAACCGATAATAACCATTACATACCATCAGTTAACATTAAAAAACAGTCTCTGGCAGAGTGTCAGGACTGACACTATCCCCAGTGCCATGATTGCAAGCAAAACATGGAAGGCCGGGACGTTTGCAAGCGTGTACTTCCTTGAAGGTGAAGGCCAATGACAAGCTTTGTTTGGGTTCATGTAGCCTACACTGATCGCTCCAGAAACGAAAATACACGGAAGGAACGTGAACATAAGACAAAAGAGGGTACATTTTGCATTTGATGGCGAGAGCTGAAGTTTGTGTGAACAGTGATGCAGAGTTGGCTACCAACTACTTGACAAGTAGGTTACATCGCCTCATTTAGCTAGTTGTCTAGATAGTCAAGGAAATCTATGTGTAAGTAACTTGGTGATGACGGAGAAACAATAATACTAGGTAGAAAATCATTCAATGTTCTTGTTTATTCTATTTGTATGAGTGCAAATACGTTTTGGGAAGGTTTCTCCAAAGTCTTTGGTTGAGACAATAAGCTAATGAGCTAAGTTGTGTCCGAGCAAACACTCCTTGATTCAATTTCTTGCTGGAAAATAGCGTTACAACCTGGTGTTTTTCTGCAAAATGTAAAAAAAAACATGCATTGTGGGTTCTTTGACTAAACCTTATGCATAATCAAATATTTCTCAGAAAAAGCAATTATTTTGCCTTTTCACTAGATTTAGGCTTGTGCAAACTGGTCAAAGTGTGCACATTATTTTTCCAGCTAGAGCTAACTAGCAAAATTAGAGTTTCATGTTTGCTGGATAGCCATCAACGAGTCTCCGAATTATGGCAATGCATCTAACGCAATAGATAGCCCAGATTATGTTTTGATTGATTTAGCTGTTTACTTAGTTTATTCTGTGTCCGTAGTTATGGAAAGGGCCCATCAACTTTAACCCCATTTGAAACGAAAGTCTGTGTTCATTGTTCCAACATCGGTGGTTGGAAGTGACACTGCTTCAAACAGCTCAGTATGCTCATAGTTTGTAATGACAATGTCAGATCCTAATGGAGTTATAGAACCGATATACAACTCACTGCCGATAGGTGTTGTTAAGTTGCATAAGGCACCTTTAAATAAGCTAACAGTGGAAAATATAGTTTAAAACACTGAACTCACCTTGCCCTGGGACTTCTAACATATTATTGGTCTGTGTTAAATCCTGAAGAAAAAAATGTGGTTTGGAAACTGAAACAAGGTAGTGCCTGAATGTAGGAAGCTTCTATAAGTAAAAGCATTATAATAATAATTATCAAAGAAAATTTGGAAGTAACAGCTTACCACAATTTCTTGGTAAGTGGCATCTTCCTCTGTTTTGGATATTAAAAGAAAGAAGATAATCTATGTGGTATTTTATTACAATTATTTATTGTGTACAATTATTCCTCACCACATTTAATGACAATATAAATGTCATAAAATAATCAGTACAATTGTGTGGAGTTTAAATATCAAATATTTGTCAAAGCATTATACAGTTGTGCTCATAAGTTTGCATACCATGGCTATCACTATCCTCTTGGAATAGGACAAGATGGATGGAAAAAACAGTGCAAGTAGTACCTCAAAGTTAATTTGACCAACAAAATTACTTCCGCATGACAAAATAGTTGAAAAAAAAAAGCTTTGAGTGAGGAGAAGAAGGGTTGAATTCTGGCTTTACTGGCAGAGGGATACAGTGAGCGTTTCCATCCTGAAAATTTCAAAGACGGCAGTTCATAAGAACAAGGTCAAGCAACAGACATTGGGGACAACAAAGCTACAGACTGGCAGAGGGCGAAAACGACTGTACACTGACCGAGATGACAGACAACTCATTCGAATGTCACTCAACAACAGTAGGATGACATCAAGTGACCTAAAAAAAGAATGGCAAACAGCAGCTGTGGTGAAGTGCATGGCGAGGACGGTTTGAAACAGGCTCCTAGGGGCAGGGCTGAAGTTGTGCAAAGCTAGAAAAAAGCCCTTCATCAATGAGAAGCAAAGAAAAGCCAGGCTGAAGTAGACCATAAGGATTGGACCGTAGAGGAATGGAGTAAAGAGATCTTCTCTGACGAGTCAAATTTTCAGCTTTGCCCAACACCTGGTAGTCCAATTGTTAGACGGAGACCTGGAGAGGCCTACAAGCCACAGTGTCTCGCACCCACAGTGAAATTTGGTGGAGGATCGGTGATGATCTGGGGATGCTTCAGCAAGGCTGGAATCAGGCAGATTTGTCTTTGTGAAGGACGCATAAATCAAGACAAGTACAAGGTTATCCTGGAAGAACACCTGCTTCCTTCTGATCTGACTGTGTTCCCCAACTCTGAGAATTGGCTGTGTGACAATGCTCCATGCCACACAGCCAGGTCAATCAAGGCGAGGATGGAGGACTACCAGATCAAGACCCTGTCATGGCCAGCCCCATCTCCAGACCTGAACCCCATCTCTGGAATTTGATCAAGAGGAAGATGGATGGTCACAAGCCATCAAACAAAGCCGAGCTACTTGTATTTTTGTGCCAGGAGTGGCATAAAGTCACCCAACAGCAATGTGACAGACGCATGAAAGCTGTGATAAAAAAATCAGGGTTATTCCACCAAATATTGGTTATTATATAAAATCATATATACAGTATCTCACAAAAGTGAGTACACCACTCACATTTTAGCAAATATTTGATTATAACTTTTCATGTAACAACACTGAGGAAATTACACTTTGCTACAATGTAAAGTAGTGAGTGTACAGCTTGCATAACAGTGTAAATGTGCTCTCCCCTCAAAAAAACTCAACACATAGCCATTAATGTCTAAACTGCTGGCAACAAAAGTGAGTACACCCTTAAGTGAAAATGCTTTTTTCCCTCCATAGTGGCATGTGCTCAGCGTCATATCCAGAGGTTGTCCTTGGCAAATAGACGTATGAGTGCTGCCAGCATTGCACACAAAAATGTGAGGGGTGTACTCTTGTTTTCTCTGGTTTTACTATTCATAGGTATGTCTTTGAGTAAAATGACCAGTTTTGTTTTATTCTATAAACATTACTCCCAAATTCCCCCAAAAAATATTTAGACCTCAAACAATGCAAAGAAAACAAATTCATATTCATTTTTTAACAAACATTTTTTTTTTTAACTTAGGAAGAGTTCAAAAATCAAGATTTGGTGGAATAACTCTGAATAACCCTGTTTTTGCCATACACCTGGTCCTATTGCAAGAGGATAGTGTTGACCACAGCAATGTTTTTCCTACTTTTCCTCATTAAATTAGATTTGGTTCAGGTAATCACCTAATCAGTACCTCATTAAGTAAAATGAGTTGTGCCTGTGTTGGAATTTAACAGACAAACATATAGAGATGCTGATTTAAGAAAGAGTGGTCTCTTAAGTTTTTTCCAGAGCTGTATATATATTTATACATATACACTCACCTAAATGATTATTAGGAACACCATATTAATACTGTGTTTGACCCCCTTTTGCCTTCAGAACTGCCTTAATTCTACATGGCATTGATTCAACAAGGTGCTGAAAGCATTCTTTAGAAATTTTGGCCCATATTGATAGGATAGCATCTTGCAGTTGATGGAGATTTGTGGGATGCACATCCAGGGCACCAAGCTCCCGTTCCACCACATCCCAAAGATGCTCTATTGGGTTGAGATCTGGTGACTGTGGGGGCCATTTCAGTAAAGTGAACTCATTGTCATGTTCTAGAAACCAATTTGAAATGATTCGAGCTTTGTGACATGGTGCACTATCCTGCTGGAAGTAGCCATCAGAGGATGGGTAAATGGTGGTCATAAAGGGATGGACATGGTCAGAAACAATGCTCAGGTGGGCCGTGGCCTTTAAACAATGCCCAATTGGCACTAAATGTGTGCCAAGAAAACATCCCCCACACCATTACACCACCACCGGCAGCCTGCACAGTGGTAACAAGGCATGATGGATCCATGTTCTCATTCTGTTTACGCCAAATTCTAACTCTACCATCTGAATGTCTCAACAGAAATCGAGACTCATCAGACCAGGCAACATTCTTCCAGTCTTCAACTGTCCAATTTTGGTGAGCTCGTACAAATTGTAGCCTCTTTTTCCTATTTGTAGTGGAGATGAGTGGTACCCGGTGGGGTCTTCTGCTGTTGTAGCCCATCCGCCTCAAGGTTGTGCGTGTTGTGGCTTCACAAATGCTTTGCTGCATACCTCGGTTGTAACGAATGGTTATTCAGTCAAAGTTGCTCTTCTATCAGCTTGAATCAGTCGGCCCATTCTCCTCTGACCTCTAGCATCAACAAGGCATTTTCGTCCCCACAAGACTGCTGCATACTGGATGTTTTTCCCTTTTCACACCATTCTTTGTAAACCCTAGAAATGGTTGTGCGTGAAAATCCCAGTAACTGAGCAGATTGTGAAGTACTCAGACCGGCCCGTCTGGCACCAACAACCATGCCACGCTCTAAATTGCTTAAATCACCTTTCTTTCCCATTCTGACATTCAGTTTGGAGATCAGGAGATTGTCTTGACCAGGACCACACCCCTAAATGCATTGAAGCAACTGCCATGTGATTGGTTGATTAGTTAATTGCATTAATGAGAAATTGAACAGGTGTTCCTAATAATCCTTTAGGTGAGTGTATATAAACAAATAGATAGAAAATATATAGATAGATATAGACAGGTGACAACTTATTGATAAACCTGGATAAATGAGTGGAGGAACATAACAAATGCAGATGCTTCCATACAGTGGTACTCTATGATACAATTAAGCAATGAACATCTCATCACGCTCTGTGGCATGTATGAAAATGCAGAGCAGGCCCAGTTGACCTCGATTTTTGGATCATGATGGCAAGAGGAAAGGATCGAAATGTTAGGCAGCACTCCCCACCACCATCATCAACACTAAATGAGGCAATACCATTTGGAAATATGGTGTTTCCTACAGTCGAGTTCACAGGGACTCTTAGAATCTATGCTAAGACGCATTGAAGCTATTCTGGTGGCTCGTGATGGTTCAGCACTTTACTGAGTCTCTTTATTTTTCTTTAATTTGTCCGCTGTCTGTATATGAATTCAATCATATTTCCAAGACAATTTTTTTTACAATTGTCTATTCTCTAACATTGCAAACTATTGTTTCAGACATTAAGGTGTACACACTCTTGAAAATGTCAGAATTAAATAAAAATCATTTAAGATATTTAACAAAGTGTCATTATCTTTGTAATTCAATAAACTTCATTACCAAAGCATTACTCACCTAAAGGTTGCATTGTTGTTTCTATTTGGGGGATTACAATATGGCAGTAACCTGTTAAAATAAACATATATTTAATTAACAGCTGGAAGGAATGAAAAACACGTATTTAATTACCATAACAATTAAAGTATTGTTGTAATGTACAATTCCCATCTGCGTAAAGGATTAAATGTTTTCAAAATGGTGAGGATGTATTTACATTTTATATACAGCATTTTAACTGAGCAAATCATAATCAAAAATACAGTTGATAATCTTACCTGCCACACCGGAAAATTCACCCCTGACAATTAAAGTAAAAAAACAAATGGTATACCAAAAAATGGGTTAGGTTATTTGATGGTCATATCAAATATATTATTCAAAATAATATTATTAATATATTCTAGTGGGCAGAATCAGCACTTTTACAATGTTTTTTCATAACATAGCACATAAAAAAAATTCTCCTTGCTTCATTACAGTACATACAGTATGTCATCATTGCAATTTATAGTCAATCTACAGAAAATGCACACAAAGAAACTCCTATGTAGGAAACAACATGCTGTGTAATATCATACCAGGATTCTTCCTCCATGTTTGAAATGTTACCTTAAAAGAAAGAAACATGTCATAGTGTGAAAGGAAGTTGACTTAAAGAATTGTATTTAATTTTAATGGAAAACAAAAACAGACATACTTTCCCTCTCATCTGATAATGGAACATCATTTGGTGGTGTTCTGGGGAAATTGATACTTTGATTAAATTACGCATACTTATTTAAAAATAAGTCAATAAATACCATATAATTAAAACTAAGGTTACCTTCTACAACACAGATTCCCAGCCCCTGACAAAAGAGAAAGTAGTATATAGATTATAATTTCCGAATTGTAGTACACATATTACGGACAGAATTACATGGTTCTGACCTTGTTTTCTGATCAGCCAGTAAATGCCCACAATCAGTAAAAAGACCAGCAGAAGACAGACACAGAACATGACCACTGGGATTTGATAACTCCACACTGGAAAGCAAAACAGGCATGTTATACATATTAATAAAAAGTAAACATGAACCACCAACAATTAGGTTCTAACTAGGAAACAATAAAAGCACTGACTATATGATTCAAATAAGTAGAGTTAATGATATATACAGGCTTACCATCAACCTGAAGAAATGCTGTATTGCTTCCATATAATTGCCTCTCTGTAAATTCATTGCGTTTTGGTTGCAGGTCAAGCACACAGCTGTAGTTCCCTCTGTCATTCAGTTTAACATCCTTAATAGTAAAAGTTGCCTCCATTCTAAAAACATCAAAAACCTGCACCTGAACATGAGTTCCATTCTTGCAGAGGTAAGAGTGAACTAATTCACTGGTATGTATGGGGTCTGAAATAGTACACTTAAACTCCACATTATCTCCCTGTTTTGCTGTGTTTGAGCCTGTAATTGATATGACTGCAGGGAGAATCCGATCTGTATGAGCAGAGTAAGACAGGAATATAAAAGTCACTCTGTAAATTATATAATTTCCATGATGGTAAAGAAATGTCTATCAACAATGAGCTATACAGAGAATTAACAGATCCTTACCAATGACCTGGATATAAATGGAATTGTCCCCTTTCTCTCGGACTTCAGAGAGTGTGTACAAGTTATTAGAGAACACACAGCTGTAATTACCACTCTGTTGTCTGTCCATATTTCTCAGGGTGAAAATAGTATCATCTTTTCTATTCATGATTTTTTCAAAAGCAACACCATTCTTGCACAAATAAACATGTACATTTTTTTGTTCATCTTTGCGTCCATGTGTACTACATTTTAACTCCAGGTCACTACCCTCCATTATTGTTCCTGCAGTCCGAAAGATCTTGGCTGGAAAAATGTCCGGGGCTAATTTGGGAGAAGAAAAATATTACTTGGCACATCTCTCCAATTTGTCAATGTAATTTGTCTACAGCACATAAACAGAAATGTAATCCATTTCAGTAGTTTACCACTCTGTTGTCTGTTGATAGTTCTCAGGGTGAGAATAGTATCATCTTTTCTAGTCAGGTACAGTAGTATATTGCATACTGCGTTGATCAGTACAATAATTTACTTATCAATAGTTAACAGGCCATACAAAATGAGAAACAATATTTTTCTTAACCTACCTGTTTTTTGGAGTATTGCCTTTCTTGACACAACAGCTTTAAAGAAAACATACATGAGTTTAACATACAAACATTTAAATTAAATTAAATGTAAACCAATACCAGCAAAGTAATCAGAAATACTCACAAAGAATAAGAATGCATATCATCATTGTGTACAAATACTTTTTAGTACTCTTTCTACCCTATGATTTATGTAATGGACAGGAAACTAGATGGGGACTTCTTTCAGTTATATACGAATGACGTAATTTCCTGTATTTTTTTCATATTTTTCTATTATTTTTCCTGACGTAATTTCCTGACTAACATTAGCGTTTCCAACAGTTGTTTTCAAATGTATTATGTTGGTAAAAGTATGTTGGCAAATGTATTACACAACAACAAAGAGAAGTTCTTACAAAACTGTTTTGCTAAATATCCATACCCGTGGTATAGGGGCTCATAATCCACGGCTGTATGCCAATCAGCAGTCAGGAATCACACCACCCGGTCAGGCAGCCCACTTAACCAGGGCTAGGGTAGGTTATAACCAGGTCACTGAACAAGCTTTTCAGTATTTTAAAGTCATAAGTCTGAAAATCTTCAATTTTCTTAGCCCCCCTACATTTTGGTCAAGCCCCCTACATTTGTTAAGTCATGATTCAAACTAAATCCGTAAACTTTGTGATTATGTATGTCGAGTATTTGTTTTTATAGCCTGCAGTATAACCAAGCCATATTATTTTAATGAAGGCTAGCTTATGAACAACATGATAGGATGACGATTTGTCTATACAAGTAAATCATTTAAAATAGTCTACAGATTTAATGCTTTCAAATATTGCGCGCTCCGCATTTAAATAATAACGTTGTGATAATGTCTGTTTATAGCAGTGTTTCTCAGCGGGGGCGTTCAGAGGACAATGGGGGTGCTGGACGTAATATTTTGAAAGGAGGGGCGTTGAGGTTGGTTTAAGGCAAGTTTACAAAGATTCACAACAATACGAGTTTCAAATATTTCTGTAAAATGGACGCTCTCTTTCTTGGTATTACACGTGGAACAATTTATTTAAATGTATACACCATGAACTCCTAATCTCTGTATCACATTCACAAGACAAGAGGGAAATTATGCTGTCAGGCTTCCCCTTAAGGAAGCAATTTTCAATACAAGTGGCTTTGTTGACATGACTGCAATACAACGTTGCCAAAGCAAATGAACACAAAATTGCCTAGACAATAAAACATACTGCTTCTTCTTGCTTTCCAGACCACTTATCTAGTTGAGTAGGGATTCAGCCAGGTCCTCCACATGCAGTCCAAGTACCGTAATCGCTATGACTTGATGGCTTCAGGCGCATTAACTTACCTCTGCAGCCCGGAGTGAAGAAACTGGCAGAGAAACACCAGGCGCACGTCTCTCACTTACTTGCAAAGGTTTTTTACTTATTTCTTTGGAAATATAATTATTCTGTTTTCCGTTGTAACAATTCATAAGAATTATTATTGTATTGCATTCATGATTGGCTGTTGTTTAATTAAGATTTTAATGCTAAATTGCTAGCTGTTTCTGATTGGGTGCTGTTTTTTTTCCATGGGAAACTAATACATCTGTTGTTTGTCATTCAATTATGTGATTTTTTGATGATAACAATAGTAACAACAACAATAATAATAACAACAATAATAAAAATCATAACAATAATAATAATAATCATTAATATTCATGGCAATTAGTCTACATCTTATTTGATGGAGGGAGGTGAGGGACCTAGATAATATAAATAGGGGGGGGGGGGGGCGCTGGCCTAAAAAAGGTTGAGAACCACTGGATAGTAACTTGGAATTCCCTTTTAGTTTGAGTTTGGCCGGAGTCTGTGGCTTCAGGATCATGTTATGGTACATGATGCATTTCTTATTATTGCTGTAGCCTACTTCTCTGCTTTTGCTTTTGTGCCCAGCAAAGGCCGCTGCAGCTGTGTTAAGTAGGAGCTGTCAAGTGCGTACTTACGCACCTGATCATACCTTATCACCCACTCGGTTTAAAATATATACGATTCAAGACAGCAGCTAGGACAAGATGCTTATCGTAAAAGTACAGCGTGTAACGGGTGGAAACATTCTCTGAAAGTTTTCCAATAATACTACAATTAACATATAATACAACCACTATCACATAATATATAGGCTATATAAATACATATATATATATATATATATATATATATATATATATATATATATGCATGTAAACAGTGAGGAAAACATTTATTTGATCCCCTGCTGATTTTCTACGTTTGCCCACTGACAAAGAAATGATCAGTCTATAGTTTCAATGGCAGGTTTATTTGAACAGTGAGAGACAGAATAACACCAAAACAATCCAGAAAAAAGCATTTCACAAATGCGACCCCTCTGCAAAACATGACTTAGTACTTAGTGGCAAAACCCTTCTTGGCAATCACAGAGGTCAGACGTTTCTTGTAGTTGGCCACCAGGTTTATACATATCTCAGGGGGATTTTGTCCCATTGCTTTGCAGATCTTCTCCAAGTCATTAAGGTTTCGAGGCTGATGTTTGGCAACTCGAACCTTCAGCTCCCTCCACAGATTATCTATGGGATTAAGGTCTGGAGACTGGCAAGGCCACTCCAGGACCTTAATGTGCTTGAGCCATCCACGACCCATCCACGACCCATTTTCAATGCCCTGGCTGAGGGAAAGAAGTTCTCACCCAAGATTTGATGGTACATGGCCCCGTCCATCGTCCATTTAATGTGGTGAAGTTGTCCTGTCCCCTTAGCAGAAAAACACCCCCAAATGTTTCCACATCCATGTTTGACGGTGGGGATGGTGTTCTTGGGGTCATAGGCAGCATTCCTCCTACTTCAAACATGGCGAGTTGAGTTGATGCCAAAGAGCTCGATTTTGGTCTCATCTGACCACAACACTTTCACCCAGTTCTCCTCTGAATCATTCAGATGTTCATTGGCAAACTTCAGACGGGCCTGCTGGATTTCAGTTCTTCACAGCGTAATTGTCACGTCCTGGCTGTGCCCCTAGCCATCTCTGCGCTGGGCTCGGGGCATAGCCAGGACAGGAGGTGGCCTTTAGCCACCTCTACTCCTTTTTTTGGTTTCCCCAATTGGAGGCAGGTGTTAGTTATTGCCTCCAATTGGGGACCCTATTTAAGTTTAGTTTGTAGGCCCTGAGGCGTGGTTCATTTTGGTTTTGTTTATCCTGTGTAAGGAATACCCACGTCACTGGTTGCTGCCTTTTGTTTTGTTGGAGTCTTTCTTTTATTTTCATTAAACATGGATTACCTTCACTACCTATACTCTGCGCCTGTGTCCTTCTCATCCCACGACCGTGACAGTAATGTGTAACCAATTGTTTTCTTGGTGACTATGGTCCCAGCTGCCTTGAGATCTTTGACAAGATCCTCCCGTGTAGTTCTGTGCTGATTCCTCACCGTTCTCATGATCATTGTAACTCCACAAGGTGAGATCTTGCATGGAGTCCTAGACTGAGGGAGATTGACAGTTCTTTTGTGTTTCTTCCATTTGCGAATAATCGCACCAACTGTTGCAACCTTCTCACCAAGCTGCTTGGTGATGGTCTTGTAGCCCATTCCAGCCTTGTGTAGGTCTACAATCCTGTCCCTAATATCTTTGGACAGCTCTTTGGTCTTAGCCATGGTGGAGAGTTTGGAATCTGATTGATTGATTGCTTCTGTGGAGAGGTGTCTTTTATACAGTTAACAAACTGAGATTAGGGGCACTCCCTTTAAGAGTGTGCTCCTAATCTCAGCTCGTTACCTGCATAAAAGACACCTGGGAGCCAGTAGTTTTTCTGATTGAGAGGGGATCAAATACTTATTTCACTCATTAAAATGCAAATAAATTTTTAACATTTTGACATGCGTTTCTCTAGATATTTTTGTTGTTGTTCTGTCTCTCACTGTTCAAATAAACCTAGCATTAAAATTATAGACTGATCATTTCTTTGTCAGTGGGCAAACATACAAAATCAGCAGGGGATCAAATATTGTTTTCCCTCTCTGTAAATATATACACTATAGATCTACACTCACCTAAAGGATTATTAGGAACACCTGTTCAATTTCTCATTAATGCAATTATCTAATCAACCAATCACATGGCAGTTGCTTCAATGCATTTAGGGGTGTGGTCCTGGTCAAGACAATCTCCTGAACTCCAAACTGAATGTCAGAATGGGAAAGAAAGGTGATTTAAGCAATTTTGAGCGTGACATGGTTGTTGGTGCCAGACGGGCCGGTCTGAGTATTTCACAATCTGCTCATTTACTGGGATTTTTACGCACAACCATTTCTAGGGTTTACAAAGAATGGTGTGAAAAGGGAAAAACATCCAGCATGCGGCAGTCCTGTGGGCGAAAATGCCTTGTTGATGCTAGAGGTCAGAGGAGAATGGGCCGACTGATTCAAGCTGATAGAAGAGCAACTTTGACTGAAATAACCACTCGTTACAACCGAGGTATGCAGCAAAGCATTTGTGAAGCCACAACACGCACAACCTTGAGGCGGATGGGCTACAACAGCAGAAGACCCCACCGGGTACCACTCATCTCCACTACAAATAGGAAAAAGAGGCTACAATTTGCACGAGCTCACCAAAATTGGACAGTTGAAGACTGGAGTCAGAATTTGGTGTAAACAGAATGGGAACATGGATCCATCATGCCTTGTTACCACTGTGCAGGCTGGTGGTGGTGGTGTAATGGTGTGGGGGTTTTCTTGGCACACATTAGGCCCCTTAGTGCCAATTGGGCATCGTTTAAATGCCACGGCCTACCTGAGCATTGTTTCTGACCATGTCCATCCCTTTATGACCACCATGTACCCATCCTCTGATGGCTACTTCCAGCAGGATAATGCACCATGTCACAAAGCTCGAATCATTTCAAATTGGTTTCTTGAACATGACAATGAGTTCACTGTACTAAAATGGCCCCCACAGTCACCAGATCTCAACCCAATAGAGCATCTTTGGGATGTGGTGGAACGGGAGCTTCGTGCCCTCGATGTGCATCCCACAAATCTCCATCAACTGCAAGATGCTATCCTATCAATATGGGCCAACATTTCTAAAGAATGCTTTTAGCACCTTGTTGAATCAATGCCACGTAGATTTAAGGCAGTTCTGAAGGCGAAAGGGGGTCAAACACAGTATTAGTATGGTGTTCCTTTAGGTGAGTGTATTATTTAACTATTGATAATATCAAAACTGATACCTTTGGCCATCAAACAAAAATACCCAATTAAAATATGTAGTAAAATAAAACAAAAATCTAGTAAACGTTTTAATCATTAAGCACCAACCTTGTTTTTTTCTGTTGGCATGTTCACATATTTCATAATGATTCCTTAGTTGTGGTTACTGCATCACCACACTCCCTCTCCTGCATGCTCTTGGTTCTCCTCATTTCTCTAAGTTACCTTTATTTTGCACCTATGGGTTTTATCAGTTTCTTCATTAAAGTATTGAGAAAACCTCATTAAAGCTTAAGCAACAAGGTTCATATTTTTATCCATGTACTGTAGGTTAGGTTTGATTAAGATTTGCTTTTGTTGACATTGATTCCTTCGATGTGAACCTGAGCTAGGGTGATGTTGAAGGAGATGGGAATGGGTGGGGTTAAATGCGATTGACTCCGCCCACATTGAACATCACTGCACACTGCAGTCAGGGTTCCTCAAATGAAAGTAACAACAGGTGCACTGGAGTGGCAACAGCATAACAGCCCCGAAAAAGGGATTTTTTTTGCAGGTGGTGGCCATAGACAAATGCTCTCTACTTATCCTTCATGACTGATTCTTCTCTAGTTGCGCATTTTGCTAGTGTTCTTGTCACTACTGGTAGCCTGAGGCGGTACCTGCAGCCCATTCAGGTTGTACAGGTAGTCTAGCTACTCCAGGTTGGCACATTCATACGTGCCATCGCAGATAGTTTTGTTGTGTCTCCCAGTATAGTCTCAAGAGCATGGAGGAGATACCAGGAGACGAGCCGTTACACGAGGACTGCTGGACAGGGCCGTAGAAGGGTATCAACCCAGCAGCAGGACCGGTATCTGCTCCTTAGTGCAAGGAGAAACAGGAGGAGCACTGCCAGATCCCTACAAAATGACCTCCATTGAGCTACTGGTGTTCATGTTTCTGACCAAACTGTCAGAAACAGGCTACATGAGAATTGGTAGGTCCGCAATTGGTGCACTTTTCTCGTCACAGGTGAGAGCAGGTTCACACTGAGCACGTGACAGATGTGAAAGAGTCTGGAGACGCCGTGGTGAACATTATGCTGCCTACAACATCTTCCAGCATGACCAGTTTGGCGGTGGGGAGGCCTATCCTTGGAGGGTCGCACAGATCTCCACATGCGAGCCAATGGTACACTAACTGCTCTTAGGTACTGGGATGAAATACTCAGACACATAGTCAGTCCTTTCGCTGGTGCAGTGGGCCCTGGGTTCCTCCGGGTGCAAGACAATGCCTGGCCTCATGTGGCCAGAGTGTGTAGGGAGTTCCTGGATGACAACGGCATTAATGCCATTGACTGGCCCTCATGTTCCCTAGAACTGAATCCAAGTGAGAACCTCTGGGACGTTATGTATTATTGCATCTGACACGACCAAGTAGCGCTACAGACTCTCCAGGAGCTCACTTGTGCCCTGATCCAGGTCTTGGAGAAGACCCACAAGGACACCATCCGCTGTCTCATCAGGAGCATGCCCAAACGTTGTCGGGAGTGCAAACAGGCACGTAGAGGCCATACACACTAAGTCACATTATGAGAACAGCCTGTGATTTCAATTTATAAATTTTTTTGGTGTGAGTTTGAATCCAGCCCTAAATCGGTTGGTGATTTTGGTTTCCATTGACCATTGTTACATCATTTTGTTCTCAACAAATTGCAGAATGTAGAGTAAAGGTTTTGATAATTGAGACACGATGTGTGATTTAAGTGTTCCCTTAATTTTTTTGAGCAGTGTATATATAATAACAGGAGTTTAAAATAAATACTGTTGAGTTTGTGATTTTTCATGATTATTCAGATGCAACATTTTAGAAGATTTTTCCCACCACAGGCCTAGTTCCATTTGAGAAAAATCACATTTGAGGAAATGTAAACTAAATATATTGAAAAAATATGGAACATCACATTTTATTTTACAACACTTCTTTGTTATTAAAAGTTTTATTACCATAACAACAATTTGCATTGTGTTAACATAGTCGAACATTGTCGATCAAGCAATTTCATTCTGTATTTTATAACTGTTTCGGGCCATTGGAAAAAACTGCATGATTAAAAAAACTTTTTGCATTTAGGCTACTCCCATAAGGTTAATAAAGACACATACATGTTGAAGTAGGTTAACCAAATTTGAAGTATGCACATTATAAACCACTTTATTTTGGTTCTCATAACCTTACATGAATGACTGAACAAATGTAACAGAATGAGTGTGTGGTTTCCTGTGCAAACTGTGACTTACATGTCTAACAGACATAAGTACCAGAAATATCTTGTAATTTACTGTGTTATATATTTCACAAGTGGTAAGTTGCAAGTGGCTACAGGATATAAAAAAAAAAAAAGAAGAGATAATTCTGCTCTCTACCACTGTCAATATAGTGAACCTCAAATAATTGTTTGAGGATGTTGGAAACAAAACCTTATCATTACACATAGCTACAATCCATTTGTTACAAGTCCTTCAACTCCAGAAGGGTGTGAAACTGAGATATACAATGAGAATGTTTGGATACATTTAAAAATTGTTTTCAAAATAATGTAAGGTTGTGTATAGTTTTGGCTGCAGTAGTGCAAAGAACTTTCTGTAGGCCACCTGAGAAAGTTATTAAAAGCATTTAATAACTAGCAGTAAGTGTTTATTTGTTCTAAGAAAATATATATATATACAACCCCATTTCCAAGAAAAGCTGGGACGCTGCGTAAAATTAAAATAAAAACAGAATGCATTGATCTGCAAATAATCTATCCTTATATGTAATTGAAAATAGTACAAAGAAAACATATCAAATGTTGAAACTTTGAAATGTTATAGTTTTTGGAAAAATACATACCTATTTAGAATTTTGTATGCCAGCAACACATCTCAAACATTTTAGGACAGGGGCATGTCACTGTGTTGCATCATCTCTTCTTTTAACAATACTCTGTGAACGTTTAGGAACTGAGGAGACCGATTGCCGTAGTTTCGAAGGTGAAATGTATTGTCATTCTTGCTTGATATAGGATTTCAGCTGCTCAACAGTTCTGGGTCTCCTTTTTCATATTTCCCGTTTCATAATGCACCAAATGTTTTCAGTGGGTGACAGGTCTGGACTGCAGACAGGCCAGTTTAGCACCTGGACTCTTTTACTACGGAGCCATGCTGTTGTAAAACATGCAGAATGTGGTTTGGCATTGTCTTGCTGAAATATCAGGGCCTTCCCTAAAAAAGACGTTGTCTGTATGGCAGCATACTGTATGTTGCTCCAAAACCTGTATATATTGTTCAGAATTAATGGTGCCTTCACAGATGTGCAAGTCACCCATGCCATGTGCACTAATGCACCCCCATACCATCACAGATGCTGGCTTTTGAACTGTGCACTGATAACAAGCCAGAAGGTCCCTCTGCTCTTTAGCCCAGAGGATGCGGTGTCCACGATTCCCAAAAATAATTAAACATTTTGATTTGTCAGACCACAGGACAGTTTTCCATTTCACCTCAGTAATCTTTAAATGAGCTTGGGCCCAGAGAAGGCAGCGGCAGTTCTGAATCTTGTTTACATATGATTTCTTCTTCACATGGTAGAGTTTGAACTTGCATTTGTGGATGCAGCGTTGTACTGTGTTCACAGACAATGGATTTCTGAAGTGTTCCTGAGCCCATGCAGTGATGTCGACTAAAGAATTGTATCTGTTTTTAATGCAGCTCCATCTGAGGGCCCGATCAAAGAGGGCCTGATCCAACATTAGTTTCCGGCCTTGTCCCTTGCGTACAGATTTCTCTGGATTCTCTGAATCTTTTAATGATATTATGTACCATAGATTATAAGATTCCCAAACTCTTTGCAAATTAATGTTGGGAAAACGATTCTTAAATTGCTGCACTATTTGCCTGCACAGTCTTTCACAAAGTGAAGAACCTCTCCCCAACTATTATTCCCAATGATGATACTAACCTGTTGCCAATTAACCTAATTAGTTGTGACATGTTCACCAGGTTATTTTTTAGCAGTACACAATTTTTCCCACTCCTCCATAAAGACCTTCTCCAGATCCTTCAGGTTTCAGGGCAGTCGCCGGGCAATACGGACTTACAGCTCCCTCCAAAGATTTTCTATTGGGTTCAGGTCTGGAGACTGGCTAGGCCACTCCAGGACCTTGAGATGCTTCTTACGGAGCCACTCCTTAGTTTCGGGTCGTTGTCATGCTGGAAGACCCAGCCACGACCCATCTGCAATGCTCTAACTGATGGAAGGAGGTTGTTGGCCAAGATCTGGAGATACATGGCCCCATCCATCCTCCCCTCAATACGGTGCAGTCGTCCTATCCCCTTTGCAGAAAAGCATCCCCAAAGAATGATGTTTCCACCTCCATGCTTCACGGTTGGGATGGTGGTCTTGGGGTTGTACTCATCCTTCTTCTTCCTCCAAACACAGCGAGTGGAGTTTAGACCAAAAAGCTCTATTTGGTGATGGTCATTGGCAAACTTCAGATGGGCCTGGACATGCACTGGCTTGAGCCGGGGGACCTTGCGTGCGCTGCAGGATTTTAATCCATGTGTGTTACTAATGGTTTTCTTTGAAACTGTGGTCCCAGCTCTCTTCAGGTCATTGACCAGGTCCTGCCGTGTAGTTCTGGGCTGATCCCTCACCTTCCTCATGATCAATGATGCCCCACGAGGTGAGATCTTGCATGGAGCCCCAGACCGAGGGAGATTGACCGTCATCTTGAACTTCTTCCATTTTCTAATAATTGCACCAACAGTTGTTGCCTTCTCACCAAGATGCTTGCCTATTGCCGTGTAGCCCATCCCAGCCTTGTGCAGGTCTGCAATTTTATCCCTGATGTCCTTACACAGCTCTCTGGACTTGGCCATTGTGGAGAGGTTGGAGTCTGTTTGATTGTGTGTGTTTTGACAGGTGTCTTTTATACAGATAACAAGTTCAAACAGGTGCAGTTAATACAGGTAATGAGTGGAGAACAGGAGGGCTTCTTAAAGAAAAACAAACAATTGTTTCTTACTGGTTGGTAGGTGATCAAATACTTATGTCATACAAATACTTATGTCATGCATATTATTTATCAATGTGACTTTCTGGATTTTTGTTTTAGATTCCGTCTCTCACAGTTGAAGTGTACCTATGATAAAAATTACAGACCTCTACATGCTTTGTAAGTAAGAAAACCTGCAAAATTGGCAGTGTATCAAATACTTGTTCTCTCCACTGTAGGTACAATTATATGGTGAAGATAAAAGACATTGGGATATGAACACTGAGTAAATGATTTACATGGATTGACATCTTTCGGACTCATTTAGATGTCAAGAATAACATTGTATACAGTATCGATGATAAATGCAGGCAGGTGAGATGAGTGCTGTAAAGAGAAAATATTTGTTAGTGAACATTGTCTTTTTAGTAAACGTGAGATAGATTTCTAGTTGCCGACAGCTATACAGTGGCTCTAGTCTCAGTTGGCATGATCTTGGGTAACCCGCCTGCCCCCTGCCTGCTGAAGGAGCAGTGATTGATCAAAAGGAAGGGGTTAGAGATCTTTTCCACATTTTGGTGTTTAAAAAAAAATAAAACTGAATTCTCCCATTGTCCCTTGCAGATCCAACAAATCTCTTTCAGATTGGGTAGGGAGTGTCGGTGAACTGTGTTTTTCAAGAATCCCCACAGATGTTCGACATGGTTTAAGTTTAGGCTTTGCCTTGGCCACTTAATGCTCCAATCACCATTCTTCATTGTAGGGATGGTATTAGCCAGGTGAAGAGTAGTACCTTGTAATCACCAGACATAGCACTTGGCATTCAGGCATAATAATTCAGTTTAGGTCTTTTCAGGCCGGGGAATATTCTTCCTTTATGTGCAAACTCCAGGCGCCATGTCATATGTCTTTTACTCAAGGGAGGCTTCCGTCTAGCCACTCTACCATAAAGGCCTTATCGATGGAGTGCTGCAGAGATGTTAGTCTTTTTGACAATTTCTCTCATCTCTGCAGAGAAACTCTGAAGCTTTGTTAGATGGGTAATTGGGTTCTCTGTCCCCTTACCCACCCATGCCCTTTAGGGCCAGTTACTTAGTTTGGTGAAAGAGCTAACTCTAAACATCTTACATTTCACAAGGATGGAGCTCACTGTGTTTCTGGGAATTTTCAAAGCATTAGTCATTTTTATATAAACTTCCCCAGATCAGTAAAAAATATATATATTTTCACTTCATGGCTTTTTCTTGCAGTTTTTCATATAAAAAGAAATGTGCACACAGTTTTTAAAACATGTTTCTGTTTTGTTATTATGGGGTATTGTGTTTATATGGCCCCCACAATATCCAAGTTGCGGAGATCAAGGTGGAATCATGGAATCCAGACAGAAACATGGAATGGATAAAATTATATAAAATTAACACCACATTCTGTCTACTCTAGAAGTGCTATGAATCTGGAAGAACATTGAGCTCAGTTTTTGGGGCAGTGTCACATGGATCTTTATGTTGAACTTGGTGTCCCTTAGCGCATAACGTGATAAATGTTGATGCTTGCAGAGAAGGACAGCGTATAGTTGTCAGGGTTTTTTGGACGCAGTGCAGTTGTCCATCATGATGGGCATGTTCTAGAGTGGACAAGTATGGAGAGAGAAAAAAAGAGTATCATCTGCATGACAGTGATAGAAAGACCATGTGAGGATATGACAGAAACCAAGAGACTAGATGAATAGAGAGAAGATGAGAGTACCAAGAACCGATCCTTGGGGAACATCAGTAGTAAGATAAACATGTAATTATTTAAATTGCAGTAATTATTATGCAATTATCCCACATTTTTATAACTAATTTTACATAGCCTGTTAACTCACCAATTTCTTTTTAGACATTATGTTCATGTAATAGCTATAGTTAAGCTACTTCCACAGACCACCAAATATACAGTGGGACAAAAAAGTATTTAGTCAGCCACCAATTGTGCAAATTTCTCCCACTCAAAAAGATGAGAGAGGCCTGTAATTTTCATCATAGGTACACTTCAACTATGAGAGACAAAATGAGAAAAATAAATCCAGAAAATCACATTGTAGGATTTTAAATGAATGTATTGGTATATTATGGTGGAAAATAAGTATTTGGTCAATAATAAAAGTTAATCTCAATACTTTGTTATATACCCTTTGTTGGCAATGACAGAGGTCAAATGTTTTCTGTAAGTCTTCACAAGGTTTTCAAACACTGTTGGTGGTGTTTTGGCTCATTCCTCCATGCAGATCTCCTCTAGAGCCGTGATGTTTTTGGGCAGTCGCTGGGCAACACGGACTTTCAACTCCCTCCAAAGATTTTCTATGGGGTTGAGATCTGGTGACTGGCTAGGCCACTCCGGTACTTTGAAATGCTTCTTACGAAGCCACTCCTTCGTTGCCCGGGCGGTGTGTTTGGGATTATTGTCATGCTGAAAGACCCAGCCACGTTTCATCTTCATTGCCCTTGCTGATGGAAGGAGGCTTTCACTCAAAATCTCACGATACATGGCCCCATTCATTCTTTCCTTTACACGGATCAGTCGTCCTGGTCCCTTTGCAGAAAAACAGCCCCAAAGCATGACGTTTCCACCCCCATGCTTCACAGTAAGTATGGTGTTCTTTGGATGCAACTCCGCATTCTTTCTCCTCCAAACACAACAAGTTCAGTTTTTACCAAAATGTTCTATTTTGGTTTCATCTGACCATATGACATTCTCCCAATCCTCTTCTGGACCATTCAAATGCACTCTAGCAAACCTCAGACGGGCCTGGACATGTACTGGCTTAAGCAGGGGGACACGTCTGGCACTGCAGGATTTGAGTCCCTGGCTTACTGATGGTAGCCTTTGTTACTTTGGTCCCAGCTCTCTGCAGGTCATTCACTAGGTCCCCCCGTGTGGTTCTGGGATTATTGTGATCATTTTGACCCCACGGGGTGAGATCTTGCATGGAGCCCCGGATCGAGGGAGATTATCAGTGGTCTTGTATGTCTTACATTTTCTAATAATTGCTCCCACAGTTGATTTCTTCACACCAAGCTGCTTACCTATTGCAGATTCAGTCTTCCCAGCCTGGTGCAGGTCTACAATTTTGTTTCTGGTGTCCTTTGACAGCTCTTTGATCTTGGCCATAGTGGAATTTGGAGTGTGACTGTTTGAGGTTGTGGACAGGTGTCTTTTATACTGATAACAAGTTCAAACAGGTGCCATTAATACAGGTAACGAGTGGAGGACAGAGGAGCCTCTTAAAGAAGAAGTTACAGGTCTGTGAGAGCCAGAAATCTTGCTTGTTTGTAGGTGACCAAATACTTAGGAATTTACCAATATATTCATTAAAAATCCTACAATGTGATTTTCTGCATTTTTCTCTCTCATTTTGTCTCTCATAGTTGAAGGATGATGAAAATTAAAGGCCTCTCTCATATTTTTAAGTGGGAGAACTTGCATAATTGGTGGCTGACTAAATACTTTTTTGCCCCACTGTATACTGTACTTGAAACAGGTGGTCAACTGAGAAACATGGGAGTACACTTCTGACTGCATTACATCAAACACACATAACTTATCAAAATATGCTGCACAGTATATTTCTCAAAACTCAGAATGTTGCAAATTAAGTAATTACCTTGCCTTATGGTGAGAATACAGGCAGGTTTGTACTTTGGTCCAGATTCTCTAATTCTTCATTTTCTTGACCTCAACTGCCCGATGAAAAGAGAAAATTATTATTCATTTTGTTCCAGCAATCTTTTTCCAGTCTAGTCTAGTTGTGTCTTAAATAACCTATATAGTTAGTTTGGGTTTGCAAAATATTCACGAACTGCCAGACTGCCATGATTTCATCCATTCAAGTAGCAAGTAAATTCTTCCAAGTTGAGCATAATTCTTTCCTCTGTCCTCTGTAATATGATGCTGCAGCTTGTTTGATGTAGATGTACTGTTTATTTTGTCCAATCAGTCTTTTTCTAGCCCTGCGGTATTGATAGGACAGTGACTGAGTGCCTGGATTGCTTACCATTAGGCACCTTCTATGCAGTTCCTGTGGTATTGATATGAAGACAATTACTGAGTATCTATATTGCTTATACTCTTAGGCACCATCTATGTAATTCCTGACATAGAGAGTATGTTTAAGAATACAAACAAACTCATTCATTTCAACTCCCTAAAGCTGTCCACCAACAATGTTCTGTAAAAGTCATGTGATGAAATTCCTAGGATCTCATTGGTGCAGCTATTCATAGGAAAGCTATTCATATGCAATCCAAGCACTCTGCCAACATTTTAACAGTAAAATGTAAACAGCTTTATGAGAATTTATAGCAGAGTTCATAATATAAGAAAAAAAAAGTGGGGTGATAATATTTGGGGGACCACCCAATGTATGGAAATACAAATGACATTCAATCAATTATAAATGAAGTCTATAACAACAAAATGTGGTGGAAGTGAAGATATCTGAATACTTTCCAAAGCCATTGTACATATTTGTGTATGTTTCATATTTTTTTATTAGCTTAGATATATTTTATCATAATTTATTAGCCAATTGTTTTCACTCAAGACATGAAATACTTTACAGTCACAGTGACAATCTTTGGAATGATAAAATGACAGGTTAAAGTGCAGATTGAATTAGAAGTTATTTTCATCTATATCTAGAAATAACGGCACTTTTTGTAAATTTTCTGCCATTTTATAGTAGCAATGGTATATGAAAAAGGAAGAAAGCACTCTTGAGCAAATAAATGGTATAGGGCCTGGTCGCCCTTTCAATAGTGAAGAAAAAACATAACCCCAGCAACTAACACAGTCAGCTTGGGCATGTATTCAAAGGATATGTGGCCAAGTACTGAAAGTACACAATGTTAATCCGTCCATACTGGGGCAACTTCGAAAGTGTGCAATCATTTCTAAATGGTTCATTCAATATCATTGAAGATACCTTCAAATTACAGCGGAAAGTCTGCACTTCAACTCCATAGTATCATTTCAAATCCAGACTGTAACAGACCCCCACCCAATAAAAATATATATGCCACTGTCTAAATACTTTTTGAGTTCATTGTAGTTTGAACATTTTACAATTTAATCATTACATTTGAATAGAGCTTTATATTATCAAACCATTTCTCACCCACATCATCGTATGTATCAATGTCCTCACCTGTTTTGAAGATTATAACATGTTAAAAAAGATACTGTATTTAACCAAATATTTTAATCATTGCATTGCAAAGGGTTCATTCATGGGTCAGTATCAGAAATGTCAAAAGAAAAAAGAGATATAACATTACATTTACAGCATAATTATTTTAATACTTGTATTCTTACCCACATTTTGGTATGTTCTATCAGCTTTTTGGGATTAGAATAGGAAATGTATCTTATTAAACGTCAGAAATGTTTATGTTTACCCATTTAATAAGTGTTTTCAAGGTCTGGATAAAACATTTATGTCTTTAATTAGAATAAAAGCATACATATACATTTGAATGGAGCATCATTTTATCAAATAATTTCTCACCCAAATCCTCATATGTATCAATGTCCTCAGCTGTTTTGCAGAACATAGAATGTTAAAAAATGTACTGTATTTAACAAAATATTTTAATAATTGCACTGCACTGGGTCATTCATGACTCAGTATCAGAAATGTTAAAATAAAAAAGAAATAAAACATTAAATGTTTTAATACTTGTATTCTTACCCACATTTTGGTATGTTCTATCAGCTTTTTGGGATTAGAATAGGAAATGTATCTTATTAAATGTCAGAAATGTTTATGTTTACCCATTTAATAAGTGTTTTCAAAGTCTGGACAAAACATTTATTTCTTTAATTAGTATATATTTATTGTTATGCAAAGTAGGCCTCCCTGCATGTTTTAGATATTAGAACATCTTCATAACACACTGAAACTTTATTTGCCATTACCATCTTCCCAGTTTCAAAATTGTCAGGATTTTGAAACAGATTAGCTTTTAGTTTAAAGCATTTTAATCCAGCAAAACATTATCCAAACTATAAATGAGTGTCCTACCTGTCACATTCTGATATGCATATTCATCACTAAGAAATAAATACAATATTGTATGTTAAAATAGATTTTGCTTACCTCACTGTATGGAAACAGCACACATTTGAATCTAGTATGTTATTTATAACATGAGCCCTATAAAAGCTTTTCTCCTTACTTCATTACAGTACATTTGAAGGTTGTAGCATTTGTAATCAATTAAACGACAGAAGACATAATAACATTTATTTTAAACTCCAATATAAGTTAATATAAACTAAAGTATATTTTCCTACCTGGATTCTCCCTCCATACTTGATGTTTTACCTTAAGTCGAAGTAACATCCCAGAGTAAAAAATGATGTTGACTAAACAATTGTTTCATTGGAGAGCAGGTTGGTAAACATACCCTTGTCTGGCATTGGCACATCTTCATTTGGTGGGGTCCTGGAGAAATGAATACTAGACACATTGATTCATTGTGCAGTATTATTCTGAACTAATAAAGTAATAACAATGTCATTTCAATTGAGCGTACCTTTCATAGCACAGTTGTACAGCTCCTGTTAATTAGAAGGTTAACATTATTGGTCAACATTAAGATAAACACAAACTACAAAATACGTAAAGAGAGAGAGATTTAGATTTTTTTTACTTCTAACAATTATATGGTTGAAGAGAATATCCTGACCTTGTTTTCTGATCAGCCACCATATGCCCAGAATTGCTGATAAGATCAGAAAACCGACACAGACCATGACCACTAAGGTTGGGTCACTCCACACTGGAAAGCAAAACCGGCATGTTATACATCTTAATACAACGTAAACATTTACCTCCAACAATTATGTTCTGACTATATGATTCAAATAAGTAGATATATACAGGCTTACCATCAACCTGAAGAAATGCTGTATTGCTTCCATATAATTGCCTCTCTGTAAATTCATTGCGTTTTGGTTGCAGGTCAAGCACACAGCTGTAGTTCCCTCTGTCATTCAGTTTAACATCCTTAATAGTAAAAGTTGCCTCCATTCTATAAACATCAAAAACCTGCACCTGAACATGAGTTCCATTCTTGCAGAGGTAAGAGTGAACTAATTCACTGGTATGTATGGGGTCTGAAATAGTACACTTAAACTCCACATTATCTCCCTGTTTTGCTGTGTTTGAGCCTGTAATTGATATGACTGCAGGGAGAATCCGATCTGTATGAGCAGAGTAAGACAGGAATATAAAAGTCACTCTGTAAATTATATAATTTCCATGATGGTAAAGAAATGTCTATCAACAATGAGCTATACAGAGAATTAACAGATCCTTACCAATGACCTGGATATAAATGGAATTGTCCCCTTTCTCTCGGACTTCAGAGAGTGTGTACAAGTTATTAGAGAACACACAGCTGTAATTACCACTCTGTTGTCTGTCCATATTTCTCAGGGTGAAAATAGTATCATCTTTTCTATTCATGATTTTTTCAAAAGCAACACCATTCTTGCACAAATAAACATGTACATTTTTTTGTTCATCTTTGCGTCCATGTGTACTACATTTTAACTCCAGGTCACTACCCTCCATTATTGTTCCTGCAGTCCGAAAGATCTTGGCTGGAAAAATGTCCGGGGCTAATTTGGGAGAAGAAAAATATTACTTGGCACATCTCTCCAATTTGTCAATGTAATTTGTCTACAGCACATAAACAGAAATGTAATCCATTTCAATAGTTAAAAGGGAATACATATTAAGAAACAAAACGTGGTTAACCTACCTGTTTTTTGGGCCATAGCCTCTCTAGAAAAATAACCTTTCAAGAGAACGTACAGTAAGTCAACTAAAGAATCAAAACCTTTGCTGTGAAATATAGTTAAATTACATGAAAACAAAACCATATTAAAACAATCAGATATACTCACACAGAATAAACAAGAACATGATCATTGTGTTTAAGTTGTTGAAACACATGTTGGTTGAGTCCTACTACCTTGTGTTTTGTGGTATGGACCTGAAACTGGATTGTTTAGTTGAGACTACTAAATAATTACAATTGCTGTCATTTCCGGTATTTGTAAGACAAAATATAGGACATGCTTGTCAAATATAGGACATGCTTGACTACAGAACAGTTGGATTGTATATGCATTATCTAACACTGTATATCTTTATAAATAATATTAGCATGGAATCACAGAGATCAACTGCTTTCTTCTCAGGTTTAACTTGATTTCTTCTTAAAATAATATGTGTAGAAATGTACATCATGCTGACGAAACTATCGAGTTATGTAAATCTTTGTGTTACCTCTATGTGACTCTTCCAGTCTCAGACAAGGTTAGTAAAGGGACTGTCACTTTTCCATTCAGGGCACTCATCTCCTCAACTCGCACAACATTCAGTTTTTAGGAATGAATCGGTTACAGATCTCCCTCATCAGATAACTAGGCTTTTTAAATTTGCCCTAAGTGAGCTTTAATTCAATCACTTAGCAGAGTGAACATAATCAGACCTGATGGAAGACTAGTATCAGATTTTGTTTCCTGGCTAACAGCCACTCACACACACTATGACTGCAATAACAAGACTATAATATACTGTTCGGCGAAAACAGAAACAACATTCAGCAGCTCCACGCTTGCCTAGAGGTAGGTTTGAAATACTTTCAAACACACCCTCCACTGAATATATAACTATTACAAATTCCGCAGTGCATAGACACATATAGATAGATCTTCCATCTGTGGATTTAGTCCATTTGTAAACCAAATGGTTTATTAAATGACAAGAACAACTCTCGAACAACGTTAAAGCAGGAAAAATGCCTTTTGGTAAAGTGTTAGGATGTTGAGATGAAGACCGAAGACCAAGTCCTAGACTAATGATTCTCTCCATGTTAAGTGGGAGACATTTGTCCAGTGTAGAACTAACCCTTCAGCCTGCTGCCTATGTACAGTACATCCCTCTGCCTACTGACTGGACCTCCAAACTGGATATGTACATGGAAGACATATTTTAATTTGCTCAATCATGCATTTTCTTTGAGGTTGTCATATATACAATCCACTACATAATTCACTTCAACTACTTTAGATGACAGCAGAGGGATGTACATATATTTTTGAAGGGCTTTTAGAGATTTGTTCTTAAATCTATCAGTGTAGAACTGCTTCTCCAGACAAAACAAACCCTGAATATATTGAGGAAAAAACATGTATATTTAATACCCAACCATGTTCTTGGAGATCTACCATCCTGTAGGTTTTCTCTCTAAAACCAGTTGTAACTATTCTGATTTAGCTTTTGACTCAGATAGTTATTAATATCAGGTGTGCTAAATTAGGTTTGGAGTAGCCAGTAAACACTGAATCTTCTTTTTCAGTTTGTTGTAGTACCATAGAATACCCACATGGTGTCACCCCTCCCAACACAATTAAGTCATTCCGGTTGCTACCATCATTTTCACACTCTTATGGAACTATACATATAGTCATCCATTCCAACATTGCTAGCCTTTATTTTTCTACAGTTTGTGATTTCTATGAATAGTGGATTTTTGTATAAATTCAGTGAATCCTTATTGAACATTAGAATCATTTTTGGAATGGTCCTGTACAGTTCATTTGATGATTTATAAACAATAACCATTAACATAGTGATATTTCAGATTTCAGAACATGATATCACTTCAATAATTGCTTACAGTGGCTTGAAATAATTGTGTCCTTTTGAAAAGCACATTTAAGCAGTCATTGATATGTACAATACGTGTGTGTGACTCATTCGATCAAATGGATTACATTCCTTTGTGGACACTTGGGTGGTCCTTCGGAGGCAGCTACGGAGACACTATGATGAAATCACTGACTAGAAGAAACACGATGGGATGGTTCAGTGGCAGTACAGAGGTTCATGTTGCCACGGATTTCCAGTCTGGTCCTCATCACGACTGCACTGCACTCCAGCAATCCCAAACAGATCTGCAAAAGTTGGGCACCATGGCTGTGTACGTATGATTTCACACAGTCAGTGTACAGCATGTGTGCATCAGTGGCTCACATATCGAACAGTAGGAGGGGCTGGATGAACAGGCCAGCAGTCCCCAGGATGCACACCAAGATGAACACCCAGAGGAAGATCCTGTCAATCACCATGGCAACGTACTTCCAGTCATCCTGGACCTGAAAGACAGTTTGATCAGGCATAAGGAACGGTAGATGTGGAACTTGAGTATGTGGTGAAGGATACATGCGACACGTCTTCACTTACCTCCTTGGCTTCGTTCTGTATTCTCATGTTTTCCGCAATGTACTTGACACTTTCGATGGCCTCCCTGACCTCAGGGGAGAAGTGGGGGGACAGGGTCATCAGCCCGCCATCCAGAGACTCTGAGCTGGAGCAGGAGCTTCCGCCCCCTCCCCCGACTCCGGCAGCCCCTCCTCCGGACTCCGGCTTGGTCGCCCTCTGGCGCCAGCAGCAGTTGCAGCGGCCCTCGCTGCACATGAAACCGGAGGCCGTCTTGACCTGAACACCGCCACCGAGGTTCAGGTTATTGAGGTTGTTGAGCTCCGTGCTGATGAACAGGCGCTGCCGCTGGGCCAGGCTAGGGAGCACGCTGGCAGCCACAGAGGAGACCTGGCCCTGGGGCTTCTGCTGACCCTGAAGGGTGCCTGCATGGTGGACCACGCAGGGCCGTGTGGCTGGGGGCGCCAGCTGCTGGCCAGCCCCCCTGGGACCAGGCAGCCTCTCTGGGTCCCTCTCCGGCCGGGTCATGAACATCACCCTGGGTAAGAGGCCCAAGAAGACCCGACGCACCCAGCGTGGCATGGTGTGGGTCTTGGGCGTGCGGTAGTGCACGTTCAGCACGAACACAGTGATGACGATGGAGAGGGTAACGAAGATCATGGTGAAGAGGAGGTACTCCCCGATGAGCGGGATGACCAGGGATGTGGACGGGATGGTCTCTGTGATGACCAGGAGGAAGACTGTTAGGGACAGGAGGACGGAGATGCAGAGGGTGATCTTCTCTCCGCAGTCGGAGGGCAGGTAGAAGACCAGGACGGTGAGGAAGGAGATGAGCAGGCAGGGGATGATCATGTTGATGGTGTAGAACAGCGGGAGCCTCCTGATGTACAGGGAGTAGGTGATGTCTGTGTAGATCTCTTCACAGCAGTTGTACTTGATGTCGTGTTTGTAACCAGGGGCGTTGATGATGGTCCACTCCCCACTCTCCCAGAAGTCCTGGAGGTTGATGGTGGAGCCAATCAGGACGAGGTCTATCTTGGCCTTGTCGTAGGTCCAGGACCCGAACTTCATGGTACAGTTCTGGTAGTCGAAGGGGAAGTAGGTGACGTCAATCTTGCAGGAGCTCTTGAAGATGGCTGGAGGGATCCACGTCACATCCCCATTGTAGCGGAGCAGGGCCTTGGTCTTGTCATCCACTTGGAAATCTCCTACTGCACTGTGACACGGAGAGGGGGATAGAAAGAGAGAAGGAGAGAGAAAGAAGTGAGAGGAATAGAGAGAAATAAGAAGAGAGGGACTGACAGGGTTACAAGAGGGACCTGCCGTCCAAAGGGGTTGGTAGGGCACCCAAGCGTTTGGAAGCAGGATTGCTTGCAGCAGACATTCATACATTTCATCACACTACATGACACATTAATTCAATTAAAATCGTGTAGCCTCAATCAGGACCAGGTTCAAATGCATGTTGAGAATTACACCAGCCTGCTTACTTTGAATAACTTACACCATTATGCCCAAAATTCTGGGATATTGGAAGGAAAATGGAAAATACGCATAAATAAAACATCAAGGGTGTACCAAGAACATTAGTTTGTCTACAAATTAAACAATGTTAACACAGGTGGACAATGAACCCACTCCTAGGGTAAACTGAATGCCTATTGACACCAGACTGGGCTGTTTTATCTTGAGAGAGGAGAAACACATTAGCTCAAGGTGAATTTAAACAAACAACTTGGAATATTGAACATTAACAGTAAAGGGCCCAATCCAGGAATAAATAACAAATTACAAACAATGACACACAATAGTCATAGCATAATTTCATTGAAATACATAATAACTAATTTGCTTTATTGGCATATAATTTCGGGACGGAGGATGGAACATCATTAAACACTCACAGATGGAAAGACAGACAAAAAATAAGAGAGAATATTATTATATAATATATATTCTCTCTCAGAGAAAGAGAGAGCTCATGTGACAAGCGCAAGAGTCATTGAATATTACACTATTCAATATGAATCATCATTTGATTACACCATCAGATAGCCTTTATACGCTCTACATTAAAAAAGTGTAGTTGCTACATAGAATGTGACTCTGGATAAGAAAAGTCTGCTAAATGACCACCGCAGAATTTACAATGTGAATAACTTATGGAGTATGACTCTGTCTACTCAAAGGAAATACAGTACTTGATGAAGTGAACTCCCTAATCTATGCTCTGTAAATATTGTTATTGCAATTTCGTGGATCGATTTTGAGGTCTAGACTTACTTCAATTGAAAGAACTCATGTGTAACTCACTTATTGTACAGTACAATATCTGGCTTCCATATGCTGCTGGAAGGCACTCGAATGAACTCCACTCCTCCATATTTCTTAGGATCCCACCTCAGCTTGTAGTCATTCCAGATCTAAGGAGGTTGAATAATGAATCCGATCATTAGATTATTATATGTATTTTTTTATATCTTTAATAAAAACACACACACGTCACAAACTGTTACCAACCTACAACCCGTTTCCAAAATGCAATGATGTGCAAATCATATATCCCTACATTTAATTGAAAATTACATTGAAAAAGCCGGATGGTCCCTCTCCTCTTTAGCCTGGAGGATGAGGCGTCCAAAAACTATTTCAAAAAATGGTCAGAAAATGACATTGAGCCCATCTTAAATGAGCTCAGGCCCAGAGAAGGTGTTTCTGGTTCAGATGATAGGCACTGCGGATATCCTGAACAACTCTAATGTGAGCTTTCCTCTTTTAGAGTTAACTACACTGTATCTTTGAGACAAATATCCCACTCAGACACACTCAGACTTAAGTGCAATCATTATCACTGTGATTCAGTCCAAGGATGTGTACATTTTGCAAATGGATTCTCCTCTTACACATATCATTATGATTTTTCAATGTCTCATTTTCCTGTTGCTGCTTCTCTTTCGTCAAATATCAATTTAATTTTGTGGCTGCACTATATACATCCTCTTCTATCAAATTCTCCATGAATGGATATTTCTTTTAGGCTCATAAATGGCTGTAACAATCCTTACACTCCTCATATCAAACAAGCAAAAGCCAATGACATAATGGTTTATATAGTGTGTTATATTGAGAGGTCAGACATTGTATTTTTCCAGAGAGGCCATTGATTCTCCTGAGGCAAGTAAATACAAAGCATGAGAGTCATTCACCACAGAGGGTTGTTAAGATTTCACCTAAAGGGGCAACCGGAGGTACGCTTACAGTAACATTCAACCTTAACAGTCATGTGTCAGGTCTCTGGGGACTCCCGACCTTTGGTCAAAAACCAGAACGGCAACACTGGCACTTTTTTGTGTGTATATTATAGATTTGAGAATTGTACAAAATATTTATATAGCTAAACTATATAGCTAAATAGCTAAACTATACTGGATTTATGGAATCAGTTCACAAATATTCCCAGAAATCCAATCAGTGACTTATGTGATCATTATAATTGTATTAAATGGTTATTATTTTAAAATCTAACCCATTTATGGCATAGTAAATTGATACTTCAAAAGCCTCCACCACAAGGTTAAATAAAACAGCCCAAAAATGGCAATGTACTGTAAATGCTTCCAATCAATCAATCAAAAGTATTTCCTAAAGCCCTTTAAACATAACCAGTTGTCATAAAGTTATATAGATTTCCAGCATAAAACGTAAAAGAGCAAGCAATAAGATGCCAAAGCATAGTAGCTATGAAAAACTCCCTAGAAAACCAGGAAACTGCCAAGAAATCTAGAGGAGCTGAGCTCCGATGGGCCACTCTTTGCTTTTTTAAGGCTGTTCATCAAGATATTCAGATGACCGGTAACTCAAAAATATCTGCCTCAGGTTTAAACCCAAATGTCAGTTGGTTTTTAGTGGTTGTACTTACATGTCTTAGCCACAGGTTTGTCTCCATAATTTGGTTAACCTCATCCTAAGAAACAGAGAAGAAGAACAAGATAACCACAACAAAATGCAGGGGAACAACTATATGAATATTTGGATAGGGTTCCGTAATCATCTTCCGTACAGGAGATGTTCTGTCCTATGTCAAACTCTGGCTGGAGATACCAAGGGTTAACAGAGTGTTCTTTCCTAGGTCTAACCCTGGCTGGAGTAACCCAGGCTAAACAGTGTTCTGTCCTAGGTCTAACCCTGGTCTGAGAGAACACTTCAATAAAATGCTAATTAATTACTTAAAAATCATACAATGTGATTTTCTGGATTTTTGTTTTAGATTCCGTCACTCACAGTTAAAGAGCACCTATGATAAAAATTACAGACTTCTACATGCTTTGTAAGTGGGAAAACCTGCAAAATCGGCAGTGTATCAAATACTTGTTCTCCCCACTGTATACTGAAGCATTCCAGAGGGTTGAGGTGTGCAGAGGAAATTATTAAAAATCCATCAAAACAGAGGTCGGGGGGAAATTAGTACCACTATGTCTGTGTTCTGGATTGGAGCCCAGTTCCTCCAAAGGAGAGCTGTACAAAGGATTGTTATTAAAATGGAGTAGTCATGGTGGCTTTGTTTCATTCAAAGCAAAGGACCTGTACACAATGTACAATCATTCTAAATACAGACAGTTGTTAACAATTAATTAAAACATAAGTGCTCCATTAGTGAATATACATACATTTATCTTGTTGAATGTTAACTAAAAGTTATTCCCTTGGTAGTTAAACAAGGCAACTCTTGTATAAGGCCTGATAGCACAAACTGGCCCACATATACTGTAGTTGGAATATATTCAGATATTCAAACTTGGTTTGAAGTGACAATAACAAGCACTTGAAAATCCCTGTTACGAAAGGGGCCGGCAAGCATTTTTTGGTATAATAAATTAGTCAATGAAGCTTTTCCTCCCCCTTCACGGCAACCATTTTTTTTGTTGAATTCAAGTAATCTGGAGTTGTCTGAATCTTGTGCAACAATTGCTTCTCTCCTTGTCCGATCTCCCCAGACCGGGCTCCGGACGAAAGCAGCCATGAAATCCAGGGACACTCATTGGAAGTGGCAGTGATTGAGTGAAGGGGGCTGTCCGCTCAGCGAGGGGAAGAGTGAGGGTTTCAGAAAGCTGACATTTCCCATCTTCTCTCAGCCAATCACACACCCCTGCAGCCATTCACTGTGATAGGCTTCGCTGAGTCCAGGCTGATATCACCCCCCACTGATGCTTGAAGCGCAGATTCCTGCACAGCGCATCTCAGGTGTACCGGACAGCCCCCTTATCAATCTTTGCGCTGGTCTCTCATAAGAGACCATACACAGAGTTGAGTACCCTCCATCCACTCACACAGCTGATTTCCACGTGGACTTTCATCAGTGAGAATCAATGAATATTCATTTAAGGGCATGCACAGACGCTTTGTTCTCAATGCGTTATTTATGGAATGATTTGTTTGTCTCTGTCAGAGGCCGGCCTCTCTCTGACTGCACTCTGTGATATACACTCCACTGTCCAAGATTGGAACTCACAAACAGCAGGGAGACATTCTGTATAGCACAGCAGCATCGCAGAGGCATGGGACATCTACACACACAGTTTTAGCTTTAACCTTTAACCTTTAACCTAACCATTACCCTAACCGTAACCTGAACACCAAACACATAACCTTAACTCCTATAAACCCCTAATCCTTTCATTCATCCTTTGTGTGACAAAGTCCCATTATCCTTGCTTTCATTTGTTTCTTTTTGCCGGGGGTGGTGGGGGGGCTGAAAAGGATAGTAAAACAAGGACACATGCACTCACCACTTTGACCAGCTGGGACATGGACACCTCAAACTGCACGACGACAGGGTCAGACACATTCTCCACCGGGCGGATGTACTGATTGTAGCGGAAGAATATCTCTGAAAACAATCTGTGTTCAGCATCTGAGCAGATGCCTCCTGAATAAGAGGGACTTGGAGGGTTAGTAAGTGAAAATGTAAGTGAAACTATAAGCAACGTTTGTCACCTGTGGATTTGACAAGTCCATATTCAAACCTTCTGTGTCACAGTGTTGACTAAGCTCGTGTGAGTCATAGTTCTTGATTGATTTGGAGCTCTCAGACAGATCAATTCCCCACTTAGAATATGTTCTCGTCGCTGAGAGTATTCGATATGTAGATCACATTATTGCAATTACGTTTTAAGGTATTCGTTTTCAGTCCATGTTTTCCACTGCGTATGTTGCCAAGCAAGTAGAGTAGCAGTATTTTCTATGAGAAGCAGACTTTATACTGTAGCCTATAGTCTAATTGGCTTTCAGTCAAATAAACACATCTCAGTCATCAAAAATTTAAATGAGAAGTAATTTCAAATGTCAACAAAATGTTTTGCTTTTCCTATAAGCAAGATTTAAAGCACATTTGAACTGTTTGTAGAAAATGTATAGCACCATTTCAAATAATAAACTACCACGACAAATGTGTTTTATTACACTACTGGGTTTAGTGAGTTTAACAGTGGCACATAATGTCACATTATGAACAGAAACATCACCTCTGCAAACTTGGTTTTGAATACTTCAGGAAGCAAAACAGATATTCTCTATAAACTGTCTAAAATCCATGCCATGACATTTAAATATATCTATAATGCCTATTAGAGTGTTATAATTGTGTGGTTTCGTTGCATTCCAAATTCAAGATATTCCTGAAAGAATACTCAATTGTGTAATTGTCATTAATGGGCATTATTATTTTCGATAATGCATTTAAGCAACAAGTACCAGCGCGTATTCTACAGTCACCTCCAGCCTACAATAGCCTACTCACCCGATAAAATAAAAAGAAAAAACGAACAGGTGGGGAAGATTTTGAGACACTGAGCGTTCATCGTTGCATTCGAAGGATTTCAGAAAATTTATCTCCACTATATCAGGACACGGACGAGTAAAGCTAGACAGATAAAGATAGGAGAGAAAGTGGTAAATGTGGCAGTAATGAAGGCGCGCGGCGCGGACAAACTGCTAGATGCAGCCACGCTCATATTGCGCGAGAGGCAGAGGAGAGATGGACAAGAGGGTGGGTGGTAGTGATGGGAAATTCGACTCTTTCTACTGACTCGGATCCTCTCGAGTCGTTCATTAAAAAGTTCGATTCATTCGAGTCATTTCGTTCATTTGAGTCAGAAATGCCATGCCCCCTAACGAATGCTCATCATCATAATGCCGTTTACGTGTCTTCTCTACTTAAGTAAACGCTTGTTTTACACTATGATTTATCATTGATTTATCTTAATCATTACAATAAAAAAAATGTAATACTAAAGTATTTACTGTAGGCTATGCGTCCATGTATTTGTTGCAAATGTATATACAATGCTACTTTCTAGATATTTTTTTTTTGAGAACGTAAAACTAACAACTGTTGGACAGAGTGTAGGCTACTGTGAGCTGGAAAAACGGTTGTTTCGTTAATTTGAACGGATGCCAGCGGAGTTCTACCCCGACCGCTGGCATCCGTTCAAATTAACGAAACAACCGTTCAGTTGAACGATAAAACTGACCGAGTCAGTCGTTCACGTGTCTTTTTACTTAAGCAAAGGCAGCGGCTCCGTGCTTGTTTTCATCTTTTTTCATGGCATCAGTAATAACTATATTTATTATTATAGTCTGCGTTCAATTATCAGTTATAAACATGTCTTTATGATGTTCCTGCCTTGATCTATTTTTCTCAGCGAATGCACATAGAAGTTGATCGGAGAACTGAGCTGGAGGACCGGGTATGAAGCAAGTGATCATGTTGTAGTATACCGCTGTCATACGTTCGATACGATACAACTGAACGAGTCACTAGAAAAAAGGACTCGTGAGTCCTGAGTCACTAAAAATATTCGTTCAAAACGAACGAATCGTTCGCGAACTGCACATCATTAGTGGGTGGGGGGTGGTCAATCACTGAGGATGGGGTTCTGGTCGGGGCAGACACCGCTGACTCGAAACACTAACTCCCAATTGGAAACATCTGATTTCTTTGAGTGTCGACGTTTGTAGCCTACTACTGTTAAGGTGCCTAGATTAACCTACAAATTACCACGTTTTTTTAGAACAATTCCAGGTCGATAAGGTACCTCGAACTATCCCTATGAAAACTATCTCTCTCCCATTAACCTTATTTGTGATGGGATGAAGAATTACATTTTGAATGTTTTTAATAATACATTATTTTGTATACTTAGCATATTATCATGTTTGAGGTTTGGCTTGAGGCATGGCTTTCAGGGTCACCAAACTGAGGAATGTTCTATGTATTTTTTATAATGCAGAGTGTATAACAACAATAACCAACTGATCAATGTCCGGTGTATTTTGTATAGTGCAGAGTGTATTACTCCAAAAACAAAGTTTATGTATGCGTATTTGCTTCAGGGCATAGGCCTATGTAAATGCAGTTTGTCATTTTAACAGAATCAATAACCAAATCGATAACCAGTTGTTCACTTATTTGGATGGGGATAGGAGGCTATTCGGTTGGGGGATGTCACAGGAGCCCAGTTTAAATTCAACCTACCTTCCTTGTTGACAGTGAACCAATTATTCATTCAGTTTGACACAGACAGCAGAATACTTGACTGAATTAGTATAGCCTGGGCATGTGACAGGACCATGTGAGTAAAAGCAAAAGTTGCTCCTTGGGGTTTCAGGCTGGGTGTTTTGTAAAAGCTCTGCGGATGTGAAAAGGGCTTTATAAATAAATGTGATTGATTGATATAAATTTGACTGAAATTCTTTGGTTTCAAATCGAAGACAACTTCTGACAAAACAAGATGTCTGCCCGTGGACAGCAGTCATCAGCGTCATTCAGTCATCAGCGTCTTGTGTTCGGTTGACATTTTTGTGCTTTACCGTGTGTGCAAAGCATTTAAGCAAAATTGTTGTGCTGGAACAATATGCTGAGCTCCAAGAAACCCCTATCATCTCTCACCCACCACATCACACTGAAGCTGGCGCACAGCCCATGCCAGGCATCCCCACCCCAACACACTTCATATCTGACGCTGGACATCCATTAACCTGCAGCACCCTTTTAATGGATTACTCTGGATGAAGCTTCAAACTTCATTTTCATGGGGATCCTCTCCTATGCCAATGCCTCTCTTGAAAGAAATAATGGCCTGCTGCTACAAAGAATTACGAGGGCGGTGTTAAAGTAAAACAGACGTTACATGTGCTAATCAAGTTTTTGTATGTTAGTGTGCCAATACAGTCACCTCCAAAATGATTGGCACCCTTGATAAAGATGAGCAAAAAATACTGAAATCAGTTTGAGTGATTTCTTGTAATTATTCAAGATGCGGATACTTTTCTTTAAATCAGTTATGAATGTAGTTTATTTACACATCTCTCAAATTATAAATGTATTTCCCCCAAAAAAATATGTTTAAGAATTATTGTATATTTTATATATTTTTTATTTTATTATGTAGCCTATTTATGAATATTTTACTGAGATTGTAGACCACATTGAAAGGGATCTTAGACCATTTTGAAGATCTAATGGTCTTCTGTTCAAACTAGACATTTTCAATGGAATTCAAGGCCTGGGACTAGTGAACCATTGCAAATATTGATTCTGTTTTCAATTAATAATTTATTTCTGGTTGTTGGTGTTTGCTTGTCAAAATAACATTTTGTGATGGCAAACCCAGTATCCCTTGAATCATAAATGAAGCACAATATAATCCACATGTTGTTTCACTTTTAACAAAGTTTTTTCATGTTTACAAAGGGTGCCAATCATTTAGGAGCTAACTGTATAGATTAAGCACTATGTATACTGATTACAATAACATTAGAAAGGTTACTGTAATCCCAAAAGAAAAATCTTTATTGAGTAGTAAGTCTTCTTCAAGTATGTGTGTGTGTGTGTGTGTGTGTGTGTGTGTGTGTGTCAGTCTGTCTGTCTGAGTAAGAAAGATTTAGAAAGAAAGGAAGAAAGAGAAGGTAACAAAGAAATTGTAATGTATAATAATGTATTGCCAGAAATGAAGAAAATATAAATTATAATGTAAATGATGTGATGTCTTTGTGGGCATCAGCCAAGAGGCCAGTAGATGACAGTTTATAAAATATATTGTGGAATGTTTCACAAATAGTCTTAATGTTTCTGTTAATGATAACAGAATATGTCATACAACAAAGAAAATAGCAACAATTTCTTAAAGTGTAACTGTTTATTGCATCAAAATAACAAATATGTTGAAATATCCCCAGTAATTCACACATGTAAATCACACATAAGCTAATTAATTATATATAGAGTACATTGTATCAGTGAGTAGGCTGATCATCTTAGCTTTAATCATAATTATGTGCTGAGCTTCAAGATTTGGCCCAGTATCCATCTTATCAATGACTGGCACATAGAAATTGTTTTAATTGAGCCAACTAATTCTCTTTTATCACACTGAACATCCTTTAATAACCTTTAATGACATATTACATTGAAACCTGATTCTATAACAGGGATATAAATGAAACATAAGATATTCAACAGCACTTCATACCACAGTCCATATCAATACATTATTGTATTTTTGAGCTGGTTTTAGTGATAGTCCATCTTCTTAGCTCTCCTTTTCGTACCTTTGTGTCATGTTAAGACAAGGTTGTAGCATCAGACAGAGCTAAAGAGGCTTGTATTGCTGTATAACCAGAGTGTTGGTTAGTGGGCTACAACCTCAGGTCTCTGTATGCTTGTCCTTCCAGGTTTGAGGATCAGCTACGTGGTGTGTCTGAGCTGGCCTGCTGGAGAGGGACTATAGACTGCTGAAACAGAGGCTGGAGGAAAAGACCCAGCGTGCCGGTCACACACACTAATATAAAGATCCACAGGAACATACGGTCCACAACCATGGCCACATACTTCCAGTCTTCAATCACCTGGGAACACACAGTGACATTACCATCCGTATCATACAGAAACACCTACGGCATGCAAACTTTCAGGATTGGACAATATGTGATTGGATTGAAAAGGTGAAATTATAAAGCACTAGCTTTAATATTACTGAGCTAGATCTTGTGTTGACCCTTTCACCACTCTACTGTCCACTACTGAAGCTGGTCACTAACATTTTACCTCAATGTATTCAAGGAAATCTTTATACTGATCTATTGTAAGAGTCAATGCTATTTTACTGGGTCTGGGTGTTAAAAACCTGACATCCCAGAAATCTTTGTTCCTGGCCTTAAACCCCTTTTAAAAGATCCTGGTTCTCTTACACTCTGGTCATCGTCATCATCCATCATGTGGTCAGCCACGAAACGGACCCCATCCACTGCCTCCTGGACATCTGCACCCCAGTCTGGGCTTCGTCTCTGACGCGGGTCCTGGTAGGAGGGGTAGCCGTTGGGCAGGAAGTCTGCAGAGCGGACGTCCCCCTTCCTGGAGGTGTGGGCGTAACCCAATGGAGCGGCGGCTTTGCTGTAAAAGTGCCCCGGTGATGAAAAGGCAGATGCAGAGGAGAGAAAGACAGAGGAGGAGGGCACTGCCGTGGCGGGAGTAGCCGTCTTGGACGTGGAGGTGGTAGGGTAGGACAGGCCTCCAAGAACGGACCTGCGGGTGCAAAGATGCCTCTGCTGGCGAAGCCTCTGGCGGGCAGAGTTATTCTGAGGGCGTCTCATGAAGAGCAGATGGGGCAGCTGGTTGAGGAACACTACCTTGACCCAGGAGGGCATGGTGTGTGTGCTGGGGGAGCGGTGGTGCACATTAAGGACACACACGCTGGTGATGATGGAGAAGGTCACCAGGACCATGGTGAACATCAGGTACTTCCCGATCAGAGGCACGTCCAGTGAGGTGGGGGGGACTATCTTGGAGATCAGAAGGAGGAACACGGTGAGAGCGAGGAGGACCGAGATGCACAGGGTCATCTTCTCGCCGCAGTCGGAGGGCAGGTAGAAGACCAGGATGGCCAGCGAGGTGATGAGGACGCAGGGGATGATGAGGTTGATGGTGTAGAACAACGGCTTCCTCTTGATGATGAAGTCGTAGGTGAGGTCTACGTAGGTGGGGTCCGTAGGGTTGACGGTCCGTCTTCCTGGCAGGGCCAAGATGTCCCACTCCCCACTGGGCGTGAAGTCGTCCATGCTGGCCACCTCTGACTTCAGGACCAGGTCGATCTCGGTGTGGTCATAGGTCCAGGAACGGAACTTGAGCGTGCAGTTCTGCTGGTCAAAGGGGAAGTGCTTGACCTCGATCTTGCAGGCACTCTTGTAGATGGCTGGAGGGAGCCAGAAGATGCTGCCATTGAACTGGACAATGGCATTGGTGAAGACTGTCACCTCATATGTTCCATCCGCACTGTGCAGAGAGAGTGATGGGAGCGGGGGAGGGAGGGAGGGTGGGAGGTAGGGGGAAAGAGAGGGGGAGAGGTTTGAGGGAGGGTTAGATATACTGTGGGGTCAGACTCCATCAAAGAAACCTTCTTTCTTGATCTGTAAATGACATGAGAAAATGTGTTTATTATCACCAAAAATGTATCGTGACAGTGAACAGTACTTACTTGTTATAGAGCACAATATCAGGTAGCCAGATGTGTCTTGAAGGAATACGAAGCTTGTCAATGCCGTCATATTGAGAAGGGTCCCACGACAGCCTGTAGTCATCCCAATGCTGGGCAGACAGACAGAGCATTCTGTCACACTCTAGTCACATACTCTCTCCGAACACCAGATCACTCCCAATTACACACTTAATTATCATTGAAACAAAGAGGGGCGAATGGTACGTTCTGTTCTTGGTTGTCTGAGGCAGAGGTGCGGTTCTGCTTTAACTCAGGCACCATGAGAAGGAGGGGACAGTGACGGATTATAGAGGATGAATGATGGATGGTGAAGGACCTTCACTCTCACCTGGGTGAGCCAAACATTGGTGGTCATAATCTGTTCTCTCTCATTCTGGGGATTTTAAAGACAACACAGTGTTAGTTTCCATCATCTCTTGAACACGCTTTGTTACAGAGAAGAGTATAAGTAAGCGACGCACAGTGAAACAGCAGTAAAAAGGCAACGACTAAACTTAAGTACATGTAAATGGACGCTGAGGCCAGACATAATGTTTCTGCATTAGACAGGTACTACAGAGGTCATTGGCGCTGAACAGACAGAGCCTCCTCCCAGTTGGCAATGGAAAAATGTTGTTAAGCAGTTCAGCACAGTGAGAGATGCTTGTTACTAAATCCAGGACTAACTTCAAGATTTCTGAGCAGGACAGTGGGTAATCCTACCCAGAACTCAGCAGAACAATACCTCAGAACAAATGCATCACACGTCTCAAACCATTAACACTTCAAAACATGAACATTGAAATGACCAACGAAACAAAACCATAAACAGAGGATGAATGAATCCTGCTGTTATTCTCTGGTCAGCCCCAGGAAGGGAGGGAGACTCTGTAAATCAGTGTGGGACTACAACATGCTCTCCTGCAGCAGCTTTACAGCTCCTTTAAAGGCAACGTGCTGATTTCACTGGATGTACCAATCTGGGTGTGTCCCAGTCACATTACTTCTACACCTGTTATCTCATTAGGACAAGGGACCAGCACTTAACACGGGGGCCAGCGGCTCCACTCAACTTTACTCTCTCTGGGTTCTCCCCTTTCTGCTCTCTCCTCCTCCCACTCCTTTTCTAATCTCTCCTCCTGCCTCTCCCTTTCTGCACTCTCTGCCCCATCTCCCTTTCTGCTATCCCCCTGGTTTTCTCCCCCTCTGTCCCTGGGTAGATCCCAATAGAATGGTTTTCCAGAGACTCACCACGCTGATGAGTTGGGCAAGGGACACCTGTAGTTTCACAGTCACTCGCTCTGTCCGATTGACCGCCGGGCGGATCAGTTTGTTGTAGCGACCCTCTCCCAGCAGGGAGTTCATCAGACGCTCCTCTGAGTCTGCAGAGTTGCCACCTGTAGATATAATCAACAGTGTCCTGGGGATTGGTTACCTTCACTTCACTTGTGACAATGAAAGCTAGAACGCAGTGTAAAAAACGGAAAATCCACTCTCTTGTTGTGTTTAGTTACAGGTTGTATAACTGTATTTTAATGCTCTTTTGCAGAGCATGTTTATAGCCCTGTGTAGATTGTGTACAGAATGTGTTGCTGTCTTCCAACACATGAAGCTCTGCTCCTGTGTAAAAGGATGAAGAAGAGCAGATCAGAGCTCCTGCTGCTGCATTTCCTGTTTCCTTTTGGCTGCATATTTAAACTTGAGACAGACTTCTAAAGAGATTAAAACATGTTGTATAGGTTTAGAGCTGTGATAAAGAGATAGGTATGTACTTATATTATTGGGAAGGCTTTGAGACTTTCTACTGACTTACATAATTGGATGTGGGAAGGGGCAATGTTTCAACATTGTAGCAGGGTTTCCTGTTTTGTAGGCTCCAGTTATGAATACCAACACATGCACCAAGACACCCCCTGCCCAATGATGAATTACGCGCGAGTCAGGAGAAAGGAGGGCCCTGAGTTAAAACCATTGCAAGCACCCTCCAATGAGAGAGAGGCGTAAATGATTTAACACACTGTCCTCCAGGAGCGCCCCTCTACAGTGAATAATGTTTGGATATACATCATCAGAGATTAGCCAAGCAGTCCTGGCCTGGTCCAATCTTAACAAACACAGAGAGGTGAGACCTTTTACTGATGCCTTCAGTTCGGAGCAATCACAAACCGAGACACATCCCTTCCAGCAGACCTATGTGCCCTGAAGCAATATAATGAGATAATTGTTTCACTGTAGATATCTTCCTAAATGAGTTGTAACAGAAGGTGTTCATTTTGGAGGTGTGGCTTCATGTGGAGGTGAGAGGCCGTCCACTATAGACTCTTGGATGCTGACATGGCCGTCCTATCAACAGTCCCTTGGCTGGGATCCCATCAAACACAACGGGTCCTCTAGTAGAAAGAGGGCATGTTGTCAAAGCCCTGAGAGGCCGCTGTCAAGCATCCTCACTACTCACCCTGAGGTGAAGGACACAGCCCAGTGGGGAGAGCAGGCCACTCAAAATGATAATCACTACCTGCTGAGAAGGGCTATTGTGTGCATGCGTGCGTGTTTGTGTGTGCGCGCAAATGTGTGTGTGTGTGCGCCCACATGTTTGTCTGTGTACACGTAAACCTAAAATGCAACAGCCCTTCTCATCCATGTTTGCATCAACTAGTTCTTAAAGATAGATATTCATGCCTTTTAACAACAAGATATTATGTTGATTTGATTGGCAGGAGGGCAGAGGTGGTAATACAGTGACTGAATCAGCAACTTTTAGAAATTGGTCAAAGCTCCTAAATACAACATAAAATGCATCTGGGATGAATGGAGAGGGCATGCTTGCAGCAGTATTTTTGCAGCTTTTTTTCTTCTGTGATTTTTGGAAGCAAACATGATGATAATATATTGATATTCTATGGGAGTAGTGTTGTGCCAGTGCACAGACAATCAGCTGATCATCACAACATCATTGCGTTGGCTTAGTTGTACTAAGTATTGCTAACATGAGTTGGCTATTAAATGGCTGCGGAACTTCTGGGCTGTCTTCATGTGTGTGTATTCCAGACAAGGGCGTAGGAGTGAGTTTCATATTGGGGGGACACATTTAAAATGTTTGCAAAATGTTTTATTATTGTGGGGGGGAGGGGTGGGGGGGGGGGGGGAATTTATCTGCTTCTAACACTGGGGGGGATATATTTGTTTTATGTGGTTCCTGGTGAGTACACCCTTGTACACAATCAAATCAATCCAATTTCCACTGAATTGTACAAGAGCTTATTACACTGTCTTACATAGTATACTGTCTTGCTAATAACTGTTCTGTCTTGTGTTTCATGTTTCATGTGAGTCCTAGGAACAGCAGCCACTGTTGGTTCTAATGGGGATTCTAATAAACTAAAGAAACTGTAACTAATTACCAGCACCGGTTTAAGTTCATGCACCTCTCGGCTCAAGGGTAATTTAAATTTACTAGTACTTAAATAAAACACATTACCTGTACTACAGGCAACCAAAATGAGTACTGGCACCTTACTCAGTCAAATTTAAGCACTGCTATTTTCAGTTTGGCCTGCTGATCAATCATTGTGGGTGGAATTGTCAGGGGAGGTATGATTTCTGGGAGTCACAGAGTAGGTAGGTTTTTCCGACTTTTCAATTAATCACTGTGGCTGGGACTATTAGGAGTGGAGGTAGATTGGTAACCCAGTAATTTTTGGTGGAAAAAACCTATGAATACTGGTGTGATCCATCAAGGATACATAAATTCCAACAAGAAGAAATAAAGAAATACAGGAAAACTAACACAATTTCTGGGGCAATTAATTTCTGATACCCCGTCATTCTGCACCACAACTTCTGATATATGACCCCCTACACATCCAGTGACATCTCCTTACTCTTGAAGAGGGTTGGTCAAAGCCACTTAATCACTCTTATTGTTGTAGTCAAGCCCATTTGATGCCTGTTTTTTGGGAAACCTTTCCAGTCAAACTCCTCCTCCAGCCACAGCACAGTGAAAAGCGTTTCTATGCTGACCACTGACTGTAAAAGCTGCAGGAACATACTAGGGTTGATTTAGTGCTTCAGAATAAAGAGATAGCATTGGCATTGAAATATCTCCATATAGCTGATTAGCCTATAAACGTGCTTCATTGCAAACCAGCAAATGTACAAACGAATTAATTGGAAAAAGAGTGTTATTGTTAATAGCAGGCCTAATGTAGCCTACCAAATTTACAGAGATATATTTAAATGTGTATATATGCTCCTCTCTGACAGTAAAGACCTCACAGTCATTGAGGCAAATAACAAAAGTACAGTACTGTTAAAACAACAGCTGAAATATAAATCCAGACGGAAATAACTGAAATACTTACATTTTATAAAAGTGAAAAGGCAAGCGAGGATAGTGAGAGTCCGTGTCATTTTGTCAGTGCCAAGATGTCCATCCGTTTCCTCATTAAGAAAACCTTATAAGAAGAGTAGGATCTAGCGCTCTTACAGAGCATTCCCAACTCCTAAAAAGCTCCATATACTTGCTTCAGGCTGGGTTCACTCATAATGACACCGGCTTTCGATAGAACAAATGTCTGCCGAAAACAGTGTGTCCACAGCGGGACAAGATTTGCGGCTCCGTTGCAGCTGTCCGGTGCAGTGAAACCAGACCCTTTCCCCTTTACACACTTTTCTTTCAGTGGTTGCGCTTGGTTGTTACGCTCACGCAGACATCTCCTGAGCGCATATTTTTTAATAGACTACGCTACCTGCCCTTTTCCATCCTTGATTCTGTTAACACGAGTTATTCTATGTAAGTTATTGTAAGTTATTTATGACAATATGTATTTTTTAACCGATAATTAAACGATACCATATGTCACAATATCGTGCCATATATGCATATTACAAGAGTAACATTTGAAGGTGCCGAATCGCAAGACGTGATTCGTTCATTCATGTGCCGCAGAAATCCAACTTAAATGCTCTTTTTTATCTCACTGCGGACAGATGGCCTTTAGAAGTGGGTATTCCTTATTGATACCAAATATCTTCCAACTGGCGACCAGCAAAGGGAAGACATCTTGTGTGAAAAATGCTTTGACAAATATTGTTAGGCACTCCGAATGGTCTAAAACATGAATCCCATACTGGTATTTCAGTAAGGCCAATCTAAGCTATATTTTTTTGGGATCCTCTCTTTCTGTGTGTCTCTTTCTTTCACTCTCTCTCTGTTCCACTGCCTTGTTTTTTTTCTCTGACTCTGGACACCATTTCCATTGTTTGCTTAGCTAATGCCTCTACCTTCGTCATCGATGGCACACCACAAACACAATCACTAATACAACACTGATACAGACTCTGACCTCTCAATCTGGTTGCCTTCTATGTCTGGATGATCAGTTCCACATAACCACAGTTAATTACCATAGTCTCCTGCTACACATTTGGCTGGCTGTCATGGTGGCTGAATGGTGAGTTTGGTGGTTCAGTGATGCCACTCAGGTCCAGACAAGGTCTGGTGGTTGATAAATTATCCTGTGTCTATGGGATGGGAACGATTTACAGCAGTGAAGCTCAGTCAGTCCGATGGCAGAGCAATCTCAACTCAAAAGATTTACTGTCGGCACACTGTTTAAATCCTGATAATCATGCCAGGAGCTATATTAGAAAGCATGAGCAATCCCAAGGACTTCTCATTTTAAAGAACAACAACAACAAAAGATGATCCCAATTAGTTACACCTTAGATTTCTGGCAAGCCGCCATGTAGTACCATTAAAATCGGGCGCCCCAAAAGACGTTCAATTTATAAATGGCTTTTGTTAAATACTGATGAAGAAATATTCTCTCTCAGCAATATTTTAAAGATGAATAAAAACCCTATGGGCTGGAGCCAAGGTCACCATCCCTACTCAAAGTCATCAATCCAGGCAGTATGCCACCTCTCTCTTTCAGCTCCTCTTTCCTTCGCCTTCTCGGGACAGGGAAGTTTACTGAACTCATTTCCAATAACACTAGACATGTTCTTCAACCATGTTTTGATGACCGTCTATGAAATGTTTCGAAAATCATTCCGAAATTCTCCTTAACATTACTAGCATCATTCATTCTCATCTCCCTGGGGTGATCGTCCTTCCTGGGTGTCACACTTTGATCTCAAACATGTTATAAGAGTGATCATTTATGAATGTCAATATTTGTAATGGATTTCAACTGCATGTGAAAAGGATTGCAATGGGGAAGTCATTGGAAATAGCACAGCCAGATGATATAGTATCACAAATACTCCTCTTGATTGTTCATATTACCCGTCCACCCGTCGGGAAAATATGTATATGATTTATATATGATAACATATGATTTATATATGATACCATATATATATCATGATTTACATTTAGAGACAATGCTTTTTCTGGGGGAATTACAGCTACGAACACTTGATATTCTCTTGTTCAATTCTAAAGTAACCATAGACAATATTCTGAGTTAAATAGACAATATTATAAAACTGCTCCAGGCTTTTAAATGGTGAACTGCTTCTGAGTAAAGACCTGGTCATGGAAGTAAAGTTATACCATCACAGATACCAATGTGGACTAGTGCAGTGTACAAAGCTACTGTAAATGAAATCCTTGTGGCCCAAGACAAAAATAAAAACCACAGTGAATGATGTAGGCTATTTAGGCCGATCCAGCTAAATATAAATGTGGATGCCGGTTTTATTTGCCTAAAACACTTTTAAGCACAAATTGAAGGAAAACATAGTCACATGCTTAATGGGTTTAATGCAACGCTGCCTCAATAACTCATTCAGGACCATGGACAGCTACTAATCACATATCTTTAAACCTTAAATGAAATAAAACAGTTCCTGATCAAATTTGCCTTCAGACAAAGAACAGACATGGAGCTAATGAGATATACTGCTGATTACAGGAATTGTAGATCTTTCAGTCGGAGGCTTAGCTCACACATCACCCCCAGCTCAGTCCACAGATACAATGTAGATCTACAGTCTATGTCTCTGACTACTTAGATCAGTGTTTTCCAATCCTGGTTTTGGGGTCCCCAAGGGGTGCACATTCTGTTTTTTCCCTAGCGCTCACAAACCTGATTCAACTTACGAAATCCACCTATCCCCATGTCTTTCATTTGAATCAGGTGTGTAAGTGCTAGGGCAAATAGAAAGACATGCACCGCCTGGGGTCCCCGGGACCAGGTTGGGGAAATTAAATCATCCTCGGGAACAGGCAGACAATTCACATTTTTGTTGTAGCCCTGAACTAGTTCATCTGATTCACCAAATCAAGGGAATGATCAGAAGTTCCCATGTTGAATCAGGTGTGCCAGCTCTGGAAAAGTTCAAAGACATGGAATAGCTGCTGGTCCCTAAGAAGAGGTTTGAGAACCCCTGACTTAGATCACAGTTGTCCAGGCGGGCAGCTCCCTTGACTCTTTCGAAAGGTAGATGTGTCTGCCTCCCTGTGACACTGTGGTTTTTGGCAGGTCTGTGGTGGAGCACTCTGGGTTATCGGTAACAACATTCACAGACTCGGCTCTCATCCATACAGCCTTTTAACAAAGCACACACTGAGGAAGGCAGCCAGCGTACTAGGCCCTCAAAGCACTAGTGCATAAAATGAAACCTCTGAAGTCTACTGAAAGCTGGCCTGTAGTGTGACTCTATTAGCTAAACAGATTGTGTCAATCAGTCACACGGGCATGTGTAGGCTAGCCACTTTAGTGTCAGATGAGTCGGTGGGAGGCAACATGCAGAGGTCATGCGTGACAGCGTGGATGTGTGTACATTGATCTGAATTGAAAATAAGGTTAGGGCAAGGGGGAGGTAACGCGAGGATAGAAAGACAGTGAGGACGGGTGATTTGTCTGGATACTAGGAAGCCTGATGAAAGAGAAATTACTGATCAAAGAATTGCTGCTGTAGCAGTGCTGTGTTTCACCAGGGAAGTCCCATCCTATGAGGGGAATATATCAACCAGGCAGTTCATTACCTGAAGTGCTTGCTTCTTATAGCAGAGCGCATGTGAAGGTATTGATTGCCTCCAGTCCATTGCCTGGAGAGGGACGACCACTTCATAGCTACTGGGTGCGATATTGCTGAGGTCAGTTAATATATACTTACAGTGTGTGTTTGTTTTGCGTCTGTACTTGTGTGTGTGTGTGTATGCTAAGATCACCTGCTCTCATCAATGTCTGTCTGATGAAATAAACATGGTTTCACCACAGTGAATACATCATTTGAAAGGCATTAGTGTGTAACATTACTGCCAGACTAATTAACAGTAACTCACTGTCTGTGACTAGTGGCACCAGGGGTGGAACATGCTGGGATCCCTGTATTCACGCTCGCTCGCTCGCTCACTCTCAGCTGGACCAGGCACCATTTGGAAATCTATTAATTTCAGGCAAAAAAAAAAGGGACACCCAGCCAAACACCAAGGTAAGCAGTAATAAACAGGCTGTAAAGAAGCCAGGCTGACCAGCCTGATCATTAATGTGTCATGGTCCCGATGATGGACAGGCTGGTGTGACCATGCCTGTAGGCAGTGATCTAGAGGCCGGTATTTCACGCAGGGGCAGTTAGGTAGAAGGATAGATGGTGGTGCTGAGAGAGCCCGGGGGACACCTGCGGGTGGGACAGAACTCGCTGTAACCCGACTACTGGCGCCCCACTGGGCCATTCTTTACCACTCAGCCCGCGGACATAAAACTGCACCTGTCTTGAAACAGCCTACACATCCCACTGAGATCGATGGGCGCAGCACGCCCCAGACCCTCTGTCCTCAGGGAACCTGATTTAGAGGAGGCAGTCTCCATGTGGGCCGAAACCGTGGTCTTACTCAAAGTACATGCATGGACACTGGTCATCGAAGGAGAGAGCCTTGGCTCCTGTGCAGTATAGGAGATGACTTCGGAATGCACATCAACGCTGATGTCCATCACCTCCTCAGGGTCTTTGTGTTATAATGGCCGTTCCAAATACTGTATTTTTTATTTTATGCATATTTATATTATAGGCCTGTTTTGTAAATATCATCTCATCTCTCATCTTCATCCGCTTATCCGTATCGGGTCGTGGGGCCAGCAGCTCCAGCAGGGAACCCCAAACTTCCCTTTCCCGAGCCACATTTGCCAGCTCTGACTGGGGGATCCCGAGGCGTTCCCAGGCCAGTGTCGAAATATAATCTCTCCACCTAGTCCTGTACCTACCCCGAGGTCTCCTCCCAGCTGGATGTGCCTGGAACACCTCCCTAGGGAGATGTCCTGGGGGCATCCTTACCAGATGCCCGAATCACCTCAACTGGCTCCTTTCAACGCAAAGGAGCAGCGGCTCTCCTCCAAGTTCCTCACAGATGGCTGAGCTTCTCACCCTTTTTTGTAAATATACCAATATTAAATATACCAGCCCGGTAAAATAGACATTTTTTTTTTATTATTGTCTATCCATTTATTTAGATCCTAATGTATTTAGCTGAGTGTGTCTTACAGCAAGTAATAGAAGGTGTTTGGTATTTACCTTCTCTGTCTGTATCTAAAACATACACGTATGTCTGTTTTTTCAGTCCATGTCAAGGGACTTCAGGTTCTCTATCAAAATTCGGGGTATGCCCATAACATTCACAGCCAACAGACTACAAAAAGTAAAATAAAAACACTGCTTTGTGGGCAGAAACACTGCTTTGAGGACAGAAAACTGCTTTGAGGACAGAAACACTGCTTTGATGATAGTGGATATTAAATGCCAATATGTAGAAGCCAGTGGCCTTCATATACAGTATCTCAGAAAATTGAGTACACAAATTTATTTATAAAGCCCTTTTTACAACAGCAGTTGTCACAAAGTGTTTTTACAGAGACACCCGGCCTTAAACCCCAAGGAGCAAACAACAGTAATGTTGAATTTCAGTGGCAAGGAAAAACTCCCTAAGAAGGCCGAATTTTAGGAAGAAACCTAGAGAGGACCCAGGCTTAGAGGGGTGACCAGTCCTCTTCTGGCTGTGCCGGGTGAGATATTAAGAGTCCAATTGGAATAATAAATAAATGCATGTGGGCTAAATCCAGAGTCTATTTGATTTTAGACTAGGTCAGAAGTATGACGAGGACAAGGACAGCAACGGGCCCCCCAAACCAGGTACTCCGCAGGTGTGGGCCAGGACCTCATGTCCTCCTAAAGTTGAAAACGGGAGGAGACTGGGAAAATTCAGAAAATGCTTTTCTCATATCAACAACGATTTATAATGGAGAAGGAGAACTTAGTGGGGAAGGAGAACTGACCCAATCCCCCAGCACAATAGTATAGCAGCGTAAGAACTTGGAACTGAGACGGGGGGTCCATCGCCACTGTGACCCTACCCGGGGGAGGCCCCGGACAGGGCCCAACAGGCAGGAAATCCATCCACCCATATTGCCAGGCATCAACCAAAGGGACACCCACCAACCGCCACCACCCTGAATGAGGGCCGAGTATTGCCAGCAGAGTACAGCCCAATTGCACAAGTGTGCAACAGAGAGACAAAAACAAGCCAGTGACTCTTCCCCCGAAAGGCATTGGAGTGAGGGCATACCAGTGGCGACGAGAGCTCACCTGGCAAGGGTGGACAGTATCAAGCATTCTGGTCACCTTCACGCCCCCGGGCCAGGCTACACCTCATTATAAACCGTGCTGTAGAGATGAGACCTTGTAACACTAACGAGTCACATGACACTGGGGAGGGAAAATGGCTAATTGGGCCCAATTTGGTCATTTTCAATTAGGGGTGTACTCACTTTTGTTGCCAGCGGTTTAGACATTAATGGCTGTGGGTTTAATTATTTTGAGGGGACAGCAAACTGACACTGTTATACAAGCTGTATACTCACTACTTCACATTGTACTCACTTTTGTGAGATACTGTAACTTCCACTAGTTAAGAATGTGTTAAAGATTAACTGAACCTGAATCTCAGGCTAAAGGTCTACATCATCAAGATTTTGGACACACTACCAGGCTTGGACATTGGAATTGGATTACTGAGTGAAATAATGTTGTGTTTTTTTCTTTCTTCAAAACTAGAATGTGAGACTTGTGGCTTTTGATGTAGCCAGGTTGATGATGAAGAAGTTGGATGGAGTGACTAACCTCCCTCCTGGGTTCTCGTGGTGCTTTGGGGTCAGGGCTGTTGCAAATCTAATCCCAAATCTAATGCTTGTTAATGCTGGACATGGAAATGACCTGCCAAGGTCCTGATGGACTGGCCTGCAGAGTGAAGGTTTGCCCCTGGGGTCATTGGGTCCCAGTGGAATGATCTTTCTGTCAGGGACAGAACTGATGACATACATATGGAAGACATATCGGGGGGGGGGGGGGGGGGGGGGGTTAACTCATTTACTATTACTCACACACTGTAGGAGGGGATGTAAACTATCACTGAGCTGTGGTGTGTGGAGAATTAGTTTTGCCTGGAGAAAGTACAGCTACACCTTTTTCTTTCCTTTTCAAAAAAGTCGAAAAGGAAGGTTTTGAGTGAGGAACAGAAGGGTTAAAATTAAGAGACACATCAGCACATCTTTGACACCGCAACCACACTGGAGAGGAATGGGAGTCATTATTATGTGGGAGGAATCTGGCCTGCACAGTGTGTGGGTGAACCTTCACATAAAGCCTTAAAACACAAAATGAAAGTTTGGTGGGTAGTTGGTGTGCTTGGGGTAGGAATATTGCTTACAAAGACCAAGATTGGGTTTTTATGAGGTGCTGCTGTCGCTTGATTGGCTTTTGGTTGTATTTGATTGTACTTCTTAGCCACTATAATTAATGTTCCTGTGATGGGAAGTGAACAATGAGAGGAGCAGCATGTCACTATTGAAACTGAATTCAGCTTCATGACAGCCTATAGTGGTCAACATAGTTATTTTACATGTAAAACTCTTATGCAGAACACTTGGTTATCTACTATCTTTATTATGTATAGCTCATTTTAATGACAGCACACAAAACCACTAGGTAGCACTGCAGCAGCCTTCTTTCCATTCACTCACAGCATAAGATGAGAAAGCTGAGGATGAGGAAGTTGGGTGAAGAGGTCAAAGTAATTATCTAAGTGTTATGTTGCAAGCAGACAGGTCTGGCTCTATCTACCACCAATCCTCTCAGGAACTCTGGACCATTATGGCACAAATCTGTTGTAACCCAAACTATAATTGAACAAAAAAAAAGGATAGCAATAGTCATACATGACTGAAAGTCCACAGCAGAGTGAGGTTAGTAGGAGTCTATCGCTGACATGATCTGGACAGTGGTCCATCATGGTTGTGATTCAATTCGGTGTCGATATTACCCATCAGCCACCACCACAGGGAAGGTGATTGGAATGCTGAGGCCCTCTATCAAGCATGGTGAGTGTGTGACCCCAGACAGAGCCGAGAGGGGATTTAATCAGTAAAAATGTGGCTACACAGTGTCAGGGATACTGGAGGTTGGCTACACAATGTGCTTGATATGTGTGAATCTGGACTGACCATTAATGATGTATGTAAATGATTATCAACTAACCACCCAAAGCATGTTTTGGTGTTTGGATATTCCCTTAACAACCACAGGAAATCATGACAAATGAAACATTATTCAACAGTATTATGTCGCATTGCAAGAACAAAGAGACATTATTTCATGCTGATGTTTGCTGTTAAGTGCAGGTGCACATTCACTTCCCCATTAATTTCAGCTCAAGGTTGATTTTGTCCTATTTTTCATTAGCGTCTATTTATTTGTCCTATATGGGCACATTTGCCCCAATAAAACGTAATTCTGTCAGCCATGATTTAATATAGTTTGGAGACATTCCCTCCATAAAACGTGCTTTTAATGTTCTCAGGCTCTCCCAGAATTCCTTGCAAATGATCATATCTAATCCTGTGCTTATTGATCTGCCTGTGACATGGAATACTAACAGCCCAGTGTTGGCTGTTCACCAGAGAGGTGGGCCAGAACCTCAGTAGCAGTGTCCTTGGCTTGGATTGTAATGTGTTGGAAACCTCTTTAACCTGCCATCCCCTGCCAACGCTGAGGCAACTTACCTGCTAGCTCAGTACTGCTGATCTGGAGGACATCCAAGTCCACATGCTTGTCTAATGTAGAAAGCAAGGGACGGTCTGGAAGATTTAGTAACTTTTGGCCAGGCTGTGCTATCCTGCTAGCCATTCAAAACATTAAGGCTACAAAGTACTTGATGGCTTGGTCATGTTTTTTTTTAATTATTTGCTACTAGCCTTAAGGAAACAGAATTTAACAGAATTTGTGCTAACTTAAAATGTCTAAAATGGTCATATATACTATTAGTATTTTTCCTAAACAGATCTAAAAATGTATTGATCAATTATTCACTGGATTAAGATTAGCAGGAAATAAAACATGCAAACTTTGATTAAAATGCTGACCTAATGATGTAAATAATTGTGCAGCTTTAAGGGTAAACACTGACAATGGTCTTTCCTGGGAGCTTTTTGACATGGTGTATTGAGTTGCTGGTATTACAGCATACTGTATCTCCCACGTCCTTTCGAAGCAGAGTTAATGCTGTTAAAATGGTTTTCCTGTTCCCATAATTGCTTCACCTATTCCAGAATATCCCCAATGACTTTTTTCCCCCAAACTCATACTACTGGCCTGATGTTTGTCTTACCTGAGGTATACAATCTGAAACTTCACAGCTTTACCATCAAGTCTCTGCCGATGAGAGACAATCAACCTCAGAGTAAACATCTACATATGTGATTGTGGTATAAATTCATAGTTGGAGTATTATTTTGAACCACAATGATACTCAGCAAATCAAACCAAACAAGTATTAGACAAGCAAAGGTTGGTTGTTGGGCCAATAACCAAAAGGCTTCTTGTTTGAATCCCAAAGCCGACAAAGTTTATAATTTGTCATTAAATCATTGAGTTACAGTAGGCACTTTAACCTAATTCTTGCTAGAAGCCTGTATGAGTATCTAAACGTTAAATGTACAAAACAAACATACATTAACGACAGAATGTACTGCTTAACCCACCACTGCACAGGGCTGTATGGTATCTTTATGATGAGAGGGGAATGAAAGGCTACAACCACAAATCCTCTCCAGAAATGCAGAAAAATATCCTCCATGTTTCTGACCAGTGGCCTGTTTTTGTCAAAATGACTTCACTAAATCTTCTCTGTTCCACTTTGAGAATTTTCCGGGGCCAAGCTGACCATTCCATCTTGTCATTTTTGACAGCGTCTGTTCTCCATAGTCCTTGGCCCTGTGTGTGCTGTGTGTGGTGGTGGAGAGGTCTCATACTGCTACCCAGTTAGAGGGAAATTGGATGTGTCACACAGCTCTCTGTACTCCAGATGGTGGCGTGATGCCCCCGGGACTCACAGGGCCCACAGCCTCTTCTCACCAGCTCTGCTGCAACCAGGAACCACAGGGCCCACAGGGCTGGCCTCTCTTCCTGACACACACTGTGGAGATCTGAATGATAGGTAGAAAATGTTATCTGGCACGTATTGCTTTCCGACACTGTCACCGTATGTCCCCGACATTACCGTAAGGACACCCCTCACCACCACCAACCCCCTCCGACATAATTTCCCTCTCACACCAATGCAACACATTTCTTCCAACAATACTGTATGCATACATACAGGTCCCTTCAAAAGTACTGTGACATTAAAGTCATTCTTACTGTATACTCAAGGCATATACGAAAATACAGCACATATGTTTTACTTCCTAAAATAACATTTTCAGAGATCCATCACCCCATAGTATTATGTACACTGCAACACCATTTCCAAAAAATGTGGGATCCTGTGTAAAGAAAAACAGAATGCAATGATGTGCAAATCAATTTAACCCTGTATTCTACAGAAAATAGTACAAAGACAACATATCAAATGCTAAAACTGAGAAAAATATATACCCACTTTGAAGTTGATGCCAGCAACATATTTCAAAAAAGCTTGGAAAGAGGCAACAAAAGACTGGGAAAGTTGCGTAATGGTAAAAAACCTGGTGGAATATCTCAAAATGAATTTGGTTAATTGGCAACAAGTCAGTAACATGATTGGGTATAAAAAGCGCATCCCAGAGAAGATGAGTCTTTCAGAAGTAAAGTTGGGGAGGGGTACAACACTCACTGAAAGTGTGCAGAAGCAAATGGTGCAACAGTGTAGGAATAACGTTTCTTAATGGAAAACTGCAAAATCTCATAATCTACGGAACACAATATCATTAAAGGATTCAGAGAAATCTCTGTCCCCAAAGGACAAGGCCGAGAACCAATATTGGATGGCCATGATCTTCGGCCGTCAGGTGATACTGCATAAAAACAGACTTGTTTCTGTAGTGGAAATCACTGCTTGGGCTCAGGAACACTTCAAAAAACCATTGGCTGTGAACAGATTGTCGCTGCATACACAAATGCGAGTTAAAACTCTACCAAGCAATGAAGAAATAATTTTAAAACAAGATCCAGAAACGTAGTTGCCTTCTCTGGGCCCAAGCTCATTTAAGATGGACTGAGGTCTGACAAAACTAAATTTGAAATTATTTTTGGTAATCATGGATGCCATGTCCTCTGGGCTAAAGAGGAAAGGGACAATGCGACTTGTTATCGGTGCACTGTTCAAAAGCCAGCTTCCGTGATGGTATGGGGGTGCATTAGTGCACATGGTATGGGTGACATACACATCTATGGCACCATTAATGCTGAACAATATATGCTGGTTTTGGAACAAATGCTGCCATATAGATTACGTCTTTTTCAGGGAAGGCCTTGCTTATTTCGGCGAGACAATGCCAAAACATTTTCTGCACATCTTACAACAGCATGGCTCCATAGTAAAACAGTCTGTGTGCTAAACCAGCCTGCCTGCAGTCCAGACCTGTCACCCATTAAAAATATTTGGCACATTATGAAAGAGAAATAAGACAAACGAGACTCCAAATTGCTGAGTAGCTGAAATCCTTTATCAAGCAAAAATGAGAAAACACTTGACTTTTAAAACTACAGCAATTGGTCTCCTCAGCTCCCAAACGAGTACAGAGTATTGTTAAAAGAAGAGGTGATGCAACACAGTGGTTAACATTTCTCAGTTTAAAAATGTTTTATATGTTGTCTTTGTACTTTTTCCAATTAAACATAGGGATAAGTGATTTGCACATCATTGCATTCTGTTTTTATTTGCATTTTCCACCGCGCCCCAACTTTTTTGGAAACAGGGTTGTACATGGCCAAATCTATATGGACACTTGTTCCTTTCCTTCCAAAATCATGGGCATTGATATGGAGTGGGTAAATAATAATTTTTTATTATTTACCCACTAAATAAGACATTTTTGCCAATTGAAAACAAAAAACTGATTTAGAAAGACGCACACACCTCTTACACTTCACAGTGCATGACAAAGCAAAAACCAAGACATGAAGTCCAAGAAAACTCCATTGACCACCAAGGTAAAAACCTTAACCTGATTTATGCGTGTTGAGGCATAGATCAGGGTATGGTTATAAAAACAATTTCTATAGAATTCCAAGATCCCAGGAACATAGTGGGCTCCATAATTGTGAAATTGGAACCACTAAATCTCTACCTAGAGCTGTATGTTCGCCCCAGCTAAGTAACCAGGCATGTAGGGTCTTGGCCTGGGAGGTGACAGAGCTTCATAATTTCTCTTCAAAGATGGGAGAACTTGCCAAAAGGACAACAATCTCTGCTGCACTCCATCAATCAGGCCTTTATGGTAGAGTGGCTAGAGTGAAACCTCCTGAGTTAAAGGCATATGACATGCAGCCTGAAGGACTCTGAGTGGATGAGGAAAAATATGCTCTGGTTACTGACAGAGGGAACGGTTTACACAGGGTTTGATCTCACGGCTGACCCCTGTCTTGCTCTATATCTCGTCTCTGCAGCTCTTGGTCACCTGTTGGTAGGTGGATAAGAGCAATTTCAGAGCCCCAGTCGTAACTCTCCGGCCAGGCCTGAGTGAGCTCTCTCCTCTACTTGCTTGCTTCTTACATTTGCAGGGTTCCTGCCTGTGGCCTGGCTGGTGCATGCGAGCTATGATTTAGATTGTATTTGTCCTCTGGCAAATTGATTTAGGCTGGGCCTCCTTCCCCTATTGTCAGGCTGTCAGTCCGTCTTTCTGGCTCTGTAAACCGGCATTAGCATTATAACTGATAGACTGGCAACACGGTCCACACTCCTCTCCGTGCACTCCTCCCAACAGCAGCCCATCCCTGGCTGGGCCCCACCATCTCTGCTACTGCCACTCCCTGGCCAGAGAGTAAATGGACTTTGGCGGGAATCTGATTAGGCAGCAGTTTACTTGGTTAGACACAGAGCATCAGGAGCATCAGGAGCAGCAGATAGAGCCCACTGAACAATGCTGATCATTGATAACCCTTATCCAATTACAGCCACGGTCCATTTACCCATTACACCGGTGGGGGCTTCATGAAAAATACATTACGCATGTGGTATCCAGGATTTCTATATTTACTATCTGATATCGAGGGACATTGATTCAAAATAGAGATTACCGATCTCTGTTGTTTTCTGCCATATACCAATGCAAGCTGGTTGACCAAAGCTAGTGGGCTCACAAACACTTATCTGCACATTCACCACTAATTAATTCAGCATGCATTTAAGAGAACCCTGCTGCTCTGAGGAGGGGCCTGGGGTACCAGATGTCGGCCCACTGGAGTTCAAGGTGACATTTGGTCTTTGGTTATGGACTTCTAGATAAAAGGCCCTCTTGGGGGTTATTTGGGGACGCACTTAGGCAGACAATGTGATTGTTGGAATGATCAGTGGGTTCTCATTCTAATTGTACTGGAGGTGCTCTGCTTGTAGTGTAATATCAGCACTTTGAGTCATCTCTTTAAAAATGTATTTATCTTTTTAATGCTACGCGGATGATCTTCTCAGTGCCAAATCGCTGCAATAATCTTCTCATAGACTGAACTCTATTTGGTTGCCTGCAATGACTTTGAATAGTTTTAATGTAGATTTATTTTTCTTGTAACCATTTATTAGCTAAATATAATCCAAATCTCACAGTTTCCAGTGTTAAGAAAAAGTGTTCTGGGTCAGTGAACCACTGAGACAGAAGGGCTACACCAAATCCTGTTCAGTGCTTTCAGAGAGCGAAACACGGAAACATCTATGTAGTTGTTTGGCACTGTGACGAAAGAAGGGACACTGTATTGAATTTCAAATATAGATTTTCACTAGTTGATCATATATGTTTATGGTCAATCTATTGATTTGCCCAGAATGAATAACAACTCTGATTTGTAATAGCAAATAAACATTTAAATCTAACCTTAACCCTTAAAACGGCCACAGGCTTTAGTATGAGCCTGTTTAGCTGGGGTAAAAGGACATTGTAATGGAGGGAGAAAGGGCCATTGGGCTGTAAGGACATCATGAAAGGGGCAAGTAGAAGAAATAAAAAGCCCATTTACATATTATGCTCATCTGTTCTCTTTCTGACAGTATATAAATGCAAGCCATATTGTCTTAGCGGTCTCAATAAGTATCTTGTTGATTCGATGTATTTCTTTTCCTATAATGTTTCCTAATTCAGAAGGTCTGGTACCATACGATTACAGCTACCTCACACTTTTATATCAGTCCCTCTTTTCCCCTCTGGGAGTGTAACAGTTAGGTTTTCATGTTCACATTTATTTTGCCATGCAATTAAGTTTTAATTTTCAATACCGGTCTGTACACAGCACACATTATAACACATTGGTATATAAGATCAGGTTCTACAAATCAAGTGCACATATTGTCAAAAATCACAGACAAAGATATTTTAACAATTATTTCTGTCCCATTGGATGGTTTAGTTTTACTTTGCCCACTCCCGGAGGTAGATGTGGATGTCTCAGCAACTATCACCTGCAGAAGACTTCACAAGCTGCGCTATAGAGTCTAGACTGTAAAAAGTTGTTTGTTAAAAAAAAAAAGAGCTTTTTGTATGTTTGCACTCAGGGCCACTTCAAATTGAGACCCCGATGGGGGTTCCCCTGATTAAAACTCTATCTATTATCGTCCAGTTTTTGTCCCCAGAAAGAATATTTACAAATTATTTCTGGGGACAAAAGCCGGACAATAATAGATACAGTCGATGGTTCATCTCCTCTATGACCCCTACCATTTCACAAGCCTCTCTTCTTCACTGCCAGAGAAATTTAACACAACGCATATGTGCTGACTAACTCTGAACAAAGGGCAATAGATAGGACGTGATGTCCGTTACTGATGGGCCCCACACATCCTGTCCATACATCCTGTCCATACCTCCTGCTGGGAGTTGTCCATGGGACTTTCACAGGCTCTATGGACAGGCCCATTGACCATAGGTTGGAACATACCATACAAGAGTCTTTTGTAGGATAAACCTTTCTTATTGGAGGATTATGGACTGTGTAATGGACGGTTATGACCATTGACCACCTCCTATGTGTCCTGGCATAAAAGACTGTGTTAACTTTGTAATTATTGGAGAACATTGAAGAACAATGGAAGGTCAACATTGTGGACTCATGCTGAACAAAGATGGCTCTCCACTGACTTCCGGTTGCATTTATTTTGTTCATGGATCAAACTTGGACAGAATCTAACAGCATGGTGCCGTGACTACAGATGTGCAGTGCAGTAGTTTTCCAGTGTTGTTGCCCTTCGTAAAACTCCAGTGGACACAGAGCAAGTCATTTGGATTTCCTCCCTCCACAGAGGGGCAGTGAGGGTTGGAATTTAGCCTGCACTGTCAGGCCATGTTAGATCACAGGAAATCAAACAGTCGGGATACATAACACAAATATATCTGCATCCCAGGCAGATCTGGGTTGTGTTCAAGTCTCACAAATTGTTCTGGGCGCAAGATATACACAGACTACAACCTTCATTTTAGTGCCCATATAGAGTCATTACATTCACCATGAAAATGAAAAACCTTAAGGTCAGTTTCCTGCCGTGTCAGTGATGATGGCAGCATAGGCTTTGTCCGTGGCGTACATTCAGCAGACACGAGAGGCTTCATGCCTTCTCTCTAAATCATGCTAGTTCATTTCAATGCATCTCATGGCCTGGTGATGTACAGCCCTAATGAAGCCAGACAGCGATGTCTGATGGTACTCTCTTACTGAGAGTGAGAGATAGAGAGCCTTTCTGTAAATGACCTGCCATCTCTATTACCAGAGTGATGCACAGTTCAGCCAGCAGTACCACGCCAAGCCTGGGATTCAGCAGGAGCAGGGGCAATGTGTGCCATGTGTCCGGGAAGCTGCTGTCTGCTCTCCCTGCCTCTCCCAGGAAGATGTATCCTCACTGTCCCCACAAAGAAAATTGGATGTTGCCACTCCTGGATGTTGGGAATGATCCTGTCTCTTGTGACAAACTGCTTCCAAATATGCAATGTGTCAGCAGGAAGGGCCAGAGGAATTAAACCGGAGGTTTGAGGAACAGTCCGTGGTCCACAGACAGACCTTGAAGCTCTTCTAAGAAATGACACATCTCGTTGTGAGATAGAACATGGCGTCCTATCTCGGGTGTCTTTCATTTTGTTTGATGCTTCTTTAGTCGTGATGGGATCCTGATGATGAAGAGGGCCGTGGCAGACAGATGATCACAACTGGCCAGCATTACAGTGTCCAAGGGCTGTACTATGGGCTCAATGTGCCAAAGGGAAGAAAAGGGCAATTTGTTCGTGTTAATAATTCCACTTATCGTAACGGAGCCAGATCATTAGCTGTTAATCAAGAAAGATTCTGGCATCTATTTTGCAAACAGCCTGTTAATTAGTACACGCTAGGGAAATAATTTGTGCTATATCAAACTCTAGGCCAACGCTATGTGTTTTTACCAATCCCATATAAGCTGGCGGCGAGCAACAATGGCAGAATCCCTCAACAACCATTTATTAAAATAGGCTTTTTCCATAGAGAAATAATACAGGCCGTAAAATGATGGGGTTGTGATTAGCTCAGGCCTGTCCAGGCTGGAATAAGGAGATGATTCTCTGTATTTTAATTAAGTTCTCTCTGGTCCAGACAGAGGACAGAGGCCCAGGATAAATCACCAGAGACAACACCAATCTACCTCTTTATTAGAGCACACCACGCACACCCTATGACAAACTACACTTCAGCTCCTCCGTCATAAAACCGGGCAGGTCTATCACAATTTAAACAAAGACATTCATTTTATTTTGTCTGCACTCTGAGGTTCTCTGAAGATATTTTCCTTTTATCTGCTGGATTGCCTAGAAATGGCGTGCCGATCTGGAGATTTTTGCTCTTAAGAAAAAGGTCAGAGCTGTGTCTGAAACTCCACAGGAAAAAGTACACCAAAAACATCCGAACACAGTCATTCACGTATTCTAACATTAATTGGTTTATTGGTTTCATGTTGATAAAATGCTTTTACGGTTTAATTTCACATAAGCAAGTAGGGGTATTTGCTACTGCTATAAATGTCATGACATATGATTCAACAGGGTTAATGTAAGGTAAAATGTTGTGGTGATATATTGCGGTGATATATTGCTGTTGTTGTTTTTAATTATGGTAATTTTAACAGCAACCGAAATAAAGCCGAGAACAAGTCTGGTTTGTGAACATGTTTCATGCCTAGCACAACTAGATGAACATCACCTTTACGTGCCCTTTTATTTTCTACTTAATGTCTCTACAAATATCAGCCAATTGTGAAATGCTTTTCAATTGCCATTTAAGTATAAAATGAAAAGGTCATGATTATGATTAGTTTTTTATGGTTACTAGCGTTTTTTTTCCCTCTCAGTGGATGGTATTGTTAAATCCTAAATGTCATGATTAAAGACGTTAGTCCACCTGTAATAATGATATGACATATTACATATGTTAAATCAACGACATTGGGAGGAGCAGGTAACATGGTGTGCTTAAACAGTTTCCAGATGCCAGTTCATCTGTACTGTTGATCAGCAAGGCTTTTTTATGTTGGATAAGGTTACACTGTATTCTATTAGTGGTACTTGACATCCTCATATTTATCACTAATCCACCTCAACTTCCAGGCGAAAGCCATCCAAAATAAATTAGCCTGTGCACTGGGCAGGAACCAGGGCCAAGTGAGCAACCCATTAGCCAAGTCTTACAGTGACCTGACAGAGGAGTTTGGGGAGTTCAGGTGACCTTCACATGTATTTGGTTTACCTGATTTGCGGCCCCCGAACAGACTTGAGGTGACCAAACATGGACTTACATCCGTCCAGGTTTTACTGTCAACTTATATCACATCTGAATTTGGCCCTTGGTGTTCTGTGGTAACAGAATTGGGGAGTCATGTGGCTTTGGGATGCAAAGTCTTATCTGACCAATGTCCACCAGTTTACTTCACGTCATCACATTCCCAACAGCCATAACAGGCTCGGATACATGCACAGGTGTTAGATGTTAGTTTAGTAAGTGAACAGCTGAGAAGGAATGAACATTACATAAATTGCAATTCCAATCAGTGAGACAGCACCGAAGGGAGCAGTAAGTAATGAAATGTAGGATTGGGACCAAGTGTGTTTATTTGAATTATTCATCTCCCACCAGCCATCGTCACACCAGACCCATTGAGTCACTCAGCCCCTCTCCAACACAATCTAGAGCAATTCAATTTGCCTGCCTACTAAATTTGATTTTGGACACACGATGACTAAGCTGTAACATATTTACGATAGGAATAATACAATCTATGGATGTCTTATAGGGAGGCCATTGGATGCACATTTGTGCACAGACCCAAAGTCCTTTTGCAGACACAATACGTCAGCTATCACACCCCAACCATGGCATTTGGTTCTCAGTGACAGTGGCTTACAGGTGATTCAGTCCTGAGCGGATGGAAGCTGCTACAGAAATGTTTTTAATAAGGCTTGTCTGCATTCAGTGAATGAGTTGCCATTTTCCCATTCGGTCAGACCTGCACACAGCCCCACCTGTTGTCAACAGAAAGAACTGCAACAAAATTATGTTATTTTTATTTCTCAAAGATTACTTCCTATAATGTATTATCTATGAATATAGCATCTTCCTAAATTGTATATCATTTGTGTTAGGATTTTATTTCATGTTCATTGGTCCCTGCCGTGCTGCTTCAGAAGGCATTCTGCCGATTCGAGTTGGCAGTACTAGGCCATAGGCTAAGCGTGAATGTGGGGCTAGCCCCTCTCTCACAATGCAATGTAGATTGTACGTGTGAAAATATTAATACAACTGCTCAGAATGTTAGTGTGATCAATGTTGATCACACAAATGTGATGCCAAGTGGGGCTGACAGTGTCCTTTCGTATTTCAGACCTGATTGTCTGTCTATCTGGCGCCAACATTAGTCGGCCAGAAGAGCGAGGAGGTTAGATTGTCTTAGCTAACTTGTTAGCTTCACAAACGCCAGATAACGTGAGAAAATGAGAAGAAACATGATAACAGCGGGAGTCATCTGGACAATGCTGTGAAATTGGGCTTATTGGAAGGGTAAATGTCACAGCATTTTCGAGACTATGTGTGAGGGCGATTTGAGACTTCAGAGGCACTATGATGCTCAGCCCATCTTCAAAGGGACATGTAGCACTTTACAAAATGAACTGTTAGACTGTATGTATGAAGTGTACAGGGAGCAGATAGCCAAGCATGTGGACGAGACATTATTTGTTGCCACACAGGCAGAGGAGACAACTGATGTCTCTAAAAAATTTTTTACTGTCCCTCGTTCCAAAAGTTGTAATTTATCAGTGTTACAACACAAAAGCAAATACTTTTGTTTCTTATCATGATTAATCATTTATGAAATGAATTCTGGATATATAAAACAACATTTCTTTAATAACATTTCTGATTGTAAAAATGAATAATAAGATAAAAAAGCATTTGACTTTCAAACAAAACACTAGGTATGTGGTTGTTATGTTGTGCAATCACCCAATGGGCATCTGCATTGAAAATCCTGATTGTCAGCCATCTGCTTGACTGTCATGCATACCAGGTGCTGTTTCCTATTGGACTGGTCAACAGAGCACGAAAGGAGCTGCAAGGTAGTTTTGTGGGTGTGCCAGATTACGAAACAACTGGAGGATGTCGAGTATATAATGCGATTATTATTTTACAATCTCACATTTTTTTGCAGTGGCCCGATCGGGACTGTGACTTGCTAGTTTGATTAGTCCTGACTTCGTTATTGTCGAGCCCTGGTTTCCTATACTTTGAAATGCTTTGTGCCCCACCAAGTTTTTACATATAAAAACGCCACTGTGAAAGAGACTTCAAAAATATATGAATCTGAGGTTTATGGAACACAGTGTTGGTCTCTGCTGCCATCTGGTGACCCATAGTGTGATAGTGGGTAAACATGCAGAATGAAAACCTAAGTACTGTATAGAGCAGCCTATAGGTTGCTGCTGGCGGCAAGCCCATTTTAGATGTGCAAACCTGGATTATTGTTTCAATGACTTCCTGAATTTTCTAAATAGGTATAGGTCTCTTTCTTGGAACTGCAGTGCAAGTCTTGTGATTATGCGATTAATTTGGAGCTCTCAACAATGGATTCTCATGATTTATTCAGTTAATCTTACTCATGTCTTTTTTACAGGCCTGCTCCTCAGGGATGGCTCTGATTGTTTAACTTTTAACATTTGGCATATTTTTTACTTTTAACATTTGGCATACCTCCCCACATCTGGTACTCACACAGATTAATTTAGGCTTCCTGAATCATAACAGTTTCTGCTTTGTAGTAAACAATTCTTGTTATGTCACCTTGTCACAAGTACCATTAATACTGTGTTGAATGTAAGATCAAATTCGCTATATGTCAGACCAGCACCCAACAACAAAATTCCTGGTTCAACAATATTTCACTCAGTGGAATGGGGAGTTCATGAACAAATGCTTATACATTTGTTATCATTTAGCAAACACTCCAGAGTGACTTACACTAGCAAATGCACACCTTATTTACATGTTTTCCCCCATATCAGCCCCTCATGATAATTGAACCTTTAACTGGTATTGATAGCACCACACTGTACTGACTTAGCTACATGGAACCAGACTTACCTAATCCCTCCATAATGCTTTGTTAAGTTTCAAACATATTGTTTGACTTCAGTATGTCCAATAAAGGTGGAGAATGCTTTCTGTGCTTCCATGTGATCAAACCAAGTATTTTATAGGGATGTTATTTTGTAACAGAGAGAATTGTTTGCCCCATCACTGACACCTGGTGACTATTGACTAATTAAGAAAACAAATGGAAATTATTATAAAAGGCTATAAAACACCCCAAAACCAGATGATATTACATCAGAATTATATTCTGCATGATGTCTCTGCATTTAAATGCTATTTTGTTCCATTGTACGATAAATCAACAGCAACAAAAAGCTGCAAATAAGGATTTAAGGGACAGTGGATAGTGTTTTTTCTATAACCTTCATTGCAGACATAATCTAGATTCTGATATACTGTATATATACATTTTCAAAATCCATTGCAGACAATGGCAAGTGAATCAGCAAGTCAACTTAAAAATAATGTTAAAAATTGAAAAGACTGACATCTTCTGGTGCATGGATGTTGCTGCAACAAATAACTACAGTGTTCTCTGTAAGTCAGTCTTTATCTGATGTAAAGGCTGTTAGCAACTTCAAGGACAGTTCTTATGTTACTCGAATGCAGAGGGCTGTCTTAACTTTTATTTGCTTTGAAGAGGGTAATATTTTTTTGAGTTGGCACACGTAAGTGTATTCCTTTTGTTCTTGTTTACATTCTTCATATTGCAGGTTTTAATATGTAATTCTGTTTAGCTAACACATGGCACACGACAATTGGCTATGAGGGAACGTTAAACAAATCTGAAAAAGAAAACCATGTTGATTACTGCCATATGTGTTTAGACAATTTCCTTATTTTTATGGGTGGATTTAGGCTAGCCTACTTTCAAACAAAGTAAAAATGTCTTATAAAATTGGATAACAATATATAGACTTTAAACAACTACTATGGTTTCATAGTTTCGCATAGACTGTGAGGTACAGTACCATGTGCAGTATAGTACTGGTCGGTAAATCTGACAATTTGATCTGAATTAATTGGGCACTGGGGCATGTCAACAGATTTCAACAAATATTTTTTAACCAAGTATTGAAATTTGGGACATTCTGAGACGTGATAAAGGAATAACACATGTACAGGGCTGCTTGAAAGCATGTGAACCCCTGGTGGAATTACAGGTTGTTTTAGTATTCAACAGATCTTTATTTAGTCAGAACAAGTCTTTTTTATCTGACATGACAAATTTATAGTTATCACTTCCATATGTTGGTTTGGAGGAAATCATGCATGTGGTGTGGTAGAAACACTAAATGAAAAAGGGATGAATGCAGGGGCAAAAATAAAAGAACCCCAAGTCGTATGGGTTAAATCAAGTAGGTAAAAAAAATCAGGGGGGTTAAATAACTGAAAAAGATAAATGAAAAAGGAATAAGGCGGGGTGTAAATAACTGGGTAACTGAACAATCAAAGGAGGGGTCCATAGGAAAGAGTTTGGGCGGGACTCTGATGGAGACAAGAAAGCTTTTGGTGTTAGCCAAGCAGGTGAATGCAAAACACACCAGTCAGGAGGAAAGGAGGAGGATAGTGAAAGCACATCAGTATGGGGAAGGCTGTACAATAAGTCCACTGTGAGACAAGTAATTGACAAATGTACAACATATAACATGACAGCAACTGGGCATACAAGTGGACACCCTTCCAAAATATCCCCAAGAGACACAAAAAAACATATTTAAGTAAATGCCAACCCGAACAGAACATCTGGAGATTTGGAGACCTCCCTTATGGCATCTCAGTTTACTGTGTATGTTTAACAATAAGAAGAACACAATCAAAATGGCATTCATGGGAGGGTTGCTAGGATGAAGTCAACTCAAAGTTCTGACTTGAATCCATTTGTGATGCGGTGGCAGTGTGACGGTTGCTCTGTGTGGCGCTGCGTGCCCTCTCCCTCTCTGGCGCTCCACCTTGATGATGTAATAACTGCCGGCAGGAGATGATGGCAGCAGTGCACCTCACAGACACACCCACCTCCTCATTACTAATTATGTTGTCTATTCAAGTTCCTTGTTTTAACCTGCACCTCATGGGTTATGTCATTTGATTTCAAGACTGTGTAGTGCAGTCTTTGGTTCTGCTTATTAGAAGTCAAGTAACTTTATTCTCTGTTTAGTTTTTTGCCTCTCCATTTGCGTACTCACTACCTTTGCACCTCAAAGGAATGACCTGGAGCAGGCAGTACCTCAGCCCTCAAACCTCGCTAAATTGGTTGAGTTCTGTCAGGAGGAGTGGGCAAAAATCCCCCCAAAAAGATGTCAAAGACTGATTAGTGGCTATAGATGACATTATAAGAGACTGGAGGTGCCACAAGCTATAGAATGTTGGTGTTCACATATTTTTGCATTATTTTGGGAAGTGGAAACTACAGTGGGGAGAACAAGTATTTGATACACTGCCGATTCTGCAGGTTTTCCCACTTACAAAGCATGTCTGTCATTTTTATCATAGGTACTCTTCAACTGTGAGTGACAGAATCTAAAACAAAAATCCAGAAAATCACATTGTATGATTTTTAAGTAAATAATTAGCATTTTATTGCATGACATAAGTATTTGATACAACATGAAAGCAGAACTTAATATTTGGTACAGAAACCTTTGTTTGCAATTATAGAGATCATACGTTTCCTGTAGTTCTTGACCAGGTTTGGACACACTGCAGCAGGGATTTATCCTCCTTCTTCCTCCAAACACGGTGAGTGGAGTTTAGACCAAAAAGCTCTATTTTTGTCTCATCAGACCACATGACCTTCTCCCATTCCTCCTCTGGATCATCCAGATGGTCATTGGCAAAATTCAGATGGGCCTGGACATGCGCTGGCATGAGCAGGGGGACCTTGCGTGCGCTGCAGGATTTTAATCCATGACGGCTTAGTGTGTTACTAATGGTTTTCATTTAGACTGTGGTCCCAGCTCTCTTCAGGTCATTGACCAGGTCCTGCCGGGTAGTTCGGGGCTGATCCCTCGCCTTCCTCATGATCATTGATGCCCCACGAGGTGAGATCTTGCATGGAGCCCCAGACAGAGGGAGATTGACTGTCATCTTGAACTTCTTCCATTTTCTAGTAATTGCCCCAACAGTTGTTGCCTTCTCACCAAGCCGCTTGCCTATTGTCCTGTAGCCCGAAAAAGTAAAACAGCCGCAGCCAAGCCTACATAATTTTCTATATATGCATGGTGTGCAGTACCAGTGCCTCAGCTTTTTAAAGTCACTGGAAGAACTGTTGATCTGGAGCTTTGTGGAAGGAAGCAGCCACACACAAACAAAAGCCATGCGCAATGCCAAGTGTTGGCTGGAGTGATGTAAAGTTTGCCGCCGTTGGACTCAAGAGACGTGGAAAAGCGTTTTTCTGGAGGCTTTTTCGAGGTTTGGCGGATGCCAGGTGAATGCTACCTGTCCGAATGTATGGTACCAGCTGTAAAGATAGGTGGGGGAGGAGTAATGGCCCGGGGCTGTTTTTCATGGTGTGGGCCAGGCCCCATCGGGCCTATAAGATTGTCACCTTGTTCCCTCTCTCAGGAAACAAAAGTTATATACATAATTTCAATAAATAACAAACAAAGGTTCCCTTTCCGTCACTTTGGGGACAATACACAATGCCAGGAGAGGGGGGATAATGACGTGAGGGGCAGAGACAACCTGCCCAAAAAAGAGTGGCCATAGGAACAAAACGCACCAATAAGCAAGGCTATCAGGCCATCCATCCCTCAAGCAGAAAGCACCAAATGTGCCAGGTTAAAGGCAGTGAAATAAAGGTGGAATAAAACCGCACAAAGGTGTATGGAAAATCTCAGCCACAGACATACCTTCAAAGAACACCATGGAGGCAGCCACTTCCCAAGTGGAGGGGCGTTCTTTGAAGTATTTAGTTGGGTTTTCATTTACTATAACGCCAAAAAATAACATTCAAGCTAATATCTTAATTAGCTGAAACAACCACGTAATAAAAATATTTAATAGAAGAAGTGGCTTTGTTTTGAGTAGTTTTGTTCAACCACATGATGGTTTTCTGTGTATGATTTGTGCTGGGAAACGTTGCTGTGATATCTCTTATGAACGTGATTGGGATTTCGGATTAAAAAGCCCTTTTCTGTACCGTCATACACGGCAGTCTTTGTAGAAACCTGGTTAGGATGTAGGTATGCCAAGGGCCTCTCCACTAGCACAGTAGTCTAAAGCATGACATTATAGTGTTGTAGGGTCACTTCCTGTGTTCAAGGGTGTCAGAGCCGAACTTACCCCATAAGACTCCAAATAGAGGTACATACAGGAGGTTTTTGATTCTTGTCAGATCACACACTAGGATTCTTCATATCAGGCAGGACTGATGCCTGCAAGATTAACAGGTTGTAAGTCAAAGAAGTGTTTCCTCCGATGAGCTGATTCTGTTAAATTTCTGTCTGATATACTGTAGCAGTGTGAAAACTGGCAGAACAGTTTAATCATGTCTAGAAGCAAACATTTCCAGATCTTTGAATCTCCATGTCCATTCTTTGAAATGATAAATGAAACCATGAATATATGTGTATGTATAGGTGGATATTGGTAAGGAAGATGTACATTTTTAACATTTAGATTCATCGTACTGTGTTAAATTAATGTATCATTCCTTTACTAATGTCCCTGGTGCATTGGTATTTTTTTGTTCACTCAACAGTTAAGAAATACTGGGGCATTATTGATTTTATATTTACCATGTACATAAGTCTGTGGGGAGTTAAATGTCTCTCTCTCTCTCTCTCTCTCTCTCTCTGTATGTATATATATATACACTCACCTAAAGGATTATTAGGAACACCATACTAATACTGTGTTCGACCCCCTTTTGCCTTCAGAACTGCCTTAATTCTACGTGGCATTGATTCAACAAGGTGCTGAAAGCATTCTTTAGAAATGTTGGCCCATATTGATAGGATAGCATCTTGCAGTAGATGGAGATTTGTGGGATGCACATCCAGGGCACCAAGCTCCCGTTCCACCACATCCCAAAGATGCTCTATTGGGTTGAGATCTGGTGACTGTGGGGGCCATTTCAGTACAGTGAACTCATTGTCATGTTAAAGAAACCAATTTGAAATGATTTGAGCTTTGTGACATGGTGCATTATCCTGCTGAAAGTAGTCATCAGAGGATGGGTACATGGTGGTCATAAAGGGATGGACATGGTCAGAAACAATGCTCAGGTAGGCCGTGGCATTTAAACGATGCCCAATTGGCACTAAGTGTGCTAAGAAAACATCCCCCACACCATTACACCACCACCACCAGCCTGCACAGTGGTAACAAGGCATGATGGATCCATGTTCTCATTCTGTTTACGCCAAATTCTGACTCTACCATCTGAATGTCTCAACAGAAATCGAGACTCATCAGACCAGGCATCATTCTTCCAGTCTTCAACTGTCCAATTTTGGGGAGCTCGTGCAAATTGTAGCCTCTTTTTCCTATTTGTAGTGGAGATTAGTGGTACCCGGTAGGGTCTTCTGCTGTTGTAGCCCATCCGCCTCAAGGTTGTGCGTGTTGTGGCTTCACAAATGCTTTGCTGCATACCTCGGTTGTAACGAGTGGTTATTTCAGTCAAAGTTGCTCTTCTATCAGCTTGAATCAGTCGACCCATTCTCCTCTGACCTCTAGCATCAACAAGGCATTTTTGCCCACAGGACTGCCGCATACTGGATGTTTTTCCCTTTTCACACCATTCTTTGTAAACCCTAGAAATGGTTGTGCGTGAAAATCCCAGTAACTGAGCAGAATGTGAAATACTCAGACTGGCCCGTCTGGCACCAACAACCATGCCAAGCTCAAAATTGCTTAAATCACCTTTCTTTCCCATTCTGACATTCAGTTTGGAGTTCAGGAGATTGTCTTGACCAGGACCACACCCCTAAATGCATTGAAGCAACTGCCATGTGATTGGTTGATTAGATAATTGCATTAATGAGAAATTGAACAGGCGTTCCTAATAATCCTTTAGGTGAGTGTATATATCACCCATTCTTGGGAATTGGGACAAATCATGTCCTGATATTTATTTTAAGGATTTGTACTGGTATGTATGAAATAAATATGATTTATTAAATGTTTTGGCCAGATATATATATTTTTTCAACTTATAGATGTGCCCTGTGTCAGAAAACACCCGTGTCCCTGATAAGAATTTACAACTTTAAACAATTAGAAAATGTGTTAAAAGCCTTCAAAATCTAAAACTAACAATATCTACTGATAACATAGGTGTAAAAATTGTATTATAATCATCTTTGTTTTAAAATATATTTTTTATGAAAATGTTAAATTTGTGTCCCAGATTTTTGTCAACTCAGATTTTGGGGAAAACTTAATTGAATAAAACATAAAAATGTTTAGCTGTATCCTTAGGACCCCTGTCTCACTTCCCGGTTTCAGAAAAAGCATAAATTCTGCTCAAGCACCGGTGAGCTTTCTATTTTTTTATAAATTAATTAAATAAATAATATTGCAATCAGGTGTGTCTCAACCATAACAGGTCAACTCTGAAGCCCAAAGCTAAATAGGTATTATGAATAAAAAATCTCTATTTTGATTAGCATTAAGAGCACTCTTAGCAACTTATAAAAATAAAATGGCTATTAATTTTTTCTTTATTAGCATTTTTTGCAGCTAAGGACTTTAATTTTGTCAACTCAGTCAGGCACATAAAAAGTAATTGTATAATGTAAAACATGAAGGAAATGTTTTAATGATTTTTGTTGTATTAAATAGAACATTTTGTCAACTCTGTAAGATGTCAACTCCATCAACTCTAATGGAGTTGACATCTACGCTGGTGAGTTGACATAACTCTCAGTTCTCTTTAATAATTTAATAATGTGTTTGAAATTAGTACTTTATCTTCAATTAAGTTATTTAAATATCATTACTGCATTAATCAACTGTTTTAATGCATGTATGACTAAGAAGGCTAGTTACATTTGTATTTTTCAGATACAAATGGTTAAATACAATCTCTCATTAGAGGTGAAGAGGGACAGAAACAGTATCAGATAAAGAGAAGGGAGAGGATAAATAATCAGCCAGACTAAAAGGCAGAAGAACTACAAAGGGAGAGAGAAAGATGGAGAAAAATGGTTGCGGAAGGGGGAAATAAAATAAGCAGCAGACATGACTGAGCAGACAAGGAAATTAAAGAGGAGGACATGGAGAAGTTCTCAGAAGAAGTAAAGAAAGTGTAAAGAAGACTTTCACACCAGGTAGTCCATTAGATGAGCCAGGTGTTAGCTGACTGTCCCTTGCAGGAGAGAGGACCAGGAAAAGACAAGAAAAGGCACTTAAGAGAAATAGTCTTTAAAAAACAAGCTGCTGGGTTGAAGAGAGAGGGATAGTCTTAGAAAAATAAGCAAAGCATGCATCCAAATGTCTTGAACTCTCCACAAAACATGACTGAGAAAATTATTATCTTAAGTGACTTGAGAAATCCCTCAATTATGACCATGCTCCAAGATCCAACAGTTTGGAATATCTTCCAAATCCCTAAACGGAAAACAAAGGCAAATCTGAAATAATCAGAAAGATTAATGTTTGAAATGGCTTTCTTGTGTGCTTCCAGGTTTTTTTTATGTTGTGTCCTATTTTGTGTTTTATATGACATCAACTCCGTCAGTTGTCTGTCAACTCAGTCAGATGGAGTTTTTCAGTTATATTCATTAAATATATGTTCGGAATGATTTATAAAATGAGTTTAGGTCTATAAAATGTTTCAATAGTAAACCTAATTTGTGTTATTTGTGTTGTAAATTATATGATATTAATCTTAAAGACAAATTACATTATCAACTAAAATTCTAAGTATGAAATAAAAATATAAAAGGATAAATAAAAAAATAAAAAAATTTAAATTATTATTCAGCTAATTAAATAATCTATTTAATACAACAAAAATCATTAAAACATTTACTTCATTTTTACATTATACAATTACTTTTTATGTGCCTGGCGGAGTTGACAAAATTCAAGTCCTTAGCTGCAAAACATGCTAATAAAGAAAAAGTAATCATTGGGAGATTACAATGTTTAATAGCCAAGACTTTGATCTTATAAAATATATTTTCCCAGCATAATGAAGAGTAAAACATAAAATTTAAAAAAATGTTGTCCCAATTCTGAAGAATGGGTGATATATCACCCATATATACACACACACACACACACACACATCAGATATATATGTATGCATGTGTCTGTGTATATATGTCAGATATATATGTATGTAGTATGCCTATAATAGTTATATGTATATAATATAAACTGAGCACGCGCTGAATTGTGAGGGTTCGGGAAACGCCATCTTTAAACCCCAGAAGAGAAACCACCATTGAACGCCGGGGATCAACGACGTAGTCAGTGCCCGAGTCGGGTTTAAATTCTGCGGGCATCATCTGCTTATTGGCCGGAGGAAAAAATATATCTAATCAACGAATTGAAGGAATTGTAAGATCGCAACTAAACCACAATCCATGCTCTTGAATTTGTCATTTTAGAAAAGCTATAGACGGAAACAACAATAGACTGAAGACAACGAACGAGCAATCAAGGCGTTGTTATTGAGCTAGTGGTGGCGCTAACATTAGCTAGCTAGCTAGCTGTTTTCCATAGCTTACTTATTAGCTAGCTAAGTTACCCTGCTTTGAAGGCGCAGTGACATTCAGACAGCGTTGTTTTTGCGATACTTCGTATCTTCCCTTTGTTGCCACTTGCTCGGCTTGAGTTGGATTCGACTGCGTGACTGCAGTTGTTGGCAAGTCCCGACACCACCCTCCCCAGCGACTCAGCCGGAGATGCGTGGAAGATGTCGGTTTCGGGGCTGAAGGCCGAACTGAAGTTTCTGGAGTCCATTTTTGATCCAAACCACGAACGCTTCAGAATCATTGACTGGAAACCTGATGAGCTAAGCTGTCAATTTAACGTCACGGGAGAAAAACTGTTGATTATCCATTGCAACATTACGGTAAGCAGTTAAACAAGGCGATGTAGCTGGTTGGCTACTACTGTACTGTAGCTAACAACTCGTAGTTTAGAACCGAACGGGAGAATTGCTCGGAACATGCTTTTCTATTTTAGCTGGTGGAGCAAAGACAGTCGGGTGGACCATCAGTTAGCTAGATTTCTACTGAAGTTAGCCTGACCAGGTACTGTACTGTACCTAGCTATATATGTTTGGTAGCTGGTATCTTCTATGATGCGGCAGAACTGACACTACGGTAGTATTAGATAACAGTGCAATGTTGTCACTCTTTCTTGTAATGTTTCCATGTTCGCTGGTGCGGTGGAACAACAAACTGTAGCTACTTCTCAAACACGTTGACAACACTAACTAGTAAATTACTTAGACCGCTACCTAAACAAGGATACCCTAATATGTCTGTTTAGCCATATATGACACTAATGTTATTCTGAAAACGATTATGCTAGGATAGGCATGGTCTCTGCGTCACTGATGAAAATGGGTAGCGTAGTTGGCTACACTTCCGCATTTGCTAATGTCAGTTGAGAGGAAAAGTTTGTTTTATTGTCAATGTTAGCTAGCTAATGTTTTGTGTGTTGTACAGTAATTGCATGCTTGTGTGACTTCATGGCCATGATCAACGCAATAAAATCACGTGCTGGATCCTGATCTTGCCATCAGATTTCACTGATAGTTGCGAGGGGATTTATTTTGTGTTTTGAACCCACTATATCCTTCTATTGCTCTTCATTTGAATTAACTACGTTTATTACAGAAATTTTAACGACAGTTAGCTGATCTTGTTGCAAAACTATCTACGGTAGAAAATTAGGCTTATCTTTTTTTTGACCACCTTCTCAACTCCAATAATTCCACTAATGTATACCATGCACAACTTGGAAGCTATAGGTTTTACTATTGTTTGGAAAATTTTGTGACTTTATTGTAAACTGCCATATAGCCTACCAATTGGAGCATAGTAAAAAATAAATAATAATCTGGCTTCCTCTTGAAGCTAAGCAGGGTCAGTCCTTGGATGGCAGAACATATGCTGCTAGATATGTTATTGGCTAGCTTCCCTCGGGTCTTAAGATCAGATCCCTATGCCTCAGAGGGGGAAGATGACATTGCCCTGCATAGGGTGCCAGATTTCAGATGGGATGTTAAATGTCCTGACTCTCTTGTCACTATAGATCCCAGGGCCTTTACTGTAAGTACAAGGGTGTCCTGGCTGCATGTCCCATTTGGCCCTCAAATCATCATGGCTAATCATCCTCAGCTTCCAACTGGCATATTATTCCCCTCTCCTCCATGTAACTAAACTGCAGAACTGGCTAATAAAGGTAATTTCAATTGAAGGATCCTGGTTGCAAGAAGAGAACTGGTCATTAAAATCCTCTCCTCTGTGCTCAGGTTCTGGTTCAGAGATATTCAGGTTATCAGGAAATAATAGCTTGCTGGCAGCAGGATTGAAAAGCGAAAGTATCACTTTGTGGTCTGCCAGCTCAGTTGTTCAAGTTCTTTATTACATCAATACTGCAGTCAGTGCAAACCATAATAAATGAGAGCAACAAAATAATAGCAATGTGACTACAAAATACATGTAATCAATTTCATGTGTTCTTAAAGTGACTTGTTAATCAATTACAATACAAATGGGATTGCTCAGTTCTAGTTAATTTGTTTTGGGTGAATACTGCTAGTTTGTATCGTCTGATTCACTTGCAATTGTTTCACAAGCATACTGATTTGATTCAGTATCATTACTTGTGCTAATGAGTTTAAATAAGGCTTGTGTAATGGCTACCATCACCCAACACATGTTCCGTTTCTTTTCAATGTTATTGTTTCAAACAATGTTGTCGTATTTCTCCGGCTCATAACTGTGACTGTCTTTATGTCTTTCATTGCACTTGAACCCTGTGCATTACAGGAGTCTTATCCCTCCACACCTCCAATCTGGTTCGTGGAGTCTGATGACCCAAGTCTGACACAAGTGTTGGAGCGTCTGGAGGAGGTCAGAAAAGGCAGCACCCTGGTAAGATCTCAGTCCCCCGGTACTGACTAGGCCTAAAAACAGTGGTTGGTGGAGAGCTTCTCATGAACATGTAGCTTATTTCATTAGGTGCTACTTCCTGATTAGTTTGAAAGTATGTAGCGCATTCATCATGAGATGGTTACTTCACTGACTACGACTGGATTGTGGAGTTTTCTCTCCTTGCTTTCAGCCAAGTTAGTGCTCTATAGAAGATATGAAAGGCATCTAGTTCATTTAGGTTAATAAACTGGTTGTACTGCTAATGACAGCTAGGCCTAAAAAGACATCTGATGCAAGCTGGTACTGTTACAACCGACACTATGAAATGGGCCAGGGCAATGTTTTAAAGCACTGCTGAAATGAGACCATGAACATACTTTTCCCTGCTAACCTTTATTTTTTACCCACAATGTTACCTTTTCTATTCTGAAATAATGCATGGAAAAACAAAATGTCCACGTTGGTCTTTCGAAGATTGGTTGTAGAAGTAGGCAGGATAAGGCACTTTGGCTATTGAAGAAAATGGCAACCGATGAACATTGACTGCTGATGTTCTTTGTGTGAATTCAAGACATGGAAGAGGCTGTTTGCCATTGCCCTTCCAGTTATAAATGGTCATTTTAGAAGGCATTTATGTTGCCATTCCTTTATAGACTTCAGGCCCTGGTGATTCAGAATGATGGAGGCAGTAAATTTAAAAACCCACTTCGGGTTTCTCTAGGACTTAATGACCTATAGGTCAAATGTTCCTCCACTTCAGTCAAGCCCTGTGTTCTATTTATCCATTGTGGACCAGTAGTGCACAGATGGAGTGTCACTGGATCATTTGATGTAGCAGCCACCAGTATAACTATTCAGTTCATTTATGATTTGTGACCATTCATGCCAGATTGCAGGAGTTTCATGTGTTCTTCAGAGTGCTTCAGCTTCTTCTGGACCTCTCCCTCCTTCTCGCTCTCTCTCGCTCTCTCTCGCTCTCTCTCTCTCTCTCTGTGCCATACACCCCCCCCCCCCCCACATCCCTGTTTAATGTTTTAGTAACTTCTGTCTATTTGGCGTTGTAGTTTTATTATGGCCTGGTTAATGCTATTGGTAAAGGGGTCCGGGATGTGAGTTGAATGTGAAAAAATAGGGTGCCCTGCATTGCCCCCGCTAGCCTACTGCCAGGTTAGAGAATGAATGGGCCAAGCTGTACCTCAGCAGGGGATCCTCTGTGTATTGTGATCACACAGATCTGGCCTGCTGAGCCAAGCTCCATCAAAAGCAGCCAGATAATTGTGGTGTTAAATCATCTTTTGACTCCCCCTTTCAGCCCTTTGATCTGCTATAGAAATGCTTTGGAAGAAAGCTTGAAATATGTAAACTGAATTGTGACTGTATTTTTCAATGATATCTTTGAGATGAAGATTAGCCTACAATTTAAGATGTTGTTTAGCGTATAGCAAATGTCAATAAGGCAATGAATCTATCTATATGACAGTAGTGATTAAAACCTTCATGTTTATGCAATACCAAATAAGCAAGTTGTCATCACATTTCTACCAAGGTGTAATTCCACATATGTTTTGTTGTTGGGTTATTAGAGAGTGAACTGACTACTAGGCAATTTCATCCTGGTGTGAGATGACTGATTTAGTTCAGGACTGCACTCCACTCTGCTGCAGGACCGATTCTCGGCCTGTCTCCTCTGGCCTTAGTCCAAGCTCTTATCTGACATGTTTATCAATGTTTTGAAGTCAACTATGACCAAATGTTGCTCTATGGTTATTAGGAACTTAAGCAATACAAGTGTTTTTCAGGGAATTCCAAAGCTAAAGAACCTTTTCATGTGAATATTGAGATTCATTTGGAGGTCATGGCTGTCGTGCAAAGCGGCTTTCTGAATGTGGTTTATCTACTTTCTGTTGGTAGCTACATTCATTTTCAGTTTGTGTCCCAGCTGTAGCCTCTTCATAACTGGTTGTGTCACATGACAGAGAAGTGACACTGTACCTTTCATGTTGTATCTTTGCGTGCATTCTGCGGTGAAAGCGGCTGGAACATGTTTGTGTCCTATTATCTGTTGCTGCTCATCTGCTCCTTGCCTGACTGTTCTCTGTAACTCTCTAGCTGGTGTTGCTCCTCTATCCCTCCCAGCTCCTGCAACAGCTGAAGCGGCTCATCTGTGACCTGTGTCGGCTCTACAACCTGCCCCAGCACCCTGATGTGGAGATGCTGGACCAGCCCCTACCCGCCGGCCCGGTAGGACAAGACCGGAAGGTAATGTGCTCTCAATCTGTGGATTTTTTCTTCTCTTCAAGACCATGTTCTTTTATCCACCTAATGTAAGATTTGGGCCTAATCCCTTTCATTTTTTTTGTCAAAAGGACCAAAATAATTGAAGATATTTTGTTAATGGAAAGGTTTAAAAACCAATGTGAAGAACTTAAAGGGTGACTTGGGGCATAAAAAAGAATGGGCAAACTTTGCCTCTTTCTGAAATTGACAACAGACAAGGGGTGTGTCTTCGAAGGCAATTAAGTACCCCTCCACATACTGCTGTAGCACCAGAGTAGGTCTGTATTTTTATACATCTGTCCCAATTCTGTTGAATCTATTACTGAAGATATAGAAGTGTTGGAAAGACATTTAAGATGGGTGAAGGGGGAGTTAAAGGTAGACAAATAACACTCATTACTAAGCTTGATAAAGTGCATTTATAGTCCGTTCAATCATCCAATAGCATATGTTTTATTTGTGTCATATAGTGAGAGTTAAAGGGATGACAGTAGTGTTGACTTGGGTAGGGGTTCATGCTGTGTTACCCATTAGACTAACCCCAAAATACAGCAGCTTGTTAATAAGCTGACATTGTTGTAATGCCTACTCTGATTTGGACCCTTATGGGCTGGTAGTTTAAACGGATGCATGAAACATCAGTTATGATTGACACCCATCGTTGATGGTGACGACATCACAGTAAAACTAGATTTGTTTTCACTGTGCCGGAGAATGGCAGTGTACATTAATGTAGCACAGAAAGCAAACTGCAGGGCTTTTTCATTTTTTTTATACAAAAGCAATAACAATCGGATGAAACAGACTCATCTATAACATTGATTATATCACTGAAAAACGAGCACTGGTTTAGGTTGAAAGTGAATAGCTGTAGGCATTAACTATTCCAAGGCTCAAACCGTGAAAACAGGCTTGACATCTTTTAATGAAAGTTATTTTTCTATGAATTATTTTGGAGACCGCTCAACATCATAGTTCAGTCAACTAAATAGGGTTAGTTCTAATTTTAGAACTTTTCTTCAAATATCAATGGATCTACGGGGTGTTTCTATGCTACCCAGATGCAGGGCTAAACGATTGGCCAAGTCTAAATGTATCTGAGTGTGTGATGTTAGCAATGACCCTGATCTTATCTGTTGTTTCTTTAGCATGGGGTCACAGACGAGGTCACTTCTGAGGAAGAGGAAGAAGAAGAAATGGGAGAGGTCCTAATCCTTTTTCTTACATTTCATTTACAGTGCCTTACGCTACAGATATTAGCTGAACCATGCTGAGGTTGACATTAACAAACTAGTCACATTGTCAGTCACAAACGTTTAGATGTTGTATTTCATACAGTGTTGTTTGTACTGTTTTTCTCATATCCATGAGGAAAACAACTTCTTAGTCTGTTTTGTCATTGTACCAGCAGGACATAGAAGACCTGGACCACTATGAGATGAAAGAGGAAGAGCCAGTGGATGGGAAGAAGTCTGAAGATGACGGCATTGAGAAGGAGAACCTGGCCATTCTGGAGAAGATCCGTAAGAACCAGAGACAGGACCACTTGAACGTAAGTGCTCATTCGGTAAGGTGACTTTTCATACATTTTGGGGGGGGGGGGGGTCAATAGGGAAGTCATACTGGGACAATAGAATCAATGTGCATGCATCCATCCAACTGTTTACTGGACCCCTTGTCATATTGGGATGGAGTCAAATGTTCATGCATCCAACCAACTTCTCAGGTGGTTTTGCATTGATACATTTGCCATTTGTTCGCTGTTTGTTTTAGTCACCATGCAGTGCATCCAGGTTATGCTGTTTAGGGTTCCAATTTCAAACAAGGACACATAATCAACATTGATTGCATAGAAGACCTTGATTGTTACTTTTTCGAAATCATATTATGTAACATTTAAACAAAGATTTACCAACACTTTTTTTAATTGCTGCAGTTATATACAATATCACTAGACTGCTGTTCTAAGTGAAACACTGAACTTGTCTGTGTGGTCCCAAGGCAGACCAGTTTGCACTATGGTTTCATGACGTTTCTGTACGCTTTGTTGTTTGGCAGAGCTGCTGGAAGAGGGGTTTAGAGAGGGTCTCTGGGGCATGGAGCTGATTCTGCTTACATCCTTATCATCGTCTACAGCTAGACTTAATCCTCATCTCCACTTCTCCAGGGGCTTCAAGTGCTTAGTTGTTGCCGGTCCCTCTACTCCTCTTATGGGTTTTTCATGGCCACAGGCGCCAGAGCCATGCTTCTACGACCAGCCTCATTAGATACTAGTCAGACTAGAACTAGAGCTGGCATTAGCAGCAGTGGTTGAGTATTCCTTGCAGTTGTAGGCGTGGTCCTGTTACAAGGACGCCGATGACAATGAGTACAGTAGTACATCAATAGATCATAAGTGGAACACAAGATACAGTCAAGCCGAGTGACTGAATACACCTTGCTAAATAGCGTAGTGGTTAGAGAAGCGGGCTTGTGAACGATAGGTCCCGAGTTCGTATTTCGTCGCAGGGGATGCGGTGTGACCTATGAATTATTCTGTGTAGATGAAAACTACGCTGGCTAAAACCATTAGTATCTACATTATGGTAAGCCTGTAATAACTGTTTACGGTTATATTGCAACTGTTTCTGGTGGATTTTTGAAGTATGCATCCGTGCATGCGTTTTGGGTCAGGATAGACAAATACGTTTGCTGTCTACAACATACATTAGTTACGTTATAGTAAGCCTTAAATTAAACCGTATACGGTTATATTGCGACCATTTCTGGCATGGAAAAGGTCATCTTCGATCTTGCTAGCAATCGCTCAATTCTTAGAATTATTCCTAGGAAGTTAGTAGATATTAGTAAGCCTATTACTGGCTAATACGCTGTTAAAACAGCCAGTGGCAAAAGCAATACATACACACTATGGTGGAGATAAAGTTTATAAGCAACGTTAGTCAGTGTAACACAATCCTCAGTGGAGTCTAGCGATTGCTGAAAAGTGTAATGCCGTGGCGTAGTTGTTAAAGACCGGTCTTCCACATGAGAGGCACTAAGTTCGAATCTACTGAGAACAATGACATTTCTGGGTAGATTCCACGATTCTCTTGTCTTTTTACTTGATGAAATGGTTAGTTATCGTCGCCTTTATTGATAGTTATTGAATTAATGTCATTCACGAATGAAAGAAAAAAGTATGTGGTTTTGCCATGAAAGAAGATAGACGCTTTTTGTGGTGGAGGTAAACTTAGTAAGAAACGTTAGTCAGTTTAACTGTGTCAATGTCATTCATGAATGGCCAATTAACTATTAAAACGGCCAGTGGCAAAAGAGGATTTGTTCGGGATATACAGATGCCAGGTGTCATTATAGACGAGAGGCTGTACTGACACCCAACAAATGCACAGCTCTGTGATGTAGTGGTTAATGACTCAGCCTTTCACGAGGGTGATCCGGGTTCGAATTTCGATTTTCACTTTCCATTGGGGGCCGGCTGAACTGGGCTTGTCTGGTTTCGTGTTTAAATGTATAAATCTCCTGGTAAATAAGACAACTCAGTCCAGCCCCCTGCCTCACCAGGAGTGTAGCTGCACGTCCTAGAGTAGGGGCTCCTTAAGGGGATATACCAAGATACACAGCTGGACATTGCTTTATCAATTAAGAAACACCAGCTCATATTTCTATTTTGCCATGTTTTATTGGATAAAATGTTTTGTTGTGGAAATTTATATAAATTAATAAGAGAAGTCTGAATTCCAAAATGTTACCTTTATTAATTCAGCATATTAGAATAGATTACATTTTATTGTCATTGAACAGTATGAATACAGTACAATGAAATGCAGTTAGCAACTAACCAGAAGTGCAAATAGAAGAGGGCAGAAAATGTACAAGTACTATGTATAATGTAAGTGGGAAATGAATAGTGGTGTGATGAGGCAAAAGCAAATATATAAAGAATGCAACCATCACAATCAGATGTTACTGGTTACTTGTTCACTAGAAGTCCCTCCGTTTCCAGGGAGCCACTCCCCTTCCCAGGGCAGTAAGTGTCCCTTGTCAATTATCCCTTCAAGACAGTCAGGCTGCATACTTGCATCTTCAAAGAACAGATAGGCAACAAACAACCTTGCATCTTCACTGAATAGTGAAAAGCCCTGAACCCAGGTCATTCGTAGGTCATCACACATTAACAGAGGCCTGTAAACTCAGTTCCTCAACTGTATAAACAGAGGCCTGTTAACTCAGTCCCTCAACTGTATAAACAGAGGCTTATTAATCGCCTGCTCAAGTTTACTACTCTGCAGTCTTCTTTATTCTGGGGCCAAAAAAATCTTCCAGAACAGGCTGTTTGGGCCCTTTGAGCAGTTGGTTTTCTCTGCCTTACCCTTCATCATCCTGACAATCTCTCTCCTTATTATCCCCAGTCTATTGAATGTGCTGTAGACGTGGGCGTCAGTGTATTACCCTGCGTGCTGTGTGTTGCAGGGCGCCGTGTCGGGTTCAGTGCAGGCCTCCGACCGCCTCATGAAGGAGCTCCGGGAGATCTACCGGTCCCAGAGTTATAAGACCGGTAAGTCCTTCACTGTAGCGGAGCCGCACCGTTCCCAGATTACAAACCTCTATTGTTTGCTTTTGATTCAGCAGGCTCACTTATCAGATGACACTTTCTTCCAGGTATCTATTCAGTGGAGCTGGTCAATGACAGCCTGTATGAATGGCATGTCAAGCTGAGGACGTAAGTAACTGAATTGTGGGGGTGTGGACTAAAGTCTGGTGAAGTCTGGAAGAGCATGAATTCACATGAGTCTTCTAAGGCTTTGACCTCAGGGATATAATGCCTCGCAGATTAACAGTGCTCACCACTGTGTTTCTGCTCCAGGACTAATTCCCATAAGAGGTGAATATACTGTATCATTTTAGCATTTAACAATGTATTGGATGGCCACTTTTTGGTTGACAGGGTAGATCCAGACAGTCCCTTACACAGCGACCTGCAGGTTTTAAAGGAAAAGGAGGGAATGGATTACATTCTGCTCAACTTTTCATATAAAGTAAGTACATATGATGATGGTAGAAAGCAAAGAATTTCTTATCCATCATTTGTGGAAGTTTAAATGTGCCCCCCCCCCCCTTCCACCCACCACCTGCAGGATAATTTCCCCTTTGATCCTCCATTTGTGCGCGTGGTTTCCCCCGTGCTGTCTGGAGGGTGAGTAGTTCGGTTGGATGGTTTTGTTTTTCTGCTGTGTTGTTACTGTGTCCACGTTGCTCTCCTTGTGGAACTATAAAGGAGTAGTAGTCTCCGGACATTTACTGTAAACCGCTGAATGTCAGAAGCTTTTTTGTTTTCTATCTTCGTACTCTTAATATTTCCTGTCACTTGCTTTCTTTCAAAGTTATGTTCTGGGTGGGGGTGCCCTGTGCATGGAACTCCTCACAAAACAGGTAGGTTTTACCCACCTGAATGTCAGTTCAAAACATGTGTGTTTGTTTAACAGGAAGGGTAAATGCCTGTCACTGACACATTGCCTCTTGTTTGCAGGGCTGGAGCAGTGCCTATTCCATAGAGTCTGTCATCATGCAGATCAATGCCACTTTAGTCAAAGGCAAAGCCAGAGTCCAGTTTGGAGCCAATAAGGTGAGCTTTGTTTGTCCAGGGGAGCAGAGGTTTAATATGGATGTGGAATTTGCAGAAGTCTCATACTTAAGTAAAAAGACATCAATACAATTTCACAATTTATTACTTCCCAATGGGTGTGATAGGCCTTTCTATATCTGAAAATACTCTCAATAAAAAGGGTGGTCTGTTTGACCCTGTTCTTATATAGATAGAGGGTTGAGCTCCCTGCTCTGTGGCCAACTAAAGCCCACAGCACTTAATTTAAACAGGATGATGTTTTGTTTTGCCCCCTGGGACAGTGATGATGCTGATCTCCTAATGCAGGATCTTCAGAATCAGAGTCCACTTCATGCTGTCACTTCACACACATTCACTCAGTCTGCAGACTAATCTGTCTCTGGGCACCCAGTAAAATGTTTGGCTGACCAACAAGGCTGGGATAGTTACAGGTGAACTACAGTGTCAGGGACAACCACTTAAGAATAGCCCAGCTCACGCCACCTTAGTGTTTCCCTACCAGTGACTTGTAAAGTTGTGATTAATTACTACCTGTGGTTTAGACAATGTAGCATTAAGCTGGTATGGCAAAACTATTCCCAGAGGGAAGGTAGTACGCAGCCGGATTCTGCTTAGTTCAAATGTACTTCTAAGTTATGATGTGGTTTTTGGCCATTGTCTTCCCAATATTAATGAATTATTAAAATGCCCCAAACTGTTCATGTTTTACATCAGCAGTGAATGAATGGAGTGTGTTTTTGTTTCAGAACCAATACAATCTCGCCAGAGCACAGCAATCGTACAAATCTCTGGTTCAGATCCATGAGAAGAATGGTGAGTTACCATGTCCCTTTATGCAACTGTGTCATATTTGACCTTGTGTACTGAGATTACATTCCTCCATAAGTATAGCAGTCAGGTTCTGGAAATATGAATTACTATCAAGTATAAATATACTTTCATGTCAGGTTTGCAAATAATTGGATGGAGATCAAATACTTGCTAATATTTGACAGGACAAAAGTGGAGTGTTTGTCTGACTACATTTTCTTGTCTGGTCCTAGGTTGGTACACCCCCCCTAAGGAGGATGGGTAAGAGCAGCCTCTCCTTGTCTGCACAGGGACCACGTCTCTTAGGGACCCCCCCAAGCTTTTCTTTACCCCTCTAACTGGAATTGTTTTCATTGGGAGTTTAACACCCAACCAGTTCCACTCATTCTGTGACCATAAGAACCAACCAATGGGTAAAACCCCCTAACTGATCAACGACCTCATCCAATGCTTAATAGGGGATCCCCTGCCCTCTCACTATTAAGACATAGCTCCCTTGGTTTTTTTCCTTTGTTATAATATCGCCTGTAATTCCTTAAACATTGAATGGATTTTGTGCAACTCTCTTACTTACAGTTGGCAAGTGAAGAGGTTATTTAGTCCCTGTGATTTGGGGTTAAGGTTGAGGCATGGCTTTTGCTAGCAACTGAGGCTGCCTTTGTCTGGTGGTGTCAGAAGTGGCCAGTCATGGTAGTACACTGACAATGTTTCTAGCCCTGGTCAAATATGTTGCCATGCGATAATAAAAAACAGACATTTCAGTTGCTGGCGTGATAGCTGGCCACGTTTTCTTCTAGCCTGAAATGAACTAGCCATATGCTAGCAGGCTAGCTTAATTCCTGGGTGTGTCGCTAGACTGGGACTGAGATCCTTTGGCCACAGACAGGAACAGAACGGCGTTTCCTGTGGCACAGCGGAGGCAGGGATGGACAGTTCAACACTGGTGGAGGTAGACGCTCCACCACTCCCCACGGACAGCCTCTGACATGTCTATGCTTGTTTCTGTATAATGCCAAGATTCCTCCTGGCATAATCTCCTCCTGAGGCTAGTGTCCCTCAACACGCCTGGTTTGCAAAAGCCAAAGGCCTTGGACTGAGAGATACCGGGCTGTAGAGACTCCTCACCAGGGTGGGACTGGGACAGCTTAATGGAGGATATCCTGTTGAGCACAAGAGTTGGAGGCCACCTCCAACACCACCAACCCCCAATCTCCTCTCAGGCTGCTTTCGGAGTGTTTGGCTTCTCTCATCAGCATTCTGAAATATGACCAGGCTTTAGCAAAGGCAAGTTGGATTTAATCACTGTAATGTAGTTGAATTTAATGCCACATGTAAAACTTGTAAAGTTGTATTTCTGATGAATGGTTTTTAATATAAATCTGTGTGAGTTTTGGGAATTTGTTGAGACTGCATTAGTATACCCCTGGCTATAGCAGGGACATCTCAAGATTTTTTTCCGAAATCTAGAATAACAACACATTTGCTTCATTGATACTCCAGCAGAACTAAAAAAGGAACATCCTTAAACCATGTTTTTATGTAAAAAAAAACAAAATAAGACTACTACTGTGCTTTAATTTTTTTGGTTTTTCTGTATGAATTTAAATACCTTTGTGGTTTCATCATATGTAAAAAATTTACTCACCATTCCAGCAACACCTCAGTGGTCCTGTTTTGGCATTCCAGATCCACTGACCGAAAACCCCCGTGGCCAACTCCGTTAGCGTTTCAGTCATTTTAAACCCCTATACAGTGCCGACCCCTGCTAAATATCAGTCAGTGTGTCCACACAGCGCATGGCTGCAGTGGATTAGACTACAGATCACTCAAGAGGAACACTTCTTAGTTTCGGAAGAAGTTGCCCTCCCCTTCTGGTACCTTGTTTTGTATTTGATTAATAACCTATGACCTGACCTCCATACGACCTAGGGCACCTGCAATGGGAGGAGCTTTATGGTCTGTAACGCCCAACCATTCTCAGCAGTACCGTACCTGGCTCATGCCCAGTTTTCGATACGATTTGAACGATATGCAGAATACTGTGTTGTGTTATTGTGGATATCTTAAAGGGTGTTTTGTGTGGGTGTTATCCACGTTGTTAGCATTCTGTCATCCCCAAAAACAGCATAGGAACAGTCTTGTTCCTCGTAAATATTCTGCTTTATAGTTCAATGCTGTAGGTTAGCCCAAAACTCTTAACATGACATCCAGAAGTGTTCCTCATGTGAATCTGTGCAATAACGGGCATATAACATAAGTTCCATATACCCTGTTTTTTTGTTATACCAGCCTCCTGCATACCCAAATGCATCGCAATTTCCAAAATGGCTGCAAAATACTTATTGACCAAGCTTAATTTAGAGGACTGTTAGCAACAAAATTTGTTAATGCTTACCAAATGCTCCAAAATATGAATACTTCAAAATATGACTGCTACACATGGATATGTATGATGACATGGATGTTACTTTCCCCTATGCCCCCCCCCCCCCCATCCCAGATAGAACCTCCCTCTCCTCCTGTGTCACTGGAGATGCAAATTCAGGAATATATGCTGCAGACACGGCTTTACAAGGGAAACGTCACAAAATACAGAACATTTTCTTCCATTGATTACTCGTGTACTTCCCAGTTGGTTTCTACTCATAGGTTACAGTGACCATTGCTTTGAAGTTTTGGCTGTTGGACACTTTCTATGTTTCACCTGCCTGAATATCTCTAGCTAGTTATTAAGACTAGTGGTTGGCGAAGTGGATTGATGATGTCGCATAGTGCCATGTTACACCATGTGCTGGCATGGACAGGATGGAAACAAAAGCTGTGCCATTCTCAGAAACCCGTCTCACTGCCCTTGTTAAGCAAATCATGTATTACTAGGATCTAAATGAATACATACTTTGATACCTGAGGTTTGTTTGATCTAATACATTTTGTCATACTCAGATGGTTTTGGGTAATCAAGTATGTGGAGCATGTGATATCCCAGTAACTTTGAGACCAAATATATTATATATCGAAGTGTCTCTTGAAATTCCTAAGGGTCTATGCATATTCACAAGGCTACTATAGCATCTCACTCTAGTGAATACACTGGCAACTGATGTCCATTCCACTCATTGGGAAGTACAAAAACATATTCCAATAATGTATTTGATGTATTTACCAATTCAAAGAGAGTAATAGGCGGGTGTAGGATTGACAGTCTGCCATTCTGATCTGAACCAACCCCATTTTGAAAGTGTATACACAAGCATTTCCTCAGTAGGCCTTCAGCTCTCACTGGTCAAATCTGAACCATGATATTAGAAATCAAGAGGTGATGGTCTATGGCTGCAAATATAGATGCAGTGTTTTATGCTTCAAATCACAGATTGGGCACATCCTTAACTGCATGTAGCTCATAATCATGTATATTAAGATATTTTAAAGCAACACCATAGTAGTTCTCTATTAGTTTGAACATTAAATGTATTTCAGTATGTCTTAAATGTATGCCTGTGGGTTTATGTAGCATCTTCATCTTGTAATGCAGTCAACTCCATTTTAATTTGTCACGTTATTACCGTTTTAAAAATTGCAAATTTGGCAAAATATGGCAACTTGGAAGTTACCGACCGTGGCCCAGAAATAATCCTCCATTGTGTATAGTTAAGATTTGTACATAAAGTCACCAGGAAGGAGACAAAATAATCCTACAAGGCACTTTGCTGTTTTCTGAGTGGTTTGAGTCAGCCATTAAATGTTTTCAAGTGCGTCTTCGGTAACAATGGCTTTGGGTAACAGCTCTGACATTTAACATTTAATGTACAAAGTTTTAAACTATGAATATAGCCGTAAAATGGCTTTATTAAACAGGCAGGGTAGTTGTAATCCAGGAAATCTTTTCATCCCGTAACTCTTGTGTTAGTTGTGGACAACCTTCACTCTGTAATGACTAGGGTGTAGACAAGACAGTACAGGTTTGTTGGGTTGGATCATTTCATTTTGTTCACGCAGGTTGGTAGAGGTTCCTTTGTAAAGCCCATATCTAGTGTGTTTCTAAAGGATAACACTCCAACACTGTGCTGTTTAAAATATACACTCCCAAATGTATTTTTCTCAAATTAAATAGGAAAACAAATTATGTACTATTCTTTCTACCCCGGAGCAAGACCATGACTTTACGGTTTTGAACACCGTCATCAAATGGGCCTTTTCTGTTTAAGGCCCAATGTCTGTAATTTAATGTCAATTGTGCAGTGAATTACAGCTTATTTTACACAGATCCAAACCAAGTTGTCTGACTAACAACCTAGTACTTTGGGACATTTTGGTTTAAGACCTGAAACTAATTATGGGTTCCTTTTTATAGCCTCATTTTGTGGTGGGCGGATTATAAAGTCATGCACTGTTAGCATGCTTTGGTTTTATTTTTATTTTTTTCATTGGAAGGGTAATTTTGACCATGTATAGTGATTTGTAAACTTGCATCAAGTTTATGAATAAAGAATTTTATGAAATATTTGTGTACTATTTGAGAGTACATCCATTTGATTTTAATCTGTCTTCTAGAATGGTCTAAAACATTGACCTGGGGACCATCAGAACCAAATAAGGCTGAGGAAACAGCTGATTGTAATGGTTCTGAATTATAATGTTGTTTAATGATGTTATACTATTTTCTGTATAGTGCCCTTGGTTCATTTTGAAGTATCCCATGTATTATTATAGCCCTGTGCATTTTAGCCATATCAGCATTAACATGACATCAGCCAAAACTTCAATCAATAACTTCATTTAACTCATCCACAATTCCCCTTAGGGCAGTTTCTCTCCAGAATGCTCACAATCTTCAGCCCCACTTATGTGTACCATCAATATGAGGACCTTTTGACTTATTACACTGGTGGTTACTGATGTGCTGCTGTGGTTCTTCTATTGGACACTTTTCATTTTGGTCAGTAGATGGCGATGTTTCCTCAACCACAGCAATCTTCAACAGGGGGTCCGAGGGGGCCTCAGAGAGCTGCCAGGTGAGCCTTGAGATGACATGGAAAAATCTTAAATAACAATAACTAGTTCGTATCGCTTTTATACTTAGGAAATCATTCTTATAGCACTTAATGCTGTGCAAAAGTATTTAAACACCTGACCAATTCTCATTGATTTTCAAATGTTACGCTCAATATTTTAAAACTCCGTTATTGTAAGGTGAGAGGCTTTGTTGGGACAAACTGAAAGAGCCTGTGGAAATGTTCAAACGACATGCATTGACATTTGGTAGAGGTACATTTTGCTGCAATAACTGTAAATAGTACTTTGGGGTATGTGTTCCAGCTGTGCACACAGATTCAAAGTGATTTTTCACCCATTAGCAGATCTCCACCAGGAGGTTTTGCGTGGTTATACACCGATCAGCCATCACATCATGACCACTGACAGGTGACGTGAATAACACTGATAATCGAGTTATTATGGCACCTGTCAGTGGGTCGGATATTAGGCAGCAAGTGAACATTGTCCACAAAGTTGAAAAAGTGAATGCTTGTACTGATAGAAAGGTGTCAGAACACAGTGCATCGCAGTTTGTTGCGTATGGGGCTGTATAGCCGCAGACCAGTCAGGGTGCCCATGTTGTGACCACTGCCGAAAGGGCCTACAATGGGCACGTGAGCATCAGAAGTGGAACACAGAGCAGTGGAAGGTGTCCTGGTCCGGTGAATCATGTTTCCTTTTACATCACGTGGATGGCGGGGGGCGTGTGCGTTGCTTACCTGGAACACATGGCACCAGGATGCACTATTGGAAGGAGGCAAGCCGGCGGTGGCAGTGTGATGCTTTGGGCAATGTTCTACTGGGAAACCTTGGGTCCTGCCATTCTTGTGGATGTTACTTTGACACGTACCACCTACCTGAGCATTGTTGCAGACCATGTGCACCCTTTTCATCTGCTGCTGACGTGTTGGTGCCAGATACCACAGCGCACCTCCAAAAGTCTAGAGGAGTCCATGCCTTGACAGGTCAGGGCTGTTTTGGCGGCAAAACTGAGATCTACACAATATTAGGCAGGTGGTCATAATATTATGGCTGATCAGTGTATAATGCAGATGGACTGCAATTTTCAAATAGTGCTGCAGATTGGGATTGAGGTCATGAGGTCACTTTAGGACACTGACCTTTTTGTCCTTGATCCACTCCAATGTTGCTTTGGCCCAGTGCTTGGAATCATTGTCTTACTGAAAATTGAAGTCCTACCAAGCTGAAGTTTTGTAGCTGGTTGAAGCAAGTTCCCTTGTGACCTGCATCCAGTCTCATGCCTTCTAGCAAACTCCAGAAGTGCATTCAGGTGGTACTTTCTGAGTAGCTGCTTCTTTCATGCCTCCCTCCCTCCCTTGTTATACAGAGCTCTTGGTATGGGTGTTACCTTGTCTCTCCATACATTGACCAGATTATCTCATGAGGCCAGCTGCTTCCTCACAACGAGTGAGCTGCTTTTCTAAGTGCAGTCTGACATTCTGTATTTACGATGTTCTTTTTTCAGTAGCATCTTTGTTTAAAATGTATAATCAAGTAGCGCATTGCAGGCTGACTGTACTTTTAACAAGCAATTTAACTGTAATAAACCCAATGAAAACATGAACTTTTGTAACAGTTTCAGTGAAAATAAAACAGGAAATATTTCATCGGTCATGTAAGGGGTCCTGAAATACATTCTTGGACCCAGGGGGGCCTTGGAGGCACAAACGTTGAGAACACAGCAGACACTTTTATCCAAGGACGCCTACAGTCATATGGGCATACATTTATTATGTATGTATATTGAGACTCCGGAATTAAAATGCACTAAGAATAAAATGTTCCAAGTATTCCTTTAATATAGTAACTTCCCACATTGTAATTAATGAGTTAGCTAAAGGTTACCTTAACTGAGTGTTTCTCAACCCTGCTCCTGGACTTCATCCTAAATCTAATGCTTTTGCTAATGGAAGGGCAATATAATGACTGGCTACTTTTACAAAAGTAGATACAATTCTACAAGAATATCAGATCTGGTCTACCTGCGTAAATTCACCCTGCAGGTTTATGAACAAATTATTATATTGTCCTTCCAATAGCAAAAAAATTTAAATAGGTTTATTGTTTAAATGGCTAGTAGGGAAATACATCTGTTTTTTACTCTTTTAATGGTCAAGGATATTGCACCAAGAAACTATACTCTAGTTGTTTTCTGTCTGAATGCAGTAGATTACCACTTGAGGGTGCTGGAACATTACTCTTACGGATTGCCACTGAGATTTGGTCCACAAAGAGGCTCAAACTAGAAAATGCATTGTTCTAAATGGTTAGATGGCCAAGTTGGACATGCCTTCCATTTTGTCTATGTAAAAGCAAAATTGCACCTACCGGAAAATGTCCTACCTGTTAGTCTGTTTGTTTAGTCTGAATCAAAACGAGATAGATACTTTAGTTTCCATCCATATTTAGTCCCATTGGGTTACACACTGCCCAAATTCAAGCAGACCAAATTTAGTAAACAAACCAGGCCTATCTTCTTTTTCCACATTCCACAGTCTCATTCCTTCTCCTGTCCAACTTTATCCACTTCCCCTACTTCCTTTCCTCTTCTCCTGTTCTTGTCTTCTAACTATAATGACATTAACATTTAAAAGATAGCACATCTACCTATCTCAAAATACACTGTTTAATATCAAGCAACATCGACCTCTTTTGAAAATGCTTAATGTTTCCCGTTTGTCTTAAGTGTAAGATTAATGAAAACTTAATATAATTTCAACAATTAAAGTATATGGTTTCTCCTCAATACAATACAACATTTACTTTCTCAATCAACTAACTTTACTATTATTATAAACATATTTCATTATCAACATGAAGCCAGTAAAAGCATTCATTAACAATCTAATTTTACAAATACATTTAATCATTTTAATTTGTGGTCATCAGTATGTTCCGCTATAACCTGTCTGCCTGGGCCAGCTGAAGGCCTGTACTTCCAAAGATACCAGCTGCCATTTACCACAGTATCCCAGGTTTTCGTGAAATAGACACAAATTGCGTATTCAAAAATGTTTTGTTTTGGAAGAAAGGCATGTGATTGGTTGACTGGTCTAGGAAGAAGGCAGAACTTGCATTATAAATGGACGAGCAAGCACATTAGTCCCTGTTCTTACTTTAAAATCCTAACCTTAACCCCTACCCAACATTTGTCACATACATTTTGTCCTTCAGGGCATGTATGAAAAATATTGTCCTGTTCAAATTAAACATCGGAAAAAGGGTAGATGTATTTTTCTTGAAAATGTGTTCCTCCTTTTACAAAGATATTGAGTCTTGAGCAGTCAAATGATGAGATTACGATTTTGTTTTCAGTTTTACTGTGTTTGAAAATAATTAAGTATACATATTAATGTTTAATAGTTACATTATTCAATCTTTAATTACATTAAAATACATACAATACAATCACACTGTGTATAGTTAAAAGGAATTACAGTTTGTTAATCAAATTGATGGAATGCATCGCTTTTTTTTCTGCTTCATGCCTGGGGGTGCTCCAGGGTGTGATTCAACTAGTCTAGATATCTATCTTGGACTGGTCACATTTACCGGTTTGAGAGACTTCATATATTTCCCAAAATTCCCCTCTAACTGTGGCGTAGAGGTGGCAGTGTAATTGCTATGAGATAGGTCTACAGCCACGGCTAACACTATTCTATTCTAACAATTTTAAGAACTTAGTTTAGTCCAAACTAAGTCCTTGGTTTGGTCCAACTCATCCAAAACCATCTCAACTGGGTTGAGGTCAGGCCAGGTCATCTGATGCAACACCACCACTCCTCTTCTCGGTCCTTACACAGCCTTGAGGTGTGTTTTGATAGTCCCACTGAGTGCAAACTATATACATAGGATGGTGTGTCGTTGCAGAATGCTGTGGTAGCCATGCTAGTTGAGCATCATCATCATCTTCCGCTTATCCGGGGCCGGGTCGCGGGGGCAGCAGTCTAAGCAGAGATGCCCAGACTTCCCTCTCCCCAGACACTTCCTCCAGCTCTTCCGGGGGGACACCGAAGCATTCCCAGGACAGCCGGGAGACATAGTCCCTCCAGCGTGTCCTAGGTCTTACCCGGGGTCTCCTCCCGGTGGGACGGGACAGGAACACCTTCCCAGGAAGGTGTTCCGGAGGCTTCCGAAACAGATGCCCAAGCCACCTCAGCTGACCCCTCTCGATGTGGAGGAGCAGCGGCTCTACTCTGAGCTCCTCCCGGGTGACCAAGCTTCTCACCCTATCTCTAAGGGATCGCCCAGCCACCCTGTGGAGAAAGCTCATTTGGGCCGCCTGTATCCGGGATCTTGTCTTTCGGTCATGACCCAAAGCTCATGACCATAGGTGAGAGCAGGAACGTAGATTGACCGGTAAATCGAGAGCTTCGCCTTGCGGCTCAGCTCTTTCTTCACCACGACAGACTGATACATCGACCATAGGGGTGGAGCCGAAAGGCACAAATAACATGGTTTTTACAAATACTTATTTCAAACAAATACTTGTAAAATATTTGTATTCGGGAACAAGAAAACAGTTATATCAAAAAGCTGTGTTTTCTCATGAGACCGCAGTACATGCCCGGATGAGTGAGTGAGTGACGTTCAGTCGGAGGAGGGGAAAATAATAAAAGCGGTAACTGACACAGGCTGCTCCACACATCTCCATTCTCCACACAGCAACAGAGAAAAAACTTAACTGCTTCACAATTTTGTTTAATAGATTTTTGTACCTTAACTGGGTTCCAAAGGCTATTTATAACTTTCAGGAAGTGGAGTTTGATGGGATATTATTTCATTACGCTGCAATCGGGTGAACCAGCCCTAACGCAAAAAAAAAAAACGCCTATTTTGAATTTTACTCAAATACAAATACAAATACTTTTTCCCCCTTAACAAATACAGATACAAATACTGGCTGCTTTGCACACCCCTAATCGTCCGCATTACTGCAGAAGCTGCACCGATCCGTCTGTCAATCTCCCGATCCATCCTTCCCTCACTCGTGAACAAGACCCCTAGATACTTAAACTCCTCCACTTGAGGCATGCACTCTCCACCAACCTGAAGTGGGCAAGCCACCCTTTTCTGATTGAGGACCATAGCCTCGGATTTGGAGGTACTGATTCTCATCCCCATTGCTTCACACTCGGCTGCAAACTGTCCCAGTGCATGCTGAAGGTCCTGTTTTGAAGGGGCCAACACGACAACATCATCCGCAAAGAGCAGAGACAAAATCGTGTGGTCCCCAAACCTGACCCCCTCCGGCCCCTGGCTGTGCCTAGAAATTCTGTCCATAAAAATTACGAACAGAACCGGCGACAAAGGGCAGCCCTGCCGGGGTCCAACATGCAATGGGAACAAGTCTGACTTACTGCCGGCAATGCGGACCAAGCTCCTGCTTCGGTCGTACAGGGACCTGACAGTCCTTAGCAAAGGACCCAGGACCGCATATTTCCGAAGCAATCTCCACAAGATGCCGCAAGGGACACAGTCGAATGCCTTCTCCAAATCAACAAAACACATGTGGTTTGGTTGTGCAAACTCCCATGAACCCTCCAACACCCCGTAGAGGGTATAGAGCTGGTCCAGTGTTCCACGGCCCGGACAAAAACCACACTGTTCCTCCTGAATCCGAGGTTCTACTACCGGCCGTTTTCTCCTCTCCAGAACCCTGGCATAGACTTTCCCGGGGAGGCTGAGAAGTGTGATCCCCCTATAGTTGGAACGCACCCTCCGGTCCCCCTTCTTAAAAAGAGGGACCACCACCCCGCTCTGCCATCCCAGAGGCACTGTCCCCGACCGCCACGCGATGTTGCACAGGCGTGTCAACCAAGACAACATCCAGAGACTTGAGGTACTCAGGGCGGATCTCATCCACCCCCGGTGCCTTGCCACCGAGGAGTTTTTTGACTACCTCTGTGACTTCAGCCCGGGTGATGGACGAGTCCACCTCTGAGCCCTCATCCTCTGCTTCCTCCTGAGGCGCCGGACGGTTTGCCAGAATCTCTTCGAGGCCAGCCGATAGTCCTTCTCCATGGCCTCACCAAACTCTTCCCAGGCCCGAGTCTTTGCCTCCACAATCACCCGGGCTGCAGTCCGCTTGGCCTGCCGGTACCCGTCAGCTGCCTCAGGAGTCCCACAAGCCAACCAGGCCTGATAGGACTCCTTCTTCAGCTTGACGGCATCCCTTACTTCCGGTGTCCATCACCGGGTTCGGGGATTGCCGCCTCGTCAGGCACCGGAGACCTTACGGCCACAGCTCCGAGCGGCCACTTCGACAATGGCGGTGGAGAACATGGTCCACTCGGACTCAATATCTCCAGCCTCCCTCAGGATCCAGTCGAAGCTCTGCCGGAGGTGGGAGTTAAAGATCTCCCTGACAGGAGACTCGGCCATACGTTCCCAGCAGACCCTTACAGTGCGCTTGGGCCTGCCGACTCTGTCCAGCTTCCTTCCCCGCCATCAGATCCAACTCCCCACCAGGTGGTGATCAGTTGACAGCTCCGAGTGTCCAAGACATACGGGCGCAGGTCAGATGAAACGACAACAAAGTCGATCATCGACCTGCGGCCTAGGGTGTCCTGGTGCTACATGCACTGATGGACACCCTTATGCTTGAACATGGTGTTCGTTATGGACAAACTGTGACTAGCACAGAAGTCCAATAACTGAACACCACTCGGGTTGAGATCAGGGGGGCCGTTCCTCCCAATCATGCCCCTCCAGGTGTCACTGTCGTTGCCCACGTGGGCGTTGAAGTCCCCCAGTAGAACGATAGAGTCCCCAGTCGGAGCACTTTCCAGCACCCCTCCCAGAGACTCCAAGAAGGTCGGGTACTCTGCACTGCCGTTCGGCCCGTAGGCACAAACAACAGTGAGAGACCTATCCCCGACCCGTAGGCGCAGGGAAACGATCCTCTCGTTCACCGGGGTAACACATGGCGGCAGAGCTGGGGAGCTATAAGCAAACCCACACCTGTCCGCCGCCTCTCACCATGGGCAACTCCAGAGTGGTGAAGAGTCCATCCTCTCTCAAGGAGTGTGATTCCAGAGCCCAAGCCGTGCGTAGAGATGATCCCGACTACCTCTAGTCGGAACCTCTCAATCTCACGCACGATCTCAGGCTCCTTCCCCGCCAGCGAGGTGACGTTCCACGTCCCTAGAGCTAGTTTCCGTGTCCAGGGATTGGGTGGTCTAGGCCCCCGCCTTCGACTGCCGCCCGATCCTCTCCGCACCAGCCCCTTATGGTCCCTCCTGTGGGTGGTGAGCCCACGGGAAGGTGGCCCCATGTCGCTCGTTCGGGCTGAGCCGGACCCCATGGGGAAAGGCCTGGCTACCAGGCGCTCGCTTACGAGCCCCAACCCCGGGCCGGGCTCCAGGGTGGGGCCCCGGCTGCGCCATATCGGGCGACGTCACAGACCTCAATTTTTCTCATCATTAAGGGGTTTTGAACCGCTCTTAGTCTGACCCGTCGCCTAGGACCTGTTTGCCTTGGGAGACCCTACCAGGGGCATATAGCCCCAGACAACATAGCTCCTAGGGTCACTTGGGTACTCAAACCCCTCCACCATGTTATGGTGGCAGTTCATGGAGGGGTGCTAGTTGAGCATGCCTTGAATTCAATAAATCACAGACAGCGTCACTAACAAATGACTCCCACCCCAGAACACCTCCTCCTCCATGCTTCAAGGTAGAAACTACACATGCGGAGATCAACTGTTCACACACTCTGCGTCTCATAAAGACACAGCTGTTGGAACCAAACATCTCAAATTTTGACTCATCAGACCAAGGGACATATTTTCAATCTATCAAATATCTATTCCGGTCTAATGTTCAATTCTCATATTTCTTGGCCCTAGCAGGTCGCATTGGTGTCCTTTAGTAGTGGTTTCTTTGAAGTAATTCCACCATGAAGGCCTGATTCACAGTCCCCTCTGAACAGTTAATGTGTATGTGTTTTTTACTTTAACTCTATGAACCATTTAATTATACAATACCTTGGTCTATTGCTGCAATCAACATAGTATTGTACGTGTGTTGGACATGATTTCACTTTGCTTGTCACTCATTAGCTTATGTGAAATGTATGCATTAAATATTTTCAACTGTTATGATGTTTAACTACAATATATTCGAAAGAGGAAGTAAACAAATGTAATGAATATGTATTGGAATATTTATTTTGATCTCATTCTTTTTGAATAAAACAAGATTAAGGAAGTCCCCATACAATATTTTTAATTACATTATAAGTCATCAGTTTGTTTACTATTTCACTGTGTGTGTTAATTTTATGAAAATAGCTTCCAAATTTGTAATTCCCTGAGCCTCTGTTGGCCCTTGAAATGCTCAGTCTGCTGGTGTGAGCAATAGGAACCACATTTAAATACATTAATGTACAAAGCCCTAATTACACCTGATTGTTTTAAACAGGAGCTTGCCCATATAAACAGGTATTGGACTAGTGAAATTATATATATATATATAGTCTATTTGGGTAGTAAGTGTTTTAATAATAATATATAAATACATTCATATAATATTTATTTTGTTTTACAAATAAACACTTACTATCCAAACTGACATTAGTTTGACTTAAGACTTTGGCACAGTACTGTACATTGTGACATCATGCAGTTGGCCGAACTAACACAAATAGGATGACATTTCAGGCAATTTTAAACAGCAATTCAAGAAACGGGCCTTATTATAATTTTCATCAAGTTTTGGATGCACTGGCCCAGAGACAGGACAGAAAGCAAGAATGCCAGCTTGAGGCACACCCTCATTATTGTTTTCATCCTGGCAGACTGACACTCTGCTTACTGCTGCTCCCCAGAGAGGAAGACATTTAACTGGCAAATGTAGTCTGGCCAATAGGGTGAGCGGGAGGGGACTGGTCTGCTAGCTTCCTGACTTGAAACAATTTTCCTTTGAGGTATCTTGTTTCGGTCCAAACCCCTTGCTGCAAATGGTCCACTGAAATGTCATGCTGTTTGATATTTTGTTTTAAAACCCAGAAACAAAACATTATCTGTAGGACAATTTTGTTTTTTTATTCAGACAGGTGACAAATCAAAGGAAAAACGAATGCAGATGCTTCCATACAGGTGTACTTTATAATACAATTAAGCAATGTATACAAATGCTGAGAAGGCCCAGTTGACCTTGATTTTGGATCAGGGTGGTTATAGGAAAGGATCTAAGTGTTAAACAATGCTCTTCGCCACCATCATCAAAATAACAAATAAACAATTGGAATAATGATGTTCCATCCCTCCAGTAGAGTTCCAGAGACTTACAGAATCTATGCCAAGGCACTTTGAAGCTGTTCTTGTGGCTTGAGGTGTTCCACGACCTTACTGAGACACTTTATTTATTTTTTTACTTTACTTTTTTCACCCATAAGTGTTCAACAATATGTGTTATGTAAGTTTCTAGTGTAAACAGATGAAACAATCAATTACCTTACCACTAGCTTCCATTGGTCAGGTTGTGACTTTGATGAAAGAATAATTCTTCAAACATTTGAGGGAAATTAGGAAATACAAGAACATGGAATAGGAAAAGGATAGAAAATAAAATCTGAGTGTTTCAGATATCCTTGTGAGCACAGTTGGATCACTAATCAGAAAGTGGAAGCAGCATAACACCAATAAGGCACTGTCACTATATGGCTGTCCCTCAAAATTCAGAACTCAAACCAGAAGGAGATTTGTGCTGGAAGCCACAGACAGGCCATCAATCCCTTTGAAGGATCTAAAGAGTTCAGTGTCTGGGAGTGGAGAAATGGTGCACCAGTTAACCTTATCATGAAATCTTTATAACCCTGGCTATATGGAAGGCTAGCTAGAAAGTTGGTAAAAAATTATCTGTAAGCATGCCTGGAGATTGCAAGAAAGCATAAGAGTGACCCAGCTGCAATGTGGGAAAAGGTTTTGTGTTCAGATGAGACCTCAATAGCACTGAGTTTTGCCCACAAAACTCCATGTGTGATGCAAATCTCCCACTACCCATGCCTCAACAGATGCAGTACAGTAAGGTATGGTGGTGGCAGAATCATGCTGTGGGGATGCTTTTCATCATAAGGGAATGGGTATCTTGTTAAAATTGAAGGAAGAATGGATTAAGCAAAATTCTGGAAAATACTGCAAGAAAACATGTATCACAAGCAGGACAATGATACCAAGTACAAGGCTAAAGCAACATTGTGGTGGCTCAAGTACAAAAAGGTGAATGTCCAACAATGGCCCAGTCAAAGTACTAATTGTGAGCCATAAATCCATAAGCATTATCCAGCAAATAAACCTGAAGCAAATCTTTCAAGAACAATGGGCGTGTGGTATTGTCTCCAAAGCTGGTACATACACAAAAACACTTAAAGCGGTTTTACAGCAATAGGTTGTTCTATCAAATATGATTGTGTGTGGGGGTTAAATACTACTTTGAAATTAATTCATATAGTAATCCCTTTTCACCTAATGCAAACTCCTCCCAGCAGGATGACCTGGGCCAAATAATAAAATGCACCCAGTTAGCTTCACAGTCTTTAGTTTGAGGCACTGTACCTGAATTTGTCATTATTACAAGCTGAAATCATGGGTCTTCCTAAGATTTACTGTATTTACTTTGTGGATACTGGCTCAGTGCCCAGTTTCCTGATAGTAATAAAACTGAGTTTCTACTGAAGCTACAGTAATGCTCCCATTAGTAACCTATGTTGAAATATTTTGTTTCAGTATTGAAGGGCCGTGGAATAAGTTTAGATACTCTTTAAATTGTAGGGTTTTAGAGGTTTTTGGAGAATGGGCCTAAAATAACGGTTTAAATCTGCTTACCCAAAGAAAGTGTCTCCGCCAGAGTCAATGATTTGAACAGCATCTAAGATGCCTTTACACCCCTTGTGAAGTGAGCGCACACCCTAAATGACAACTAACACTTTGCTGCGATATGCCATGAATATATTCTCCATTACCCAGTGTGAGAGTCACTGCTCAGACTGCGCCCTGCAAAGAACAGGTTTTGCGAAGCGGACAAAGAGGGAGTGTGCCCATGGGGATGCTCCATCAATACCCACATGACATAGCAGGGAGGTTAATCTTAATCATGGAGAATGACTGGCCCAGCTCAATGAGATAATTTAGGGACACTGAAACACTGACCGTCAACCTCTATTTATGGACAATTCCCCTACCTTGGCAACATTATAGATCCCAACCTAGAGATCCTCCCAACCTAGAGATGCTCCCAACCTAGAGATCCTCTCAACCAAGAGATCCTCCCAAGGATTCATGGCCACTGGTTTGCATTCACATCTTAATTTGACCCCAAACTGAGTTTGAAATTAAATAGTAAAATACTACTTTACTATTTGTTTTCACAAAGCCCCTTCATCTTGTATGGGTCTCAGATTTTCCCAAACAAAGTGACATCAATGATGTACTGGATTGTTAGATCCGGAGCAACTGACTAAGACTTTTCTCCATATTATTTTTAACAATTCAGCATTTCATCCTGGGGAAAAGAGCACTGGGAAAGAGGACATTGTTACCAATATATAGATAAACTGTATTTTCTATGTTTACTGAACTTGGTCAATAAACAATGGCATGTAAGAAAAGATGAGGAATAAACAAATAGTCAAAATACAGGGCTTGGTTTTCCCAAACCTTTCCTTTAAACAGTACAATCTTATCGCTAAGCATATGTTTGATTGAGTCAAACAATATTCTGACCCGTCCTCCCACTCAGTACTTGTTACAGTTCTCATCCCTGTATGGACAGTTCTGGTTATGAAAATCCTGAAACCGAGTACAGTCACTGTGCATCTGGAAAGTCTTAGAAGTCCAGTAGCTATGCGCCCCATCAAACAAAGGAATAGCTGACTTAAAAGGTCTAAACACAGTCATTCCAGAGCATGCAAAACACTATAAAAAACATTCCAGTGTAAAACATTGAAAGCTTCAATAAATTCTTAGATGCATATTCCGTAGGCAGGGCAGGCAATATGCAGGGAGGAATGGAGGGAAGGAGACTGTACAGATCTTATTTCCAAGCAAGGCTAATTGCCTATTATTCAAATAATTTTTGTTTCATTTTTGATGATTTGAAATCTTGGCTGGCTGACATCTGGTTGACCTCTTGCTGCAGTGGATCAGATCATTTTTGCGCGTCTCTGGCCATTCCCTGCTTAGCATTGGCTGCTCAGCCTGCCTCCCAGTTGCCGGCCGGCTTCTGTTCATACAGGCCAGTTTGGAGAGAGACAGCTAAGATGGCTTCGGGGGCTAGAAGGAAAGAGACTGTGTCCATGTGATTAACTTATTGGGCATACTGAAACTAATATGGCTGGCTTTTGCTCCAACCTAATTCCTGATCCAAGTACACACTGTTGGCTTTGCATACTGCATCAGCTAGATTTGATTGATAGCCTGCAGCTTAACAGTAAATAGAGACAGAAAATAAACAAGCAGAACATGGAGTCAATGACTACATCAAAGCCATAATGAAGATTTCATCTTACTTTTTATCTGAGAGATTCTATGTTCTCTCAGCCTTATATTCCCTCAGCCATGATGTTCTTTTAACCCTATATTTTCTTGACCTTATGTTCTCTCAGTTATCCATGTACTCATTGAAACCATTTTTATATAAATTGGCACACCTGCTTACTGTTAATATGACATAACTTTTGTTAATTTAACAGATGCCTTTATCACACCCTGGTGCCATCACACTTCTGTTGCAGTAATCTGTAAGACACTAAAATGGTTAATAAAAATATTATGTGTTGAAATGGTTTTACTCTTTTCAGGCCACTGAAACACAAGTAATTCAAAAAGATGTAATGGCTAAACTAGACTAAGCTGACATGGTACTGTGCCATCTCTGAAATATGGACTGGAGTTAGACCATAGTTACAAATTAGTTGTGCGACACAGCAAACACAAGCCTTGTGTTTAAAAAGCGAAGCTTGCTTCCAGCAACATCGTTTTACTCTTCCAATCCAGTTCTTGACGGCATGAACATTTCTGAGATCCAGTTTTAGATTTACTGAGATGTTTGTGAATTTATATTTACTAGAAATGTAACTGATCTCAGAAAGATTAACAATTGATTAAACAAAATTGGCCTATATAATCCATAACGTCCGTATCGGACCAAACCACTTCTTAACCCTATACAGGTAACCCTTTAATTTCTGGGTAGTCTTTAACAAGTCTAGTTTAAAACAAAAGCATGTACTGTAACCCACAGCCTGTACTATTTAAAAAATACAGTTGAGATGTTTGAAAGTCTGAGTTTGATTCCAACGCTGGAAAAATGCTGGAACATTGGGCTGAGGGAACCGGCATGGTGCCTAATCCTACATGTTATTTGATAACCCTGTACTCGGTGTTCAGCACCCTGATGTTACAGATTGTTCCATTAACATGTTCCTTTAAAAGAAAAAGTCTGAAAAAACAGACATTATCAAAGGCTCTCAAGACATGAAAAGATGCAGTGTTAAACATAACACATTCTCTCCTATCATAATACTTTGCTAATCAAGTTCAAGTGTCTGGTTTATGAAGCTGCTACCAGTTTGTGCACTAATTAGCTGTCTTGGGCTACGTAAGGATGTCTCCCTGCCAGAGAAAATTAGAGACCCAAGCAGTCAGTTGTAACAGCCTTTCCCTGTGTGCCATGAAGGTCTGGCAATGTGGTCAGGGGTCACGGAGTGAAGAAGGTCCTGCTTCCTTGCTGCTGTAATCAAACAGCTGGACACCAATCAGACACAGACAGGTGTCACAGTTATCCCTACAACCTCAGTTACTGGAACTTGGACCATGCTCTAATGCAAAAGCCTGAGGTGCCTATAAAACAAAAGGGAACATTTCTTAGCTAAACCATCCCTGTCACATAAAACTTGGAACAAGCCGAACTTACCAGGTTCAGATGGCCAATGGCAAAAAAGGTGGAATAATTGTTCTATGGATTGAAGTAAACTTTGACATTATTTGGTCATTTGTCATGATTGTCTGAGTCCCTGCAAGGTGGACATGTTCAATCAGTCAAAGCCTAGGGACATGGCTATAAAGCATGGCAATACATTAAGTTGACAGGAATAATGATTATGCATTCCATCAAAATGAATGTCTACTGTAGCTACAAAATGTATACTGAAACCAGCTTTTAAGTCATCGCATTGTCATAAACATGTTTAGGTTTATACATTTGTCCTGGGAGAACAGATCAGAGGGTGTTCAAATACATTTTGTTCAGCCTGACCTTACCGAGGGCACAGTCTCTGCTTCTTTCTACCACCAGGAGCAATGTCCTAGTGCCTGAATGCCTCAATGCCTCTGATGACAGCTTACCCCCTAATGAGTGACAGCTTACCCCCTAATGAGTGACAACTTACCCCCTCAATGGATGACATCTTATCCCCTGAATGGATGAAAGCTTACCCCTACAATGGATGACAGCTAACCCCCTCTCTGGATGACAGCTTACCACCCTCAACGGATGACAGCTCATCCCCTCAACGGATGACAGCTCATCTTCTCAATTACTTGGAATTCAGTTTTCACACACAAAATCACACACACACACACACACACACAAGCGTTTTTGGTTGTTCTATAATAATGATTATTTGAAATGGTGAATACAGTGGCCTGCTTATTTTCAGTGATGAAGAGGAGGACTTCACAATGTGTGATATTTATATTAATATTACATACTTTCAGACTAGAAAGGATGAGAGCACCCTTTATTTCATTACATATATCCAAATCAGCATTTCAGGGGCTTATAATTGCAGGCAGCACCACGGAGAGAATGACCTTCACAGGCATTTTCCATGTCGCTTTTCATAAATTTACTTCAAATATATTCACGGTCTGCCTTTCAGACTGCCACAGAGTCACAATCAGGAGATAGTATGCATACATTACAGTAAAAGGCCAGCCCGACAAGCCAATTTTTCTGGCTTGAATTCTGTGGTAAATATTAATGGTGCACCTGCATTTCACTCTGTCTTCTGAAACTGTTAAAGTTATTATCACAGGCCAGTAAACCCATTCAGGGAATATATCCAAGAAGTGACGTCTTTATCCATTCTCTTGCCACTGAACAACGGAAATGTTTCTCACCATTAAATAACTAATTGCTCCTTACAACTGTCCAGCGATTCACATATGTAACTTTAACTCCTACTATAAAATACTGTAACACTGCTATGGTTACCTAGATCTGGGGGATATTTAGTCTCTCTGACATGGTCCTTTTAAGCCTGAGGTGCAAAGATGGCCACAGGAGAGCTGTTTGTCATTGTGATGATATGCCTCCCTGGTCTGCACCAGCTTACACTGAGCCTAAACTAAACCAATATCCATTGATTCATTCTAGATGCTTAGTCAATATTGTGTGTGGGGACATTGTGTGTCCCCTTCAGACGTAGCAAATGGACAGCAATAGGAAGCATATCATATGGTTTGGGTCCAAAGCCTCTTTGGGATTTAGAGAAGAGCAAAATAAATCCTATATATTATTAGTACTGCTATGGCTGTGTTAGATGCTGGCCGGTGGTGAATAAGGGTTATTTACCTCTGCTATGACGCATCAGCACCCTGTCTGGACTCAGGCTACAATTGGACTGGAAGATCAATGTGGAAGGCAATGATCTCATAGAAATAGACCATCTATCTCCTTGATTCTTAATGCAACTAAACTGCAGAGCAGAGCGATGGAACTGACTTATAGTCCTGACATTGATTTTAACCGCAGATACTCTCCCGCAAAGGGTCTTGTCATGATAACAAAATCAGCTAACTTGCACGAGATAAGCAGCCATAAAGCATTTTTTGTCCCCCTCCAGTTTATCACCAAAATTGGTTGCCATTTTCTCCAACAATGATTTGATGTTATTTTGTCTTCAGAAATGGTAAATAACAATGGTAGGAACTGGGACATAATAGGGCTGGATGGAGGAGGAGAAGGCAGCGTGGGGACCGGGGGAAGTGGTCAAGGGGACAAAGTAGAGGTTTGGAGGTAGAGAAGGAGGAAAAGAAGAGTTTACGTTCTTTACATTCTAGATATAACATGAAGTCTATTTCGTTCCCTGAGGATCAGATGTTCAGGTCTGCTGACTAGTTGTCAGAGCCGAGGTGAAGTGAACTTCCTGGGATGACGAATGGGGTGACTATACTGGTTAAATGGCTTTTGAGACATAAAGATGAAAGACCGAAACTAAGAAGAAAGGAGGATTCTCCATCACAAACAAATATGAGTGTTCTTTAAATGGAGGGGTTGCGGTCAAAAGAAAAGGGACATTTTGACATTCATTAAAGTGAATAATTTACACTATGTAGGAAGTTATGAATTGTGTTACTGCATACAAGGCTATGTCACGTACAGTAACGGGTGAAAAGGGGAAAGGCATGTATTAAATACCATGACAATACAATACACTGCTGTTTTTAAAGGACAAAGTAAAAGAACACTGCTTTCTTAATCTCTCTCCTCTCTGTTGTGAGATTTCTTTTTTAAAGGATCATTGTCTGTCTGGTTGAAACCAGAGGCTAACAGAACCCGGCAAAGATAAGGAGCTCCGCCAACAGCAGCCTGCCCTTGATAAGCATCTAATCATTCTGTCTGCATGAACTTTCTGAGGATACCTGTTGTAGTACAAAATGTTAGACAACCTCTGCTACCTGCAGATAAAAGCCCCATTCTAGTCCTCTCATTCAGTCATGCTGGCAGGCAGAAAAAGTAGTTTCACAGTCTTTCAATTAAGCGCAGTATCATTGCTCACAACCAGAACGTGAGGGAGGGAGACAGAGATGCTGATAGTTCATGCAGTACCATTTTGTTTAAAGCAGATGCAAGGACAAGGAATTGTTAGTTTGTTCCATACCCAAGGTTATCATGAATTCAGTGCAGACGCCACACAAGTGAAGAGACATTAGTCTGTTTCCTTCGACCCCCCAATTAGATAGAGATACTCCAGGCTGTTCTATCTGACCTGAGTCTGAAATATGTTCACATTATATTTGTTTTCCGACAACCCAGCAGAGCCACTTCATTTTTTTACATACGTATGAATTACGCCCCTTAACAGACTTGTGTTTTGAAGCCTTGGGCGAGATAGAAGATGAGGTTGGGCTAACTTCATGAAGCCAGGCGTCATCAATCTCCAAGTTCATTCGGTTCACAAAGGGGGTCCTTGCTTCTATGCTGAAAGCAGTCGATAGAGCGTTGCTCCCAAAACCACATCGAGGTCATTAAGAAGGCCCTACACCTTGCCTCTCACAACGGGGGCCCATCAGGGCCCCACAGGGAGGGCGACTAAGCAGCCATCCATCCTTAAAGCAGACAGAGACAAGGAGTAGTAACACTGCAGGCTCTGAACGGTTGAGCGAACGACCGCACGTTGTGCTGGAGGACTACTGAGACTGAGAACGTGTGTCTCTGCCTGAGCACCTTGTATTAGTCTGCTGTTACTTTGATGGGATATTTTCACACCGTGACACCGCAATTACTGGAAATGCATTTTCACCAGCGGGCTTGCATGGTTTTAAGGGAAACACAACAAGAGAGAAGTACTGCATGTCAGGCCCATGTATGGAGGGAATGACGTTGATGTATGTCTGCTTAATCATCACCGATCCATCTGTTAGTCAGGAGACATTTTCCAATCCTTGGCTGTGGAATCCACTTGCGAAGACAAAAACAATGCAAAAGTCTATCCTTCACCAATAATGTGGACTTGTAATGTTCTGTCTTTGAATAACCAGAAAAGGCCAGCAATTAGAAGGGATGAGTGTTGTTGTCCTTGGCTGGTTTCCATCTGCAGTTTTCTATATGGCAGACAGTGTGTTTAACCATTACACTATTTAATCAGCAGGTGCAACTTTTACCTCAGCCATTACATTTTTGCTGAAATAATGTGGACAACAGAATGTTCATTAATGGAACTAAAGTGTACTCTTGTACAAAGATTACTGTAGATGGCTAGCTAATAGCTATACAGCCTACCTACATTGAAAACAATGACTCCAATCAATCCATAGCTTGTTTCCTTAGAAAACAATAACAGTATAAAAAGGTCACGTAATACAATTATTCTCTTAAATATATGAGATTCATTGTATTACTGATTAGATGTTTATTGTAGTACGACACCTGAAGAGTAACAAGTGGATAAATATTTCTATTCTGTCCTAGCAGTTGTGTCCTAACAATGCTTAGGCAGATAGCGAACAAAGCAATGAATGAAGCTGGTTTGACGTCTTCTGAAGATGGAGATTTATTGAAGAGTTCACTCCACGCATTGTTTTCTTTTTGTAAAACTAAGGAATACAAACAAAACTATAATTACCAAATAGCCCTTTCACATTTTCATACACACACATATTAGCCTGCGCATATACACACGCAGCGAAAACTAGCATACACGAGGAAAAAGAATGAGCCACGCTAACATGAAATTGCATCTTAACTTTTATATAATTGCATACATATTCACATAAGTATTAATTATGATATCTGCATACAACTACCAAAAGTACACTTACGGACGTATTGCTCCAAGGATCCGACATATATAGAACAGCCACGTGTGGGAACTAAACTCATCCACTAGTTAACAACAGTAATGTCTCAAACTGCAATACCCACTCACAACACCAATGATGCACAGCAGCCTAGCAAAGCAGACTCAAAACAATTACATTACATTTACGTTTCTCAACCAGAACAATTTCTGAGAAACAACGTCTGAGAGGGGAAAATATTGAAGGTCAGGGATATTCCCACAAAACCACAGGGCTTACTGGTCATTTACTGCGCAAGGGTTTGTGATATAGGATTACCCCACAAAGCATACTAAAGCATATTTCGACAATCCACCAGTAATAGTCGCAATATAACAGTAAACAGTTTTATTTTAGGCTTACTATAACGTAGATGCATAATTTGTTTACGTTTATAGAGTGTTTGTATAGATTTTCGACATTTGATCATTTTGTCACGCATTAACATCACGCCAAGTTTGAATATTTAGCTAGACACCATTAATCATAGGGTTAAATAGTCGCAATATAACTGTAACAGTTTTATTTTAGGCTTACTATAATGTAGCTACGGAAGGTTGTAGCCAGCGAAGATTTGTCTATCCTGAACCAATCCTAATGTAGCAGCCAACAAAGATTTTATACACTCACCTAAAGGATAACACCTGTTCAATTTCTCATTAATGCAATTATCTAATCAACCAATCACATGGCAGTTGCTTCAATGCACTTAGGGATGTGGTCCTGGTCAAGACAATCTCCTGAACTCCAAACTGAATGTCAGAATGGGAAAAAAAGGTGATTTAAGCAATTTTGACCGTGGCATGTGACAACACTGAGGAAATGACACTTTGCTACAATGTAAAGTAGTGAGTGTGCAGCTTGTATAACAGTGTAAATTTGCTGTCCCCTCAAAATAACTCAACACACCGTCAACAAAAGTGAGTAAACCCCTAAGTGAAAATGTCCAAATTGGGCCCAATTAGCCATTTTCCCTCCCCGGTGTCATGTGACTCATTAGTGTTACAAGGTCTCAGGTGTGAATGGGCTTCAGGTGTGTTAAATTTGGTGTCATTGCTCTCACACTCCCTCATACTGACCACTGGAAGTTCAACATGGCACCTCATGGCAAAGAACTCTGAGGATCTGAAAAAAATTATTGTTGCTCTACATAAAGATGGCCTAGGCTATAAAAGATTGCCAAGACCCTGAAACTGAGCTGCAGCATGGTGGCCAAGACCATACAGCTATTTAACAGGACAGGTTCCACTCAGAACAGGCCTCGCCATGGTCGACCAAAGACGTTGAGTGCACATGTTCTGTGTCATATCCAGAGGTTGTCTTTGGGAAATAGACGTATGAGTGCTGCCAGCATTGCTGTAGAGGTTGAAAGGGTGGGGGATCAGCCTGTCAGTGTTCAGACCATACGCCGCACACTGCATCAAATTGGTCTGCATGTCTGTCGTCCCAGAAGGAAGCCTCTTCTAAAGAGGATGCACAAGAAAGCCCAGTAAACAGTCTGCTAAAGACAAGCTAAGAACATGGATTATTGGAACCAAGATAAACTTATTTGGTTCAGATGGTGTCAAGCGTGTGTGGCGGCAACCAGGTGAGGAGTACAAACACAAGCACGTCTTGCCTACAGTCAAGCATGGTGGTGGGAATGTCATGGACTGGGGCTGCATGAGTGCTGCCGGCACTGGGGAGCTACAGTTCATTGAGGGAACCATGAATACCAACATGTACTGTGATATACTGAAGCAGAGCATGATCCCCTCCCTTCGGACACTGGGGCGCAGGGCAGTATTCCAACATGATAAAGACAACAAACACACATCCAAGACGACCACTGCCTTGCTAAAGAAGCTGAGGGTAAGGGTGATGGACTGGCCAAGTATGTCTCCATACCTGTGGGGCATCCTCCAACGGATGTTGGAGGAGCGCAAGGTCTCTAACAACTACCAGCTCCATGATGTCGTCATGGTGGAGTGGAAGAGGATTTCAGTGGCAACCTGTGAAGCTCTGGTGAACTCCATGCCCAAGAGGGTTAAGGCAGTGCTGGAAAATGGTGGCCACACAAAATATTGAAAAAGTTTACTCACTTTTGTTGTTTAGACATTAATGGCTGTCTGTTGTGTTATTTTGAGGGGACAGCAAATGTATACTGTTATACAAGCTGTACACTCACTACTTTACATTGTAGCAGTACACTCACTACTTTACATTGTAGCAGTGTCATTTCGTCAGTGTTGTCACATGAAAAGACATAATCAAATATTTACAAAAATGTGAGGGGGGTATTCACTTTTGTGAGATACTGTACATTATGGAGTTTTTTGGCGTTGATCAGTGGTACAAACTCATGATTTAATACATTTTGATTTCATGTTTTAACACAACAAAACATGGAAAGATCCAGGGGGTGATTACTTTGGAGAGGCACAGTTGAACCATTCTTGGCAATCAAAGATGTATCAAGTAACTTCTTTCATCCAAAAATGGTTTATGGCGTTAAAGTTTTTTTTCTTGAACACTTTGCCCCACAATTAACACTTTTCTCCAAAAAATGTTATTCAGATGTTTTTGGTAGAATCCAATCCTTCTGCTCGGAACCCTCTTTTTCAGTGGATTATACAGTTATCTGCAGTCTTAATTTAGACATCAGTAACTACTAAAACAATGCTACTTTCAGTAGGTGGTGGCTGTAATGAAAGAGGGACATATTTACACCCTTCAGTTTGAAAACCAGTAGGATTCTAAACATTAACATCCCTAACAAGCCACTGTTTCCATGACAACCCAGCTAGCTAATGTCAAATAGATGCACTTGACAGCAGGATATTTTAAGTGTGCTGCTGCCTACAGCTATAAAAAAACACTATATTTTTGGGGCAATGGGACAATCTATGGTTTCCTAGACACTGGGCTGATGGATCTCCCCGTGATCAAACCTGCTTCAGGTAGAGAGAGAAGGTGCATGATGGATGAGACAGTAAAGCCCATGATGTTTAATTTATCCCATATTTAATGACCCGCTCATAATGATTGGTATAATTAGCTGAGTGCGGGCTAATTCCTTCCTTTGCCGGCCAGGGATTGGCAGTTCATCTGTCTTCAGACACAGCCCTGTGGGTGTTGAGGTGATTTAGTGTCAGAGATGGTCTGTCCTCTCTTCTATCTGTCCTCTATCCTGTCTGTCTGTTCTCTCCTGCTTGTCTGTCCTCTCTCCAGTCTCTCAGTCCTCTCTCCTGCTTGTCTGTCCTCTCTCTGGTGTCCTCTCTCCAGTCTGTCTGTTCTCTATCTTGTCTGTCTATCGCTTGCCTGTCCGTCCTCATGCTTGCCTGTCTTTCCTCTCTCCTGCCTGCATGTCCTCCCTCCTGCCTGTGTGTCCTTTCTCCTGCCTGCCTGGGAACAAAGCAAATTGCTTATAGGTGAATATAGCATATTGCCTCTTTTATATCAGAATACAGGGTATCAGGGAGAAACTGTGATGTACAGTGAGAAGGTATCCAGACTCTACACATTTTCCTTGTTTTAATTTAATTTATAACTGATAAAATTATTCATCAATCTATTTATCCCATTGCTCTATTTATCAATTTGCCCTCTTCTATTTGCTGCCCTCTATTTGCACTTCTGGTTAGATGCAAACTGCATTTCGTTGTACTGTACTTGTGCTTTAATGTAATCTAATCAATCTACACACAGTGCCCCATATTGCCAAAACAAACACACCGTTTTAGAAATTTGTGTGAATTCATTGAAACTGAAAAACTGAACATAAGTATTCAGACCCTTTGCCATGACACTCTGAGATGATATTCTGTGTCCTTTGATCATTTTTGATGTCTCCAGAACCAAATGTAATCGATTTCAAAAGACACACTTGGCTGTATTAAAGTCCCTTCACAGTGCCTTTCAAAGCGTAAATCTGTCCATTAAGTCCAAGGATCACTCCATAGGCATATACATTTTATCCAGATCTGAGGAAGGTTATCAAAAATAGCTAAAACAGTGAAAATTCCCAGGAGCACAATGAGCTCTAACATTGTGAAATGCAAGCAGTGCGGAACCACAAAAACAGCAGAGCTGGTCGACCAGCCAAACTAAGTAAGCAGGCAAGAAGAGCCTTGGTAAAGGAGGTAACCAAGAACACAATGGCCACACAACAGAACTTCAGCGTTTGTCTGCAGAGATGGGAGAAACTGCCAGAAAGACAACAAGACTTGCACAACTCTAAAGGCCTTCATGGTAGAGTGGCTAGACAGAAGCCCCTCCTAAGTAAAAGGCATATGACATGCTGCATATGAAATGCCTTGAGTGGTTCAGCCAAAGCCCAAACTTAAATCCCATTGAACATAAACACCTGCAGATTGTAAGTTAACCAAGGCTTCCCATCCAATCTGACAGAGCTTGAGAAGATATACAAGGAAGAAGGGGAGATAAATGTCATACTTCTACGTACTGAATAAAGGGCCTGAATAATTATGTAAAATTAGATATTTAATTTCAGAAAACATGTTTTTGCTTTGTCATTGTGGTATCAAGTGGATTGATAGAAAGAATAATTGAATCTGTTCTAAAATTAAGACTATAACAGGACAGAATGTGGAGAAGTGAAGTGCTCAAATACTTCCCAAAAGCACTGTACTGAATACCAGAGACCCCCTGGGTCTGACTGAGCAGACATATGTCACTGTGGTTTGATGTCCATAGGGAGGGAACCACTTGTCACATCCAGCCTGTTGCCCGCCGTGGCTCATCGAGGATGTCTCACATCCCATCCATGATTCATCTGGAACTAACTGATTTTCCATGATAAATAGGTCTGATGTGTGTGGTGCCATGGTCTTGTGCCTGTGGGGGACACGCTGTGGAGATGGGTGAGAACAGACGGTAACAAAAATGATGTGCGGACAATGTGCCTTCAACATGTGTGCCCACCATCCTCCTGCCACAATGACCTCTCTCTGGACTTAGCAGGAAGGACAGGGCCAGATTCATGTGTAATGACTCGCCACTCCCCCCTGCAGGTTATGTTAATGACCAGTTCCTTAAGTAGGCTATCTATATGCAAAGTCTGTTCTAATGGATTTCCTCATAATTTATTGTTAATGTATTAATGTGCTGCAATGACGAGGTGAGAGGGCCACTGACACACCACTGTATTACTGTGTAGACCGAGAGCCACTGACACACCACTGTATTACTGTGTAGACCGAGAGCCACTGACACACCACTGTATTAATGTACAGACATAGAGCCACTGACATACCACTATATTGTAGACAGAGAAACACTGACACACCACTGTATTACTATAGACAGAGAGCATCTAACACACCACTATATTACTGTAGACAGAGAAACACTGACACACCAGTGTATTACTGTAGACAGAGAACCACCGACACACCATTCTATTACTGTAGACAGAGAAACACTGACACACCAGTCTATTACTGTAGACAGAGAAACACTGACACATCACTGTATTACTGTAGACAGAGAGCATTTAACACACCACTATATTACTGTAGACAGAGAACCACTGACACACCTCTATTACAGTAGAAAGAGAACCACTGACACATCACTGTATTACTATAAACAGAGAGCCACTAACACACCACTATATTATTGTATACCAGTGTGTTACCGTAGACAGAGAATCATCACAGATGACAGGCTGAAACTTTGTAACAGAGGAAACCAATGATCTAGTTTAGCAGACTTGGTAAGGTACAGTGGTGACTCGCCACATGAGCTACATTCCTATCCAGATACAACACCCTCTCTTAGAGCTTTCTCTTTTCTGTAGTGGCTTCTTGATGGTAATCACGGTGTCATTCTTGCAGTTAGTTGGCATCTCCTTTACCTTGAAGTTACCTTGAAGTCCTCTGAGCATAAACATTTCATCCTGAAAGCAGAGCTGGGTTGTGGTGAGCGGAGCACCTCTCCTCAGCAGCTGTCCCCCTTCTCTCCCCCATCACAGAGAACCTGATCTACTGGCCATACAATCCATTTCCTGTCACGACCCATTTGGGCAATCGTTGGATGGATGTGTCTGCGCGTCTCTGTGGGGGAGGACAGGGGACAGTCAGGAACGAGTGGCATTTGAGGGCACATAAGCGTCTACGTGTATCTAGATGATCTTCATGATGGATTATGAAGTGCTCTTCCAACGTCCTGCGTCCCTTTCAGTGCTGATACATCTGCATGGGCCACGAACGGATACGCTCTTATCCTGCCCCAGGTTCGATTACAGCCATAATGTTTCCTCGCCCCATTAGGTGTATTTGATTTCCAGGCAAAGGGGACCGGGTGGGGCTCGGCGGCTGAGGCAACGATAGGAGCTAAAGGGCACCTCAGACAGACGGGAGTTATGCTGATGGTGCCTGGAAGAGTGGAGATGTGGGAAATGCTTATATAATTAGAGGGGACTTTGTCAAAGCTCATTTGTGAGAGGTAGTGGCAGAAGCCCTCAGAGAGTACTATTAATTCAGTGATCTGGCTGAGCCAGTCTATAGGAGGATTACAGCACACAGCAGTTGATGACAGAGTGACAGCAGTAAGGGAGAGGTGCTGGGCCATCGGGCCTCTTACGTGGAGAATACAATCCCTCCACAGTCCTGTGATGTCCATGTTAGGAGAGACACTGATGTGTGTTAAGAGTACAATGTACAAATATACCGAGTAGCTCTTCCCGACTGACTGGGTTACTGACATCAAAGGAGATCATTCTGGGGCATCACATTTGCACATCCAATTATCTGAGCCTGAAACAGGTCAACTATCTACTGCATTGGAGTTATCGTATCGGTCCGGAAGTCGTTTTGCTGTGGTGACAAGCCAAAGGGCGTTTGATCTTTAAATACCTCAGCGAATCACTTTCAGGTGGAGATTTTGTACAGAGTTTATGAACATTTTGGTGTATGAAGGGAGGAGGGGAAAAATTAAAATGGATTTGTTGTCAGACAGAATTAAGCACTGCTGGGCCTTTCAATTAGATGCATTTCAGGTGTCAGTTTGCATCAGTGGGGCTGTGAAGTGTTGGTGAGTGGGGGGAGGATAATGACTAAATAAGGACTATGTGTCTACCAGCCACCCGCTCCCCCCAAACAAAACACACACACACACACACAGGTTAGTTGTGTTTAATACATTGTATGCAGTTCCAAGGCATGCAAACCTTTGTGAGAGGCTGACAAAGGCAAAAACATCTGTTTCGTCTACTAATATTGTGTGGGCAGGTGTGATAGACAGGGAATGTTAATTAAGAAAAGAACCTCTCTTAATTCAGATCCGTGACCACTGAGGTTGATTTCTCTCTGAGGCTGGCAGAGAGGGAGCAGAGAGGGACCTGGTCAGTGTTTGGGTTTGGGTTTGTGATAGGAATAGACAAGCAGCATGTGGACGAGCAGTTAGAGCATTTGACCAGTAAAAAATCTGTTGTTCTGTTCCCGAGTAAGGCAGTTAACCCTTAATGTTCCCTCGGGTGCTCACCCTGACAGCTCACTGCACCTTTCCAATTAGGAGGGGTTGGTTCAAATGTGGTAGACACATCTTAGTTGGAGCTTGTGTGTAAACTGACAAATCCCTTAAAGGAAGCATAAATCTCATCCATCTAGAACTCTTTACCAAGGCTGTTACATAAGGCCAATTATCAATTTCCCAGATAATTGCTACTTAATTAAATGTATGGTGCACATAGGAGCTCATTACGATTCACCTGGAAGAATGGTTGTGTATGACATCATTACACGTGCTTGGTGATTCATATATTCTGAATGGTCAGATTAAAAAACGGTTTCCCTGACTGTTTTGTCAATTGCCAATTTCAAAGAGTCACATTTATGAGATTGGAAATACAAGGGAAGGGCTTCAAAGGCTACAGAAGGCTATGATTAATCTACAGCAGATCATTATTGATAGGCACTGCCAAAGCCTGCACTACATAATACGTTCTCCAATGAGTTGGGCATCATTCCACTGGTCAAAATCAATGCAATTCAAGTTATTGGCTTTGCACACCCTCCATCTATTTGATATCGGTTTATCCTCAGCAATAGAGCATTCCCTGTTTTGTGTTAATGAGAAATGTAATGTTTAGAATCTTCATTCTCTCCATCAATTTCTTAGATTTTTGCGACAACGTAGTTAAAATGTTATTCAGGTGCAGATAAAAATTGCTGCATATTACATATGGGGGTAAAACTTTCTTTTGAGAGTTCCAAATGTGGATGTCAGTAGATAACTCTGTAGAGCTATCAGTACCATTTTAACTATATTCGAACCCTATCCCTAACCTTAGCAAACAGTTGTTTATCAACGTATGGATGTTGAAACCGAGAAATTGTATTGTTTTTGGAAAAATACATGCCCATTTTGAATTTGATACCAGTTACACGTTTCAAAAAGTTGGGACAGGGGCATGTTTACCATTGTGTTGCATCACCTCTTCTTTTATCAATACCCTGTAAGCATTTGGGAACTGAGGAGACCAGTTGCTTTAGTTTTGATAGTGAAATGTATTCCCATTTTTGCTTGATATAGGATTTCATCTGCTCAACAGTTCGGGGTCTCTTCTGTTGTATTTTTCGTTTCATAATGCGTCAAATGTTTTCAATGGGTGACAGGTCTGGACTGCAGGCAGGCCAGTTTCCCACCCGGACTCCTCCTACGCCTTCCCTGAAAAAGACATTGTCTGAATGGCAGCATACGTTGCTCCAAAACCTGTATATATTGTTCACCATTCAGCATTAATGGTGACTTCCTAGATGTGCAAGTCACCCATGCCACGTGTACTAATGCACCCCCATACCATCATGGATGCTGACTTTGAACAGTTTACTAATAACAAGCCAGATGGTCCCTCTCCTCTTTAGTCCAGAGGACAAAGTGTCCATGATTTACAAATTTTTTTCAAATTTTGATTTGTCAGACCACAAGTCAGTTTTCTACTTCGCCTCAGTCCATCTTAAATGAACTTCGGCCCAAGGCGGCTGCATTTCTGGATCTTGTTTATACATGGTTTCTTCTTTGCATGTAGAGTTTATACTTGCATTTGTGGATGCAGTGACAAACTGTGTGTAGCCCTATGGGGAAAAAAAATAGTATTTCCATAAGACAATATTTTATTTTGGTTATTGTCATTGTAATATATATTTCATTTTGACACAATTTTTCTATTATGTTTATATGTGTTAATATATTAAGTTGTTTGAAAATGCATTTACCGGTGAGAGTGTCCAATCAGGACCGGGGGTATAGGTCGGGGAGGAGAAAAAACGGAAAGGGGAGGAAGATGGAGGTGGAGATTTTGCTGTGAGGATATACGAGCTAAAAGTTGGTAAAACACCAAGTTTAATGTTTGTAATTATAAGTGACATTGTACACTGCGCGAAGAGTGAGTTTACAGACACTTAATAAGTTACCGTAGTGTGATAGTTCGTGTCGTGGACTTTGTGATTAAAATTTGCACCACGAGGAGAAAGGTGGACAGCTAATTTCCACGCGCCATTCAAACGCGCGAGACAAAACCGAGCGTTACCAGCGAGCAGCCGCTTGGTTGCTGTGTTTTGTGCATCGCCTGAAAAACCTAATCCGTGAGGAAAAGACTGAAGGTTCGGAGGGATTCTTCCAGTCTGTTGACCATTGGAAGCATTGCGTTCCTGGGTGTTGAAGAACGATACGGCGACTCATCAGTTCTGTTGCGTGAGTTTATTTTGTTTGTTGCTCTGAGGCGTGAAGCGACCATTTTGTTTTAGGTCTCAACCATAGACTGTAAAAAAAAATGGACGACGCCCCTTCGCTCTTTTCCATTGGTGAAAACTGAAGCCGCCAGTGTCCCGATATGGCGCTGACATCTTGGACTTACGTCTGCGCAGATAGCGATCTTGGGACCAGTTCAGCGCAGTAGTTATGCGCAGTAGCGAGCAGGAAGTAAAGCCGTAAAGCCGCGAAATCAACGGCCCCACCCCTGTGCCCCGCCCTCCCTCTCCCTCGCAGAATGCACATACCATAATCAATCGCAAGCACACGCTGCACTGTTTTGGAAGTGGAGTCCTGCTCCTGTGAACTCTGTCTGCTCCGTTCCACTCCAACCTCATTAAAATACGATATGTTATAGCCTAACTTACATCATGTTTAACCTTAATTTAGAATAGGCCTAATACAAAAATAATTGGTAACTTCTAGCTAACGATCACCTGCTAGCTTTTAACATGGCTATTAACGAGGCTTGTTGTCTTTTAGCTAACGTTAGCTAGCCCATTACATATATTTACTAATTAAATAGCTTATAAATTTAACTTACCGAAAAAAATTAAAGGATCGATTGGAAATGCCAGATCGGTTAGCACAATCTAATACAGAACAACCCATTATGTCCGTGTGAAATTATATCAATTATAGAAATTTAGAGATTCAATTTAAAGCTCCAATCTCCTTAGTCCTCCGAAGATCGCGAAAAAAGCCTGTTGGCGCTTCAGTGGCTCCTCGGCTCAGATAGCTGTCAATCACGACGTCACACCACCGTTTTTAGAGCATTAAATAACTAACTAAAAACCAACTTATTTTAAAAACAAACTCTTGAATTTACATTAGCGTGATACAAACTACAGTAAATGACAGAATCCAGCTTCGGAAAAAAGATATTTGAAGAATAACATGGGGAGGCGGGGTTTTTGACCTATACTAGGACCACTCACCAGGGGGCGATCGAGATGTTTTGGCTTCACTTTTCAGGGCTTGTGCGGCACGCTTCGTCTCAACGATCTCAAGCTACACAACAGGCCACAACAGGCCTTCTTTCGACTAAAGATATTCAGTTTGTTTATTCATTTGATGGACATTTAGGCATTAGATTTAGAATTCCAATTGGTTTAATTTGGGGAATTCAAGGTGATTGAGGACTGTGATTTGTTGACTTTGTTTAGTTGAATCAAATTGTATAAATGTAAATATAAAAAAAAAAATCTTTAAGTAAATAGTTCATAACTATTTCCTGTGAAGATTCTCATTATATTTTGGGTTTTACATATTTATACGAGGGGTATTGAAATTAACAATAATTCCTTTCCAGTATAATGATTTAGTTATACCAAAATGGGTATTAAAGTGAGTGTCCCTTTTACGTAGTGTGTGAAAGAGGGACATATAGTTAATATTTTACTTAAAGTTAGCTATACAGATATTGTGTGGTTATTATAAATTAAGTAAAGTACGAGGAGAAATAAAAGTGAACATATAGTGAGAAGTTAGTAATTTACATTGGGGCATTAATTAATAACAGAAAGAGAGATCTTTCGCCAGGTAAGAATTCGGGGAGCGCACTTCAATAAAATAGCCAAGACACGCTAGGGGGGGCGCTACATGTGTTTACACACAATGGTTTTCAGAAGTGTTCCTGTGCCCATGTAGTGACGTCCACTACAGAATCGTGTCTGTTTTTAATGCATAGATGTCGTGTGCGTAGATGTCGTGTGCCATGTCAAAAATAATTTAATGGTTCAGAATGATGCTATGTTATTCGGTGCATTTGATAAATAAAATACTTTATCTTCAACTTTGCAGTGCTGCCTGAGGGCCTGAAGATCACATTAATATGAGTTTTTGGTCTTGTACTTCACGAGACTTCTCAGGATTCTCTAAATATTTTAATGATATTATGTAATGTAAATGATGAGATCCCCAAACTCTTTGCATTTTTATGTTAAGAATTTTTTTTCTTCAATAACATTGCCTGCAGTCTTTCAGAGTGGTGAACCCCTCCCCACTGAAAGACTCATCCTCTCTGGGACGGTCTTTTCATAACAAATCATGTTACTGACCTGTTGCCATTTCACCTAATCAGTTGAGAGATATTCCACCAGGTTTTTCTTTTGAAGCAATTCACAACTTTTCCAGTCTTTTGTTGCCCCTTTTTGTCCCAGCTTTTTTGAAACATGTTACTGGCATCAAATTCCAAAATAGGCATATATATTTTTCAGAAACAATAACATTTCTTGAAAACCTTTTTTCGGAGCTCCATTGGATGATGCATATTGGCCAGGAAATGCGGGTGGCCTAGTCAGCAGGGATTTCCTCGTCTCATCGCCCTCTAGACACTCCCACCCTTTTATGACTGACTTCCAGGTTTGACCTGCCTTGTGAAAAAAAAGCTGAATGGTTTGGTGCAGATGCCTTCTGCATGTGAATACAAAGAGTATAGATATATCTCAAGAGCATTTCCTTATTTTAAATTGCCTCAGAAATCAGGTTAGCCAGTCAAACTAGGCCATCATCCCTTTAGTCTTCTGTTAAAATACAAAACTAATAATTTGGCCATAGTGATTAAAATGGGAGCCAGATTCAACCTAGATACAACTTCAGGCTACCAAACAAGCCCCTTTTTGAGATATGATCATATTTTATTTGGAATAGGCTGATTGATATTGAGCATGAAAGTAATTGAATTAAGCTTGACACAATGTATGAGAGTACTAACTATCTCTGTATGGAGGACACTAGGTAGGAAATACGATGCCCCATTACTGATGAGTCCCAAACACACTGTCCATACCACCTGCTAGGAACTGTGTATGTGTCTGTCATAGGACTTTGTGAATAGACCCTTGAATAGGTCATAGGTTGGAATACGCCATACAAGGGTATTTTGTAGGATAAACTATTTCTTATAATAGTCTGTGTAATGGTTGGCTATGAACACTGACCACCTCCTGTGTGTCCTGGTATAAATTACTGTGTTTACGTTGTAATAATTTGAAGAGAAAAATGAAAGAACTATGGAAGGTTATCATCATAAATCTCATGCTGAATAAAGGCTCTCCCCTGACTTCTGGTTGCATTCATTTTGTTCATGGATCCCAAATGGACAGAATCTAACAAGGCCTAATAATAGCAAGTGACAGGAATAGGATACAATACTTTTTCGTGTACACAAACGATTGTGATGAGGGTAATTTTAATTTTACTTTCAAAGAATGCCTCCTGGCACTAACTGATGGTCAATGTCTGTTCCAGGGAGTCAGCAGCCAAACCAAAGCATGTTTGTTGGATTGAGGTCCAATTAATTTAAACAATGTCTGTATATTCTTAAATGTAAAAAAAAAAAAAAAAAGTAAGGGAGTGCCGCTTGGCCTGAGAAAGGTTTGACGTACAATTCGAACAATCTGTGCTGTTCATCTTTTTCCCAGCGTCAGGTGACATGAAGCAATGTCAATCTCTGTGCTCAGCCAGTGAGGATAATGAGATTTCAATTTCTCCTCCAGGAGAGCAGGAGTCAGATAAGTGTTAGTATGGGCCAGAGACCTGAAGATTTGATGGCTGTCTGGAGTGCCTCATAATCATACCGAAGCAGTCAAGGACGCAGAGTTGTAATGGAGGTCCGCATGGGGAAAGGAGGAGGTGTTTGCACAGCCCCATGGGAAGAAAGGCAGGACAACCTCTCTGTTTGGCCCAATATTACCAGTATTATGGGCTCGTAACTTTCAGGGGAATCAGCTCTCTGTAGTCAGGTGATTAAATGGATTGTCTTCCCGACAATATAACGTTAACAATCACTTTGGTAATTACTACAGAACGTTCAACTCTAGTGTCCAAAGTCTAAATCATTTTCAAACCTGCAACCTGCTGACATTGGGAATGACTTGTGCCTGTGGTTGAAATGCTGACACTAGGGGAAAATATGGTTACAGTTATTAGAAACACTGAATGACAACAACCTTTCATTTTTGCAACAATCAATTGTTTAACTCTTTTTTCTTTTGCTAAAATAGTGTTGAACTGATATATTGATCACTGAAAAACCTTAGCTATCGGAACTAGGCTTTCTGTGTGAGAAGAATTGTCCTAAACGTTGTATTCAACTGAATCAAAAAGAACACCAAAAGAAACACAGCAGGAAACATTCCATTTACAATCTCCACTCCAATAACATTCTGACTCTGAATATCCCACGTGTAACAACTGAATTTGGTAAGACTGCTTTTAGTTATGTTGCTCCTTGGTGTTGGAATTTGCTCCAAAAAGTTTTGAAGCTTTCTGTTTTTATCCCACTTGAACATTTTAAACAATTACTTAGGCAATCCAAATCTGAACAATGCGCATGTTTTAAATAACCCCTTTATGTTATTTTTAATCATTTCATATGTTTTGTAAATTAATTTTGTTGTTGTGACTGTTTCTGTGATTCTGTGTAATTTGTGTAACTGTTGCCCCAGGGCTCCCTTGTAAAAGAGATTTGATTATCTCAATGGGACATCCCCTGGTAAAATAAAGGATAAATAAAAAAAAAAAAAAAAAAATCACTTTATGGACCCATCACATTCACTGTAGTTTTAATGCAAGATGAAAGAGTGCAGCTTGGCTGGGATGGTATGTGACTCTCCACCTAGGCTGTTCTATGACTCTATGACATCTTTCCCGATCAGAGGAATATGACAACTTAATAGGCAACACACTCTAAAGAACTTTATCTCCATAGGACATATGAGATGGATGTGGTTCTGTGCATGGAGAAGGTGATGTGGACAACCACCTGACCCTTGCAACCTACCATACGCCCGGTTACGTAGGGATAGCACATCTGACAGTTGAATTCTTTATTCATGGGTTGCACATAACGTTTCAGCATTGCTTTAAGTGTTTTGTTTAGGGCTGATTCCCATCTAGGGGTGCAGGGTAGCCTGCTTAACAAATAATTAATGTAATTACCTGGTAAAATCACATTAATAAATAATAAAAGCATTCTACTCAATGCGTACTCAATTAGAGCAGACAAAGCTTTGGTTTAAAGTGCTCTATTAAATCATGAAAACATGTTACCATTTCTAAAGTAGATTTCTAAAGTAGGAACAATTTGAAGCTAACCCATTTTCATAATTTTGATGTCACTAGATTGATGAACCCCCCCCCCATTATCACACAAATTACATGGAAAACTGGTGAAGGTCTGGGTCGGTTGAGAAACACGGCATGTTTTTCAACGGCTAGTAGCCAGATCTGTTTGTCATCTTCTCTATAATTTATATCCATGCTAAACGATCCTAAATGACAAAAAAGATGTGACAATCTCAGATGCATTTTCCTGATTCCTGACATCCTCTCTTCTTGTCTCTCTTTCAAAATCCATTATATAAGGTCAAAGGAGATAGACCGAATCCACAAAATCCAATTGAGATTCTCCCAAGGACAAAGGAAGCAAGGGTTTGACAGGTATTAACACGTTTGACAGCACCTGAATGAGTGATGAGTGACAGACCAAGCTTGCAACCTAGCAGCTACCCTTCACGGTCTAAACACTAGAGGAGATCTGAGAGCGATTGTTAAGTGGTGACTTGGTGGAAGATTCACCCTAACCCTCTGGTAGGCTTGGAAGAATTCTGGCAGTAGTGCTTACGCCTTACTCCCATGTGTCTAGGGGGAAGAGGCTACCCACTGAGCAAAGGACGTTAAAAAGACTTCTTTCAAATGATTTTTCTCAGTGGGTGATGGTTGTTCAAACTGGCTGTTTTTGGTCTTTGCAGGAAAAGTGCTAAAGGCTCCAGCCCCCAAATAGAAGGAGCAGGGACAGAGCTGGTTTAGTTGCCATCCTGAGTTGCCAGCCCCAGATCTAAGACATGCGAGCTGTGTATCAAGCTCAGTTGAATGTGCTGGGTGCCAGCCCCCCATGGTTCCTTACTCTCTTGTTACAGAGACCAAACCAAGACCTGTTCAAGGGATGTGCCCACGGAGGGCTTAGCCAAACTATCATCTCTGTCCATTCATACACCTGTCAGGTGCAGAGAGACCGCAGTCATATTTATTTAGGTATTTTTGTAGTAGTCGTAGTAAAGGAATATCAATGAATTTATTTTCCTCTGGGCCCCACATGCCAGACTGCCCTTCTCGGCTCAGTTTGGCACAGACCTTCTCCTTTGCACTGAGGTCCAGACCAGAGCAGGCCAGCTGGCTGCTACTCTGAACATGACACACCTCATTACTGCCTCGAAGCAGCTGTGTGTACGTTTCTGCAAACTACCAACCAACAGCCTAGAGGGGCGGAGGGTTTGGTCGAGAGGGTAAGAAACGAAGGAGTGATATAGTAGGGGAAATGGGAATGTCTGCGGAGAAGGTCATGCAATAAAACATCTCCTCCTGCATTTCGACACACTGAACATGATGCTTCAAACGCCACAGCCTGGAACATCTATGAGCAGGCAAGACAATGAGGAGTCATTCCCCACTCACCAGCTAATCTACATGGTCTTATTAGAGAAAGATATCAACATAGACACTGCCCTTCCGACAGGGTCTCATATATACCACCCAAACAGTCTCAGTCGCTTATTGGTGACTCTTTTGGCAGCTCTTAAACCACCGCTGTTAAACGTGCACTGGGTGTTGGATTGGTGTTTACTGAAGCCACTCAAGTTGAGGTTTATGAATCCAAAATCAAATCAGTATCAAAATACAGTCCTTTTGAAACCGCAACACAGAACAGACTTTACAACATAGGATTCTGCATTCATGGGTAAGCTATGGAGCCCAGTGTATCTATGTGTTCCAGGTGTTCAGTCAGTTATCTAGATTAGTGTTCTGTTCTCCAGTGGTCCAGATTGTTGTTCTGTTCTCCAGTGGTCCAGACTGTTGTTCTGTTATCCAGTGGTCTAACCTGTTGTTCTGTTCTCCAGTGGTCTAGACTGTTGTTCTGTTATCCAGTGGTCTAACCTGTTGTTCTGTTCTCCAGTGGTCTAGACTGTTGTTCTGTTCTCCAGTGGTCCAGACTGTTGTTCTGTTCTTCAGTGGTCTAGACTGTTGTTCTGTTCTCCAGTGGTCCAGACTGTTGTTCTGTTCTCCAGTGGTCCAGACTGTTGTTCTGTTCTTCAGTGGTCTAGACTGTTGTTCTGTTCTTCAGTGGTCTAGACTGTTGTTCTGTTCTCCAGTGATCTAACCTGTTGTTCTGTTCTTCAGTGGTCCAGACTGTTGTTCTGTTCTCCAGTGATCTAACCTGTTGTTCTGTTCTTCAGTGGTCTAGACTGTTGTTCTGTTCTCCAGTGATCTAACCTGTTGTTCTGTTCTTCAGTGGTCTAGACTGTTGTTCTATTGTCCCATGGTCTAGAATGGAGGATCTGAGGTAGGCAGAGAATAGAGGCAGCATTACAAAGCAGATGGCTTGTGTCAGCTTCATTTACCTCCCCTCACCAGTTCTGGTAAATACAACTGGAAATGGGGAAACCAAGGTACCGCCAATCTTACTCACACCCCAATTTCTTTACACACACACACACACACACACAAACACACACAATAACCTCTTTATAAATCCTCTGTTCTGTCTCTGTTTTCATTCTGCCCTATTTTTCCCTCTCCTTCTCCTTTCCCATTTTCCTGTGGCTCCCTCTCTGTATCCATTAGGTGTGACATTCTTTAATCACCTCTCTCAGCTTGGTCCTGCTGGAGCCAAATTACTTTATAGAGCAGGATCATGAAGCCCATGCGTGCCCTATCCAGGAATACCTGGCAGACCAAGATTCCACACAAACATCCGCACACACACACACACACACACACACTATCACCTTGTACCTGAACAAAATGCATTTACATGGATGACATCTCAACCCATGCCGAATTACAAAACAAAACATTGGAAGTGCATATTGACTCTCATTATTTCTGTTGTGATCCATTGAGATACTGCTAGCTTGCGGACTCCATCCGTCCTTCACCTTCTATACCCAGTGTCTCACAGAAGTCTCTAACGCATAGTGGCCAATATGGATGGCTTTCTGTATGAATGGTCTCTGTGGTGCAATGGAGAGAGTCAAACATTTAAGTCTCAATCATATACCGTCCACCAACCTCCGCCACAGAACTGTGTTGGATTGAAATCACTTTACTCTCACCCAGGGGGATGTCTTTGCCTGTCCTTGGAAGAGAGCAGTCAGGGATGGAGGAAGGCGGTGCAGGGCGGGGAGCGTGAAGCAGGGGGCGGTGTGAGCTCTGGTTGGGGGTGTGGGCTTTAGGGACAGGGGCATTTGTATTCCTCTCTCGCCTAGGACAGTGTGGGGAAAGGTGGGGGGACGGCAGGGTGAGACCCAATGGGGCTTTTGTAGGGCTCTGGAGGTGATGAAAAGCAAAGACAAACACTACTGTGGTATCTCACTCCACACCTTCGTGTGTGTTGAATTCCTAATGCTAGAGTCATTAAACTTGATGTATGAGACAAGTAGCAAATGTTAAGTGTGCTGACCGGGATTAAGAAAGGAAGATTTAGTTAGAATATTTTTTGCTATAATATAAAGAAAGATAGATCTAAATCTACACTGTAGAGATTATTATTAAATGTTTTAAGTAATTACTGGTTACGAATTCAGTGCCCTACTGTGATTGTTTTCAATTAATATGGTCAACAGTAACAATAGCTTCTTAGCAAGTACCAATTTCTCAAGCAAGAATTCTCAAGCAAGAATTGAGCTAGGAGTCTGGATGCAGGGAGTGGAAAACTAGCTGTTATTGACAGAGAGGTTTGTGGAAGAAATCTCAACTAATTTACTGTCTGGTGATGTCACCAAGCAGGCCAAAACACCATCCCACCAAAACAGGCTAAAATTCAAGGAAGCCTTTTCAAACATCACAATAATTACACTGTATTATTCCAAACTTTTAATAGAACACAAATAAATATGTTTTTCACTGCAAAGCTTTAACATTTACAGTTAATTGACAGCATGTGCCTAACATTACATAAACTTATTGAGCTGTTCACTAAAACTACTCCCTGAACCTCAGTATTTTTAATAGAGCTCATCAGAAAAGGACCTCAAAAGCTACAGCGGACATCAAAAGGCAACAACACACCCTTATCGAAAATGCAGTGTTATATCTTGGAAGGCCATTATAAAAATGTGCATGCAAGATTGGCAGCACAAAGACATTCCAAAGACTTTTAAGACTGTTGACATCCACTGTGTATCCTATTACTGTTAGAGCACATCATCTCTACTGTAACTGTGGTGTTCTGGGTGGCGGCCAAGGCAGCAGGTTATGCCCTCGTAAGACCAGTGAAGACAATCTGGCCGGTGAGCTAAGTAGACAGAGTTAACGTGCACCTCCATCTCCCTGTCCTCTGCTGTTACAGTTGGACGTGTATTGAGAAATCGTCTGGATCTGGGGACGCATTCACCTGTGAGGATGTCTGAGTGTGTGTGTGTGCTCCTCCTAGCAGGCGCAGTGTGGTCAGCAGTGTAGCAGAGGATCAACATGTCAGTGTCTGGAAAGGTTATGACCTTTGTGATGGTCTGTCAGTAGAGTAGAAAGACCAGGGCGGGCCGAGCAAAGTGCAGCAGACCAGGTACAGTCTGACACATGGAGAAAGAGGTCATTAACATGCAGCTAGACACACAAGCCATTGTCAAACTGAGTGGCTGTATAATTCACCACTCTTTCCTTCCTGGCCGGACCCCTTTTATCTGATGAATGTTTAAAAGCAAACGACTGTGCCTTTATAGTTTATGATTGAACTCTTTTTCCGGGCAGCTCAGTATTACTCATGTTTAATTTAGCCCCTTATATCATTTAGTTCAATTAAATATATTGTGAGTCGATAGCTCCCTTGGGGCTCATTTTTATCACTGAGTGCTAACGGTGCTCATTCTGAGAGGACAGGCTCAGTGTCCTCAGGACAGCAGGGTAGCGCTGCTCTCGCAAGCAGTGAACGATTCCATAGTGAGTGTAAAGTACTATCCGGCCCATAGAATACAACAAGAATCATGGGCTCAACCCTACTATTTTTACAGGATTAAAACATCAGAAAAGAGCAATGCCTGCTGGCCGTAGCAGGAAACAACAGCAGGATAAGTGAGCAGACAAACAGACAGACAAATTATGGTAGGTGTGTTGCCCTAAAGTCTGATTGGTGCATTAGCTGAGGCAGCCCACTGAGGTTCCATACAGAACTAGCTCCACTTAAAAAACAATCTCTCTTTTTCTCTGTTCCCCAGAAGAGTGTTTTAGTATTTAATAGAGGTTCACACAATAGTCTCACCATGAGGCAACAGCATGGGGAACTGTCTACCACATAGATCAGTTCCTGGGGAAAGAGGGATGTTGGTGTCATTTTATATGTGTAGCAGACTGATGAACAACATAGATCTCATCCAAGTGAAGGGGGCTAATAATATAGGCTTTATCATTTGATGTCAGGTTTGCCTTTAGGGCATAAGCAAAACAAATTATGTTCAGGGCTGTTCATGCAACACCAACTCCAGATTGAGTGCATAACGGGGGACCTGACAAGGTCGTCATGGTTCAGGTAGCTGGAAATGTTTTAACATTAGCAGTTTTAGAATGGTCTAAAGTCCTGACCTAAACTTTGTTGAGATGTTGTGGCAGCAGTTCTAATCTTTTATACAGAAGAGAACACAGACAAATTGAGAGTTGCATAGCTTTGTATATTAAAGAAATTATGTAATTACATATACAAATACTATGCTCTTTCTTTATTTCATATCATTTTGGTTAAAGATCTGATAATAGTTAGTTGCAAATAAATGCAGTACAAATTCAGAGAAATTCAGAATAAGAACAGTAAAGAAACACTGTATAAAAGTGTGTGAGTCATGGATTATGAATCTGCTTAGGCTCCATCAGTATCAATCAATCAAATTTATTTATAAAGCCCTTTTTAAAACAGCAGTTGTCACAAAGTGCTTTACAGAGACACCTGGCCTTAAACCCCAAGGAGCAAACAACAGTAGTGTTGAATTTCAGTGGCTAGGAAAAACTCCCTAAGAAGGTCGAATTTTAGGAAGAAACCTAGAGAGGACCCAGGCTCAGAGGGGTGACCAGTCCTCTTCTGGCTGTGCCGGGTGAGATATTAAGAGTCCAATTGGAATAATAAATACATTTCTCTGGGCTAAATCCAGAGTCTATTTGATTTTAGACTAGGTCAGAAGTATGACCAGGTGGACAAGGACAGGGACAGCAACGGGCCCCCCAAACCAGGTAATCCGCAGGTTTGGACCAGGACCTCATCTCCTCCTAAAATGTTAAATTGGAGGAAAGTTAGTAGTACACAGAGACAAGTTAGTAGTACATCCCTCATATCCCCCAGCACAATAATATAGCAGCATCACACCTTGGAACTGAGACGGGGGGGTCCGGTGACACTGTGGCCCTACCCGGGGGAGGCCCCGGACAGGGCCCAACAGGCAGTATGATGCCATTGTTTCAAAAAATAGATTACTATGAAATATGGCTAAACATGTTGATAAGAAGTTCAAAGTTGATCACAATGCAGCTAGTTCTTGGGGGTCTTTATAACTAACCTGATGAAAACTTGCATGTTAATATCATAACGAAGGCTAGCTACTATAGTAGTCAAACATTTTGTTCATATCACAATAACAACTGACACAGCCTAATATCTAGGAGGGGTGGGTAGAGTACTAAAAATCTGTACTCAAGTAAAAGTACTGTTAATCATCCTAAAATGTACTCAAATAAGAGTAAAATAGTACTTAGTCAAAAAAGTAGTTGAGTAATAGTTACATATTCTGTTCAAGACATTATAATGCCATAGTAAAACTAGGAAAAATGATTTAAGAAAGTACAAACGCAAACTGCATTTTTAATGTTTTAAAAGGGATTTGTTTTCCAGAGCCCATAGCAATGCAGAATATAATTTTTTTATTGCAAAAGTAAATAATACTGTATTTCTATTATTAACCTAGTATGAACAGATACGCCTATATAATTAGCCTAATTCACATGGATGAGATTAACTTTGTCTGATCAATGGACTTAAAATATGACAAACTTAAAACTACCTTCCTTTATTATTAGATTATTACATTGAAAACTCATAATTACACTTGTATTATCACAAAAGCATAATAGATAACTTGCTGAACTATATCACAATAATGTGATGTTATATAGTAGTTATAAACACAATAATCTGCGTGGCAGCAATATGGCATCCTACTGTAGGTAACTTCCTGTCTATAGAAGTGAATGTCAAGCCAATGAGACCACAAATGATGTTCATCTTTTCCATATATTTGATCATACATACAATAGTGTAAAGTCTTGTACATTTCTTGGGCAAAAGCCAAGTGTAAACGCCAACTATGACACAGTAACAGAAGACAGGTTTAACCTTGGTCTCTAATATGGAAAATAATTTGTAATAAAATAATTGGTATAATCATAGACTAAATAGAAAAATCAGTGTACAGTCATAACAAATGTTCAGGTATCCTCTGACTGGAGCTATCAGTGTAAGAGGTTTAAGATTATAGCAGCTCCTAGTCAGTGTGCAGAGAGAGATGTGAGTCTGAGACAAAGCTCAGTCACCAGGGAGAACCGCCTGGAGCTCTATAGGCTTTACTGCACACACATCTAGTAAATGCTGCAAGTTATGGCTGAGATAGCTTTTCCACGGTAAACAAATACCTAATTTGCAGTAAGGAGAATGACTATGTCTGGGCATGTATTTGCAGGCAAAGGGAAACCAAACATAAACAGTAGCTATAGGTATCTATCAAAATTTTTTGGAAAACAGGCTATGCTCTTTGCCATATGGTCCTCCCATTTTATCTTGTTTGCTGTTTTATATTTGCTTTGTAGACAGAAAATATGGGGAAAATAGAGGAGATAGCTTTTGTGGAAGGACCTGTGGGCCGGATTCATATGTAACAGTGGTACATTTAGTGAACCAGGGGCAGTGAACCAGGGGCAGTGACTTAGACCAGTGGCTGGACCACCCTGGACTACTTTTATGAAGATCCCTTTCCACAGCCAAATAACCCTTTTGTAACCTTAGTTTCTAATGGTGTATTGTTTTTACTTTTCAGTGACATTAGGATCTCTCACTGTGTCTCACTCTCTCTCACACTCTCATTAGGAAATAAAATCTGCTCTGTGAGGGTTACCTGTTATACCTGTTACACTGCTTCTAGATTACAGTCATCAACAAAAGTACCTGGTTCATCTCAACATTTACCATGAAAATGCATTATTATCTACTAGTGAAAAAAGAAAAGATTGTGCTCTCTGTTCCAAAAAAATCTGGGAAGTCAGAATCAGAAAGGGTTTTAATGCCATGTAAGTTTCAGAACAAACAAGGAAACTTACTTGGCAATAAATCAATAGTAGTATAAAGATCATGACTTCTGTAGAAAACCATATCAGTGACTTGACTTTTTCATTCATAATGCTCACTTTCAAAACATTCTGGACTCCATTCAAAACCTCTTAAATGAAATGCAAAAGCTCTGCAAAACTGTTTCAATTAGAAGGCCTTAACAATAGCTTAATGCTGCATAGTTTTAGAAATGTCTGTAACTCACAAAAAAATTCATTAAAAATTGCTAAAGCTTAATTATCAAAGGGGGAATAGGGCTTGAAAATATTGGAAGGCCTTTTAAATATACTAACAATATAATTCACTATAAAATATGACTAACTATAAAACATTACCTTTATCATTTTAAAATAAATATGACGATACTAAGTGACACTACAGAATCTGCACCATTTCACCGAACCGCAACATCAACTGATGAACCCTGTGTCCTTTGAGCCACACAGCCCTTCAACTGCCTGCAGGCTCTTCTCAACTTCCCTTAAAAGATAAAAGTAATTGCTTCCCTCTGTGACCAAGAGAAACAAGTCTTGCTTCAATACTACAAAACTATTTAGCATCTGTTCATATTTACAGCTAGGCTATAAATCCACCTAAGAACATCACAGCAAGATGTGCCATTGTTGCAAGGCCCAGACTCCACTGTCTGGCTTCCCAAACTGTTACACCACTCCCACAGATGTTAGTTTCTTCTGCACAAAGTGTCTAGATCTGAATGCCAGTTTCTTGACTGCAAAAAACTAAACATTCTGATTGATTTCTGAGACCAATCATCCATCTGATTGATTGATGGTTTGCGCCAAGGGTGCATTCGAAAATTGGTACTGGCTTTGATACTCCATTTGGTTGTGGTTGATCCAATAATAGATACTGTGAATACTTGGTTTTGCACAAAAATGCCCCTCTTTTGGACATCACCTAAACAACAGCAGTGGAAGGAGTCTCTGACTGAAATATGCAGTGAACAACAGCAAAGCAAATCCAGTCGTGAGGCAAAGGCTCTCTCTCATCATTAGCCGTACCCTATCCTCATCCACAGGCCATTTTGTCTCAGACCAAATGTAGCCTGGCATTAGAACCATTAAAGTTGACCTATCATTCTGTGGGAGTGACCAAATTAAGTATTTCCGTGAATCCCAATCTAGCCCCTCTGGCTTACGCACTTAGTTGGTCGGCCTCATAATGTGTTGCTGACAAAACTCACAGGGTGATTTCCAGAAAGTGGTAAGGAAATCAATAAATCCATCAACTTCGGGACACACTCGTGAAATAAACAATGCAATTCATGTAACACTTTTAATTAATGGAATAGGCATGACGCACAAGTTAAATTCCTCCTGAACATTTAAGAGGTTTCATATTTTAAATGTGTCAAGGCGGGATATCAGACGTAAACACAGGCATATTACATCAGTAGGCACATCTATCCTTTACTTTGTGTTGAATCGTGAACGCTCAAAAATAATGTGGTGCCTCATGGTTCAACTGGAGGGTCTAATGAGAAACTCTACTATGATGAACATTTTCACTCCCTCAGGTTGGTGAAACTTGGTAGGGACGCATGTAAATCCACAAATGGAGGCTTTAGGGTGGAGAGGAGGGATTGCTCCATTTAGGATATAGTATTTTTCAAAATACAGGCATGGCTCCAAATGGAGCAGGATTTCTGACATTTAACCATGTAAATGAACACCTGGACAATATATCCACTCTAGTCTAAGCCCAAACCATCATATTACAAAAGACCAAGATATAGATCACAATAAATATGTTTAAATCAAGCAGTAACTGCATTGCTTGCTAGTACAGTGTCTAGACTCAGCTGCTTTGTACGCTCAGCTTTCAATCCCATAACAACGTTACTGGCAAGTGGTGATAGCATGACACAAGACAGATGGGGAAAGGTGTGGGGAAAATGATTGGTTTGTAAGATAAGCAGATTAAGCCAATACCTATTGCAGCCTGTCTAACGAAGGCCAAGTTTGATGCATTGTTCCACCAGACATTTCACACATTTGGGCAGTATTGTTAGGGAATGAGAATAGTTGTACCCGGTCTCCCAGATGCAAATAACATCCCATCCTTAACACACTTCATCTTAACTCCTCACAGAGAGTGTGAGGAGGTCAAGTGCCTGGCGGCATGGTGCGCTGACAACAACCTGGCCGTCAATGCAAAGAAAACCATGGAGCTCATTGTGGATTACAGGAAATCTAAAAGCTGCAGCCACGCCCCAGTTCTCATCGATGGTACTGAGGTGGAGCATGTGTCCAGCTTCAGATTCCTGGGTGTCCACATCTCTGGGGATCTCTCCTGGTCCCTCAACACTTCAGCCCTGTTCAAAAAGTTGTGCAGCGCCTGTACTTCGTGTGCCTGTCTTCCAAGATCCTTGTCAACTTTTACCACTGCACATTCGAGAGCATTCTGACTAACTGCGCCACAGTTTGGTTTGGTGGTTGCTTGGTAGCCGACTGGAAGGCCCTGCAACGGGTGGTGAAAACCCCCCAGCACATCACAGGTACCCAGATACCAGCCATCGTAGACCTCCAGCACAAGCGGTGTCTGTGTAGGGCACGCAGCATCACCAGGGACCCTTCACATCCATCCCACAAACTATTCGCCCTCCTACAATCAGGCAGGCGTTACAGGTCTCTTCGTTCCCGCACCAGCAGGGTCAGGAACAGTTTCTATCCATCTTCTGTAACTCATCTGACCCATCACTAACCATACCCATCCTTTGTACAACTGGACTCGGTCACTGACATACAAAGTCTGATATGGAAGTTTTCAGTTGTCTACAGGTACGTGTCATTGCTGCTATTCCTGTATTTAATTTGCAAATGCCAACTTGCACCTTAAAATTGCCTTCATTACACATTTAGAACTGCCACTGTACTTGCATTTTCAATTGTTATATAAACATGTCTACCTCAGGAACATCATTGTTGCTATCCCTGCATTTCAGTTGCACATACTACCATACTCCTTCAATTTGCCACGATTGCAAATTCAGAATACCATTGTTTTTTTTAGAATTGCCAATTGCCCTCTTTTACATACATTATACTTAATACTTGTAAACGTTCTGCTGTCCTCTATTTGCCTCCATTGCACATTGAGAATTGCCATATATAATGCATTAGCATTAATTACACATCAATACATTCCACTTGTACGTACTTATACTTAATACTTGTTCATTTTGTGCCCTCTATTTGCACTTCTGGTTAGATGCTAACTGCATCTCGTGGTACTGTACTTGTACTAGGTCAGTGACAATAAAGTTTAATCTAATCTAAAAACCATGAACTGAATATCAGTTGAAACCGGTGCATAATCACAGCAAGGGCCACACACTAAGAGACTATACAAAGTGGTTTTAATACACAAAATATATTTAATGAAAAGCATAAAATCTTGGATTCAAATGGTTATTTGGTATTGTCCACCGCACAAGCTGGGCAAACATCGTACTTTGCCTTGTGCACGATACTTACAATCAAATAGCACAAGTTCAGGAAACCACATAATTCTGCAACTGGAACCTTTTTTACAGATCCTTAAATCTAGTGATAATGTGTTTCCATCTTGTGGGCGGAATGTGAGAGTCGGTGGTAAATTGAGCAGCAGTAGTGAAATCACCTATTTGCCGTGCTAGTTATATGATAAAGAGTTTAGCCTGTGCTGTGTGTAATGAGCCCATCGTTACGGCGGCTATTGGCGAGTCATCCGCCGTTGAGGGGCCGGACATCCCAACATCCCCCGTCTCCCAGATCGCACTTCACACATCCATCATCCTCAGCATCTAATCATACCTCTGAAAATGCTGCTTCGATGGAGTCTCGAGGTTCCACTCTTGTGCGTTGACAAACCCACGAGGAAATTACTTATTTATCATTCACGGCCGGGTGATTGTGGAGCATCGGTGTCTCTCTAGTCTTTAGATTGGGTCTCAGAACTCTCTTCCCCCCCCTCTTCATTCTTCCTTGAAACATAAAACTACGATGAAAAGCATGTTGCCTTGATAATTTCCCAGGGGTGAGGCCCATTGAGCACTTATAAGATGCGTCTAATTTGTCTGGAAATGTGTTACAGAGGTTCTCAAAAAGTCTGGGTGGTCACTGGGTGTTTTAGTTGCACATGAGATTTCAACATAAAGCTTTCAACACTTCATTCTCTAGAACGTTGGGCTGGAAAATTTGGCAAAAGTTATTAGAAATGTAGTTCATTTTGACCGGCAGCATCAAACAGGCCTTTAAACACAAAATGTTAAGAATCAACTTGTTGCTGTTTTCCCAGATAGACTCCAATAATATTTCTATAACGGATGGCTGATCAATGTTTTCATTAACCTTGGAAGGAAAATGAAGATTGCAATGGTCCTCTTTTAGTCTAATTGGAGGGTTTTGCCCACAAAAAAGTCAGACTAACAGCTTGGATAAATGCACTGAATCAATATGCAATTAAAAAACAAACAAGGGTATTGATAGCATACTAAAGATTCCTGAGAGTCAGCCAACCAGGACATTAAAAACAAGTGAGAAATCAATACATAATTAATAAAATCACAGACCAGTGTAAGACAATAGCAAAAACCCCCTTAGCCACTCCTTAGTCACAAACTTTATTATAATCCTATCCAACATAAACCAAATAATACATTTCTTCCACATAATGTCGACAGATATTGGTCAAGATAGAGTGCTTTGTTGCAAGCCTTCCAAATGTTTGTCAGTTCTGATGTTGTATTTTCTTAGATGTCGGATTTCTGCTTAACACAGTCGGACACACACAACTGACGGGAGGTTCTGGATGTGGATGGACCACGTGTCCGCAACACCAGACTCATGAATACCCCATTCCTCATTCCAGCCTCCAAAACGGTTGATATTGACAAAAAGAAATCGGTCTCAAGAGATAGAAAATTACTGCGGCATCTCTTTTATAGCTTTTGATATTAACACCGTTTGAAGACCCCAATCAGTCCAATTTCCCCTGGCACATAAGACACTGATGCAGACGATGCATTAACATGAGAAAGCTATAATGCCAACACAAAAACACTAGATCACATTTCTCTAGGGCCCCCAAAAATGCTAAATCTAGAGCCCATTTCCTAGAAAGTCCCCTAAGACTCCCTAAGGTTCTCTGTAAGAGCACCCATCATAGTAAATACTTTTCCTGCTTCCCGCAGAAGAAATCTAACCTGTCTGATAGGATGCTGGTGTTCTAACTACAAGTGTGTTCAGAATGACGTCAGACTGATGATTTCACCTCATTACACAAAAGATTGTTTCTTAACAATAAAACCCCAAAAAATCAAGCTGAAAGATAATTAGGAAGAAAGTGGTTTGCTCCATCATTGTGTCAGTCTGGCTATCAATATGAATCTAACAGAACTAACAGCAATTCTGACTTTTTTGATAATTGCATTTCTGACTAAATGAAATAGTGCACGAGGTGAGACACGACCGACATACTGATAACTTGGCTGATATAAGGATGGGAAAGAGATTATAAAACAAGTGATGGAGATTATGCAAAGCTAGCAAGTCCATTAGAATTTCTTTCATGGGAATGGCAAATTATGGGCTTCTTCCTCTGGGCACTGTTGTGTGAAAAATAAATAAAGACCCTGGATTTTTCAATTAAAAACATTCTTTTTTATATTACCCTAATAACCAAATGAATTGTTTTAACATACCCAAAACATAGTCCATCAAGCAATTTCATTCTCTCTTCTAGGACACATTGGGGTTATTAAAAACAATTATGTGATAGTTGAAAAAAATGTAATTGGGCCTTGAGGCTACTACTATCATTTGAATAAACATGCTCATATATGTAAAGGTAGGCAAACAAAATTGAAGGATTTAGGTCTATGGTTATTAATGACTGACATGTATGAGAACAGTACTGGGAAGTTTATGAACATGTCAAGGAAGATGATCAGGTAATAACTGTGCATAGAAAAGACGCATTGCTTTGAACTTTTTATAACTTTTCCTACACAGCTTGCGAGCGTCATAGAGTGAAACAGATTAAACTCATTCAAGTATCTGAACACAGTCACATCTTTAATTTAAGGGCTCATAATACGTTATCACTTGAACCCTTCGAAAGCTAAAAATAGACTTAGAAAGCACTCTGTATGTGGCAACCACTAAATGGTGGACATCAGTGGATCATTTTGTAACTGGTTCTATGAAGGAAGTGTCAGTGCAATCAGCAGTACTTTGAGCCATTTGTAGAGATTTGTGCCGTCTGTATACTTTCATTTGTCAGTGGTCATTGACGGTGTCACGCTGAGTGAGGAGGCAGGCCTGAGCACCATGCATGTGTGATCCATCACAGTCACAACTCACAGTCACACAGTGAAACCAGGAGGGCTACAGTCATGGCCTCACACAAACTCACAGACATGCTAGCATCATCCAAATGTAACCAGCATGATACTCAGGCCATGTCAATGGTCCCTCACCAGACAGAGTACGTCTGGGCTTGGTTTGCTTGGAACCGTTCGTATTCATGCATACCGCCATACTTTTCCTTTCAGCTCTTTGGAAGCCCCATTGTAAACCAGCCAACTAACCACTCAGCTCCAAAACTACTGACAGGAAAATACAGTCTGCTCTCTGAATCCTGTGCAAGTGGATGACATACTTAGGAGGGTTCAATAGGAAGCATGTCATCCTCTGTGTTCCACACGTCACAGAGAACAGAGGCATGGCACACATCGCATCAGTAATAGGGCCAGAAGGAAGAGTTGGGGGGAGAGCTGCTGGGGGAGAATGAGCTGTCACACAGGGAGGGCCAGACATGAACAACTTCACACAAGCAAATAAAAAGCCAGAATACCAGAAAAGGAATGCTGTTTTATGATTTGTACTACTTCCATAGGCCTGCGTGATTTTACAGGGCATTTAAGAAGCCCTGTAAGGCCTCAGTGAAAATGTAGGCTTTCCCAGCAGGTAGTCCAAATGTGCTAGAACGGTCTGACATTTGGGATTTTCACTTCAAAAAGCTAAGAATCTGAATAATTATAGATTCCAGAGGCTCATGAATAATATCTGACAATGAGGAAGATATCTCTAGCAAATCTTTAAGAAGGAGCCTTATTGAATATGTTAGAGGATTTGCTTATTAGAGCATTGTCTGCCTCTGGAGAAAACCTCACAGATTGGTGAGTGAGACTGGTGAGACAATTATTAATATCCATAATCAGAGCACTATCTAAATATAGAACCCTGATATCCAGTTGGCCTTGATAAATGTGAATAAGCCACCAGGTGAAAAGGGTTACCGACAAACATCGTAGACAGATCAGAACGGTCTGCAACTCAGACACACTGTCTAAAAGAATACTCAAACAACAGCCAATTCAACTGAATGATTATTTCACATCAAAGCCACGCAGACATTCGCAATGGGGTCAAGCCAAGCAGCGCGTTACTATGGTACAGAACACAGTTGAGATGAGACTCCATAATAAACAGCATACACTTCTGTCCCATTCCTTATACCTATGCACAGCTGAGACCAGCGCATATATCATAAAGGTAATCTATCCCTCTCTTACCTCACAGAGCAGGAAACATTAATACAACATTTCATTTTGCTGGATGGGGGGGGGGGGCTGGGGGCTCATTGGGACTACGACTGCAGACGACAGCCTATGTGATGCTGTATGAACTGCAGGAGCCACCTGCCTCTGTTTCAGCCGGCTGTCTGTTTTCCTCCGGTCTTCACTGTGATTGACAGTTGTGGGAAAGCAAACAAAGCCATGCAATCAAACAGGAAGAATAGATGTGGGGGACCTATCGACATGCAGCAGATTCCAATAGGAACAGGAACTGAACCAGAGCAGGGCTGGACTTATGTACTCAATCTTGAATGGAACAGCAGTGGACAAAGTGACATTGTCTTTGTATTGTTGCTTTGCTTGGTTGGAAAAACAGGTGTATCATGTTTATATTCAAAGCCTCAGTCAACAGACTTGACTGAGGAGACGGACTTTGTACAGAGAACACACATGAACATTATAAAGTGCTGGAGAATATAGACTGAGCACTCAGTCCAGATGCCCCCCTCGTCTGCACACAAATGTTGAGCGTCAAAGTCTGCTAAATGACTTGAGTGTAAATGTCATAGGCATCAAGTCCAGCAGGAAACACATATTAAACATGCATTGTAAGTATTCATGACAATAAGTCACTTTGGATGACAGCCTTAGCTAGGTTGTCATATAGTATTGTATTAAACTTCATAACAAAATTTGGTTACAGATTTTGAATTGAGAATAGGCCTAAATGGCTGAAAAACGTTGCTGGGACTAAGCAAGATTTTGTGGCATCTGTATAGGCTTAGGAAGTTGTAGATATTGGTGACAAGTAACTTGTCTTGACCCACATCTGCATTACTTGTTTTGTCTGAATGTAGTCAACCCAGTAGAGCATGGAGTGAGCTGCAGTGTTTACCTGCTATATAAATGTGGATGAATTATTGATGTTTCTCAAAGAGCTGTTTGGTACATGATTGTATGTTTGGACATGACTTGAAACTGAATTGCCAGAAACAATACCCAAGGTAGGCAGGAAAACAGTCTGCTACTCATTGTACCTCTTTGTATGTGTGTGTGTGTGTGTGTGTGTGTGTGTGTGTGTGTGTGTATGTATGTGTGCATGCGTTGTCTATCAACATAAAGCATGCTCCCCACTGTAATGTCCCTGTTGGTGTAACTTCTGCAATCACTCACCTTTACATCTGTGTGAACACTGGGGTTTTACAGAGGAGTCTGAGAAAACATTGCAAAAGCTGTGTCGGTATGGCTGTCTGGAATAAATCAAATTCTGCAAAACCATTGATTTTCATTTTGATCTTTGTTTTAAACCATGTAAATAAAAACTCGTTCCTAAGACGTTTCAAGTATTAAAGAGAATTTATGAGTAATTCACATGAACTGTGGTTGGTTGAAACCTCAAGACAGTATATTTTTGGGGGTTTCTCCGATATATCCTACATTCGGATGGTATAGCTTAACTGACGAAATACATTGAAAAGGTACTAATTAGAGAGCAGCAAATCCCACTCGCAATGTCATTGATCACAGCTGTTGCCGTTGCTTCGAGTTGATACATGTCATGGCAGCCACTTTCACTGGACTTTAATAAATGTCGAGCTGAAACATATCTCTGCTATTTTGCGCTGCTATTGATCACAATGGTTCCTCGAATAAGGCGGGTAAGTAGGCAAAGGTCTCCGTTTAATAAGAATGGTTTCCATTTAAACGTTATTATTGATAATGGCAGATACGTCGTATTCTATGTTTTGAAAACAAATACATCTGTAATCCGTTTTAGGCGGCTAAACCTAGGCCAGAAGCCTCAAATAACCCGTACAACTTGAGGTCCAAACTGTCAGTGAAAGTTCCCAATATCACCTTGCAGGAAGAATGTAAAGTATCCAAGGTAAAGCTGCGTCTTGACAGATGTTTTGATATAGTTCGTAGTCCAGGAGTATAACAATGATGTATTTCTCTTTGTGGGTGGTCTGTTTACGAGACACTCACCGGCAGCTCCAACAGCACCTGATGTAAACATCGACCATATGACAGACCAGATGGACCGCGAGGCAAAACGTACCTCAATTATGGAATAGTCTGGGTCACTGTAATGTACTTATTTACCCATCATCTGAAATGATGCATTGCGTTGGAATTAAATTCCACTGACTTTGATGTCCCCATAGCCCGTACGAATAAAAATGGAATTCGGAGTGACTTATGCGAAAATATTGAATACAAGTCCTTGCAGTTTTTAAACTGGGGTTGGGGCGCTATGGATCTGTCTGCGTAACACATATAAATGTGTTAAACATCGGGGCCGGTTCTAGGGGGAAGCTGGAGAGGGCATTGCATACTTATATTTACGTCTTGCCCCCTCAAATAAACAAGAAAAAGTTTTTTCACACGTTGACCAATGAGAATTATTTTTCTAATATCTGGTTCGACAATATGAAACTGAGCCTGGAGTCTGTCTAATCAGTTGTGTTACTGGTTTTGTATTGGAAACGAATACATTCCATTTTAGACCATATTTTTTTGTGGTTGATTATGTGCAGTATTGCGGGACCACTCGTCCTGGACGAGGGCTTTGATAAATAATTAACTTGGGCAACTCTGCCACACACGTGTCTACCTAGCTACTAGTTTGCTTGTGTTAAGAATTTTACGTGTACCAGAATTTCTGAAGAAGGACGAGGATCCGGTCTAAATGGAAATTTAGCACAAAGATTTATTAATATGAATTGATAAGTCAAAATACATGAAATACACTGCAGTGGTCAAATATTTGCTCAACCCTCGAGCTTCCACAAAATATTCGCGCCGAATAAAAATCGAACATTGGTTTTAATACTCCCGCCATAGGGGCGGTTACTTTTCACTCTCGTGAGTAAAACCCATCCGTGTTGGCTCTTCGTTGGCATGGTGACATGTTGGACGAATCTCTTGGTTTTCGCCATCCAATGAGGAAGGACGTGCTCTCACTCTCTGTCATTGATCAACAGGTTATTTGCATACAGGTGTGAAATCTTAACCAGGTTACAGTAATTTACATTCTATTGTCCTAACCTAGACTAGAACATCAGGGGGCTGGAGACAGAAGGTCTCTTTGTGCTGTATAGGAGGCAGTTTCATTTGTATGTTAATTGTGGGGTTTTAATCCTGTCTCTCTATCTGAGCCAGGTGTAAAGTCTGAGTGAGTGTGGCTGAGTGTAATGTAAACTTTTTATGGTTATTGTATTCAATCATATTTCCCTAACCTGGCTGCAGCATACAATTTAATAAAACAAAAACATAAGAATACATGGTTATTAAATCAGCATTATTTAAACTACATTTATCTCAACACTTGCTATGTGCGTCGACTGAATGAGGTTGATTATAAGTGGTTTTCTAGAATAGACATTTCATTGGGAATATGTACTGATTTTCTTGTCCCAAAGCCACGTAGCACCTTTGCTGATTTCGGAATGTTTGGGCGCAAGTGGTGCCCCTGTTTCTCGGCCCAGCACGTCGCTTTTGGCCGCTAGCTTGTCTTCACCCCCGCTTCCACCGTGTTACAGAACCAACGTAGTTATTCAAGCATGGGCTGAACACAAGCGCACCCTCGCAGCCCATTCAGTTTGGTCAACCGGACATGGTATGGTGAAAGACCGTGGCTGGAGTAATCCGTTAACCTGGACGCAAAAAATGATACAGATGTAATTTTACGAAGCAAGGGTTAACACAGTTTCAAGGCAAATCTTGGGGATATTTAAAGTGTTTAAGAATGGCTAAAGCAAGGAGAATCACAAAAATACATTGCTCGAAACAATTAAGGGAACACCAAAATCAAACATCGGGTCATGATAAACAAAATATATTGAAGATCAAAATCTTTACTGCATAGTGTAATTCATTGAGAAGGTCAAGGGAAAGCAAAATCACCAATCTATTCAGGGCTGCTTTCAAACTTGCACCGAAAATCAAAGTGTTGAAATCACAGGCTGTTCCAACTTGCGTGAATTGCATCAAGGCAACTCGTAATGTGACTCAGTAATGTGTATGGACCCCACATGCCTGTATGCACTCCCAGCAATGTCTGGGCATGCTCCTGATGAAACGGCGGATGGTGTCCTGGGGCATCTCCCAGACCTGGATCAGGGCATCAGTGAGCTCCTGGACAGTCTGTGGCACTACTTGGTGGCATTGGATGCACCGATACAAAACGTCCCAAAGATATTTTCAATTGGATTCAGGACTGGGGAATGTGAGGGCCAGTCAATGGCATCAATGCCTTCGTCATCCAGGAACTACCTACACACTCGGGCCGGGCATTGTCCTTTCACCAGGAGGAACCCAGGGCCCACTGCACCAGCGTAAGGTCTGACAATGGGTCATTCCGGAACCTAACAGTGGTCAGGGTACTATTGGTCTGTGCGACCCTTCAAGGGTAGGCCTCCCCAGACCATCAGTGACCCACCGCCACACCGGCCACACTGGATGATGTTGCAGGCAGCATAATGTTCACCACAGCGTCACCAAACTCTTCAAGACTGAAACCATTAAAATATCCTTTCATTCTTTAAATGATCATAAAATATGAATTAACCTTCAGGCTGGATCATGTTGTGAAACTGGGAATCACTGAAACATTTTCCATTAGACGATACTTAAAAGAATTTAAAAGAACTTTAAAAGAAGCTGCCGATTGCCCTATATTTTACATCATGTACTATATAGTTGATAGAAAAAAATCCTGCCCCCGCCAACATTTCCCAATGCCCCTTCTATCAAAGCAGTCTAGAACCGGGCCTGGTACACATGGTGGCTTGGGCATCCGAAATAGATGCCCAAGCCACCTCAGCTGACCCCTCTCGATGTGGTGTAGTTATGCTAACGTTATATATTAATTATATTGATAGTACGCCAGTGTTTCTCCCCCTCACATTTGAAATCAAAGCTACGCCCCTGACTAGTGTAATTTAGTTTGAATAATTGTCATCCAAACTGGCCACACGGGAGGGCACTACACCATTAGTCGGGCAGACATGTTTACTGATGCCTTTCTGTAATACTGTTCTTTCTGTTCCATCTAGTCATGTTAATGAAGGTACGGTATGCCTATCGAGTATAAAAAAAAAAAAATCAATACATAACCCTTAATCTTAATAATAAACATTGCTGTACCTTAAAGAGCTATTTGTTTTAGTAGTTTTTGTCAGTATAATTGATATCAAACCAAGGGATGGGACAACTGCTGAAACGCTCAGGATTCTGCTTTTTAATGTTCAATTGAATAGACCAAGGGATTAGACCAGGTTAGGAAAGGTTGGGAGCCACTGCTTTAGGCCAAGCCCCTTCCAGCCATCTCTGAGGAGCCACTGAGACAACAGACCACTCGGGACAAGGGGCCCAATATGTTTGCAGACCTTTTCACACACCCTGCTCAACATGCCAGATGTGGACATTGCAGACAATGTCTTGATGGGCATGACAATGTGAAGGACATTCATGCACATCTAAGGAAGCTGAAGGTTTTTCAAATTTGACTCTCAACTGTCATGTCATCTTTGTTCTGAGCCTAATCTCATTTCATGTCATTTGGATTTGGCTTCCAGGAAAGTGGAAACACCCATTTCCCCTTTTCACTACATTAATCATTATTAGTCAGGATCCTGAATACCCCAGACACTTCTCTTAATGTCTGACAGGTTGCCATGGCTATCAAACCATGTTATCTGGAGGGCCGGGATGTGAGCAGTAGCATTCGGAGTGCTTTAGTAGACCGGCTGGTGCAGATTCAGATGCTGTTCAGACTACACCAGGAGACCCTCTACATGACTGTGTCAATCATTGACCGCTTTCATCAGGTATTACCAAATACAACTGAAGCGTTTGTCTTCATTTATTTTTTATTTGAAGTTTGTTACATTTCTCTTAGGACAATCCGTTTGATTGGTGTCACTACAATGCTCATTGCTTCCAAGTATGAAGAAATATGTCCTCCTGTGGTTGAGGACTTTGCCCATTCAACAAACTTCACATACTCCTGTTCTAAGATCCGCTCTATGGAGAGGACTATTCTGAAAGCCCTGAACTATGAAATGGGACGACCACCACCCGTTCACTTTCCGAGGAGAGCTGCGAAGATTGCCTTGGTGAGTTTCGGAATTTCTGAAACGAGTGGCTTGCTACATACTGGCGTGCCATCACTGATCGTCAATCTAACAGTTCCCATTATTCAGTGACACGTTGTGGCAAGGAATGATCTTGAAGGTGTACAGTCTTCCCTTGCCCAGCTGGATCCTTTCGGGCATGGGCTGGCTATGTACCTCCAGGAGCTGACCCTCCTGGACTATGACTCAGTCCACTATCCACCATCTCTCACAGCTGCTGCAGCTGTCTCGTTATCATGGAGGATCCTCCATGATCATTCTGCTCATTGTGAATGGGTGAGTTCTGATCACTGGACAACAGTTTGACCAATATGACATTTTTTTATAACTCCAGAAGAAGGTAATCATAGAGTGGCAAGTGCAAGTGCAGATACAGCAGTGTATTCGTAACAGAACTGACTGTTACTCTGTAGACTCCAGCCTTGCAGCACTCCACTGGTTACATGGAGCTGTGTCTGTTACCTGCCATGCAATGCATTGCCAAGATGCTGGAGTGCCTGAGTGACGACAGAATGGGGCACATGGTGAGCACCTGCACATTGATTACGTATTGCCCAGTGGTGTACAACGTAGCCACCACACTGCATGGTTTTAACTGAAACCTTTATTTTCCTTTCTAGTCAATCAAGTTAAAGTACGAAAGTGAGTATTACTAAGGGTCAGCTGTCTTCCAGAGGGGACCTATACCAGGGTTAATGCCTGCATTCACAACCTCTCCCTGTTGAGGTGAATGTCTTCACCCCTGTTTTTAGCACTTTTTCAATATGTTTTCAGGTTTTTTAATAACAGAAACACCTGTGATTTGTCTGGGTGGTGAAAATGTTAAGCACAATTTGGCTCCACATCAGATATGCCTTTGTGAGAACAAAGTCAGACAGGTATTGGGTGAGATGGGGAATGACTTCACCTGTCTCCAAAGTGCATGGCAAGATTTCAGGATAGAAAATAGATGTTAGTATTAATCTTCAATATATGAAGCTGCTGCTGCTGCCTCTGCCTTCCCTATGGGCCTTTCAGGGTTAAACCTGAGGCAGAATGTTGTGCTCCATGCCTGAGGGTGTGAAGTTATTAAAAAGAAATACTGCTTCATAAAAATCCACTGTGCTGCATCCCAGGCTCATGTTGCTGTCCCTTTTTTCCATGGCAGCATTTACACAGGCAACCTTCCCCCCCCTCACTAATATGTACATTGAAATAAGTGTAAGGTGGACACTGGGCAGCCATCTGACCTCCATTTGGTTTTGAGATAGTGAATAAAGGCGGTTGGCAGTTAACCTCATGAAATGAGGACTCCAGAGTCCAAAAGGTAATTGTAGCCTGAGTGTCCCCATTGGACGTTCACCATTTTGAAATATTAAACTGGTGACTTCCTATGGCAGGGATATTCAAATCTGTCCCTCGAAGCCAGTTCCACTCCATTTTTTTACATTACAACCCCCTAATCAGGGATTTATTTAGACATGGAACACCAAGTGGGTGCAATTTATTAATGAGGTAGAACAGAAAAACAGCAGGCTCCGCCCCTAAAAAAAGTTGAATACACATGTCTTATTAGGTTCAGTAGCACACAATTCCATTACGTGAGATCAGTCACGGAATTACACTTGATTTCTATAACTGCAAATGGCCAACTTTGGCTATATACTTGCTCAAACACTCCTTTTAAGTTGTACTACAAAATGCAGACAGCCTCAGTTGCAGGGGTGAAAATCTGATATCAACTTTGGAGGGGACAATTGCATGAGCAATTCTTGAGAGGTACACAAATTAGTGTTGTAATACTGTTTTAGTTTGCGCCATCAGTTTGCTCGCTACTGGAGCTCTGCAAATTCAGCTAGTATTGTGTGTGAATCATATCAACATAAAACAAACTTACTGAATTAAGCTCACGTTAGCTACATGCATTGAGTGCATTTCAGACGGTAGACACAAACACTGTCACCTTGCCAGCTAAGGAACACAACATTCACTACATTGCAAGCTTCTCTCATTGACTCAAATTTAAACAGCTGCAAACTGGTTGGTATTACTATAACTAACCCCTTTCTAATGTAAAGTGTGAAGGCTAATGAGGAAATAAGTATTTCAATCTTTCTGGTCTCCTAGTATCTCATATTATCATCCTTAACGTTCCTAAGTAAGAAACGTTAATTCCAATAAATATCACTTATGTTATTATATCTATTGATAGCTTACTGTAACTGTGGACTCGAATAAACTGATCAGATTTATTCATAATAATAAGGACAATGACTAAAGAGAAGATAGCATTAGTCTTTTAATTTTTTGGATCTCTGAGTCTCATTTATTATCAACCTAATAGACCAAGACAGGTATTTGGTCTATTATCATGTATTAGATTAAAATAGTAGTATTAGTACATTTTAATACGGAAGACTCATGAATGACATGGTGTACTGGTGTACTGAACGATTGGAAAAGATCCAAATCAGTAAAGTGAATAAGGGGGAATACAAATATTGTGGGGGGGGGGGGGCATATTGCCATTCACAATGCAACCTATACCAATCAAATCATCCAATCTCCTCAAATGGTTTAGCAAATATGGCCGATTGGTGATTAGGTCTATGCTCCTCCCCTAGATTGCAAAGTTAGCGGTCGTTTTTTGGATGCATCAACCAACGGTTGCATGGTACGTTAAGCCTTGAGGTCTTATAACAGTCATTGTAAGGCGTCAGCGACGTTTGAGTGGGGGAATTAATTTAGTGTTTACCACATGATCCTCCGTGTCCTTGTGATGGGGCTGGAGACTTTGGGGAGTTTTTTTTTTTTACTCTATGCCTTAGTGCATGCAGTTCCTGAAAAAGGTACTGACGTAATTTGTACTGACGTAATTTAATTTTAAGATGTCTGCGAGTAGGATATTCAGTCCTATATGAGTTAAGGGATTACGTTAGGTATTACTTTGTTAGGTATTACTCTTCTTGTGGGGCACTAAACCGATGCTCTTGAATGAAGCTTTGCGGTAGCGGAGCGATTGGCGGTGGTTCCATTGATTACAGCGCACCTGTCCCTCACTCCTATTTTCAATGCAACGTAGGCTACAATCAGAAAAGCAAGAGGCCATCTGGAGACTCACAGTCTAGTTTGAGAGCAAGCCTTTTACACTTCAGTACGTGTGTGCTGCCCAACCATGTAACAAACACGTTGTTGCCTACACATGGACATTGATGGAATGGGGGTGGAGTGGGAGAGGACATAACATGCACCTGAACACAAAGTAGCTTAGTGTAATCTAAATTACATTGAGCATGATGATGAAAGACATCTTCCAAATTTATATTTTGAGTAAAGTAAAAGCAACCGTTTAGTAGGCTGTCGGTAGTCCGGTAGGTGGCAGTGAATGTTTTCAGATAAGAGGACAGGGAATTGTATGTATCCCAGGCTTGCACAAGCGCTCTCCGGTGTTGCGTAGCTGGGAGGACTCCGTACTGCCACAGAGAGCGCTCTGCTGTCAGAACGGTAGTGTCATAGAGTTGCGGGAGATCAGTAAAGTGCCTGTGACTGCGCTGGTCAGAGCAGTAGACCAACAGAACAGGAGCTGGAAAAACAGTCAGAAGCCAGTCGTGGTGAAATATAGTTATACACGGCTCGGAAAGAGTAGGATATTGGCAGGAAAGGTGGACCAACATTTTAAATAGATTTGTGAGCAATGCACTGGCAGCATGGCCAGATGGTTCAAGGAACACCTAGGATTCAAAACTACCAAAGCACCACCTCCTGCGCCCCCGAAACCGGACTACAGACATTGTCATGCCACTGTGACCGGTGCGCCTGGCTACCAACAACCAAGCTCCGGGGCAACCTCTCTCTATCCAAGCCCCGCGCAACCGGACATTCTTGCTGCTTACAAACTACAAAAGGAACTGGACTTCGAAGATCCGTACAAGGAAGGCGGAAATATTTCTTTTGGAACTGGCCTTGGTTCTATCGGGTCGCCGGACATGAAGTATGGGTCACCAAAACACCGACTTATAAAGGTGGAAACAATCGAAAAAAGCATCCCCACTCCGGGCAGTGGTGTCATAACACAAGCTGTTGCTGTTGCGAACGTAAAATCTCCCACTTCACCACCAGCTGAACACGATAATAAAGAAAAGGTAATTGTTCTACAACATAGGTTAATTAGGCTCTGTCATGGTATTATAGCCAATACAACTTACTGCTTAGGTTTTTGAAATAATAATATAACAATGTTCAGCTAAGCGAGATTGTTCAGTTGATACTGACATGTTCACATGCATTGGGTTACTAGTGTCAAATGGCAATGAGCAAAGTAGTTCGCCGGCCATTTAAAAGCCTGAAAAACCTTGTCGTTATAATGACAGTGATTTTGTTTTTACATTTCTGAAAATAACATTGTCTTCAGTTGAATGTGATGACCGTGTTGTGTTTTATATTGAACAATGTTCCAGGGCTGCCCATCAGATTAAAACTGAAAAATCAAGGCTTGCAGTTTCCTCCAGTAACTGACGGATGTTGGCTAATTAAACAATGAACACAATCTAATGTTAATTAGAGCGTATTTAGCCATGGCATTCTCAAGCAGGAAAATACTGTTTCCTCTGTCTCTCAGCCTCCCCCGTCTTTGCTGTGGGCTGGCAGCCAGGTAGATTATTCTGGGACCTTGCAGTCTCGAACATGATGAAATTTGATTGGATCAGTGTAAGGAATGAAATCCACAACTGGTGCAGTTAAAGTTAGACCGACTTATATAGTTGTCAGCTGAAATGTATGATATTCCTTTTTCAAATTAACTGCATTTGGAAACAAATAATTAAGCTGTCCTTGTTTTGGTGGTAGTTGTAACTAGGTCTTTGCAGTATAAAGGAGCTAGCCTCAGAAATCGTCAACAGGCAAGTTAGGATATGATTGTTCTTCAACTCTCTGCTGTTTATCTATTCACAACTGAGATGTGTAAGGTTCTCACTGCCCTCATACTGTGAAAACATTCTTTTCATTTGGTTTCTCAATCATTGTGTCATTTTGTATAGCCACAAAAGATGGGGTGTAGACAGGCTTGATGTGTCAGGCAGTTTCATCTAATCATAATACTGCATATTATAATAATACTGCATAATATCCTTCTGACATGCTATTTCACAAGAAATTAAGATTTTTCAATGTTGCTCAAGTTTTGGGCGGCAGGTAGCCTAGCGGTGGCGCGTCTGGCCAGTAAACAGAAGTTTGCTAAATCAAATCTCCAAGCCAGGAATGTGAAGAAATGCTTCTGGTTCTGAGCAAGCCTGTTAACCCTGATTGCTCTCAGGTCATTGGTTCAAATGAGAATGTGTTATCAGTAAGTTTGTATTATTTTTTTCTTTGAACAAAATAGAAAGTGGTGACGTACTGAGACATTTCTTTCTTAGTTCATGTCTACAAAATATGAAACCCCTCGTATTTGGTTGTAAATGAAAGGAAACCGTACGAGGTCATAAATCACAATTCGTGAGGACCATACAGGAAACTACAAGCTAGTGAATTGTGCAGTCTCTAGTGAATAGCTGGATGCTGACCACAGAGAGACAGATAAAGAGGACCGGACCACCGTCCTGTTACAGTGTTAGCACCATTGATGTTTTAATTACTTGACTAGTGGATGGTAATTATATAACTGCTTACCTAATGATCGGGCTGCCAATAGCCCATTCCACGCCGTCTAGTGTTTTGTCTAATCTCAGCACTCCAAAGCTCTTTCAATACGTTTAAATGAGTTGTTCAGTGGTGGTGGTGGGGTGGGTCATCCATACTGATTTATGTATATTTGATTATTTAGGCTTGCGGTAATTTCCGTTCCATGGACTCTATTGTCCACTTCCTGTTACGACGAGGAGCGTGTAGGAGCCGGCCGCAGGTAAAACCGCTGGCGTAATGTGTTGTTTTCCTGTTTCTAACAACAGAACTTTCATGGGAGAGTGCGGAGAGGGAAATGATCAATTATTATCCCGCTAATTAAAACGTCTCGTCATCTTGCAAGCACTTCCCCCTGACCAAGCCTGGCCTCATCTAAGCAGTCCGTGCTAACTTCTCAAGGGCACAGCCGTGGTGTTGGCGGCTAGAACTGTGTAAACATAAGCAGTAGGGCGTATCTGTCTCTTTTTAAAACCCTGGTGCCAAAAGGAAGGCTGTGAGCCTTTATGGGTATGAATTCCTGCATGGTCCTTAACCACGAGGAGTGCATGGGCTCTGACTCCCTGGACAGTGGTGTCTTCTAGCCGGGTAAGACGGCCCACTGTAGCACTTGCTATGTCAGCCAGTACACATGTACTACACTGTATGTATAGGAGTGCTATAGGATCATTACCACACCACATGCTGCAGCTGTCCCACAGACATTCACATGGACAGATTTATTGCCTGGTAATTTCCTCCTTTCCAATGGCCTGTAGCTCGGTGGTTCACCTACATCATAAGCGCCTATGGCTTTTAGTCTAATGATGCCACCGGGTGGCCCGTAGTGTTCATGTGCTTTGTTCATACTTTTCACACTTTTTCTTTTTATATTTATTTTTTAATTCTCAAATGTATTTCCTTTGTGTCTTTACATGCATCTGATCTCTACTGTACGTGTCCCTGTTTTGGGGAGTTTGTTAGTCCTCGTAGCGTCTCTTCAACGTGATTGCTGGCTGTGGGCGGCCTGAGCCTCCCCGATGCTTCCCAGCCCCGGTCGCACAGCAGATAATGGAATCCGAGGAGTTGCCATGAGCCAATCAGGTGTTGTTCGGCTATGTCCTTGAAGGGACCGTTGTCTGTAATTTGCTTACAAGTAGCGTTTCAAGAGCGCGTGGGGGTTTGAAACAACGCTCTTTACACGTGGAATAGACATGCTGTGGGCTCACCACGTGTCTTTGTTTTTGGCTCTCAGTTCCAATCTGTTTCAGTATTTTATGGTTTAATTGTGTGTGTGTGTGTGTGTGTGTGTGTGTGTGTGTGTGTGAGAGAATCAAGGCTGTTTGTAGATTAGCAGTGCTTGGTGGTCTGAACTTTCCTCAGCTTTATTCCCTCACTATCTCAAAGGCTTGATTTAGTCTAAAGCCTTGACTCTGGCATTCCTGTCTTCAGGGTAATGTGATTAATGCATCTGCTACCACTTTGTTGTTCTGTTTCCCACTCTGCTCCTCTCTCCTCTCAGCCCTGGTGGTGATAGAAGAAATGTCATACGTAAACATTTCCTGGCCTACTGACCTCCCGGTGGTGGATGAGAACAGGCTACCAGAATCTGTCATGGGATATGCAGCGTCTCAAGATGTTTAAGCCGTCTTATACATGTGAGACTATCAGATGAAAGCTGCCAGGTTCTGATAGCTGAATGTCAGAATGTTAAAGGAAGTGCCCTTCTCCTCTCACCTCCATACAAACACTAGCCCTGTTTACTTACACTGAATTGCCAAGGAAGAAGTCTGTCAAACCTGAAATGGGTCATAGTTCTATCTAATTGTTTGTGTTTGGAAAGTAGTTTCCTGTTGTAACACCTGAGCAAGGTTATCTTCTCAATCCTAGAGGGATATTTCTGGTAAGCTGACGTAGAACGTGATAAAGGCACGCTTTGTTACAGAGTATAATGGGACAGCGTTTAAGCACATACTGAGCCTTTTCTTTGATTGGTGTACAGTTTTAAGAAAGCAAATAACTGAACAGTATAACCAACAAAGATATTGCTCCTGAGGACCAGAGAGACTAAGTAGCGCTGTGATAGGGAATTTAAAGCTATTTGGATCCATGGTGGTAAACAAAATGAAGCTTTTCATTAAATATTATTTGTTTTTTGTTTCCACCCCCTTATTTTACTGCAACAACCTCGGAAGCAATTTGGGTTAACTACCCTTCTCAGGGACAGAACAACAGATCATTATTTTATACCTCGCTGGTTTGGGTATTAGAGTCCGCAACAGTTTTTGTTACAGCTTAGATGGTAGATGCTCTAAACCCTGGCTGCCGGCCACAGTTTTATATATTCACTCATATTTTCCTACAAAAATATATATTTCTGCAAATTTTTATAATTGCTCTCAAAATCCCAGGTAGTTGTTGGTTGCCATGGATACGCATTCTCGTAATTACAGCTGAGCGTGCTCTAGGATGATTGCTTTGGCGCAGCATCTCCTTCTGTTCCAGTTGGAGAACTGTTGTATTTGATATCAATCACATTATTGTTCTCTGAAGTGTCCAGGAGGGGCACCCATTTGTAGAACTTCAAGTTATCCCAGCTGCCTTGTTAAAGCAACCCTCAGTATTGTATTACGGCAACAGATTATCAAGCTTTTCCAGGTGGACCGGGCAGCCAAATGTTCCAACAACAATACCCCCATTAAACACCCAGGCAGGATTTCTGCTGTTCTGTCTTCAACGGTGGCACTGGGAGTAAGTAAAGGTACACTTTCTGAATTCCTATGGCAGCAATCCTGGAAGAGCTGTTTGAGAGGAAGGAACCCAGTGTTATGCTGGTGCTGGGCCAGCAAAGCTGTACAGTACATTTATTTACACCCCGCCTCAACCAACCGGAATGATGTCATTCTGAATGGGAGAGAGGAGTGCGCAGAATGACATCTATGGGGATAGAACTCCCATGTGAAATGCCTATGATTTTTGAGGTTATCGGGATACTTGAATCACATCTACCATTTCTGAAAAACTTATGATGCATAATTCTCAAAATGCGGGAAAACATGATTATCAATTTAAAGAGGCACTCCAGTGTCTTTGTTGAATATCAGCCACTGTTTGTAAAAGTGTATTTACGAACTGAAAAGGTCCTGTTTTTATTGGTGTGCTACGTATGGTGTACTGCGTTATACGTTTGCAGTGTGTTACGCTACAAAATGTTTTTGTATTTTTCTTCAGAAATTCTTTGGATAGTGTACTTAAACGTATAACATATCTCAATATTCTCCCAAGTGCCCAGAGTTTTCCTCCATTGCTTTTTCCATAGTAAATCCTGAAAGATTTAGCAACCTCAGCTGATTGTTTTTAGGCCCTATTCCTTTGGCTTTCCGCCGTACAACCCGCTTGTTATTCCAACCAGTCACAAGATGATTAGCCCTGTATGCAGGCAGTGATGTACTACTGCGGCCATGGGGGTTGTCTGTGGACACATGGCACTGTTTAATGACACACTGACTCCGGCTGTAAGGGGAGTCCTGGTGTGTAGACACGTCGTCACACACTCATTCAAAGGCAACAAATTGAGCCCGGAGGTTTCATGCCATCCAGGAAACACAAAGTGTGAATGAAGCTTGGGTATTTTTAACCGCCCCGCTGGTCGACAGTAGGACGGCCCTCCATCTCATCCCTAAGTGCTCAAACCCCTGCTGTCACACCCACGCTAAATGGGTTTATTAAATATAACTTAAGATTTGTCTAGTGTCAAGTGTGGGGAGGGGTCGTGCTGTATTGTTTTTGTATTTGTTCTTATTAGGATGGGATTGAGTTGATTGTATTTGCCAATTAAAGACGTACACCCTGTGTGTACAAACCTGTGTGACCAGGATGTCTCTCAAAATACTCATCTACTTTGTGGTCCTTAAGGTGCATGGTGACAAAATATTTAATATGTTAATAACGTAATTTCAAAATATATATAGGCTATGACAATAACTTGATCAGGATCTGAAAGCCGGCCATAGATGGGCAGCAAAGGTAGTTGTGGTCAGTTCAGCGTTTCCAAGGGTGAGCAACTCCGCATTATAATCTCATCACAGAGGAAATCCCGTTCATCATTACTTCAGTATAATTAAAAAAACCAGGCCACTCAACTCTGCATGCATAGCATACAGTCTTCCTCTCTGGTCGCTGCTGGTGAAAAATGTAAACAAATGAAAACACACCTGCCAGCTAGCATTACTGGAATACAATTCCTTGATCTGCTTTCATTCAGCTACTGAAAAACTGAACCATTTGTGACTCTTATGACCATTACTTGTTCTCTGTCCCGGCTTCTTAGTCAGTATGGGGGCCCTTCGTTAGCAGTGGGACAGCTAGTTGTCTGGGCCCTCTGACCGATGTGTGTGTGTGTGTGTGTGTGTGTGTGTGTGTGTGCGCGTGCTACAGGAGCTAGGTTAGTGTATCCTCAGGCACCTTGTGAACTGGCTAAGGCCTGAATAGGCACAGATGTTTCTCTGGGGTTTCATAGAACACAATTAGGGGTTGGGTTAGTGGATTTGTCTTTTTGTTTTCACTTCCATAATAACCAATGTTACTGTATTACTGCTCTTACATTGAGGGGTGGCTCTATCTGTAGGTGATCGCCTCTTTTTTTTTATTCAGCCGCTATATGAATGGCTTGGTTAAGTGATTGGACCAAAGGTAAAGCAGCTAGACCACTGAGTGTCTGCTTTTGTTTAGTGGAAAATAAGGAACAAGAGGGTTGCTCCAGGATTAAGGAAGTGGTCCTTTCCTGACGGGAAGTGTTTACAACTTGGTGGCATTCCCTTTTGACTGGGGCTGGACAAGTCTACGCTGGCTCGCTACTCTCGAGCTGTCTGGGAATGTTGACTCTGTGCTGGAATCTCTGTTAAAATATATCCAGGCCGGGTTAATATTCCTCAGGTTCCAACTTGACCTAACTGGTTGGGATTGTGACACCTTGTACTGTATCAACACAACGCTGTAGTGGCGGAGGTTCAGTTAAGGACTTCTTGGTCAGGTCCAGCTGCAGAGAGGTCAGTTTGGAGACTTCTTCCCTATCTCCCATCCCTCCCTCTCCTGCGATGTGGAAAGCCCCGTAGCGATGGCAGTGATACGGGACTCCGCCCAGCCTGCCTGCGAGTTCTATTGTCAGTTTCCAAGCTGTTAGGTCTGACGTGCCGCCTTCTCCCCGCAATCCCACCGCACGAAGGCTATCTGAGGCCACGGCGCTTCCGACCGCAATCAAGTCATTCTACTCTCATCAAACTCCCCTGCTTTGTTTATGACGAGCTGGCTCCTGGACCCGCCTGGTTTTGTTTTCCCCTACTCGATATAAATAACAAACCCAAATCAAAAAGTTCATGCTAACTGGATTCACATTGTTGTTATTCCTGACAAGCCCTGCTTTTAGCAGTTATGTAATGTTCTGTCTTCTGTGGCTCTTTCCCTCGCATAGCAAACCACACTTTATATTAGGCCGTCTTCTCTGTGTGTGTGTGTGTGCGTTGAATCTAGTAGAGCGATCCTATTCCTCAGCACGGCTCAACCAACTCTCCCTCTTCCTTGAATTCCATCATAAATCTATTTCGGGGCAATAGAGAGCAGAGAAAGGAAATTAGATTTTTCCAAGCATGTCCTCGAGTGTTAATCTTGAATGTCTCATATTAAAAGCACCTTAAACTGGTCCAGGCTGCCACCCTCCAGCCGAGGTTCTCCTTGTGCCAGCAGGGTGTCTCTGGGGAGAAGGGGGGACTTGGTCATGGTTGAGGTGGCAGGGAACTGGGAGCGTAGAAAGGAGACATTCTTTAATACGAAGGGATGATATGACAAAAGGGAATACAGAAGGAATTGTAGGAGAAAGGCGGAGGAGTTACAGCAGGCAGCGTATTCCTGTGAGACCTGGAGGATGGTTAAGAATTACCCATGGGTTCCCGGGCAGAGGTTCTGTGTTATTAGGTTAGAAATAAATGAGCACCTGTGAATGTACAGGCTCAGTGAGCTCCGGTGAAATAGAAAAACGTTCATGGTGAATAAGAAAAAAAATAAGGTGGCTCAGTGAGTGACCTGCCACTCTGCTTTCCAGAGTTTTGTCCTGTTGATACTGTTTGCCTCTTGGCTCAGCGTGTCGGCGTAGCCAAGCCGATACTGTGGCAGTGCAGCAAAAGGTTTTCACTGACGTTCAGTGGCAGGCAGTGCTACAGCTAGTGATGGCCAAACAAGGCTTCATTAGCCTTATTTAAGCAGCAAAATATTGTGCTGGCAGGACTCTGCTTTTATTTTGATAAAGAAAATCTATCATTGATATTTATAAGGCAATATAGTTAACAATCTAGTCTGTAAAAAAACAACCGACAAGAACAACTTTGGAACGGACATTAAACATAAAATGTACCGACTAGATTGATAACTATGTTGCCTTATATATTTCAATGATGGCTTTTATTGTGAAAAATAAAATCTGGGTTTGCATGATATGATATCTTGCTGCTAGAAGAACGGTAATGAAGCCTCGAATGGCCATCACTAGCTACAATATCACGTAAAATAGTGTTCAAAGCGGAAAAACTGTTTTTCTTAAAGCAATCAAAGTACAGATATTCAGTATAGTTTTAGCTACCTCTGTCATTATAATACTATCCCTCCATAGATGATCAACATGATTTCATTCTCCCTCATACCTGGTTTCCCCTATTTTAGTGTGGGAGAACATGTGTTTTGTGAAGCCGGAGTTGCCCTGCCAGTTTGGGCCTCACACTGCGTGGCCCTACATCATAGCCGCTTAAGATTAAAACGCCGAACTGGTTACAGACCTGGTCAATGTTTGTTTTTGATTGACGTTTGACCGGGTTGTCAACTGCGGTGACATGAATACAAATAACAGAATGCCCCTGGATTTTGGGTGATTTTTTTCTTTTTTTCAAATGCAATGCATTATTAACCTTGATTCAGTGTTGTCATTGTCATCTTCTGTTGAAACTATGTGGAACATTGTTAATTCAAATACACCTCTCTTCTTTCAAGGCAAAGTACTCTTTCTCCCATTATATGGCAGCCCTAGTGTTTCTTTCACTTCGTCCCAGTTTGCACAGTAATAGTGTCACTTTTATGTCTGCAAGTGTTCCCATTCAAAGTATATGAACAATGACACCCTGAACAACTTCTCCAAGTGCTAAAAAAGCGGTATTTTTCTGCCGTGCTAAAAGCCACCCCACATGGGCAGCAGCCCAGAGATCTAAAGACCGCTGTTTCATGTGGTCTGGATCTAAAAAGAGCTGCTAATATATAAGTCAACATAAAATGGTTTAAGCAGTGCTTTGAACAACACAGACACATGTGAGAATGATTGTTGAACACAGTGCAAAGATGCTAAAAATGATCCTCTCACAGCAGTGCATGCTGGTTGAAGTAGCATGTGTTGCCTAAATACTCCACCACTCCTTTTCAGCTAGGCATCTATACAGGAACTGGGGAAATGTATCCATGGGCAATGTTGAGAAGGGAGGTCTCTTTTTCTACCTAGTTTCGTCACTTCACATCAAGTTCTTAGTATCGGAACAGCAGAGCACATCTTGATCTCTGTGTGTGCTTTTATCTCTTTTATTATTTTCCCACAGGTCTTCTCTAGCCCTAAAAATTTGTCTGTCTTTTTCCCTCATGAACCTTGGAACATCTGAGAGGACTTTAATAAAGCTAAAAGCAAAATTGACAAATGAATTAAGCGGCAGATTTTTTTTTCTCCATTTTCTTTTATGAGAAGTGCTCTCCTCCACTTATTTTTGCTTTAGCATTTATTGCCTTAGACTGAAAAAAACGGAGCTAATGGAAAACATAGTAATTTAATTAGTTACCAGTAGGCACCTTCCCTGATTCTTAAGTAGGCGTACAGTGCTGGCACGTCCTTGCTGAGCCCCATAAACCCACAGGCTGAATCCCAGGAAAACTGTCTCTTAAGCGACGTCTCCGTAAAGTTTCATGAATGACCGTGCTGCATTGTGGGAAAAGCTCAATTTCTGTAGTCTTTTTCTATAATGTGTGTTTTGAGGTACAGGGCGCATAAAGCAGCCTTACGTATGTGAGAGGAATATAACCCGCCAGCTGACACAAGCTCTAAAATAGGATATAATTTCTTCTTAACCAGATTCACATTTCTTAATCTTACAAGTATCTTATTGGGTATTGTCGACAGCAGACGTTGCAATTGGTTCTGCTTAAATGAATTGCCTTGTGGGTATGTTTAATGCCAAGCTGTTATGTACAGATGACTGGAGCTGAGCTGAGTGCATGTATCCTGTGTTTATAGGTCAAGATATGTTGAAGCATTCGGTGGTACCCTACAAGCATTGGAGAGGTCTTAGGTTGTAAAGATGTTGAAAATATGATTTTGAAATTTTTTTTCTCAGTGGGTACACTGTATGATGTTATCTTTGGATGCATTTCCCATTTAAAATTAATTGCTCTGGAAACCTTGAAGTAAGACAGAGCAAAATGACTCCTACCTCAATCCCTGGTTTGAAAGTAACTGTTTTCTGGAAGCTGGAACCTTAGTTTCCCCATGTGGAGCCAGCCAGCCAACAGATGAGAAACCGTAGACAAGATTTTTTTGATCGGTAACCTAAACATAAAGATAGCCTATTAAGTTGTTTCGTACATAATTATGTTTCCCCTTCATTTAGTATCACCATTGTGAGTTACTGCTCAAAACAGTCTTGACACACCCCATCATACTGCTCAAAACCGTTGCTGCCACAACTCCCATCATTAGGACAGTCATTTTTGCCATACAGATTCGATGCCAGTCTCTGTTACTCTACCTTGATTGAGCTCAAATGCTCCCAGGCCGCCACAAGGAATTGCCAGAGCGTGATGACTAAAGGCAACCAATGTTTGATTACCAACCCCTCTACCCTGGACAGTGCGGGCCTTAATTGTGAAACTATTTCACATGGGGAAGAACATTCTGTCCATGCCCTGGGTCATTGACCACGGGTCTGATAACATACATTTGTTATAATTTTCAAGCTTTAGAGAGAATTTTTCAACAAGGAACTTTTCTTTTCTGAAGGGCCATTAAAATGTATCTTCAGCCAAAAAAAAGTCTGGATTTTACTGTGGATTTTTATCAAACATGGTCACTCTAAACCGCACAAAGTACAGCAGAAATAATGAAATTCACAATTAACATTTGGACCTAAGGCATATCTTCTTAAATTGTCAGACACGATGTCCCAGTTCTCAACTAGGCACACATTTGCTTTTGTCCTCTGCAGTAGTGTACTCAAAACATCCCAAGATGGGCTTTGCATTTTCTGTCCAACCCGTGTTCTGTATTCACTGCCGTCATTGTTCATGCCTGTGGCTATCCTTCAACGTCTGAGCATATAGATGGCAGAACCGATCCAAAACAAACATCTGATAGGATCAAACCACTGACACTCCTCTCCGACCAGAGAGGATCCGACCCCCCACCAGTGTTCCCATCCTGATAACGGGAAAAAAGAATCAGCATGAATATTGAAGTTCCAAGTAACTGCCTGGCTGTGAAGTCGCTGCCTTGCAGTACAGATGCATCGTCCTACTTCGAATCCGGATTGTGCCTCTGATGTGCATCTTGCTAAGCCGTTTTGCATCGCATTACTTGCACAACCAAGAAGTATTTACCGCTTTTTGACCTTGGAGGGGAGTGTGTTCTCCAGCCAATAACCACGATTGAGCTCGCATCTCCGTCTGGTGGCAGCCACCCGCTGGCCAGAATCAGTGGTTTAAAATCTCATTACAAAAACATAAGCTTGAAAATCCCTGTTTTGTCAAAGGTTTAGTATGGGGGAAAATAACTAAAATAATTTCCATTTGTTTTGCAGTTAAACAATCATTTCAGTATAGTTTTTGTTTTTCAAATATGTTGACCATTTCCTTTCAGGTTGCTAAATTGTTTGGTTCATCAAACAAATTGAAAAATATATAAAAAATGTATTGCACTGGGCCTTACAATTTAGGGATTATTCTTGGCAGCCTGCTGTACATATAAATAGTCTTGCCTTCCCTGTCCTTATGCCCCTCTATACTATAATAGCGTTTTTTTTAACTTTTTTTTTTTTTTTACTTAAGAACAAAATGGCATCAGCAGCAGAAAGAGCCCTTTGAAACGCCCTAATGCAATCGAGCTGCTAAGCCCTGAGTCGTATTAGGTTATCAGTGGCTGAAATCCCCTGTGGCGTGGAGACATAAATCACAAACGTCAGTTCTCTTTTTTTCCTTTCCCTCAGTTACTCCTCCTTGCTTCCCTAGCATGTCCACTCTGGTGGTCTGGTTGGGCTAGAAGTGGGGGGGTGGCTTCAGCCCCCTGTAGCTCTGTCACACCTCACCCTGTCTGGACCAGCTGTGACATTCTTGTGACATTCCTGTCGCCGGCCTGGTTGCTACTCAAGGTGGCCGTCTTTTTGGTTTGGTGTGCGCGCACGTCTTTTATTACCTATTCAGTAATTCGATTTAACATTATGATTATGCCCCCTTTGTTCGTGTCCCTGATTTTAAATATCTGGCCATCATATTTAGAAAATAATGAGCTATTTATTTTCGTTACTTGAGTAGTTAGGCCACTTTTGACATTTCCGATTGGCTTAGCACCCAACTCCATCAAAATGAGCTACGAAATGACCACAAACTACAATGGATGTTCCACCCTTTAGCTCCTGTTGGTCTAAGATACCGGACTTTTAGATCCACTCGTCTGTTGGTAGTGGTGGAGACGGAAGACTGTTCTAATGATGGAGGACTGGAGCCAAATTGTAAATCCAAACTGTTTGGAATACCATTGTGAAGTGGCAGGTGCCTGTTGTGGTTAAATCATCTTAATTCCTACAATGAGTGTTAAGCTGTGTGTGGCTAATTCTTCTATGAGCATCAGCCACTGCAGGAGTGAAACGTGGGTTAGAAGTACATCAGGACATTTTCCCTGTTCTACTGCTGTGTAGTGATATGTCCTGCTTGGTGGGACTTTTCAAAAGGCTACAAGGTTTCTTTGTGAGGCTACATAAAATGTACATTCCTACTTACCAAAGCTTCTGCAGGACTGCTGTTACTGAGAGTGGATTTGACTTTCATGACGTCTTGTGGCTTGGCTCTAGTTCTAAAACAGCCTGACAAGCCAGCAGGCAGATGGTGGGTCCCCAGGCAGGTGAGAAACAGGCAAGCTGGCAGGGAAACAGGCAGGCTGGCAGCGAGAGGCAGGCAAACCCAGAGGCTCCAGGAAGGTAGGCAAGGAAGCAAGCAGGAGAGCGGGGAGGCAAGAAGGAAGATTGGCAAAGCCTCAGTCTAATGGTTCCCTCCATGTTCCCCTGCTTCCACTGCTTGCTAACTAATCCCCTCTTACCAAATACCACTTGGATGGTTGGATGTGGTCTAAGACACTAAGGCAGGGGAGACACCCAAGTTTTGGGGCCTCTGCCAACATTCACTTTAATGGTGACTGATTTGTATGCTAGTTTATCAAGTTAACTTTTCTCTGAATAAAGTAATAGAAAATGTTGGTGGATGTCAAATTTACTACATTTTAAGTCTTTTCTTAATGCCAGGAAGAACACTTTTTATTTTTATTTTTTTTATTTTTTTGGTTCTAGGTAGGACTATGTCAGTTTTCACCACAGGTTTTACCTGAAACTCAAAAGGGTCTACATGGAACCAAAGGTTTCAACCTGGAAAATACAATTATGTGTATAATACATGAATGTTCAAGGAATGTATCTGGAGTGATGAAGCTATGTGAAAAGGAAAGACATTAACACTATCAGGTGGCCAATTAGGACCATCTGAAAGCCATGATTACAATCTACGATATCATCCAAACGGTACAGAATATTACTTCTGAGACCCTTTTTAAAAACTCAGGGGAAAATATATTCCAGGTTATATCTTCCTAAAGTGTAGTCATAGATATCCCTGTCAACACTAATTAAAATTTCTGGAGTAAAAAAAGGAAATCTGGTGGGGTAGCTAATAAGCGATGTGTGGAGGTAGCGGGAGGCTGGAACCTGCCATCCAGAACTGGCCTCAGTATCAGCAACAGCTTCAAGCTCCAGAGGACAAGCAGAATGGCTCTCATCTCTTCCTCTTCTCAGCAGCAGCAACATTACCAGGTGTTGAAAAGCATTCACTGGCTGATTGTGAAAAATAATTTGGCGAACAAGACCAGTCACCGGTCTAAATATACAGTGTGCTTGATTGCAACGTTCTTTTCCACTTGGTGTAATATATATGTCTTTTTTTTTGGTTCCCACTGTTTGATGAAAGAGCCACACAATCCAATATAATGTTATTTAAGCCGGCTACAGATGTCTGTCACGCCAGCATACTACCAAAAGGAAGGTGTAGAATGAATAGGACTGCCTTCCAGTCATTTGTGCCCTCTATGTGGGGCACTGTCACAAGTCATGACATACCCTCTGCCACCATCTAGGTTAAGGTATCGGGAGTGTGCGGTTAGTCATGCCTGTCGTAAGGCGTACTTTCCCTTAATTACTATACTGGGCTTTCAGTTTATTTTTTTCCCACTGTATTTATCATGAAGGCACACAGATGGCTCCTGGTGTACTCTGCCTGCCTACTCTACATATATATATATATTGGATGGGTTTGGCCTGCCAGGCAGCTTCATGTACTAAGGTTCTCTCTCTCCCCCCACATGGAATGTGTTCAGTCAGACTGGGCTGCCAGTGCTCTGGGCTGGTCGTAACAACGCTCTCCGACCATATGGTGGATTCATCTCTTATTTTGTGTCCGGATTGCTAGGATCTGCTTTGCGCTGTGTTACTGTGTTCATATGCACTAAGACCTAAGGTGAAATATAGTGCAAAGGGAATCCAGATAGTCCGTATGGCATGTTGTGGAAACCTGCCATTTGGAACGGTGAAATAGCTCACTGTCAGGGACGGGAACATTTGTAACCTAACTGGTAGAATTGAATGGGAGTTGCGAGTGCGATATATTATATTTGTGGTATGAAAACAAACCGAAAGAGTGTTTGCATTGGATGTTGTGTCCTCTTTTAAAAACACAAAATCAAAACAGAGGAGGAACCTATAATTATGTTGTGGCAAACTACTGTTCCCAAAAACGGATGGAAAAGGAGGTGGCAGACCTTTGGCGTGTAACAACACAGTAGCCAGTATGAAGCACATTTATGGGGCTTTTAAAACATGTCTAGTGGCGAATGACATCCATTGTGTAGTAGATCTGTTAGAGCAGATACCTGCATATACCTGCTCCCTTCGTCCTGGAAGCATTACACAGTTAGGGGAACATTCACTCTTTAGCCATATGCACTTTCACTAGATTCAGTTTTATAGATCTTATCTTGTGGAAGTGAAATCAAAACTGCATCAGAATGGGAAGGGTGGTGCTTTCCCAGGTTGTGCCTGGAGTGGGAGAAATGCTTTCTGGGTAGTTTACTGGATGTCTTGGTTTCTCCTGTTAGTCCCTGCCAGAGAGGCTTGGCAGGTGTCTTAACGGGCCTCTCTCGGTTGGTTCCTGTGGGTTGGGTTTCTAGGAAAGGTCTGGAGGAGGGGGGGGGGGTTGTAGCTGTTCTGCAGTCAGTTGAAGGTACAGCAACATGTATTAGCCTGGTCCATCATAGAACTGCCCAGCCCTGTCCACCACATCAGTGGTTCCACAGCTTTTTCAGTTACAGTAACACTCATTGAATTTTGAGTACACCCTCATGAGCTTGACTGAGTGTATCTACAAAATGAATCAGGGCATGTCTCCATTGCCTTGTTTGACAGATTTTAGGCCCATCTTCCCCAGTCCCCGTCTGGCTGCCCGCTGGGTGAACAGACTGGCACGCTATTGATTCTCTAGAGTCTCAACTGAAGTGAGGCCATACATGTTCATTGCCTGGTACTGCCAGTCCAACCCTTCTTTAGTCCAAACCCTCTGGTGAGCCTTTATCTTTGGAGTCCCTATCCAACACAGCAGATGGGAGAGACAGACCTCCTTCAACTTTTAGATTTTCACTTTTTTATCTGGAACTGAAATTATATGTGCGAAGGGGGAGTCGTTTTTGTAGGCGTTAGGAAATTGCACCGCTAAGAGATGCTGTAACTGTGTGTGGACAGCGATTTTGATCCTCTGAGTCGGCTGTGTTTCTGGGGCACAGGACAGGATGTCCACTTAATTGCCAGCTTCGGCAAGAAATTCTCTGTAACAAGAACAAGACTACAATTAGCTATGGCTCAGTGCCAACTCTGTGCAAGTCTTTGGAATTGTTTCTTTTTAAGATAGTTTACCAGTTGTGGTCTGTCATATTTTTCTCCCTGCTCTTTGAAAAGCAGGCACTGTCAGAGTGCAATGGTATAATTAGCCGTTGCAGGGAGGACTAAAGACGAGATGGTGGAACTCAAGAGTAGAAGAAAGTGCACATTTGTTTCTCTCCTCCTTTATCTACTGGCTGGTGTTGTGACATGTTTGCATTTATGTTTTTAAAATATCTTTGGGTTATTTGGCAGAAGCTCTCATCCAATGACTTTCTGTAAGTGAGTTCACCTTAAGATAGTGTGGGACAACCTCATGCATCCCAGTAATAGTAAGTACATAGTGAAATAGTCAGTGCTAGAAGGAAAAAGGGTTCAAACATTTTGAATTTATGAACGGTAGTTTGAATAACTTTGAGTTTGAAAGGTGTTTCCAAAGGGGTCAATGGGAAGCTGGTTCCACCATGCATGAGAGACAAGTTTCCTTTGCTCCTCCATGGACATGTCACAGGTCACGAGAATGACTGTGTTATCCAAAGACTTGGACTTCGGACAGCACTGGTCTAGTAGTGGATGCAGGCATCAAATGGAAGCCATTGGAGGGTGTGTAGAAGTGCAGAGACGTGAGGACTTTGGGTGGAAGATTGAACACTTATCATTGTGGATAACTTATAGGGGTTTGATGGCTGGGAGCCCGACTAACAATGACTTGTAGTAGGCCAACTAGCAGTGGCTTGTAGTAATCCAGATGGAAGATCTGTGCCTGGATTGGACGCTGTGGCACTTCCTGTTTGAGGTGAAGTACTCTATGAATGTTGTTGGGTTAGAGCATGATCCTGCGGGAGCGAGGAGAACAGCAGGCTTTTGTTCAGAGGGTTTGTAGCCAATTGGTTCATGTCCAGTTGTTAGGAATGAGTTGATGAGTGAAGTGGAGAATTGAAGGTTTCCAAAGATTGTGTGGATAAGGTAGGAGAAGATGGTGGTCGATTGGGCCAGGTTGTCTGGTGAAACATTAGTAGTTGGACAGTTTAATCTAAAGAGAGCAGGGAAAAAAAGGTTAGTGTGTGGACCAGTGGCCAGTGGACAGTAAATGAGGTGCTGATATCATCAACCTTCTTTTTAAAAGTGGTCGATAAAGTTGTCTGCAGTGGGAGAAGATGGAGGGGAGGGGAAGGATTAAAAAGGTACAGTATTCTACACCATGCTGATGCATGATTGTTCAGATTTTACAGTGGAGATCAAGTTCATGGGTTTCCCTAGCTGAGTGTATGTCGCAGTGATTTCAGGAAAAGTAAACATTCTGTGTTTTGGATTACCTGTGGTAAACATCTTGTTTTACCACAATATAAAATGTGTTTTGTCCAATCACAATGCTTATTTTAGCCGACCCGATCCAAAGCATATATACATTTCTTTCTCACCTACTACTCTCCCTCCTCCCTCCAGCTCATTATCCTGGACGACTATGCCGACCCGTTTGATGCCGAGGCTGATGGGGGGAACCAGCCGAGCACAGAGAAAGTAGCCCAAGCCAGCACAGAGAACGATGGCTACATGGAGCCGTATGAAGCCCAGAAGATGATGGCAGGTAGACCAACCGTCTGTCCCTGGGAGTCTTCACACCAGCCATGTTTGTGTGCCAGTTGTCTCTTCATTTGTATCTTAATGTATCAGTGTATATGGAAGATGCTTGAGAATTAATGCGTCGTAACATAACCATGTTTTTGGTGGCCTGTCTGTATTGAATTTGGTCAAATGGTTGCATGACGACTGCTATAGACCACAGCTTATCTCTGGGGATATAGAAAGCAGAATTCCTCTTAATATTACCATATAATGTGAAAACCTCTACAGTTAAATAGATCATCAGGAACGACCGACAGACTTATGCTTCATTTTGAACACTTTATTTTTTCTGCTAGGAAGTAAGACCTCCCTAGTTTTAGGAAAATAGCTCTACTAACACAAGGATTCAGTAAATCCACCAAAAGGTGTCCTTGTGAACATGTTTATGAAGTGGTACAAAAAATAAAACAAGCACAGAAATACAACAGAGTCAAAGAAAAGGCTTGCAGATTATTAATTTGCTGATTAAGCATGCTGGAGCTTTGGACCAGAAACCAGTGTTCTGTTATATAGGGAGAGAATGGGAGTTCAGGGAGATCAGAAATAAGGTCCTGCCATGACCTCTCTGTTGGGTTCTATCATCTTTACCCTCACCATGCCTCTCGCCCCAATGTAATGGAAGAACCGCTTTACGCTCTCCATCCCACCTCTCTTCTGTCTCATACCTTGACAACAAACCAGGACATAATGGCTCTCCTGACAGTCTCTTGTTTTCATTAGTTTCACTGGTTTGACCTTCAACCCTGGCCTTCTCCTTCCACTGAATATTAAGGTTTAATGTGGCTTTTGGTTTATGGCTGTTCCCATGTGGTAGAAGTCAAGTGGATATTTTTGCTGCTTTTCATTTTACATTTATTGCCTATCAACAAGTTTGATATGAATGTTGATTATGATCAAACAACCAAGCAAATAGTAATCACAGATAAGAAAACCGTAAATGTTGTTAAGAATCTCTGTAGTGTATTTATCTCATGTCTCACCCATGAGATCCTTTTAAATTACATGTATTAATGCAACATTTGAATGTTCTCTCAATAATCGTGGGAAGATAGGAGCTTAATATTTTCCAATGATTAATAACACTGCCAGTCTGTGAGGACCATGCAGTTTTACTGTCAGCAATGGCTCATTCTGCTGTGTTGAGCGTCTCTGGCAGATTCTTTATAGTTTATTCTATTGATTGCCAATTCTGGTTTTGCTGTTGTTTTGACTGAGCTGTCAGAGAACATTTGAAATTGGGTTCTTTTGTGGATTTATTCAGCCCACTTCTGGCACCCTGTTGATGACCTCAGTAAACCAACAGGCAAAGTGGTATAAGTTGGATTGGCTCTGATTGTTTCATTAAGCAAGTCATATAGCACGCTGTGATTTACACACACACACACACACACACACACACACACACACACATACATACACGATTACACTGAATTAATGTTAAAATGGCTTTTTTGGCAACTTTCCTGGTGTTCGATCTATGTACAGGGTAATTACTGTGTTCCTACTGATTGACCAATGACCTGCCAAGGTTTTGGCTCTGGCTGTTTTTAGCATATTTGTCAGGCTGGAATCCTACAATTCTGTGGTTCCGTGCAGCACGAGTGGGAGGAGCACAGAAGAGCTACTGCCTGCAGTGTGGCAGTGCAGGGGTACGCAAGGCCCTTTTAAAGCCCCTCTGTCCGAGTTCACAAAGGTTTTCCATGGCTGTGTGAACCTCCACATTGTTAAGGACACCGTGGTCCGTCTTTCTCTTGGTCTTCTCCCAGCTTTCTGCTCTGCTCTGAATGCTACCTGAAGAGATGCTGTTAGCTGTGGTGCAGTTCAAGTGCTGTTCTTTGGTGCTGGATCTTACTGATGTGCATCGACTGACTCTCAGACCCAAAACAAGTAGCTCTCCTATTTATGGTTGCCTGTTAGGGTACAGTATAATGCAATGGTCTTACCTTCACATAAAGCCACTGTAATTGTTTAAACCCTCAGAGGCGTATGAATCACAGTTTCCTATGAAAGGGTAATCTAATTAATTAGCAGCACTGGATCAGTGATAAATCAAACTTGATTTTAATTTGTATTACTTAAGGTTTTATCTCTCTCTCTCTCTCTGCATGTCCCTCATTCTTTCTATCTCTCTCTCTCTCTCTCTCTCACTCTCTCTCTCTCTCTCTCTCTCTCTCTCTCTCTCTCTCTCTCTCTCTCTCTCTCTCTCTCTCACTGTCTCTCTGCATGTCTCTCTCTCTCTCTCTCTCTCTCTCTCTCTCTGCATGTCTCTCTCTCTGCATGTCTCTCTCTCTCTCTCTCTCTCTCTGCATGTCTCTCTCTCTCTCTGCATCTCTCTCTCTCTCTCTCTCTCTCTCTCTCTCTCTGCATGTCTCTCTCTCTCTCTCTCTCTCTCTCTGCATGTCTCTCTTTCTCTCTCTCTCTCTCTCTCTCTCTGCATGTCTCTCTCTCTCTCTCTCTCTCTCTGCATGTCTCTCTCTCTCTCTCTCTCTCTCTCTCTGCATGTCTCTCTCTCTCTCTCTGCATGTCTGTCTCTCTCTCTCTCTCTCTCTGCATGTCTCTCTCTCTCTCTCTCTGCATGTCTCTCTCTCTCTCTCTCTGCATGTCTGTCTCTCTCTCTCTCTGCATGTCTGTCTCTCTCTCTCTCTCTGCATGTCTGTCTCTCTCTCTCTCTCTCTCTCTCTCTCTCTCTCTCTCTCTCTCTCTCTCTCTCTCTCTCTCTCTCTCTCTCTCTCTCTCTCTCTGCATGTCTCTCTCTCTCTCTCTCTCTCTCTCTCTCTGCATGTCTCTCTCTCTCTCTGCATGTCTCTCTCTCTCTCTCTCTCTCTCTCTGCATGTCTCTCTCTCTCTCTCTCTCTCTCTCTCTCTGCATGTCTCTCTCTCTCTCTCTCTCTCTCTCTCTCTCTGCATGTCTCTCTCTCTCTCTCTCTCTCTGCATGTCTCTCTCTCTCTCTCTCTGCATGTCTGTCTCTCTCTGCATGTCTCTCTCTCTCTCTCTCTCTCTGCATGTCTCTCTCTCTCTCTCTCTCTCTCTCTCTCTCTCTCTCTCTCTCTCTCTCTCTCTCTCTGCATGTCTCTCTCTCTCTCTCTCTCTCTCTCTCTCTCTCTGCATGTCTGTCTCTCTCTCTCTCTCTGCATGTTCTCTGTGTCTTTGTCTTGTACTCTGTCTCCATGTGTCAACACCAGCACCTCTATTGTCAGCTTATCTATGCTCAAACCTTTTCTCACCTATGCTCATGAAACAACATTTTGTCATTAACACAGTATTTTTCTTCAGCCTCAGAACAATCCATAGTCAGTGTTTGACTTGGGTCAGAGCTTGACGGGGCTTTCTGGAGTCCGGGACAGGCAAATAAATGCAATGGGATTTAAAGTTTTATTCATTTTAATGAGTAATCTCCATAATTATGCACTTGCACTGATACCCTGTATGTTCAAGAGACAGCCTGATCAGGAACAGTATCTTGAGTGCCTTCCTTAGTGTGTGGTAGACTGATTTCTGTCATGACCAGAAATGTCCATCTATTCTCTGGGGAAGGACCGAGCCATTGCTTAGCCTTCATTTAAACCCTGATGATTATTAGGCTGTCCCATTGCCCTATACAGTGGTAAACCCTGTGCTATCCACCCTTCTCCAGAGCCCTCACTGTCTGTCAGACCAATCCAGACCACCCAGAATCTATGGATACATTCCTGTTCCTGCTGTTTACGGTGACCTGGTCTGCTGCTGTAAATGGCCTTTTCGTTGGTGATGCTGGCCTGCACTTGACAAACTGCTCCGTCCCAAACTATATTTGTTAAATTGTTATTTGCTTTGAGATACTTGAATATGCTTATGTCTTGTATGTCCTACACTAGACTAAATGTCTGGAGGACAGGAAACTGTCACACCTGGAAAGCATTGAGGCCATAAGCGTGTGGTGGTTTAATGTTTTTATGCCACATCTGATGCATGGTTGTGTCCTGGTTTGCTCGGTCATTGTCTCTTCGGAAACATTCTGGGATAACATTCCGCTCTTTACGTTGAATTGCTTAACTTCATCTGCTGTAGGACAAGTGGTTCCAAACTAATGGCTTTAGCAGTTAAGAATCTGATTATTATGAAGGCTAATGTGAGTATAATTTCTTGTTTGGTTTGCTTCAAGTGATTTTGTTATCACTGTGTAACAGTGTACTTTTTGGCAAACATTTCTATTGACTTGTTTGTGAATCAAAAGTTGTGGCTAATATGAGATTTGTTCACGTGCCCAGGAACGTTTGTATTAAGAGTAGGTGCTTATTCTGATTGGTTAAGGACATGTTCCAGTGTTTAAAAAAATTGATGACTGATGGGGCGCAAAAGTCCTCTTAAACATCATGGGCATGGTTACTTCTCACTGACCGCTAAGAGTAATCACTCTTGATTAATCACTTGTCAAACGGATAGATCGATAGCAGCTAGCTCAAAATGGCTTCAAACTAATTGATTTGTATAGCTCCAGGCTACAGGACCGAAAGATGCATTACCATGCCCATCTACTCAAGCAGCAGTCAGTGTTGAGACAATGACTGGTAGCTAGGGAGCACAGAAGGCCATCTGTTGCCCAGGATTCAGGCTTCACTGTGCATACTTCATAGATAAACATGATCTAGATATATATAGATATAGATATAGATAATATATGTCCCTCAAAGACAAATGCTTCTGTGTCATGCTATAATTTCTTTCAGTTTGGCTGCCATCTTGGAGTAAACGCATGGCCCTGCAGCTTGTTACTAGGCGTCATAGATGGTTTCGGGATCAGTACAATTGAATTATTACAGTAGACAGCAAAATACTTTAGAGTGCTTTTAAACTAATGGTTACTAAGTTTTGGTCACTTGTGGGGCTATATAATTGACTTAGTCATAGTTGGCTAACACATCTATCAAACAAAAGCCCTGACCTGGCTCTGAATACGTGGGTGTATTTTCATTCATCTCATTCTCAGACTCCATAGCCTGGGGACACGGTTACGTCAAAGCACTTGCGTTTCTGATATCTTATGGTAGACTGATTTCTGACATGACCACAAAATACATAGAGCGTCATGCCATCTTGTCTCTGGGGAAGGGCTGGGCCATTGCTTAGCCTTCATTACATCGGGGACCGTTAGATTTACATACAAGCACTTATATTTATGATCGCATCCCAGATTCCAACACACAGACTTGACGGCACAGCGCCAATGCAATTATTGAAGAGAGAGTTAATTATGTTACCAACTGTCAGAGCCGTGTTTACACTAGTGAACTAGTTAATCAGCTGGCTCGGTACCTAGCTAGCAAGCCGTTGTAAACATTCTGCTGTCACTCGCTTGGCTTTCATGCTGAGGTGATTCATGGGTTTAAATGGATGAGTAGGACTGAGAATGCATGGGATGTGGGAAGGGTTAGGTGTTGCATGTATTGTCACCGACATTGCAACTGTTTGCGAAACACAGAACCTGCCAGTTGTGGATTTTGAGGCTTGCTTAGACAAAACAACGGTCTCCGTTGAGCAGTGGATTCCACTGGTTATGGAACTAAGTACAGCGTACTTTATTCATTCTGATTATATGAAATTGTCTGTACTAAACTTGTATGTTAGCGGATTGGCATTTTCAATGTAATTAGTTCTGTCTTTGCACAATACTGCTGATGTTCTGTTTTGTGAGGACCCCAGGAAGAGTAGCAGCTGCTTTTGGCAGTAGCTAATAAAATCCTAATCCTAATCCCTACAGCAAGGCCTGCTGGAGTCTAAAACACTGCAGTCTGAATCACATTAACTGCTTGTGGCTGTGGCTGGTACTCACTGGTGTTTCCTGACTGTCAGCTGCTGTTCAGCGCACTGATTTGTGACAGGTGTGCGTGCGTGCGTGCGTGCGGGTGGGTGGACAGGCCGTGCATCAGACCTGATGCCCACACACGTATCAAGACATTGGCAGCTGTCAGCCCGGCCGTTCTTCACACAGCCCGTCATCACCTCTACTAGATGCTAATTACAGGTGAGGCTGCTGGAAGATGGAAGAATCCCTTGTTGCACTGTTCTCTCCTGTCCTCTGTTATATTGCTGTATTTGTTGGGACGCGTTGCGCTGTCGGAGCCGTGCAGTTAAAGACTGCTCGGCCGGGGGCGGCGCAGCGGGGAGGGGTGAGAGCGGGCAGTTTTCAGGACATTTCTCAATGACTCCCTACGTGACAGACACTCCCTGGGTATGTGGCCAGGCACACACCCTGACTCACACATCCCTCCCGGTCCAGTCATTCTGACATGTGAGATTTTTCCCACAGTGTGGGGAGGAGTGTTGTGCAAACAGCAGACATGACAAGGCTGTGGTGAGCAAACAGCGAGCCCAGTCCGGTCAACAGCAGCACTCTGGGCCCTGGTTCTACCCAGGTCGAACCCAAGTGACCTCAGGTGAGGGGAAACCGAGCCCCCCGCCACAGGGGGACGGGGCAGAACAATTAGGTGTGAGGTTGTTCGCGTCTTTGGTGAATTTATGGCTCACTGTGTCAACCAACGTGTTGTTCCGGATCCATCCAACCATCCATCCCCACCTCCCTTTAATACCCACATACTTATTTAGTTGGCATTGTGCAATTACCCGGTAAGGAAAGATTGGCATTTTCCCCCATCCTAGCTGAGTCATGGTAAAAGAACTACAGTTCTCGCTCAATACTTCTCTAATGAGAACTCTCTCTCTTTCTCTCTGACACTTTTCCGCCTTCAATCTGTGCCAACCAAGGACAAGAATTAAACATGGTCCTCCTCTTCCTCCCCCCAGCAGAAGAAGGGCCCAGTGCCAACCAGATGTGGTGCGGTTCCTACTTGGCTATTTATCCAGTTACTCGCAAACACCCACCCACATCCTATGGTGAGGTTCTCCATTGCCATTCTGCTGTAAGTAGGCTGTAGGGCAGCTCCATTGTTTGGCAGACCAAGACATTTCTGCCGCGGCCCTGAATCAGTAGGTCTGTGGGATACTGGCTCAGTTCTGGACCTACCTGTTGCCTCGTTGACTGGGCCACACACTGGAAAGGGAAAGGATGAGTCCTGTGCAATGTTGGGGGCGGCTTTTCTCAGGGCTACGAGAGCTAGCCAAGTACGTGTGTCGGCACATTTCTTGGCCTGTAAGCCGGTTTTGCCCCGAGCTGAACCTTAAGGAATATCCTGGGCATGTATAGACAATGCTAAACTCTCGAAAGGTATACTTGCTCAGCTTTACAATGTGCCGTGTCCTGATTGCATGGAAGTGGGGATTTGAGCTTTTGCTTGTTTTCTGATATCACGTTGTTATTTTGTCATTGTCCCATTTGAAACGGTTGTCTTTTGATGTGAGTCGTGAAAAACGTTGAGCTTGTCGGGGTAATTGCCTTGCTGTTAGGCAGGCCCCGCTACCTCATTACCATACACAGCAGTCACTTACACAAGTTTAGCCTCTTCTGGGTGACTAGACTGCCGGTGTAGAAAAGTAGGCTGCCATTGTTTGTGTGTGTAGTCCTGCGCTCTGTGGCCTCTGTTCAAAGGAACAGGAAGCGTTGGGGGAAGGTGGGCCGAAGGTGGGGTCAGAACAGCATTTAGTCAAATGGACCGACCACTTATTGATGAAATGAGGACTCGCACTACTCCCCCACCTCCCTCCCACTTTACACACACACACACACACACCAAGTGCTGTAATCATTATCTACAGTCTTTATTCAACCACCGGGGCATTTACATAAAACCTGATGCCTTCCTGTGAGTGGTGATGACTGGTGTAGATGTCCGTCCATCTCAATGAATCGGAACCTGATTGGTCTTTCTATTTTCCGTAATAATTAAGCCATCAACGGTGAGATATTGGATATCTCCACAAGCTCCATCTCCACCGGCATTTGTTCTAAAGGCCAGTTGTGTCATCTCGCCTGCTGTGACGCTGTTGGATTGGACTGCTGGGGAGAGCTAAGCTACGTCTGACTAATGGATCCACCACAGCCTCAACTTGCAGAGGACTGGTTAGAAGCCCTGTCCTCCTTGCCCCTGTTCTCAATCTTCACCGAAGACTCCTCCCCCTTCCCTGAACCTCGCCCCCTGACTAGTTACTGGTATATGACTGTTTTTATTTTTATTATGTTTTACTGGTCTGTTATAAACTGCCAGGTCCTGGCCTGAATGCTTATTGGCTGAAATATCAGACCATATTCCCTGGATCTGATGAAACATGTTGGTTCTAATTATGTTGGTAACTGGTTTGTAATGGCCAGGCAACTCAGGGGTTTGTGGTATATGGCTAATATACCTAAGCTAATGGCTTTATCCAGGGTGTTGAATCTTGCACAAGAACGGCACTTAGCATATGTGGTGTATACCTCATCCCCTTGGGCCTTGCTTAATTGCTAAACTGAAACACCCTCTCTCACACACACACACACACACACACACTCTGTCATTATGGTTGCTGACTGAGAGGTAAGACCGGGATGTGTGTAGAGTGGAAGGTTTGGCAGACGGGTACTGGCCTGCTGGGTCGGGCAGGATGGCCAGCAGGCGCCGACTCCGGCACGGGTGGGGGGTCTTTAAGTCGTTCATTCTACTTGAAGATTAACGACTCCATTAATCCCTGTCAAGGCATCTGCAGAGGAGGGGATGGCCGTCGGCAGGATTTACACCAGTTATACACTGTGACCTGTTCTCTGTCGGTTACTCCAGCTGATCAGCCGGCCTGGTTCGCACTTCCATTCAGTGTTTCGAAACTTGAGCTAGTAAGTCAGAAAGAGAAAGCTCTAGGTCATTTGATGTGTCGAGTGTTCAGTTTTCCGATTTTCTGTCCTACTGATGCCCTCTGGTCGGCCGGGGAGCGATCTGGCAGGCTGAGCTGCCCAGGGAAGGATTTGGTTTGCCCTGGTTGGTTTGAATGGAGGACTCTGTGCCTGTGGTGGTTGTGCTGCGTACCCGCACAGGAAGAGCGGACTCTGTAAGGGGTGACTGTGTGTTGGTGAGGGCTAGAGGCAAACGACAAGGGTGGACAGAGACGGAGGGATGGTCCGGTGGAGGTAATGGAGAATGCTCTCTCTCTGCGTCAGCGTTAGGGCAGAGCTACGCCATTACTGAGACATTTAGAGACAATTCTGGATGCAGTAGGCACTTAAAGAACCCCCGAAAAAACCAATATACCTGGATCCATTTTAGCCCAGCATATTGTTTTTAACTATCGTAATCCAGAAGTCCTCCCCAGAATGCCCTGTGTTCCTGTGTGCACTCTGGGGACTCCCAGTGTGTAATCAGAGCGGTGGAGAATTCAGAGTCTTGAGTGAGCTGTAGTAGAAAGAACAAGAGTGACTGGAGAGTGGACCATTCGGTATGTCTCCCTCTCCCTGTTCCACTCCCTCTCTCTCAATGTTCCTCTCATTCTCTCCCTCTCTCTCTCCTATGTTCCTCTCACTCCCCGGCTCTGCTTCTCTCACTCAATCATTCTCTCTACATTCTATCTTTCTTTCTCTCAAATGTTCTCCCTTCATTCCTTTCACTTTGTTTCCCCCATCTTCTATCTCTATCTCACACATTCCTTTTCTTGCTGTGAGTCAACGTTCCTGTTCTTGCTGTGATAGACTGACGTCTTTATGCAAGTCTTGTTGTCTTGTGAAGTCCCCCTAGGGCCCTCCGCCCCCGTGCCAATTTATCCATGACATTTATTTGGAAGTGACCTTCTCACGGTTTGCCTCCCAGGGCCACACTGTTATCTGCCCTTGTGGTCTCAGGGAAAATACCAGTATGTGGGATGGACTTGGAACATTTACCGTTCTCACTTCTCTATAGGCATCACTACAATAAGTAATAGCGTATGTATGTACACACAAAAACAGGCAAACGCATGTGACCACACTTGTTTTACTATAATTATAACTTTCACATTAGAAATCCTAATACCCCTAACCCAAAATCCTAACCCTAACTCTATGCTAAACCCAACTTTTACCCTGAACTCAAAACTCCTTATCTTAATTTCAACCTTAAAACTTTAACTGTGAATCTCAATATAACCTTGGCCTTAACCTTGACCCCAAGCCTAAAATAGATTGAGGGCTGACATAACATCTCACACACACACACACAAACGTTGCTGACAGTATCCAATTTATTGCATACATTATTGAAAACATCATATGAACATGCTCAAACAGTCTAATTTCTCTGGCCTTCTGAAGCGACAAGCCACCAGTCACACTAGTAAATCATAACATGCGTAGCATTCTGCTAGCTAATTAATCAGCTTAGTAAAACCCTATTGTATGGACACAGATTACAAGCCTACTAAAAACATCTGAAAAATATCTGAAAACCGGGGGAAATATACAAAACGCCTGATCTATACAATGAAAAGGCAGCTGTACGGTAGGTGCCTATTTAAAAGATTAGTTGCATTAGGTAATAGTCATTGAATTACAGCTTCAGACACAGGATGTATCGTTCCATATTCCATCACAGGAATAATAGAGGGAAATTGGACTGACTTCTAAAGACTGAACTGAAAGTTTCATGGGATTTGCTTTAGTGTCTCTCTCGCTGCCTTTCTTCTCTGTAGCTAATTATGTCAATATCCCTGTGTGCTGATTCAACTGTGTTTGCCAAATATCTTATCAATCAATGGAGTGAGCCGGTGCTCGTTGTGGTGTGGCTCGTTGAGGCACGAGCTGCCCCGGCTTGGCTTGGGGAGCTGGTCTTTTAATTGCTTTCTGCAGAGCGACTATTCATTTGATATGAGCGGGGTCATTAGAGACAGGACCATCGAGGAGGGAGAGGGTTCACTACTGACCCAGGACAGGCGACGGGAGACCGGGAGGACAGGGGAGACTGATAGGACGGGAGACTGAGTGGACGAGCAGAGGAGAGTGCAATAACGGAGACGATGGTAGGAGGTTGTCTGGGTTATCAAGCCATGAAAACAATGGATCTGGCCCTACTTTGTGTCGGTCTGTTTTTTTTTTTTTTTTTTTTATCTTGCTAGTACTGAGAAAAAGATCCACAGAAACTGGAGACTGGGACAGCCACTGGCCACAGCATACATTATGAATGTCTCTATTAATGTAAAGATCTCCTGCTGGTTGGAATCCAATAAGCTGTGCATGATGTGACTGTCAGAGAGATTGGTCGTCTGGATCTGGGAGGGAGGTGATTCTCCCAGATCTCATAGTTTCAGGCCCTTCTCTGGGTAATTGACTCATGCACAGTATTGACTTTCTGGTTAAAGTGATTAAGGAGGCCCGGGCCATACTGGAGCCCAGCGACATGCTCCTGGAGGTGGGCCGGGGACCTCACAGAGTGGACTGCCCGGGATTAACCTGAACCTGCTCCAAGCCACAGCCAGGACGGACCACACATCCATCAAACCCGGGAAATGTCGCTGGCCGTATTGATCGCACAGCCTCTCTCTTTCGGTCAGTCTCCTTTACTGTTCTCTTTTGATAGCGACTGGGATGACTGATAGCTGGGCTGTCACGGTGGTCACGCCGGATGTGGCTAGCTGTAGCCTGTTCTCTGGTTGTCGGGGCGGACCAGGTCATTGTGACTGGGCCAGATGCTTTCCAGGGGGACTCCAGCAGGGCGGGGGTTCTGTCTTTTGGCTCCTCTGCTCTCCATGTACCCATACCCGGGGGGGGGGGGGGGGGGGGGTTGGCGTTAGACCCAGACCACCACGGCGCTCCGTGTTTCCAGACTCTGGTAGATAATGGCATCTGACTGGCTTGCTGAAAACACAGCCTGTATTGATTTCCATTGAGGAGAGAGTGGGGGAGGAGTGTGTATATCGGCCATGTAAAGTCATTCCGTGTGTTCCAGTTGGTGGGAGGATACTGAAGCACGGCGAGCGTGACAAACAAACATGGTTCTGCCCTTGTCCTTATCACCCTCCACTGTGGATGTGAGCGGTCCACATTGGTTGTGTAAACTGTTGCCTCTTTGATATCGGTGTGTGTTTGCGCGCGTGAATTTGGCCTTGTGAAATCAGGGAGACATATTATTTGTTGTGTGAGTCATCAAGTGAAGGGACATGGGACCTCGCCACTTAGTCTGGCAGCTGAGCAAGCAGGATTACAAGCGTGCACATGACCGTGCGCGCCCACACCCACCCACACACGCCCGTGCGCATACAACGTAGAGTCCTGGAACAGAAGGAACGTGAGGCCGTTCTGCTCTGCAATAATGTCAGTGTGTATTTGCGTTGAGTGGTACTGTCAGACAGGATTATATTTGGCCCTGAGCACAGACAGTAGCCGTCTTGGCAAGCTGACAAAGCTCTGGGGAATAGCAGGGGGACAGGAGGGGGACAGGCTGGACGTTAAATATCACAGGGGCTGAACGGGTGACATTTCCACTATATGGTCTCAGCGAAAGCAGTGAGAAATCATAAGCTTATTACTGCCTGCTTTACTGAGGGACTGAAGGACCGGCAATGACTGGGTTGTGGACAACAAGTCCTTAGGCTTGTGTGTGCCTTAATGCTCTGTAATGTGTAAGGAGTTATTTCTTAACACAATGCAATCTGTTTCTATTCTTCTGTTTTAGGTATTCATGGTCAATTGGATTGAGTCAGTAGAGTGAAACATTTAGCCTAGGCTTCTGCTTTTTGAAATTACACAGACATTTGTGAGTATTATCTTTTACCCCTTTAATGTCCCAAGGTCCAGACAGCCATTTTGGACGGTTTGTCTGCCTGCCTGGTGTCTGTCTGTCTGCCTGCCCACATGCCTGCCTGGGATTTGTCTGTCTGCCTGCCTGGTGGCTGGCTGCCTGCCTGCCAGGTGTGTGGCTGCCTGCACCTTTGTCCTGTTCCTAGAGGTGCCTGCTAACCCCGCCACCCCACACAGAGCCCCAGATGTCTGAACAGCATCAGTCACAGTGTGCCCCCATCCCCAGTCCTCACAGGTTCCTCTGTACACCGTCAGCAGACCCACCTGTCACCACCGTCCCCTGGCCCTGTGACCACCCCAACACCTCCCAGGTTCCCCTGTATACCGTCAGCAGACCCGCCTGTCACCACCGTCCCCTGGCCCTGTGACCACCCCAACACCTCCCAGGTTCCCCTGTACACCGTCTGCAGACCCACCTGTCACCACCGTCCCCTGGCCCTGTGACCACCCCAACACCTCCCAGGTTCCCCTGTATACCGTCAGCAGACCCGCCTGTCACCACCGTCCCCTGGCCCTGTGACCACCCCAACACCTCCCAGGTTCCCCTGTACACCGTCTGCAGACCCACCTGTCACCACCGTCCCCTGGCCCTGTGACCACCTCAACACCTCCCAGGTTCCCCTGTACACCGTCAGCAGACCCACCTGTCACCACCGTCCCCTGGCCCTGTGACCACCTCAACACCTCCCAGGTTCCCCTGTACACCGTCTGCAGACCCACCTGTCACCACCGTCCCCTGGCCCTGTGACCACCTCAACACCTCCCAGGTTCCCCTGTACACCGTCTGCAGACCCACCTGTCACCACCGTCCCCTGGCCCTGTGACCACCCCAACACCTCCCAGGTTCCCCTGTACACCGTCTGCAGACCCACCTGTCACCACCGTCCCCTGGCCCTGTGACCACCCCAACACCTCCCAGGTTCCCCTGTACACCGTCTGCAGACCCACCTGTCACCACCGTCCCCTGGCCCTGTGACCACCCCAACACCTCCCAGGTTCCCCTGTACACCGTCTGCAGACCCACCTGTCACCACCGTCCCCTGGCCCTGTGACCACCTCAACACCTCCCAGGTTCCCCTGTACACCGTCTGCAGACCCACCTGTCACCACCGTCCCCTGGCCCTGTGACCACCTCAACACCTCCCAGGTTCCCCTGTACACCGTCTGCAGACCCACCTGTCACCACCGTCCCCTGGCCCTGTGACCACCTCAACACCTCCCAGGTTCCCCTGTACACCGTCTGCAGACCCACCTGTCACCACCGTCCCCTGGCCCTGTGACCACCACAACACCTCCCAGGGGCTCCCGGCTCACCTGCAGGCTCCCGGGGATGCTCTCATGGTCGTGGTTGCAACGGAAATCAAATGGTTATTTTCCTCAGTTTGGTGCCTTCTAAGATCCAGAGCCAGGCCAGTCCGGGGGGCTGGAATGGAGGTGGTACGGGGGCTGTGATGATCCATACTGTGTGGTCCTGTCGTGAACCAGGATTCAGGAAGCCTACTGACCTGGGTGAAGCATATGGTCATTGTGGTGGTCTGGAGTGAATGAGTTACCTCCTGAATGGAGCCCTGATAAAGAAACCTTTGTTGGCTGTGGGTCCGGTGCTGGTGGCCTTCCCTCTGGCAGAGCTGGGCCTGGTCACTCTGTGGGCCGTGTGGAGGGATGCTGGAGCCAACAGCTGGTCTGTTTAGAACAGACTGTCAGCTTGCGTGAATCCCTCTTCTTCCATCAGCCACCTCCGCCCCCTCACACAAAGAGACATTGAGATTTGGCCCAGCATCCCCTCCCTCTGCCTGCCTGTCCCCTCCCTCTGCCTGCCTGTCCCCTGGCTGCCTCCCCAGACTGAGGAGATGGAGCCCGCTCAAAGACTAGGAAAGGCAACAACACTCGCAGATCACACAGTACATTGGATATGATGACAAAACATTCCTCCACAATCCAGAAACACTGACTCTTTTTTTGTCTCAACCGAATGGTCCAACTTTGTCTGAGTTTAGGAATGCATGTGTCTGACTTCTCAGACAGTGTGCGGACACCTTTTCCTCAGGGTAGACCTTTTCCTGGCAGTCTCGACCAGATTGTGATGAGCTAGACACAAATTCTACCTCGCACAACGTTTGCACGTGAACAGGTTCACTTCACTCTTTCAGTGTGCCCACCTAGGTAAACGGGGAAGCGGGTTAGCGACGTGCGTCAACCTGTTATTTGTCATGAAAATTGACCCTTTTCACTTTGCTCTTCGGTGTTATTGTTGATTGAAAATTTTAACTGGGAGGAAAAGGAAAGGTGGGCTGTGATCAGTGGGTTGACTGCTGACAATCCCAACTGTATGCCCGCGTGCGAGTTTCCTGTCTTGAATGTACCTGATTACACCCAGGAGCTCCCAGAGCCCATTATGCTGCGTTGATGGCAGCTGAGATGGTGTCTGTAGGGGGAGAGACTCCTGACGGGTCTCCAGACAGCCACCCAAGCCACTCCAGACTCCCAGCCCCTCAGAATGGGCCCATTCACCATACTAATGCCAGGCCCAAACACTTGAGCACTAAAGTTGGTCTGATTGCCCCAGGTGGGTGGTTTTCCTTGACGGAGTGTGTACTGCTCTGGAGTGAGTGCTCTGCTAGTACGACACAGTCATTGGAATGACAATGAGCTCTCATCCCCTGTTTGCCGTTCTCCTCAGAGAGGTTGTAAATAATTAAAATAACAGAGCAGTGCCGAAGGCCAGGCCATAAACACCATTGTGCTGGTTAGGCTGTTTGGGGGCTGTTTAGTGTTAGCAAGCACGCAGGCAGATTGGCTCAGAGATTACAGCCATGTTGGAAGAGGGGACGATAGCAGATCTGAGACGTTGGGCTGAACAAAGAGATGGGTTTGGCTGGGGGTGTGATGCGGCAGGTGATACGGTGGGAATTCATGTAGTCAACTTTTAAAATGGCCAACAGCCCCCCCTCCCCCCATAATTCACTCATATATTTTCCTAATTTTATGTAAATAATCATGTGCATTTTAGTGATGGAGAGTTTTTGCTGAAGGAGCTGTAGGTCAGATTCATACCCCACACTGCAGCAGTACAGGTACACCAGAGGCCCATCCTGGTCCCCTGGCCCATCCTGGTCCCCTGGCCCATCCTGGTCCCCTGGCCCATCCTGGTCCCCTGGCCCATCCTGGTCCCCTGTGTTGAACAAAAACAGATATTTGCCTCATTTGCACATATGCACTGAGGCTGTGTGCATTCATTAATTGATCAGTAGAAAGGGTTGGAGCAGGGCTGCTTCCTAGACTGACTCATTAATTACTGTTGTTGTCGCATTTTCCTGCATGAATCAGTAAATCAAGAATATGAATACACAAACAATTAAAAAAATCTACATTTGGATCTTGATTTCACCAATCTGTTCACACTCATTGTTAGACATAACAGCACTTATCCTAGTGTTTTCGGAAATTAATTTAATTTCGGCATTTGGAAACATTTCTGCTCTTTGTTCCAAAAAAGAGAAACGTCTCGTTCTTTTTTTAAGCCGTGTTATCTGTTATCCCAGGTGAAGCTTGGTGTTTTTTCAAGGCAACACACCGTGTATTCCATTGAGCCCATTTATGTTTCCGCGGTTGTAACGACAGGCACAGGAAATTGATGAAAGAGTGATGGCTGTCATGAGGGCAATCAATCCAATCAATTTGTCTTTGGATGGTAAGACAACCACATCAGTCCTACTCAGTACATCTGTTCTTCAGTAGAGTTGTTATCAGCACAGTCAGTGCTAGTAAAACAGATGTAAGTGTTATTGCTTTTTCTCTCCACTGAAATATAGGAGTTCAATACTTTGGATAACCAGCATTTCTTTTTTTTTTAAATGGGGGGTTTATTTCTTTTATTTTATTGAGGTAGTGGCTCTGCAGAATACTGTTGGCTAACAGCAGAGACAATGTGTTGTATGTGGATGGATGAGACCACCACCACACTAAGTGGAGGCAGCAAAGCCCCTTGGTCAAAAGCATTGGGCCTGTAAACGAAAGATTGCTAGTTCAAATTTCCAGTCCCTGAGGTGTCATTCTGTCCTGGAGCAAGTTAGTTAACCCAAAATTACTCCCAAGATGCTGTTGAACATAGTAATGTGTTTTCAGTTAAACTTACCTGGTAAAAATCTTGAGCCAGCCCACAGTGTTTCCATGTCTGGGTTACGCTGCGGTATATGACAGTGGGAACATTGAGGCATGGGTTTCTTAGAGACGCAATTTGATCATTGTAATGCTGGAACGTTGTTTTTTTTTTTTTTATCTCTCCATCTATTTAGGGATTCTAAAAACGTAGTCACCGTTAGTCTGGACATGTCTAGGTTATCGTCCCGTTTCAATCCAAGGGACACGCATAAGTCTGGCAGCTTCATCCAGAGCACTGTAATTGGACTCTTTGAGACGTGAAGGCTGATGCCCCTCACCGCAACAAACCACCACTCTGTCTCCAGCCTCCAGCCTTAAGCTCGTACCAGACTGAATGACCTACTATTTTCAGCGAAGGCTGGGGTTCTGTGGATGGGGCGAGGGGGGGGGGGGGCTTAGGAGGAGCGTGGTCGGTCTACTTCCAGCCACTGCAGCGTGTTTTTGCCAGCCTAGCTGCTCTTTGTTCTCCAGTTCCACCCAGCTCCCTCCTGCTCCCAGGAGAGATCGATATTGTCCAATAGCTTCAACGCTTTCTCCAGCCGTTGCTGGGATATATCTCCCGGCCTGCTCCCCCCTCCCACCCCGGTAGGCTTCGATAGCTGCAAGGAGATGGAGACTGTCGCAGCGCTTCCATCGGGGGCAGCAGGCCGTGCGATCCGGTGGGCAGAGTGTGTATTAACCAGCTGACTGGCCCCATTACTGTGTGTTGGCGTGTGGCGAGGCGGCTGAGCCCCCCGTGTCACTGAGCGTGTCAATAGAGACGGAAGGCCGCGGCGGGTGGAGGCAGAGGTTTCCTGATAAAGGAAGCCCACTCGCGGGGTCAGACGGAGCCAGACACCGGAGGGCCAACCCTCCGTCCTCCGCGCTCTTTTCATTCCTCTCTCCCTGTGCCACTAACCTTCCCTGTTCTTGTGATTACATAAGGCCGGGACTGTTTTTTTTTTCTTCTGGCAAGCGGCAGTTTAATTGAAAAGGAGATCCGGGATGAAAACTCCCATTTCTATTCAGGTCTCCGTTCTGTGAAAGCACGGAAATGTACCAGGGGAAGAAAACGAAATGTTCAGGGAAGTCAGTCAAAGAAATAGGTCAGGTTCTTAAAACAATGTGAAAGAGAAGACTTTGACGTACAGCCTGTCTCTAAAATTCCTGTAATGATCCTGGCGTGGTCCTTTCTAGCTGAAGAGAGTTAAACTGCAAGAGGTGTTTTATGTGGATGTGAACAGCTGCTTAAAGAAACCCGTAATAAATTGCTCCCTTGTGCAAAAGACGATAAAACCGTAACGCTGGACCTAGCAGGTTTTGGTATGAGCATACTGTTCCCATAGCGTTCGTTCTTCCCCGTTTTTCATTATCTTCTCAGGTTGCCAAAAGATGACATGTGATACAACTGTGTACATTTGGGTTTATTGCACGCTCGTAATGGTGTTGCACCCTTCAAGAATGGGCCTAACTAATACTTGCCAAACAAAAGCATCTGTTCCACAACTGGCGCACTCAGAATAGCCTCTTATCCACTTTGGCTTTTAGAGAGTGGATGTCTTCCAGAGCTATCCAGACGTGAGCTCTCTGCCGATACGCTGCCTGATGGGCACTAATAGGATTGCGCAGAAGCTGACAGAACGACTGTATCCAGGATTGCACAAAATGCAACTGAGACATTATTTATTCAGGAGAAGGTTAAGAGCCTTGGCCATATCAAAAAGGTGGGCTGCCTTTTAACTGCCTCTGATCAGTAGTTAATACATGATTGAAATCTAAGTGAGCTAAAGGCGGCTCCTGCGAAGTGTTGAGTGGGAACAATGCATGGGTCTGCAAAGTGCGGGGGGATTGGGGGATGTGGAGGGGGGGGGGGGTGCTTGCCTTGCTGAAATGTTGGCAGCCCGGTAAAGAAAGGTGGAGTGTAGATGTGAAACGAGAGCAAGCAGCCAGATGCCTGGATTTTTCTCTGTCTGACCTCCTTTGAGTTTTCATGTACATGGCTCAGTACCTGACAGTCTGTCTGTTAGATCCACAGTAAGAGCATTCAGAAACTGTGCTGATGGTGCTGTATTTGTCTACTAGGACAATACCTAATACTAATTCCGTTTCATTTTCTCACAGAAAAATCTACATTGGAGAAAGTAGGGGCGTTTTGGGTAGCCTCTCCCTAGTAATGTCCAAGAGCTAATGGAGGATGTTAGGGGTAGGCCTTCAAAGATGGTGTCACTACAGTCAATCTATGAGAAAAGATCATAGGGATTTTAAGGGCCTATTAAGACTACAACAGTTACTGTGAGAACAATTTGATTTAAATAATGTATTTAAAATATAAATACAATTTTGTATTTAGACTTGCATTGAGAAAGCGTTACAAAGCTTGGCAATATCGCTTTAGGGCAACATGGCTAGATATTTGGCTAGCTTGTTTGTTCCGTTTGCTGTACATTTGGTTAGCAACCCGAAGTATCTGTTGGGAAAGAGTGATGTTATCTCGGAAGGTGACGGGCAACAGCATCTGTCAAGTATTAAAATAATTTACGTACGACGCAAGTCTTGCAACAAGTTTTATTAATCAAAATAAAACTATAGTTTAGTGTAAATACTGTCTAAGCCTTTGATCTTAGGTGCCTGAGTTTGATTCAGTGTTCTAGTCTGTGAGAGACAGAGCATATGGTCTGCCAAACATGGTAAAACAAAACAGATTTATATGAATTATCTATATCAGGAGTTGCAGTCACTGATTTTGGTCCTGCTCCATTTCTGTGGTTGTGTTCATATAGGTGTTTTTTGAGACTGAGAAAGAAAATGTGTAAATGGAATTCTAGTGCAGATGTACATGTCATTGCAGCAGTAACAAAACATTTTAACAATTTTAAGAGTGCCAAATAATTTGTGGTCTCTTGGTAATGAGTGCCTGCATGTTCCATCATGTAACTGAGTCACTAGGGACAGTGAACAAAGAGAGAGTGAAACTGGCTTTCCCTGCCTGAAACCATTCCCGTAGTGTCAGAAAACTGGGGACACGCTTGCAGTCGACTGTTGGTCTCTTCCTACGCTCTCTGAAATGCTTCTAATCTGAGCTTTGCAACTGAGAGAGGCAGACTGTCTATCAAACCTGTCAACACAAGCAAAATCCTCATCAAACTCAGGAAAGGGCCCCCATACCAACACTGTAGATCTGCTGTATTCTGCTGCCAGTAGAAACCATAGCTTCTTATCAATTAGGTTTGCCCTTGCCAGCTCTGTACTCCTGAAGTGCATGTGATGTCAACCTAAAATCCATAGCATGTTATCAGCTCTTCTGCACAGAGTCATACCTCTAATTATAGAAAACAGTTAGGTCAGGTCATGAAGCTGAAAATAAGCATGACCCTCAGTGGTCAGCAAATGTAAATTTTGACCAACTTATCACACAATATCAACACTGAGATGACAGCTACACGCAGCAGGCCAGAGCCTCCATGTGACACTATCCTACCCAGGTCCCCAGAGCCTCCTTTAAACTTTCTTTGAGTATGAGACATGGCTGTATTTATAAAGATATTTCTCATATGGAAATGTGTTTCTGCTGCTGACGGATCCTCAGAAGGACCATTCTAATTGAAGTGGGATGTGAAGAGGCCATGGGCTGGAAGAACCGTGAAGTGGAAGGTCCTGTCATTACCCCGGCCATCTTTCAGTCCCTCGGCTACATCGGCCTTTGGCCAATTAAAATGAAAATGATACCGTCTGGAAGGAGCAGTGAAACCCCAGTCACTTAACATTCTAATGACACACCTATCCAGTGAAGTGACATTTTAATTCAAATGTTTCATATTATAATGCGGTTTTATTACAGTAAAACGTACATTTGGATGCGCTTTATGCCTGACGCCAGGTGCTGTGAATGAACAATGGAATCGAAAGTAACATGTAGAGGGAAATTCTGAAAAGAGTTGAGTTGAAACAAATCAGGTTCACTTTCTGCTCTCTTGGATTGAGATGACTTGTGTCCCCCGCTGGCAAAACAAAGGATTAGTGGGTTTTAACATCTGGATGAGGATTGTTTAATTGAGATGTGTCGCAGAGTTGGTTCTGTGGACATAATCACTGTTTAAATACCATGAAGCTGGCAGAGATAGAAGCAGGCTCGTCTTGGGAAATGGTAGGCTGGGTTGGCCTCAGTCAGTCACATTGTTATTGCTCATTCCACTAAAGCTCTACCAACCATTCTACCCCAAGACAGAAAAATATTGCCGAACAAAGTTCTGTTACCCACAACAGGAATTTTTACTGTTGTTGTAGCATGCAATGCAGAATTACTTGCAACTTTGGAGGACGAAAGTGTGCTTGTGATTTCCTTGTCAAACAAGTCAGTCTATGATGCAATATAATGCAACTGACCCACAAATTATTCAAGTTAATTATTGATTCTTGAAATAACTCTAATAGCATTTTTTCTGTCTGTATAAACTCCAAATCATGGATATCGTCAGAGTCTATACTGTAGATGTATTCATGCTGATCTACCAGCAGTATGCCTATTGAAGGAAAGTCGAAATGGCTTAAGGTTCCAACTTCCATAGCGCCCTGTTTCTCCACTGAACCCCTGTGGTGGTCTGATCTAGTTGTAAGGACGATGACGAGTGAGTGAGTGTGTCAGTGAGTTTGTCAGTGAGTGTGTGATTGAGTGTGTCCGTAGTCTTTGCCGGTCCATTCCTCTGTGACGCTCATCTATTCTGACGAGGATCGGCGGGAGGGAATAGCAGCTTGTTGGTAGCATGGGGACGAGGAGCTCCATGCCTGTCCACACCGCCAGTCCCCAGTGTGTGACTGAGAAGTCCCTGGGCGCCAGTCAGCCATTTAACCCAGCGGGGACCTTCCCTGTAGACGGCCGTCCACGGATCTCCCACTCAGCCTTCCACAGACACGTCAGAAGAATTGGTCCACTGAATCCGCAAATAGAGGAACTGATGAGAAATTTGCAAAATATATTCCCTGCAGGATTCCAAAATCTTTCATTAGTGTTTTGATTATCACTACCCTCTTGGCATCGGAACTGTACCATTCCTGCCCGTTCTTAGTGAGTTGCGTTCTTCGGCATTGTGGAGAATGGTGTCGTGTGCAGGGGCATCGTTAGGAGTGTGATGGGGAGGCAGCAGGACTTTATTGACCACTGACCAGCCACACCACCATCTTGTTTGGCTGGGGATCAGACCTCCATCAGTCTGATTGGGGTGGCAGCTGAGATGAGACCAGCTGCCCAAGTCTATTACAGCAGTCGACAGAGCCGGGAAGACACACACACACACACACTCACACATATATACACCCAGACACTTTTTCATTTCTGATGCAATTAGCCGTCTGCTTTGTCCTAATAGAGGAACTAGCTTGGCTTTTAAAAGTGGTCAATTAGGCCCAATTTAAGAAGGTAGAAAATCAGCGTGTCACTTAATGAATGTCAGGAGACAAGTCATTATGACATGTCTGTAGGGCATGACTCTGGTGCTGAAGTAGTCATTCAGCAAGTGAGTATATCTGTAGCGTTAACAACTAACTTAGATCATAGAGGGAATTATTTCATCACTTGAATGCTATTTCGCTCTGTGTCATATCAAAATGTCAGTCATATATCCCTTCTCCCTTCTACTTGAACAATGTAGATTGCTTCCTGATAGCAGTTTAAATTGCCTCATAATTACTCCCTAAGATGTCAAGCTCGGCACCATAACTCTTGTGAATGAATGCCTGGCATATGTTCTGTCATTGCCAGAACTCAAGGAAAAGGGTTTCCTTAATTTCGTAGTATACATGTCTTCCCCCTCTTATGGACGTCCTGTACATCAGTCTGAACCTAGTTTATGTCCTGCATTCACCCACTGTAATGATATTATTAGAATCCAATTGTTTCTTTCAAAGGGTTCTTTCCCTTCTTTTGCCTCTCCTTTTTGTCCAACTATATATGGGCCATCAACTCAGGCCTAGCTACATCTGTCTGTGAACTCGGCAGAACATGTTTTATTTTTGTTCAATGTGTTCTTCAGCTTTTCTTGTGAATTGTCATCCCAAGGTTTTCAGCTTTAACTGATAACGGTTGCTTTCTCTGTTGAACTATCAAAGGACACGTGTTGGAGTTCTGGAGACACAAAACGACTTCTGTCGTTGCGATGTGTCAGAATGAGGGTTGATAAGTAGGTATCTCAGTAGTTTGGGCCTTTTCGATTCTTCTTTCTTCCTGTTTTAAAGAGAAACCTTGGCTTTGTTTCTTGCTGAGGGAGTCAGTTTGTTCTTAAAAGCATCAGCAATGTTTCAACTGCTGCCTGTCGGCCTGCTGGGAAAATCATGTAAAGTATTAGGCTACACACAGAGGAAATGGTCCATAATACTGCAGCAGCTACATATAAGACTTGTCAGGCACTTTTCTCGACAGATGTTTAGGTGAACTCTGTAAACTCTAGTGTTCCCTAACTGGATTTTGTTACTGATGTCTCTTAGCCTTTACCAAATGGACTAGATTTATATTAGGTCAAATAAAAAAAAAAACTTAGTATATCTTTGTTACATTCTGCATGTTAAACCATGAAATTAGGTGGTAACAGGTTACAGTAAATCTTTGACTCTTGGTGCTCTGTTTTCTTTAACTCATATGTCACTATTTCATCTAACTTATTGGGCTCTATTTTTTGTAACTCATATTTTTGGCTTCCATTTCCATAAACATATACTGGGGTGTGAACCACTGGTTGATTACTGAAGCTCAGTGTTGGTAAGGCTTCTTGTGTGTACCAAAAAACCATGCAGCTTATCCAGAATGCCAGGGCCCGCCTGGTGTTCAACCGTCCCGCGTTTTTCCATGTCACCCCGATCTTCTGCTCACTACCAGCATTCAGATGAAGCTCGCATCAAATACAAGACCATAAGGCGTCGAGGGGCGGTTCCTCCCCCTACCGTCAGGCAGTGCTCAAGCCCTACATCCCTATCCAAGCTGTTCCTTCTGCCACCTCTGGGGTTACTAGGCCTCAGCTCCCAATCTACCCAGTCAAAATGTTCCTGTCCTTATGGCCAATGGTGGCATCGTCTTCCCTATGAGGTTAGGATAGCCCAGTCCAGAACAATGTTTTAAAAAAACATCTGAAACTCTACTTAAACTGACTTAAATACTGCAGTATTTTTTTAAATGTATTTTTTATTCGTGTTATTTGTATTTTTTCCAGCACTGACTCTGGCTAAAAGCTAATAAAATGTGTCAATTGAACTTAATGCTACTGAATTGTGTGGTTGTTCCGCATAGCTTCTTAAAATGCTTGCACTTACTGTAAATCGCTCTGGATAACAGCATCTGCTAGATTACTCAAATGTAAAATAATTAATGTGGCACTATTGTCTGTGTCTTTTGGCCAGTTTTGTTAAAGGGGCAATATGTAGGAATTTTTCTGTACTAGTAGCGTAAATGCAAGCAAGAATTACCAGTACACTGGTCTGTAGCTAATGTTTTTGCTTAGTGTTTCAAATATTATTTTTCCAAAATTGTGCTTTTAAACTTTGCATTGACTTGCATTGTCCTCACGCACACAATTCAGTGTTATAATTTCAGGCAGAGTCAAGACTGTCGATAAAGTCAAGGGTTTGGCTCATTCGACAGCTCAAATTAATCTTAATTACCAAAGCTTTATTAAAAGATCGATACTGAGCCAATATCCTCTTATTTTTTTTAATCTAGGCTATATTATTGGTGTACTTAAAGCAAACTGTGTTCTGTTTGGTTAGTACGTAAAATCCCCTCTATGTAGGCTACTTGCCTCCATACTGTATGTCCATCACAAAGCATGACATTTAGTTATGCTTGTGAGTCTCATATTTGGAATATATTTTCCTTTATTTTTTTTTCTGTTTGAAATGGCTAATTAAAATCAAACTCATTAAATGATTCACCAACCTTCCATAGTGAGAAAGTGTGGTGTGTGCATGCAAAAATGTTTACAAAACACAAGCTAACATATTTTGGACACACCTTTACACCTATAGCATGTGCCCATGTTGTTTCGTTTTTAAATCTGAGTGCATAGCCTTGGAACATATGACTTATCTACGGTTACCTTAACCAATCATCTGTGTTTGTCATACAGACTAATCTGTTCAACATCGCCTAACCATAGCCACGCCAAATATCACACTCTCAATCTTCATTGTTTTCTCATAGTATTTTCCTTTCTGTTTGTTTTCTGTTCCATGTCACTATTGTACTGCGTCTTTGGGTCCCTGAAAACGCTATATAAACATAATGTATTATTATTATAATAATATTGTTTAACTCCTCCCACAGCACCTTTTTGTTGTACTTTGAAGTTGTAGGCTAGGACAATGTTGGAGCAGCATGTTATTCCACTCTAGTAGCTGTCCTTTGTGTCCCTCCTGCCACCAGTGTTGTAAACACTGTAACATTCCTTGCCAATCTACTTCCACAGATGGCTCATGAAGCACTGAGTGTTTTTTTTTTCCTGTTTATTCAGCAATGCTTGTCGTCTTGGTAATGAAATAGCTTCATTACAGCGATTTGCACTCTGTGCATTCTGGAGGCTTCTATAGCATTATTTTGCAGATGGTCGTGCTGCACTAGTCTAAGCTGTGCTAAATTAGTCTCTGAAGTAGCCTATGTTACTAAGTCCAGTACACTCAATTTTGAGGATGGCCTGAACTTCTGTAGACACATTATTGTGGTTGGGACTTCATGGTGTTCTTCATGACCAGCGTTTATAACTGTACTGTGGTGTTTGGGAGCAGTGTCAGAGAGAGACACTGTAGCAGCACTTCCCCCATCCCCTGTCTTTTGGCCCTCAGCCCCTGTCCTAGTGCAGAGTGCTCTCAGCCACCAAGTGTATATAATAGATGACAAAGTGTATATAATAGAAGCCAATAAAGGAGAAGTAGGGACAGACTCTTTCTAGCTACTATGTTGGGAGCTGGACATGCTTCTGTCACATCCCTGTGCCATCATCTGTGTGTGAAATGGGTCATAGCATGAAGTCTTGGGAGGGAGAAGAAAAAAGTCTGGGATAGAAGTTGGATATCTTTTCTTACCTTTTCAAACCTATATGTTGAAACTTTCCTCACATGTCCAAAATCATTCTGTATTCTGTCCATTCATCCATATGCACTTCTACAGGGTTATTCGGTTGGCTAATGTCATTTCATGAATTCTTAAAGGTCACTTCAAAATCCAATAAGGCAAAAGGTGCAGATTCTCATGCAGCTGGTATCTGTGACCCCATAACCAAACAGCAAATCAAATGTACCATTTATAACAGGACCGGTGAATTGCAGAGCGGATGTTTTGAGCTGAAGTTTTCCAATGTCGTCGTAATACACAATTTTGAGTTGACCTTTGCAATAGAAGAAAGAAAATGAATGATTTTGGCAAGGTTGCTTTTCTACTATTTTATTGAGCCACCATAGTCCTACTTTATGCTCATACCACCTTCCATCAAATTACTAACTAATTCCTCAGTTTTAGTTTTTTTTTCGTCAGTAAAACCTGGAGGCTTTTATTACAACATCATAGGATGAAAGTATCGTTTGATAATGAATGTGGAGGAATTAAAAATACAGGCTATGTTAATTATCTATAGTCAGTAAAGGATGGGTGGGCAGAAATTGCTGTGTACCTATAGCTGTGCCCAGCGGAAATAATCAAAGCTTGTTATATTTCAGAACTAATACTATAGTGTGTACTGTTAGTGTCACACCTGTTAGGGCTCTTGTTTTATTTTCATCAAATATGCAAATATGCCTTATGTGTAATCTATGGCCCTAAGTTGGCAATACATACATGTGATTTTCTTCCTGTTTTGATTGTTTTACATTGTTCAATCCAACTTCCGCCAACAATAATTTTCAGCAATTTCCACAATTTGCCACTGGACAACTGCATGATATAAAATGCAATCAAAGTCTAGTCAACTGCTGAACTCGGAAGTTGTTGAACAGGGGCTGCCCACTGGGCAACACTTTGAACATATTGTTGTTTAACATGAAAACGAATGAGAGATCAATGTCTTGATCAGTGTTTCCCAGGACACTTAGATAAAACATCACATTTTCTTTTACTTAATATATTACGTTAACTAGCATATTCAAGCTCTGGGTATTTATTTGATTCAGAAAGCATCATTGACCACAGTATAGATTTGAGTCTTGACTTTGACCCTTTCTGACAAGTAGCTGGGAAGTGCTTTTCTTGTCTGAATGTGTTCTAACAACTCTTGCTAGTGTCTTGCCTTATACAAGCTACATTCTCTCAGCTTTAATTTGAGGGTATTCACATCCAAATTGGAGGCTGGGTTTAGGAATTACAGCTCTTTATTATGTAGCCCTCTCAAAAGTAATTGGAAAAGTAATTGACTCAGAAGCTGTTTCATGGACATGTGTGGGCTATTCCATTGTTATTTCTTCATCAATTAACTAGGTAAAAGGTCTGGAGTTGATTCCTGGTGTGGCATTGCATTTGGAAGCTGTTGCTGTGAACCCACAACATGCGGTCAAAGAAGCTCTTAATGCAAGTGAAACGGACCATCTTTAGGCTGCACATTTTTGAGTGGACAAATCAACAATTTGCTACATTCTGAGAAAAAAAAGAGCACACTGGTGAGCTCTGCAACACAAAAAGGCCTGGACATCCACGGAAGACAACAGTGGTGGATGATGGTAGGATACTTTCCATGGTAAAGAAAAACCCCTTCACAACATCCAGCTAAGTGAAGAACACACTCCAGGAGGTAGGCATATCATTATCCAGGACTACCATAAAGAGAAGACTTCACGAGACTTCACGGAGAGTTCACCACAAGGTGCAAACAACTGAAGACTGCTGCAATAAAGCTCTGGCAAAGCATCACAAAGGTGGAACCCCAGCGTTTGGTGATGTCCATGCATTCCAGACATCAAGCAGTCATTGCCGGCAAAGGACTCTCGACAAAGCATTAAGAATTAATATTTTATTACGTTTTCATGTCACCTTTTGGTATCGCCTCAGCTCGCTTGGAACCTGGACGAAGCAGGTACTAAAAACTTTTGGCCAGTGGAAAAGCAAGAGAGGCGAGCCGAGCTGGTACCATGCAGTGGAAAATCTCCCAAAGCAGGTAGAGGCAAGGTGAGTAGAGTCAAGCTGGTACCATGCAGTGGAAAAGCGCCATGTAAAATGTGTATTAGCCACAACTACTAAGAAAACAAAGTAGAATTTCAGTAAAATATTGGTTTCAAGGTTAAGTGAAATATTGTTTTTGAACTACAGTAAAGAGTGTGTGCGTGCGTGTGCATGCGTGCATCAGGGTTTGTGCACCCTGGACTTGCCTATGCATGTTCTATACTGCTCCAGAAACAGTTGTGAAGATGAGGGCCCTGGTGGGAAAGTACATGCTAATTGGGGATAGAAGTGCAGGGAAGTGACATGAGTAAAGGGAGCTAACAGCACTATGGTAACACTCCACTGGTTAGTCCATCTTGGCAGGCGGCCATGTTTTCCTGTCACAGGAAACCCACCAGCGTGATTGTCATTTTTATCAGATGGAAGAAGAACGTCTCCAGTGAGTGCACCTTCTATATTTAGCACTAACGCTATACACATTTAATTGGCACTTTAGCACGGTGTGAAATTAGCAGCGGGTGACTGAGGGACAGTGGGAGATTAGGAGTTGTTGAAGGGGTTGAGGTCTTCATACACACTTCCAATCTTCATTATGTGATATGCTGTACAGACCAAAAAAATACATCAATTCTGACATCTTCTGATGAGGTAAATGAAGCATTCTAGACAAATATCCTAATTTCACACCTAGAGCTCTGTTATGACTGTGGAGAATGATACTGCTGTTATAGTGTATATATGAGGTGAGAATTATACAGCCATTACTGCTACAATGTAAAGTAGTGCGTGTACAGCTTGTATAACAGTGTAAATTTGCAGTCCCCCTCAAAATAACTCAACACACAGTCATTAATTTCCAAACCACTGGCAACAAAAGTGAGTACACCCCTAAGTGAAAATTTCCAAATTGGGCCCAATTAGTCCTTTTTCCTTCCCTGGTCTCATGTGACTCGTTAATGTTACAATGTCTCAGGTTTTAATGGAGAGCAGGTTTGTTAAATTTGGTTTTATCACTCACACACTCCCTCATAATGGTCACTGGAAGTTCAACATGGGACCTCATGGCAAAGAACTCTGAGGATCTGAAAAAAGAATTGTTGCTCTACATAACGATGGCCTAGGCTATAAGAAGATTGCCAAGACCCTGAAGCTGAGCTGCAGCATGGTGGCCAAGACCATACAGCGGTTTAACAGGACAGGTCCCACCCAGAATAGGCCTCGACATGGTTGACCAAAGAAGTTGAGTGCACATGCTCAGCGTCATATCCAGCGGTTGTCTTTGGGAAATAGATGTATGAGTGCTGGCAGCATTGCTGCAGAGTTGAAGGGATGGGGGGTCAGCCTGTCAGTGTTCAGACCATACACCGCACACTGCATCAAATTGGTCTGCATCACTGTCGTCCCAGAAGCCTCTTCTTAAGATGATGCACAAGAAAGCCTGCAAAGAGTTTGCTGAAGACAAGCCTAAGGACATGGATTACTGGAACTATGTCCTGTTGTCTGATGAGACCAAGATAAACTTATTTGGTTCAGATGGTGTCGAGCGTGTGTGGTGGCAACCAGGTGAGGAGTACAAACACAAGTGTCTTGCCTACAGTCAAGCATGGCAGTGGGAGTGTCATGGTCTGGGGCTGCATGAGTGCTGCCGGCACTGGGGAGCTACAGTTCATTGAGGGAACCACAAATGACATGTACATGTACTGTGACATACTGAAGCAGAGCATGATCCCCTCCCTTCGGAGACTGGGGAGCAGGGCAGTATTCCAACATGATAAAGACCCCAAACACACCTCCAAGACGACCACTGCCTTGCTAACGAAGCTGAGGGTAAAGGTGATGGACTGGCCAAGCATGTCTCCAGACCTAAACCCTATTGAGCATCTGTGGGGCTTCCTCAAATGGAAGGTGGAGGAGCGCAAGGTCTCTAACATCCACCAGCTCCGTGATGTCATCATGGAGTGGAAGAGGACTCCAGTAGCAACCTGTGAAGCTCTGGTGAACTCCATGCCCAAGAGGGTTAAGGCAGTGCTAGAAAATAATGGTGGCCACACAAAATATTGACACACTGGGCCCAATTTGGACATTTTCACTTAGGGGTGTACTCACATTTGTTGCCAGCGGTCTAGACAATAATGGCTGTGTGTTGTGTTATTTTGAGAGGACAGCAAATTTACACTTATACAAGCTGTACACTCACTACTTTACATTGTAGAAAAGTGTCATTTCTTCAGGGTTGTCACATGAAAAGATATAATCAAATATTTGCAAAAATGTGAGGGGTGTACTCACTTCTGTGAGATACTGTATGTGTGTAAATGATATAGCTTTTATAAAATGAGGGGAATGATACCGCTATTGTAGTATGAAGGGAATAATAAAACTGCTATAGTATGAGGTGAACGATATAGCTATTATAGTGTATATGAGGGGAACAATACAGCTATGATGGTGTATATGAGGTGAAGGATAAGCCTATTACAGTATATATGAGGTGAAGGATACAGCTATTATAGTATATATGAGGTGAACGATACTGATATTATAGTATATATGAGGTGAATGGTATATCTTGTATAGTATGAGGTGAACGATACAGCTATTATAGTAAATATGTGGGGAACAATACTGCAACAGTATAATAGTAAATATGAGGTGAATGATACAGCTATTATAGTATATATGAGGTGAATGATACAGCTATTATAGTAAATATGAGGTGAAGAATAAAGCTATTACAGTATATGTGTATAATGTTTAGGGATGTTTTTTTTGTTTATAAGCCATGAACCCCACTGAGCTCATGTCGATGTTTTCCTATATAGAGATTTAGTTATTTCTGTCTGTATTGAAACGGCTTGATTGTAACCCGTCCCCATAGAGTTTGGATGGGTGTATGGTTTGACAGCCCGTAACTGCGGCCGTGGCCCGGCACAGTGTGGCAGATGGTGGATTATCCAAACAAGCAAACAAATTACCCATGATCCCCCTGTGTGCCTGTGTACGGCTGAGAGCAGCGGAGGGCTAGCCACAGTACAGAATGGGAGCCAGTGGGTTAGTTGGCAGAGGACTGTTCAATATGGGGGGCATCTCTCTGCCTCTCCCTCCCTCTCACTGTTACTCCATGGCTTTGCCACCCATCCCCCCTCCTTTCATCACCATCTTTCTTTTTTCACTTCATAACTCTCAATATCCCTAACGCTCATTCTCTTTGTGACTCGTTTATTTTAAATATTTTTCTTTAATATTCTGCCACTGTCTCCATCAGTACAAACTGACCCAAAGTGGAGACAAAATATGATTGTTCTTTTTTTCTGTTCACTGACAACAGCTTGTGATGAATGTAAAACAAGGCTTAGAGTTGGCTCGTGCTTAAGATGGTCTCATCATTTTCCTCTCACTCATGAGACACTGTGATTTACAATAGTGTGAAGGACATTGGTAACACTCTTGGGCCCTATCAGTGAAGAAGCAGTAAAACCCACAAGACCTATGATGCGTAACTCCATCTCTGGGAAAGGCCTATGCGCTGTTTTAAATCGGCTGATGTGTCACCTTTTGGAATCAGTCGGGATACCTCATTCCCCGTTGTCACAGGATAGTCCTTGATGGTGATAAATGGACCTTTTAGACCGAGCCAGCCTCTTCGCTCAGTGTGATCAAATGCCTTTGCCTTAATTGAATTGCACTGTTTGTAATACATGATCCATGTGAGTGTATCAATGCTCTGCCCAGAGTGGAAGGCAGCTTTTCTTTACTCTGTCGAAATGAACCCTGAATAACAAATTAAGGTTAATACCGAAAAGGTACTTTTTATAGGAAACAAAATGGACCCAGACATGGACCACACATCTTTTGATCCATGCTATTGTTCATGAAGAGCCCTTGCTGATCTGGTCATCAATATTTCCAGGGACGTTTGCGACCAGTCCTTCACTTTCATCTGTCATGAGGCTCCGTGTCTCACATATTGCCTGAAGAAAGGTCAGCCATCCTTCAGCAGCTACGACTGTGTTTGATGGTGCCACATCCTTTTGCCGTGTGTCTGAAGGAATTAAGACAGCACAAGAGGAAAATGTCAGTGCTCAGAGAGCATGGTAATCAGATGGTTAGGGCCATTTTCACTGTCTCTGTGAGATAGAATGCCAATGGTAACCTAACTGGGTGAGAAATTTGGCAAGATTCACAAAAGACCTGCCTGGTGAAGGGTGTGGAACGGTACTGTATCCTTCCATTCAATATTTATAATCCTCAAGTATTTGGATAACCTTACAGAGTCCATGTACTTGGTGCAAGAAATACATTTTATTTGGTCCCTTTGAGTAATGAGGAGGTGACAGAAGTTGGCATACAGAGGGAGAAACTGAGAGTTTAGCTCCACCCCTTCCTGACAGGAATCTGGGAGCTTCCTGTGTCTCAGCAGGAAGTGCAAGAAGTCAGACTGGAGTCTTTCATCTCCACCATCACAGGACTGTAGGCCCAACCCACTCCAAAATCTCTCTCTCTCTCTCTCACTCTCTCTCACTCTCACTCTCACTCTCACTTTCTCACACACACGTTTGTACAGCATGGGGACCAGAAAATAAAAATTGCATGCCCCCTTGCCCTAATCTAACCCTAAACCAAACCATAACCTCAAAGTAACATTTATGCCTTTACCTAGATGTAATGACTAACCTTAACCCTAAACTGAACCAAAAACGCCTGGACCTTAAAGAAACCCCAATTCTAACTATAAAATCAATTATAAGTTTGACCCTAGACCTAAACCCTGAGCTGGAAATTGACATTTTCCTCACAGGGACCGGCAAAAGGCCCCCAAAGGCTCTCAAGACATAATTTCCTCTCAGCTCTTTAGAAGCCTTGCTACGTGATCTATACAATTATTAATAGAGAGAAAAAAGTTAAGACAATTGGTCAATATTTAAAAGGACAACTACATACCACTCTGTTTATGAATGTAAGATATGTGGCCTCTTCACCAGAATGGAATCCACACACCCGCCCCCTACACCCAAAAATAAAGAAAATTAGCAAAGGAAGTTGGGAGTATGAGGGAGAGGAGGGAGGTGGCAGGTGGAGGAATGTGTTACTTAGTAGCTCTGAGCGGGATGGGTCTTGTCAGCCCACCCCCGGCACACTGTAGCTGTTTAGGTAAAAAAAAGAACATTAACTATGTTATCAATACACTCAACATATTCTTCTGAAATAGAAAACGTTGCTTCTTATGTGGGTCGCAGTTAAGCATGATATGAGCTGAATGTCAAAGGCTTTGAAAATAAAAAGGTTATACTCTGTGCTCTGTTGACATTTCAAGGAGTTATGCCAGTTTTCAAATATCTTCTGATAAGAAAAGGAATTTCAAATTTGTATGAGAAGTAGATTATTTTTTTTATCTATTTTTTGAGATAAAAGATTGAGTTTAACAGGAAAGTCAGCCTGTCCATTAGGTTGCCAGTCAGCTGTTGAGACTAGCCTTTAGTTGTTGAGACTGGCGTAGCAGCACTAATATTTGTTATTTAAGGGGGTATGAATGTTGTCGTTAGGTGCTATACATTTGTTATTAATGATTACAACACATTAAGTTTGAAGTTTTCTAAAAACAGATACTATTTAATAAATATAATTTTGTCCATTTGTGAAAACATATGTTTTAAATTGGATAAACAATATATTTAGTGTCTTGCTGTCTGCAAATTGCAAGTTAGTTTGCCTTAATATTAGGAAGAGGCATTGCCTAATACTATGCTAATCACTAACTAGTTACATTGCCAATGTATGTATAAATCTAATGCATTTATCTAGGGTAATGCAAATTCTACTACAGTTGCTACAAGTGAAGGTATAGATTAGCATGTTATTTTTATAGTGTGTTCTGAATTAGAGAGTTGATTTTATAAAACTCTGGTTGTCTACACCTGTTGTTAGAGTCAGTGTTACTGGAATGCTAGGTTGGAGTTCAGTTATATGAAGGAGAATTTCATCTGTGTATAGATGTTTTATTTAGTATCTTTGGTGAACAACAATGTATTGATATGAGACCTTACGGCTTGAGCAAACAATTATAAATTGACAAAATCCCTTTAATAGGGAAAACATCCATCTTAAGCGAACATGTGCTCCTTGTAAAGAAAAAGGTCTGAGCCCTGTGTGTGTTTCTGGAGTAACAGTTGAAGCATTTCATAGGACCTTGGCAAGCTGGAAATAGATGCCTTCAGCAAAGACCTACTTGAGGAATCCTAAACACCCCCTCCATCTGCCACACCTCTCATTCACTGAATACCAGGCGTGCAGCAGATAGTACAGACAGCTCTGAGGTCAAGCCTACAGGGGAATTACATGGTATTTTAAAACTCTGTATGGAACAGTTTGCCATCTTAGGTGGGTGAAGTGTGTGTGTGTTCAAGGTTTATTATGAATGAATAAAATAAAAACTTAGTTTTAAAGAGCACATCATCAATTTGACTACAAATACATGTAACCATATTGTAGACAATAATAAATCGAACTCTCACTCTTCCTACTCCTCTCTCTGCTAACGCAGCGCCCATTTGCCACTACACACTTTCTCAAATAGCCTGATAGACTAACCAGATAGTAAACTAACCATTCAAGCTCCACAGTTAATGTGCTCATCTATTAAGTTATCACAACAGGGTTACTATTGCCATCTTAAAGATATTACCAGCATTTCACAGCATCAAATATAGACAACACAAGACATTTATCCAGTCCACAGTGTATGTCTATGACTAAGACATGATTATCGCATTCAGAGAACAAGGACTTTTCCAACTTTGTATCACCAAACAACACAGAAACAGCCTCTTCTATTAACGTAAGAAGTTGTGGCTGCTTTGGCGCTACTTGACAGTTCAACATACACTCACCTAAAGGATTATTAGGAACACCTGTTCAATTTCTCATTAATGCAATTATCTAATCAACCAATCACATGGCATTTGCTCCAATGTATTTAGGGGTGTGGTCCTGGTCAAGAAAATCTCCTGAACTCCAAACTGAATGTCAGAATGGGAAAGAAAGGTGATTTAAGCAATTTTGAGAGTGGCATGGTTGTTGGTGCCAGGCGGGCCGGTCTGAGTATTTCACAATCTGCTCAGTTACTGGGATTTTCACGCACAACCATTTCTAGGGTTTACAAAGAATGGTGTGAAAAGGGAAAAACATCCAGTATGCGGCAGTCCTGTGGGCCAAAATGCCTTGTTGATGCTAAAAGGTCAGTGGAGAATGAGCCGACTGATTCAGGTTGATAGAAGAGCAACTTTGACTGAAATAACCACTCGTTACAGCCGAGGTATGCAGCACAGCATTTGTGAAGCCACAAAATGCACAACCTTGAGGCGGATGGGCTACAACGGCAGAAGACCCCACTGGGTACCACTCATCTCTACTACAAATAGGAAAAATAAGCTACAATTTGCCCGAGCTCACCAAAATTGGACAGTTCAAGACTGGAAGAATGTTGCCTGGTCTGATGAGTCTCGATTTCTGTTGAGACATTCAGATGGTAGAGTCAGAATTTGGCATAAACAGAATGAGAATATGGATCCATAATGCCTTGTTACCACTGTGCAGGCTGGTGGTGGTGGTGTAATTGTGTGGGGGATGTTTTCTTGGCACACTTTAGGCCCCTTAGTGCCAACTGGGCATCGTTTAAATGCCATGGCTTACCTGGTCATTGTTTCAGACCATGTCCATCCCTTTATGACCACCATGTACCCATCCTCTGATGGCTACTTCCAGCAGGATAATGCACCATGTCACAAAGCTCAAATCATTTCAAATTGGTTTCTTGAACATGACAATGAGTTCACTGTACTGAAATGGCCCCCACAGTCACCAGATCTCAACCCAATAGAGCATCTTTGGGATGTGGTGGAACGGGAGCTTCGTGCCCTGGATGTGCATCCCACAAATCTCCATCAACAGCAAGATGCTATCCTATCAATATGGGCCAACATTTCTAAAGAATGCTTTCAGCACCTTGTTGAATCAATGCCACGTAGAATTAAGGCAGTTCTGAAGGAAAAAGGGGGTCAAACACAGTATTAGTATGGTGTTCCTAATAATCCTTTAGGTGAGTGTATGTATCCCACATTACCATTTTTCAATAGGAGATTCAGCTTGTGTAGGCTAATTCATGAATGTAAATCTGATTTTTTTAAATGTAAGAAACGAAATACCAGACATTCTTCACCAATGGCCAACTACCAATTCATCAAATGTATTATGTTACTGTTCACCTTAGGAGAGAGAGATGTTTGTTTTTTGCATAAACATCTTAGAATTTTAGCTGCTGAAGATTAAGATTTTACATGTTTTTACGTAAATATTTATTCACGAAACGAATTACAATCACCAATTGTCAGTTCAGCAAATGTGTTACATGTTACTGTTTTTGTTTTGAGAGTAAGATAAATAAAATCGCATACTCATCCTATCATTTCTTTGAATTTGCTCTGCTTATTATAAGATTAAGATTCTACAAATGTATTATGCTAAATAATTATTCATGAAACGAAATACCAATGATCACCCATTATCAATTCAGCAAATGTATTACACATTACAGTATTTTACCAATTCAATCGACAAATGACTTGCAGCACGTACTTCACCATCATCCTCGAAGTACTTACTTGTAGTATGTAGTATGCGATTTGAGATTCATACAATGCTTTCGATTTCCTCATAGTCCACCTAGCGTAGTGGTTAGCTATTCAGCTGTTATTGTGTGGATGACCATCTACATTAATCTTTGTACAAGAGTTGACATTAGTTCCGTTAATAAACGTTCTGTTGCCCACATTATTTCATCAAATAATGGCTGGGGTAAAAGTGACATTTTGAGACAATACAGAGCTGAACTGGTTAGAAGGAGGCCCTGTGGTCTTGTGGGATTAGCCCTTCAATGTTTTGACCCAGGTTTGATTCCCCTATGAGATCTTCCAATTTTTGCCTCAGAAATATTTATCCACTCTATTTTTCATCCGTCACACAACAATATATATCCACTCTAAATACCTTGAGTCTCAATAAAAGGGTTATGTAATTGTATTACGTAACCCTTTTATATTGTTATTGTTTTTTAAAGAAATTAACCAGCCAGGGAATGATTGGAGTCATTGTTTTCATTATAGGTACAGTGTGCTATTAGCTAGCCATCTACAGTAATCTTTGTACAAGAATACACTTTAGTTCCATTTAATAAACATTCTGTTGTCCATGTTATTTCAGCAAAAATGTAATGGCTGAGGTAAAAGTTGGATTCTCGCTGTTTAAATAGCGTAATGGTTAAAGACACGGTCTGCCACATATAAAACCGCGTATTGAAACCAGCCAGGGACAACAACATTCATCCTTTCTAATCGCGGGCCGACTGAACTAGGCTTGCCTGGTTCCTTTTCTGGTTTGTACTATATTTTTTGTTTACTTTGCTTCTTCTTGAATAATTTTTTTTTTTTTAAGATGGTTTGGCAGCAATGAAGACATTCCTGTGTAAGTGAATGTCTGGGCCAAACCACTCTGAAGATGATTATACTGCTGCTTGAAGGATGGGATACAGTTGGAGAGAGATTTGGTCGCTACTGTCTGTTTTCTGTTGCCTTTTTGATGAAGTCCAAGCCTTGTGAATGTTGACTGCAGTCCCAGTCCATTTCTGATCAGTTCTAACTGCTCGTTCCTCTGTTTCACATGCTCCATCTCAATGACAGAGAGGTAGACCAATAAGATGATCGATTGTTATTCAGCTTGGCTGGTCGGCATTCCCAAGAGAGCCTGTTTCTAACAACAAATATATACCACAGTGAGAGCTGCAGTGGCTGAGAGAGGCGGACAAGGGAAGTGTGAGTTTACGGACCGAATACGAAGTAGGAAGACTCGCATTGAGGTCAAGGGAAATACTCTTCGAAGCAGGTACTGACCTGTGATGCCCTCTGATTCCGCACATGAATGGCGTCCCTAACAATCCCTGTGATATCATTGACATTACGTCTCCACATCGACCATGTCCCATTCATCCAGTCTCAGCGTATTTCCACACTGGCAGCAATGTCAGGGATGAGAGTGATGTTATTTACCTGTCATCATCTGTTCTTCAGGAAAGAATTTCAGTTTTTATTTTGTGATGAGTTGTTTCTCTTCTAACGAGGCAGATGTTGCAACGCCAAGTGAGTCCGTATCTGGATGTGACTGAACAGGCCCCGTGTCGACAAGTGCGCCCGGTGACACTGCCTTTCCGAAACAACGTGCCAGCGTTGTGGAACTGTCGACCCGACCCTCTTGGCCCTGGCTTTCATTAGAGGTGTTTTTTCGGGAGCTGGGCTCTGAGAGTCGGTGTTGTGCTGACAGATGTTTGGCAGAGCCCTCCCCCATGGACGGCCCACGTGGCAGACTTCTGCCACAGCCTTGGTGCCCCTCCAGCTAGGCAGGGAGAGGCATCGTAAAAGACAGGCACGGGAGGCACAGGCAGACTGTTGCAATACAAAAGCTACTACACATGGGCTCTGTTAGTTCGTTATCGTTGTTATTGTTGAACTGGTAGAACTGGAAGGACTTGTGACTTGCATCTTTAAAACAGGATATGTAATTGAGAGGGAATGTGCGTGTGAATGTCTTACTACAGTTCCACGGTGTTAGATGACCTTTCTGCACTAGCCTAATAGAGGAAATTAAGAGTGAGCTCTCATTTCCAAGCAGAGCTATGATGTTCTAGGCTGCTGAATTAAATATGCTAATGCTAACGACTTTTCCATTTGGGCCTCCGATTGGCATGGCAGTGCTGACAGAAAGTGGTTTGACCCTGGTCACAGAGGAATAAAGAAAAAATCTTTAGCTATAATCCCTGTCCGTGTTGTCTAATGAGTTTCTAGTCAAGCCTACAAATGTATGTGATGTCACAGCAAATAAAACCATATGGGGAAGGGTTACATCTTGGCCTCATTCTTCTGTTTCATCTGGTAAAAGTTGATGGTTCATATTTACAGGCAACAAGTGTTGCCTTGTATTTGTTGGGGAGGGGCTTTTGTTTACAAGAAAAGCCTATTCTGTGTACAGAGAACCCTTGGGGATGATTAGCATTTTCTTGTTTATTTCTCCTGACTTTTGCTTAGTATTTTGCTTATTGTAGAAAATGAACCCCCTTTCATGTTGTCGTTCCAACAGGATTGAGTGAACATAATGTAAGCAGAACGTGGATGGGGGTTCATATATGGGTTGATAAGCTTCCTGAACTTGACTGACAGGATGCTGTGTGCTCTCTGGTCGTTGTGGCTGTGTTTTCATGAAGTTGTTGTTTACCATCACTTCTCAAACTCAATTCCCAAACTAATTTGGAACAAAATGAGTCACTGTGTTCTTAGTCTGTCACAAAGGAGAACAATAGCCAAGCCTTAATTATTCATAAGTAACTGTCGGAGGTCTTGAATTGCTTTCACTACTTTTCAATAAAAAAATATTTTTTTATTTTAGTGTGTCTGTTTAGTTGGCTCCTCAGGAGGGTGTTGCACAATAGTAGTTGATGAATGTATTTTCCCCGAGCAATCTTAGGCTCACTGATTATTTTCAACATCATTCAGTGATTTTCTTTGAATGTCTTATACCTTCGTATTATTCCTTGGTTTTCCGCATGGGGCGTCATTGGGTTTATGCTGGGGCCACGTTGAGCCGACAGATCTGGTTGTGAGTTTGATTGTACAAATGGTATGTTTGTGTGCATCTCCTGTGGACTTCTTGGTTTAGACTCTCTCTGCTGTCAAGTGGAATCAGGCTGAGAAGGGGATTGGCTCTGGCTCCTTTTGCCGTTTGATTGACAGCATGTTCTGTATGATTTATAGAGAGGAAATTGATTTGGTCCATTGTTTGATGCCTATAGGATGTGTAGCAGGTGTTCTCTGCATGGATAACCCGGGGTGTTGGTGTCAAATGCATCCGGACACACGACTTCCTGTGGATCACATGGATAATGCTTCACTTTCATGAAAAACCGGTGTGGTTGTATTGTATTGTTTCAACTGCTGTTGGTGACATGTTTTGTTTGATACCATCAAAAGGAAGAATAGGAGCAATGACATCATTACATCATGCAAACGGTGAAAAGCTTACTATGGTAATCTATTTATCTGTCCTGGGTATTCAGTTTTGACCCACCCACTGAGTAAAAGAGAGTGGAGGACCAGAAGGTTGACTGCTGCTGGGAGAGTAAGGTAATTGGCTGAATTGCTGGTCATGGAATTTTTTGGATTGTTAGAGAGCTATGTGAATGCATGTTCACCTGAGGTCGGTGGTGTTATCTATCGGTCTGTACACCCCTCACATTTTTGCAAATATTTGATTATATCTTTTCATGTGACAACCCTGAAGAAATGACACTTTGCTACAATGTAAAGTAGTGAGTGTACAGCTTGTTTAACCGTGTACATTCAAAATAACTCAACACACCGCCATTAATGTCTAAACCGCTGGCAAAAAATGTGAGTACACCCCTAAATGAAAATGTCCAAATTGGGCCCAATATTTTGTGTGGCTGCCATTATTTTCCAGCCCTGCCATAACCCTCTTGGGCATGGAGTTCACCAGAGCTTCACAGGTTGCTACTGGAGTCCCCTTCCACTCCTCCATGATGACATCATGGAGCTGGTGGATGTTAGAGACCTTGCGCTCCTCCACCTTCCATTTGAAAGATGCTCAATAGGGTAAAGGTCTGGAGACATGCTTGACCAGTCCATCACCTTTACCCTCAGCTTCATTAGCAAGGCAGTGGTTGTCTTGGAGTTGTGATTGGGGTTGTTACAGTGGGGAGAACAAGTATTTGATACACTGCCAATAGACTCTGTGCACCAGTGTAGTGAGGAACTTCCGCTTTTGTCTAGAAGTCGGTATTGTAGTTTCCGGTTTACTTACTAATACTCATCCGCATTAGTAAACACCTAAACTCACAACAAGATGAGTGATGCTGTTTTACAGAAAAAAAAGAAATATAATGTACGTGATTCATTTAAGTTTCAAGGTACAAGTGGGGCATCATTTTAATCAGGAGAATGTCCTCTTTTTAATAAAATATAGCTTACGCCATTCAATGACTTCAAACGCTAGACTAGAAATAGTCATAAAAGGCGTTTTTTTGTGTATTTTTTTTATATACTTCCACATAACGCAGGTTTAAGCGCAATTAATACCATATAGGACCAGATGTTTACTTCCTATGCCAGTTGTTATTTTTCTGTTTTGTTGTGAAATGAGCTTACAGTAGTAAAATAAAAGAGGAGACCTGTTTTGGTGCTTTTTTGAGGCTATGGAATTTTAAGCTTCATTGAGGTTAGAAGAGGCTGAACGAAGGTTCGTTTCAATTCACTTGCTATGGGGACGCACTAGCGTTCCAGCTCAGCCAGCATTCTTTTGCCATTTTTGAGGCTAGGGTGAATTTGTATGCGTTCTATTGTCCTGCCTAATACTACACTAAAAATGAACAAATCGCTAACTAGCTTAGCCGATAGCCGGCCGGCACACCACAGTAAACTACTTACCCTCGTAGTTGTGCAGACAACTCGATACGTAGAGTTTGAATCCCTTGTTCCGCTTGCTTGTTGGAGCAGGGGACCAGGCATCAACAATTCGATGGACATCACTAATGCTTATTTTAGGCAGGTCTTGGAAACATCTACTAAAAACATTTTTTTTGGGCGACGCGGGTGATCGCCTTAAGTAAACCGGAAAATGATATGCCAACATATGGCTAAAGCGGAAGTTCATCCATATGCTTGTGCACAGAGCCTATTTTGCAGGTTTTCCTACTTCCAAAGCATGTAGAGGTCTGTAACTTTTATCATAGGTACACTTCAACTGTGAGAGACAGAATCTAAAACAAAAATACAGAAAATCACATTGTATGATTTTTTATTAATTTGCATTTTATTGCCTACCAACCAGTCAGTAAAAATTCCAGCTCTCACAGACCTGTTAGTTTTTCTTTAAGAAGCCCTCCTCTTCTCCACTCATTACCTGTATTAACTGCACCTGTTTGAACTCGTTACCTGTATAAAAGACACCTGTCCACACACTCAATCAAACAGACTCCAACCTCTCCACAATGGCCAAGACCAGAGAGCTGTGTAAGGACATCAGGGATAAAATTGTAGACCTGCACAATGGGAGAAGGTCATGTGGTCTGATGAGACAAAAATAGAGCTTTCTGGTCTGATCTCCACTCACCATGTATGGAGGAAGAAGAAGGATGAGTACAACCCCAAGAACACCATCTCATCTGTGAAGCATGGAACTGGAAACATCATTCTATGGGGATGCTTTTCTGCAAAGGGGACAGGACGACTGCACCGTATTGAGGGGAGGATGGATGGGGTCATGTATCGCAAGATCTTGGCCAACAAGCTCCTTCCCTCAATAAGAGCATTGAAGATGGGTCGTGGCTGGGTCTTCCAGCATGACAACGACCCGAAACACACAGCCAGGGCAACTAAGGAGTGGCTCCGTAAGAAGCATCTCAAGGTCCTGGAGTGGCCTAGCAAGTCTCCAGACCTGAACCCAATTGAAAATCTTTGGAGGGAGCTGAAAGTCCGTATTGCCCAGTGACAGCCCCGAAACCTGAAGGATCTGGAGAAAGTCTGTATTGAGGAGTGGGCCAAAATCTCTGCTTCAGTGTGTGCAAACCTGGTCAAGAACTACTAAATGTATGATCTCTGTAATTGCAAACAAAGAATTCTGTACCAAATATTAAGTTCTACATTTCTGATGTATCAAATTCTTATGTCATGCAATAAAATGCAAATTAATTACATAAAAATCATACAATGTGATTTTCTGGATTTTTGTTTGTACCTATGATAAAAATTACAGACTTCTACATGCTTTGTAAGTGGGAAAATCGGCAAAATCTGCAGTGTTTCAAATACAGGGCAGTATTCCCCACTGTATGTTTGAATACTGCCCTGCTCCGAATACTGCCCAGTCTTCGAAGGGCGGGGATCATGTATGTCACAGTAACTTGTTGGCATTCATGGTTCTTTCAATGAACTGTATCTCCCCAGTGCCGACACCATCTGAACCAAATACGTTTATCTTGGTCTCAGCAGACCACAGGACATGGTTCAAGTAATCCATGTCCTTAGTCCGCTTGTCTTCAGCAAACTGTTTGCAGGTTTTTTTGTGCATCATCTTTAGAAGAGGCTTCCTTTTAGGACGACAGCCATGTAGACCAATTTGATGGAGTGTGCGGAATATGGTCTGAGCACTGGCAGGCTGACCCCCCACCCCTTCAACCTCTGCAGCAATGCTGGCAGCACTCATACGTCTATTTCCCAAAGACAATCTCTGGATATGACACTCAACTTCTTTGGTCGACCATGGCCAGGCCTGTTCTGAGTAGAACATGTCCTGTTAAACCGCTGTATAGTCTTAGCCACCGTGCTGCAGCTCAGTTTCAAGGTCTTGGCAATCTTCTTATAACCTAGGCCATCTTTATGTAGAGCAACAATTAATTTTTTCATGTGTTTTATTACACTTAACTGGTTATGTACAGTATTTACTGAATATTTATGCCAGGGTTTTTAGGGGTTCAGTGTTGATTCTTGATAGACTTGGGCTGTCTTCAGAAGGCAAAACTGAAGAGAATTCTACTCTGAAGAGGTTATTGTGGTGGGTGTGACATAGAGGCCCTAGTGGAGGAGTGATGGAGTCCAAAATATTATAAATGGTGCCAGTAGTTGCACACTCTTTCCAGTTCCTTATGCGTTGTGAATGGGCCGTTATAACTGAGGTATGTATTATTAGAGAGAGGTTGGTGGCGTTGCTTCAATCATGCTGTTGTAACAGGTGCCATCGGTGTGAAACTTTTGTGTCACAGCCTTTCAATTTTGATGCTTCTAGACGACAGACTGCGTCTGTTTGTCTGCCACAATACTGAGGTGATTTCTCCATTGCTGCCTGCTTGGTCATGCTTAATGCAGAGATGATCAGATAAGCGCACAATTCAGAGAAAGATGCAGGCACACTGTGCCATTTCAGAATTCAAAACAATTTAACTAGAAATTACAAAAGTTCCCTCTCTACTACACAGTATAGAGCTACCCTGTACCCCCCCCCCCCCAAACATGGGAAAATGCATCATAACAGAGAAGTATTCAAACTCCATCCTAATTGTGGCTTTCACTTGCGAGAAAGAGAGGCAAACTTCCATTTAGCTATCCAGCTGGAGTTTTGGCTCATTTGGCTCTGAGCGATGCGGATGATTGTTAAAGGAACTCGTTAGAGATCGGGTTTAGAAAGGGATGATGGGTGGGCCTCCTCCCTCACCCATGTACACTTTCATTATCTTGTTCTGAATGTGCTCACTTGTTCGTTGGAATGCTCTCCACTAACTGGTGATGTATGAGTTGTCATCTGTATATCCCCATGAGAGGAGAGTGCAGTAGCAGAGCAGTGTGCTTGTTTTTAGGGGGGGGTGATATGCTAGCTGGGGAGCGGGAGGGGGGAGGCGCCACTGGTCAACACTAATTGGCTGTTGACCTCCAGCAGAGAAGGGGGAGGGGGGTTGAGTGGCGACTCACCCAGCCACATCCAAGTGTGATCAGCCCACTGCCCTTCTCTGGGAGATTGCAGGGACAGATTAGCCGTCAACAGCCACATCTGGCCCTCACCCCGCTCTCCGCCACTGGCCACTCCTCGGCTTTTCTCCTCCTCTACTCTCCCCTTCCCAGCATACCCCAACCTCCCCCTCGCAGGAGTTGAACTCTGGATGCACTCTCCGCTAATCCTGAGGCGGCCTTATCTCAGCTCGGGAACAATAGACCCAGAGAGGCAGGCAGGCAGGCAGCCCGCGCAGCTACTCAGCGCCCAGAAAGCACGCGGCAGCTTATACGACCTGTCACTGAGTCATTATAGAAGTCTTGGTTTCTCCACCCCTGTAAACCCGCCTCAGCACGTCTTAGCATTTTGATGACATCATATCACAGCCACTGTGACATGAAGGAAAGCAAATCACAGCAAAGCCTGTTGAAAAACCTGCGTTAAATGCGAGCACAGTGCCTGCTGACTTTGTATTGGGACACTGTGCTGTTTTTTGTTTTTTTTTGTGTGTTTGGTCTTTGTTTGCCTGCAGGTGTGCTTGTCAGGCAACCGGGTACTTTGTGATTCATGTAGGTAGATAAGGGAGACTACCTTTCCAAGCCCAGAATACAGGATCCCATCTATCTCTTATTAATGAGCCTTCACCAACATTCCTAACTGGCTGAAATCGCTGAAGTGCCCCGCGTGGGAATCAATGCAGCTGTCCATGCTCTGGCCGGAGACCGGACGGACATTTGCATAGAGGTGGACAGGGACAGACTGTTAAACAGACAGCCAGAGGACCGGCAGTGGGTTACTTCTGCTCTATTCCATTTCCCACCATGCAGTGCTGTGGCTCTCTGACAGTCAATACATCATCTCATGCTTAACCCCAGATTGAGCGAAATACTAACTGGTGCCAGCACTTGTTAATTACCCTGGAAATCCATTCATTGTTATTGGATGCTTGATTTTAGTCTGTATTGTATTGGGGATTTGACTTGGAGGTTTCTAGTTGGGATCTATGGATTGTACTGAAGAGTGAATTTTGATTTAAAAAATATGCAGTAGAGCAAAGTACAGTAGTATGTTACCCTGGACACTGAGTGCTGTGTGAATACTCCTAGCATGCTGTGTGTGTGCTCATGTATTTTGCGAATCAACAGCTCAAGGATAAACACTATATAAATGCCCTTTTTTCCCTTCCTGGAATGCCTTGTACTGTATAGGACATTAATAAAGGAGCTTCACTTTTACTTCCCTAGACATTCAATCCAATGCACGAGTAGATATGTTTGGGGGGCCAAACTGGTAGAAGAAACAGACTGTTTCTGCTTTATAAATAAAAAGTCATTGAGTATTTGTTTTCATCAGGGCTGTGTTGAGCCTTTGGGTGATGTATTGCTCATGTATTGTAGAAAATCTTTTGAGGTCTGCCATGTTTACGCATTGCTCTTACCTCCCCCCTCGCTCTCCCTCTCTCTCTCTCTCGCTCCCTATCTCTCTCTCCCTCTTGCTCTCTCTCTCTCCCTCCCTCTCTCTCTCTCTCGCTCCCTCTCTCGCTCCCTCCCCCCCCCCTTGCTCCCTCCCTCTCCCTCCCTCTCTCTCTCGCTCTCTCTCTTTGGCTCCCGCTTTCCCTCTCTCACTCCCCCCCAACACCTTATGTATATATCTTGTTTTCTCACTTTCACTCGGTCCCTCTCTCTCCCCGTCTTTCCTGTTGTCTCCCCATTTCAATCTGTCGTTCTCTCTCCCTCTTTTTCTCTCACAACCTCCCTCTCCTCACTCTCTCTTTTTCCTGTTCTTTTCTTCTCGTTGAATGTCTCAAGGCCGACTTTCCCATCTCTGCCAGTGGCTCTGTGAGGGAGCGAATCCATATATATGTCAGTGTGTTCAGGAAGAATTTGTCTCCTTCTCAGCATCTCTTTGCTCCCTTTTGGCCATCTGGAAAGAAGCAAATAAACACAAACTTGCACACAACACAAACACACACAAAGTAACACATGCAAACCGACAAAATAGAGAGGAGGCTATTTCTGACTGCCAACACCATTCACTGGTAAACTCACATTCAAATTACCATGTTATGATTAGCTTTGCTCACCCGCATCTCATTAGGATCCACCTATGGCATCAGCTGTAGTAATGCCGTAGGTTTAATTATTCAATACTGTAGGCGTTATATGTCATTCTGAAGGCCTACAGTATGTCCTATATTTGAGGAAACAGACCACTGTAGCAGAACAGTTTTCTGTCAAAACCCTGCATTTGCCAAGTGAAGATTCCTCTGTGGCCCTGGCAGTAAACATCTGTCAGTCAGTTTGTCTCATCCCGCAGTCTGCCGACAAGTAGCTACGGCTTCCGGTTTCAAAAAGGCATGTTTACAAGGAGGCACGTACCACAACGAAAATGTAGCAAGGCCCAAAATACTCCCTCCTCTCTGAGCCACGAATGAATAGGACGCTCGGTTTATCCTGCCTCCCGTCTCGCCGAAGGTACTGCACATCTGAGGCGCTGGCAGGGCCCGCGTGAGGAGGCTGCCTGGCGCAAGCGTGGCACAGTGTGACTGTAGGGTATGGGGAGGAGGGACGGTATGGCTGCGTTTGTTCCTTCTGCAGGGGGAAGATAAAGAAGACGGGGTAGCAGTGTGGCAGGACCAACACGTAGTCTGACAGACAAGCAGACAGTCGGGCACCGGTGGGACAGTGACTCGAAAGCTTATTGATTTCAGAAGCTTTCCAGACAGCTTCCAAATTCGGAATCGAAGAAGAAAAGAAATATTGAATGACGTTCAGTTTCTTTGAGAGACACTAACAAAGAGACATGCTAATTGTCCATCTTTTGTTCTTTTTTCTTTTGTGGATGGGTATATTCCGTTATACCCCCCCCCCCCCCCCCGACCCCCTGTCTTTTGGACAAGTCGTGTTCCCCACTCAGCTCGGCTTTCATTCTCCTCAGTGTGCCTTTGTGGTCCCCATTCACAATAGGGGGGCGTGTAGAGAGATCACCACATTGGTAACGAGTCGCTTTAAAACAGGTTCAGATGGGCTGTCTATGCAGGTTTTAGGCGCTCTAATTTACATGGAATAGGATGTTGTGTGAATTAGTTGGCTGTTCCATGCGGCCTCTGGAATTCTGAGCGTGTCCTTTTTTGTATTTATTTACTCTCTTTCATGGAGAAATGTTCTCCTTCTCCTTCCCGTAGCGCGACCTTCCTATCGGCCACCCAGGAATGTGACAGGCTGTGTTGTGCTACAGCACCCAAACTGTACACGAAATGACAGTCGGTGTAACAAAGGCGCCATCCGACAGGCGCCAGCGCTCTCCGACTGTAACCCTTCCACCCTTGCTGCCATGTTTCCTTCTTATCATCCCAGTCTCAGGGTCCATTCTGTCCACGCGGACTCTACCTGCCGGTTCTGATAGACTCTCACCGTTCCGCCTATGCCCTCTATAGGGTCCAGCGGGAACAATAGGCAGCGAGACCCGGTAGCCCTCACGGCGGACCGAGCCGAGCGCGTCTCTGCGGTGTGCCGACACGGGTCATGGAGCAGACGCCTCCAGTTGGCAGCCGGTCATCAGCCTGACACCTAATACCTCTTGGTCTCTGCAGATAGCTCAAAGCCCCCGGTGCCATTGGCACCACTTGATAGTCTTCGACTCTGCCCAGTGTTCACGGCCCGCCGGTATAATGGGGGGGGGGGGGGGGGGGCTTAAATGAGAAGCTGTTGAAAATCCACCGGCTACGGTTTGATAAAACGAAGGCTTGGTACACAAGCTTTGTTAATCAACTTCTAAGCCCTCTCGCACGCTGTCTCTTTGTTGCTGAACAAGCTCAACCTCTCGCTTTGTTACAGGTGGCTAGTCGTAAATTGCCTTCATAAGCAGATGAACGCCAAGACTGGACTGAAATAGTGGCCTGTTAGAAAGTGAAAGGGGTTTCCTTTTGACTCTGTACATCACACAATTTTATTTTGTTACAATATTTGTTACTCCAGTACCAGCCCTACCTTTACAATCAACAGAAAACGCTCACCCCTGGTTTCAAATGATACAATTATCTTCAGCCTAGCTTCCATTTACTTTGAAAACAGATTGTTAGAACTCTGCCCAGGCTTTCTTTTCCGCCGCTACGTCAGTTTACAGCCTGACTGACCTCTAGCAGTGGGGATGTCGGTATCTTGCTAAATCTACTCGTTCCTGTTGACCTCACATTCCTCAGCCTTCTGCATACTGAACAGTATCCACTTGCTCTGGAAGCTCAAACAAATGAAGCTGTGAACACGCTGCTACAGAACTAGTGTGTGTACAGTATACCATTGAAACTACTGTAAGCAATGTGCTATCAGACTTTTATAAGAATTATTCTTTGGAGGAGCTTAACCGTCAAATCCTTGAAGCCTCTGTACTTTGCTTCCGTTGTTTTTCAGGAGTGTAAAGTCAATCACATTTAATCCCTCGCTTGTGCCGAGAAGATCCTCTCAATTGAGTCCAGATAAACTTTGATGGACTGTGCCCTTCCAAGCGCTTCATAGCAGCAAATCCTTTTTGGATCTATAGAAGTGGGCTGCCCAGGTAGTAGTCGGCCGGAGACAAGCATATCTGTTGGCCGTTTTCGTTTTTCTATTTGATGATATGATGGATGCCCTTTGATCACGGGAGAGGCTGTGATAAGCTGGCTAACTCCTAACATCTTATGCGGTCTGATGTATTGACCGTCTGGTTCAATTGAATGGAAGGGGGAGGAGGAGTGATGGTAGATTTCGGAGGTGATGGTCTCCTGGCTGCCGGACCGGTGTGTGCTAATGGCTTTGATTTTAATCCAGACAAGCGTCCCAGTTCCCAGCAGCTCCCCACCTGCTCCTCACGCACCGCCATGCTAATATGCCCAGAGGTTTCCTACTAAGATGAAACAGGAATTCTCTTTCCCACAGGATTGACAATTTAGTTCACGAACTAAAAGCTGTGGCGAAAGGGAATTCCTCACACACGGTTATCTGATCTCGTTTTCGCTGTATCATCCCCACCATCTTCATCGGCCATATATTTATTTATTTTTTAATTCTCTCTGTATCTCTTTGTATCTCTGTCACACTCTCTGTCATTACCTCTGAGGCTGAGTTAAGGCAATAACCTAATTTGACTTGAGTGTTGACTTTGGTCATTCCTGCACTGGGTTAAATGTGTGCTTTGTCCTTCTGAGCGTGCTACTCCACTGCTTTCTACTGGCAGTTTAGTCTGCTGTGTGAATGTAGAGTGTCAAAGGTCAATTGCGGACCACCTAGTAGTGAGAGTGGCCGCAGGCTGTCACAGGGAGGTCTGGAGGAAGTGTTCCATCTGGAAAGGAACTCTCACATCCGCTGTGGAGGAGAAGAAGGGAGGGGCCATGGTGGATGACCTCTAACCCTTAGCGGAGGCCGTGATGTTGGAGCTAGCTATGAAACGTGTTGCTGCTCTGCTCTACCATCAAGCTAATCACAGTAATCTACTCAGACAGATGTCCCCACCCCACTTAGAGCACATGCCTTAACAGGGAGGGAGAGGAAGGGAAGAAGGGAGAGATGGGTAGGAAGGCAGGGAGAGGAAGGGAAGAAGGGGTAGGGGAGAGAAGGATGGGAGGAAGAGAATGGGGGAGGGAGAGAAGGATGGGAGGGTGGGAGAGAAGGATGGGAGGGAGAGAAGGATTGGAGGGAGGGAGAACGGGGGAGGGGGGAGGGAGAAGGAGGGAGGGAGAACGGGGGAGGGGGGAGGGAGAAGGGGGAAGGGAGAAGGATGGGAGGAAGGGAAGGAGGGAGGGAGAAGGATGTGAGGGAGGGAGAAGGGGGAAGGGAGAAGGATGGGAGGAAGGGAAGGAGGGAGGGAGAAGGATGGGAGGGAGAGAAGGGGGGAGGGAGAAGGAGGGGAGGGAGGATGGGAGGGAGGAGGGGATGGGGGCTACCTGCCATTTGCCGCAGCCCCCCTCCCAGCCTCACATACAGCCCCCCTCCCAGCCTCACATACAGCCCCCCTCCCAGCCAAACACAGAATAGCGGTGGGCCTTGTTCAGGCCTGGTGGGGAGCCTTAATGCCCCTCAGCAGTTTATTCAAGGCAACACGCTCCCAATTAAAGGGTCCTTCAAGCAAGATTTACTCCTCGCTTCACCCCTAAATGCAACCTCCACTCTTCCTCCTGGAGCCACCTCTCCTTCCTTCTGTTTTGCTTGCTCTTTTTTTACCCTTCCTGTCACTGTTGACTTTTCTGGCAGGAGGTGGGCACACATCTCGCCAAGATCTCCTAATGCCAAGACGTTTAACTGTGAGATCAAAGAGGGTGAGATGTTGCTTAGAACAGGATTACATTGGAGATTTCAGGCCCCCCGCTGGCTAACTCCATTAGGCTCCATGCTACTCATTTTTCCGCAAGAGCTCCCTTGGGCTCCAAGGCAATTATGCAGTGGTGTGGTGTAATATTTCATTCTCCTCACATTGCATTAGTCTATGGTGGAGCTGGCTGCTAACAGCTTCCCACAGCCTTGGAGGAAAGGAGCTGCCTGCTAACACCTTCCTACCACTAGAAAGACATGGAGACTGGAGGATATGGGCATACGAGAGAGAGGAAGCAATTCTCAGGGGCACGAAAGGCTGCTCTCTGGATATGCCAAGGTGGGAACACTTGACACTAAGTATACCCTGTCTTCAACCGTTCCTAAAGTTCTCAGAGAGACAGAGGTACAGAGAGGAATTGAGAAGGTCGGGAATATTGATGTGGAGCTGAGAAGGCGAGGAAGACTGATCTGTGTGAGAAGATGGGGGATGAACGATGTTCTCCTGACGTTCTGTTCTGTGGTGTGGCTTGTGTGGCTCCAGGCAAGGCTGTTTATAGCTCTGGTGATGATGAATACGCGCCGCATGCAAGCAAGCTTGCAGGCAGGCGGACACAGTCAGTCAGTCAGACAGACAGGCTACGTCATACACAGTCTCAGGTGCTCCGGCCCTGAGGCTCCTCTCTGTCTTCCTCCCTCTTTTCTCTGTCCTAGTCAGTCAACTCATCTCCCACACACGGCACCGCTGCCCCTCTCATAGTTCTACCTTCATGCAAAACCTGGAGTTAGTTACCTCGAGTTATTGGTCTGAGATTTATACTGCAGTTTGAACATTACGAGAAGCCAGAGAGTGATACAGCTATAAAGTCAGCTGTACATGTGGACCTGTTTCAATCACCAGCATCAGTGTCTGCCTCTACGGATCACTAACTGGAGCTTTACAGTTTCAGTGGGATTCTGGCAGGATTAAGTAACGTGCCTGGGTCCTATCCAGGGTCAGATGGGAGCATGAAAACGACTGTCACTGCCCAAAGATAGCAGCATTTAGCCTACCTACAGTAGGGACACCAGTAGCATTTAGCTTAACTTGGGACACCAGTAGCATTTTGCTTAACTTGGGACACCAGTAGCATTTAGCTTAACTTGGGACACCTGTAGCATTTAGCTTAACTTGGGACACCCGTAGCCTCCGGCCTACCTTGGGATGCTGTTATAATCGGCCTAGTTTGGGACATGTCGTATTATAATTGTACAGTATGTAAAGAAAAGCATATTTTTGATTGAAGTAATCCTGCTGATAATAGCTGTAATCTTGTCTGGGTGGCTGTTTACATATCCTATGTGGTACAATATTCACACAGTGAGTCCATTTAGGCTTTTGTACATTCACATTGACAGTGTGTTCCATTTAACTCCTCCCTTTCCTGTTCTCTTCTGCCAGAGATCCGCGGTGGCCGTGGGCCTAAGGAGGGCTCCCAGAGGTCGCTGCCCTTGTATGACACGCCCTATGAGCCAGAGGAGAACGGAACGGAGTCGGAAAGCGAGCGTCCCCAGTGCCCCAGAGAGAGCCGCCTGCCACAGGATGACGAGAGGCCACCGGAGGAGTACGACCAGCCCTGGGAGTGGAAGAAGGAGCGCATCTCCAAGGCCTTCGCAGGTACGAGAGCACGTATGTAACCATCCTCTTCTCCTGCTCTCTGTGTCCTACATCAGTATCTCTGGGTCCTAGGTCACTATCACTCTGTGTCCTAGGCCACTATCACTCTGGGTCCTAGGACACTATCACTCTGTGTCCTAGGTCACTATCACTCTGTGTCCTAGGTCACTATCACTCTGGGTCCTAGGTCACTATCACTCTGTGTCCTAGGCCACTATCACTCTGGGTCCTAGGTCACTATCACTCTGGGTCCTAGGTCACTATCACTCTGGGTCCTAGGTCACTATCACTCTGGGTCCTAGGTCACTATCACTCTGGGTCCTAGGTCACTATCACTCTGTGTCCTAGGTCACTATCACTCTGGGTCCTAGGTCACTATCACTCTGGGTCCTAGGTCACTATCACTCTGTGTCCTAGGTCACTATCACTCTGGGTCCTAGGTCACTATCACTCTGGGTCCTAGGTCACTATCACTCTGTGTCCTAGGCCACTATCACTCTGGGTCCTAGGTCACTATCACTCTGTGTCCTAGGCCACTATCACTCTGGGTCCTAGGTCACTATCACTCTGGGTCCTAGGTCACTATCACTCTGTGTCCTAGGCCACTATCACTCTGGGTCCTAGGTCACTATCACTCTGTGTCCTAGGTCACTATCACTCTGGGTCCTAGGTCACTATCACTCTGGGTCCTAGGTCACTATCACTCTGGGTCCTAGGTCACTATCACTCTGGGTCCTAGGTCACTATCACTCTGGGTCCTAGGTCACTATCACTCTGGGTCCTAGGTCACTATCACCCTGGGTCCTAGGTCACTACCACTCTGGGTCCTAGGTCACTATCACTCTGGGTCCTAGGTCACTACCACTCTGGGTCCTAGGTCACTACCACTCTGGGTCCTAGGTCACTACCACTCTGGGTCCTAGGTCACTATCACTCTGGGTCCTAGGTCACTATCAATGTTTGCACTGCTTTCCCATCCCACTAATTTCCCAGGTACTCTTTTTCCAGCACTAACAAATGGTATTACTGCTTCTGGTGGTTTCAGGCATCTTACCTTCAGAAAAGCTTTGTTAATTTTTATTCCCATCCCTCTGGTGAAGCATAACATTGAGTTAATTTGCAGGTCTCTGGTCTAGTGAGCGGAGCCTCTTTAGTGAGAGGCCTTTGGTGTATGAATGTTAGATGAGCATGACTGTGTGTTTGTGTTCCTGTGTGTTTGTGTGTTTGCGCGCGCCTGTGTGCATAGCTGCACGTCTCATTGTCTTTGTCTGCTTTGGTCTGAGTCTTGACTGAATGTCATCTGTGGTTTAGAGAGCACCAGCATAGCTAACACAGCCATAACTGAACAGGGCTGTTCAAGACAAAAAACTCACGCTTTGGACGATAAACAGTCAAACGAAAAGAGGGGAAAAAAACACAAATCCTTTCTTGGATTTGACCCTACTACACCAACATCCTTATGATTTAAAATTGTTTTCCCTTTCCTACCTTTTTATTTAATGTTTTGTATTCTTTGAACAGCTCTGCTCTGTTATGCCTGCATTAGCTACGAGGGCTCTGTAAATGGCAGTGGATCAGAACCAGAGAAAAGGAAGGACAACACATCTAAATCACATACAGGTACCGCTGACACACATCACCTGGGCGGGGCTCTCTGTCTGTTTTCATCTCTACGTATTAACTTGGTTTATGTTTTCTATGTTACACACTGCACTAAATGTCTCTTTCAGCCATTAGAAAAAAATGTATGTCGTTTTTTTATCATTTCTTTCGTTCCCCTCATTATTTTGCCTGTCACCCAGCACTAAGAGGAGTTCATTTAGGATGCTATTTACAAATACTCCTCATATTCGTTCCTTTGGTGGTGATTCATTTCATTTCCCTGGGATGTCAGTGATGTCTGCTGTGGGAGAACAGAGATAAGACTTCTGTGGTAAGAAGAAATAGAGTGAAGTTAGAGAAGTGCTTTGATTTATTGCATGTCTTCAACTTTTTTATGTACCATTCAGCCCATAATGATATCTCACAAAAAGATACTTCACCACTGAGAATCTGTCATGAAGTAGAGCTCACTGAAAGCAGAACCCCTCCCTTCTCTCTTGCTCTGCACGTGTGAAGACCTGGTCGTGAACTGAGTCAGTTTCAGACTTCTTCATCAAAGAGCTCAGAATAATTTCAGTAAGTTCCTATAAAAACATGCCTTGGCTCTAAAGATTTCTGTAGACCTACAGTAAGTCTTCCGGGTGACATCTCTGTGGGTACGGTAGACTGGGTCCTTACCGTCTATATCCAGGTTGTTTGAAGATCATTGTCTTCATTTTGCAACCATTGGTGACTGCAGATAGTGTGAGGGGGTTGATGTCTCTGATCACTCAGGTTTGGTCACAAGTCAAGGAATAACTATCCATTGATAATACTAGAAAAAGATGAATACATACAGTGGGGAGAACAAGTATTTCATACACTGCTGATTTTGCAGGTTTTCCCCACTTACAAAGCATGTAGAAGTCTGTACTTTTATCATAAGTACTCTTCAACTGTGAGTGATGGAATCTAAAACAAAAATCCAGAAAATCACATTGTATGATTTTTAATTAATTAATTTGCATTTTATTGTATTACAATAAAATGCAATTTTGGCCCGCTCCTCCATACAGACCTTCTCCAGATCCTTCAGGTTTCGGGGCTGTCACTGGGCAATACGGACTTTCAGCTCCCTCCAAAGATTTTCTATTGGGTTAAGGTCTGGACACTGGCTAGGCCACTCCAGGACCTTGAGATGCTTCTTAGTTGCCCTGGCAGTGTGTTTCGGGTCGTTGTCATGCTGGAAGACCTAGCCACGACCCATCTTCAATGCTCTTACTGAGGGAAGGAGGTTGTTGGTCAAGATCTTGCGATATATGACCCCATCCATCCTCCCCTCAATACGGTGCAGTCGTCCTGTCCCCTTTGCAGAAAAGCATCCCCATAGAAATTTTTTTCCACCTCCATGCTTCACGGATGGGATGGTGTTCTTGGGGTTGTACTCATCCTTCCTCCTTCCAAACACGGCGAGTGGAGTTTAGACCACATGACCTTCTCCCATTCCTCCTCTGGATCATCCAGATGGTCATTGGCAAACTTCAGACGGGCCTGGACATGTGCTGGCTTGAGCAGGGGGACCTTGCGTGCGCTGCAGGATTTTAATCCATGACGGCGTAGTGTGTTACTAATGGTTTTCTTTGAGACTGTGGTCCCAGCTATCTTCAGGTCATTGACCAGGTCCTGCCGTGTAGTTCTGGGCTGATCCATCTCCTTCAGGATCATTGATGCCCCACGAGGTGAGATCTTGCATGGAGCCCCAGACCGAGGGAGATTGACCGTCATCTTGAACTTCTTCCATTTTCTAATAATTGTGCCAACAGTTGTTGCCTTCTCACCAAACTGATTGCCTATTGTCCTGTAGCCCATCCCAGCCTTGTGCAGGTCTACAATGTTATCCCTGATGTCCTTACACAGCTCTCTTCTTGGCCATTGTGGAGAGGTTGGAGTCTGTTTGATTATGTGGACAGGTGTCTTTTATACAGGTAACGAGTTCAAACAGGTGCAGTTAATACAGGTAATGAGTGGAGAAGATGAGGGCTTCTTAAAGAAAAACTAACAGGTCTGTGAGAGACGGAATTCTTACTGGTTGGTAGGCTATAAAATGCTTATGTAATGCAATAAAATGCAAATTAATTACTTAAAAATCATACAATGTGATCTCTCACAGTTGAAGTGTACCTATGATAAAAATGACAGACCTCTACATGCTTTGTAAGTAGGAAAACCTGCAAAATCAGCAGTGTATTAAATACTTGTTATCCCCACTGTATATATATACACGCATAGAAAAATAACTTGAGTGAAAATGAATGTCATCCAGTAAAATACTACTTGAGTTTTAAGTGTACTTATGTATGTGGGGGCTGCCAGGAGTTTCTGACCTGCAGATTACATATATACTTAGGGATCAAAAGTATAAACTATTTTCAATTCTATGTATTTAGCAACTCTGACAGCACAATTTTGCTGTGCTTTAAATGTTTATTTGTGGATTGCCAGGGGCGCTTCCCCGCTCAACATAATCACGAGAAAGCATTTGTGTTCCAAGCCGAATGAGCGGTAGCAGCAACCAGTCATATTCTCTTGATAAGTGGGAATTTGACCCTCTTCCTGTCTTACTTATCATTCAGTAGTAGTTTTGGGTGTCAATTTGGGGAGTAAAAAGTGCATTTTGTTAAATGGAAGTAAAAGTAAAAATAGGTCAGTAGGAGCTATTCACCTGTGTCAAAGGTCGGGATGATGGATGAAGTCGCTTTGTTCTGGCTGTGACTGTAAAAATCACCCTATTGAGTCTGTTAGGAGGGTGCTGTCCTCACAGGCCTCAGTTCCTGTGTGTATTAATGCGTTTTATAGCCATTGGAGAATTTAAATTGTTTGCAGTTTAAACTCCCATTAGTATAAATGAATCATTATGTTGTTTACCCTTCAGATTTTCTATGCGGTGCCCAGTCGCTTGGAAATGCTGCATATATGCTGTGTATAGACATTTATTTCAGTGTCGCCACCCAAAATATTAACAGGTAATGAAGAAATATGCACAGCCGCATATGATGGAGGGTTGGTGTGTGAGAGCTATTAACCAAGCACCTTCTCTCTCCGCAGCTAAGAGGTGTAATGTCATCTGCATAACGCACTATCTGTCTTCATTGGAACTATATGAAGTGTAACGACCCCTGCATGTACAGCTGCTCTCCTCAGACGTCTGCACCGCGTGGGTCTGCCTGCCTGTCTGTCTGCCTGTTTGTCTCTCTTCCTGTCTGTCTGTCTCTCTTGCTGCCTGCCTGCCGTCTGCTCACACACATGTCCTTGGTTTTACAGGTCCGTACTTATTATTCACTGTTGGGTTACCTCTTGACAGATGAAATGTAAATTGAAATGTAAATTCCTCCCTCTCACCCCCCCCCTTGTTAGGCTATTGGAAGGTTGTGTACATGCGGTTCAGTTAATCACTCACCCCACCCCTCAGTTGTCCCCCCTCTGGGGATGACACTGTGATGGATGAGACGGGTGGTAAGGAGTGAGGAAGACCCATTAGAATTTGACCAAACGAGTGCAGGGTTGGGGTGGTTCGGTTGGGAATGTGTAAATGTGCTTGCACGCGTTGCACGTGTGTTTGTGTTGATATGCACGGCGCACGGCGCGCACACGTGTTTAACCAATGGACAGGCAGCCCCTGGAAATCTGAGGCATGCCTCCTTCTGTCTGGCTGGAGAGCAAATGTTATTTAATCTGTTGGTCCTGAGTTGCTGGCTGCTAAGTCCATTAAGTTGGTCCACAGCCAACACAACGCCATGCACTTACAGCCAGCGAGATAATAGGAAACTCTGTCAGAGCGCGAGCCAGGTCTTCAGGACCAGCGCACACCACTTTATGGGTTTTTAATGAATCTTCAAGGACTTAATGACCCAGAGAAATCTCGAGCACAGAACTCTTCTGTTGTTAAGTAAATAATTGAATCTGTCTAATTGCGGTGTGTTTAAAGTGTGGCAGCGGGGCTTCCTGGAGAACGCCTTCCATGCCCCACATGAACGGCCCGACCCTGTACCCCATCACGGCCTGTCACTCCGCTGAGCTTTATCCTCTCAGTCTGGCCTCCCTTTCCCCACCGCGGCCCTCCCGGCCGATAACCTACCCGACAGGCCTCCTCCGCCAGCCTCAAATGGCTCCTCGGCCTTCGAGCGGGCGGCGCACCGCCTGTTATCTTCACTTGCACACATTGGCCATCCACCCACTGCAGCCCCCCCTCGCCGCACGTAGCGGGCGCTCTGCCAGCCTCACCGCAGCTCGGCTCCCCCCCCCCCCCACCAGGAGCGCCTCTGGTTGGTCGGCCGTCAGTCTGGGCAGAATGAGCACGCTTCGTCTGTCATCCATCACTCGCACGCTCCCCTCCACTTTCAAATTTAATGGAAACATTCTGGACAAAATGTAAGGTGGATGAGGGAGTGAGATGACCGAGACAGCGTGGATTTCCAATGAGATGGCGTTTAGCAGGTCCTTCCTCAGTGAGCTTCACTAGCCAATTGTGGTCTTTTCTAATCTGCATTGTGATATGAGGGGTTGAGAGTATTGGCGAAAGCAGTTTCTTTGCGCTCTCTTCCACATCGTAATAAATGCCATAAAACTGAACTCTACCACCGTATTTTGAATATGCATGCAAATAATTAGAAGGACAAATTAAGCAGAACGAAATGAAATGGCACTCAGTAGAAAGAGTCATTGATTTATGTGGCACTGCTGTTTAAACTAATGAAATGGCTCTGCCTAATTAAAAGAACGGGGTAAACAAATACCTCTTGTAGAGACAACAAAAAATGTGAGATCCTTTATGGAATGAAGACTGGCAAACACACAATGAGGAAAACAATTTGTGTATGTGTCTCGTATGTATGAATTTTGAATGTCAACATGGAGACAAAAGACTATACAGATCCATTATATTGCTCGGTAGAGATATGCAATATATTCTATAGCAGAGACTCTGGACTGTCCTTTCACCACAGAGCGGTCAGACCAAGATGTCACAGAAAAGCAATGTCACTGTGTCTTCTTATATTCTGAGTCCAGGTCCTCGCTCTGGCCAATCTTCAATCACTTGTCCCCAATAAGGGGACTCCTCTCCTAAGCTGGGTCTTTGTGTCCACACAGATTCTTCAGTGTACTGGTGTGGGCAAAGCCACCTCTTAAGACGTCTGTCAACACACTCTGGACATGATTATGATGGGCTGATGGGTAATTAATGCCTGTCTGCTGCCTAAATTCTATCTGCGCTGGACACATTCATCCTGACTGTTGGAGTGATGAAGTCTTGAGAGAGGGTGGAATGGACTGTATATTAGCAGAGACTCTGAGAGACAGTGGAGCGCCAAGCAGCCGCTGGGGATTTGGTGTCCAATAGGCTGTTATGTGTGTCCCCTACTCACGCTCAAGGCCTCTCCACTGGCGCTGTGTCCCGTGAGACTATACAGAGTGAGAGAACAACCTTCTACCCATGATTCATCGCTTCCCAAAGCAAAGCGCATGAATCTCCATGGGACACAGTGTCACTTGTTGGGCCGGGGCTACTAAGCAATCTGACACCTGCCTATGCCAGCCTAGATACACACACACACTCACACACAGTTATATCTGGAGCAGTACTGGATTGTGTGTGACTTGCTGCAGTAAATGTGTTGCTGTTAAAGGCCCCCGAAACAGAGTGTTGACTCAAACTTCAAAATGGCTTTCAAAATGCCCCCCCCCCCCATGCCTTTCTCAGCCACAGACGTTAGCAAGAACACATCCCCCTCTGCTCCCAATCCTGGGCAGATCACAGTGTGTCAGTGCAATGTGTTGAGGCCTGACGATGCACTCATCCGTTCCACCACATAACAACCAAGCCGGTGTTTATTCAGAAAAGAGCCTTGGGTTGACAGCATATCGAACTAGGTTACAGGGTAAGGGGAACAATATGACACCTGGAGGATTTGAAGAACGCCACTTCACTTCTGCCACTTGAATCACTTTAGTGATTCTTCAGGTGATTATGCGACAGCTCTCCTCATTATAGCACCATGCGTTTAACCAGAGCTGAGCTCACACTGACCAGTAAGATGTGGCTCCTTATCCGCAGAACGTCCACTGTCCCCTAAAACAATTACATGTTAATCTGGAAGTAGAACGATCCTTTTATATGGTTCAGCGGTGAGGCCAACTACTTCACCCCAAAGAAAATAGTTATTACATTATTTTATCTCCTAGTGCTTCCATTTCTGTCGCACCTTAATCACTCTGTCATTCTCCTACTGACTGTTGAAGTATGGAAAGGACACTTCTGCAAACAGCAATGAACGAATGAGGTTAAATCATGGTCCTTTGGCTCTTCCAATTCGCTGGGACCATCCTTCTGAGGACACTGTTATAGTGAGGTCTATTCCTTCTGAGGACACTGTTATAGTGAGGTATTTTCCTTCTGAGGACACCGTTATAGTGAGGTGTTCCTTCTGAGGACGCTGTTATAGTGAGGTCTATTCCTTCTGAGGACACCGTTATAGTGAGGTCTATTCCTTCTGAGGACGCTGTTATAGTGAGGTATTTTCCTTCTGAGGACACTGTTATTATGAGGTCTATTCCTTCTGAGGACCCCGTTATAGTGAGGTCTATTCCTTCTGAGGACCCCGTTATAGTGAGGTCTATTCCTTCTGAGAGGATGCTGTTATAGTGAGGTCTATTCCTTTTGAGGACGCTGTTATAGTGAGGTATATTCCTTCTGAGGACACTGTTATTGTGAGGTCTATTCCTTCTGAGAGGACGCTGTTATTGTGAGGTCTATTCCTTCTGAGGACCCCGTTATAGTGAGGTCTATTCCTTCTGAGAGGATGCTGTTATAGTGAGGTCTATTCCTTTTGAGGACGCTGTTATAGTGAGGTATATTCCTGAGGACACTGTTATTGTGTGGTCTATTCCTTCTGAGAGGACGCTGTTATAGTGAGGTCTATTCCTTCTGAGGACACTTATAGTAAGGTCTTCCTTCTGAGGACACTGTTATAGTAAGGTCTTCCTTCTGAGGACACTTATAGTGAGGTCTATTCCTTCTGAGAGGATGCTGTTATAGTGAGGTTTATTCCTTCTGAGGACACTTATAGTAAGGTCTTCCTTCTGAGGACACTGTTATAGTAAGGTCTTCCTTCTGAGGACACTTATAGTGAGGTCTATTCCTTCTGAGAGGATGCTGTTATAGTGAGGTTTATTCCTTCTGAGAACACTTATAGTAAGGTCTTCCTTCTGAGGACACTGTTATAGTAAGGTGAAACTATTATAGTGAGGATATCACAATTTTTTTCCAGAGGACACAATTATTTTATAGACGTTCTTCCTGCTAAAGAAACAATTAATAGTGAGGACTCCATCGTCATGTGAGCCCTTGTCATATCAACATTCCTGCAGATTCATTACTTTAACCATAGCACTTTGACTGTCTGGGATCTTTAATTGCTTGTCCAACTAAATCATTCTCTAGTTTTCCTCTTCACCTGCAACACTGATCCCCCTCCTCATTAGCATGTTCTGTAGTTCCCCTGGCCATTCACTGCAGGCCAGAATAGAACAAGGACGAATCCATAATGTGTCCGTTCTGCTCACAGAAAAAAAGCTAGTTTACCAGCCTATAAAACCCGGCGACACCCTGTCGGCAGTCAACCAACTCGCTGCTCTCCATCAGAAGAGGTAACAGTCACTCCATCGCCCGGGGTAGTAGATTCTAAATGAATGGTTTACGTAGCCTGAGGAAACGAAAGGTTCTCTTGGAAGAATATCAGAATTTTGTACACAAATGTTGGACCAGCATGTGGCTGTAGCTCGCAATAATGATGTGTTTTTCATTTTATTCTCAAAATGAATGGATCTTATTGTCTTCCGCTATGTCTATATCATGAGGGAGATTCAATGATGAAACCTAACATAAGGACTCGATTCATTTATCCAGAGAACAATGGGAACTTGACAGGCGACATTTTCTTCCTGGCTGTTGAAGTGCCTCCAGTCGCGCCATGTTTCTTTATTAGCCACTGCAGCAAAGTGAGCAGAAGCTCCCTGTTGGATAGGAAAATGCACTTCCCTTAGCGTCCTCTTATTTATCGAGCCTTCTGTGCTATTAAACATGTGGGCCAGTCCCAGTGAAAGATGGGCCGGTGCACCAGTGCTCAATTTACTCTGGTAATACCCCGTCTGGACATGAGCAATACATTACTGAGGGACTAGGCTTGCCGAATGCCCCCCCACCATTAGAAGGGAAGAATGTAGCTGGCTCCAGGGGATTATACTGTCTATTGCCCTTTACCTTATTGTGGAGGGAGTTTCTCTAACTCAGTTATGAGCCTGTTTCATTTTGTTTAATTTTTCTTCCTGGCATTTGTATGATTTATTGACACAGGCATTGGGGAAATACAATTATTGCGTAAAGAGCATGTGGGCCGGATTCAAACCCATGCTGTAGCAGTACTTGTATACCAGAGGAAGAGGCCTGGACTGCGGACTACACTAGGACACAAGGCTGTGTTATATCTCCGAGCCTTTTCACACAATACATGTCATTCTTTGGTTCACTCAAGTCTTTGATTCTGTGTTGTAATATCTTCATCAGTGGATTTTTTTAGCTAATTTCTGGTGCTAACATTTTGAGCAGAATTAAGGGTTTTGACCTGTCAGTGAAAATCCCAAGGGTTGACTCCTTGTAAAATGTACATGAAACAGAGGCACAGAGAGGTGAAACAGCCTGGCTGTCTCATATTAATGGTAGACTCAGCTAAATGATATTGAGATGAGCGACAGGTAAGACTTAGCTCTCACACAGTATCTGTACGTGATCGCATGTTCTTTTTCTGCTGTTACAGCCTGAAGGGACCAAAACAGTTCAAAGCTTTGAATTGTTCTGGAAATTTACCCATTCCCATTTTGTTGTTTACTTGTACGTTATCACCCTGACTCAAACTTCAACTAATATTCCTCCTTTTTCAGACCTGCTCTTTCTTTAGTAATGGATTTAGGAGAGTAGAAGACAGACTTTCCTCAAAGGCATCTGAGACTCATCATTGAGCCTTTTTCTACGGTCCTTTTTCAACAGGAATTGGCGTATGTCTATGTACATCTGCACATGCTTAATCACCTAACAACCTCAGCTACCTTTGCAGGGGTCCAAGTCACTTGAGTGTGGTGAAACCATGAAATCCCAGCTGCCAGTGGCTCCACTGGTGACACTGGCCAATTTGCCCAATGGGCTCCAGCTACTAGCCGGCTACCAGTACAGTCAAGGCTCAAACCTAAACTGTGGTGGTCAGTTTGGTACTGGCAAAAAGTGTATTGGGTTGCTGCGCTACCTTGAAGGCCCAGTCCTGATCCTTCCTAGTTCTTTTCTTTTGGTTCCATTAACTATACTGTGCTTTACTAACACGAGGTGTACTTGCATGGGATTCTACAGGCCTGATTTCTCTTACACTGCTCTTTCTGTTTTTCCTTCTCCCCCATTCTCTGTCCGTCTCTCTCTCTCTCGCTCTCTCTCTCTCGCTCTCTCTTATCTTTATCTCTCTGCCTGTATCCCTTTTATCTCCCCCTCTCTCCCTTTCTTATCTCTCCCTGCCTCCCCCTCTCTCCCTTTCTTATCTCTCCCTGCCTCCACCTCTCCCCTTTCTTCCCTTTGTTCTCTCCCGTTCCCACCCTGGTGACCTGGGCTGCCTGCAGTAGAGATTAAAGTGATCAAGGACCTGCCATGGCCCCCTCCTGTCGGCCAGCTCAACCACGGTTCTCCCCTGGCCCTGCTGGACGAGGTGGAGTCCCCCTCATCTCCGCCTCTCCAGCCGGCCCAACAGTCCCCCGGACCGACGGCTGGCTGTGATCAGCATCACCCTGGTGGGTCATAATGTTTCTGTCCCGCGTAGGACCACCCCCCCTCCACCCCCCCCCTCCATCAATGGAACCCTGTCCCCGTGCCGTCTTCATCTTCTCACTTCATTTTCATTCTTCCTCATCCTCGCCTGGAGGCTTCGCCCGAGGTGTCATTGTCTGAGTTGAAAGGCGGCGTCCCATTCTCTGCAGTAACGCCTGTGATTTTCCTGTGCGTGACCTGGTTGAGCGAGGAGGAAGTGATTGATCAGCTCTGCTGCTACTTGCAGTTAGTTTGACGGAAGATGTTATCATAATAACTGCCCTTTCCATCTGGATTAGCCGACATATGGCAGACTATCGCAGGCCCTCATCCGGGCTGTGTGGACCTGGGCTCATTAGTTTCAATGAAGCTTAATTGCCTTCTGAATGGGTAATTGGAAGTATAGGTGACCCCTAGCCTACTGTCAGCACAGATGTACCTGTTCAACATCCGTTTCATTGCTTTGCTTTTCTTTGTTTCCCTCCTAATCAGGGACTGTTTCAGACCTGTGACACCAGGTGTCTGCAATTAATTGTCAAGTAGAACAGGAAACGGCGGTGGTCGTGGGCGTCACAGGGCGTCAAGGTTTGACTACCTCTGCTCTTTAGTAACCCACTGAAATTGACGACTCTAGTTTGGTGAGGACCTCCATGTCCCACACATCATCCGACCTCATCCCTGTGAGGCTCTGCCACCACATAATGACCCCATTTTCAATTAGGAAGCTCCTGAGTGTTTGCTGATGTTTGCAGCTTCGCCGCGGCTCTCCGACCAGTATCTAATTATCCAGGGAGAGAGGAGAAGGGGCTTTGTGTAACAGAACTAACACGGAGGAGGAGGCTCCGTTTCCCCCCGGTAGTGTTGGAGGGTGGTGTCATTTTAAATTGGAAACCCATGTGTTTAATGTCCTTCGTAGCCCTCGTTCCATTCCAGCCACCACAATGAGCCGTCCTCCCACCAGTACCAGAGAGCCAGTAAGAGGAGCTGGCTGTGCTCCGAGGGTGAGGACAGGGCGGATGGATGATTAATGTCCCATAATGCCTTGGGAATGGCTCCATTTCCACCATGTATGTGATATGAGGGGGTTTTAGTGTGGTGTCCGGCTGTAAGAGGATCCTCTCTCTTTTTGAGGTCCCACTACATCACAGGGGCCAGAGGTCAGATATAGAGGGGGGGGTTGACCTCCCTCAGATTCCAGTTCCACTTCCCTCACCTCATGTACCCCCTGGCTACAGACAAGCCTCCATTCCCAGAAGAGGTCATTTTCAGTCTAGATGAAAGGAGTTCCTGCCCACTCCTACAGGGTCAGAGGGGTTGTCATCCTCTTAACGATTACGGTTGTGGACGGGACTGGGGTTTGAAAAAAATTAATTCAGCCAGTGACTCCAAAAAATGTTTTGCCATCCCACTTGTCATCTTCATTTTATGAACCATGTCTACAATGTCTGTTAAAATGCATATCTATATGGTTTTATTTATTTGTAATACTTTTTTCTGAGGAAAATATTATGGTCTGAAATGTTTTTTTTTTTTTTTGGGTAGTTCTAGAAAATATCAAGGTTTGTATATAAAAGCATGATCTTCTCTGTAGATCATATATATTCTGGTTATTTTCCCCCTTGTCTGATCTGCTGTCAGTTCCTGATCACTTTGTTCTAAGGGGTTTTAATAGAAACTGATGCGCACGTCTTCCTTGGAGTTGTATATTTCTGGAAAGGGGTCTTATTTTGTATAGAACTCTTTTGTACTAGAAACTCCTGTGCTCATCTGTAAAGACACTGCCTATCTGTACAGCGGTTTCATTGTCTGTCACTGCCGTGCAAGTGAACTGCATTGCAGTCAGGAGTTCAATACCTACTTCACTGCCTGAGGTCCTCAAATGTGACAGTGGACATTAGGCCCTGCAGTTTGTGGGGTTTCTGTAGGACAAGGGTTGCCTTGACTGGTGTCCTTACCACCAGTTTAAAGGCTAGTGAAGGATGCTCACTTAACCCCTTCTATGAACCAAGTGAGATTCCATTTGAAATCAGACGACCTTGATGTTGTTGCGAATACCTCCCTTTGGATGCTCTGGTGCAGGGTTCTTGTACAACTGTTGTTCAGGGCAAAAGCCTTTGCGGCTGGCTGGCCTTGTCTCCACTCTACATGTGTGACCAAGGCCACTATGATGTTAGATATGGACCTGGATAGGGCAGAGCCCAGTTCAGCTGAACAGAACCTGTCTCACCAGTTCAAAATCATTATCATATTTGTATAATTCCTGACCGGACAGAAATTACATCTACATATAAATAGAAAAGACAGCCTTTGTCTGCATGTAATGAAGAGCTGTTGCCTTTGTTTTCTGACGTGAATGAATTGTCTGGGCGTTCGGGCCATTCTCTTAACTTCACTTTCCTTTGTCTTTGTTGAATATAAAACAATGTAATTAAAAGATATCCTGATTTGCATTTTGTTCAAGGAATCTGAAGGCTTTTAGGACTGTAGAGGATTGTTCCTTTGTCTTTGCAAAACTAGTTAGAATTACATTTTGGGATTTCATAGAAGGAACACGCCTTGATGTTGAACTCATCAGAGATTTAGACCATTGGTCTCAGTGGTAATGTTTTATACTACACAGTACATATGTGCATGTTTTTCTTTTTAAATATCCTGCTTGGCTTCCCGAAATTTGTCAACAGAAAGTGGTGGTTTTTCAGGCTCTCTGTTTGTCTCACTCTCTGTCTGTCTCCCCATGTCATTGTATGGTTTGATGTTCAGTATTACACAGAATATGCCATGCATTTCAATGAGCCTCCAGACCTGTTAATCATTGCACACGTCAAGCTGGAAATCTTAATTGTAACCCTGTAATACAGCAGTAGTTCGTAAGCTTTCTCTGCTAAGCAGTGCACTCACTCTTATGATGCAAGTACCATTAGTAAATTAGAATGAATTAGCTGCCTTAATTATTAAATGCATTGTGTTGAAGGTGGGTGTAGCCCATGTCTCACTGACAGGCAGTGGTGAGTGGTCTTTAGCTTGTTGAATTCTTCCCTCCCTTTCTGTCTTTCCCTCTGTCTGTCTCGCTCCGTCTCTCTCCCTGCTCTGCTTTACTCTGGGAATGTTCTTATCCTGAAAATGTCCCTTTGACCTTTGTGGCCTGTGTTTGTCGAAGTCCCGGTCAATCATCTCCCGCCCCCTTCACCGCTACCTGTGTTAGTTTGGTAGCTGCCCTGTAGAGATAGGTGGAAGTTTGCAGAGGGCGGACCCTTCAGCCATCCATCACTGTCCGACTGGCACTTCAATCTGATACAAAGATTCCATTAGCTCTGCTTTACAAGCAACAATACAGATTGTGTAGGTAGGCTGGCAGACTGTGTGTGTGTGTGTGTGTGTGTGTGTGTGTGTGTGATGGGTGAGATGGGTAGGGGTGCAGTTCAACTCTATGCCAATCCTTTCTTCAATCTACCCGTGTTGTCCTCAGTGTGTGCTGTGGAGAATGAAAGGGAATGAGTTTGGGCTGAATATCACTAGCCGTCTCCAGGACTATTACACGGCTGCAGTTCCAGATATTGTGGCGTAGACGGCTGGCAATCATAGCAGACACAGGATTTTCACCCTTGAACAAATAAAATGATAGCTTTTGTTTTGTTAGTGGCTCACTCCTTAGTAATTCCTCTTTGAGGTTGTGTGAAAGCCCTGTTCTGACTCTGAAGGTTGAGGGTAAATACCCCTGAGGAAAGCCATTTGCTCTGCCTACTCTAGATGGAGGAGACTCTAAAGCAAGAGAAGGAAATTATTGATCTGGCTCCCTGTGCATCTGATGTTACTGTAGATGTGAATGAGGATGCAATCAAGGTGTCCGAAGTGTTTAGTTATTTCTATAAAAAAAAAAAGCATAGTTAAACAGCAATTCAGAGCTCCGTTTCTGACTCAAGTGAATGTTAGTCTAATCTCTAAACCGACCTGACCAATGACAACAACCTAGCATGTCAGTTCCGTCTCCTTCAGAGCTGTAGACTACATGGAATGTGGACACGTAATGTCATGTACTGGTATGTGAGGGCTGATGGCATCAGATCATGTTCTGTCACTCTGATGACAGACAGCAACGTGAAGGGGACCTAGGTCTGCTGACATCGGAGCTCCTTGGGTTCTTCTAAAAACTCATAACAGTCTCACATTCACTAACGCGCTGATGCCATGCTCTACTATCATGTACCTTCTATAGCCCCCATCAACACACGTGCACATTTGAAGGCTCAGGAGATGTTTTTATAGAGAGAGTTTTGTTTTATTAAACAGAAAAGAAAATATATGGGTTACAGCAGTACCTAGCCGTTTGTGTATTTCTCTGATACCTCTTGTTCTCGCTCTCTCTCGCACGCATGCAAGCACACATGCGCGCGTACACACATACTCACTCACACACACACAGGGAAAGCATCACTGCAGAGCTACAGATTGGCTGTGTCTTCATGTTGGGATCTGTCAGAGCTGACAGGGTTGAGGGACTGCAAACACACATCCTTTGCTGCCCAGTCAGTCTCCATGGAAACACTTTCTCACACACATACCCGTATACATTAAACATACACAAAAATAGCTACTTCTGCCATTTACAGCAGCAGCTGATATTTGTATCGGGAAATATCCTCGCAGTGTGACTTTTACAGAGTAACTGAAAAAAATATAATTTGGCCTCATTTAATATAATCTTTAGACTCCGCTATCTAAGTGGGGTCCCAAAAACAGGAAAGATTGCAAAAACACCCAAAAGATTTTAAAGGTGTATCCTTCAATTTAGCTGGTTCCACTAATCTAGACTCTTATATATGATATAAGGGCAATCCCTGGTGGTCATCGGTGGAACAACATGATGGTGTAGAGTAGAGCTTGGCCAGTGGTGGTGGCTGTGGTGAGTATATGACGTGAATGCGTCAGGGATGCTCAGAATATTGCTCTCCAGTTCATTACCTCCCTTGGGATCAGGCAGTCGGTTAAGTGCTTCTCGTTGTGCATGTCAAGCATTTACGTCAGGCTGTTTCCTAGAAGACATCCAAATTGATTGAAACACTTGTGGTGCAGCTGTCCAGTGGTGGGAGGACACTCAACATTATGGCAGCTATACAGTAAGTGAAATGCTACCCTTTGACTGGAGGTCCAGTCTGGACCGACGTAGTCCGCCACTCTCCATCGACCTGTTGTTCTTCTGTCAGTCTGGGGTGACCCGTGTCCACTCGGTGAAATGAAACCCTGGCCGGGAGGGAATCTGGCCGGTGGTGGTTGGAGGGGGCGGCGATCACAACTAGAACCGTGCTAAATTACCTCCTTCCATCCGAGGCTCACCGTTTGATGTGTGGCTCCCCTCGCTCTTAACGCCCTAAAGTGGTGTTCAGCAGTCTGGCAGAGCCAGACTCTGGTAATGTGTTTGATGTCGAAGGGTGACCTCCGTTGACAAGCCATGCCAAGGCAACTGGAAACTGGGCTCTTTCCAACGGCTGGTGTGACATCGATTACGGGAATGTGCTGTGGAGTAGCGGTAACACTAATGTTTCCCCTCTCTGCTGGGTCACCTTCTCTCAACCCCTGACCACAACCAGGAAGTTCTGAGGTTTCAGTCTCCACTGACGGTTCAACCTCTACTCCTCGTCCGCTCCCACGCTCCCCTCTGTTCTCACGTCTGTCTGTGTAAACAGTCAGTGTGAGTGGCTCGTTGCTGATTGGTCTAAAAGCAACTCCCTGACCCTGTGTCACGATTTGGACAGATCAACGCCGATCTCCCATCGGGACGAGCAGCCAAACCCTGAGAAGTGTCATCTGCTAAACGAGCCTGTCAATTGTCTAGTTAGTGACATTGGTGCTGTTCAAGGTCTGGCTCAATGATTTACCTAGACTAGTTTGTGCTTGTTTTGTTTTCCTCCTCTGATATGTGTACACAGTGTAGCAGAATTGATTCGAGCCTTTGTCTCTGAAGGTCCTTGAGAGGGATTTTTTTACACAGACTGATTGTGTGTGTGTGTGTGTGTGTGTGAGAACACAAGCGTGGCTGTCTCCTCTCATTTACACAGCTCACTGCAGCACAGCACGTACATGCAGGAAAAGACCAGGAGGAATCATTAATAACAAGTGACAGGAGCTCTTTGTGTCCGTGTGTGTCACAGATCTGCTTAATGTTTAGAACACGTTTCTCCGACTCCACTGTCACTTTAATCGAATTCATTATATTTGATTATTACAGTAAGCACAAGACGGGCTTCAATGCTCACTGCATTAAAGAAATGTTTTAACGCTTTCACATAATTCTATATGCTTCCAGTGTGATATTTTCTATCCCTCCAGGAAGGCTTCTGTTGTAATATTGTGATACTGAAAGCTGCATGTTCCTCTGTCCTTCGTTCGCAGTCCAGTTTGATGGGGTGGAGAAGTCCAGAATGTCGCCCACCAAGGATGGCAAAGGTGGCCGTCCGCCACGCGTCCATTCCAGTGGCTGTCTGGTCAACACCAAGATGAGCTCTCTGGACTACTGCAGCGCCGCCCTGGGGGAACGCGTCGACCCCTGTGTGCCCCTGGAGAGCCAGTTGTAAGTGATTCTCCTCACCTGTCATTACTGGCCGTTGAATAGGATTGATCGTTAATTCCATTCCCCGGATGCCCTCTGTGGATTTGGCACCTTTGGTAGACTACGTATCTTTTCCCGTTCGATAAGAGGCGTTTTGTAAATCTTTGAGTGTGCGTTTTCGCCCCTCCCTTCAGCTGGTACCACGGAGCCATCAGCAGGACGGACGCTGAGTGCCTCCTGAGGCTGTGTAAGGAGGCCAGCTACCTGGTGAGGAACAGCGAGACCAGCAAGAATGACTTCTCCCTGTCACTCAAGTAAGACCCATCTTACACACACACATACACACACACACACACACTGCTGATGGCCCCGAGGGTGAAGAAAGGTTACCGTTGAGTTGTCTGTGTGTACAGGACAGAACCGTTGTGCTTTACTCAGCCAGGAGTCCTGCCCCCCACCCCATCCCACCCCAACTAACTGCTGACTCAGTCTCTTCGGTGTGATGATGTGTATCGCCTTTAAGACCCACAGCCCCTCCTTTCCCGCTACATGATGGCCCCCACCAGGTAACCTCTCCGGCCCCGCTGGCACTGTGATCCTCTGACGTGCCCAGAACAGAGTTAATAATGTCCCCCATGGCTGACCTCCTTCCTCTGGGACCCGGCGGAGGGTCCGGGCCACTGGCGCTGATGGGTTTAGTCTGGCCTGACATTTGGCTGGAAGGTCGCTGAGCTTGAAGGGTCATGCTGTGAGGTGGGCGCTCACCTCTGAGGCAGTCACATTGCATCGGCTCAGAGGCTCCGAGGACTTCGAGCTACCGCAGGGAGCCAGCCAACAGATGAGTGTCAGCGGCTTGCTGTTTCACCAGCGCATAGCGATACCTAGCTGAGAAAACCATTTTGCCTCAGGGGCAGGAAAACAACCTCTGATTTGTGCTATTTTTTATTTGTTTCTGTCTTTGGCTTTTAAAATGCAGTTCTGTGCCACACACACACACACGAATGCTCTTTCATGTATTTGATTCGGCAGAGGCACGATAGTACAGTGCTGGGGAACAGCCTATTGTCGGAGGGGAGATGTTGGATGTTGAGTCAGCCAAGAGCCGTGTGGACTCATGTCTGCTGGCAGATGATGCTGTCCAGAGCCGCTCCATGTCCCCTGACACAGACAGACTGCTTATTTCATTACCAGGGCTCTGGGACTCTGGTCTGCCTGGGGACTCGCAGGCAATTAGTCTGGTGGGCTTGATTGGATGGAATGCCCGCCAGCTGGATGGGTGGGCTGGTGCAGTAAGTCGTTAGGCCTTGCTGGACAGACAGGGATGGCTGTGGGGGGGCTGGGGTCAACCGGCGGGGGCCCACTGGGACTCGTCCCATGCTGTGAGGAGGGGAGGTTGTTGATCCCCAGTAGAAGCTGCCTTTTTCAGCAGGAGCCCACAAACTGTGACCTTTCAGCCAGTCAGGCTGGCAGCTCCCGTGGGCTCTCGCAGTGACAGTCGAGCGTATTGTCTCCGGGTTCAAAGTTCAAACCCATAAACGTCTGAGTGTATGTCGGACCACCGACGTCTGTCCCGGGAATAATGGAACTAGCCGTGTAACATCCAGAAGAGAGTGACGGAAATAATTGCTCCGTTTCCCCGTGCTTTCTGTGTTAGGACCGTACAAGGCTGTTTACAACACTGTTTGTTGGACCTCCTGCCCAGATCAGTGGAGTTGTCATCCATCTCAGGCAGTGAGCACAGTCAGGAAGGCTGATCGAACTCCTCTAAACAGCTCTCTGGTGGGTGTGTGTGTGTGTGTGTGTGTGTGTGTGTGTGTGTGGGCGGGCTGGGGGGGCGGGCGGGGGGGGGCGGGTTGTTTTGTGGCACAGTGCTGAAAGGAAGCAGATTGAAGGGTCAGATCAACCCAATAAACAATCCGGGGGTTGATTCACGGAGCCGGCAGCCCGGGGTCAGGTGACACAGAGTTCGGTCTGCTCCTGCCCCACAGGAGACCTCCACGGCCGGAGACCCGACTTGTAGTCGGCGGCCGTGGGAACCTCTGGGGATCCTCTGGGGCACCTTTGGGGCAGAGGCGGAAGACCTAACGTGTAGGTGATCTATGTCTGGAGCTGCTGAAATATTCATGTGGTGTTTTAGTGCATCATTGATGATGCCCCAGACTTTGACTGGCCACGAGGCTAGAGAGCCTTTTGAGGGTTGTCTGTCTTGTCCATTCCTGCTCTGTTTTTCTCTCCCCTCGTCTCCCTGGTAAGTGCTCTTTTAGGTGCATTAAACACAAGCAGTCACTGCCGTCGCTCAACCTTCTGGCAGCCTGGTATCCTGCAGTCGGGTTTTATAGGCTGACTGGGGTAGTACAGATATTGTGATGGAAGGGGTGAACGTAAAGATACATGCCACTAAGTGTGTCTGATTCCACGTTACACGAAAAACTAGAAAACCGTGCAGTTGTATAATGAACAACAAAAGCTAATTGCATTGGTAATTAAACTGAACATGTCAGGGGAGGCAAAAGTGTCGTCTTTGGATAGACACAGGGTTTGGCAGTATGCGGCTCAGTGAAGTGGGGCATCCAGTCTGTTTTTTTGATGTATGTTAATGTTTAGTCTGTTCCCACAACCGGGACTAGAACAAATATAATGTTTGTGCTAGGGTTTTTGTCACATGCAAACAACAGGTGTAGACTGACAGTGAAATGTTTACTTGGGTCTTTTTCCAACAAAGTTAACATGTATGAGAAAGAGAGAAGAAAATAAATACAAAAGATACAAGAAAGGAACACAACGTATATGTACACAACAAACGACACAAACTAATGGGATAGCATGGCTATATACAGGGAGTTCTAGCACTAAGACATGGGCAGGGGGACAATATGTTCCTAATCCTTCTAGTCAGACATGTTTGTGGCCATAAGTATTGTGGTATAAAACCAGATGAAAAGCTGTTCAGGAGATTTCCTGCCCAATCACGCTTTTAAAGGTCATGGCTTTCTTTCTGGATCATTATCTTTTGTCGGGTGAGTTTAGTTTCCCTGATGCCATTGATTTATTGCGTTGAGGCATCATTCATGGTGCAATCTAATATGTGGGAGGTGCAGATAAGCGATGATGGCTGTCAACCGGTTTGTGTGCCATGATGATGAGCGGGTTTGTATCAAAGTCATAGGCGTGCTTAACAGGAGACCAGACCTCCATGGAGAAATAAATCCTGATTACACAATAAAAGCACAAAAAGGATATAATAACACAAAAACCAAACACAAGAAAACATTGGAGACATTGAGTCGTGCTCTGTTGCCTGAGTGTCCACAGAGCTGATATGCTGTCATTTCAGCTGCAGGTAGCGAACCGGCTTTGACTGAGAACAGGATCCATCCTCATCTCCTCCAATCATGATGAACATCCTGTTAATGACAAACATAGGCTATATTCAACTGGAGGGGCTGGCTGGCTGACTGATGAGGCTGAGTAATGGTGCAGGCTGATAGCTAGATGTATTTACTTGACTATTATAGCAGCGCAAGACACCCTGCAGTCCTGTCCCTCAGGTCTCTTATAAAACGATCATCTATCTCTTTTGCTAGGTGCATGTTTCTTTCGCAGCCTTTGCTTGTCCCTCCCTCCCTCCCTCGTCCCCATCCCCTACCGCCGTCCCCTCTCAAAGCGTACCTGTAGTGCAGCAACAAAACGTGTCAAGGCTGAGGCCCGCCTGTCTTGAAGTGAGCAGTGTGTTGAAGAGGGTTCTTATTGACGATGTCACTGGGGTTTGCTACGGTTTCTGTGTCACCCTCAGGTTTTGGTCCCTTCTTCGTGAACTGATGAAATATTAGCTTTACAAAAAAAGATCTTTGGAGGAATGTCATTTTTGATGCTGATTGTCTGCTAATTGAACCTGTTCCTTTTGCCTTCGATCCTAACGCTGGTTTTATCTCCGTGTCTTTGTTCTGGCTAGTGTCTCAGTGAGACTGTGGCTTTGGGCTTTACAAATGCAATTATAAGATAAGGGAAATAAGACTTCTCATTTACGCTGGCCGGTAATTTGTGCATTCTGCTGATAATGTGCACGTGTTTATTACATACACAGATTTAGTCTTATTACAATGTTCAATCTCTGTTGGCAAGACGGGTGAAACCGGTTTTGCTAAATCCTGAAAACCATGTCATTCAGGTGATGTGATTCTGTGGTATCTGATCGGCCGTTGCACAAGCAAACGGGGGAACCATTCTCTGGGATCATAAGTCACTGTGTGCTCACTGCCCAACGCTAACCCAATGCTGTGGATCCATGCTGCATGTTCCAAATAAGGTTTCATAGACTTTATCTCCCGAGGACTTTACCTATCCACCCTCACTCTCTCCTCCTCACCTCCTCTCTCCATTATACTCTCTCTCCTCCTCTCTCCATTATACTCTCTCTCCTCCTCACCTCCTCTCTCCATTATACTCTCTCTCCTCCTCACCTCCTCTCTCCATTATACTCTCTCTCCTCCACCGCTGTGTCTCGCCGTCTCTTTGTCCTCTCCGCCTTACTCCTCTGTGATCAAAGGCTTGTGTCACTGCCCTCCAGCATGCAGTTTTCTGTCCAGTGCGCCACCATGACTTTTATACAGCCACATTTCCCATTAAGACAAGGCTTCAGAGCAGCCAGGAGATTATAGAGGAGCTATAAAGCACAAGGATCCAAGGCCAGAAACACTGTAGGGAGCACAAGCCAGGGAGCTTTTAATTGACTGTGGCTTTATTAACTAGTGGGATACGACTTAAGTGATTATTGCTTGCCTCTCAGTAGACTCTTTTACATTCTGTATTTCCTGTGCAATGAGAGCCTGCCGCAGGTAACCACCGTACAGCAGAGACACGACGATGTGCAGATCTCTCATTCTTCTGTTTTCTCTCTCCCCACCCACCCCTTCAGGAGCAACCAGGGCTTCATGCACATGAAGCTGTCAAGGACGAAGGAAAACAAGTACATCCTGGGCCAGAACGGCTGTCCCTTCGACAGCGTCCCGGAGATCATCCACTTCTACTCCAGCCGCAAGCTGCCTATCAAGGGTGCTGAGCACATGTCCCTGCTCTACCCTGTGGCCATCAGGACACTATAGTGACACTTCCTCACCCAGAGGTCACACAGGGGTCAGGGGTCAGACGCCCGTCCCTGCCACCTCCTATTCGGAGCGGGGGGGGGGGGGGGGGGGGGGGGGGGGGGGGGGCTGTCCCTCAATCTCCTTCTGTCCGATTGTTCGGAAGGACCGAGTTCGAGAGGAGGCGGGGACGATGGTCATGATGAAGATGATGAGGACACAGCTGAATCATCAACCCCTGGTCCCAGACCTGGGTTTTACCCATATTACAACGTTCCATCCTGGGACTCGCTGACACAGAACACGTCACACATCCGGTTTGCTTTTTTTCAAATCTTTTTTATTTACCGCAACACCAAACGCATCATCGACTGACAGTCCCTCATCCATCAGCAGCTTCCTCATCCATCTGTTCCCACCCGCTTCCCGCAGGAACGCTTGATATCGGATTTATCTCCATTTCGTGTTTAAGTGCAATGCTTGCTTAGTAAGGGGAACCTGAAGAATGTAATGGCCTTAAAGGAAAGCGGGGCAGGGCACAAATTATGTATTGGAGTTGAGTCATACTGAATGGGCACTCCTCAGCGGCTGGCAAACTCAATAAACCTGCCCAGTGAGAACAACAGTTAAGGGCGTCAGTGCTGACTGATCTGTCTCTGTCTATTCCGGAAGTGGGATTTCTGGTATCAGTCACTGTGTGTGTGTGTGATTGTTTGGACAGTGTATGTACGGTGCCGGTTTAACAGTTCACTGGCAGATGTGGAGATGGATTACTATGATACACACTAGCGAATGATTAGCTTGAGAGAGCCAGAGAGTGGCGTCTGGTCGCAAAATGGGCCAAATTACACTCCCAATGGCCTGTCTTAGAATGGCTTTGCATGGGGAGAATGAAATGTGTGCATTGTCTACCTCAGAAAATCAATTTCATTCACCCATCTGCAGATCAATAGGTACAATGGGATTGCAGATATTGATTCCCCCCCCAACACACATCTCCAATTTCCAACAGATTGCACCCATAGTTATCAAATAGGTTTTTGCTATAAACCAGTAAGTCGGATCACGTTTTAGGTTCTTAAAAAAATAAAAATAAAAAAACGGAATTTCCCATATCAGCATTTGTATGTATAGTCACTATGATATTGTGTGATGTTGGTAACAAATGTTTGGTTAATGCCTTATTATGCATGGGTTAAATCAGTCCAATTAAATCCGCTGATTTCCAGAGTTCTGCTTCTTTAAACAATTGTTCTGTGACTGTAATTAGTTCTGGGCTAATTCTTAATTCCTATAAGTGATGTGTTACTCCTCTGTGAAGGCATGCCTTGCGGCCTCCAGCCCTCACTCATCTGTGCCAATGTGATCGTGTTTGGGCAGAGTTTGAATACTCTGGCCTGGCCTCATCTACTGTGGTGCTTTGCTTTGTGTCATTTATGCTTTGTGTCCAACTGCCTCTCTGACCTGATTGAGACACTGATGAGGAGTCGTGGTGTCTCATAACCAATAGGATTGTCAAGCCTCATAAAGACTGTCTGTAGAAACACCCTGTCCAATCGGAAGACAGCATTTTGCTGGTTGAACTCTGACCTACAGCCTCTATATAACCCCTCTGTATGTTGGAATTATTGAATGCACATATCTCAAAATGTTGTTTCTTATTGTCTTTCCTCTCCTGTCTATGGGTTATCTCCACTACCCCACACAGCCCTGTCTTAGTCTGAGTGTTCTATTATCACTACCCCACACAGCCCTGTCTTATTCTGAGTGTTCTATTATCACTACCCCACACAGCCCTGTCTTATTCTGAGTGTTCTATTATCACTAACCCACACAGCCCTGTCTTATTCTGAGTGTTCTATTATCACTAACCCACACAGCCCTGTCTTATTCTGAGTGTTCTATTATCACAACCCCACACAGCCCTGTCTTATTCTGAGTGTTCTATTATCACTACCCCACACAGCCCTGTCTTATTCTGAGTCTTCTATTATCACTACCCCACACAGCCCTCTCTTATTCTGAGTGTTCTATTATCACTACCCCACACTGCCCTGTCTTAGTCTGAGTGTTCTATTATCACTACCCCACACAGCCCTGTCTTATTCTGAGTGTTCTATTATCACTACCCCACACAGCCCTGTCTTATTCTGAGTGTTCTATTATCACTACCCCACACTGCCCTGTCTTAGTCTGATACAACCTTTTGGATGGAGACATCTCTTTAAGCCTCTCATTCTTGCAGTTTGACTTCCCCTGAATCAGAGGACCAGGCATGTCCTTTCAAATCCAAATGTCTAGGAGGGGGCTAAAGCATTGCTATGCAATCCTGTAGCCATAGGAGTTATCGCAGATGTAGAAATCGAAAGCTATTTTCCAATTGGGATTTCCAAAGAATTCGATAATTATAAGAGTGTTTGCAGGAGGTGAATTGATTTTGTTGGTTGGATAAGGGACCTAGTGAATTTAGGTTGTAGGTTTGAATAGAATTGTATGTATCTCTTCATTACAGGTAGAGGAGCTTGTCTATCATGATGAGACTCTCCCACACCTTCATGAGGTTACTGGGATGTTGCTGGAGAGGACCATCGTATGTAATTGAAAGAAATCGTTCTCACGTTTTATTGAAATTAAATGATCTATATATGTACATGTATGTCTTAAGAATGTTCCTGTGTGGTAGAAATGAAACTGAAAGAGGCGGATCTTCTATTCAGTTCCTGTACTGCATGTCACTGTGTAGTCACGGCCCCACGTACGATGCCCACAGTGCCCAGAGGACGTTCCCTGACCTGGCTGAAGGTAGGAGGACTCTGAAAGGCAGAGGGGCTTTGTCTTAGTCCGCAGAGTCATTCTTTACTATGTTTCATGTATGAGAACATCTCTCAAAGAAGTGTCTTATAACTGCGTGTGTGCGCGTGTGACAGAGTGCGTGTTGCCACCAGATATTGACTTGCTGTGTGCCACTCGCTGCGATCAAGTGGTATATTTGAGTGCTTTTGTGTAAAAAAATGTTTCCCCATGTATGTATGCACTACCACAACATATCTGTACAGTCCCTCATCGCCAAATGTATATACTGAATGTATTGTATGGGACATTGAGGCGTCACGTTGCAACAACTAAATAAAGTAGAGTTTATCAGTCAAACTTCTGTGTCTTTTGTTCATTCCTTGACGCTGTATTGAATATCACAAGTGACCCAATATGTTTCAGTCACAACTCAACAGCGTTATGGAAACTGGTAACCATGGTGAGGGTATTATCAATGGTGTACTTGCAGTTACCATCCAGCTATACTCCTTGTTTGAATCAAGGACAGTGTATTGTAGGAAACTGGCCTTAAAAAAAGGATCTGGCATCAACCTAGTGATTGTTCTCACACCTTTCTCTCACAATCCCATCCCGGTTCTGTTCATAGTGGTTAAATAAGTTAACCAAAGATCCGCTACGAAGTGCGTGTTCATCGTCGTTTAAGTCTAATGTGGTCTGACTCTGTCTCAGGAGTGTCGTTATTACAGAACGTCATTAATAAATGAACGGCAGGAGAGCTCGTGAACAGAGGTTAACATTACAGGAGAACAAACCCTGGCTGTGGATGGTGGTGCTGGTGAAACACCATGCATATACAAGCACACTGCTTCATTTCACCAATGGGGAACCTCGCATTGTGGCACTGAAGTCACTGTCACTTCCTGTTTGTAGGCAGGGATAAAGCAATGTGTAAAAATCCTTTCAGTTTCAGCAATGGAGCCAAGGTGGCATATAAACTACTGTGTTTTAAATTACCTCCAGCGTGGAGAAGAGGACTGACTGATTGATTTTACCAGGGACAACCGAAAGCAATAAGATTAAGGCAAATAGTGTGAACAAATGTACTGCTTTTATGAAAATGTGGAAATATATTCTACATACAAAGTGGAGCAGAACTAGTTGGTTGATCCTTGAGCCAGGTGTTTACATACTCCCCTGGGAATCCATCTAAGGATTTGTTTTGTTTAAATGTACCTTCATCTGATTCAGTGAGTCATAGAGAATAGTGAATCTCATTCGGCCACACCAGACCGTTGTCAGTCTTCTCTGGCGTGAAGTATCGTTGTCATTCCCTGGAGAGATGTGTCATTTGTAACCTTTCTCAGTATCACCATCTTCCAGGGATAAGACACTCACAAAGGGTTAAAGCACCTGAGAGGAAATGATGTGTCCAAGCATCCTTTGGCGGACAAAAGAGCCCAGAGGAGAATGCCCGTCTCAAAGACACGGCTTGAAAGCAGCAATGAATGCATCCATTCCACAGGGGGATAAAAAGTGCCCCTTGTCCATCACCAACTCATTTCATAGTCAGCTCAGTCATGCCTGGCAGAAAGCTATCTCAGGTAAACAGACTTGATGCTAACAACAGATGAGGTGCCTCATTTAAAAAGACAAAAATGAAATGGGGTGGCAGGAAAGCAACTCCCATTTCTTTCTGACATGTCCATGGAGATGACACGATTTCAGCCCTGTCTACGTTATAGATGTCTGTGACAGATTTGCTTTTACCCTGCAATACATGTTCTACGGCTGACTCTAGTCATCCAGTAAATCATTAAGTGCTACCGTCCTAATTAATTCCTTGACTAAGCCGGCTAATGGAAATGTTATGTTTGCAGTAGATCAAAGACACTAGACTGGTGAATGGATGATTGTATATTCCTTATTATCCTCTATTTTGAATTGGCGCTTTCTCTAACCAAATGTGTTTTCGTGACAGGTTTTGAAAATAGATCAGTTAAGCCACCCTTAGTTCCTAGGAAACCATGCAATGTGTTATATCGAAATATTCAGGAAGATGTAATAATGTAATGGAGTCTGATCATTTGTAATTTAGCTGACATTTGTATCCAAATCGAGTTACATACATTATTAATTGCATACATTTTGTACCTGTGGTACATTTTTTTTAAGCATTGAGAATAGAGAATGAATATGTAAATTGGAAGCTTGCTATGATTGGGTAGTAATAATGATATGAAATATACCCAGGATACTGGGGTTAATAATCCCACGATTTTTATAATTACCATGGGATCTTTTTAACTAGAGAGTCAGGAAACCCATTTAAAATCCCTTCTTAAAAACAGCATTTTAGAAAGGGCAATGTCCCCTTCGATGCCCTGAGGCACTGAGATTTTATATGAAACCAGAGGGAAGGGTGTCCCCTACTAAGTGAACCCACATGGAAAAAGTGATAAGCAAGTTAGGCAAGGGATTTTTACCAAGTCAAATGTAGTGTGTTTTCATAATCTCTGCCCCAAACACTTCCACCCAAATGCCATGCACAATAGCCTGGAGCTGCAAACTCATCAGACCAAAAATAAGACATCTATTTTTGGAAGTGGATCAAAAGACTCAGGGCTACTAAAAAAAAAACACCACTACTGTACAGTTGATGTCTCTATAAACTACAACTTGATGTCTTGAACTTAGCATGAAACTGCACCATTCATGTAGCCGTGTCGGCTAATAGAGTCATGTGTTTTGCTTTGATGTAAGTTCAACCAATTGTTTAACCAATGACAACCTGAGCAAATTATAGTATTTTCTTCTTCCACGTAATACAAGGGAATATAACTGAGAGGGAAAAACTGACAGGCCTGTGCTAGAAGTGTTCTGAATATACGTTTGTTTGGTATTTGGTCTGTGTTAAAAGATACCCTTGCTTAACAATCGCAGAAGTCAATGTGAATTTATTAAACTGTGTTTCTGAAATAAAGATAGGTATAGTTTCTGAAAGTGGTCATATTTAAATCATCCTTTTCTGCAGCAATAGTGTAGGGAGGTAAAGATGATGTTACTCATATTTTATTAATGTTTTATTGTACAACCCTATTTCCAAAAGAGTTGGGACTGTGTAAAATGCTAATAAAAACAGAATGCAATGATGAGCAAATTATTTATACCCAATATTCAATAGCAAATGGTACAAAGACAACATATCAAATGTTGAAACAGAAATGTTTCTTGGAACATACATGCTCACTTTGAATTTGATGGCAGTAACATGTTTCAAAAAAGCTGGGACAGAGGCACCAAAAGACTGGAAACATTGTGTAATGCTAAAAATCTAAACCTGGTGGAATATAACAAACTAATTAGGTCAACTGGCAACAGGTCAGTAACATGACTGGGTGTCAAAAGATCATACCAGAGAGGATGGGCCTGTCAGAAGTAAGGAAGGGTAGGGGTTAATCTCTGTGTGAAAGACTGAGTGGGCAAATAGTGCCACAATTCAAGAAAATAATATATCACAATGTAAAATCGCAAAGAGTTTGCGGATCTCATCATCTAGAGAACACAATCCAGCCCTGGAAAAAAATAAGAAACCACTGCACCTTCTTCTTTCCTTTCCAAAAATGTAGAAAAGGAAGGTTTTGAGTAAGGAACAGAAGGGTTAAAATTAAGAGACCACTGCAAATTTAATGCTTCTGTTCCTCACTCAAAACTTTCCTTTTCAACTTTTTTGGAAAGGAAAGAAAAAGGTGCAGTGGTCTCTTAATTTTTTCAGGAGCTATATCATTAAAATAAATGATTCAGAGAATCTAGATTAATCTCTGTACGCAAGGGACAAGGGTGAAAACCAATATTGCATGGCCATGGTCTTTGGGCCCTCTGGTGGCACTGCATAAAAACAGACACGATTCACTGCATGGGCTCAGGAACACTTCCGAAAACCACTGTCTGTGAACACTGTACGTCGCAGCAGTTAAAACTCTACCATGCAAAGAAAGAAACCATACATAAACAACATCCAGAAATGCCAGCGCCTTCTCTAGGCCTGAGCTCATTTTAGATCGACAGCAGCGAAGTGAAAACCAGTCCTGTGGTCTGACTAATCAAAATGTTAGATTATTTTTGGGAATCATGGACGCTGCTAATACAGGCCTCTGATATAGGATGCTGAAATCCTATATCAAGCAAGAATGGGACAACATTCCACTTTCAAAACTACAGCAACTGGTCTCCTCAGTTCCCAAACACTTGCAGTTTTTAAAAGAAGAGGTGATGCAACACAGTGGTAAAGATGCCCCTGTCCCAACTTCTTTGACACGTTGCTGGAATCAAATTCTAAATAGGAATGTATTTTTCCAAAAACAATAAACTTTCACTGTTTCAACATTTGAAATGTTGTCTTTGTACTATTTCAATTAAATATAGGGATAAATTATTTGCAGATCATTGCATTCTGTTTTTATTAGCATTTTAAGCGGCGTCCCAACTTTTGTATTTTTGAAAAAACCAAAGAATCTGAATCAGAGAGATTTATTGCCAAGTTTCACAACAAACAAGGAATTTGTTCTGGCCATAGGTGCCACAGTTAATACAAAAGGAATAAGGGAAGTAAAAATAAGAACTTTGGACTGAGCATAAAAACAATAGATCGTAAATTACTAAAAATAACTAAAAAGTATATGTACCTTTTTCCAAAGTAGTGTTGTTCTAGTAGTTTCCTATGGGAAACTTATGAAATACTGAAAACATTACACAGATTTAAATTGTTAAACTATGACAAATATGACATTAATTCAGTTCACCACTCCCCAACACTGTTTCCCCCTTGACAGAGTGATGCTGTGTACAAATTGCAAGGGTAATTCTCTTCTCAAGACCAGGTGATCCAGCTATGAACCTGGGTTGAAGCACATAGCCATGGGAGACCTCTGGAGACGGGGGCAGAGAAAGGATGTGAGGATTGACTACTGTTCTCCTCTGTTTTCCCTCTACGGTTATAGAGTTAAGCACGGTTTCCAACTCAGCCAAGACACTGACCTAGTCCACCAATAAAGCTACTTTTGCACCCTGTGTTGCGGGATCACACGCGATACCTGTTAACATGGACTGGAGGTGGGGGGAAACTCACCATGCAGCCTCACATACAAGCCGGAAGGATCTGTTTCAAAAGCACTTTCGTTCAGCTCCATTTTTGATGTCAACAGAGAGCTATGGAAAAGCAGAGACATGTGAAGAGGAATGTATTCCTGGCATCGTCCTCTGATAAGACAAACTATTTGTGTAATAACCTAAAAGTAGTGAAACAACAATATGAGCAGATGTGCTTCGTGTGACTACATACCTGATCTCCTTGTGAATCAGAAAAATGTGTCTCCATGGCAACTTATGTGGATATTATGACAATATCGGAAGGTGTTTTGCTGCACAGGTTCCAAGGCTGTAACCACCAGCCGAATCAACGGTTTGTTTTTCTGTTTAATAACCCCCATCTCTAAAATTACAATAGGCTTTTAATGAGACCCACCTAAATAATGCCTATCAATCTGTTGTCTAAAAGGACCCTAATGATGCGTCATTGTTTATTTGGATTTGCTTGAAAACCAATCTAACGTTGTATTAACCCATTGAACATTTGACAATTTGATGCAGGTCTGAAGAGTCCTGGAAGAGACCTAATTTTCCATCTGTAAGGGAAATATTCGAAGGAAATTGCTCGCAGGTGTTCAAGTCACATGTGTAAAATGGTAATGGGGACAGACAGACACAAAGCACTGTTTGGGTGCTGTGCTCATGAAAGGGCAATTTACTGATTGAGCAGCCGTATTCACTGAAACAGTTATAAAACTAAACAGGGCAATTACTGAAGATTGAGAATGGTGGGGTGAGAGGGGGCAGGCAATTTACCGTCTTCCTCCGCAGCATCTCGGTGGAAAACAATGACACAAAGCAGCTCAGAAAATGGGTCTGGCTGTATCTCAGTGAACAAAGAGTTAGACCATTTGCTCACAGCAACCGTGTTCAGATTAAACATAACATATGAATGGATGCTACTCAGAATAAAGACAAGGCAAATCTTCTACAGCAGCGGTTCCTAAACTTTTCCATTTTGGGGTCAGAATCTCAGGGTAGAGTCACTGATATTTTCACCATGAATATCACGTAAAGTAGAAAGTAACAGATAACCACTTTGCTTCTATGAATACCCTCAATTGTAATTTTTTTAAATTCTGGGCATTTTATTTAAGTACAAATCATGGACCAGTTGCTCTGAGGACCAGTTAGAAAACCGCTTTCTGCCACAAGTCCTGCTTCTCAGTCTTGCATGACTTCAGCAGTGGAAGTCTAACATCTCATATATGTTAATAAGATTATAATTAAATATTGCTTCATATTGCTTTACATTCACTCTTAAGAAATTACAATAATATTATAATATTCCTTTTAATTATTTAAAAGCTATGACAGCCCAAATGAATCACATTTAGTACCTACCAATTGCTGCTGTACTGTTCTCCTTATTGCTCTAAAAACAAGTGAGGGGCAAAAAAAAGAGTATGTGGATGTACATTGCCACCCAGTGTTCAACTCTATGAATTACAGAAACTTAAACAGTACTAAATAAGATGAACAGTTTCTTCCAGTCCATATAAGTAGCTGCGAGATGATGTTAGTGTCTGACTGAAACAAAAGGAATGTTTTGTTTCCCATGCTGCATGTACATCATTCACAAATGCACAAACATCCACATTACAGAAACCAATCCACAGTCTCCATTTAACTGGAAGAAGACACGGAATGATCCAGATTCTGGGCAGATTAGATGCACGTTAGTCTTTATTACAAGTCAGAAACAACAGTGAGTCATGTTTCTCCAGCCATTTCACCTAGCTCCATAAATCGTCCCGTATGAGGCCTCCATGTCTGAAACATCCTTTCCATAAGTGTCCGTGTCACAGGATGACAGGTGTCCTTAGCCTGTGTTACAGAGGTTTCCCTCTGGGTAGACTCAGAGCCCTAGCCCTCCAGCGAAGATGAGCTCCAGAGCGGCCTGGATGTCCCCGTCTGTAGCCTGCAGCGCCCGCAACATCAGCTCCTCATCCTGGATCCCCATGTCCCTCAGCTGCTGCAGCTGGGACTGCCAACGCCCCTGACAGACAAAGACAGCCTCACAACTACTGACAAACACACAAACTCACCAGGCACTCAGAGATGCCGCACTTTTTCCTTTCACACTGCAACAGGAATCGAAAGAGCCGAGTTCAGGTTCTGATCTGAACTATCGGAAATGTCACAGTAGCTAGTAGCCTCAGCAAGAAATTGTAATATTCAACTACTGCTGTAGGACTATATAAGCAACTTTTCATCTACACCATATTACACATTTGAACAATGGAACCAAGCTGCATACAGTATATACCTTGAAAAAAATAGATTGCTAACGGCACTTTATTAGGAATGTTAGCCTATTTAAAAAAAAAAGTGAGGATTATCATACACCTCCTGTATGAATAAGGCCTCTTAAAATATGCCAACAAATCAATAGGAATCTTTATCAAATATGCAAATAAGACCTATAGGTTTATATAACTAAGTTCACTGTCTGCTATGAGCGACTGATAAGAACCATGTATGACCAGTTTATTTGTGTACTGAGAAAATGGGATGTTTTTATTTACAGTGTGACCGTGTGCATTTATGTAAACAAAGCATGGTGTACAGACAAACATAACCGGGAGTCACTGCTCAACCAATCTGGAGTACCTGATGATTAAGTGCAGGCCTTTTTACTTGCCTCAGGAGTTTGTCTTTTTCTGTTACTGCAATCTACATACCATAGGATGCTAATGCTAAACTAGTAATGGAAGAGCTGCAAGCCGCTATTAGAAAGCAGCCAACTGCCCAGCCAGATGGTGCCTTTATTGAAGCAGGTGATTTCAATCACTCAAATCTGAAAACTGTTTTTCCCAAATTCCATCAAAATGTCTTCTGCCCCACCAGAGGAGACAATACACTGGACCAGGTGTACACAATCATTCCAGAGGCCTACAAAGCCACCCCCCTCCCCCACCTGGGTCAGTCTGACCACCCCTCATTGTTCCTACTCCCCAAGTGTTTACCCCTAATTAAACGGGTGAAACTATGGTCAAGTGCCCGGCGGCATGGTGCACTGATAACAACCTGGTGCTCAATGCAAAGAAAACCATGGAGCTCACTGTGGATTACAGGAAATCTAAAGGCTGCAGCCACGCCCCAGTTCTCATCAATGGCACATCAAATTCCTGGGAGTCCACATCTCTGAGGACATCTCCTGGTCCCTCAACACCTCAGCCCTGGTCAAGAAGGCGCGGAAGTGCCTGTAATTCTTGAGGAGCCTGAAGAAGGCCCGACTGTCTTCCAAGATCCTTGAGAACTTTTACTGCTGCACAACTTTTACTAACTGCGCCACAGTGTGGTTTAGTGGTTGCTCCGTAGCCGACAGGAAGGCCCAGCAACGGGAGATCACATCACGGGCACCCAATTCCAGCCATCATAGACCTCCAGCGCAAGCGGTGTCTGCCCTCCTCTATTTGCCTCCATTGCACATTGAGAATTGCCGTATATAATGCATTTGCATTAAGTACACATCTATACATTCCACCTGTACATACATATACTTAATACTTTCTGCCCTCTTCCATTTGCACTTCTGCTTAGATGCTAACTGCATCTTGTTGTACAGTACTTGTACTAGGTCAATGACAATAAAGTTGAATTTAATCAGGAAAGGAATTCCCTCTCTTCATAGCCCATATAAAAAATAACATTTTCCAGTGGTTTTGTTACAACGGCGTACATTATTAATAGCAGATGGAATTGAAAAGTCATCTTACCAGACAACAAATAATAATGGTTTGGGATGATAAGTTATTCCAATACGGTGTGTTCTCACAGTGTAAACAGTATTCATACATATCTTAGTTGCATTGTTGGTGGCAGGACCAGGTGAGAGCCTAGGTTCAGCACAGCTAGAGACAATTTCAAGTTGCCGTTTCAGACACATAAAAATAAGTTAAATGTAGATTGTAGCGGTTTCCAAAACACTTGGCTTGGCTATTGGCATTTATACTTTAGGAAGGTGGGGCTGAACAGCCCAAAATGTGTTAATGTCACCCTACATGGAGTGTCAATGTCCGACAGAGTAACGTGTGCTACTGAAGGTAGAGACAGAGACAGAGCCACTTTGCTAGCTTACACCGGATTAAAAGCTCCAGTGAGAAGACGAGGAGGAAGGAGTGGAAGGAGAGGAGACCAACCTGCAGAGAGGACATGCTGGACATGCTGGAGGCCTGCAGAGCCTGCTGAAGTGCCTGGCTGAAAAGGTCATTGCTGACGGGAGTCCCGGCTGGCATGGGAGGGCCTCCAGAGGGCGGGTCCTGCTGAAACACAGCACCAGAAGGTTGGAGCGGCCCGTGTCAGCTCAGAGTCCCTGGCAGATGTGACGTGCGGGTGTACTGAGGTTAATGGGCCATGTGTTACCTGGGCCCCAGCAGTGGGGGTGACAGCGCTGCTCTCAGGGGTACTGGCCAGGGCCAGGGCGGTGGCCAACTCGCTCTGGGTTATGGGTCGGGGGCCTGTAGCGCCACTATGGCCTAGGGACACCGGACGCATTCCTGCGGGACCTCCAGCTCGGTTGGACGGGCCGGCCTGGTTGCCCTAGTTACACAAACACAATGAGGATGCTAGCTGCTCTCCATCCGTGTATTTATATTTGAAATCTCAATTAACATCCAGATAGAGGCGACTCACTGACTGAAAGTCGTCATCGTCATCAGACATGCCCTCAAACATGAACCCTCCTGCAGGAAGAAGAGAGAACAGCACTCATCATCCCAGTATGTTTCGGAAAGTGACAGGCAGATGCGGAAAACCTCTGGGTTTTGTTCAGTTAGGACGACGCATTTTGAAATGGGGAGGAGGCAGTACCTGTATAGTGCTAAATAACAAGACCAATGTTTGTTCACCATTGTAAAACATGGTGCTACGGTCTGCTCTATTGAACAGTGCCCTGTGGTGTTCTTCAATGTGATGCTGGTCTGGTTCCCAGACACTTCCACCCAAATGCCTGAAGGTGTGGTGGAGCACTGTGTTAAACTTGGCAATCCATGGAATGCATTGTACGGGGAGAATCTAGACAATTCTGCAGACAATTCTCTTAATCATAAATTAAAACATAACAGTTACAAAATGCTACTAAAACAAAGGCTAGTTTGATTTCATGTGAAGTGTCTCTCTCAAGCAGAGTGAACAGTAACGGTGTGCCTTATCAAATGGCATGAATGTGGCCCCTATATAAACTCAACTAGTTGGAAAATTGATAAGGACCTTCTCCGTAAGAGTTGTTTAATTCTGTGGACCTATTCAGATTTTTCTTTTGGATGGCCAAAGTAGGGAGTTAGGTTGGCTGATAGGTTCTGTGATTCAAGGGAAGATTGGATCCGAACCTCTAACATTAATTATGGAGTACTTTACAGAGTTGGTCACTCCCATAGAATAATACGGTCACTAGCACAAAAGCCATATTGTGTTGGATGTACCAGTGTCATACCCCCTGGGGATGAGGTTACTGCGATGTCCTCCGGCATGTCACCGTAAACGCTAAAGGCAAAAAATATTTGGCCACGATCTGCCCTATTGAGCTTCACGAACCCTGTAGTTTAGAAATAGGAGCTGTGCTATGTCCAGGTCACTCGGAGGAAGGCAATAGTTTTGCATTGAAATATCAATCACCTGTTCATCCAGAGTACAAACAAATTTGAATTCTGAGCTTCTGATTGGCCGTGAATGCGTGGAAGTCTTTCTCAGGGCAATGCTGACCTGGCATGTCACCGTAGGAGCCGGAGGACACGTTGCGGGAGGAGCCGGCGCTGGACGGGACGGGAATGCTGCCAGCCACTGAGTGGAACACCAGGATGATGGCACTGACCAGTGCCGGATGAGAACTGATCAACCTAGGAGGCAAAAGAAAGGAAAAAAGGTCTGAAAAAGGTCCGTTGTATTTTGAATCCCTACGTCACAAATCCAAAGTAAAGCATACATAATAGGTAATTCAATAGGATTTCAATTACTTTCTCGCAGTATTTCGATTTCAATAAAACCTTTCATACATGCGTCCCCATTATGGAAGTGTTTAGAAAATTACTGATGCGGAGGTGCTCAAAGTACTAATGGTGCATCTCCTAACCTCCCATGAGATGTCCAGCTTGGGCTTGATAAACATTTCCATCTATGTGTTGAAAGTGAATGGCATGTCAAATATATATTTATGAATTCAGTGACTTACCAATAGAGGATTAACAGTTTAGTTTCCAGTAAAAAGCTGATGTCTGAACCTCCAAACATCTTGGTGGTATCATTTGAAAGTTGACATATAATCAGGGTTCCCATTCCCATTCCAAGTCTATTGTCAAATTCCCTGACTTTCACTGACTAAAAAGCTGAATTTCCATTACCTATTTTGAACGGAAAAACAAGCAGCCTTTGGGCAGATTACTGAGCAGACACAAACCAGCCCACAGCATTTTAAACCAGTCAAAGTGCGAGCTTTATTTACTAGCTCACAGAACTTTTTAGTACAAAACTAAGTTTTCACTGCTTATACATACACCGATCAGCCATAACATTATGACCACTGACAGGTGAAGTGAATAACACTAATAATCTCGTAATCATGGCACCTGTCAGTGGATGGGATATATTAGGCAGCAAGTGAACATTCTGTCCTCTAAGTTGATGTTTTAGAAGCAGGAAAAATGGGCAAGTGTAAGGACAAGGGCCAAATTGTGATGGCTAGACAACTGGGTCAGAGCATCTCCAAAACTGCAGCCCTTGTGAGGTGTTCCAAGTCTGCAGTGGTCAGTACATATCAAAAGTGGTCCAAGGAAGGAAAAGCAATGAACCGGCGACAAGGTCATGGGGGGACAAGGCTCAATGATGCACATTGGGAGCAAAGGCTGGCCTGTGTGGTCCAATACAACAGACATGCGACTGTAGCTCAGTATGCTGAAAAAGTTACTGCTGGTACTGATAGAAAGGTCTCAGAACACACAGTGGATCGCAGTTTGTTGCGTATGTGCTGTGGAATCTGAGCATTAACAATTACAATATGAATGTACGTTTCATTGGAAGTGAATGTGTCTAAATAATGAGAACAACAGAAACATCTCTGTTTAGATTATCTCTCTGTAGGTTGTGCTTTAATGACCATAGGAATTTTTATGATGGCCATATGGCATGGGGGTTACAGTCTTGGAAACCTGATCTTTGCTATGTAGAAACGCCCTTAATGTATAGGCTAGCTGGCAACCAACATTACAGTGAGAAGAAGATAGAACGTTCACCGAATTAAATCTGTGCTGCAATTTTCCAATAAACGTGAGCAAACTTCTCCCTCGATTTGATACGGGTTCTACATTATTTGAACACTATACGAAACCGCCGATTTCTAAAAGTTTGGTCCAATACAACAGATGTGCGACTGTAGCTCAATATGCTGAAAAAGTTAATGCTGGTACAGGTCTCAGAACACACAGTCGATCGCAGTTTGTTGCGTATGTGCCTACAATGGGCACGTGAGTTTCAGAACTGGAACACTGAGCAATTGAAGATGGTGGCCTGGTCTGATGAATCACATTTTCTTTCACATCATGTGGATGGCTGAGAACATGTGCGTCGTTTACCTGGAGAACACATGGCACCAGGATGCACTATGGGAAGGAGGCAAGCCGACGGAGGCAGTGTGATGCTTTGGGTCCTGCCATTCATGTGGATGTTACTTTGACATGTACCAGCTACCTAAGCATTGTTGCAGACCATCTGTTTGCGTGGCTGCAAAGAGCTCCCTCTCCCATATTTGATAGATTGATGGTAGTTTTACAAACTTTACATTTAACTTTGATCTTCTTTTAACACCCAGTCTTTGAAGTCATCATTATGTAGCCAAAGCTCTTGAAATATACATTATCCTGGCACGTTTGCCTTTGTTAGCAGGTACAGGAGACAGCATATCTTGACTGAAGTGACATTTGACGAGCGGGAAGAGGATAAATGGACACTAAAAAATTAAGTAGCCTAACCATAATAAGCAATACAGGAAATGCGTGAAATAACCTGATAGAGAATAATACTGATAAATGGCAACTAAAATTGACTTGGACAAAAAAAATTATAAAATCCCCTGACTTTCCATGTCTGGGATATACTTATTAAAATGTCACGATATTCCAGAAACTCCATGACCAGTGGGAACCCTGTATCATACATATGACTTTATTCACATTTTGGTACATTTATGAGCCAAACAATTACACCCACCCTGATTCTCAACTGATTGAAAGAACAACCCAAACACCCACAATGGTGTAAATTAGGATTAATTTACAATGTACAGCTCCTGACAAAATTAAGAGACCAATGCACATTTTTCTTTCCTTTTCCGAAAAAGCTGAAACATTTTGAGTGAGGAACAGAAGCATTCAATTTGCAGTGGTTCTCTTATTTTTAACCCTTTTGTTCCTCACTCAAAGCCTTCATTTTCGACTTTTTTGGAAAGGAAAGAAAAAGGTGCAGTGGTCTCTTAATTTTTTCCAGAGCTGTATATAAATACAAAACATACAGAGAATGTAGAGATAAACAATCTACACTACATATAAATTAGTGTACTGTTTGTATTGTTGCGTGTATTTACATGTACTGTTTTAATTGTAGGATGTATTTAGTTGAGTTGTTTAATTGTAGAATGTATTTAGTTGCATTTAGTTATACTGTTTGAATTGTTGAATGTATTTAGTTGTACAGTTTGAATTGTAGAATGTATTAAGTTGCACTGTTTGTATTATATCATGCATTTAGTTGTATTGTAGAATGTATTTAGTTGCATTTAGTTATACTATTTGAATTGTTGAATGTATTTAGTTGTACAGTTTGAATTGTAGAATGTATTAAGTTGCACTGTTTGTATTATATCATGCATTTAGTTGTATTGTAGTATGCATTTAGTTGTATTGACATTTATACTAACAATACTTACACATCCAGCATATTAGGGTCCGTGAACAGCACAAATAGATCTTTGTCCTGGAGCACTCCTGCCAGGGTGAGAAGAGCACCGTTAGAAACAACCTCCTATGTGAGATGGTCAGGCTGATGGCGAGTCACAATGGGCAGAGCTCATCTGTACTTGCCTAGTGCCACAGGGTCAGACTTTAGTCCAGGCGTGGCCACAATGATCTGGTCTAGAGACTCCTTATTGGTCAGCATCTTAAACACCTGGAGAAGCACGCTGGGTATTCATTACAGTAAAATGACTGATATCATGGGAGCCCTGATGAAGGCATTACACGTATTACCAAGTCTCTGTAAACGGCGTTGGAGTGCAGGCCTGCTTGAAGCACACGGAAGTCCCTGGCTGCAGTTGCCCTGTTCACTGGCTCTGTGAGAACAAGAGACAGACATCACTATCGTTCTTTATAGAACACATACGTCTAGTAATGTTGCGCTTTTAGGAGGATTAGAATTAGACCCTTAAACGAACGTGGCCCCAGCGCCATAAGCATTTCTAGGGAAGCGTGCCATCAGTATGGTAATAGCTCCACTGTGGCCACAAGCCTAAGTGGCTGTTTAATCAATCAAATCCTCTCAGATCTCCACCAGTCCATTTGGGATTGAACATTAACCAAACCTACCTGGCCTGATTTCTGGTTCTGGCCATGACTTCTTGAGGATGTGTAGGGTGGATCCAGGCTGGATCCCACAGGAGTCTAAGGTCAAGTCGTCGTTCAACTTTCGCCCACAGTGTATCAGCTCTTTAATACCACAGAAGAAACCATAAATAGTAGGGTCAGACCCAGTTCTGTGCGATGGCGACTGGTGTGGTCCATTAACGTGAATACGAGAATACTTCATTGTTTAAATCTCAATTTGATGATCTGAAATGTATTTACTTCCAAGCAGATTACAATGACCTTAACAGCAAACAAAATTGCATTAAATTATCTTGTCTACATTCAATCAGCTATTGGCAGCTGATACTGAACAAGCCAAAAAAAAGTATAGCAAGACCAATAGGCATGTTTACACATCTATAAAAAATGCCCTGTGTTTGAGATTTTAAGCACCTTGTTCAAGCCATGTAAATTCCAAACACTACCCTGCTGCACCACGCCAGCAAAGTGGTGGCATCCATGCTCAACATATATATATATTTTTTTTTTACTTCTACCCCATTTTGTGATATACACTTCAAGACTAAGGCCTTGTTTCTACACAGCAACTACTGGCAGACTTGAGACAGTCCATGTCAACACATCGGCAAACACCCACTGTGTTGTGTTTATTTATGGGACAACTGGCTGATGAGACGTAGCCTGCAGTGCTAAAGACTCACTCCTTTAATAGTCACATGTGTGCATTTCGCACAGAAGGAAGGGTGTCACAGTGAGTTTATAACCAGATGGGGAGTGAGAATTTACCATATGACTGGAAAATATAATCTGACTCAATATCATATGACTCAAATTTCAATGACTGGCCCTTCAACTGTAAGTTATTAGTGTAAAATGTTTCTATCATTCTGAGGTCCCACTACTGCCAAACAAAGAACTCTGACATCACTATTAGGGAACTGACTGCTATTAGAGCATCTTTGGCAGTTAAATGCTAAAAACTAACATATGAGAGTCCACCATAAAAAAATCTGTCACAGCAGACAATATCCAGAAACACTGAATGCTGAACACTGTGAAAGGCATTTCATTCTCCGGCTTTGCTGAAATGTGACCCATACCCTTAAATTGCTCTGAATAGGAAATTCAGCTAAATGACAAGGCTGTACAATTGCGACATGTACCGAATTCTTAAATCATCAATAAATTAAGAGGCTGGGTAGGTTAGTATACATGTTTACTGGAACAATGCCAACCTATGTGTTCGGGGTCTGGTAGGGAATCCGGGAGCTGTGCTGACATAAGCTGTTTCAAGGTAGATATTCTGTAGCCACCAGGAGAAACGTCTCCAGGCATGGTCTCAGGGAAATGGAAGATTGATTTGGGCTGATTCACAGGCTTCAATGAAAGGTGCCACTCCGACATCATCTGTTGTGAAAAACAAAGGAACATGTTAGAAAAATAAATAATAATCAACGTACAGTACTGTACTTCACTAAGGGAAGTCACCAGCGTATTGACCCATTTTTCGCTAGCTACAATTTCAAAAGTACATTTATAATCTGTAAATGCACCAACAGCAACGTTTCCAACAACAACAGCTAACTATTCGCTGCTTGCTGACGTCGTTACTAGCTAGCTACAGTAGTTAGTTACTCAATTTAATGTTACGTGGTATCGCTAATAGGACACTAATGTTAACCATTTTAGCATTCCGTTAAATAAAAAAACTAAATGTGTGTGACTAAAATATGTTAACACAAATGAAACGTGAAACCCAGCACTGCAGACTTACCATTGGTTTTGTTGTTGACACCATAGACATGTCTATGGTTGACACGATCTGTTTCCGTGTTCAGTCACATGGTTCACAAAACCAAAGCAAAGAAAATACGTACGGCAACATCGACTGTTCTTTACTTAGTTCCGCTAACTACTCAAATCAACACGAATGGACATCAAACTCAAATGGCAGAGCTTGCTCATCAATAAACTGAACAAGCTTTACTCAATGAGTTTAATGTCCATTCATGCTGATTTACTTATCTGTTTATGTACGTCTGTCCTACAAAGGAGTATTGAAATATGTGAACTTAATTGATTCAACTTAAAACTTGATTACGTTTGGATTTAAAATATTTAGACCTGTCAGCAAGTTCTCATAAAAAAATGTGCTGGCAGCTAAGTGTCTATTTGCTCCTAAAATATTTATGCCCACAAACAGCGTCCCAGCTAGTGTTTTATTGACTATAGCAGCTAACTAGCTCCAGTCCAAGGAGGACAATTGTGACGTCTTACTGTAAGAAGCCTATAATGAAATATATCAATGAGTGTAATGTCACACTATTGTTAAATACGTCTTTAGGTAGCACAACTTTGAGTGCCACACTTAATATTGTGGGTTAAACTGGCTATTCTTAGAGATTTAACTAGATAAAAGTATGTGGAAATATTAATTGACCCATTTTTTATGTTATTTATTTTGATAGATCAGACAAAAAAAGAGATAAGTTTGCCCCTCTGTTCAAAATCAGTATGATTGGCCTTTAAGTCTGTTTACCACCTCTGTACTTAGCTTCAATCTGCAACTAGTATAGCATGATTTTAGCTAACGTTTAGTTGCGGAAGGTACTGAGTTAATTACATCGAATCAGGTTAGAGCTCAGCATAAACGTTTCTGTCTAAAAGGGCATGTGGTTTATCTCTAAAAGTGATAGCCAACTCTTTCCTTAGGTACACTACATGAGGAAAAACGGTTTTTAACAACTTTGTTGATAGCGAGCGGGAAAAAATGCTAACTCCCAGATGGAATGTAGAGGCCATTGTGATTAATAACATGCCTCTGTAGACAGAAACGTTTTTGCCTAGCCCTTTTTGATGTAATACATTTTCCTGTCTGGCAATATAAGCTTCTCCATCTAAGTGTTAGATAATATCTAGTTGTACTTTATTTGTGAAGTATTTACATGCAGATCTGAATTATGTCATGCACTCAGGTACCAGCTTGACCGGGTGGTGTCTGAGTTCATGATGTTATTCAGATCTTCATGTCTGTTTTCTCTATCAGTTGCAACACCTTTACTTCTTCTGCTGCTATTTTTCTCTTATTGGCATTTCTGAGGAGCAAAGGGAGTGGAGAAAATGCTATTTTTGTATATCTTTGGAAAAGTGCAGATGCTAAATTGCTGATTTGGTTCAACATTTTAAATCCACACTTAGTTCAAATTGTTTATTTGTCAAATGCAACGGACAACACAGCGCCATCCTGCACAATGACATTCTTGTGACATGACAACTACGTAGTGAGAGTTAAGAAGAAGAATATATAAGCAAAATATATCCAGACAAAAATAAATAAAGCAAAAATATACATAACACTGTACACTAGCAGCAGTTTAAAGAAAAGTGTATTATAAACTAGCAGCAATCTGGTAGTATTATTGAACATTTAGATATGGCAAGTATGGCAGTAATATACATAACCATGTAAACTAACAGCACTTGGTAGTTATTGAATATCTTATAAACATATCAGTGTAATAAGCTTATGAATGGTGGCATAGCACACTACAACTATATTCTGAGCATTTTAGAACATTTTGTACACAGCTAAAATATATTATACATAACACTGTAGATGGCAGCAGTTTAAAGAGTACTGTAAACTAGCAGCAATATTGGTAGTAGTATTGAATATTATAAATATGGCAATTATGGCAGTAATAAGCATAACGAAGTAAACCAGCATCCATTTTTGAAAGATTAGGATAGGGGAGTGTGAACAGTATGGTGGAAGCATTGAGTATTATAGATACATATGATTACAACATGTTTATGATTGGTACATGCAAAGGAATGTTCTAATGCCAATTAAAAGTACCTGAAAGGAAATCAGAGCATCTGGAAAGTTTGTGTGTGATCAGTATGATCATGGATCAATGTTGCTGGTTGAGGAGCCTTATGACCTAAGGGGAAAAAAAATATTTTGTCTGGAAGTGCGTGGCCTGATGCTCTGGTTGCATCTACCCAATGGCAGCAGTGTGAACAGACCATAGCCTGGGTGGTTGTGATCTTTGATGATGATTCCTAAGGCATAGTGTATTGTAGATGCCTTGAATGGAGGGCAGATGGCAGCCAATGATGCTCTCCGCAGACTTTACCACCCACATGAGGGACTTGCGGTCTGCAGTGGAGAAGCTGCTGAATGGAATTTAGTAAAGGAATATGAGGATGAGAAATGTATGCCACCTGTCTAGTGAACTAATCACATACAATGGTGTGTACACTGTCTAAACATACTTTCGCTTCTGGAAAAAAAATGTCATGCACAAAATGTTCAAACAAAAACCTGTCAAACACCAAATCAAACCAAAACAAAGTTGGTCCAATCCAGTCCAACATGGAAACATGCATTACATCTACATTTATAGGCTGCCTGGGGAAAATGGAGGGCATGCCTTGATCTTTGTCCATTGTGCTCATATGACCTGCAATTTCTGTGAATCTGACTGGTCAAGAATCTGATGGAGAAGGACAGATCAAACTTGTGAGCAGGGTTACAAATCATGAATGAAATTGCTAAAAATAAAGGTAGTAGTTTGGCCCTGTTTTTAATGCTTTGTCTCTATGTTTTTCATTAAACATAATCAAAAGATTGTAAAAGTGTGGTGGGAAATGCTTCCTCGCCATGTTTTCCAGTGGCAGTGGGCTTAATTAGTACTTTGGTCAAGGTGTTGACCAACATTGGTCATCATCTTTCAAAGGGTGTTGTATGGGGACACATCTGTTTTACATCTGACTGCTTTCAGGCACCAGATTTGCTAGCTATAACTAGAGGGCGAATTAGGAGGACATAGTCCAAAATCTGTTCACATGAATATAGACTTGGCTGATTACCAAGTGAGGAGTTTTTGATTAGTTGGCAATTACATTGTAAAATGTAGTCCAAAAATGTATATTATAATATGTGAGGCTTAGGCTATTTTATTGAATAGATCCTTTTTAATTTTTAAGTTGTGGTGTGCACTGATTGAACTGTGATGCGTGTGAATGCCCAGACATTTTGAGATAAAAAATAGTTATGAGAGTTCCTCAGTTAAGATGTCATGACAGATCTCTCTGCCTGGATAATTATCTAGCAGCTTGCCACAGTATTTAACTAGTTCCATGGGATGCATTTGACAAGGCATTAATCAATGTGATACAAACACACCAATTTTTGTAAGTCACCAAATAATGTTATATTTTATCTTATTGCCCTCAGATTCTGTTGTTTCATAATGTATTCAAATGTAATAACAACGAGAAAAGCAGGAAATGAATGTCTCTATGCTCAGATGAATTTTTCCTACTGAATGCCTTGGCTCAGAATGTCCTTCCAACTCAGCTATCCAGTCGTTTGGGACAGGGAGGGAAGTATTTTATGAGTTGGATGTGTATGCTCAGCTAAGGATATACCCTCCTTAGGCTACTAGCCTTATTAGGCTAAGTATTAAAAGTAATAACGGTTTGTATGCGTGCTACTGTAAATATAATATAAAAATGTACGAGCACCAGTGATCTTAATATGGTAAATAGGCTCGCGTTCAAAATAAATGGTTAACATCAGGCGGTGGGGGTCGAATCGCTTGAGTGACATCATACTGGACAAAGCCCGGTATAGGAGTGGTTTGTTAGAATCGAACGAATCCTCCTGATGTAACCTTTTTAATACATGTAGCTTAACCAAACATAGCAGGCGTTAATTATTCAAGTCAAAAGAGACAACATAACACTTTTAGCAGTTATATTGTTAGGAAAACGACCAAGGGTACGCACAACTCATCAGAATAAGATCATATGCGATTTTCTGTAACAAATCACTGCCGCTGGATGGTTGGTGATTCAAAAGTTGCGTTCTCCTAACATGGTAAGTTTTCACAGATTTATTTTTAAATTTGCGTTAGCAGTCAAATAAAACTAGATAAATCGTGGTAATTGCTCTTCGTTTCAATTTATTTCGAGCATGATCTACTAACATTCTTTGTGCTTCGCAGTGAAGAAAGCGCAGACGCCGCTCGTAGCCGTCTACTAGTGACTAAACAAAATACTTAAAATCATTAACAAAACACGTTAAGTAACTTCTGTTTTATTATCGTTAGCTTAATACATCGTTTTTTGTTATGGTCTCATTAGACATAAGCCACTCGGCTGATATCTTGTTGAATTAAATGCAATTGAATTCGTTCCTCCAGACAGCCAGTCAGTCAACTTAACTGTCCATATGCACCCATATAGCCTACTAAATGATAGGCCAAATAGGCTGATGACTCCATTGTTTTTTTTACAACATACATACTCAATCAGTTGAAGCTTAGAACATGCAATATCATTACCCTGCCATCACAGGGATATGATGGAATACATGTTCAGGCCCACATGCAAAGCAACCTGGGTGATTTATAGATAATGTATGTTATGAAGATAATCAGGTCTATGATCTTAAGTCACAAATTGTCTAGGTCTTACGACCACAAGCATAGCTTATTAAACATTGTATTTACCCTAAGTGTGCAGATTTTTAAAAATTTTAATGAACTATAATTGTATGCAAATAGTCTATGACACCAATAAAAAATAATAATAATAGATTGCGTGCTGTGGACATGAAGTCTGGATGTTATCATTGAAACCACAGTCAACATTTGTTACATTATTTATTTATTATAATAGATTACTATTCATTGATTCTTAACAAACATAAGTAACTAATGTCTAATGAGCTTAGTTGACATTTGTACCCAGTTGGAACCAAAAAAGAGAAGCTTAGTAAAAATGAAACTGTCAGTGTAAGCACTATGCAGCCTCAAAACATGGAACAAACTATACAGTTGATATAATGTAGGGTCATCCATAGCACTGTCTATGCCAGGGGTGTCCAAATCATTCCACGGAGGGCGGTGTGTCTGCAGGTTTTTGGTTTTTCCTATAAATTGGTTCCCAGTTCACACCTAAGAAACCAGGTGAGAGTAGAATCTAAACAATTAGTTATCTAATTAGTCAATCAAATACAAGGAGAGAGTGAAAACCTGCAGACACATGGCACTCCGTGGAATAGTTTGGACACCCCTGGTCTTTGCATTTCAGAGTGGTTATGTCTCTCCAGTCCCATCCCTTAGGTTGGTACAGAAACAGAGGCGGGTAGAACGATTTATTGCTGTTTCAACTGCTGATTCAGGCTCACCCAATGACATACTCCCTTAATGTAGAATTATATCCCTCTAGCATCTATGTTATGTTAATCGCTTTCCTTACACTTACAGTTGTGCTAAAAAATGTGCATACCCTTGGAAAATTGGTAATATATGTACCATTTGTAAAGAAAACTTGAGTAAGTAGGCAAAACACGTCTTTTATTTCTTACGGGATTCATATTCAACTGTAGGTCATAACAGAATGCCACAATCATAAAACAAAACATGGCAACGAAGAAAAAAATTAACTGGCCCCTGTTCAAAAGTCTGCATACACGTAGTTCTTAATAATGTGTATTGCCCCCTTTAGCATCTTTTGTAATAGTTGTCTATGAGGCCCCAAATTCTTGCAGATGTTATAGCTGCCAATTCGTCTTGACAAAATGACTCCAGGTCATGCAAAGTCTTTGGTCGTCTTGCATGAACTGCACGTTTGAGATCTCCCCAGAGTGGCTTCATTATATTAAGGTCAGGAGACTGTGAGGGCCACTCCAGAACCTTCACCTTTTTCTGCTGTAACCACTGGAGGGTCAACTTGGCCTTGTGTGCTGGAGTCCAAGAGCGTCCTATGTGCAGCTTACGTGCTGAAGAATGCAAATTGTCTGCCAGTATTTTCTGATAAAATGCTGCATTCATTTGCCATCAATTTTCACAAGATTCCCCGTGCCTTTAGAGCTCACACACCCCCAAAATATCAGTGAGCCACAACCATGCTTCACAGTGGGGATGGTATTCTGTTCACTCTAGGCCTTTTTTTAACCCTCTCCAAACATAGCTCTTATCGTTTTAACCATAAAGCTTTATTTTGGTCTCGTCACTCCAAATTACAGTGTGCCAGAAGCTGTGAGGCGTGTCAAGGTGTTGTTGGGCATAGTGTAACCAGGCTTTTTTGTGGCATTGGTGCAGTAAAGGCTTCTTTCTGGCAACTCGACCATGCAGCTCATTGTTGTTCAAGTATCGTTGTATTGTGCTCCTTGAAACAACCACACTGTCTTTTTCCAGAGCACCCTGTATTCCTCCTGAGGTTACCTGGGGGTTTTTCTTTGTATCCTGAACAATTCTTCTGGCAGTTTTGGCTGAAATCTTTCTTGGTCTACCTGACCTTGGCGTGGTATCAAGAGACCCCCAAAATGTCCACTTCTTACTAAGTGATTGAACAGTGCTGACTGACATTTGCAAGGCTTTGGATATATTTTTATATCCTTTTCCATCTTTATAAAGTTCCAGTACCTTGTTGTGCAGGTCTTTTGACAGTTATTTTCTGCTCCCCATGGCTCAGTATCTAGCCTGCTCAGTGCATCCACATGAAAGCTAACAAACTCATTGACTATGCATATACACTAATTGCAATTTAAAAAGCCACAGGTGTGGGAAATTAACCTTTAATTGCTGTTTCACCTGTTTGTGTCATCTTGTGAGTCTGTAACAAGGCCAAACATTCAAGGCTATGTAAACTTTTGCTCAGGGCCATTTGAGTGATTTCTGTTATCATTATGATTTAAAAAGGAGCCCAACAACTATGTGATAACAAATGGCTTCATATGATCACTATCCTTAAATAAAATGATCAGTCATATTTTCTAAATCAATGCCATAATTTCACAATTTCTGCCAAGGTATGCATACTTATGAGCGCAATTGTATTGAAAAAGGATACGGAACAAACAAGGTTATTGTTTACTAAGTAAACGGGCAAGAAGGGGGAGGTGACCAAGAACCTCATGGCCACTGTAAACGTGTTTCTCTGCGGAGATAGAGGAACCTGTCAGAAGGACACCCATCTCTGTAGCATCCCTTCAGTCAGGCCTTTATATTAGTGGCTAGTCAAAAATGAAATGCCTATGACATGCCGCCTAAAGGACTCTGTGAGCATGATGAAAAAGATTCTCTGGTCTGATGAAACCAAAAGCAAACTATTAGGCCTGAATGGTTCCACTTCTCCTTGAGGGTTAAGGTCCAGTGGTCTGATGATGTCCGTTACTTGACGCTCAGTGAATAGCAGCTTAGCTTTGTTGGCAGGTTCAGCATCCTGAAGGGATACAATAATATTTGATATTGCTGACAACATGGCTAGAGAGGAAATTATAAATGCTTGTGGGTAAAGTTGAGAAATACAAATTACTCTTAAAATGTTTTTTCCTCATAAAGTTTCTCTGGTTTCAGTTATTTAGTAAACAGCCCAATGTTTACTCTCTATTAAGACTCCTTGTCCTATACTCATATTTCTGACCAACATATACATTTGTGAGAAAACATTTTAAAACCTCACCCTAAACCAACATGTAATGCCTTACCGTCAATCGTCTACACAAATTATTATATTGTCATCCACACTAGTACAAAATTGGATATCAATTTTTTTTACAAATTTAAAAGAGAATTCTGTTACATTTCTGCATTTTTAATATAAAATATATATATCTGCAGTAATTGTGGAACTATAGGGTTCCACAACAATTACAATAAATTATTTTGGTGTGCGTCCTAAAATGCAGATTTTTTTTATTGCTCAACAGAAGCCCCAACAGAAGCCCCAATGCAAAGCTGTAAGGTCCCTCTATTCCACCAGTGTCCCAAAGATATAATCTCTTTTGAAACCATGAATGGCAGATGGGGCAAGTGAAATTACTCAACCATTTCCTGTTTGCGACAATTCTACACTGTACACAATTTTGGATTCAGTGTGAAAACAAGCACTGAATATTGAAGGGAATCATTGTGCCATATAAAAAAATAAATCTAAAAATTATTTTTTTGCAGCATGTCCACCAAAAGTATAAAAAAATGTTTTGCTGCAGGGGAGAGTTAGTTTGAATGCGCTGTTGCTGTAATTCAGCTAAATACTACAAGGTGGTGGAAACTAGGGATATCCTAGGGTCCTATCCTAGGATAGGGTCACATTTAATAGAAATCTGAGAACCCTGGGCAGTTAGTTTAAAATATGAAGAAATAAACCATTAGCAATATGATCCTTTTCCAGTAAACCGCTGTGTCACGGTTTGTGAGTGATGCCACAACCTATAAATCCATCTGTGGATATGCGGAGTGAAGATACAGTCCAGATTTGTTGTGCCCTTTAGTATGCTGCAGTGGGTTTTCCTGCCTGTCTGAGACTGCCGCTGTGGTCAGATGAGTTTGATTTGACCTCTGACATTAAGCTGGCTAATAAAAGCTGGGTAGTGCAGGGAGAGGGGGGATTTGCCAGTCCTAGAGGAGTAAGTAGACAGTGGGAAGGAAAATAGTGTTGACTAATTCAATAACACGAGGCAAAGAGACAACCCCAGACCAACCCTGCGTGAAAGTCATCCTCGACTCATGTCAGTTCGGCATGCTCAGCTTACAATGTGAATTCTGACTGGTGACTACGAAAAGCTCTTATAGTATATGTCATATGTTTCCCTATCCTGCATTATGTTGTCATGTTCCCCCGTGCACGCCAAGAGGGCATGACACACACGAGTGGACGTTATAGCGTACATATAACGCATCGCCTTGGCCGTGTTTGATTAGAAGCCAGTGAGGCGGACATACATTCCTACACATTCTACACTCCCTACCGTGCTAAACTGGTGGTGGGCAGACTGTCTGCTGTTGCCTGCTGGAGAGCTGTCCACATCGGAGAGAAAGACGAGCGCGCACACACACCCATGCACACACAAACGGATAGCCACGGTCCAAGTTCCCAGCAACAGTCCTGTTGTGGAAGACGCTTGATGTGGAAGTTACCATTCTGCCCACATCCTTTCTGCTGAGCTCATCTGGAAACTCCATGGAAAGGTTTTCCTCATAGGGTTTAATCTAAGCCAAGATTTTAAGCTGATGACGATTAACTTGAAACAGTTGGCAGTATTTAAACCTGGATTTTTGAGAACTGGTTTGTATCTATTTATCGCAAGCATGTTTCTCTTACAACTCTCATGCTTATAATGTAGATAATAGTATAATGTTCACGTTGGTTATGATCCAGTATTGGGGGGGGGGGGGGGGAGATTATCTCTGTAATCTTGTTAATAAAAGTACAAACTGAAGTAAGTAGCAAGCTAAAATAGTACATTAATTACACCTGTTAGTTTGCCATTCCTTTGGTTTCTATCTGGATGAGTGGCTGCCTATCCACAACCCAACTGCTGCCATGGAGTCATAGTTAAATAGCGAACCCAGTTGGCGTTACTCATTATAGTACTTGTTGCCCAATCACAGGCTCTCTCTGTGGGTCGTCGGCAGGGTAAACCAGCTGTGTCAGTCAGGAAGGGAGGGGGAGAGAACAGGCAGGAGACGACACAAGTGCTGAGAGAAAATACCGTACAGGATATGCCGAAAGGAAATGAGGAGTACAAAAGCAGAGCGGAAACAGATCTGTTTTCCTGGCACAATGAAATGATGGACTGTTAGTGAAGGTAGACATTACGAATTATGCAGACAGTACTATTTTAAACCTGTGATCAGCATCATCCAGTCATGATACCATGGGCAGAGTCTTAGACCACCTGTAATTTTATAGTATTTATTTTTCAACTTTATAAGGTTCATAGAGAGTAAACACAGACACACACTCACTTACTTAGGCACCGTCTTTCAGGTCACCCACTGAGAGAGTTGTGAGAGAGTAGAGTTTTGTGTGGCTGGAGTCACTAGAGTGCCCTACATCTAACACTTTCCCACTGTTAAGCAACCTGAGGCCACTAGGAGAATGACTCTGCTGTTTCCTCTCAGACTGGAAGTACCCTCACTCAACCCTAAAGGCAATGAAAGAAATGCCTTGTACTGTATCCATTTCTCTCTCTCTCTCTCTCTCTCTCTCTCTCACTCGCTACCTCTTGCTTTCCTACTCCACAGGATTTCCCACAGCATACACGCTGGTTTGATGTCGACATGAGGTTCTGTTTACATTTTCACTAGCTGTCTGCTCTCCCGTCTGTCTCGTGTCTGAAACCTTCAAAGTAAACTAATTGAATCTAAACCAGTCTGATGGTGTCTCTGTGTTGGTTTCCACAGTTCTGTGTCTGACAACGCTGACCCGTGGTACCGAGACCCCCAGGAAGACCATGCTGTGCTACCTGCTGCCCGTGCTGCTGGCTGTGCAAGCTCTCGGTGGGTGGTGTGCCCCTGTCCCCCCCAATGCCAACAATTACCCAGAGATCAAAGCTACTGCAGTGCGTAACTCCAGTGCCTGCTAGACAATAAACACAACAGGGTTTGAAGTCGTTTCCTTTAACAAGATTACATAGAACGCAGTGACGTGCAGTGAGGTCTAAGTCAGGGTAGGCAATGAGAAACACTAAAATCTGATACCCTACTCACTATTCAGGTTGAACTCCCTAGCGAATCTATTTCTATTACACATATTCTATATGTGTCATTGGATTGGAAGCATACACGTTTTAAAAGGAACTGTACTGTCGTGGTCCCATGCACATGTCTGTTGAGACTGCCCTGGACAATTCCTTACGCAAAGAAATATTTTACTACATTGATCTCAGCACGTTTCCAGAGCTTGTCTTCCCCTGGGGAGACGAGGGTGAGAGTCTGTCAAGAGCTCCTCTTAAATTTGCCAACACCAACGTGTCAATTTCATTATTGGTGATCACAGAGAATTCAGCTACGTTTTCAGTGATCATTTCTATTCTTGAGCATCTGACCAGGAAATCAAATTGCTTTCAGTATGATCTGCGAAATCCAACATTACTTGGACTAGCCTTGCAGTTGCCATTGTACCCATTTAACTGTGATTGTATACTACCTATTTCCAGGTGGCGCGTTAAACATTGTCCTGCCTTAACTTCAGAGATGGATTGAAATTGAAAATGCATTTGCATTGCAATGTCATTTTGATGAAGTTAGAAAAACTTTCTTATAGTGTGGGAATTAAAATGCAAGGGGTGGCACTGTTTCACTCTTCACATTTTAATTTACATTAGAATTTTGATATATACACTCACCTAAAGGATTATTAGGAACACCTGTTCAATTTCTCATTAATGCAATTATCTAATCAACCAATCACATGGCAGTTGCTTCAATGCATTTAGGGGTGTGGTCCTGGTCAAGACAATCTCCTGAACTCCAAACTGAATGTCAGAATGGGAAAGAAAGTTGATTTAAGCAATTTTGAGCGTGGCATAGTTGTTGGTGCCAGGCGGGCCGGTCTGAGTATTTCACAATCTGCTCAGTTACTGGTATTTTCACGCACAACCATTTCTAGGGTTTACAAAGAATGGTGTGAAAAGGGAACATCCAGTATGTGGCAGTCCTGTGGGCGAAAATGCCTTGTTGATGCTAGAGGTCAGAGGAGAATGGGCCGACTGATTCAAGCTGATAGAAGAGCAACTTTGACTGGAATAACCACTCGTTACAACCGAGGTATGCAGCAAAGCATTTGTGAAGCCACAACACGCACAACCTTGAGGCGGATGGGCTACAACAGCAGAAGACCCCACCCGGTACCACTAATCTCCACTACAAATAGGAAAAAGAGGCTAAAATTTGCACGAGATCACCAAAATTGGACAGTTGAAGACTAGAAGAATGTTGCCTGGTCTGATGAGTCTCAATTTCTGTTGAGACATTCAGATGGTAGAGTCAGAATTTGGCGTAAACAGAATGAGAACATGGATCCATCATGCCTTGTTACCACTGTGCAGGCTGGTGGTGGTGGTGTAATGGTGTGGGGGATGTTTTCTTGGCACACTTTAGGCCCCTTAGTGCCAATTGGGCATCGTTTAAATGCCACGGCCTACCTGAGCATTGTTTCTGACCATGTCCATCCCTTTATGACCACCATGTACCCATCCTCTGATGGCTACTTCCAGCAGGATAATGCACCATGTCACAAAGCTCGAATCATTTCAAATTGGTTTCTTTAACATGACAATGAGTTCACTGTACTGAAATGGCCCCCACAGTCACCAGATCTCAACCCAATAGAGCATCTTTGGGATGTGGTGGAACGGGAGCTTGGTGCCCTGGATGTGCATCCCACAAATCTCCATCAACTGCAAGATGCTATCCTATCAATATGGGCCAACATTTCTAAAGAATGCTTTCAGCACCTTGTTGAATCAATGCCACGTAGAATTAAGGCAGTTCTGAAGGCGAAAGGGGGTCGAACACAGTATTAGTATGGTGTTCCTAATAATCCTTTAGGTGAGTGTATACCAGTGCATGAAAATTCCAATGCAAATGACATTATTGCATTAAAATGTTCATTTTGACTGAAATAACACTGGCAGAAGTATAACATTTAAAATACTATTGTCGGATTGCATTTTCATTTTTCAGTTTGCATTATCATTAGAATTTCTTTTAACCACAAAGCAGGGCATGACTTTGAAAATGAAATGCCAAAATGGCTTTTCATTAACATTTCAATATTGACAACAAATGTGCATACCAGTACATGAAAATTTGAATGCATATCACATGATTACATTTACATTTTCCATATTGACTGAAGTAATGCGGGCAAAAGTGGAAAATGCAATGGTGGATTGCATTAACATTTGAATTAAGTTAATTATACGATTCCATATTAAAAGCAGGACTGGAGAGCCAGTGGGTACAATATTTTGATTGGTAGGAAGCAACAGAGGCCTTGTGCTTTTCCATACCCATTTGTAAGAATATGTGATCGTACTTGTTTGCTCAAAATTGTTTGCATTCACTTGAACTAGGGGGAAAAGCAGTGCTTGTGCCCCCACCTTTATGAGGAACAGAGCCTGTAAACGTGAGAAGGAGCGGGAGTGGTGGGGAGCGGTTTAGTCAATACGTTAACTCTGCAGATATTTCTTGTAATTAAATCCACAAAATCAAAATTAAATTTTCTGGAGTAATTAAAATGAAGCTTCTGTTGACAAATCAATAATCACTGCAGGAAATATATTTATTTGGAACACAATAACATACATTTCTATTGCTTCCAAAACCCCAGAGTGGGATGGAGCCTACTCTGCCCACCCTGACTGCACGTCACTGATAGACGGCAAAACAGCAGTTCTAGTTAAGCTTTCAAAATGAATATTCTTAGCCCACAGTGGAAAAAGTAAAGCTGAAAACTTTGCAAAATGGGACCTTTTTTATTGTAGCCCCTGTAAAATGTGACATTTAGAAGGTTATGATTTTACAGCTGGAAAGCTCCACCCGGACAGTGAAAACTTGATGGGTTTGTCCTTCTTTAGGCTGAGCCAGAATATGGCCTTGGGGAGGCTAGTGGGGCGAGGTCCTGCCTGACAAAAGGCAAGCTGAGAGGGTGGATTTTCTGCAGTGAGTCAGAGAGTGTGGTGGGGGAGGCGGCCTCTCCTATTCCAGTAAGAGGAGGGGAGTGTGGGATGGGCTCCACACGGCAGCATGTTATGGCACTTTTCAGGGCAGTGTGCTGAAGTCAGCAGTAAGACCCATACTTTGAGCTTGAAAGAGCTGGAAGCAGAGCTTCATTTGGATCTGGTACTGTCTCTGGCCTGCTCATTACTGGTTCAGCATCTGGGACTTAGTCTGTGCAGCTGTGCTAATAACGATATGCTAATTGGGACAAGTTGTAGCCAATAGGGATAAGGTGAAGTTAATGAGGAAGTGTTGTAGGTAATAGGGTCTGTGTTGTAGTTAATAGGGGTGTGTTGTAGTTAATAGTTGTGTGTTGTAGTTAATAGTTGTGTGTTGTAGTTAATAGTTGTGTGTTGTAGTTAATAGGGATGTGTTGTAGTTAATAGGGATGTGTTGTAGTTAATAGGGGTGTGTTGTAGTTAATAGGGATGTGTTGTAGTTAATAGGGATGTGTTGTAGTAATTTATTTATAAAGCCCTTTTTACAACAGCAGTTGTCACAAAGTGCTTTACAGAAACACCCGGCCTTAAACCCCAAGTACCAAACAACAGTATTGTTGGTGGCTAGGAAAAACTCCCTATGAAGGCCACATTTTAGGAAGAAACCTAGAGAGGACCCAGGCTCAGAGGGGTGACCAGTCCTCTTCTGGCTGTGCCGGGTAAGATATTAAGAGTCCAATTGGAATAATAAATACATTTCTCTGGGCTAAATCCAGAGTCTATTTGATTCTAGACTAGGTCAAATGTATGACCAGGTGGACAAGGACAGGGACAGCAACGGGCCCCCCAATCCAGGTACTCCGTAGGTGTGGACCAGGACCTCATCTCCTCCTAAAATGTAAAACTGGAGGAGACTGAGAAAGGTTAGAAAGTGCATTCCTCATATCCCCCAGACAGGGCCCAACAGGCAGGAAATCAATCCACCCACATTGCCAGGCATCAACCAAAGGGACACCCACCAACTGCAACCCCCCTGATGTGTTGTAGTTTATAGGGGTGTGTTGTAGTTAATAGGGATGTGTTGTAGTTAATAGGGATGCTTTGTAATTAATAGGGATGCTTTGTAGTTGGCATAGCTGATCGGATGAGTCTAAAGACCTATTAGTGGATCCGAATTGGGCTACATGTGTAAACACAATCTCTTGAAAGAAAAAGGTGATCAATGAAATTTAACTTGAGTTTTGAGTGCAGTCAATAGTTTAGGCCTTAGGTCAAGGAGGAGGAAATTGCCTGTCATAATTAACTTTCCAGAGGCACTGACTTCCCCAATGATGACAATGTTGAACAGAGCTTATGCATGGCCCATGTGCTCATGTCAAAAGCATTACCTTTGAATAAACATGATTAAAACAGTTTTGCCCAATAAACATTACCTGACATATTTCTACAAATATTCCTTATTCATTTGGTAGCCTAGACTGTGATCTCTGTGGTCTGGTAGCCTAGAGATTTGTCTTAATATTGTATGTTTGGAATCCTGTTCTGTTAAAAAAAATATAATTATGCATGTTTAATAGTCTCTAATGACAGATTGGTGTAAGGTATCTGCTAAAATGTTTTGCTACAGGTTGTCAAGATGTTGGACAATGACTTTTAAACTATTTTACACGCTTATCAATGTCTCCTGTCAAACCATTAAATACCCATATCAATGTTACCTGATTAACCATGAAATACCTTTATCAATGTGTCCTTTTAAACCATTAAATACCCTTATCAATGTCTCATGATAAACCATTAAATACCTTTATCAATGTATCCTGTTAAACCATTAAATACCGTTATCAATGTCTCCTGTTAAACCATTAAATACCCTTAACTATGTCCCCTGATAAACCATTAAAAACCCTTATCAATGTCTCCTGATAAACCATTAAAAACCCTTATCAATGTCTCCTGATAAACCATTAAAAACCCTTATCAATGTCTCCTGTTAAACCATAAAAAACACTGTCAGTGTTTCCCCTGTCTCCTCTGTTACACCACTAAAAAACCCAATCTTTACACGAGATGACATGTCGAGGCCATCACACTCACTCTGACCTATGCCAGTGTATGGTCTTGATCCACCAGATAGGAACATTTTGCTTAGCGCGGCTGGTGTCAGTCCTTCTGCAATGGGACCCGTCTCCAGTGGGATGGTTGCTTGATGTGGTGCTGGCAGATTTTTTTTGTTTCAGGGTCCATGTTCTTTTAATGCTATACTGGTATCGGCCTTCTTAGTGGAGTTGCTCTGAGGTAATGGGCAGAAACAGCAGCCTGGTAAGTAGCCAGTATCCAGTGAGTGAGAATGAGTTGCAGCGGATGAGAGGAAGTAGAACAGGCACAGGTAGTGGAAGCCGACGCATTAACAGGATGTTGTCTGCCTAATCGCTTGTTGTCATGCTGTGTCTGTTCTGTCAGTTCTGCCACTGGGCCTCAGCCGTTTGCAGCTGCTCGCAACCACCTGCCTGCTCTCTTGACATCCCCACATCAAAAGGGAAATTGGATTTGTGCGAATGCAAAGACAGCAAGCTGAACTGGATTCAGTTTTAATGACGAAAGCTGCGAGGTGATTCAAATTAATTAGTAGAATTGAGTTGATCTCATCTGGTGTGGCAGGCAGCTAGCCATTATGGCAATACCCTGAAGCGACAGACATTATGACAAGACCCTGAAGCGACAGACATTATGACAAGACCCGGAAGCAACAGACATTATGGCAAGACCCTGAAGCGACAGACATTATGACAAGACCCTGAAGCGACAGACATTATGACAAGACCCGGGAGCGACAGACATTATGACAAGACCCTGAAGCGACAGACATTATGACAAGACCCGGAAGCAACAGACATTAAGGCAAGACCCTGTAGCGACAGACATTATGACAAGACCCTGAAGCGACAGACATTATGACAAGACCCGGGAGCGACAGACATTATGACAAGACCCGGAAGCGACAGACATTATGGCAAGGCCCTGAAGCGACAGACATTATGACAAGACCCTGAAGCGTGGAAATAGCCTGCTCATGCCCACATTTCTGGCGTACCCTTTGAGGTGGGCTAACTAGGAATGCCCTCTCCCTGTCCTCCTTTTCTCTTCACAGCAATTGACTATGTAGAGAGGGGATGCTTTATCCAGCGCAGAAATTCAATTTAGGGTTATTACCCCGTGTCAGTGATGTTCTTGCTAATTTGATTGCGGCCAGTGAAGTATCCTTTTAAAAACAATTGAGGACAGGCTCGACAAAGATTGCTTTTGCTGAGATGCATACAAAATTCCCATTCAGTCTAATAGCTGGCTGGCTACAGCACTGAGCCCCCCCCCCCCCCCCCCCCCCCCCCCCGTGCTGTAGCCTAGCGATTGAAACAGATTGCATTACCCACCAAGCACCTCATGATTATTTCAACAACTGCTAAAAAAGCTGCCTTGTGGGAAAGCTTTAAAATGGATGCAGGTAATGTGCCGAGATTGCAGTTCTGGGCAAGCAGAGCTGAGCAGGTCCAGGAGGCCTTGGAGTCATATGAAGCTTTTTGTTTAGTGTACAGGAAGAGTGAAGCACCAATGCGCTGCTTTTTCCTTGGGAAGCGGTGTTGTCGTTCTCCGCTGAGACAGATGCTTTCTTTGCTGGGGAGACAAGGGGTTACCGTGGGTTACACTTTCACACGGCCACTGACCTTCTCAACCCCGGTATTAATGTAAACTCCCATTGTTTAAATAAAATTGTGGTCTGGGTAATGAACAAGTCAAGGCGGTTCCATCGGGGCCCTCCCAGACATGTCTTTGGTTATTAGCAGGGCCAGCAGGTGTCAAACACTAGTCTATCTGAGGGATTAAAAGCCGAACCTTTGCCACCCCTACAATAATACAATTTGGCTTTCTGATCAGTTTGGCTTGGCTCCCTCGGTAATCGTATGCATAGCGTGGGCTCACCTTTACCCCAGTCATTTGGATTAAGCAGCACAAACTCAAATCCGCCACCACCCACAGCCCCCCTTCTCCTGCAGGGCTGGATTTGCTCCTGTAGCTCCCTTCTCGCGCTCTTCCACGGCTGTGTTCTCTCCTCTTTCAGGCCGGTCGTGGAGGTAGGCTAGACTTGCCCTTATCTCCCAGGCAGCTCTGCAACTGGCCCTATTATCTGGCTGCCAGAGCCCATTAACAGCTTATTGACGGGATATGAGACCAGCTCCCCCTGATAAAGCACCCTCCCATCCTGTCTGCGGAGAGAAGATGGAGAGTTCGGGAAAAACGACAAACGGGAGAGGAAGCGAGAGTGAGGAATAAAGAGAGAAACGGACCGAGTGAGGAGAGAGAAAGTGCAGCGCGTCTTGATTTATTACGTTGCTGAAAATAAGCAACCTGAGCTCCTGTCTGCTCCACTAGCTATGTGCTGCTCATATATCCCTCACAGACGGAGGTGGCTTTCACTCCATGATGACTCTGTAGCCTGGGTATGGGAGCCGGTGCCCGGGTAGAAAATGTGACCCAGTTATTCAAGGCTCAGAGACCTACATATAATCCCTTCCATTGGCTCTTTCTTTCAGGGAGCCGGAGGAGATGAAAAAGATTCATTTTGGGCAGTGTAAAACCTACCGTTTCTACGCTGCGTCCCTTAATGTATTCCAGATGTGGGCTCCTCAGGTTGTGTTTGAATGGTCATCTGATTTGGCTGTGGGCATTGTGATAGAAATCAAAGACAGCGTCATTATCTAAATAATAACTGTTGGGCACTAAGCACCTGTGACTCTCCTTTAATACTCGTGTGGTCCACTGACGTGAAGTCTAACATGTCTGGAGTTGTAATGCATCTCAACGCCAAATGGGGGCACTGTTGCCAAAGCTTATTTTTTTGCTGCTCAATACTTTCCCAGACAGAACACTAACTACAGTATGTATGTCCCTGTCTCTGTTGACTTAGTTAAGTCAATATTGCCTCCATAATTTGCCTTTCAGTTTGTCTGTTTGTGCGCTCACAGATTTCACGACTGTTTCGTTATGTCATGTTCTACGCGGGGCTTTGCCGTGTCTCTTGACATGTGTACCCGAGATCATTTAATGAACAGGTTCTGTGTTAGACGCTGGTGCTGGTGTTTTTTTTTTGACCAGGGGTCATTCTGCTTTCATGTAAGATTCTTATTGGCACATCTCAACAGGAAAATCTCATTTAGAGTCCCTGTAACCATTGTGTTGTTCACTGTTATTGAGCCGAGTTAATTTGAAGCGTTCTGTTGTGAGAGTCTTTCGGGGAAGCAGATATGAAGCAGGTTATTGAACGGTGATTGTTATTGCAGCAGGGGATGGAACGTCTTGAAGTCTTGGTCTTCTTGAAGCCGGTGGGTTTAACAGCTCGGATTCGTCTGAATTCTAGGCATGATCCTTTTGGTTTGTTTTCCACTGACCAGGGTCAGCTGAGCCTGAATAGAACATCAATGCAAAATATACGCAGTGAATTCCACAAAATATGCAGATATGAGTGTACCTGTCATTGCACAGAGTGATCTGAACTGCAGTGGGCACAACCCGAGGGGTGCGTGTGTCTGTCTCGCTGAGCAGGTGGATTCAGGCCTGTCAGTTTTGGAACATGTTATGACAGCATGTGTGTGTGGTAGGATGTCTCCCAGGCTGACTCTGAGTGCTCTGTGGCTCCCAGGAGCCCGGTCTGAACTGAACCACATTGCCCCTCATCTGGGGATGTGTGTCCGCACAGGACCGGAGGCGAGATGTCGGCGCCGCCGCAGCCCAGGAATTTGTTTACCAACAGCCGTGCGCGTCACCCTGTCGGCAGCAAACGGATGGATGCCGCGCCAGGTGAGGAAACCGCTAATCCCACCTGTCGTTCTTGTGTCGGGCTCCCCGGCCGAGGGGGCGAGAGAGCGCCCGGGGTCGAGGGGAGTGAGCGATGTAAATATCCGGCAGCCACATGCTAGCTTGCCCTGACTTGTCTTCCCGCCTGCTCGCCTGTCGGCCTGCTCGCGGGGCTCTCCGCTCTGAGGGAAGGCTGCCAGCCGGTGCTCACAGGGCTGTAATGAGTTTATTTCATGTGGGCTGTGAAAGTGCCCTGCCCTGTCTCTCTCGCAGCCACTCAAACAGAGCCATGCCCATAAACACAAAGTGCAGGGTGTAAATCCAGACAGCCGGTTCTGCCCACGCGTCTCCTCCCCACGTCTCCGCCACTCCTCGCTCTGAGCGTGTCTTCACAGTCTCTCAGGGGCCCGGGAGAGCCCTTAACCCTCCGCACACAGGCAGGAAGACACCAGTCAGGAGCCACCAGGGGCCACAGCAGAGGACAGCCGTACACATGGCACTCTGTGTTGTGGTTTTTTTTTTAATCTCTGACAACACACTGTTTCAACCAGAACCTCCGTTAGACCAAAAGGACTGATCCCCAGTATTGCACTGTGTTTGTTCGATGTGTAAAGGAATCAGAAACTCAAGAAGAATCAGAGCGATTCCGTTTTCCTCTCTGTGTTTCACCCACAAAGGAATAGGACTTCAAATGCTCACTTAAATCTGTTTTCTTGACATTGGAGCTGATTGTCCCTCCGTGCTGGGAAGTGGGTGTCAAACACTGCTGTTCTCCTGTTTTCTGTGTGCCGGCGAGCGCTTTATCATGCTTCCTCAGTGCCCCGCTGCAGCCTGGCCAAACCGGCGCCGTTAAGACCGGTCACTGTTTATAAAATTAGAGGCAAACACGTGTCCCTCCTGTCGTTGGCCCTGGTTTGAGTTTAGGATTGCTGATGGGTCCAGTTTTCTCCCTTTCTGGCTCATTTCCTGATATGTTTAAGTTTTCCGTGATTTGTTTAAGAGAACGCTCAAAGCTGCCCTCATCCTCTCCTTTCTTTCTCGTCCTCTTTCCTCTGTCCCCCTATACCCTTTTCTCTCTTTCTCCACATCTCTCTCTCCTCTCCCTCCTCCTCTTTCATTGTCTCTCTCCCCCCTATCTCTCTCTCTCTCTCTCTCTCTCTCATCCCACCTCCCCTCTCTGAGTCATTCTGGGCTGCTCTGGGAGTGATCTAATTGACTGTTGGTGCTGTCACTGACACTCAGGCTTCACCAAAGTGTGTGTAACCTATTCATTTGTCTGCACAGGACAAAGCAGGCACACACACACTGATACTCTAGAATTTGAGTGGACCAGTCCTATAATAAAGCCCGCCATTTCCATGATTGCTGGATTGGTTTGGTGGTTGTGCTGTGGCGTGGTAGAGGAAGTGTAGTGACAGTATTGAGCTTTGAAAAAAACAAAAAAACATCACAGTACTAACTGCTGGGTTCAAGTCAGTAAATGAAAAAGCTCTTTGTGATTTTCACAACGGGGTTGGGAGGAATTGTAGGGCATCACCTGCAAAGAGCATACTTGTGATTGTTAGTTACTGGGGTTTGTTAGTTTTTGTTCTATTTCCCCGGTTTCCCTGATATTTGCTCGTTTTGGTCAGGTCTGTAGTTTGGTAAAGGTACAGCAGAGGGCAGTGTGCCTGCAGATGGCCAGGAGGAATCTTTGCTTTAAGTTCTGCCTGTCTGTCTACCCAAATAGCTTTGGTTTGACTGAGCAAGATCAACAATGGATTTTGTGTGGATGTTTGTTTATTAATAGGGAAATGAGTCGCCAGACCTCAACATCAATCCCAACTATTTTGTGCATATGTGTGATTGTTTTGACTGAAAGACCAGATCTGAAAGACCAGATTACTGAAAGATGGCCATGAAGCTCAAGTCTGGTGGAGGATATAACCCAATGGCCTCAGGGGTTGGATTGCTCTTTTCTGTCTTGGTGTTTTATTAACCCAATCAGACCTGTGGAAGTGGGAACAAGTTTCTCCTTCAATAAAAACAGCAATTCACACTCAACATTGACAATATTCACCCAGGCCACCATTTAGATGTACACAGCACACCCTCCTAGTGGACATTGTATAGTTCCAGCATTAGAACAGTTCATTCATTCACCTAAAGCATCGACATCTCTCTCCATACATGGCTAAACACACAGGTCTGTGACATACGTTCTCTCCCGTCTAGCCGTCCTGGAAGTGCAAGTCCCCGACCTGCCAGTGGTGGCGCTGTATGGCATGGAGGCCACTCTCAACTGTTCGTTCAGCCACGCCGCTCCCTTCAACCTGTCCGCCGTGAGTGTCTTTTGGCAGCTGACTGACACCAAGCGCACCGTGCACAGCTACTGGGGCGGCCAGGACCAGCTGGAAGACCAGGGGGAGAGCTTCGCCAACCGCACCAGCCTGTACGCCTCCCAGCTGGGCGCGGGCAACGCCTCACTGCTCCTGAAGGGGGTCCGGGTGGCCGACGAGGGCAGCTACACCTGTTTTGTCAGGGTGGAGACTCACGGAAGCGCATCCCTTTTGCTCCAGGTGGCAGGTGAGTCTGTTCATCGATGACCTTTGTTTAACCATTTAATTCCCCCCTGGCTTGTTTCCTGACACTGTCTTTAAGAGCCCAAAGATGCCCTGCCGCTCTGCTTTCTGTCGCCTCCCTCACCTCGATTCCCACAGGCGACCAGTAAAAGAAGTGGCTCTGCCTGAGAGTGTGTGCTAAATGACTGAAGTGTAAATGTACACTCGAAGAGCACACACACACACACCACGTGACCTTTCCGGAAAACCAAGTGACCTTTCGGATCGATTCTTACCACAACACAGAAATCGGTCATAAAACACTTATTTCCATTAGAGATGCTCAATACCTTGGTTTGGTCAATATTCTCTTATTGCGGCCCTCAAGTTGCGGTCAATATTCCTTGGCTTTGATTATTAGTTCCGCCTATGATTGATTGGCCGTTATTAACAGCTCAGTGATGAGGGTGGTTGTTCCCTCAGATAACCATAATCACAGCCGAGTGGTCTTTTATTTATAATTATACTTTATGGCTACACACCCAGTGTTGGTGAACTCCTCCCTGTTTTCCACTCTCCCTCCATCACCACTAATTCCCATGCTTTGTTGTAAACTGTGAGGATGTATGTGCATTAGGCAGCGTTAGCGTTTGACATTGTTCATCTTGGCTGGCTAGGCTAGGTAGAGAGAAGGAAAACAATGAACCAGTGACTCAAACAGTGACAGATTGGCTCCTTTTCATGTGTTAGATTTATAGATGTATTATTTTTAGCTGGCATTTACAGTTAACATCATAGAGTTCTCTTTCCACTGTGCTCTGAGGAAATGAAACGGGTCTCTCTGGAAATCTGCCTGTCAGTCAAATGGACAGCCAGGGAGGTTAGTAGCCGGCTGACATCCGTCTTAGTGCTGAGGGTTAAAGAGTGGGAGATGGGGGGGGAGAGAGAGACAATGTGCGTGAACGTATTAAGTCTCTCTCCCCTTCCCATAGTTTGCGGTGTTGTGACAGGCCACAGGACCAGAGAACCCTCTCTGCCCATCGCCTCTCCAAAACCTCTCTCTGGTTTTGTTGAGAGTCGTGATATCATCTCAGGCTGAGGATTCAACCCCCCCCCCCACCCGCCCCCCACTGGCAAACCCCTGAAAAGCGCATAGCAGTCCTAAACTCCTTTTCCCGCGGGTCACCGTCTGGATTGGCTGTGGCGGACGGTGTTGTGTGGTGGAGGGGGCTTGGCTTAGAGCTGTGGCTCTCTCCTACGACGAGGCGCAACAGGATGTGCAGCAGAGGATGTCTTTGGGATCTTAAGCTCTGTGTTATGCTAAGCTCCCTAAATGTAATTAAGAATTTAATGGGAATCATGTCAAACAGTTCCCTGGGTGTCTCCCACTGCTGATTATCTGGCTGAAACTCTGTGTGTGTGTGTTCTTCTCCCCCCTCAGCCCCCTACTCCAAGCCCCTGGTAACCCTGGCGCCGGACTCCAACCTGCGGCCGGGTGAAGAGGTGGCGCTGACCTGCGTGGCGCACGGCGGCTACCCTGAAGTTGACGTGTTGTGGCAGGACGGGCACGGGCGCAACCTGACCGACAACGTCACCACCTCCCTGGTGGCCAACGAGGAGGGGCTGTTCAACGTGCGCAGCGTCCTGACCGTCGCGCTGGAGCCCAACAGCACCTACAGCTGCAGACTGGCCAACCCGCTCCTGGGCGAGGAGGGCCACGCGTCCGTCACCATCACAGGTGGGTGCGCACGTTTTATCAGACAACCTGATATCCAGAGACTTCCCATAGGGTTTTCATGTTTTCACTTCAGGCTAATCTTGTTTTCAGTCAGGCTGGAGCTGGTTTGCCCATTAAGGGTTTCCATGCTTTTGTAAATCAATCCGTCAGTCAGATTTTATGCTGTCAGGATTCCATTTTTTTCCCTGTTCATCCTCCTGGAGTCTAGCTAGTGGCTCAAGCTCCACAGAACTGAATTGAAAGTAATGAAATGTCCAGTTATGGTCCAATAAGCATAACCATCCGTTTCCGTACATTGTTAAATTAGATCAGTGGGTCATTATTTCCCAGATGATTTCTATGAAACTAAAATAACAATTTATCTGATATTTGGCAATGCAAGTAGGTGATAAAGACTGTAATGTTGGAGCTGTATGAAAGGGCTTGACTGCAGAGCAGGCACCTAGTTCTCCACCTGCCACTCCTAGTTCTCCACCCTGCCACTCATAGTTCTCCGCCCTGCCACTCATAGTTCTCCGCCCTGCCACTCCTAGTTCTCCACCTGCCACTCCTAGTTCTCCACCATGCCACTCCTAGTTCTCCACCCTGCCGCTCCTAGTTCTCCGCCCTGCCGCTCCTAGTTCTCCACCCTGCCGCTCCTAGTTCTCCACCTGCCGCTCCTAGTTCTCCACCTGCCGCTCCTAGTTCTCCACCCTGCCACTCATAGTTCTCCGCCCTGCCACTCCTAGTTCTCCGCCCTGCCGCTCCTAGTTCTCCGCCCTGCCGCTCCTAGTTCTCCGCCCTGCCGCTCCTAGTTCTCCACCTGCCACTCCTAGTTCTCCGCCCTGCCTCTCCTAGTTCTCCGCCCTGACACTCCTAGTTCTCCACCCTGCCACTCCTAGTTCTCCGCCCTGCCACTCCTAGTTCTCCGCCCTGCCACTCCTAGTTCTCCACCTGCCACTCCTAGTTCTCCACCTGCCACTCCTAGTTCTCCACCCTGCCACTCCTAGTTCTCCACCCTGCCACTCCTAGTTCTCCGCCCTGCCATTCCTAGTTCTCCACCCTGCCACTCCTAGTTCTCCGCCATGCCACTCCTAGTTCTCCACCCTGCCACTCCTAGTTCTATACTAGGCCTGTCTGTCTGGTGGCCCAGGGGTGTGATCAGTCCCTTCCCCAGTCCCCTGGCGGTTATACTGCTGGTCCTACTGTACTGTTTAGTTTGAGTGTGTGTGTGATGGGCCAAGGCTGGCTCTTTAATGAGAGCAGTGCTGTGTGAAATGGCTCATAAATAAGAAGAGGTGGCAGGGACTTGCTGGAGCAGGGCTGGGGAGGAAGAGGTCACACCATGCCCGGGTCAGAGGTGTGTGTTTGTGTGTCTGTGCACACCCGATTGTGATTTTCGTCTGTCTGTCGGGTCAGGGCGTGCTGCTCTGCTGGGCTGGGAAATGACTACTATGTCTGAGCTGAGGACGGCAGGGCCCAGAGCCGGGTGGCCTGTTCCAACGCTCCTCACTCCACGGTCGTGACAAGGCCTCTGGGCCAGTACAATGTTGCTAAATCCGCAGCAGGGAGACACATGACAGCATCGCAGCTACCAAGCCCCGAGTAAACGAGTGTTGCTGTTCAGCCCAAGCTGGGATTACCGTACGTAGTCGTGTCGCCGCCGCCGTTGTAACTGCTAAAGACTAGCGCAACATGCAGGTACCGTAATGGATCGTCTGATGTTTTCCCACAGAATGCTGCGTGAAAACCGTCTTAACATGTATAATGTGTCGGGTGGTTGTCGCTGTGGGTTGGATCTACAGAGGTGATGGAGAAGGCCCAGACGCATTTCTGACAGATCAGAGCAGGATATGGACTGGGCCCAGATGGTTTAAACCAGCATATACGGAGAGAGGACTAGGTGTGCCTGTGGTCTAGGGGATCTTCAGGGTGTCAACGATGTGTTCCCCTGCGACCCGGCAGACGACCTCCTCATCCGGCCGAGACCCAGCACCTGTTTCTGTTAGACTAGCGGAAAGCCTTTGTTCTCCACAGAGAGGCAGTTTGGGCCGAGCGCACAAACCCGCTCATAACTAAAGGTGATCTGTTCAGCTCAGTGGAAATAAATGAATTACCCACGCTCTGTAGCCAACTCAGAGGAACAAACAAGGCTAGGCTGGAGAGAATAACACAGGCAGCCGGTAAAAAAAGACCAGCCCAGTCAAAAAGAGAGACCGAGGGATGTGCGCGAGCGAGACGGTGATGGAGAGACCAACGATGGAACGAACCCAGAGACAAAGCTGCAAAGCTGTTGATTAAAGCCATTGAGTGTCCGTGAGCTTAGCGCTCAGGGGCTAGTTGAGTAAGATTCATTCCTCTCTCTAACCAGCACAGCTTGTTGATGGCCTAACTTGTTAGTAAACAAGCGTCAGATGTATTTCTGTGTGCCAGGATACAAGGAGCTTGTTTGATTTGAAAGTGTATTTGCATTTGTTTACAACAGCTGCTGTATGCTTAACAACTTCAGTAATTAATTCTGACCTGGCAGAACTCTTCCGGTGTGTGTGCTGAGCCGAGCTTCCATAGTAAATATACTGGATATCAAAGTGCTGCACCCACCGCACCACAGAGGCAGGCCGGGAATCCTATTACAGGGAGGGATGAAATCTGCTTAGGATTCAAAACAGACTACACCCCAACAGGAGAGAGGGAGCGGGCGCATTCAGATTTCACACTTTCCTCGGTCTCTGATTGAAAAATGACAATGGTAATACAACTCTCCCCCTGGGCAAAGGAATAGTTTGACAGGGTTAATTCTGAGAAAGTGCTCCCTGACTGCACGGAACGCTGTGGTGAGACGGTATGGGTTAAGTCATGCCTGGAAACCTGAACCATACCTGTCGTCATTAGGGCTGCGGCCGATGGTTGGACCCGGCCTGCTGACCTACAACCTGCCTGGCTAAGTACTACAGACAGCCCCGCTGCTTTATACTGGGTTACCAACTCAGGCGACCGTTTCACGCGTTTGTAGAGGGACCAGCAAGTGCGCGCTGGTTGTAGGATAATGATGGAGGGAGCCGTAGAAATATGAATCATCATTCTTCTTTCAATGGATGTAGCAGCAGGATACTGAAGGATCCAACTTGGAACAGATACAAAGAGCTGCCTGGCTGGCTGGTATTAGTGAGCCGTCCAGCTCTGGATGAGATGAGAGAGAGCAGCTGCGGCAGTCCTTGTATGAACCCAGATTCCCTCCTCTTCCTCGCTAGGCTGCTCTGCTTCAGAACCGTCTTCCTGGCTCAAAGCGGGCCGCGGCAATCCGAGCAGCTCAGTCTTAGACGGATTGAAGTCACACCTGCTCCCCCTCCACCCTCCTCGTCCCTCCTCGTCCCAAAGTCTTGGCCACTTTTGCTCTCCTCCAAAAAAGAAAAGTGCACTTTGAGCTTTACGGACTCGCTGTCTCTCGACTATAATTTAAACCGCCACTGGCAGAACCCAGTGCTTTGGATATGTATAGCCAGTGTAGGAGTTAAGAGATGGCTTTATGTTGGTGGGGGGGCTCTAAGCCTGTCACTGCCCGGGCACTCAGTCTCTCTCTGCCTGCTGGAGGAGCGCAGCGCACCGTCGTGTCTCTCCGCCCGGCTCCACTGCTGCCACGGGAACTCCCGGCTCCCAGCGGCAGGATCAGATGGAGATGGAGACATGGTCTAGGAGTGTTTGCTGAGCTCAGAGCCGTGGCACCAAGGCTTGAAAAGCAGCCAGCGAGATAGTCGGTGACAGAGACAGAGAGGAGACGGGAGGGACCTTGGGAGGGGGACACACAGGGTGAGGAATGCAGGGAGACTGACGGACCAAGCTGGGCTGCTGATATCGCCCTATCTGCTTTGCCCTGGTCTCCACAGGATTGCCCAGCTCCATCAACCACCCGGGAGACCTTATCCCCTTCCCCCGAAAGGACCAGTCTACCACAATTACACCTTTTCCACGAGCCCGCTTCCTCACTCTTTCTCCCTGTGTCTCTCTCTGCCTTTGTCGAACGCACAGACACGCCAACAGAGGCATGCGCGCACCCACTTGTCGATAGCCACACGAGCGCTCCGACATGGCTCTTAATAGTCAGACGAGACGCTGCCACAACGGGGCTAATAGGCATCTCTTGACTGTGACATTCCATTTGCAGCAGACAGCATAAAGCTTTGTAGCTTTCCTTCATTACCTTTCTGCTAGCCTCTTCCCTTTTTCCCTGACTGTGTTATTATCTGTTCCGGGTGCTTGTTCCTGACATATGTTGCTGTCTAAATTGGTACCTGCCAGTGCACCGCTCGCCAAGCTTACGCAAACCTAAAAAACAAGTAGGACTGAGCAAAAGGGAGCTGAAAACAAAACCCTGCATTACTCTTGGTTCTTCGCTCAACTTCTTCACAGGCTTAATTTAAATGCAATTAACGAAGCAGAGGAGGAGGGAAACAGCAGTATAAATGAATCCGTTGTCAGCAGAGCAGCAAGCAGGCTGCTCCCCCAATGGAACGCTGTATTAATTAGTGTCCAAATGCACAAACAGGCCTCTCTCTCCCGGTTACCCCTCCCCCCTCTCCACCCTCTTACTCCACCCTTCCTCATTCTCTCTCCACCCTCTCTCCACCCACGCCCAATCTCTCTCTCTCTCCCCACCTTCTCTCCCTGCCTGAATAGTCTTATCACAGCCTCATACTTTCTCAGCACCACAACAACCAGAGAGATGGCATCTAAAATATATTCAGGTATAAACACATGATTTCCTCTCGGGGACTAGGGCCAGTCGGTCCTGTCACTGCCATGTTGGGCTGTTCGAATACCCCCCCCGCCCCTCCTCCGTATTATGGCTTCACAGTATTATTTGTCATGCTCTCAGTCTTGTTGTTTCCAGCTCTGAGGAATTGTTGGGTTGAATGAGGGATTAAGCTTGGGCCAGCTCCTGCTTGCTGCATTGCTGTTATAACATCTCAACAATCCGGAGATATATGAGCTTTCCCTCATAGTGTGGAGGCTCTGATTTTCACTGTTGGCATCGCCTCCGTTGTCTTGTTTTGGCATAACAGGCATTCAGGATTGGGAGAATGTTAATGGTGAAATGAACATATTGGAAGTTTATGCCATGACCACTTCTATGGTTTGCTGTGTGGTGGCGAGTGGTCTGTGTGGTGGCGAGTGGTCTGTGTGGTGGCGAGTGCTCTGTGTGGTGGCGAGTGGTCTGTGAGGTGGCGAGTGGTCTGTGAGGTGGCGAGTGCTCTGTGTGGTGACGAGTGCTCTGTGTGGTGGTGAGTGGTCTGTGAGGTGGCGAGTGGTCTGTGTGGTGGCGAGTGCTCTGTGAGGTGGTGAGTGGTCTGTGAGGTGGCGAGTGCTCTGTGAGGTGGCGAGTGCTCTGTGAGGTGGCGAGTGGTCTGTGAGGTGGCGAGTGGTCTGTGAGGTGGCGAGTGGTCTGTGAGGTGGCGAGTGGTCTGTGAGGTGGCGAGTGCTCTGTGTGGTGGCGAGTGCTCTGTGAGGTGGCGAGTGGTCTGTGTGGTGGCGAGTGCTCTGTGAGGTGGCGAGTGCTCTGTGAGGTGGCGAGTGCTCTGTGAGGTGGCGAGTGCTCTGTGAGGTGGCGAGTGCTCTGTGAGGTGGCGAGTGCTCTGTGAGGTGGCGAGTGCTCTGTGTGGTGGCGAGTGCTCTGTGAGGTGGCGAGTGCTCTGTGAGGTGGCGAGTGGTCTGTGTGGTGGCGAGTGCTCTGTGAGGTGGTGAGTGCTCTGTGTGGTCGCTGGTGTGTAGTCCCATTTCAGGGTACAGGATGTACAGGCCACCAAAGGGGAGCATTAGCCCACATGCCTCCGTAAAGCCTGGTGTCCACAGATCCAGTCCCAGGCTCGGCCACCATGACAGGACACTGGGAATGGGCAGTCCATGTGGTCTCCCCTCTGTGGGGTACACTGACATCTTCATCCTTGTCCGGAGCCTTTAGGGAAACTCTCTCTTTATACCCTTCGCTCCACGCCCCGCCTGCTTTCTCCTTCTGGACGGATGTTCAGTATAAGGCTGCGGTAAAAGAGCAAAAGAGCTTTTTTTTTTTATTCCATTGATCAGGCTTTTTTCTTTTTTTCCTTCCAGTCACAGTCAGGAGGACTGATGGTCTGTGGGGCCAAGCCGAGGGGCTGGCAGTGTACATTTCAAACAGTTGCTGTTAAATCCTGTAAGAGCGATTGATTTTCGGAAGACCTGTCATCAATCTCTGCCATACAGTGTTAAATCATATTAGCTATTGCCATTTGAGAGGTATTGAAAGAGAGTAGTCCAGTGAACTAGGTGGGCATACCTTCAAAGGCTTGTTTGTTTTATTATTAAAATCAGTTCATTTTACACTTAAAACTATTCACCAGAAAAGACAAAGGAAGTGTGCAACCTCCGAAAACTCTTTGTTCTGATGACTTGAAACAGTCCAAATCTATGGCCTCCCATTCAGAAAGACCATTGTGTAGTGGTGTAATGTCTTTTCAATTAGGAGGTACTGAGAGAGCTGGGCCTGTTCCTGGGTAAGGTAAGTAGCTCGTCCCCTGATAGCTCTACAGACCAGTAATTGATTGCAAAGTGTGAAATGAAAGTTTAGCACGGAGCTAGTCTGGCTGTGTCCTTGAAGGGGCATATTACGGGCCCGACACTACACTCCCCAACCCTTCTGCAGCATAGACGCAGACCACCCAAAGCGGTTTATTTACAGTCCGGTAATGGGACTGAAATCGCCTAACCTGGCTAAAGTTTGAACGTTTAGTTCTGCAGTCGGTCTGAGTCATCGGCAGGCACCGTGCGATCACAGCCCTGTCTTTATCCTTGACAACCCATCACGCTCCTACACTTGATGAAAACATGGCAGCCGTCTGTGGCTGGTGTGAATGGACGGAAACTGTGAGGGCTGTGATCTCCTTGTGGTTGCGTTAACGTCTCCGTCCCGCTGGTCTCTTTAGCCATGCAGGTCTCCGTCTCTGACCCCCTCACTGACCCCTGCGTCTCCAACGCCTGCATGACAACCTACAGCTCCGTACAGACAAACTGTCCACAGGGAAATGAACTCAGTCTTTCCTTTTGCATCTCGAATTTTGTCAACTGTGTTTAATCCGATCGGACGGGGGCTAGATCCTTCTGGTGGATGTGTCTGTAGTCAGCGCAGCTCTGCTCCAACAACATGAGACAGCTCAGTGACCCACACGTATACCGCGTGTCATATCTATAATGTATCTGTCTGCCTACTTACAATCACTTACTGCACTGCTGAGGCTAGGTCAGTGGAACTGTGTTGTGCTGCTGTCCTGGAGGTCGTGATTCTGTTCCTGGCGTTATTGTTTCCATTATGGCAGTGCTGGTCCGTGGCCTGAATCGTGCGCTGGATACGTATCTTATCATACAACGTGACGTTCCTTTTTGAGATGAGTGAGAGGAAAAAACTTCCCCACGATTCTAGTGAAACGATAATGAAATGCATAAGATGGGTTAATATCTGTGGTAATAAAAACGATGTGTAACCAACCCTTAAGCATTAATAGAACTTAATTCCAATTGAAACTGCTGCTCCAGCATGATCCTGCATTAGATGCAGAGAGCCTGACAATTTCCAGAACCGTCAGTGAGAGGCTTGCCTAGATGGCTCAAGATTAGTGGTATATGAGGACTGTGATGGACCTGTTCATCACTGACACTATCTGATCCCTATGCCAACTAAGCCAAATGCCAAGAAAGTTAAGTTTTCTTTAATTGTGATTTCTTAAAAAAAAAAAAATCTAAGTTAATAATGAATACGATGGCTCCATCTCAACCTAGAGGGACTGTATGTTATACCCTCCCCCTCCTTCCTTATCCAATTTGAGTTGGAATTTGAGATTGCAGCATGTCTTCCTAGAAGGCATCCGCACCAGGCCTTACTGATTTTGTCCACGCTGCACATTACACCAGTAGGTCGGTGAGGGGTCTCATTGAGCTACTGCCACCAGGGGTCTCTTCACAGTTTCTAAGTCTAAAACTCCTGGCAACAGAGTTACGTACCATGATCGCATGGAACTGCCTTCCACCCTCATTTAGTCAAGCAAACAGCAAAATTACCTTTATAATTAAAACATGTCATGGCACAATGAGGACAGTAAACACTCACACACACACAATGATTTTTGTGTTTTACATCTGTGACTGTTCCAAGGGCTATTCCAGAAAGCTGAATTAGTAACTTAGCAAGTTCTGTCTAACCAGAACTTAAGCAGGCTTGAGCTTTTGTCTCCAGAAAGTGAGCTTCAAGTATAGCCTAAACAGAAACCATAGCAACAAATGTGGGGAACCAAAACTGCTACCAATCAGGTTAAGTTGGTCTTGTCTTGTCCAAGTGAATAATGCTGGGAGCTAATACACCAATAAGGTTCTATTTTGTCACTTTGGCCTGTCGCTTAGCAGAAAATCCAGTTGACACCGTAGCCTGCAGGACAGACTACAGCACCAAATGGATAGGCTTGGTAAGTAATAATCTGAATGAAGTTGGAAGAAGAGAAAGCGCATTTGAGAATAGGCTTATTGAGTATATACTCAATTAGCCTAGTGTTAGCTAGCTTATTTAACAATTCAGCCAAGAAAGCTGCTGTCATCAGAAGTGATGATAACTAACAATGTAAACGTTTACCAAGCCAGTGAGCAGACGAATTGCTATCTTTCAACTGGTCTCTATACCACCCATCATTCAGGACTCACATCGTAAAGCCCCTTAGTTACAGCTAATTAAGTAGCTTCTGAGAACATATAAAAAAATTATCTTCATGTTACAGCATTGTTGCCTTTTTTTTTATTATGAGGAGCCATAAGTGGTGGTTTTGTGGCAGTACTATTGCATTTTCTGAGCAGAAATGTCTAATTTTGGTTAGGGTTATTTCCTTAATGTCAAGGATTTCATTGTCCTTTCAAGGTTTTAGAGTTTAAACTCTCACACCCCTGAAGTGTAAGTAATTATAGGTAGTTCACAGAAAGTGGAAAACACTGGGAAGTTACCTTAAAAGAACAGCATAGCCTTAGGTAATTGTGCTGTATCGACCTTGATTAAGGGTAACAAATGACAAGCACATTTTCCACATACTTTTTAGTGTTGTCTGTGTGAACTTGCCAACCAGACAAGTTCCGTCCCTGTGCTTATTTATCTGGCTTAGTCACTTGAGCCATACCCGTGGTATTCTACAGCCATCTTCTCTCTTTGTGAGTTATAACCGGAGGTCTATCACTTTGTAAATTAAGTCAAAGAAGCTCATAAATGGATTTTCAGACACTATCTGAGTGAAGCTACAGCACTACAGATACGTTGAAAATGAACACTGAACAAAACAATGTTACCAGTCGAAATATCTAAAAGAAACAGGCTAGGGCCTGGTTTCCCAAAGCACATACAGTGGATATAAAAAGTCTACACACCCCTGTTAAAATGCCAGGTTTTTGTGATGTAAAAGAATGAGACAATGATAAATCTTTCCACTTTTAATGTGACCTATAATCTGAACAATTCAATTGAAAACAAATCTTCGAGGGGGGAAAATGAAAAATAAAAACCTTACAATAACCCAGTTGCATAAGTGTGCACTCCCTCTTATAACTGGGGATGTGGCCCTGTTCAGAATTAACCAATCACATTCAAACTCATGTTAAATAGAAGTCATTACACACCTGCCATCATTTGAAGTGACTCTGATTAATCAAAAATAAAGTTCAGCTGTTCTTGTAGGATTTCCCTGACATTTTCTTAGTTGGATCACAGAGCAAAAGCCATGGTCTGCAGAGAGCTTCCAAAGCATCAGAGGGATCTCATTGTTGAAAAATATCAGTCAGGAGAAGGGTACAAAATAATTTCCAAAGCATTATATATACCATGGAACACAGTGAAGACAGTCATCATCAAGTGGAGAAAATATGGCACAACAGAGACATTACCAAGAACTGGACATTCCTCCAAAAATTCTGAAAAGACAAGAAGAAATGTGGTCAGGGAGGCTTCCTAGAGGCCTACAGCAACATTAAAGGAACTCCAGGAATTTCTGGCAAGTACTGGCTGTGTGCTACATGTGACAACAATCTCCCGTATTCTTCATATGAATGGACTATGGGGTAGGGTGGCAAGACGGAAGGCTTTTCTTACAAAGAAAAACATCCAAGCCCGGCTGAAGTTTGCAAAAACAAACATCAAGTCCCCCAAAAGCACGTGGGAAAATGTTTTATGGTCTGATGAAACCAAGTTTTAACATTTTGGCCATAATTCCAAAAGGTATGTTTGGTGCCAAAACAACAATGCACATCACCCAAAGAACACCATACCCACAGTGAAGCATGGTGGTGGCATCATCATGCTTTGGGGCTGTTTTTCTTCAGCTGGAACCAGGGCCTTTGTCAAGATGGAGGGAATTATGAACACTTCCAAATACCAGGCAATTTTGGCACAAAACCTTCAGGCGTCCGTTAGAAAGCTGAAGATGAAGCTTCACATCCAAATCCACAAAAGCATGGCTTCACCAGACGAAGATTAACGTTTTGGAATGGCCCAGCCAGAGCCCAGACCTGAATCCAATTGAACATCTGTGGGGTGATCTGAAGAGGGCTGTGCACAGGAGATGTCCTCGCAAGCTGACAGATTTGGTGCGCTTTTGCAAAGAAGAGTGGGCAAATATTGCCAAGTCAAGATTTGCCATTCTAATAGACTCCTACCCAAAAAGACTAAGTGCATTAATACAATCAAAAGTTGCTTCAACAAAGTATTAGTTTATGGGTGTGCACACTTATGCAACCAGGTTATTGTGAGTTTTTTATTTTTCCCCCTCAAAGATTTCAGTTTGTTTTTCAATTGAATTGTTCATTTTATAGGTCACATTAAAGGTGGAAAAAGTTCTGACATGATTTATCATTGTCTTCTTCTTTTACATCACAAGAATCTGTCATTTTAACAGGGGTGTGTAGACTTTTTATATCCACTGTAAGTGCCTGGTTATTTTATCAGTGCTTTTCCCAAAAGCATCATTACTTAAGTGGCATGGATTTTTCCAACAATGCTTTATATACCTAGTTAACCAATCGTGTTGATTGCTATGTGTCTTAAGTAACATTATATTCCATATAGCTACCCCAAGGAACTGATAACTTGAAGTCACATGATCAATTTCCAGAGACCCCATTAATTGGATATAATGTTTCATCCACCCTAAATTTCACAACATCTTCAAGTTTTAAATTTTCCTTTTGATGCCTAAGTAGTAGTAGAATACATCGCCAGCGATTGTATAAGTTTCTGATCAAGCTCTATCGTAATTAAGCTCTATCGAATTGCAATAGGCTGTATTTTAAAGCATATTCATGGCCTAATTCCATTCCAAACAGCCATAACGTGGCACTTATGACATACTTAATAAAGAGCGACGCACTACGTGGTGGCTTGGGAAACGGGCGTAAGTCCGTCATAACAAAGTTCATCTTAAGGCTACGTGCATCATTTAATTGTCGTAACTGCCACGTTATCAGGAAACCGGGCCCTGGTCTGCAGTTTGAGATATTGGGATGATAGAGATGGGTACCCCATGTGTGGGCTAAACTTTCTGCCTCGCCAAACAACTTCCACACAGTCATGGTAATAGTGTAGTTTTGCCTCACTAATTATATATTTTTTGTTTGAGGACACCGATGTGAGTGGCCAACAAGGATGTTTCATCTATTTTGAAGGCTTTGTTTTGAAATGCCAACAGCGTCAATGACGCAGAACACATTTACATGTTTAATTACTTTGACATTTTTAAAGTCATATCTTCCCTCAGTCCTTGACCTTTCCTAAATAAGCCTGTATAACACGCTCATTTGAATTGTATTATCACAAGCGGGACTGGTGTAATAACTGCTTTTAAGAGGACATGTAATTTTTCTCTGTTGACCTCCTCCTGACAGTTGGCTATTAAGCTTTCTGTAGTATTTTTCACTGTTATTTTACTTGGTAGCAAACATTGTTATTTGCAGCTATGACCTTGGAGCAATAAGGGTCAACTGTATTGCTCAGGGATAAGACAATCGTGTTTTTCACCTGGGTTGGGGATTTTTCTGACCCAATACTATTGACCTACAGTGTCTCACAAAAGTGAGTACACCCCTCAAAGTTTAGTAAATATTTGAGTATATCTTTTCATGTGACAACACTGAAGTAATGACACTTTTCTACAATGTAAAGTAAGCAAGCAAGCAAGTTTATTTATATAGCACAATTCATACATTGAAGCAATGCAATGTGCTTTACTAAGAAAAATATATGAAAGTACAATAATATAAAAACAAATACTCAAATGAAAACATCAAAACAAATGAATACATCAAAATAAAAAAACACAATAAGAAAACATAAAGATACTTTTTTTTATAAAAACATAGGAAGCTATGAGGCTTAACAGTGTGGTTAAGTTTGAGTGCTCAGTCATAGGCAGGAGAATTTTTTTTTTTAACCTGGATTTAAAAATGTACACGTTTGGGGCACGTCTAATATCTTCTGGTAGTTTATTCCAGTTTTGTACAGCATTAGTGCTAAACGCAGCTTCTCCATGTTTAGTTTGGACTCTGGGCTCTACTAGCTGACCTGTGTTCATTGATCTAAGAGCCCTGCTCGGTTTATATTCTGCATACATATCAGAAATGTATTTGGGTCCTAAACCATTCAGAGATTTATAAACTAAAAGCTCCACTTTGAAATCTATTCTATAACTGACTGGAAGCCAATGCAATGATTTAAGAACCGGAGTGATGTGCTCTGTTCTCTTGGTCCTGGTTAACATTCTAGCAGCAGCATTAATGGCAACATTAATGGCATTAATAGTGAGTGTACAGCTTGTACAACAGTGTAAATTTGCTGTCCTCTCAAAATAACACAACACACAGCCATTGATGTCTAAACCGCTGGCAACAAAAGTGAGTACACCCCTAAGTGAAAATGTCCAAATTGGGCCCAAAGTGTCAATATTTTTGGTGGCCACCATCATTTTCCAGCACTGTCTTAACCCTCTTGGGCATGGAGTTCACCAGAGCTTCAAAGGTTTCCTCTTCCACTCGACGACATCACAGAGCTGGTGGATGTTAGAGACCTTGCGTTCCTCCACCTTCCGTTTGAGGATGCCCCACAGATGCTCAATAGGGTTTAGGTCTGGAGACATGCTTGGCCAGTCCATCACCTTTACCCTCAGCTTCTTTAGCAAGGCAGTGGTCGTCTTGGAGGTGTGTTTGGGGTCGTTGTCATGTTTGAATACTGCCCTGCGGTCCTGTCTCCGAAGGGAGGGGATCATGCTCTGCCTCAGTATGTCACATTAAATGTTGACATTCATGGTTGCCTCAATGAACTGTAGCTCCCCAGTGCCGGCAGCACTCATGCTGCGCCAGACCATGACACTCCCACCACCATGCTTGACTGTAGGCAAGACACACTTGTCTTTGTACTCCTCACCTGGTTGCCACCACACATGCTTGACACAATCTGAACCAAATAAGTTTATCTTGGTCTCATCAGACCACAGGACATGGTTCCAGTAATACATGTCCTTAGTCTGCTTGTCTTCAGCAAACTGTTGCAGGCTTTCTTGTGCATCATCTTTAAAAGGGGTTTCCTTCTGGGATGACAGCCATGCAGATGACAGCCATGCTCCCCATTAACACCTGAGACCTTGTAACACTAACGAGTCACATGACACCGGGGAGGGAAAATAGCTAATTGGGCCCAATTTGGACATTTTCACGTAGGAGTGTACTCACTTTTGTTGCCAGCGGTTTAGACATTAATGGCTGTGTGTTGAGTTATTTTGAGGGGACAGTAATTTACAAGCTGTACACTCACTACTTTACATTGCAGCAAAGTGTAATTTCTTCAGTGTTGTCACATGAAAAGATATAAACAAATATTTACAATAATGTGAGGGGTGTACTAGCTTTTGTGAGATACTATATATCCTACCCTGGTTTTGTCTGTAGAATGCGCCCTGCCCAGTTCTTATTACCCTCATAACTGAACCTAAAATAAAAAAGAACAAATTTCACACACATTACAGATAAAATAAATTAAGTATAGCCTATAACTGGAAAGAATGGTTAAGTTGATGGGTGAAAGATTCATACTTTAATTAGGCTATGTAATCACAAATTGAGAACATGGTGGGCTATTTGAATTGTTCTATTTAATTATTATCTCCATAATGTTTCTTGTATAAATTGCCTAAATCTAAGAAATACTGTCAGTCTATAGGCCTATGTGGAGTTGGCTACACTGTGAAAACATTTGTAATTTACAGTGACAAGACCAGTGTGACTCAATGTTCTCAGTGGAGGATGTCTCTCGAGCTGTAGGTTAGCAAGTGTTAGAAAACATGGTGAAGAGGCTTATGAAACCCTATGTTTGCAAGGGGAGAAATATCAACATTATTTGGCAAAAGATGTTGCTTGCAAAGAAACATACTCGTTCGAAAGCATAAACACATTGAGATTGGAGGTAACTCTCTCTTCACAAATAGAGGGCCACTGCACGCGCCGTTTGTCACAATGTTGCTAAGGAGACAACATGTTGACATTACCGATGCAAACCAAGAACGACAGTTGTGTTTGTGAGAAGCGTGAATCCAACTGTCACATTCCACATTCAGTTTTATTACATAGATGTTTTACTAGTGGATGTTTTACTTCCAGTAGCACAAATGTAGCCTTTTTGTGGAGAGCAGGAAGTCATTTGTTGCAATGAATGTTCATGTGTCTAAGGAGCAGTGCTTTAACAACGCCATGAGGTGGGGATACTTCATTATTCTGCGAGACTAGAAGGGTATATGAGGGCAAAAGCAAGTCGCTTGAGACAAAATGTGCACAGGCCTCTGCCACCAGGGAGGACAAAAGCAATACCATGACCTACTATCTGAATAGGAACACAGATAATATGGCCAATAAGGACAATAGTAGATTTTTTTTTTTTACATCTGTCACATTTTCACAATTATCCAAATAAAGAAATAAACTGATGTTTAAGCCATGTTTTCTTTATTTATTGAACTCTTATTATTTCATTTCAACTCTTGTTACTGACCATGCATCTATGAACTTTGGGGAGGCTGTTTTTGTTACCTTGTTGTTGTAAAAAGAATCAATTACGGTCTGTTTCTTTCTTGTAACATAGGTAACTTCAATTAAAATACACTTGATTTTTTTTTCCTAATTAAAATGCAATTATGTTATTCAACCTATTCTTTGTGTTCTAACATTACCTATGACCTTTTGTTAACATAACCAAATTATTATTATTCTAATAGCATAAATATTATACTGTTAGTATGCTGAGGCCCTGAAGGGAGGTCTGTTGAAACTAGGCCATTCCATTGTAAAGTAGCTAAAATGTTGGCTCTGAAGGAAGAAAGGATTTAATCCTTCAAATTTGCTTTATCCATCTTCTAACAGAGCAAAGGTTGAGGATATGGGGTTCCCAGTGGCATGGGTTTCAACCTTGACACCTTGGGCCTTGCTTTTAAACATTTCCTTTGTTCTACTTAGTCATCTCGAATTATTGGCACCTGGACAAATATTTTTATAAAAGCTGTATAAATGTATAAATGAACACAGGTAATTTGCTATATTTTATGCAAAAAAATACTGGCAAAATATACCCATTTTTGAAAACATTGTGACGTTCTGTCCACTACAGAATTGTGACCCAACTTTTTTGAAACATGTTGCTGGCATCAAATTCACAGCATGCCAAGTTTTTTGGAAACAGTTTTGTACTTTTGTACTAATACAAATAAAAGCAGTCTCTCCCTAAAACACACTGTGGATAACGTTATGAATATTCATATTTCTTAGTTATGTTTTTATGCAGTATCCATTCTACATATAGCTGACAAGCTAAATGCCCAACATTTATACACGATTTATATTCAAAATTGTAAAATCACCACATATTTCAACCATCATATAGCTAGCTATCTGTAGTAGTAAATTGCCAACCTTGTTACAGTTAGTCCTTTTACATTCAACACTGGCAGTCTACTCTGCCAAATGAATAGACATCATGATCTAGTAAGTCATATTCACAACTGTACTTTCTTTTTGTATATTTTCTATTTGTTTTATTTTTATTTCACCTTTATACAGAAAATTCAAGCTGATCGTCTTTTGAGCATTCAAGCTGTCATTCTTTATGTTTTTTATCTTTGTATTACAACAATAATAGAAACATACACATATATAAATTACAAACAGATTAGGAAAAGCAATTACAGTGAACAATATAAGGTAATTTAATAGACATTTAAAAAACCTTTAGGTTACTGGGACGCATAGCAGTCAAATTAAGTTTTACCTAACTCTGAGTAATCTTGTGGTATGTCTAGGACTAGCCAGTCTTTAGAGCGAGTTTGAAGTAGGTTTAGAGTTTAGAGTAGGTTTTCCAGTTTATTTGTGAGGTAAGATTACATGGAAATGTCTGCAGTATAGTGTTATATTAAAATAATTAAATAATGTCTTGCCCTTCTGGGGGTCAGGAGTCCCAGCTAACAGAACTGTATAAAAGGTAGCAATGTGTGCAGAAGTTTGCACCATTAATAAAATGCAGCGCTGCATGATAGACAGCATCCAGAGGTTTCAATACCGATTCACCATAGTCAAGCACTGACAAAAAAGTTGCCTGTATAATTCCATTCTGTGTTTAGAGGAAATACTTGATTTGTTTCTATTTAAAAAAAATGAAAATGTATAGGAGAGATTACAGCCTAACCCAATTCAAAGGTATTTGAATTTAGGATCACGTTCTATAATTACAAGAGGAATAATTTTTAGATCTTGAGAATTGCATATACATTGTTCAAAAACACGAGGGGAACACATAATCATCACAGTATAATAACAAGTCATTTAAACGTCATGGACATCGATTTGTCCAGTTAGGAAGCATAAGGGTTTGTGAATCAATGTCACCTGTTTTGGTGCAAGTGAAAGTCACAACAGGTGCACTGTAGAGACAACAGCAAGACAACCACTTGTTGGTTTTGCAGGTGGTGGCCACACACAATCCTTCCTGACTGATTCTTCTCTAGTTTTGCATTTTGCTAGTGTCCTTGTCACTACTGGTTGTATGAGGCAGGTCTGTAATTTTTATCATAGGTACACTTCAACTGGAAGAGACTGAATCTAAAATCCAGAAAATCATATTGTATGATTTTTAAATAATGAATTTGCATTTTATTGCATTTTATTGCATGACATAAGTATATGATCATCTACCAACCAGTAAGAATTCCGTCTCTCACAGACCTGCTAGTTTTTCTTTAAGAAGCCCTCCTGTTCTCCACTCATTACCTGTATTAACTGCACCTGTTTGAACTTGTTACCTGTATAAAAGACACCTGTCCACACACTCAATCAAACAGACTCCAACCTCTCCACAATGGCCAAGACCAGAGAGCTGTGTAAGGACATCAGGGATACAATTGTAGACCTGCACAAGGCTGGGATGGGCTACAGAACAATAGTCAAGCAGCTTGGTGAGAAGGCAACAACTGTTGGCACAATTATTAGAAAATGGAAGAAGTTCAAGATGACAGTCAATCTCCCTCGGTCTGGGGCTCCATGCTAGATCTCACCTTGTGGGGCATAAATGATCATGAGGAAGGTGAGGGATCAGCCCAGAACTACACGGCAGGACCTGGTCAATGACCTGAAGAGAGCTGGGACCACAGTCTCAAAGAAAACCATTAATAATACACTACACCTAGAGCATGAAGGTGGAAACATCATTCTTTGGGGATGCTTTTCTGCAAAGGGGACAGGACGACTGCAGCGTATTGAGGGGAGGATGGATGGGGCCATGTATCACGAGATCTTGGCCAACAACCTCCTTGCTTCAGTAAGAGCATTGAAGATGGGTCGAGGGTGGGTCTTTCAGCATGAAAACGACCCGAAACACACAGCCAGGGCAACTAAGGAGTGGCTTCGTAAGAAGCATCTCAAGGTCCTGGAGTGGCATAGCCAGTCTCCAGACCTGAACCCAATAGAAAATCTTTGGAGGGACCTGAAAGTTTGTATCGCCAAGCGACAGCCCCGAAACCTGAAGGATCTGGAGAAGGTCTGTATGGAGGGCCAAAATCCCTGCTGCAGTGTGTGCAAACCTGGCCAAGAACTTCAGGAAATGTATGATCTCTGTAATTGCAAACAAAGGTTTCTGTACCAAATATTAATTATATGCTTTTCTGCTGTATCAAATACTTATGTAATGCAAAAAATGCAAATTAATTACTTAAAAATCATACAATGTGATTTTCGGGATTTTTGTTTTAGATTCCATCACTCACAGTTGAAGTGATACTTGTTCTTCCCACTGTAGTCCAGCTCCTCCAGGATGGCACATTCATATGTGCCGTTGCATGAAGGTTTGCTGTGTCTCTCAGTACAGTCTCAAGAGCATGGAGGAGATACCAGAAGACGGGCCGTTAAACGAGGAGAGCTGAACAGGGCCATAGAAGGGTATCAACCCAGCAGCAGGACTAGTTTCTGCTCCTTTGTGTGATGAGGAACAGAAGGAGTACTGCCAGAGCCCCACAAAATTACTTCCAGCGGGCTACTGATAGGCATATTTTTGACCAAGCTGTCAGAAACAGACACCTAGAGGGGTGGCATGAGGGCCCGATGTCCTCTAGTGGGTCCAGTGCTCACAACCCATCACTGTGCAGCTCGATTGGTCACACAGACCTCTGTGCTAGCCAATGGTACCCTGACTGTTGTTTGGTACCGGTATTAAATCCTCAGACCAATCGTCAGACCTTCCTTCTGGTGCATGACAATGCCCGTCCTTGTGGCCAGAGTGTGTTCCTGGATGAAAAAAGCATTGATGCCATTGACTGGCCCTCACGTTCTGTTCCCCAGACCTGAATCCAATTGAGAACCTCTGGAATGTTTTGTATCGGTGCATCCGGCGCCGCCAAGTAGTGCCACAGACTGTCCAGGAGCTCACTGATGCACTGATCCAGGTCTGGGAGGAGATTCCCCAGGACACCATCCGCTGTCTCATCAGGAGCATGCCCAGACATTGTCGGGAGTGCATACAGGCACGTGGGGGCCATACACACTGCTGAGACACATTATGAGAAAAGCCTGTGATTTCAATTGTTTACTTTTGGTGTGAGTTTGAATCCAGCCCTCAATTGGTTGTTGATTTTGGTTTCCATTGACCATTCTTACATCATTTTGTACTCAACAAATTGCACAATGTACAGTAACATTTTAGATTTTTAACACTAAAACCGCCAAGCCTTTCAGTTGAACAATAACAGCCAGAGCCGAATGCTGTTTGGCATCATTTGCATGTGAATCGTGTCCATTAGCATCACCATCCAGCCCGAGTATCAGTTTACCTACTGGTTCATCATCAAACTATACAGAATAGTCTAATAAATAATGAATTACAGAATTCGTTTTAAATGATTAATGAATTTGAAAAACTACAAGAATGTGTTTGTATTTAAGGTCTAATCATACAAAAATAAGCGACTACAAAAGAATATATAGAACAATTATTTCTAAGTACTCAGGCTATAGTATTCTCATCTTTTTATTAGACCCTACAAATGTTTGTAATGAAAGTTACAATTAAATGATTCAAAAATATATCCATTGGAATTTAGTTGTCATTTTGATCTCATTTTGATGATATACAAGGTAAAATAACAGACATTATCGACCAGTTTGCAACGATCAAAGGATAGCCTCATGAATAGCCGTACATAGGCCTTAAGCACGGTTGCTTGATGAACACGATAAATGTGCTAAATAAATAAAGCAAAGGATGATTTACAGTAGCCTTCACTGTCACGGTGCCTCCTGTGATCATGCCAGCCTCCGGCTGCTAGCTCTGCATTCATGGATCACCCTGGACTCTCCACTATTATGCACACCTGTTCCTCATCACATCACCCCAGACTTCCTATCATTACGAACATCAGATCCTCATTACTACAGCTTATAACTGCCCTTCACGGCCTTCCCTTCAAGTAAACACATTGCAGTGTATTATTCAATGAATTTATTTGTATTAGCAAAATAAAACCATGAAAATAAAAGGACGATCAGCAGATGATTTACAGTAGCCTAACAAAATGTACTATTTTATAAAATATTGAAAAGTCATTTGTCATTGCTTTGGTTGATGTGGGCTACAACAGCCCATTTATTTATACATCCCGCTCCAATTTCAAACTTGTACCCCACAGTCAGGGCACGTCTTCAGGGGTTTGTGTGAGCAAGACCGGCAAACAAAACGGTTGTACTGCACACAGTTCTCATAGGTCTGGTTCCGTGTGCACTTGCCGACTTGACACTGTGTCTTCTTGCTGGGTGTGAGCTGCTAAGTCTTGGGAAGAGGAAGAGTGGGAGGTGCTGGCTCCTTGGTGGCTTGCTTCTTGGCTGTCTTGGCGTTCATGTAGTTTTCACGAAGCTCACATGCCAGATCCATTATGAAATGTCTTCTGCTGATTGTCTTGTTGAGACATTGCTTGTACAGCATGTGTGCATTGATATCAGCCATGTCTAAAAGGTAGTAGAACACAGCAACAGGCCCGTGACGAGTACCTTCTTTTACATAGTTGGTATTTCTTTTTGTGAATAATTATTTAGCCTTACACATTTGTAGAATCTTACTCTTCAGTAAAACAAGCAGAGGAAATTTAAAGAGAGATGATAGGATGTGAATGTGATAATGTTTTTCTCTCCCAATAAAAACAGTAACCGTGTAATAAGTTTGTTGAATTGGTGATTGCGAAAGAATGTCTGGTATTTTGTTTCGTGAATAATTATTTAGATTTACATTTTAGATTTACATTTGATGAATTAGCCTACAGAAGAATGCTGAATCTCCTATTGAAAAAGTGTGATACATATGTTGAATTGTCAAGTTGCCTTTATCATTTGTATTATGTTTCAATAATAGCCTAATTAAATAGTTGAATGGTCATGGAAATCTTGTATTTCAAGTTGAAAAGGAAAGTTTTGAGTGAGGAACAGAAGTGTTCAATTTGCAGTGGTCTCTTAATTTTAACCCTTCTGTTCCTCAGTCAAAACCTTCCTTTTCAACTTTTTTGAACTGTCTCTTAATTTTTTCCGGAGCTGGATTTCCTTCATCGAGACCCGATGTGTGATTTAAGTGTTCCCTTCATTTTTTTGAGCAGTGTATTTAATATCTTGCATTTAGCCCTATCCTAAGATCCATTATTTATTTCTGCAGTGGTTTGAAATCTTACTGCAGGTGAGCAACAGCTTCAGTAAGAGATGCAGGATGGTGCAGCATGTTAAGAGTACTGTGTCATAATACACCGTAAACAGTTTTCACAGTAGTTTGTCAACAGCATAATACACTGTAAACAGTTTTCACAGTAGTTTGTCAACAGCATAATACACAGTATACAGTTTTCACAGTACTGTGTCATCAGCATAATACACCGTAAACAGTTATCACAGTACTGTGTCATCAGCATAATACACTGTATACAGTTTTCACAATACTGTGTCAACAGCATAATACGCCATATACAGTTTTCACAGTACTTTGTCAACAGCATAATACACTGTATACAGTTTTCACAGTACTGTGTCATCAGCATAATACACCGTATACAGTTTTCCAGAGTTACTTATACCATTTATTCACAGCGTGAACAATGAAGGACCGTAAATCAAACCTTTTGGAGCCCCTTTTTGAACTGCCATAAATATAGATTTAATTTAATCAATAATAATAATAGCTGGGGATCCATCGCTGAGGTCATTCTGAAACCTTCAGCGTGGCCAAGTGCAGTGAGGTCAGTTGTATTGAAGGACTTCAACTTCCCTGTAACTACCAAGCTGCTTAGTATATTGTCCTGGGTTGTGGTTCCCAATGCCTACTGCGGATGGCGGTGCTGTGGTAGGCGCAGTCCATGATCGTTTTGGGTTTGATTGCGGTTGTATGTCTGTGTAAGGTGGGTGTGTGTGGGGGGTGTAGGTGTGCACACTTAAAAAGAAGTTGAAATAATGTTAATATAGATGGTTTACAGATAGGTAATGTCTGCTTGCTCATGGCTCATCTACTTCCCAAAAAAAGCTTTTGGAGAGTATGTGTCTGCATGTCATGCAAATGAAACTGAAGTGCTTTCAACAAACTAGAGATTCTGCCTTTACCCAAAAAACATTATGTTACTTGCATTTGAAATGTAATGGGAAATGAGACACATTGTTCTTCAACATTGGCCACATTCATGTTATTATTAACCAGCCCCAAAAAGAACTGTTTTTGACTAGGAAGTTCTTCATGCAGTTGAAGAAATCTCTAAATAGCTTCTTTTTTTTTCTGTGAAAAGCATTGCTTCTCAGCTCTATAAAAAAAAACTATTTAAACAGATGGCACCACAATGTTTGAATTTTGATTCTGGGTAAGACCATTTGTATAACCAATGTTAGAAAAATAGTTTCCTGGAGATGTGTAGCTGACCTGGTCCGGAGTGAGGGGTAGCCCCCTAGCTACTCCAGCCACTCCTGAGCTCTCAGAAAATATTAATCTCCTCAGTAACCACCAAATACTGCAGCAGAAGAAAATGAGAAATGGTGTTTTATAATGAGAGCCTTAGGCAAAGATATACAGAGACATGTCTTTAAGAAATTCTGTCATTATATATTCTCATGGTGATACTGCGGAGACAGGAAGGCATACTTAAGAAGAAACTCACTCGACCGAGGGTTTAGGATTCATATTTTGGAATCTTTAAGACTGTGGTTATGTTCAAATGTTTGCATTGCTTAGTCATGGGGGGGTTAAATGCAGGTGTCACCTCTCTCTCGTACCTTTGCATTGATTCTGGTGAAGATTTTACATGTCCAAACAGCCAATCAGAGTGGCTGTTGGTAGTCTATTCTTTCATGTCATTATGGCCGGGTTTAGGAATAGGGCTGTACTTGACAGGATCCATGCAAACGGTATCCCCACTCTCTCTTCTCGTGTCTTTCTGCTGGCTGCTCTTCCTCTGCAGCGTGGCCTCGTCTCTCTGCTCTCCACTCAGCTCAGACACGATCAGCCCGGCAGATTGTCGGCACCGGTGCTGATAGCTGTCACTAGCGATTCCCTCTTACACCTCTTTGTAGTCAGACCCTTGTTTTAAAAGCTAATTAAAAATTTAGAGAACAAGACTTGTTAAACTGATTGCTGCTACCTGAAGTTCGCCTCCTCTGTTACAGCTGAAAGAGGAACAAAATAGAAGGGGTGAGAAATCGATAGTCCACCCCTCCTCTGACATCTTAATGCCAAACTCCTGGGAGGACAGCATGCTGAAGCTGGAATGATGGAGTCTCGTCATAGGGGTTTTTAACGGAGGTCTTGTCGGAGCTACGAGCCATGATGAGCTGAGCTGGGCAGGACTGGACAAAGTGGGGCTTGGTTGTTCAGCGTGGCTGTGACTGGATGGTCCTGGGTCAGTGCTTGTTTTGACCAGAGGTTTAGAATTGGTAGGGAGATGCACTGATACAAATTGGCATGAAATATTTAGTTTGAATAATTTCACCGTTTGAATTGTCGTGGAAATGCCGTGCAGAAATGAGACTACATACACATACCAAAGAAGTTAACCTTTATGTATGCATGGATATTAAGACCTGGTCATCTACCATTGTAGATGGCTGACTAAAGGACAGGCAATTCAATTCAGCTTTCATACAGAGAGAGGAGAAACGCATCTGTGAGGAGACAATACTCATTGTCCTCAGGACAGTAGATGTTTCCTCCAGCAACAGTATTCATTAACCTTACTCATCAGAGATAGGCCCCATGACAAATCCATCAATTAGTCAAGGCTGATCCATTGATAAGACAAATCAGAATTCTCTCCCCCTCTACTTTGCCTGGGTGATGAGCTAGTTAAATATGCAAAGATAGATTAAATAAAACTGTTATCCACAGAGTACTCAAGCTTATTATAAATTACTTGCAATAACAAAAGTTTTAGAATATGTATCACAGCATTAATAAACAAGCCTCGGGTGTAGGAGAAGTGGAAAATGGAAAGCTGGAGGATGTATTTTGTAATCTGTAAGGGGTGGGTTGGGCTAGTTATTAAGATGGCACTAACATTAACTATGAGCCTAAATGTACTTTCATTCCCTATATAATTTAGGTTAACATACATTTGTGCCAATATTTCAAACAAAACTGTCTTAACTCAGTATTGTGTCAGAATGTTTCCACAGAATTGTCTGGTACTATGCTTTTACATAAATGTGCACTGTGTACAGAGCTTCCCAGAAATGCTTTGTCCCCTGGGTTGAGTGACCTTTCTATAGCTTGTTATAGCGAAACCATCACGCCAATAAGTGTGATTTAGTAAATGTCGGCTATCTCTGACCAGACGCATTCATCCAGGTTTGGTCAAATTCAGCCCAGTGTCTGAGTTCCCGATTTCGTTGTGGGAGATAATGAGAATTGAAACCACTTCCTTGAATTAACCTGAGGGGTATATTACTGACATTCTCTGTAAATGAACAGCCAAACCCATATTTGTATATGATTTACCTTGAGAACTTGTCCTAGCTGTGCCAACATCGTATTTAACAACCTCTGAGTCTCAAAGTTTGCTTTCACTAGACACTATATGAGATTGGGAATTTTTACGTCACATTTTTTGTATTTTGCTCGCAAATGTTTCATGGGATAGTCTGATATTTGGGCTGTTTTTCTGGTGAGATTGAGTTGAAACAGATTGAAGGATAAAGTATAGTTGTATAATTGTGAGAGCTCTGCCTTGGACTGCCTTTGAGAAGCATGAAAAAAGTATTTATTTATAAGTTGAAAAACTTGAGTGTCTTATTAGCAAGAAGCTAATCTAGAGTGGCCAATAGGGAAATTGTGTCAATGTGAGTTATCTGCAAGCAGAGTTCAGTACAGCCAATACTAGTCAATTGTCCAAACCCAGCCATTCAATATCCAGCCCAGCCCGTCTCGGAGAGACATGACACATGTAGCTGCAGGCCATCCGGGAGGGAATGGGGGAGTGCTGGACTGGTGTCCACCTCTGGATCCATCACATCAGCAGTCAACCCCCCCCCCCTGCATGTTTCTAGTTCTGGCTGAGAACAAAATGTTTCCTTGAAAACTTTAATCCAGTAACTGCAGAGTCATTACTCTGTCTTAATGTGCCCATGTGCATGTGTGTTTTCCTCAAGGCCATGGTATCAAATGAGGGCAATAATGTCAGACAAATTGTGGAAGTAAATATGCGCTGGGTCGTCCTAGAGGAGGGAGGGTTCCCTCACTGCATGCCAATAAGACAGCTCTGTGGTATCTAGTCGGAAAGCAATTCATTGAAATGCAAAAAAACGGGGGGAGAAGCCTCAGTGCAAAGATGCTGACAGGACAGAAAGCTGTGCCCATCCATCTCCGTTTGCCAGGTTTTTCCTCTCCCGGTGAGGTGATTTCCTTGTCCTCCCTTCCTGTAAGATATGCACCCAGAGATAGAGGACAGACGGCAGGCAGTGCTGCTGCCATCCTTTGATGTTGTCGGCATAGAAAAAGGCCACAGTCTAGGTTTTGATCACTTCCTCTGACCGTGATAAGTGTGAGAATGACTGAGTCTTGAACAAATTAATAGTTTTTACATTTCAGTTGTCCCCCAAGTAAACAAAAACAGAACTAATTTGAGTTTTCTTCCGTTTCAGTTTTCTCACTGTCTTCTAATTAGGCTAGTTAGGCTAATCCTTGTCCTCTTACCCTGCTGTGATTCCTGGTTCCATCAATGTTGTTACTATTCTGGCTGCTTATAATGGCCACCATAGCAATCCTCCCAGATCTCACAACAGCTGAAAGAAAAAAAAAGAAATAAAGCTTTTTATCGCTAGACAAACTTCATGTCAGTAAAGCTGTGGTTCCCAACAAGTTGTGAACATTGATTACAGCATACTGGGTTGAGAAGGTGATTATGGTTGACTGGCTACTTTTATGCCAAGGACCTCTGTGTGTTTGTCTCAATGGCTTCTTTTTCTCTGTGTAATGTGATTTACTCAGACACTTTAACTGACTCATTACTCAGAATTGTACAGAATGTAACAATCCTGATGACATCTGGCCCTCTACCAGGGTTGGGTGCTAAGTCTCCTTTTTCCCAGGCTTACCTGGCTCTCTGTGATCCCCAACACACCCCTGTCTGCCTGCGGCCCTAAGCTGAGCTAAAGGTCATGGCCACCGTGTTCAGCCTCACAGTTAAGAGAAAGCTAATGGATTCCCTCAGTCTTCCTCATGCCCGGCCTGTTTGAAACAATCCCTGGAATTTCTGTTCGCCTCTGGTGGGTTGTCATTATTCCCTTTTGGTCACAGTTAAGGGGGCAGCTTTTGTCCCATACAGGTAAAACTCACATCACAGCTGCAGAGACAAAAAGCTGCTTTGATCTTTCTGTCTTTTGTGATATTATGGATCTGAGACAATCTTAGACGACCAGCCGAGAAAACAGGGAATCATAACAGCACTTTATTCACCTTAGGCAGTAGACACTGGCCAGACTTAAATCACTGGTTGACTCCAGGAAAATAATGCCAATCTGAGCTCATTTTTTTACTTTCAGCTCTCTGTGAGGAGAGAAGGACCTAGACAATGCCCTGTGTGAATTTCTCTTTTGGTAATGCAGGTCTTAGTAAAGGTCTTGGTCATATTATGGCTTAGTATGGATGTGCAGTTTAATCTTACTACCACATGCTGCTATTTTTACGTCATAGTTTTTCTTCCATTTCTTCCATTTAATACCTACACCCATATCACACCTGCCTTAGATAATATTTAAAAGACATGAAAAACTGTCAAATGCCTCTTTCTCAATATGAAAACAGTCATGCTCTTGTCAGTATATCAATGACTTCAGTAAGTAATCTGATACTGCTATTGTTTCCAGGGTATCCAGCTAACTGACTACTCCCTTATTGGTTTTCGCCCTATTTCTGGATGAATGTCTTTAACCAAAGCTGTAGTGCTCTAGTAGCAAAATATTTTATTGATCCACATAGATTTTAGGTTTTAACCATTAAATGACCTGGCATGATGAGGCATTGATCTGTTATAGAGCTTAAAGCCGGTGTTTTTGCAGTTTTGCCTTAAGTCGGTCTTTAAGGGATACAGTCCAGTTGAGTCCCCCAGTCTTTCCTCACTCTAATTACCATAAAGAGACTACGTATATACATATTACTGTGTATTGCTTCTACTGTGTATGTATGTGTGTTGTTTACAGTATTGCCCAGAAGTCGTGCCCCAGTGCTGCTGCTCTGCAGTCTGCAGACTTTTCGTGTGACAGTGCAGCCCAAAACACTCCATCCTCACCCCAGCAGAGGAGGAACGAGGGGGGGGGGGAAGAGGATAGGTAAACAGAGCCATTAGAGACAAATCTATTTCTGAAGAAAACAAAATCACATCATCAAACAAGAGAAATAGAAAAATATGATCCTGCAGCCCTTTGGGGCTCCAGCGCTGAAATGATAGCCGACTACGGCATTTGTCTTTATCAGCCTGCCCTTAGGGAGAGCCTGAATCGAGGAAGGGGTGAGAGAGAGAGAATGGAAAGAGAGAGCACATCATCTCTGCTCTGTTCCTATGTGCTAGACACATTCATTACTTCTCTGCCTTATTATAGCTCTATATGGACACTTCTTGAACAAATCAGAGCATACAGTGAGCAGAGCGCAGTATTACAGAGTATTCGTCTGCAGTGACATTTGCTTTGCGTATTAGCATGGTTACATGCTAATTTACATGGAATATTTACCATATCTGATTATTGTTTTGGCAAAATATCAATTTGTTTGTGGGACAAACATACATCTGTGTTTACATTCAATAGGTAGCAGATTTCTATATTACTGTCTTAATGTGTATTTATATCATTGCAAGACCATTCATTAGCTGTTTTGGCTATGTAAATGCATGTGCGTATCTATGGCAATTTAGATTTTGTATATGGTCACCTTGGCAGAGCTCGACAATGACGTTGCCCGAAGGCCCGGGGCCAGTAAAAAGTAAATTCGGGACTAATCAAACTAGCAAGTCACAGTCCCGATTGGGCCACAGCAACAAAAAAAAATAGAGAGAGATTGTAAAACAATAATCGCATTATAAACTCAACATCCACCAGTTGTTTCGTAATCTGGCACACGCACAAATAACTACCTTGCAGCTCCTTTCGCGCGCTGTTGACCAGTCAAGAGTTGAGCTGTGATGTGACGCGTGGCTGTCTGGTATAGTTTTTGAATAAAGCATTTAAAAACTTGCGCGAGACATTCAACTGAAGATGGCAGTTAAAGATAACTACGAGCTAAAATGTTTACCTCAGTGCAAAAAGTGTTTATTTGTTTCGATGTCAATGGAACTCAGATGCACTGTCGTCTGTCCTAAGTTCCCGGCTAGAGCAGACAAATGTGGGTCTTTTTACAAAGGCGCTGACAACTTTCGTAAACAATCCCCGACTAGCCATGTTAATAGCAAACAGCACCTGGTCAGCATGACAGCCAAGCGGATGTCTGACCATCCCTCTTCAGGGCCTTTGGTTGTATCAGGAATTTAAATGCAGATGCCCATTGGGTGACTGCACGACATAACAACCGCATACCTAGTAACCGACGGACCCGCGGGTCGCCTTGCTTCCAGGGGTGAATGAGTTAGTTGTTTTTTTTTAAGTCAAATGCTTTTCTGACTTATCTTTTTATTTATTTTCATAATTAGAAATGATATAAAAGAAATCAAATGAATATTTTGTTTTATATATCCAGAATGCATTTCATAAATTATTAATCATGTTAAGTAACAAAAGTATTTGGTTCCATGTAGTAACACTGATAATTTACAACTTTTGGAACGAAGGACAGTAAAAATGTTTTTCTGGCTAGTAAGTTTCAAACAACGTTAAAAACATGTTTTAACGTTGAGCCCTGCTAGGTATAATCAGTTATAACCATCAACGAGTACATACGGTACATCCACAGTTGATTGTGCAAGTATTCACTCCCTTTGGGCTATTTTTCATGTTTTGAGTTACATCTTGTAATTAGAATGTATTTAATCGTGATTTCTGTTCAAAGTAGTGTGTCATAGTAAAAGTTGTATTCTACATGTTTTTATAAAATAATAATAATGAAAAAAGTATTAATCGTTTTAACATAATTAAGCTTCCCCCTTCTTGCCTTGCCTAAATTAGTTCTGGAAGCAAATTTGGCTTATTGATTTACTGTACAATTTAATATGAAAACATTATGTTTGTGACAAATGCAACACAACAAATCGCTAAATAACATTTCAGGAGTATTTCAGGTGAAAAGAGGGGGAATGCAGTATGCATCAAAATCCTAGATGGAAGTGTGCTTCAAGCAGCTTTACTCTAGACAACGTGAGGAATTCCCCTTTAAGTAGGACAAAACCAGCAACACAAGTTGATTTCCAAAAATGGAATCTTCCAGAGAATCTTCCTGACTGGCCAAATCAGCCAATTGTGACTGGTTTAAAATCTATCGCAGTACCTGAAAATTGTTGTCTGGCCATGATCCCTAAAACCTTACAGACCCCACACCTGTACAGTCCAGCTGTTCAACATTGACAAAGGTATTTCAACATCTCAAGGGTGTGAATTCTTATCTAATGAAGTTATATAAGCACTTAATTTATTTATCTTTTTTTTATTATCTTCAGTTTTGAGTGGCCTTTTAGGGAGATCATTGACAAATACAGCAACAACAAGATACATTTCAATTACACTTTGTAATACAACAAAATGTGTAAAATTCCTTTGGGAAACTAAATATTTATGCAATCCACTGTATGTAGGTAATCTGTCTATCAGGTCGAGATCGCACCAACAGGTTCCCCCTAGCCTTTAAGAAACATTTTCTTGGTACAGGAACATAAATGAATTCTGCACAAAATAAATATTGCCTTAAACAGGTATATGCAACCAGCAACCCACATGCTCCCAGTGTTGTCAAACTGAAACTTTTTCTCTATGCCACAAGAACAAAAATTATTCTCTATGCCACAAGAAGAAAAATTCATTGCAATTGTCAATCTTTGATCCATGACAAACTTTGTGGAGTTCCAGGAAATAAGCTAAAGTTACACTTCTTGTCTCAAAATGTGTAGATTTGCAGGAAATTAATATTAAATCCAAAATGTCATCTTTCCGCTAACAAGAATATCATTGTCACAATACAATACATGTTATGCAAGAGTAATATTATAAGCACATAGGAAGGTATATCTTTACAACGTGTCTGTATATTTGGTATAAGTCTTCAATACAGGGCCCAGTCTGGTGCTACTGATAACTTAAATATGATATCTCTTATAAACATCTATCAAAATACAATCAGAATGACCCAAAAGTAATTGAATATGTACAGTCCATGTAGTTCAAGAAACACAAAACATTGTTTTTAGTCATTTCAAAAGGAAACGCTTCTAAACCCTCTTTGGGCTATGATCAAATGTATTACAGTGGGGGGTCAATATGACCCCAGTCAGTAGTTCGGGGGTTAAACTGGCTTAAAAGCTCTATAGACAGACAGTGGAGTCCATCAGTCACGGTTGGCCCAGGGAATCGTATACAGCTTTGTCAAAATGACAAGATGGATTATCTAGATTTTCCCCTTTTTTTATTTGTGTTGATATTGGTTTCATCTGGAACCGAGGTCATTAGAAGCCATGCTATATTAATATAACCAGCAAAGGCATGTATGACACATTTCAATTATGATTATGGTCCACCCAGACATGATTATGAAACAATATGAGACTAACCCATTAACTTTGATTGAATATAGCACCAGGATTTCATAATATGCTCTCTTGCATTTATCCTAAGAACGTGTTTATCCTATGATGCCATATGATTTTGTATTAATCTTACCTCCCATTATTCTTTCCAGTAATCACAAATCACAAAACAAATAGGTGAAACTCAGTGAAAGGAACCTTCTCTGTCTAAGGGTGTATTCACATTAGTACATTATCAGGACTATATTTCAGTTTAAATAAAGTTTGAATAATTGGTAGATACTCCTTTCTATTCACATTTGCTAAAGAAAAATATTGTGGCCAAAAGTCTTAGCAACAGGCACACATTATGCAGTCAACATTAGCTAGCTAACGTAGCTGAGCCAGCCAGTCAATCTAACAGAATAGGGAGGCTGCTAACTAGTGCAGCGCACCACAAATGTAAATATAACCAAGGTAGCCAAGCTGTTTGTGTCACAAGAACTTCTGTTAGCTAGCTACCTATCCAATCTAAATAGTTAGAGATTCATTCTTGGGCTTTTGCAATTAACAAAATATTTTTGGGCTGGATGTATTATATGTTGTTTATAACCGTGTAGCTCAGTTTCTTTTAGAGCATGGTGCTTGCAGCTCCAGAGGTTGTTGGATTGATTCATATGGGTGACCAGGTTGTAAATGTATGCACTCTCTACTGTAAGTCACTCTGGATAAGGGCGTGAGCTAAAGTACTAAAATGTATATGTGCATAATCAGTCATTGTCCTACCTCAGTTAGCCATGAAATTCCAAGTTTGAAAAATGTGCCCCATTTTTGTTGACCCTTTTTGCTTTGACAGCACCACTTTTACAACCAGTGGCCATATATTTCTGATTTAATCTATAACCAGGAAAATCATATGAGGATGGAAATGTATCTTACTTCAAACCTAGACGGCCTAGCTCAGAATGTAACAACAATTTCTAACAACAATTCTCAACAAACAGCCTGTTTCCCAGACACAGATTAAGCCTTGTCTTGGACTTAAGTTTAGGATTTTTTCAGTAAAAAAACAATTACAGCATTTTGCAATTTCTCACTGGTGAGAAAGCGGTTCTCCACCAATGCCTGATAGAGAATGAAGTTCCAAATAACAATATAAAAAATTTAATTACCTGTCCAAAAAAAAGCACTAACTCAGAGTTCAATGTTATTGTTTGCCTTGATAACATTAGCTTAAGGTTCTTAGTTGCTAGCTATAGAGAGATAGTCTAAGTCTTCTTTCGCTTCTTTGTGGTTTTTGTAGTGTATGCTGTAGTAGACAGGGGAGGAATTGGCCGCTTGTCACCCTGGTCTCTAGCTGTCATTATAGTTTCTTACAGTAAGTGAACTTCGCTCCTGTACTTATGCTATATACTGTGATCAGCCATAACTTTATGACCACCTGCCTAATATTGTGTAGGTCCCCTTTTTGTCACCAAAACTGCCTTAAACTGTCGAGGCATGGACTCCACTAGACCTCTGAAGGTGTGCTGTGGTATCTGGCACCAATGCTTAGGTAGGTGGTACAAGTAACTTCCACATGAATGGCAGGAATCAAGATCTCCCAGCAGAACATTGCCCAAAGCATCACATTGCCTTCTCCGGCTTGCTTCCTTCCCATAGTGATCCTGGTGCCATGTGTTCTCCAGGTAAGTGACATACACACACCCGGCAATCCACGTGATGCAAAAGGAACCATGATTCATCAGACCAGGCCACCTTCTTCCATTGCTCCGTGGTCCAGTTCTGATGCTCACGTGCCAATTGTATGCACTTTCGGCTGTGGCCAGGGGTCAACATGAGCACCCTGACTGGTCTGTGGCTACGCAGCCCCATTTGCAACAAACTGCAATGCACTGTGTGTTCTGACACTTCTATCAGTACCAGCATTCACTTTTTCACTTTTTTTGAGCTACAGTAGCTCGTCTGTTGGATGAGACCACATGGGCCAGCCGTCGCTCCCCATGTGCATCATTGAGCCTTGGCCACCCATGAACCTGTAACCGCTTCACCGCTTTTCTTTCTTTGGACCACTGCAGACCAGGAACACCCCACAAGGGCTGCACATCAACTTTGAGGATAGAATGTTCACTAGCTGCCTAATGTATCCCAATCACTGACAGGTGTCATTATAATGCGATTGTCAGTGTTATTCACCTGTCAGTGGTCATAATGTTATGGCTGATCGGTGTATATCAACCAGGTAAAATTCGCAAAATAATCCAAGGAGGAAGCCTGTATCACAGAAGGTTTTTGGCTGGAACAGAACCTGCAGGCTACAAAAATTATAAATTGACATTTCACTGGCACTGAACTGTCTGTGTTGCTAAGTAACTCATAGAGGGCCTCATCAGCTTGCACAACATGTTTATAGGGGATAAAGATTGAGTTTTCTTTAGTGAACAAATCCTACCTAGCTTCAACTGGAAAGCCGCAATTTTACCAAATGGTGGGTCCTCAAGCTCTGGCTTGTCATTTGGGTTTGCCATATTTATTTACATGGCTGTGTTACGCGTTCTAGGCTAAGTTACCGCTCCAAGATCCGTCTCCGGGGGAAAACTGAGTTTAGAATGTTAGTTTTGCACCCAAAAAAGTAATGTGTGTGGTTGAAACTAGACTATATTAATTCGTATCACAATGTGTACAGAACCGAATGCCCTGTACCAAGCGGAATGGTACGGATATGTGTACCGTTACACTAATAATATATGTATTTTTATATGTATGTATTTATAAATATATATGTGCACTGCTTGAAAAAAATAAGGGAACATGTAATCATGTCCAGTTAGGAAGCATAAGCGATTGTGAATCAGTGTCACCTCTTTTGGTGCAAATGAAAGTTACAATAGGTGCACTGGAGAGGCAACAGCAAGACAACCCCGAAAAAGGGAATGGTTTTGCAGGTGGTGGCCGCAGACAATTGCTCTCTCCATATCCTTCCTGAATTCCTGATTATTCTCTAGTTTTGCATTTTGCTAGTGTCCTTGTCACTACTGATAGCATGAGGTGGTACCTGCAGCCCAGTCATGTTGGACAGGTAGTCAAGCTCCTCCAGGATGGCACATCCATACCGTGTATTTGTATCCATGTCGTCGCAAGAAGGTTTGCTGTGTCTCCCAATACAGTCTCAAGAGCATGGAGACGGGCCGTTACCCAAGGAGAGCTGGACAGGGCCGTAGAAGGGCGTCAACCCATCAGCAGGACCAGTATCTGTTCGTTTGTGCAAGAAGGAACAGGAGGAGCACTGCCAGAGCCCTACAAAATGACCTCTAGCGGGTTACTGGTGTGCATGTTTCTGACCAAACTGTCAGAAACAGACTCCAGGAGGGTGGCATGAGGGCCCAACATCTTTTAGTGGGACCTGTGCTCACAGCCCAGCACTGTGCAGCTCGATTGGTATTCTTCAGAGAACACCGGAAGTGGCAGGTCTGCCACTAGGACCGCAGATGAAAGTATGTTCACACTGAGCATGTGACAGACGTGAAAGTGTCTGGAGACACCATGGGGGACGTTATGCTGTCTGAAAACATGATCCAGCATAACCAGTTTGGCGGTGGGTCAGTGATAATCTGGGGAGACATATCTTGGGAGGGTCGCACAGACCTCCACGTGCTAGCCAACGATACCCTGACTACTGTTAGGTATTGCGAGGAAATCTTCAGACCCATAATCCGAACTTATGCTGGTGCAGTGGGCCCTTGTTCCTCCTGGTGCAAAACAATGCCCGGCCTCATGTAGCCAGAGTGTGTAGGCAGTTCCTGGATGATGAAGGCATTGATGCCATTGACTGGCCCTCCCGTTCCCCAGTCCTGAATCCAATTGAGAACATCTGGAACGTTATGTATTGGTACTTCCAACTCGGCCAAGTCGCGCCACAGACTGTCCAGGAGCTTACTGATGCCCTGATCACGGTCTGGGAGGAGATTCCCCAGGACATCATCTGCCGTCTCTACAGCGAGCATGCCCAGACATTGCCAGGAGTGCATACAGGCATGTGGGGGCCATACACCCAACTGAATTACATTATGAGTTGCCATGATGAAATTCACGCAATTTGGAACAGCCTGTGATTTCAGTTGTTTACTTAGATTTTTGGTGTGAGTTTGAATCCAGCCCTCAATTGGTTGCTGATTTTGGTTAGCATTGACTGTTATCTCATTTTTTTCTCAATAAATTAAACAATGAATAGTAAAGATTTTAATCTACGCCAATTGCTGTTTGAATTTGTAATTAAATTATAACAGCCATTTTGAAAGCTGTTTGTGTGTGTATGTATCTTTAACGTAAGCATCTACATTGATAGTGTGTATGTGTCTGCATGCTGGCACTCGTTAATTAATCTCTCACATTCTGACATAACTTTCCGTAACTTCCCTCATCAGCAGATATTTTTCCTAACCTTGATTCCCTTGTTTGTATTTGTATTGCTCGCTTAATGTCATTGCCATTCAGCTTGTTGTCATAGTAGCTGTAAGTAGCAACAAATAATCAGAGCAAAATGTGCACAGTCACAGCCTTGCTCTATGAGCCTCTATCCGTTTACAGACCAAAGTGTCTATGTGATGTATATACAGGCATTACTGATTAAATGGAAGGGAAGAAAACAGCCAAATCACGCTCAACAGCTTAATTCATGGACACATTACAATTAAATAAAATGGACCTTGTGTAAAATGTAAAGAAAACCAGAATGCAATGATGTGCAAATAATGTAAACCCTATATTCAGTAGAATAGTACAAAGACAACAAACCAAATGTTGAAACTGAGAAAATGTTTCTTGAAAAATATATGCCCACTTTGAATACATAATTAAATGATTCAGAGAATCCCAGAGAAATCTCTGTATGCAAGGAAGAAGGCCGAAAATCTATATTGGATGGCCGTGATCTTCAGGGCCCTCAGGTGGCACTGCATTAAAGACATACATTGTGTCTGTTGTGGAAATCACTGCGTGGGCTCAGGAACACTTCCGAAAACCATTGTTTGTCACTGCATCCACAAATGCAAGTTAAAATTAATGCAAAGAAGAAACCATATATAAACAAGATCCTGAACTTCCCCCGCCTTCTCTAGGCCCATGGTCATTTAATATAGACTGAGGCGAAGTGCAAAACTGTCCTGTGGTCATACAAATCGAAATTTGAAATGATTTTTGTGTGACAATCCGGCTTCTGAAGTGCGCACAGTCCTAAAGCTCGCATCCGTGATGGTATGGGGGTGCATTAGCATGAATGGCATGGGTTACTTCCACATCTGTGAAGGCACCTTTAATGCCGACCAATATATACAGGTTTTGGAGCAACATATGCTGCCATCCTGATGACGTCTTTTTCAGGAAAGACCTTGCTTATTTCAGCATGAAAATGCCAAACCACATTCTGCACATATTACAACAGCATGGCTCCATAGTATTATGGGTGCTCAATTGGCTTGCCTGCAGTCCAGACCTGTCATTCACTGAAATAATTTGGCACACTATGAAACGAAAAATACAACAAAGGAGACCCTGAACTGTCAAGCAGCTGAAATCCTATATCGAGCAAGAATGGGAATACATTTCACTTTCAAAACTACAGCCATTGGTCTCTTCAGTTCCCAAAGACGTACAGTGTATTGTTAAAAGAAGAAGTCACGCAACACAGTGGTAAGCATTCCCCCATCCCACATTTTTTGAAACATGTTTCTGGCATCATTGTTTTCCAAAAACAATATACTTTCTCAGCATTTGATATTTTGTCTTTGTGCTATTTTCAATTAAATATAGAGATAAATGGTTTGTGCATCATTGCATTCTGTTTTTCTATGCATTTTATGCAGTGTCCCATATTTTTTGAAAATAGGATTGTATAACATATTACAAATATCACTCATGCGGAATTGCAAAGTAACTTGTTAACATTTAAAAATCAGATTTTACACTAAACAGAAGTATAAACTCAACATGCAAGTCTTCCATGAAAGCTTATTTCTCTAAAATGTTAGGCACACATATTTAAAATCTTGTTAGTGATTTGTTTCCCCCCAAGATAATCTATACAACTGACAGATGCTCATCTCAGGGAAGCTTTTCTGCATGCTCATCATGCTCACTAGGGTCTTGACCTGACTACAGTTTGGCATCGTACCCAACATTAAGGGTAAGTGCTCTCCTATGATGGTCACTGGCACAGTGGAGTAGTGTCTTTATGAATTATTCTAGGTTTTAGCTGTACCGAGTGGTAATTCAGTAAAGTCTTTGAAATTGTTGCAATTTTATTTTAGTTTAGTCTAGAACATCTACAGGTGCAAATATCCTCTTCATGTTGAATCTGTTTTTCTCCCCAATTTCATGATATCCAATTCACGTTTAAAGGGAAAATCTACCGCTTTACATTATTTGGCGAGTTTTCTCAGTCTCTAGACAATCATGACTGATTAGACATAATTATGCACCACAGTAGTATTTTGGATATTTCGTGCCGAGAGAGTTTTACCAATGCCATCATTGGTTGATTGAGCCTGTTGTCCTATCTAAAAGTAAATGGAGTCATGTTTTGTAGCGATTATTGTTGACTGTCTGTCCCGACAATTCCTCAGTCACGCTTTTAGTGGTGGATAGATATGGTTGGCCTAGTTCAATAAAACCACTGTATATTTCTCAGCAATATTCTTGGTGGCCACAGCAATGCAGGATAGCCAGAAAGTGGACAGTTACTTTGGACAATTTAAGTTACTTAAATATTTGTGTTATCCTTTTAATATGAAAATATCTAAAATTACAGCTAAATTCATGGAAAAACTTACATTTACAATTTAAGTTAGAAAATGAAGAATAATGTCATGGACTGAATTATAGACCAGGAGCTAGTACCTGGTTGTAATGCCTAGGATGAAAACCACTGCTGGCAAACGCTTCTTGGCGTCATCAATTATCATGCTGAACCATTCTCTGGACGTCTGTTTGGACACTAGGTTGATCGTTTGTTTCCAGAACATCAGATTATATGCTGATTTTATGATCTCTTTGCTGGCCCAGTATCACAACTGGACAAGTAACCCAAAGGTTTTATCAAATCTCCCAAATACTTGATAGTAGAGAGTGCTTTTTATTGCATGCTACTGTTGTTGATCATTAAACACAGTGCTGATGGGTATTGCCGAAGGATATTGCCAAAGAGCTATAGGTGAACCTTGTTTAGGTGGGTTTCATTCAGCCTTTCTTGTCTCATTCAGCAGTGGAGTTTTCCAAGAATCAAATGATCTGTTCAAAGAACAGAACACTGTGTCTACAATAAATCATGGTGAAGGTACAATAACGCTTTGGGGTTTCTTTGCTGCCTCTTGTAATAGAGGCCTGAATCTACACAAGGCATCATAAAATTAAGTACATTATAAAGGTGTTTTAGAGTGCATTGTTTAATGAAGTGTCCAAACACTGACTCTGTTAATGGACAAGGACCCCAAACACACACACGCAAAGCACCTTGGAATGATTAAATAAGAAAGGCCTAACTCTTCTAGAATGGCCAGTAAAAGTCCATATTTGAATCACATCAAAAAGTTATTTGGAACTGAAAACAGCAGTTGGTGGAGGGCACCAGTGAAACATTAAAGGATATCAGCAGTTTGCTCATGAGAACTGGGCCAAACTGCCAGGAGAAAGCTGCAAAAAGCTCATTGATGGCTACAAGAAGCATTTGTTGGTAGTGAGTTAATCGAAAGTGTGTTCAATGAGGTAATAACTCCCTGGTCCCTATAACTGTGTCCATTTAATGACCATATAAATGTCTAAAAATTGTTACATTTTTGGTTGGTTTTATCTGGCCGAGATGCTGTCGCTCACTTTGATATTTAATTGTCTCACCCGGGGTGAATGAGGTCTGAAGCTGTTTGAGGCAGTTCTTCTCAAAACCTGCAAAATCTTATTGTCACTGTTTTTTATTGAAAATGTATGAGTCAGCAGTGTTTCAGCATCACGGCATGGGAATTATACAAATACAACTTTCAATTATATTTCAAATGAATAAGATCAAACTGAGTGATGTCATTCATTACTCCAGATGACAGATAGCAAAATGCAGCAGAAGGCAGGAGGATACCTACAGCCCGCATCCTCTAGTGCCATGCCAAGGATGTTGGGTGGTGAGAGAGGAGGAGGTGGGCAAAAAAAGGGAAACAGAAAGTACTCCAACTGCTGAGATATCTTTGCCATCTGGGCATGTTTTTTAACACTCAAGTGTTTGTTTAATGGAGCATCACTTGTTCATTCCAGATAAAGCTTCCCTAACATCCAGATTTAGCCATTTGACAGCGCTCGGAAAGTATTACATGCATGATATGAGGAGAAGGATGTTGTTGGTGGTTGGACTGATGTTCTGCAGTGTTGTGATAATAATTGGTGAGGTGGCATGGGGGAAGGAGGATGGTCGGGAGGATGATAACAGTATCTTCCTCTTTTCTAATCGTTGCTGCCTCCCCAGTCACTCTAAACGGATGCTCCGTAACTTTAGCTATGCCTTCAACAGCTTTGTTCCAACCGTCCCACACAGGGCTCGAACCAGCGATACTCTGATCGTTTGATCCTTTATCCAGGTTGGCTGAACAATGAGTAACTATGGAAAATTCATGGCCCTGGGTTGTCCAGTGATTTAGGCCGCTGCCTCCTCTGCACATGTGCTGCTGGTGCATGTGTTGGAAAACCCATGGATAAAGCTCTCTGCTTTGGCTTTCACCATGATAAAGGTTTTCTGAGATGTTCTGGAGATGCGGATCAGGTCAAGGGGACATGATGTCTGGTGACTGAACATTACCAGTTGCAGGATTTCTTCTGAATAGAGCAGGGGGAATTAGGTTAATGCGATTAGACCCTTTCTGTGTGTGAGGGACTAGTGGACCCCTCAGCCTGAGTGAAGGAGGTTACAGGTATCATCAACCTTCTTCTTCCACCGAGAGGGAAGATAGAGGTGTAGGTTTAAGAAAGTGGCAAAGACTTTCATGGGGTTAGAGAAATAAGCTTGACCTTTGGAGTGATACAAAGAAATGTTGGCAGCAACTAGAGAGGAGGAGAAGGTAGCCAGGAGCTTGTGAAAGTATGATAGGTCTTGTAGCTGTTTTTACTCCGCTGCCCACAGCCCTGTTCTGTGAGCTCGCAAGGAGACACCTAGCCACGAATCAGGGGGGAGAGAGGACGGTTACAGTGAAAGGATGTGAGTAGGAAGGAGCGTGGGGTGGAAGGGACAGGATCAGGAGATGGATAGAGGGGAGCAGTCAGGGAGATTGAATATAGGGGCTGAATGGATCAGGTTGGAGTGGTAGTACAGAGAGCAGGAGGGAGGGAGGTGCCGTAATCATTGTCTACAAACATCATCTAGTGAAGTTCAAGTTAACTTAAAGGTGAGGTGACTTAAAGGGGTGGTCAAAAAGGGACATTAGTGGAAAGAGTTGGAAAGAAATGAATGACAGATGTTGGGAGGATAAAAAAATGACTATCATCAGGAAATAAGTTTATCAATGACTCAATCTTCTTGAGGAAGAGTCTAAGGGCAACTGGTTGACAATAGATGAGTTCCCAAAGGAATTCTACATGGGTTGTGCTGACAGAGGACACACAATTAGAAGGCTTCCAGCCGCAAGGTAAGGAACATCTTTAAAAACTACAGGGGAAGGAATAAATAGTGACAGAAAATCCAAGCTACAAAACTGCAAAAGCTCAAAATGAGATCTGCAAAACAATGATTAGAAGAAACATGAATGTGAAATGGAGCATGGAGCCTTTTTTCCATCCTTGAGTAACTCTCCCCCCCTCTCTCCTTTCTCTCCCTGTTCTCCTAGGTCAGAACATGGTGTTTCCACCAGTGGCTCTGTGGGTCACAGTGGGCCTGGCTGTGTGTCTACTGGGCTTACTCATTGCCCTGGCTGCAGTCTGCCACAGGAAGATCAAGGAGAGCTGTGAGGAGGCCCGAGCAGGTACCATTCTGACCCATGCTCCGCTGTCTGAAAAGCCCCAGACTTCTGTCCACTTCTTAAAAAAGATTATCTAACAAAATGTATGAATTTCCCTAGGTCAAACGGGTGTGATTATGTGCTTTCTGCCATCTTTGCATCATGGTATAATGGTCAGACAAAAAAGTGAGGAAAGCCAAAACGCATATAATACCCCTAAATGAAAAACTATTTCCACCAGGTATTAGGGTTGCACAATATTTGAAATAACTGACTTATTTTGTTTTTCTGCAATATATATTGCGATATGAAAAAATAAAGGGTGTCTTCACCAGATGACCCGAAAAGCTTTATTTGAGAATAATTAACTATAATAGAATGATTGGGGTGATTTTGTAGGGAACTGCATCTTCATGGAAAATAATAATTATAAAATGAATTACTTTTTACCTTATGACTTATTTTGGGTAGATTAATTTATTATATTAATTAATACACTGTTTAATTCAGCTTGGTTCTTTTGTATTCATGTAATACTCTTCTATCAATTCAGGCTAAGGTCAATGATCTAACATGCTATGATATTAATGATATTAATGAAAGGGGCTCATTTGTGAATGAAGAGGTGTGGTGTCTATAAGGGATCCAGGTGATTACAGGAGGCTTTATCACAGTACTCCAACCAGGTTAAAACAAAGCATTACTCTAAGGAGGAAGATTCATTATCACAAAAGGGAATTAATGTGAATGACAAAATCAAATCAAAAAGTCATTTAACATTTTATTACATTACAAATTAAATTACAAACCTCCTTTCTGAAAATAGAAACATATTTTAATTTAAACCCATTTGAAAAAGAGCAGCTATACACCAATCCTGAGTGGTTTACAAAACTAATAATTTGTAGTAATAAAAGCAAAACCTAACTAAGAAATACCAATGAACATAACATGAATAACAAATATCAACATTGTACTACACAAACTTTTGTTTTTAAAATAAAATGTTCTTTGCAACAGTGCCAAAGGAAAACAGTGTTGATCGTCAAGGCTAGACAAATTAAACTAATTAAACTTTTCAACTGTATAAAATCTGGTTTCTTTCTAAACAAAGTACCTAGTAAAATAAATGAATGAATAAATGAAAATTGTTATATTTCAGAACAGGTTGCTAGGTAATAATATGTAACAGTAATAGTATAGCAATAGTAGCAAAATAGAATGCACAATTGGGCCTAACCTACCAACTGCAAGATGCAGTCTGTGGCCAAAGCACAGCATTCTGGTCCACTTTTTCAGGTGCAGCCTTCACCATGTTCGCGGCATTGTCTGTTATTATACAGACTAGACGACTCTCATCTAGGCCCCAATCAGTTAAAGCTTCTCTCATCCCTGTTCTCACTTGTATGGTGGAAGTCCTCATTAATAAAGTGTACGGTCAGACTTATGTAGGGCTCCATTGTCCGGCTGGACCACAAGTCCGTTGTTGCTGTATAATATTCCACTTGTGACAGCTCTGTTTCAACTTTTTCCTTGCATTTCTCGTACAACTCTGGGATGGCAACTTGAGAAAAATTGTTGCGTGATGGCATTACTTACCGCTTGTCAAGCAACTGGATAATCTTTTTAAAACCCTCTTTGGTAACCGTGTTAATTGGTACCATGTCTTTGGCGACGTGAAATGTTATTAAATCTGTGATTTCTCTCTGCCGTATGGAACCTTTCTCGTGTGGTGTAATACTGGCAAAGGCATCCGAAAAAGATTTTTCCTTTGGACGGCATTGAGATGCTTTGCACTCGTCATACGAAGATTTGTGGTGCCGCCTTAAATGATGGAACAAATTGGTCATATTGCCTCGTGTTGTGGCAACAATTGCAAGGCACTCTGGACAAAGTACTTGTTTTTGGTCAACATCATCCTGTCTGTAGCCTAAATATTTCCATATAATTGAAGATTTTTTTGCAACCAAATTCTCAATTTCGGTATTTTTTGCTTGTTCCTCGCTTATCATTTCGCCATGCGCAAGCAGAGCCTGCAGGTCAACCATGTGCAGCAACAAACTCTGTGTTTTAAATAATAATAATAATAATAAACTGTGTATCCAATAACCCATAAATCTGAGTAAATTACATTATATAAGACAGATATAATGCTAGTTTAACAGTTTAATATATATATTGTAGGTTGATATATGTTTACCTGACTAAATCGCACGTTCTGCGATGTGACTATTGTGGAATGCGTACATCGCAATGTCGATGCTTTAGCATTACCTTTATAGATTTATTGCATTTAATTTATTTCCATTTTATAGACACTCATATCTCGAGCAACTTAAAATAGTGCATACATTTTTGTCCAGTTAAAGGAGGTGGTGAATAAAATATGATTTCTTCAGGCCATTGGGGGACCTACTGCAGTTAAAATACAGGATGTCTCCACCAGAGTAGGTCTGCAGAGTAGCAGAGTAGCCAAATAATAATCACACCCAGATAATGTGGTGTGATACAGCAGAATTTGATTGGTGGTATGCAGTGATGACATGTTAATATGAACTGCATGACAGTGACATTGCAATGGATTTCTGCATATAAAAGTGTTTGCTGCTTTAAAGGGAAGCAGTGACTCAGCCTGTCTGAAGAAGTTCATTAAGAAAAGTCTGATAATTAGACCTAGCTGGGGAATGTATGCAGGCAGAGAATATAGGGCCCAACTAAGAGGAAGAACGTTTTGAGCCAAGATAGATGGTGGGGAGCCGGTGGCTTGGCTGTAATGAGATGTGCTGTGAGCGGAGGAGACATTAGAATAAAGGTCAGCCAGTGTCTGCTTTGGGCCCAGGGGTTTAAAAATACTTCTAGAACTGACACACACTCACAGGCAAGAGTAAATAGCTCCATGGAACATATGAAATCAAATGAAATGGAAAGAGTAAAATAATACATTCCATCCTCCAGCCAATGGTCTCGTAGGGTCATGAAACTTTCCTCCAGTAATCAGGAGGAGAATGCCGCCCCTCCAGTAGAACGTTTTTATTTATCTTTAACTAACTCTGTTCATTTTACATGTAATCAATTAGCATCCACTCTTATCCGGAATGATTCACAGCAGAGAGCGCATACATGCTCTTACTTTTTCATACTGGACCCCTGTGGGAATTGAACCCACAACCCTGCTGTTGCAAGCGCTGTGCTCTCGTCAGTTGGACAGTACCTAATTGGAATGTTAAGTCTCATTCTGTTCCCTGTCTGGGAATGTTTCCAAGTCCTTTCTGTTCCCTGTTTGTGGAGTTGAAGAGTAACATACACTGACTTCTACATGTAGTATGCAGACCGCCACGCACAGATAGAGCGATACCGCATGAATACCAATGTGAAGATGTGTTAAAGTAGGGCTGCAATGCACATTCACAGCTGTTGGAACTGCAGGAAGCAGGAAAGTACAACCTAATTGAGGCTGTCTTATCTTTTAATGGTGTTCTTGGGTTTGGCCAGATTGAAGTTGACTCTCTCCTCTCAGACTCTGGGTAGTGAGGGTAGAGGGGTCAAAACTAGTCGGAAACGGAGTAAGTCATTTTTCTTCACTGTCATAATGTATGTGGAGAAGTGGATGTGTATCCTAACAGGGCAGAGCAGCAAGTGGGATTGGAGTCTGGGAACGGAAAGCTCCATTTATACTAGTACTAAGACTTTGTTTCTTTTGTTTTGTTCCTTTATTCCTTTATTTATTTATTTTTACTTGCGTAATGAATTTGTACACTACATGTCCAATATACACTCTAAATGACCTTTATCGGACCAGTGTACCATATTCCTAAAGCTTGTTTTACATTTAAATGAGCGTGTGATTTAATCAGAAGTACCCTTGGAGTGTGTAGCTGACATGGGACGACGGATGGGCCTCTGTGATAGATGAACGTCACCAGGGAAATAGAGGGTTCGGGTCATAACACTCCTTCGTACATCTGTTCTGTGTGAGCTTCTTCTCTAGCTGCTTCATCCAGCTGTGACACACACTTGTTTTTCTCCCAGAATCCATTAGAATTTGCTAAACCCTTAAATAGTGTATTGGAAATCCACTTCAGGAGTGTAAGATGGCCACTTCGACTTGCTTGAGCAGATTTCACTCACACTCTGTGGATGGTGGCCACCGTTTTGACTTTGACGTAGATCCATCACTGGTGTAGAAGTTTCCCCGGCAGCTGTTTTTAGTGTTAAAGGTTAAAGGTTGCAGCATCAGGACAGGAAGTGTTGGCTGCATGCAGAGGTGGCTCAAGGTCTCTCATATTGCATTTTCACTCCACATGCATTATGGATATTTTCAATCCAACGTCTGGATCTACAGGGTGACTATAAAGCTGAAATAAAAAAGACAGAGAAATAGAGAGGTAACAGAAGAGGTTCCCCCTTTATCATGAAAGCGTGTTGTAATAGTATCCACTATGACTAAATGTCCTTTTGCACCAGATTTAGAGGGCTGGTGCTCATATTTGACTGCTTCAGATGGATTCTGTTGAAATCCTCTAAAATGATAATTCCGGACAGGGATCCAGAAATAGATGGGCATGCAATGCAAAGAAAGGGGTGGAATGCTCACTGTACTATCCGTCCGATTTGAATGAATCACTCAGAGAAATGGTAACCTGTGGACATACATAAAGGGCTGTGTTAGCAAAATGTGAATGCAAAATTGACTTGAATGAAAGTGGAAAGGGAATGAAATAATAGGATGTATGAAGGATTGTGAATTCACTGTAGAAACAGCATATAGATTTCAAATCCACCTTTAAAACATGCAGATCTTTTACTGCTGCAATTATCAGGTTTTGTGTTATACCACCCCAGATGATTTTCTCTCTCTGTCAGTCTTGTTCATTGCCACAGACCTACTAAGACAATCAGAGACCATATTGTTGACTTGATATTTAATTTGGTCCAATCGTCAGTTTAACGTGTGTGTGTGTGTGTTTGTGTGTCTGACACTAATTAGGAACATAATGAAGCTGAGGATGAAACTCTGATGAAATTAGGTTTATATGTTTAGTGTGTGTGTTCAACACTTGCGTTTTAGCATGCTTGTGTGTGTGTGTGTGTGTGTGTGTGTGCGTGCGTGTGTGTGTGGTTCCTCTTCAGTGTGGTTTCGGTCGGCTTGGCCCAGTACAGAGTAGGTTTTCAGAGAGGAGAGCCAACGGCCATAGCATAATGTGATTATGGTCTTTGTGACTGGGCCAGGCCAGGGGGCAGCTGTGGTGCAGAGACCCAGCCTGAGCCGTGAAGGATGAGCACACCATAGGTTTTAATGAACTGCTGCCTTACGAAAGCCAGAGGAACGCTCTGTGTGTGTGTGTGTGTGTCTGTTCCTGTCTGCCTGCGTGCATTTGTTTACGTATATTTGATTGTCTGTTGGTGTCTCTTCTCTTACCACAGCCAAAGAACTGGAAGAGGCCAAAGAACTGGAGGAGGAGTCTAAGACAGGTCGGTTGAAGCACGTCTAGCACAACCTTCACCATACTTCTCCACCGTACACATGCCAGCTAATTATTTCTCAATGCGTATCCCATTCTAATTTGAATTTTAATGACATTGCAAACAGAGGACATGTAATTAATTTCTGATTATTCCAGTACAATGTCTAAATGGAATACTAATGTCCTGAGCACTGAGCTCTTTTTTTTTTTGTGGAGAGATAATATTTCTCACTTCTTATGAGTCTTGAATTAATTGAGTGATTAGCAAAAAGAGCAAGTTCTGTCAAGGCCGTAGTGGGTACCAGGCTCGGTCCTGAATGACTCTCCCTCCAGCGTTAGGTCATAAAAGTTATTCATTTGACTTCCTCTGTAGTGTGATTGAATTCACATTTTGCCTGCCCGTGAGCGGTAAAGTTAATACTATGTGATTTTAATAAGCCAAGAGGTGACGGAAGGTCTCCGGGCAGAATGGGGACAATGGCTCGTTTGGTTTATGTGTGTCTCATGAATGTTTCAAAGTGAACTCTGCAGCCAGGTGCGTGGTCTGCCCTTCATCAACGGCATCCCTACAGGCTCAGCGCTGACTGGCAGAAGGGAGGAGACTCTCCTCCTCAACACTCCGTTCCCGGCTGACTCCTCCTCCTCGGCGAACCAACCCGCCTTTCACTCCCCCTCGTAGGCCACACCTGTCCTGGGAGGGGCGGCGGCTGGATAGGGGCTCAGCAGCTCATTCTCCTGACGTCTGTGATACCTCTTTAAACAGACAACGGCTTTGTTTTGCCATCTGGCTGAAATTGCACTGACAAAGGGAGAGGTTCCTACGTGAGACAAAGGAGCTGAAATGATGCCCGTCTAATAAATCCAGGACGATGGCGAGCAGCGTTTCTGTGTTATCTTAATGAGCTGTCCAGAGGAGAGTGCACCTCTCTTTTCAAAGCCAGCCTGATTGTGACAATAACTAGTGATAACTGGGTCTCATCCTTGGCTTCTGCGTTCGGAAGGGGAGGTGTTCACACCACTGGCTTTACAGCCTCTAGCTGGCAGCCTACCGCTTTACAAACAAGATGCCTGGCCTAAAATCCTTGATGTGCTTGCAGCTGACAAAGCCAACAACACCTATTCCCCCTCCTACACACACTCACGCACATAAACACACACACACGCACGCATGCACACACACACACACACACAATCACACTCCCTAACCCTCACCTGCCGCTTCCTTTTCTGAAAATGAGTTTTGTAATCTGAGCATGATGTGCTGTTTAGAACCAGCTGCCGTAATCCCAGAGCAGCACACTGTTAGGAGTCGGCTGCAATCTCTTTTCTTTGCACCACTGGCCCTTGTCTGTCTGTCTCTCCCTGCATCCTGGGCTCTGAGGAGTTAGCCCAGGCCCTAGCAACACAGCACTGGCAGTGTGCATCGTCGTGACCTAGTTCTTTCAACATCATCAGAAAGAGCAATTTGAACACCCCGAGAAAGAGGCAGAGAAATGTGAAAATGGTATCTGGTTTGTGAGGTGAATTAACCCTGCTACCTGGCTTTCGGATAGAAGGTGCTGTCAAGGTTGAATACCGGCTACTGTCATGCTCCATAATGCTGATACCAGTGACTATCCATAATTGTGAACGTCTTCTCTCCGTAATGTCTTTCAAATTCAAATAACTCAACCAGGTTTCTCATTATAATGAAATCTCATAGCAAAATATGTATATCCTCATATTTAAACTGTACTTATATTGTCGGTTCTTACTTTGTCATTAAAAACATTGTCCCATTGGAAAACATTACCATCGTATTTCAGCACTACATCAGTGGACCACAACTGCTATATTGGTAGGCTTGTCTCTACAGATAAAATCATTTTGATGTCAGGAACATAGCTCCTTAAAAGCATTTTACAAATACTTGGAGCTTGAAAAATGCAGAAAGAGAACGAATGTTTCCAAAATGAACACGGAATAGATTGATTAATAGCCGAGGTTGCCAATTATTATTTTTCAACATTACACCCTATAGATAGTAATGTAAATCCAATGTCCATATTAATGCAAGCTGTTTTTATACAAAAATTTTATAGCAACAATTGTTTAAACCCCCCCAAAAATGCTGACTGTGTGCAATATATAACATGACTACAATAAGAAATGTAGGTAGTTGCTAGTAGAAATAATAGCTATGTGACCTGTTTGCCAAGATTACAATAAATACCTAATATCTGATGTTAGCTAGTTAGCTGGCTTTAAAAGCTACTATGCACGCTGGCTCACTAGATTACAGTAAGTTATGAGGTGACTTAATAGCCAATATATTGCCAAATAGCTAATTAGCATTTTTAACATGCACTATTTTCAGCAATAACCCATCTAACTTGTTGTTTAGTGTTAACAAATGTTATGGTGTGCAGATCGAAACCATATTACAGGTGTAAATGGATAGTTGATAGATGGGTAATGTGGTTGTTGTAATAGTAAATGATGGTCGAATACCAAAATAATGGTTGAAAATAGGTTAACATAAGCATCTTGATTGATAGTGTGTATGTGTGCATGCTTGCACTCATTAATTAATCTCCCTCATTCTGACATAACTTTCCATAACTTACCTCGTCACCCTATATTTTTCCTAATCTTGATCCCTTTTTATGATATTGTGTGTATTAATTGCTTGCATAATGTCATTTCCATTTAGCTTGTCATAGTAGCTGTAAGTAGCAACAAATAATCAGAGCAAAATGTGCACAGTCACAGTCTTGCTCTATGAGCCTCTATCCGTTTACAGACCAAAGTGTCTTTGTGATGTATATACAGGCATTACTGAATAAATGCAAGGGAAGAAACCAGCCAAATTGCGCTCAATTGTTAAATTCATGGACACATTACGATTAAATATGCATCATTCACCTGTGTTAGTAGTAGGCCTATGCCATCTTTATTTACATAGCAGAACCCTTTTTCCAAAAAGTCGTGACGCTGTGTAAAATGTAAAGAAAAACAGAATCTGATGATGTGCAAATCATTTAAACCCTATATTCAACAGAAAATAGTACAAAGACAACATATCAAATGTTGAAACTGTTATTGTTTCTTGAAAAATATATGCCCACTTTGATTTTGATGCCAGCAACACGTTTCAAATAGCTGGGACGGGGGCATTAAAAGACTGGAATAGTTGTGTAATGCTTAAAACTAAAACTGGTGGAATATCTCACAACTAATTAGGTTGATTGGCAACAGGTCAGTAACATGATTGGGTATAAAAAGAGCATCCCAGAGAGGTGAGGATGCGGAGGGGTTCACCACTCTGAAAGACTGCACAGGCAAATAGTGCAACAATTTAAAAATAACATTTCTCAACTTAAAATTGCAAACAGTTTGGGGATCTCATCATCTGTGGTACACACTATAAAAAGATTCAGAGAATCCGGAGAAATCTCTGTATGCCAAGGGACTAGGCCGAAAACCAATATTGGATGGCCTTTATCTTTGGGCCTTCAGGTGGCACTGCATTAAAAACAGACTTAATTCTGTTGTGGACATCACTGCATGGGCACAGGAACACTTCTGAAAACCATCTACATCAAGAAATGCAAGTTTAAACTCTGCGATGCAAAGAAGAACTCATATAGAACGCTCAAAAAAATTAAGGGGAACACTCAAATCACACATTGGGTTTCGATGACGGAAATGTATTAAAGATCAAAATCTTTACTGAACGTTGTGTAATTCGTTCAGAACAAAATGATTTAACAATGGTCAATGAAAACCAAAATCACCAACCGATTGAGGACTGGATTCAAACTCACACCGAAAAATCAAAGTTAACAATTTAAATCACAGGGTAACATATCCTTTTAAAAATAATTGACTAAAGTGCTATGATTAATCTCGCTCCAAATTGATATTTCATTTAAACTGTTATTTTTTTACCCTGCAAGTATCAACCCCTAAAACTGCCATCTGATTGGAAATGATAGGGAAAATACACTTTCTGGAACATTGAGCAAAACATTAGCAGATGATTTAAATCCCCCCCAAAAAAGCATATTTTTGAATCACACATGTCTACGTTTTCTATTTTGTTACCAGATCTTTCAATACATTTCATTAATAACCACCTAGCCTGACTGTTATTCAATCAAATGTTATGTGAGGCTAAGAAATTGGTGATTGAGCTTATCTGGCACAATGGTAGGAGTCACAGTGGTGATTTTAGCATGGTAATCTAGGAGGGGTGGATTCAACCCAATGTCTTCAAATTTAAGCCAGCGAAGCCACTACACAAATAAATTACATGCACTATGAACGGTATTGAAACCGTTTGCTAGACAGCAATGCACCTCAGAGTTACCTCGTATCCATCAGTGGAACCTTGTTTGGCAGCAAAAAAGTACAATCAGCCTCATTTACTGGATTTTTAACCATCGCTAATTTCAGTCAGTTCAACAAATGAAAATGTTATGGTGTGAGATTGTAACTGGATTGTCATGGCCCCTCAATGTTATATTATATCCTCTCACAGAGAAAAGCACGTGTGAGGAAATATTTACAGAACTGTAATGAATTGTTCTAAAATAATACTGACAATACCCAGATAAGCATTATAAAAACAGAAATAGGATAAAGGGTATGGCATAATTGGAAACAATGGGAATGATAGAATTTAAGAGGCAAGTTGTAATTTTAGGAGTTATCTCCGTTGTTGTGCTCACTTGAACAAGAAGATGGCGCATTGGTCGCTATGTAGAATCAAAACTGCATACAGTATATTGACGATACAAAAATATTTAGCCTAAAAGGGTTCATTGTAGGTTTCTATTGAGTTTCATATCCTCATCCCAACCGCTTCGCACTCTGCTGCGAACCGGTCCAGTGAGTGCTGAAGGTCACAGACCGATGATGCCATCAGGACCACATCATCCGCAAAAAGCAGCGATGAGATCCCCAGCCCACCGAACTGCAACCCCTCCCCACCCCGACTACGCCTCGATATCCTGTCCATAAAAGTTACAAACAGGATTGGTGACAAAGTGCAGCCCTGGCGGAGGCCAACCCCCACCTGGAACGAGTCCGACTTACTACCGAGAACCCAAACACAGCTCTCAATTTGGACGTACAGGGATTGGATAGCCATCAAAAGGGACCTCCTCACCCCATACTCCCGCAGCACCTCCCACAGTATCTCCTGGGGGACCCGGTCATACGCCTTCTCCAAATCCACAAAACACATGTAAACTGGATGGGCATATTCCCAGGCCCCCTCCAGGATCCTTGCAAGAGTAAAGAGCTGGTCGGTTGTTCCGCGACCAGGACGGAATCCGCATTGTTCCTCTTCAGTCTGAGGTTCGATTATCTGCCGAACCCTCCTTTCCAGTACCTTTGAGTAGACTTTCCCTGGGAGGCTGAGAAGTCTGATACCCCTGTAATTGGCACACACCCTCTGGTCCCCCTTTTTGAACAGGGGATCCACCACCCCGGTCCGCCACTCCTTTGGCACTGTCCCCGACTCCCACGCAATGTTGAAGAGGCATGTCATCCAAGACATCCCCTCCACACCCAAAGCTTTCAACTTTTCTGGACGGATTTCGTCAATCCCCGGATCTTTGCCACTGTGGAGTTGTTTGACTACCTCAGTGACTTCTGCCATGGAGATTGACGATGCTTCCCCATCAGCCTCCAGCTCTGCCTCCACTATAGAGGGCATGTTAGTGGGATTTAGGAGTTCCTCAAAGTGTTCCTTCCATCGCCCAATTTCCTCCTAAGTTGAAGTCAACAGTGTTCCATCCTTACTGTACAGAGCTTGGATTGTTCCCCCGTTTTCCCCTCCTGAGGTGGCGGACGGTTTTCTAGAAACACCTTGGTGCCGACCGAAAGTCCTTCTCCATGGCTTCCCCAAACTCCTCCCAAACCCGCTGTTTTGCCTCTTTCACAGCAGAGGTCGCAGCCCTTCAGGTCTGTCGGTACACTGCAACCATCTCTGGAGTTCTCCAGAGTTTAACATATCCCAGAAGGCCTCCTTCTTCAGTCAGACGGCTTCCCTGACCACCGGTGTCCACCAGGGTGTTCGAGGGTTAACGCCACTTAATGCACCTAAGACCTTTAGACCACAGCTCCCCGCTGCAGCTTCGGCAATGGAGGCTTTGAACATCGACCACTCAGGTTCAATGCCCCCAACCTCCACAGGGATGCCAGAAAAGCTCCGCTGGAGGTGTGAGTTGAAGATCTTTCGGACGGGGGCATACTCCAGACGTTCCCATTTCACCCGCACTACCCGTTTGGGTTTTCCCGGTCTGTCCAGAGTCTTCCCCCACCCCCTAACCCAACTCGCCACCAGATGGTGATCGGTTGACAGCTCCGCCCCTCTCTTTATCCAAGTGTCCAAAACATGCGGCCTCAGGTCCGATGACACGACCACGAAATCAATCATTGACCTTCGGCCTAGGGTGCTCTGGTACCACGTACACTGATGAGTATCCGTACATGGTGTTCGTTATAGATAATCCATGACTAGCACAGAACTCTAACAACAAACGACCACTCGAGTTCAGATCAGGGAGGCCGTTCAGGGATCAGGGAGTTTCATATTATGATTAACCTATATATATAAATATTATATAGTTTGTTGCCATTTTAACAAATTGTTAACAAAGCCTACTGGCTGCATTAATGTAGGGAAAACGTCTTTGCAAACGTTGCTAAAGGTACAACACACAATGTATACTATGCTTGTGATGACTAGGAAACCTAATATTAACTAAACTTATCATTGGACTGGTTGGACTTTTTTCACTGTAATTCAAGTTAAATGTTGGTGAAACACAGGGCTCTGCATTCAGCTTATCCATTGACCGTTGCCAACAAATGTGTCTGGTGAGCTGAACACTATGCTGAATTTTCTTTTGGCTGTCTTAATGTCTTGGCCATCGTCTCACAGCACATATCCCTTTGTTTTGCAACATCTTAGCTTGATCCTCTATGATTGGCAGTAATGGACATAAGACCAGTGAAACACGTCTCTTTTTGTGCCATGTTGTCTGATACCAAGCCCTAGTTGGGTTATGACACCACCTAAAAATGCTTAGGTATATATGGCTTGACTGCACCCTTTTATTCAACACCCTTATCAGGCACCGTAAATCTAAACTGAAATCACACCTGTGTTGTCACCAGTAACATGTTCAACACACCTCACCGTGACCTTTACACTGAGGTTAGTTGACCCTTGATACATACACATTGCCAGACTGACTGGTACCAACCATTTACCAAGGTACATTTCTCCTCTACCTTAGCTCACTTCTAAAAATCGGCTACTTTGAGATTAACTAGCATTCTGGTAGATATCTCACACTGGTCACTCCGAAAGTCCGTACGTCCTTTGTTCAGCATTCATTTCAGTTCACTGCTGCCAATGACAATAAGCTTGACGCCTTTATCACACCTCACTTCTTCAAAAATCAAATAAACAAGCTGCTATCTGATCAATGCACCTGCTGAATCTGTCAGACCTCTCTGTATTTGTGACTTGCTGTATTTTGTATAAGTTCCTTTTGCAGTGTTTTTTTTTACTTATTTTTTTATTGTGTATGGTATCTGGTTCCCTGTGTTAAGTCATCATGCAGTCAAGTGCCTTAATATACAAGTGAATTCTGAAATAATATAACAATGTCACACCAAGTCTATATATCTGTCATGACAAGTTGTCAGCTGTTACTTCATGTAATGACATTGGTATGATTGTGTCATTAAGCCTTAAGATGCTTCATATAAATTGTTACTGTTTATTTATAACAGTCTATTTAAAAGAAATATATACAGTTATATTGTGACTGTTTCTGGCATGGAAAAGTTCGTCTTCATTCTCACTAGCAATTGCTCAATTCTTATGATTAATCCTAAGAAGTTAGTAGATACCAGTAAGCCCATTACTGGCTAGTAAGCTGTTCAAACAGCCAGTGGCAAAAGCTAACCACTCAAAGACCATATTTCTGATGGAGGTAAACTTAATAAGAAACGTTTGGCAGTTTTACACAATGCTCAATAGTGTTTTGCGACTGGTGAACTGTGTAATGCCGTGGCGTTATGGTTAAAGAAAGTGCCTCTCATGTTGAAGGCTCAAGTTCAAATCTATTATGAACAACAACATTTATTTTATTTCCACGATTCTGTCGTCGTTTCACTTGATGAAAAAGTGAGTTATCGTCACCTTTCTTGATATTTATTGTATCAATGTAATTCACGAATGAAAGAAAAAAGTATGTTGATATGCCATGAAATAAAATAGCTTTGGCAGACTCGCTAGCAATTACTCAATTCCTATGACTTTCCAGTAAGTTAGTAGATACTGGTAAAGCCTATTACTGGCTAATAAGCTGTTCAAACGGCCAGTGGCAAAAACTAACAGTTCATAGACGCTATTTGTGGTGGAGGTAAACTTAATAATAAACGTTAGTCAGTTTAACATAATGCTTAATGGTGTCTAACGAAATATTCAAACTTTGCGTGATGTTAATGGGTGACAGAATGATCTAAGGTCGAGACGCTATACCGACACGTGATCAGGTTGTTGTTCTGTAGAGTAGTGGCTAAAGACATAGCCTCTCATGTGGGCGACCGCGGTTTGAATACAGTGCGGGCAACAACATTCATCATTTTCAATTGTACATTCTCCCCTATTTTCCTTTATTTCCTATCAGGTATGCATGGAAGAAGGTGAAAACACAGACAAACATGCATTAAAAAACTATACTCTTTTCATAAGCATCCAATGAGCGTAGTCCTGGCAGTGAATGTGCTTTGGAAAAACTGATCTAATTTTGGCATTTTAACATCCTACTTTGTTAGTGCTTAAAGTTTAACAAAATGTTATACTTACATTTTCTTCGTTTTTTTACTGCCTTGCTCAGATGCTTACCCTTTTTTGCCTTGATGTTAATTACACAATGAAAAAAATGTCTGGTATTAAAAGGATAAGGCAAGCCAATAAAAATTTCATCATTGGACAGTATTTGCACATTCCCCAGAAATGCTTACATAATGATAATAATTTAATTTCAACTGTTCAGGGAGATTTGTTATGTAAACCAATGTTTGATGTTCCCCCCACCGCACATCCTGACAGCGTGACACTGATTACATACCTGCTTCCTGGGAAATAGGTTTTGGTGTCAAAAGCTGATTGCATTTCAATGAGGACAACAAGGTTCAGGCATATATGTTCTGCAGACTACTTTCAATCAAAACTCATGAGAAGACCACCACCTGAATTTGCCAATTGTCTCTAAAGTTTTAGAGTGTTGGGTAGTGTGTTTCTGGAATAATTTCCCTCTTTGAACTTTTAATGGTGTCTGCTTTGCATACCAAGCAAGATTTAGCCTCCTCTCAGTGGTTATCTGTTAGTCCTTAAAGAGAAGGCCAACAGATCATTGTCACATTATGAGAGAGATAGCGGAGGAATAGCTGCTCCTAAATCATGTGGAATAATGAGTGCTGTCAGACCTAATGAAAGCAGTCAGAGCGTTCAGTAGCATTCTGCATCACCATAACACGGAGGGCATTCAGAACACACCAAACAACATTCAGGGCACGTAGTTCTGATTAGAATATTAGATAAAGTAATTGCATACAGGGTGCTGAAAAGAGTGCTGAAATGGATGTGTCTTTGGGTAACGGCGGAAAGGAGCGATGGATGCCGTACATCCTGGGGTATGGTATAAATTAGAGTGTGGTATATGGGCAGAAACGAGGATCCCCAATACCCCCCCCCCCCACTTCCATGTGACCCGGGCGACCTGCAGCCCATTAAAGCCCCCGTGGGGGTAGCTAATGTGTCATTGCTCCATCTCGTTCCCCGGGTGTTCTGGGGAGCGTCACATGGTGGTTCCACATGAGCACTCAGCTGCAGTGGCTAATTAAATAATGCACTGCGCCCTCTGCTTCCTGTTAGCGGGGGCAAGGTTGGTGCACAGACACGGGGGGGGGGTGACATTCTCATAATACCTGTAGTCCAGTGTAACTTGGTTGGGAGTGTGTGGCGCCCACTGCAATGCCAGAGTTGTGGGATTCCCACGCGGGGCAGTACCACAATATGGCGCAAAATGTATGCACTCACTGCTGCTACTGAGTCGCAATGAATGACCTCAGTGAAAGTAATATTGAAAAGCAGAGACAGAGAGTTAAGGAAGGGGAGGTTTTAAAAACGGTTAAAGATCTGTAATATTGTTATCCTGCCTCATTTGGTCAGGAGAGAGTAAAAGGTTAGGTAATCAATTAGTGTGACCCCACTGGCCTGATGTGTTAGACCTTTAACCCCACGGATTACAAAGAGGATACGAAAGCTGCCCATTTAAATGTTAACACCCTAAGCTACAAAAAGACAACAGTTCCGCAATGTTATTTTTCTGTCCATCCATTTGTCTTACTAACATTACTGATCTCATATTCCTGTGTTGTTCTGTCTTCCAGCCATGACCCCCCTGAAAAGCTAAAGCCATACGAACACAGGTAAGAATCACGTAAAATGATATAATTACAAACCATTGTGTGTGTGTGTGTGTGTTTCGTGTCAGGGTGTCTTCGCAGTTAATTTCCCCCTCCAGCGATTGCTTAGTATTTTCAGGAGGCAGTAAGTGCTCTCCAACGCCCCGAGGTCTGCAGAGGCTTTGGGTAACTGCTTCTATAATGAGCATCAGGCTGCATTCATTCTCTGAAGGACAATCAAGAGTTTTGGAAATTCTTGACATTTGGATTCTCCAAATCACAAGGTCATTTGTAGCCCTGACACATTTATTTCTGTGCCATGTCATTAGAAGAACGTTTTGAGTACTCCAGCTTCCTCGTAACCCCTTTTAACGCACAAGGAATGTTAATAATTGGAGCCTATGACTCATTAATCTGCCAGCACCAGGTGTGTTTGTGTGTTGCTGTTGGAGACAGGACTGAAACAAGAATACTGGGGACGGGAAACAAAAAGGCATTAAGTGTTAAGTGATTAAATGTTTATCTTTCTCTTTTTCAATAGATAAACACATCATTTTTGATGAGTGTGTCTATTTTGAGCCACTCCATAATGTTTCTTACACAGCGTGTTGGCTGCCTTTTAAGTGGATTTCACTATGCCAGTTTTTTGCTCATGGTAATTAGCCAGCACAAAGTACAAGAAAAATTTTATTCTGATCAACGAAATAATTTTGTTGGCTCATTCCTCTCTCAAATACGCTGGCCAAAAAAAAATAAGAAAACACTCAATTCACACATCGGGTCTCGATGAAGGACATTAATGATTAATGATCAAATTCTTTATCTGTACAATGTGTAATTTATTGAGAACAAAATGACGTAGTAACGGTCAATGGAAAGCAAAATCACCAACCAGTTGAAGGTTGGATTCAAACATACATACAAAATCAAAGTAAACTATTTAAATCACAGGCTGTTTCAACTTGCGTGAATTTCATTACGGCCACGTGTCCTGCTGCTTGGTTGATACTCTTCTATGGCCCTGTTCAGCTCTCCTTGTGTAACGGCCCGACTCCTGGTATCTCCTCCATGCTCTTGAGACTGTACTGAGAGACACAGCAAACGTATGGATGTACCATCCTGGAGGAGCAGGACTACCTGTGCAAACTGAATGGGCCGCAGGTACCGCCTCATGCTACCAGTAGTGACAGGAACACTAGCAGGGTTGGTGCCAAAATATTGTGGCTGTCCTTGCTGAATAGAAGCAACCCAATAGCATGACAAAGTTAGCTCCTTGTGGACCATCAGAATGTAACCAGCTGATATTAGATGACAGCAAGTTAACTTTGTATATGATCTGGAATGTGATTGGTTGAATCTGGACAAAATGACAACCCCCAGGCTATCCCTTAAAGATCAGTGCTGAAACAAAAGGAGACTTCAGGGAGATAGAATTCAGGGAGAGGCCAACAATCATTTTCAAGGAGCTTCAGAATTTAGTGGCTGGGAGTCGATTAATGCTGCAACAACAACCAAAGAGCTCAAGAGCTTTGTATAACACTGGTCTTAATGGCAGGGTTGCAAGAAGGAAGCCATTCGTCTTGAGCTCCAACTCAAAGCACTATGGATGATGCAAAACTATCCCTTCATTAAAATAGTGGCAGCATTATGCTTTGGGGATGCTTCTCATCAGCAGGGACCTGGCCTCATGTTAATATTGAAGAATCCATGGTGCAAATTAAAGGCAAATACTTAGAGAAAAAATCCTGCAGTCCATTTAAAACTGAAGCTTGGAAAGTTCCCCTTTGGACAGGATAATGATTCCAAGCACAAGACCATAAAACAGTGCTGTGACAAAAAGGCAATGTCCTACAGTGGCCCAGTCAAAAACCTGACATCAATCCCATTGAGAATCTGTGGCGCTATTTGAAAATTGTTGTCCACAAGATTTGTCTAACCAACCTGAACCTCCTGGAGCACATCTGCCAAGAAGACTAGGCCAAAGTCACTTCAACTCTGTCTGCTACGCTGGTACATTGTAGTTACCAGGTATGACTTAAAGTTGTTTTCATGGGAAAGGGGGCTGAATTAATACACAACGAACATAAATATATGTATTTGTTTTCTTACAAATATAAACTCTCAACTACGGCTTATCAACTACGGCAATAATTGATGAGTTCCAGTGTTTTAAAATACAATTTCAAACATAATGACAGTTCAATGTACCATTTGTAATTCAGCAGTATAAATAATTAGTCAAGGGTCTGAATGCTTTTGGAAGGCATAATATACAGTATGGTTACCTACCACAGAACTGTGTAACTACACTGTGTAGCTAGAACAGTGTGTTTCAAAGTTGGTACTGGAAGACTGAAACACTTTTTGGTTTTCAGCCTCTCCTAATAAAGGTGCTATTTCAGACCTGGAACACCAGCTGAGTGCTACCAGGCAGAAACAAAAAACTGACCTCTGGTTTAGAGAGACATGAAGATGGAGTGTTTGGATGGTACGGTGTGTTGTATTCTGTTATGTTGGGTTCTCTGTCCTAGAGCAGAGAAACGCAGTGCGGTATTCTGTCTCGTCTGTCTGTCTGCTCAGGTGTACCGTGCACAGACAGCAGCAGTAATAGAGTGGCAGACTGTGAGGCCTAATCTATCTCCCAGTGACTGGAGTCTGGTTCTGCTTGTCAGTAGGGGGCACCTGTGGCCCCTGGACTGCTGCCTGTCTAGAGAGAGGGATGGTGGGCCCCTCGGCTGGTCAAGCATGGGGAGGCAGTCAGGCTCCAACATACTCCCTTGGTCCTACCCTGCCTGCTTGGGGCTGGGCCTGAGGGAGATGAGTGCACAGGCCAAGGAGCCCCGCTTCGGAACCTTGTTCTGTCTATTTTAGGACACTAGCTGACGGAGGGAGGCTACAACCATGAAGGCCAAGCACATCTTGGTCAGTACAGCTTCTTCTGCAGAAAACTGTATTTTCCTCTTTCATTATAACTTTTATCATAAGCATATTTGATATTGTTTGTGGACATTTTGAGGCTCTTCCAAAGCTTCCCATACTGTACATTTTGGCCTGACTAGGATTTCAATGTGTCACATTAAACAAAGCATTGAACGCAGGGTAGAGGCTTAATCTTTTGTTTCCAACCCTAATGTCGCTGGATTTAATAGGGCAGATTGACACTACATTTCACCAACCCATTTTGTCAATGCACACATTGTTTTATTATGGAAATAATGCAATTGTTTCTAGTAATAACCAATAGCAATGCAATTTGATGTCAGGACAGTGAATATCTTTATTATAGGCCTATACAGTTAGCTTATGTTTTTATTATACAGTGATTAGATTGAGTCATAAAAATCAGTATGCTGAGAGTAAACTATGATGGCAAAGGGCAGAAGAACTAATTTCCTCTAGCTACCCCAATAAAGTAGAGGCACCAGGAGTCATTGTTTGTGTCCGAAATGGCACTCGGTTATCTATAGAACTCCACAGACCCTAATTAAAAGAAGTGTAATTCTTTGGGAATAAGGTGCCATTTAATAAGCCACTGCCCAAAGAGGTTTTCTGTGCTTGCTACGGCCTGATCTTCAGCTTCAATCGTAATGCCATAGAAGGCCAGTATCACATTCTCTTGCTGAATTATCACAATACATATTTAACAATTTGTGGGCATTTTTTATGTCCTGATTCATGCTGAGTGTAGCATATCATATTCAATAACTGAAGTTCAGTGCATATATCTTGTTTTAGTGTCTTGGTACATTTTTGCTTTCATAAAACCTTTGCTTTATTGACATCTGTTTATTTGATGATTTTTTATTTTCTGTGATTCATTTTTATATGACTGCAGGCCACTGGCTATGGGATCCACTCAAGCCTTGTTTTCCATACTGTTTTCATATCTAGCTCTCTTGTTATGGTTTGTAATAAACATGGTGAGTGTGTTATGCATAGTGAGTGTGTTATTGTATACAGTATTATATTTAAGACTATTTAAAGTACTGAAGTATATTAAAGTAATCTGATTTCTAGGATTATGGAATAAATTGGATTTGTTGATGACAAGAATGGGTCTGAGAATTACATTTTGTATTTAGATTTACTGAACATTGTAAAATGAATTAGTACACAAGGCATGCACCTTAAATTACAAGGTACTACTGACGTTAACTCAGCATTACTTCATGCTTGATCCGAGAAGGAGAGATCAAGACAAATACTGCTTCTCATTGTTTTGTGAGATGTGACATCACTGCAGAGATCCCTGCCAATAGTGCAGTGTTGTGAGATGTGACTTCACTGCATTTCAGCCTACTTAAAATCAGACTACCTCTCCATTATTTGTCATTGCCCAAATGCAGGTAACAGGCGATGCATTGTATAGACCTGCTATTATATGAGGAGTGCATTACCTGAGTCCTAATTTTGGGACAGCTGGTCATGCATCTTGGAGTGCAGTTGTGGTCTCCATTGTCACCTGAGAACCTATAAAAGTCAGCATCAGAAATTTTACCTGGTGCATTAGTCTCTTGACACTGATTCTCTTGCATGTTACATTGCTTCTCCTTCAGCGTCACCAAAGAAAAGTTTAAAGATGTCAATTCTTTTACATGTTGTGTTACTGTACACAGTAACATCAACACTGTATTACATGTACTTCACATAACTATATCTATTTTTTTCTTCACTTAGGGACATACTCCTAATATTGTAGGACAACATTGTATTGTGCTGTGATTTAGAATGATGTGCAGCAATTACATAGGTACAGTCTAGTGTAGAAATTTGAAGACATACCTGTTCTTCAGTCTAAATGTCTGTATTATGGATACTACCCTGTAGCGACTCAGGTTGGGCTGGACTTCCTCATCGTCAGGCCATGATTTATGACGTGGTTCCCCAAAGTGGCCCTAATGTCGTCGGAAATATGATTAGTCTCTTTGCCTGGTCCCCTTCTTTGTTCTTGTCCTCCTCCTACTCCTCCTCTCTCTCACTCTTCCTCTTGCTCTCACTGCCTCAGTGTTTGCAAAGTTCTCACAAAAGAGGTGAGCTAACCTGAGGTTTATTTATAGTGCTTAGGCTCAGACTAGTTGGTGTTCAGTTACTGTACTTTGTGTGTGTGTGTGTTTTGCCAATTTCAGGTATGGTTTGCATTTTGAATAGATGTGTTTTCCCAATGATTGCAAGAGATTTCAGTCTTGAACGAAGTGTCTAATGTAAGAAATAGAGTGTAATGTTTTGCAAAGTGTGTTGCAGAATTGCAAATAAAGTGCAAAGTAGAAAATGTGTTTGTACTTTTGGTGCCTTTGTTTAAGGCATGGTTACAAAAGTTAAGGTTTTGGCTTTTGTCTAAGCATTCACTTTCAGTATTTCACTATGTTAGCAATCGGCAAAAGCTTTAAGACCTGACTTGTCTTTCATATTTAGCTTTCCATCAATACAAATCGATTGCCATGGATTTTGGTTTCTTGCATAATCTTTCTCATGAATGTGTCTTGAAACCATAGATTTATCGCACAAAGACTGTAACATTGAATCTGAGTATAATCTGTTGGATAAAAAGTATTATAATGTACTTATATTCCATATACGTTTATACCTTGCGTCCCATTTTGTAAGAATATACAAAGTAAAGAACAAAGTCTACTAAAAACTAATTTGACCCAATGATTAAAGAATTTATCAGATTTTGCAGGCATGCAATGTTAATCAATTAGTTGACAACATGAACATATCTGAGATACAGACTTGAAAATAACATAAATAATAACCTCCTCTTTTTGGGTCTGGATGTGTAATATGTTGTTTATATGTGGATAATCTAGTAGTAGAGTTTCTGGTTTCCAATCAAATGGTTTGATGACATGGGCATGTATCAGCACATACATGTTTGGAGACCTTTTTTGTCTCTATAGTACCACTTTCACAGCCAATGGCCTAAAAACCCAGATTGTGTCTTTAAATTATATAATCAAATTAGAAAAGGAACCAGGAAAGGCTAGTTCAGCCAGCCCGCAATTAAAAGCGATAAATGTTGTTGCCCTTTCTGGATTAAGACTGGTTCTCTCTCAGTAGTGGCTGTGACTTTAACCACTACACCATGGTGCAATAAGTTTGTGCAGTGTCGGTATAGCATCTCGACATTACATTTTGTCACGCATTAACATCACGCCAAGTTTGAAGATTTCACTGGACACCATTGTGTAAACTGAATAACGTTTCTTATGAAGTTTTTACCTCCACCACAAATAGCCTCTATGAAATGTATGGCTTTTGCCACTGGACGTTTTAACAGCTTATCAGCCAGTAATAGGCTTACTAGTATCTACTAACTTACTACTTGAAATATACATAAGAATTGAGCTACTGAAGGTTGTAGCCAGCAAAGTTTTTGTCTATCCGGAACAAATCCTAACGCATAATTTGCTTGGACAAGATTTGAACGCTGGACTTATTTGTTGCAGGTCTGCGTCTCTAACCACAACGCTATTTAACATGGGGAAGTCAGTCAGTCACTCACTCACAATACATTTATTTCACATGGTAAAATAAATTGTAACCTATAACCTGTTTGGATTTGTAATTGTTGGTCAAGAGCATTACCATGAAGATATTATAGCATCCATTGAGAAGGTTTCCAGAACCACAAGATGTAAAGACAGCAGCGCCTCTGATCACAGATGTGACTGATTGAGGTTAGAGGGAGTTACACAACGTTCCTAAGACAGCAACAAAGGGGGTTTGGCGGCCCTACAAGTGTGCTTTCTGGAACACTTCACAGTTTGAAGTATCTCCTGTAATTCCTTGCAGGATTGAGCATATATCAAGCTAGTGTCAATCATTTTGAAGTACTCTTGTCTGCTTCTGGGCTGTGACCACATGCTAATAGACAGCCTGATTATATTTGTAATCCGGAGTAGTATAGTAAAGTACTGGGTATGGTGCAGTAATATCATAGCTTGATTATAGAATAATTTACACATTTGTCACTAAAGCGACTTACATTTGGAGTGCATCCATTTTCATCTGTCCTCTAAACTATGGCAACTCTTCTTAGCTGGGCGTCCTTCTTGTGCCATCAGACCTCTACAGATTATCTAGAATGCGCAGGTGTCATCCCACACCTCTGCACATTCCACTGCCTTTGAGTCTACGGTCGAATGCGCTACATGACTAAGGTGCTTGCCTACGGAGCAGAGAACCGCTGCTCCTTACCTCTATGATATGCTCAGGGCCTGTGTCCCGACCCAAGCTTTCCTCCGATGTTCTCTTGGGCGTCCCACAATACCAGAATGCATTTCCTGCTCAACCCAGTCAATGCCTTTCTCTCTCCCAGTAACCCAATGGAGGAACCAGCTTCCCTGTGTTGCTAGTTCAGCGCAGTGCTTGCCAATCTCCTGAAAACACACAAAACCCTATTTCTTCAAAGAGTATCTTAAATACGATAGCTCAGTCATGTTTAATATTTATACAAGCATGCACTTGTCCTTTCTCTACTAGCACTGCCTTTGCTGATAACCTCTTTACTGAGAGATGTAGTTACACCAACTGTGATATGTGGTCTTACCAGGCTATCTAAAGAGAAATGCAATAACTGTAAATTGCTCTGAATAAGAGTGTCTGAGAAAGGACTAAAATATAAATAGGTGAAAGCATTGTCAAGGCCAGATACAAAGGGGATAAAATCACCAGAGAGTATAAATGTGAAAGGAAAGGTAGATATGGACTAGTCATCACGCAGTTGCAGCAGCCAGTAGACTACCACAGATTAGTCCAGACGAGAGACTAGATATTAATACATCTATAAGTATGGCCCCTATAGGTACAATTAGCACTAAATAATGGCCCCTTCCCCGCTTCTCTGGTGGAGCTCTGAAATATTGATTTAATTCTACCCTATATATCCACTTAAACTCTGGAGTGTCACTGTAAGTATCCATCTCATTCTTATGCTTTACACAGTGTTGGCTGAGGGCTTATTCTGAGTCTGTCCAATGCTAGATGGCACATCCCTTTGAGGAGCACAACCTTTTTATAAATATTAGGAGCTATAACTAGGGAAGGAATAAAGTGATATATACAGTTAGGTCCGGAAATAATTGGACACTGACACAGGTTTTGTTTGGGCTGTTTACCAAACATATTCAAGTGAAACAGGCCATCCTCAGGCTGCAAAAAAATATCCATCAGAGAGATAGCAGGAACATTAGGGGTGGCCAGATCAAAAAAAGAACGCATTGGTGAGCTCTGCAACATAAAATTTCCTGGACGATAACAATGGTAAAGAAAAACCCCTTCACAACATCCAGCCAAGTGAAGAACACTCTCCAGGAGGTAGGCATATCATTATCCAAATCCACCATAAAGAGAAGACTTCACAAGAGCAAATGCAGAGGGTTCACCACAAGGTCCAAACCATTAAGCCTCAACAATAGAAAGGCCAGATTAGACTTTGCCAAAAACATCTAGAAATGCCAGCCCAGTTCTGGAACAGCATTCTTTGGACAGATAAAACTAAGATCAAACATTTACCAGAATGATGGGAAGAAAAAAGTATGGATTAAGCTTGGAACAGTTCATGATCCAAAGCATATTTTAAAAATCAATGCCAAAATGTCACAATTTCTGCCAGGGTATGCAAACCTATGAGCAGTAAGAATGAACAATTTATTTATGGTTGTGTTAATTTGTCCAATTATATTTTAGCCCCTGAAATAAGGGGACTGTGTATGAAATTGTTTGCAATTCCTAAACGTGTCATACGATATTTTTGCTCAACCATTTGAATTAAAGCTGAAAGTCTGCACTTCTTGCATCTCAGTTGTTTCATTTCAAATCCATTGTGGTGGTGTACTGAGTCAAAATTATGAAAATTGTGTCAGGGTTCAAATATTTCCGAACCTAACTGTATACAATTTTTCTTAGGGCATGTAAAGGATGGCTGCTGTGCCATAGCTCTAGTCACTGGTAGAGAGAGAAAAAACTTTGCCTGTTATGATTTTTTTTACTTTTGAGTGTTTCCGGGGAGAGGAGGGCAGGCGCCCGTTCAAGACTCGGCCCCTCTGTAGCTGTTTTCTCCATGTTGTAGTGAGGCTCGTCTGACGGTGATGATGTCAGACAGGACACTTACGCTGGGCAAGAGCTCTCCTGAGAGGTGTGGGAACTATTGAGTCACTCTCCCATTGACTTTTCTCTTCCCTCATTTGTGTATTATTTAGCTTATAGTCTCAGCCGTTTATCAGCACACTGACTTTGTGACCCTGTAATACTATACATCTTTCCAAGCGGCTGAAGCACCAGCTTCTGAACAATTACCAATGAGGAAAACCCAATAAAGCAATGTGAATCAAAATGCATCAAATAGACATTGGAGGAAGGCCTAGGATGGATAGGTTTGGTGCTCAGCGTATCACTGATTGCATAGTATTTTGTAGCTTTGCCTGGGGAGGCTTGGCGTAGAGCCATGCACATCAAAATAATGCAGTGAAATATAAAATATAAGGAGCGAAGTTGCTGTGCTGGCTGCGTTTTTTTTTTTTTTTTTTTTTACCATCATAATGATTTTCATGACAAGAAACTCCTAATATCAGCGTGCATTGGCAGGCAGCCGGAGCGCCGGGACTGAATCACTGATCAATGACAGCTAATGAACACGGCGTGAGTTCTGCTCTATTTGGCTCTCGATAGAGAGCCCCGCTCCGCTGAGAGCTCTCTCTTTTCCCCCCCGTCCTATTTTGCAAGAAAAATACAGGAGGCTTCATTGAAACCAACTGCCTCCGGGCTCAATTAAGTGCCATATATTAGTCATAATGCAGATGGGAGTGTGCAAATGTGACACCCAGCATGGAGACCCCCCCCCCCTCCACAACCCGCTGCCTTGGGGAGCCGTGGAAGTGCGGTGCAGTCCGCTGCGGCAGGACATGTGGACCGTATGCACTACATATGTGGCTCCTAGAGGCTGTTTAGCGCTCCGTCGCGGTGACATGGTGCCGGGTCTTGTAACGCCAACACAACACCACGGCCCCGGGGGTTCCGGTGTCACCTGGCTGTCAGAACGGCTTAATATTCCTGGCTGGAGGCCCGTGGTCTCTGTTTGGTCCCGTTGCCCCCCCCCCCCCCGGCCTGGCCGTCCAATCCACCTGCATTACATGGATGGAGAGACACTCCTCCCCAGCATTACGTTGCGTCCTCCATCACTGCTGCCGGGCAAAGGGCTTGGCCTCTTGCACTGTTTTCTCTTCTCTCATTGGCCACGTGATGTCTATCCTACTGGGTCAGGAGGGTTTCCTGATACCTCTGTGGACAACAGCTTACAGCCGCAGACCTGTGTGTACTTTATCCAAATAACTACAGCAATATGAGCTTGTTGTGTTAAATCTCTGTTCTTTCAAATGAGCTCAGTCCATTGGATACTTCTTGACTGTTATCAGCCATAGAAAGGTGTGTGTTGAGAACATCAAGAGATTTACAGAAGGCAGAAATGTAAATACAGAAGAGTTAGCATCCCCAAATGGGAATAGCCACAAATGTGCTGGATTTGCAAACTGTAAGGTGCTTTTTCGTATGAGTCAGTGTTTATAGTACAAATCTTGAGAGAACATCTACACTCGAAATGAAAGGCATTGGAGCTGAAAGATGTGTATCACTGTGTTGCCAAACTGGGCTTAGTGCCTCCTTGCTGTAAAACAAGATTCCATAATGAGAAACAATTCTAGAACTGAGGATTAAAGATTTACAAGTCATCAAATGTTGCTTTTAAAAGACAAGTGAATTTCTGCACTACAAGATCTTAAAAGGATGCATCCTTTTCCTCTTAGACACGGTGGCTATTTAAATGAATGACTTCACATGAAAACCGTTACTCAGCCCCAGTGATGATGAGTGACTCTTCGACCTGACAAAGACTTAAAACAACTTCCTGTCACGGAAATCATAATACGATCTCAGTTTTATGTATTTTTTTCCATGAGAGGAAATATCTGGAATGACCTGTGTTAATTAAAGATTCAGTCCTGAGTGATGAAGGAGATAGATGTGTCAGTCAGAAACTGTCTCTCTGTGCAGTGATGTGGACGACACATTAGGTGTGAGTGAGCAGAGTGGTCGTCCAGCAGCATACCTGCATAGCAGCGGTTACAGAACACTATAGTAGCCTCACCGACATTGATTCCCTACAAATTACTCCCTGCACAGGATCCACAAACAAGACTAGCCATGTAGTACATTTTTAAGAAAGGAGCATTTGTGTGTCTTTCGAAACAACCACATGTTTATACTGACAAAATAAGAGCATACCGTTTAGATGGGAAATGGATCAGTTTTAAAGGGAGACCGATTTAAATGCCGGGGTTCTGGCTAGGTCCTGGAACACCGACAGGTCCACTCAGCAGTCAGACAACTGAGTAGGAATTAGCAAGTGACATGGACATGACCTTATTACATCACATACTAAATCAATAAATCATAACAGCCCATAGTCGGTTCTCATGTCATCAGAAACTCACAGCTTGAAATATTAATCATACAGAAAATAAAGCATGGAATGAATGAAAAACAGAGGAAGAAAAAGGGCAGAAGGACTTGAATGATTTGCATGCTGCTTTGCAAGGTGACCAGGTTTCTCCATGTAAACAGAGCGATCTGCAACTCTTTATTTTCTCCTTTTTTCTCCCCTTCTCCTGGCTCTGAATCACCCCACCTTTGGGGCTTACCACAGGAGTCTCTTCAAACAAGGCTTTGTACTGGAGTGGAGAACCAAGATGAATGCACTTCCACATCTCTGTGCTGCTCCAGGGGAAAGAAGCCTGATAATTAACACCAGGGGGGCTTGGAGGAGATTGTAGGGGGAAAATCACACACAAAAATATAATAGAAATAGGGGGAAATGTACATATGACATTTATTTGCTGTGTGATGCATGATATGGCCTTGAGATGACAGTGGAGCGGACGTCTTAAAGCAGGAGTGGACAGTTTTTGTCGGGGCGGAATGTGGGAAAGCCTTAACAATTGGAATAATTTTTATATTGCAAATTGACCGCATCCAAGACCGGAAAGGCTGAGGAAATAAATACTTTCTTTCTTTTAACAAGACCCTTGAGGTCAGAAACCCCTTTTTTGAGATGGATCTGGCAAGAGGTCAGAAGGAAGTAGTCATACATACTGTATATACAACACAAGCACAATACAACACATTAAAAACTCTAACAGAGCTTTAAGGGAGAGTACTGTAGGGTATGTTTGAGCAACAGGGTATTTTGCTGTTATATAACCTTTTGAGTAATCTGACAACTAAATAATAATAATAATATAACTATATTACTGACAACTTACTATTTCCAAACATGATCTAGTCAAAGGCAAGGGGACAGGACAACACACAAAATCATATAAGTACGTGAAAATACGAACACAAATAAACACAATGAATAACTGAGTTGATTTGGTGGATTTGTTGGGCCAGCCCTTACACAAAGTGAATTGTGAAGAAATATGAATGGGCACGTTAAGTCTTTTTAGGGAACATGCAACACAGTCCAAAAAACAGATTTTTCAAAGTATAGAGGTAGCACGGATTTGTGGTTATAGGGTTATAATATGTTTTCAACAAAAGTAAATAGTAAAAATTTATCAAAAATGTTTGCCTTGAGGTAAGTAATTTTGTCAGTTATATTCATAATGGGGTAGTGTTTTTTCAAGATGTTTTGCAGTACGAACTCATGATTTGTATTTGAGCAGACCTCATCCTGTACACAAATGTAGAAGTTGGTGACAAATCCTACACCATACATTACTGAGTAACTGCCTTCTTATATTCAATCATGTTGGTGGCTACATCATAGTATGGGTATTGTACTTCTAAAAATACTTTATGCAGTTAATACACAGGTAGAGGAAAACCTGTTTTGGTGTGCTTTATACTAGACACTGACAGAGGAATTCACCTGTCAGTTGGACAATAACCAACAACACCAGGCCAAATCTAACCTGTTACATTGTAAATGTTTCTGAATGGATATAGGTTTTAATTCAATACAGTTGTGCTCATAAGATTGAATACCCTGGCAGAAATTGTGAACGTTTGGCATTTATTTTGAAAGTATGACTGATCATGCAAAAAAACTGTTTTTTATTTAAGGATAGTGATCATATGAAGCCATGTATTATCACATTGCTCTTTGGCTTCTTTTTAAATCATAATGAAAACAGAAATCACCCAAATGGCCCTGAGCAAAAGTTTACCTTGAATGTTTGGCCTCGAATGTTTGGCCTTGTTACAGACACACAAGGTGACACACACATGTGAAAATGGCAATTAAAGGGGAATTTCCCACACCTGTGGCTTTGTAAATTGCAATTAGTGTCTGTGTATAAATAGTCAATGAGTTTGTTAGCTCTCACGTGGATGCACTGAGCAGGCTAGATACTGAGCCATGGGAAGCAGAAAAGAACTGTCAAAAGACCTGCGTAACAAGGTAATGGAACTTTATAAAGATGTAAAAGGATATAAAAATATATCCAAAGCCTTGCAAATGCCAGTCAGTACTATTCAGTCGCTTATTAAAAAGTGGAACATTTGCTGATCTCTTGATACCAAGCAAGATTTCAGCCAAAACTGCCAGAAGAATTGTTCGGGATACAAAGAAAAACACACTGGTAACCTGAGGAGAAATACAGGCTGCTCTGGAAAAAGACAGTGTGGTTGTTTCAAGGAGCACAATATGACATTACTTGAACAAAAATTAGCTGCATGGTCGAGTTGCCAGAAAGAAGCTTTTACTGCGCCAAAGCCACAAAAAAGCCTGGTTACAATATGCCCGACAACACCTTGACACACCTCACAGCTTCTGGCACACTGTAATTTGGAGTGACGAGACCAAAATAGAGCGCTATGTTTGGAGAGGGGTCAACAAGGCCTATAATGAACAGAATACCATCCCCACTGTGAAGTATGGTGGTGGCTCACTGATGTTTTGGGGGTGTGTGAGCTCTAAAGACACAGGGAATCTTGGGAAAATCGATGGCAAGATGAATGCAGTATGTTATCAGAAAATACCGGCAGACAATTTGCATTCTTCTGTACGAAAGCTGTGCATGGGACGCTCTTGGACTTTCCAGCACGACAATGCCCGTAAGGACAAGTTGACCCTTCAGTGGTTACAGCAGAAAAAGTGAAAGTTCTGGAGTGGCCATCACATTCTCCTGGCCTTAATATCAATTGTGCAACTCTGGGAGATCTCAAACATGCGGTTCATGCAAGACGAACAAAGACTTTGCATAACCTGGAGGTGTTTTGCCAAGACAAATGGGCACCTATACCACCTGCAAGAATTTGGGGACTCATTGACAACTATTACAAAAGACTGCACTCTGTCATTGATGCTAAAGGGGACAATACACAGTATTAAGAACTACGGGTATGCAGACTTTTGAACAGGGGTCAGTTCATTTTTTTGTTTTTTTTATGTTTGTGGCATTCTGTTATGACCTGTTATGACCTAAAATACATGTTTTGCCTGCTCACTCATGTTTTCTTTACAAATGTTATGTATATTACTAATTCTTCAAAGGTATGCAAACTTTTGCACAACTGTATGTTTTAGATATCTATTGAAACACCTGTGTAATGATCATGCTGTTTAGTCAGCTTCTAGATTTAATGTTTCTTGAAAAATATATGCCCACTTTGAATTTAATGCCAGCAACACGTTTCTAAAAAGCTGAGACCTGGGGGCAACAAAAGACTGGAAAAGTGGTGTAATGCTAAAAACTAAACCTGGTGGAACATCTCACAACAAATCAGTTTAATTGGGAACTGGTCTGTACCATGATTGGGTACAAAATGAGCATCCCAGAGAAATCTTTGTACACAATTGACAAGGCCAAAAAACAATATTGGATGTGATCTTCGGGCCTTGCATTAAAAACAGACATGATTCTGTAGGGGAAATCACTGCATGGGCTCAGGAACACTTCCCGAAAACCATTGGCTGTGAACACAGTATGTCGCTGCATCCACAAATGCAAGTTAAAACTTTACTATGAAAAGAAGAAACCATATATAAACAAGATCCAGAAACACTGCCACCTTCTCTGAGCCCAAGCTCATTTAAGATGGACTGAGGCGAAAAACTATCCTCTGGTCAGAGAAATGTGAAATAATTTTTGGGAATCATGGATGCCGCGTCCTTGTCGGCTTGTCATAAGCTCACAGTTCATTTGCCAGAATCCGTGATGGTGTGGGGGTGCATTAGTGCACATGGTATGGGTGCCTTGCACATGAAGGCACCATTGATGCTGAACAATTTATACAAGTTTTGGAGCAACATATGCTGCCGTCCAGACAACGTCTATTCCAGGGAAGGCCTTGCTTATTTCCAATGCCAGTGGCTCTGTAGTAAGAATCCAGGTGCTAAACTGTTCTGCCTGCATTCCAGACCTTGTCACCCATTGAAAACATGTGGCGCATTATAAAATGAAAAAGGAGATCCCAAACTGTTGAGCAGCTGAAATCCTATATCAAGTGAAAGAAGGGGAAAACGTTTCACTTTCAAAACTACAGCAATTGGTCTCCTCAGTTCTGAAATGCTTACAGAGTACTGTAAAAAAGAAGAGGTGATGCAACACATCGGTAAACGTGCCTCTGTCCCAACTTTTGTTTGTTGCTGGCATCAAAATTAAAATGGGCATGTATTTTTCCAAAATCCTGTTTCAACATTTGATATGTTGTCATTGTACTATTTTCAGTTAAATCTAGGGAGAAATGATTTGCGCGTCATTGCATTCGGTTTTTATCAGCATTTTACGTGGCGCCTAAAACTTTTTGGAAACGTTTTTGGAACCGTCGCATGTGCAATGTCTTTTGAAAAATATTCCTCCAGAAACATACCCTGTTACATGAAAAGCATACCTTTGACAGACATAGCCCTGGGAGTCATTTTTGTACAGAACCCAAGAACGGTCTGGGATTTTATTTGACAATGGGAAAAGAGCTACTGCGTATAAACGCCAATGTGGATTTGATTTGAGCCCTAAGTAAATACGACCCCTGAGACCCCTTATGAGGTTAAAAGTATTTTTGTTTGAAGTCCGTTTTGGAAGCTTTGTCACATCCTGTCAGTTCTATGTTCTCTCCAAAGCTGCCCCGGCTGCAATGAGTTGACTTCTGAAAACAACTCTGTTCATGTAAGACCCCCCCCTGGTAATTACTCAGATAGTTGCAATTTATGTCAATGTCTGAAAACAGTAGGCACATGGCTTCCTGTACAGGTTTTTTCAAATACATAAATAAGTGGCGGACGGTTACCAAGGAAAATAATGAGAAATGGCACTTCCATTTCAATGCAAATAAGGATAGAAATGAGTGTACTGTGGATTTACAGTGGTTCATTAGAATGAACTGGGCGCATTGCTGCGTGTTTTAAGTGAAAAGTCTCCTCTAGCCTGAGTAAATTAGTGTTCTATCTCCTGCACTGGCCGTAAAATTAAACTGTCTGTCACCATGCAGCATCTCAACCTGCTAAGAAGTACTAGAATGGGATGGCGCTGTCCTGATGTCTATCTGCTGTAGCTCTTGGATATAGAGAACACAGTTTGTCTTTTTCTATTTTATTTTTTATTTAGATTGTCTGCAATAACTCGCCAGCCTATTAAGTCAGTCTGACGTGAACGTATTAGTGTTTTTTTATGTATTGTGTTGTAAACACTTCCAAACAATCTCCAACATATGGGTTAAAGGTCTGGGTTGGTCTTTCATTTCTGAAATGTATTTCTGGGCACTGCTGTACTGGACTCAAAGAGACTATACGAGTTGACCTCCGGTTTGACATTTCCAAAAAGGAATAACCAAAAGTAGACTGGAATCTGGTGAGAGCATGCAGGTGTGAACATTTTGCTGTATTCATTTGTATGATGGATTATGAGGCAAGCTGTACTGCCCTCAGAGGAGGTAAGATAAGTGCAAACTGGAGTGAGTTTTTAAATGGAGCGCTGCTATTTAACACAAACATAGATGTTTGTCCAGAGCCACCAAGTTTCCAGAATCTTGGTGTTTCAGATGTCAACAATCTGGTCTATTTTGACATATATTATTATCTTTGTGGTTTTATTTTGTTTCTCCCCTTAGAGATATCTTAAATGCTACAGATACAGTAAGAGGATTAGATGCAATGTGATGTTTAAGACGTGATAGAGAGGTTTCCAAACAGTGGCAGCTGCCATTTCCAGCTAAATTGATAGAATGACAGGACCAAGACAGTTTTAACCACACACTTGAGAGCTTTGCAATCTCAGCCTTTCTAGTTAGATCAGAATCAAAGAAAGCTTCATAAGCATGAAAGGTTTGGAGAAGTATAGACAAGGCCTTTCAAACACATCTACTTCAAAATGTCATTCCATAAAGTAATACTATTCCTCTAAGTTTGTTTTTGTGTATGTACCTCCTACAAAACATTTTACTTATAAAATATGTTGCTTTCAATTGGATGTTCATAGAAGTAGCTTTCAGTTACTATAGCTACGGGTTATCGATTTTAATTACATATAAAAATCTAACCTCTATGGTTTTACCCTGGTATATTGCATTTTAAAAGCTTCATGTGTGACAATTAAAACCTGTGTGTCTGAGTTAATTCTTGAAGTAGTTTAATGGTGCAGGAAGGCCAGTTTATTTGGCTGTGGTAGCATTAGCAATGCTTTGAAGGGAAGGCTCTGTGGGGACCTGAGTGTGTAGACTGCATTAAAAGTTTAAAAGAGTTGATGCAATACTGAACAAAGGTCAAGTGAATGAAGACGGGATGTCACAGAAGGAAGAAAAACCTGTAATATTGTCCTGTTGCTATAAGAACTGTCTTCGTAATGATGACTGATGAACAGAATGTGCCTTTTGTCAATGTCTTTTTTTCTCCACGGCACAATTTCCCATAAGGTTTTTTGTCTGACAACCTCTCTCTCTAACGTTTTTTTTTTTTTAACTTACAGGAGTGGGGAGGTAGGAGGGGAGACAGAGATGGGTCTGGAATTGAATCCCACTACACCTATCCATCAAGGAAGAGACGGTTTCCACCGCGGCTTTCACACAACGCCCAGGCATCAACGAGCTGATGAGTCCATCATACTATACCTACACAACCACGTCCTCCTGGGTTTCAATAAAAAGACATACACTTCATATGCCATTACACCACTATACATTTCCCCTTTGCCTTTCATTCTTTAAAGGAAGACTGTTGCAGTGTACAAATGCCTCTGCGGTGCTCTGTTCATTTCTGTGCAATATGCTAAGGAGAAATTCCACTTGAAGACCATAGGATTTGACAGGCTTCCGGTCCCAAAGCCTGACATCACTTCTCTTCACCCTGCAAAGAGAAGTTAGAAAGCTTGAGAGGTCCAGGATCTAATTTCTAATAGGAAGTGAAGAGTTAAGAGATGACCCAGCTGAGGATGCCATCAGTGTCTCTCTGCCTGGCTGCCAGAGAGGGAGTGTAGCTCTCACATTACTTCTGGACTCACTAATTAATGGTTGCCCGTGGAGTAACTTGTACCTGTCAGTGTCTGGCTCTCTCGTATATTCAATAACTTGAGGGAATCGAAATTGAGTGCCAGCTAAGCTCGAACAAACTGCAAATGGTGCATGGGGTACACCCTGGTTCTCTTAGTGACCTGACAGAAAGCCTTATATGTAAGAAATTATTATTAATGAACATAGACTCTCAGCTACTCTTGACTGCCAAAGTAGAATGTTTTATGAATTCCGATGATGGTTGAGTGGGTGATTGTACAGTGTACAGGTACTCAAGCTAGTTTGTGTGCCATATGTCCATGTACTTATAAATGCCAGAGCCTTCCATAACCGAGTGCCTATTTACATTAAAGAGACATTGTGAAAATGTTCCATTGTGGTCACTTGTAATTATTGCATCTACTCCCACCAGGGACTCTGTTTTGGTAATTATTTAGTACAGGGTTCATCTTGTTATTACACATATTTCCATACATACGGGATTAACCACACAAGTCAAGGTTCATACTTCTACTTTTCTGTTAGAGGAGCTTCATCTGCAGACTTATCTCTAGATAATGAGTAAAACGAGAATAATGGAGAAAAGGAATACAAATATTTCATTTAGATGCAGATTTGGGTAGGTGTGTAAAAATGCCAGTTATGCTCCCCGAGTTCTTGGGACTTGTTTATTTCTGTTTGCAGATGCTCATCCATCCCAAACATCTTACTTGTTTTGAATAATGAATTTCCTACAGTGTTTGTTACTGTCGTGAAATAAGTGGCTGTGGTTGAGTTAGTTTAACTGACTGGCTGTCGCTGAGATGTAGGAAAGAAAGCACCACCCTGTCATTATTCCTCATAAGCTGCTGATCAAACCTCAGGCTGCGCCTCAAAATGCATGTCTCTCTAACCCTCTCTGTTAGGTAGCCCTTGACCTTGCTGTGTGTCTTCATGTCCCAGACATCCGCTTGAAATTAATTACAGATTAGTGACTTCAGCCCCAAGAAAGGTTTTATTTGGTCGCCCCCCTTTCTGTGTCACTCACATTCTGCTGTTTAGGAGCGGGGAGAAAATGGCCTGGGATTTAAGAAAATGGCAGACTTGAAACAGTCTTGCTTCAAAATCTGAGTTGCCTGGCCTCTATAAATTCAGGATTTCTGCAAGGAGTTTTAAATCTTACAGATGAGGAGTAGGTTGCAGAGGGCATGCTGGAATTAGTGTGCTAGAAGGAGTAATGAACGGGGGACTCTGAAACTAAAACTAGTGCTAAAAAACACTTAAATCACACATCAGGTCTCGATGAAATATAACGAAGATTAAAATCTTTACTGTACATTGTGTAATTCGTTGGGAACAAAATGACATAATAACCGTTGATGGAAACCAAAATCACCAACCGATTGAGAGCTGGTTTCAAACTCACACCGAAAATCGAAGTAAACAACTGAAATCACAGGCTGTTCCAACTTATAATGTGACTCAGTAGTGTGTATTGTTCCAACGTGCCTGTTTGCACTCCCGACAACATCTGGGCATGCTCCTGGTGAGACGGCGGATGGTGTCCTGGGGGATCTCCTCCCAGACCTGGATCAGGGCATCAGTGGTCCTGGACAGTCTGTGGCACTACTTGGCGGCGTCGGCTGCAACGATGCATAACGTCCCAGAAGTTCTCAGTTGGATTCAGGACTGGGGAACGTGAGGCAATGGCATGAATGCCTTCAACGTCCAGGAACTGCCTACACACTTTGGCCACATGAGGCCAGGCATTGTCCTGCACCAAGAGGAACCCAGGGCCCACTGCACCAGCATAAGTTCTAATGATGGGTCTGAACCTTTTATCTCGGTACCTAAGAGCAGTCAGGGTACCGTTGGCTAGCATGTGGAGGTCTGTGTTACCCTCCAAGGATATGCCTCCCCAGACCATCACTGACTCACCGCAAAATCGGTCATGCTAGATGATGTTGCAGGCAGCATAATGTTCACCACGGTGTCACCAGAATCTTTCACATCTGTCACATGGGCTCAGTGTGAACCTGCTCTCATCTGTGAAGCAAATGGGGTGCCAGTTGAGCTGCATGGCGCTGGGCTGTGAGCACAGGTCCCACTAGAGGACATTAGGTCCTCATGTGACCCTCTAGGTTTCTGTTTCTGACACTCTTTTTTGTTTATTGAAAAATGATTCAGATACCTCTGCAGTATAGAGCTACGGCTAAATGTTTTAATTTAAGGCTAAATTAAAACAGTCAATATGATTGGATGAATGTGTTTTTTGGTTAATTTAGAGCCTATGTGCAAATGGATAATTATTTTTCCTTTCATCTATGCAGGGCCAAACAAGAGGACAGTAATTGTTATTTTACATTTATAGTTCAAACATGAAAATGAAAAGCCCTAATATTGGCACCAATCCAAAGAACTGATGACAAAGACTGATCTGTCCTGCATTCTGTGGGCAACGCACAGACACATTTACATTTTAGTCATTTAGCAGCCAGTCTTATCCAGAGCAACTGACACCCTTCAACTGCCTCCAGACTTGTTTCAACTTCCCCTTTAAGACAGAAGTGATTGCATCCCTCTGTGACCAAAGCAATGTATATTCCATAAAATGATCCTGTATTTTTTTCATGTTGAGAAACAGAATCAATCAATCTGAGGACATTGTAGTGAGATAAAACTGCTATGGCTGTATTTGTTTGACTAGTCTGGCTAGTCCAAGTGCATGTTTGTCATTCCATTAAATAATTTCCTGTCTTTTATCACCACTGCACACAGACTTATCATTCAGAATTGGTCCTGAACCCCTGCAAGATCCCTTTTTTGAAAAAAATTCATCCGAGTGGATAAGTGCAAGGGCAGAAAAATCCTTGTGGCTTTTGGGCCCAATACACTAACCACTAGACAGCCTGCTTTTTTACCCAAAAGATGAAATATGCAAAAAATTGTTTAGCTACCACATTCCTATTAGTTATTCTCACGTTGCCAGACCCTGGGTAACAACAAAAGGTCTGATAGCAATGCAAGCTATCCTCACACATTCAGAAACTGAGAAAACATTTGTTCAGGTGAGTGTTCCTCATCAGACGAACAGCTCTCACAGCAAATCACAAGTTTGGATATGCCGAAGAAGGCAGATCAGTACGCTCATACAAAATACCTCCCCCCATGTGCAAATTTATACTCTAGCCATTTAAAAATTGCGGGAGTAGCTGTCTGGCTTGACAGACTACATTAGAGCTGGTTTTCAAAAAAACAGATTAATATTTTTATAAAAACATTTTTGCATCAATTTCATAAACCTAAGATGGATCTCTACACCAGATTCCCAGACTGATCCTGTCTTTCACTGCTTCTTTGGACACTGTCACTGGACGTAGAAATATCTATGAGACAAGTGGGACAAATGCAGACCCCTTATTCATTTAGAATTGTCATGCATAATACTGCCGTGTTTTCCATTCCCTGTCACTTACACTATGTTCATTTAATGATTCATGGCAAAAAGTCTGTTATTCATATTGTAAACGAGGCACTTCCCTACACACTGAATTAAAGTATGCTCCCTGTTAACATCTTTGTGCATCTGTAGCCTAATTGTTCTAATTTGTTGTTTGAAATAAGAAGAAAGTGTTGCAGGGAGCGGCCCAGAATTGTTCAGGGACCTAGAGGGCACTTATTCATGGGAAGAGGAATAAACGCCCAAAGAAATAAAGGCAAACTGCTGGGGTCGTGAGTGGCATCATTTCGGAGGCTGCTTTGGATGTGTGGGTGCTGGCGGGCCAATTGCCAGTGGACTCAACATCTTTCGTCTCCTGGCTGTCAGCCTCCTCTTTCATCTCCCGCATCGCTGGGGTAGTTCCGCATCAAGGACAGCTAGCTGTTGTGTCACGCACACATCTTTTTCTCTATCAGCTTCTCCCCAAGTCTCCTTCTCCGGGCTCCTTTTATCCTTCCCAATCGAGGCCTGATTTGGCGCAGGTGTGACTCCTATATGGGAAGCTGCTGAGCTGCGTTCAGGGCCAGATGGTTTTCACAGGAGCCCAATGCTGACATAGGAGAGGGCACCTCCTTGACTCAAAAATGTACCTTCAGTGACTGGATATCACAGCTTATTGTGCAATGGAGGGGAAAGCACAGCATTGGAGCCTGTATATGTTTCTTCTCCCTACAAGGTTGAAATTAATTTACAAAGACCAGTGTTGACTCTGTGCATTCATCGACAGACAAAAATGTGCAACGCAGCATTAAAAGGGGAAACCATCCTGTGGACCTCTACATATTTTAGTAAATTAGCCAACAAAGAGATAACAGTCAGGCTTGTCAATGCATTGACAACTCAAAACAGAGAATACATCAATAATATCAAAGTGGTGCTCATCAGTCATGGTTTGAATGTTTATTTTTCAATGTTCCCCCCAGAATTGTCCTGTCATAGTAGATCAATGTTGTTGTCGTTCAAAGGTGATCAGGTCATTCAAGGATTAGATTGGTAGAGTACTGCACAGTTTACCAAAAAGTCTTTGTTTCCCATTTCAAAAGGGACAGTTTGTTCTTCCACAGTGTTTTATGTCTGGACGAGGATAGTCTGAAGGATGAAACCGTGTCAATTGCTACTCAGATCAAAATTCCTCTAGAGTCTGTAATCATGCTGTAGGACTGTGAAAAAATCTTGAAAGCGCCTGTGAATATCTAACATTGCTTTGTTCCTCTCTGTTTGGTACAACAGTCTTATTGGGCATGGGTTGTTGACACTAGGCTTTATAGAATATTGATAAAGAGCCTAGATTTTAGAGGGCAAGGATGGACTGCAAACTCCAAAACATTTTAATTGTATCCTTATTTTACTAAGTAAGTAAAAATTTATGGAAATGACATGATTTAGGAATGTAATGTTAGTGTATTGTAAAAAGTTACATTTGCTCTCTGACAAAGATGTGGAATTGATATGATGACCTGCAATGTTGTGGGAATTAGTTTAGTGGGAGATTTAATCTATACATGTCTTTTTTACATTCTCAGCGAATACAATGGTAATGAACACATTCACCTGTTCTGCCTGTAAATATTCATGCATGTCTCACTTGTTCTGAATCTGTAATCATGCATAAGATATTTTCTACATCAAAACCCCTCATGTATATTTGAGCTAGTGCATCTGAAATTGTATATGGGACCCATATTGTAAATTGCATAATATACCCTCATTCCATTTAGCATGTTTGACTTCTAATAAATGAAAAGCATATTCATCAACATGAAAGTTTGATCAAAGATCAGAACTTTGTTTCATTGTGGGTATGACCAAGGGCAGAGTGCCATATTTACAAAGGCTGACACATCCCTATGTGTTCCTAATCAATAAGCAGTGCATTTCATGGATGAAGTATGGCAAAGAAGTAAGAAGTTGTGTCAAAGAATACAACTATTTTCTTATGATTTACTTGTCTTAATTTCCCTTTGATGTATGCTTTTTTCCATAAATGCATCAAAATCCTTTCCTAGATGTTTTTCTGTTGATATGTCACATCAAAATTGAGTCAAGCATGCAATTTCATCCACCATCAAAATAATTTATTACCATCACTTTATTCTAGCTTCCAAGCAGTACACCCATGAGAAATCCATTTAAGTGTATGATTTTATGTCATGCTTTTCACTGTCCTTCTCAATTCCAGCAAATGCCAAGATCAAAAGCTTTTGTTTTATTTGATGCCTTTGTTTTCTTGTCACTATATCTAACAACAGTTTCACCAGTTTTAACCAGCAGCGTACCACCCTCCATCCCACTGCTGGCTTGTCTTTAAAGCTAAGCAGGGTCGGTCCCTGGATGAAAGAACAGATGCTGCTGGAGGTTTTGTTAGAAGGCCAGTCCCAGGGCCATCCCAGGGCAGTGACTTGGGAGATTGCCTTCTGTGTCAGTGACATGGGACATTGCCTTGTGAGCCTTTCAGATGGCATTCAATAGGTGTCTTGGCTCTGGTCAGTAAAGATCATGGCCACCGAAGACACGTTGTGAACTAATTGTGTCTGGGTCTTACCACCAACGAAGGTAATCATTTACAGCAAAAAATTGACAACAACAGGCTATCTTCCTCCAGAAATAAAAAGATCTCCATCCGAAACCAAGTGTCCATACTCGTGTAATGGTCTGATTCCACAGATTCCATTATAGATTACTCATATGTAACCAAACTAGTGCTGTCGAACAATGAAAATAATGAATTGCGATGAATCACATAATCTTCTGTAGTTAAACGTAATTAATCACAATTTTAGAATGTGCTCAAATGTGGTCCTAAAATAACAATGTTCTGTTGACAATGAAGCACATTATGTTAACAACATAATGTAGGCCTTCTGTGGGAACGGGGAAAAAGTAGCTAGAAAAATCTGTAAAACGCTCTAGACAGCTCCAGCACAAGTCAAGAACTAATAAAGGTTCTGGCACACTGTTCCAAGTCACTCCCTGACAGTGGATGGTTCTGTGGCCAAACAAATGAGTTTAAGGGAAATAATGAGAAATATCTGAAATTTGTCTAAGTTTATAAATGGCTTGAAGTACATTGTCTCTCTATGCCCCAAACCCTCTCACTGAGGGAGAGCATGGTTTACCTAGTGCAAGTGCAGCATCATCTGGTTATATCGCTCCACCAACGAATGCAATTTAATAGAACTTGCTGTTATAACGATTATCTACATGAAATGTTCTGTCACAGCAAAAACAAGATAATCGGGAACCTCAGTCGATTGTGGTACATATCATATACACTTCATGTGATAGTCAGTTGAAGGTTTTCCATTTTAGAAAACAGATAAAAGGGGAAACCAATGTGTTTTGCAAATATCTTTGGATAATCCCTCTTTGTTCATCAACCAATGAGAGTGGGACTCACAGCGGGTTAACCAATGAGAGAGGGACTCACAGTGGGTCAACCAATGAGAGTGGGACTCACAGCGGGGCAAGCATTTCAGATTGAACCAGCTATCTATTTGAATGCTGGGCAATACAGACACTCCTAGACTTGTCGTCAGTTTAGATACACTAGTTGAATAAAATGTATGTTTACATTTAGTTTGGTACAGTTGTGCAAGTAGGGGCTATTTTTCAGTTATTTTAGCTACTGTACAGATGTTGATTTGCTTATGAATAAACAAAAGAAAACATACAGTCACATTTCACACATCCGCGATAGGTATACTCCAAAGAGGGGTAGGAAATGACCACAGGTGAAAGAAACATAACAGTGATCAGTGGAGGAATAAATGGGCATGAATATTAGGGTAACATTTGTTAATGCTAATTTATAATTTGTTCAGGTTTAGTGCAAATCACAGAATCCAATCCTGTACAACTGCATTACCTCAACAGGGATTAGGCACATGAACACCTCAAGCTTGTAGAGCAACCTGGTCTCATTGGAATACGTAAACTGAGTTACAGAAATCAATGGCACCTGATTTCGTATGATACGTTACATTTCATTAATGCGCTACCAAAAAGTATAATACATTACGAATGCTATTAAAATGTATCATATGTTACGAACACTAGACAAAAGGATCATATGTTACAAATGCTAGACAAGCATATCATACAGGTCTGGAACAGAAGTGTTCAATTTGCAGTGGTTTCCTAATTTTAACCCTTCTGTTCCTCACTCAAAACTTTCCATTTCAACGTTTTTGGAAATGAAAGAACAAGGTGCAGTGGTCTCTTAATTTGTTCCGGAGGTGTATATTACAAACACACCATATGTTATGAATGCTACAAAATCGTATAATATTTTACAAACGCTAATGAAAGTATCGTATAGCACGTATTTATGCAAAACATCCAATCCATGTCTCCAACCGGCTACATTCAGATCTGCAGACAATGGGGCAATGGATTGTGGTGGATGAGTAACGGCCATTGTCACTACAAATTTATTACATAATATGTAATAAATGCATTTTCACAGCACCTGGGTAAAGTTTGTGTTAAGGTTAGGTATCACTGCATTGGGGTTAAGGTTAGGATTAAGGTTTGTGGGGTTGGGGATTACCCAGTAATCATACTTAAGGAAAATGTAAAATAACTTATAGAGAATTCGACCTGACTCTGGTCATTACAGATCCCATGGCACTTATTGTCTCATTCTTTTTTATGCCAGATGTGTTAAATTAGTAATGTATGGAAACCAATCTGGATAAGAGCATCATCTAAATAAAAAATGTAAATGTATAAAATGACTCAAGTAAAAATGTCCCTCAATAAAAAACAACTGGTGAAAAGTCTGAAAGTATATGCTTTTAAATACATGGACATATCAAAGGTAAATGTAGTTAATAAAATATGTGCATACTTGCAGCCCTTGCAAAACCTCTTAAACACATATTAGTGTTCAAATATTGACCCAAAAATGGGAAAATCACTTTTTTGACTGGACATATACTGTAGGTATATACTGTAGGTATAAATAAGATTTCTTATAATAAGCAAACTAGATGGCAAGTTTTGTTTTGTTCTTGGATAGCCATGAGTACAACCCAACAATCAAAACCAGTATCAAAATGTATGTGTTTGATTGTTCTGGATTTCCTGACTGGTGACATTTTTCATTTGATTGTATACATTTTGCTTGTTTTGTCATTAAATGTGGTGGCAGGAAGGTTCGAAAATTGCTTTCCTTTGGTTCCTTATTTTCCTCAGTGGATTTCAATGACAGGTTAACTACCTTTAAACATTTTCTTAAAATTGTCATTGAAATTAATACTCTACCTATAATGTTATCTATAAGACGTAAAAAAAACACTGCTCTATTTTTTTTGTTTCATTTTACTAAAGCACAGATAGGACAAATAGCCATTTATTTACGTAGGCATGAAAACTTTTAGTAGGATTATTATAATGAATGTGTACATCAACTGGAAATCTCTATATATTTTCACCAGTCATATCCCATTATCTCTTTGCATTTTTTATTTGTACTTTTTATTTATATTGTTTAACAATAACCGCACCATTACACAAGATAATGAGTGTGTACATCTATATAGCAGAACCCTTAAAGAGAATTCGGAAAACGACATTTTGTTCTCTATCCATTATTCCACTGTGCCCTGTGAATAGAGCTAGCCTGCCAAGTTAAATGTTAAATGTTTTTAGTCATGTTTTTTCAGATGCAAAGCTGTGTTCAAACAGATACCATTTTAAAGGAATCAACCGATCATTGGTAACAGCCATGGTGATGCTGGAATAGTTCCTATAGAAAGTTACAGAGGGGGCACTACTTTTTTAGTTTTTGCTGTGTCAGTTTAAGCATGTGAATCCCCATATACACAATAATCCACACTATTTATTTTGTATTCCTTTGTTTGTGAACTTCCATCCCAGTTTCAGCTTTCTTACCCCACAGGGTCCGGCCTGGGCTCACCACCTGCAGGAGGGACCATAAGGGGTCTGGTGCGCAAAGGATCGGGCGGCAATCGAAGGCGGGAGCCTCGACAACCCGATCCCTGGACACGGAAACTAGCTCTAGCGACGTGGAACGTCACCTCGCTGGCGGGGAAGGAGCCTGATATTGTGCGTGAGGTTGAGAGGTTTCCGACTAGAGATAGTCAGGATCACCTCCACGCACGGCTTGGGCTCTGGAACCACACACCTTGAGAGAGGATGGACTCTTCACCACTCTGGAGTTGCCCATGGTGAGAGGCGGCGGGCTGGTGTGGGTTTGCTCATAGCTCCCCAGCTCTGCCGCCATGTGTTGGAGTTTACCCCGGTGAACGAGAGGGTCGTTTCCCTGCGCCTACGGGTCGGGGATAGGTCTCTCACTGTTGTTTGTGCCTACGGGCCGAACGGCAGTGCAGAGTACCCGACCTTCTTGGAGTCTCTGAGAGGGGTGCGGGAAAGTGCTCCGACTGGGGACTCCATCGTTCTACTGGGGGACTTCAACGCCCACGTGGCCTACGACAGTGACACCTGGAGGGGCGTGATTGGGAGGAACGGCCCCCCTGATCTGAACCCGTGCTGTGTTCAGTTATTGGACTTCTGTGCTAGTCACAGTTTGTCCATAACGAACACCATGTTCAAGCATAAGGGTGTCCATCAGTGCACGTGGCTTTGTTGTCGTTTCATCTGAGCTGCGTCCGTATGTCTTGGACACTTGGGTGAAGAGAGGGGCGGAGCTGTCAACTGATCACGGATCTGATGGTGGGGGAGGAAGCTGGACAGACTCGGCAGACCCAAGCGTACTGTAAGGGTCTGCTGGGAACGTCTGGCCGAGTCTCCTGTCAGAGAGATCTTTAACTCCCACCTCCGGCAGAGCTTCGACTGGATCCCGAGGGAGGCTGGAGATATTGAGTCCGAGTGGACCATGTTCTCCACCGCCATTGTCGAAGCGGCCGCTCTGAGCTGTGGCCGTAAGATCTCCGGTGCCTGTCGAGGCGGCAATCCCCAAACCCGGTGGTGGACACCGGAAGTAAGGGATGCCGTCAAGCTGAAGAAGGAGTCCTATCAGGCCTGGTTGGATTGTGGGACTCCTGAGGCAGCTGACGGGAACCGGCAGGCCAACCGGGTGGTTGTGGAGGCAAAAACTCTTGGTCTTGGTTGACACACCTGTGCAACATCGCGTGGCGGTCTGGGACAGTGCCTCTGAGATGGCAGACCGGGGTGGTGGTCCCTCTTTTTAAGAAGGGGGACCAGAGGGTGTGTTCCAACTACAGGGGGATCACACTTCTCAGCCTCCCTGGGAAAGTCCATGCCAGGGTACTTGACAGGAGAATACAGCCGATAGTAGAACCTCGGATTCAGGAGGAACAGTGTGGTTTTCGTCTGGGCCGTGGAACACTGGACCAGCTCTATACCCTCTACGGGGTGCTGGAGGGTTCATGGGAGTTTGCCCAACCAAACCACATGTGTTTTGTGGATTTGGAGAAGGCATTCGACTGTGTCCCTTGCGGCATCTTGTGGAGAGTGCTTCGGAAATATGGGGTCCTGGGTCCTTTGCTAAGGGCTGTCAGGTCCCTGTACGACCGAAGCAGGAGCTTGGTCCACATTTCCGGCAGTAAGTCAGACTTGTTCCCAGTGCATGTTGGACTCCGGCAGGGCTACCCTTTGTCGCTGGTTCTGATTGTAATTTTTATGGATAGAATTTCTAGGCGCAGCCAGGGGCCGGAGGGTGTCAGGTTTGGGGACCACACGATTTCGTCTCTGCTCTTTGCAGATGATGTTGTCGTGTTGGCCCCTTCAAACCAGGACCTTCAGCATGCACTGGGACGGTTTGCAGCCGAGTGTGAAGCGGTTGGGATGAATATCAGTACCTCCAAATCCGAGGCCATGGTCCTCAGTCGGAAAAGGGTGGCTTGCCCACTTTAGGTTGGTGGAGAGTCCCTGCCTCAAGTGGAGGAGTTTAAGTATCTAGGGGTCTTGTTCACGAGTGAGGGAAGGATGGAACGGGAGATTGACAGATGTATTGGTGCAGCTTCTGCAGAAATGCGGTCGATGTATCGGTCTGTCGTGGTGAAGAAAGAGCTGAGTCGCAAGGCGAAGCTCTCGATTTACCGGTCAATCTATGTTCCTACTCTCACCTATGGTCATGAGCTTTGGGTCATGACCAAAAGGACAAGATCCCGGATACAGGCGGCTGAAATGAGCTTTCTCCGCAGGGTGGCTGGGCGATCCCTTAGAGATAGGGTGAAAAGCTCGGTCACCCAGGAGGAGCTCAGAGTAGAGCCGCTGCTCCTCCACATCGAGAGGGGTCAGCTGAGGTGGCTTGGGCATCTGTTCCGGATGCCTCCTGAACGCCTTCCCGGGAAGGTGTTCCGGGCCCGTCCCACCGGGAGGAGACCCCGGGGAAGACCTAGGACATGCTGGAGGGACTATGTCTCCCGGCTGTCCTGGGAACGCCTCGGTGTCCCCCCGGAAGAGCTAGAGGAAGTGTCTAGGGAGAGGGAAGTCTGGGCATCTCTGCTTAGACTGCTGCCCCCGCGACCCGGCCCCGGATAAGCGGAAGAAGATGGATGGTGCCAGTTCCAGAGTTCCAGACAATGGAAAATGTCCCCATAACATGATGCGGACACCAACATGCTTGACAGTTAGAGTATTGTTTTGGACGTGCCATGCTGAAGCAATTTTAGACCTTGTGACCACTTGGTCCTTATCTTACCTCTGATTGCTAACTGACCTCATGCTGTTTTTTGATAACCACCAACGGCTAGTGTCTAACGCTTCACGTTTCTTCTTGTGGAATAACAAGTTGCCTGACACCAGCTCTGAGACACTCAGTAAACAGGGGAAGAAATCGCTAGTAAAAGTCAACGAGAGTGAAAATATTTTTTTTGCATGCACAGAACTGTCTACACAGCATTCTCTACTGAGAAATAGTCAGTGTGAACATGACAATCGCTAATGGGGATGTAATGCAAATTGCTCTCACGTCTGAGTGCAATCCAAGTGCCTATATGTCCTCGGAGCCACTAGAATTATATATTGGGTTTGTGCCAAACGTGACCATTTGCATTTAGGCCCAAAACTTCAAATCTATGTTTTCCCACATGATAACAGAATAAAAAGCCTGATCTAACATGGCATTTTTCAGGAGTGTCTTCCTTCTTACAACCTTATCATAGTCCAGTTGTATTGTTGTCACATGCAGACTTTGAAAACTCTTGGCTATAAAAGCCAGTAGCTTGGTCAAAGTTGTCATCATCATTTACAAAGTTGTCATCACCATCATCTACAAGCTGGGGTACTGATTTTCCTACAGAACACTATTTCTTCACCTTTGTCAGGTTCTTTGAATGTTCTAAGAATTTTCCAAATAATATGGAATATTTTATTGTACTATTATCTGTAGACTGATTATGAAAATACAACCTTTAATTTGACTCTATTTGTAATTCTTGTCTTTGCGTTAAATTACGATATAAATGTAAGTTGTTTTTCAGACGTTGTAGGTCTACACATCCTGGCAATAAAGAATTTGCAATATCAATAGGTCATAGGAGTGTCTGAAGATTATTTTAAAAATACAATTATAAGATGTTTGCTATAGCATACTTAGCTTCTCAACACTCTACATGATAAATGTGATTCTAAAATGTCAAAAGGGAAAAACACTTAAACACTTGCATGGACTAACTGGAGCTAGACTCTCTCATAGAAACAAATTGACCTGTCTGCCAAATACATGTGATGTAGTTCCATTGATTATCAGAAGAAAAAAGAAAGGTAATGACTGCAACACAGCAAGCCTTTTTAAAAAAAAAGAAGCTTGTGTTATTGTCAGGCTCATTCAATAGTGCTGGGCTAGTCTTGCCCTAATTAAAGTGTTCCGCTCTATGGCGCTAGCTAGCTAGCCGTACACTGGTCCTGAACATGCAGAAGCTCCTTCTCTCCATCCATCAAATCTACTGTAATTACTTTTGTTTACAGTGGAGGAAACTGCAGCATTCTGATTAGAAGTTATTGAGGAGATAACTCATGGCTAATTCAGCGATCGCGCTCTCTCACCTCTGTCCTGGATGCAGATGAATCATTTCCTGTATGAAATGTGTGGGAATAGCATAGAGAGATTCTTATGAAAAATGACACTGACAAATTGCCGCAGGGCTGTCAAACCCCGGAACCATTTGCCTCAAGTGCTATCCCTCATCTTCCCCATTATTTTAGTTTTTAGTGTTGTCATTTTCTTTTCCAAGAGCAATGATAGCTTTTCTATCTTGCCTTAGGGTGAAAATGTAAAGTTCTAAGAAAATGACAATTAGCAGGGTTTGTTGAGTGTTATTTAAAATTCAAAGGGGAAATGTAAATTCTTCATATTTTATAGTCTGTCTACATTTTTGGCGTTAAGTCTATAATTCTCAGCCATACAGATTGGACAAGATACAGGGGGAATCCCAACTGATATGTCATGAAGGTCAAACCTGCTATGTGTGACTTCTTTGTTTTCTTTCATGATATATCACCAACCATACAGGGAGCTCCTCGGTCTATGGTATCAAAGGTTATTTGGTGTTGTAGTTCAATATCCCACAATATCCACATGTAGTTGTTGTTATTGTCTAAATTGGGCTTTGATTGATGATTCATTGTTCTATTATGTTTCACCAATCGTTTAACAATTGGAATAGCACCTTTGTCAATGCTGCTGAAATAGGGTGTCTTTGAGTCAATACTCACTGAGGCTTAAAATGTAATCTGTATACAAAATAAAAAGAATACATTTGACCCAAGGTTATCTTTTGTCTTCAAAAATAACCTCATAGGGATTTTTCATCAGTTTCATTTGACAAATATACTGTCTAAATTACATTATCCTTCTGAGGTTGTTTGACTACAAAAGAATAGTTAACAGAACTGCTATAATCATTTTACTCAGGACTACAGAAAGATGAAGCAAACAGGGAATCACAATATAATTGGATTAATTGGCTATTCCTTTTTATCATTCACTTTTTGGGGCTGAAATGCTAATAAGTAGACAGTAATGTTCTCAATAGCTTTGCATAAAAAATAACTTTTGAAAATGTTATAGAGAAATGCACTAGGCGTTTGAGTCTAATTTGAAACGAACACACAATGTGTGTGCTTGTAATGAACAGCCAATTCACCTACAACTGTAATCACTCAGTGCTGTCTCTTTATGGCTGTTGGCTGCACAATTAATCCATTATTCAGTGTTTGTTCATGTACAAATAATGTACCTCAAAAGAGTTGCTATGTATGAACTTGTTGTTTGTGCAAGCCCCCACCCCCCCAACTCCCTATCCCTTTAGTTTGCCATGGTGTAAGATTAATTATCTTCCTATAATGGCTCCCAATATTGGGCTGTGGTAATTAAAAGATAATGATTGGTCCCTTTGAGTGTTACAAATAAAGATGCACAAACTAATTTGTGATATTCAGGTTGTTCAATAAAAGATTAGGCCCGGTCTGTGTGCAGGAGGCTAATGAGATGGGGGGAGGGGTGGGACTTCACTGAATGCACAGACAGGCCACAGTATTTTTTCCTTCCATAAAAACGCATTGTGCTATACCCTGTGAACAGCCCATGCCTACAGTTTTCTATATCAGGTAAACGTTTGATTATTACAATGAGTAATAAACACAGCTGGTGATTGCTATTCCTCCACATGACCCATAATTTCTATATCTCTTTGTAAAATGCGTGGGGGCAAAACAAAGAAATATAGGAGAATTTCTAATTTGCATATATCGTGTTTCATCTCTGTATTGTTTTGTTAATTAAATTTTTTTTTGGGTGACTGTGAGAGCTGTGCTGGATGACAAAAGTTGGCAATAAGGCACAAGAGGGTGTGGTAGATGGCCAATATACCAGGGCTAAGAGCTGTTCATATACGCAATGCATTTGCGGAGTGCCTGGACTCAGCACTTAAATGTGGTATATTGGCAATAGATCAACCCCCCCCCCCCCCCCCCGAGATGCCTTATTGCTCTTATAAACTGGTTACCAACCCAGAGTGGTAATGTGATGTGGTGTCATCCTATGTGGTTATCTTAGTCAGACGTCGGCTGTGAGTTTAATCTACGCCAGGATTGTCTTCACAGGATCGGGGCGTGTAAGGACAGCCGGCACCACGCTACACCAGTAGATGTAATACCGGTGTTATACAGTCTCACATACCACGGCTAACAGCCAACCGGCATTCAGCATGCAAGCCACCCGTCAAAGACTTCATAATAATTTCCAATATTTTTGATTTAAAAATGGCATGTTCGAGACGTACCATGCAGGATTGTGCATGGTACTGTTAGGCAAACCTAACAGTGCCCATGTCTCAAATCACCCCATCCCAGTTTAGTATGGTTGTGGCAGCATAATGCTGTGGGGATGCTTCTCATCTGCAGGGACTGAACATCTTGTTAAAAAATACTGGGAAATACTACAAGAGAACCTGTTCAATTCCCTTATAAACTGAAGCCTAAGAGGAAATGTACCTTTCAGCAGGATGATGATCCCAAACATGCAATTTCAAAACAACATTGGAGTGGCTCGAGAACATAAAGGTTCCTGTCCTACAGTGGCCCAGTCAATATCCTGACTTCAATCCCACTGAAAATCTTTGTCACTATTCCAAAACTGTAAAAGACAGGTGTCGCCCAGCCTACCTGAACAACCTGGAACAAATCTACCAATAAGAATGGGCCAGAACAACTTCTGACACTGTGTAAATCTGGTAAAAACCAAAAGACTTAAAACTGTTTTGCAGCAAAACGTGTAGAGATTGAACACTTACACATGCAACATGCTGTATATAATTTGTTTGTAAATGACATAATGCCAATGTCATCTTACCAAAATTGATATTGAGTTTGTTTAAAAACCAAATATCAAACAGTACTTCCATTTAATTGTAAAAAAGTTAAATAAGAGAATTTAGGAATTAGGGATTTGAATACTTTTGCTAGGTACTATATGTAAATATATGTTTAAATGAAGCAAAGTAAGCAAAGGTAAGCAACTACATTACATCCTCAAGTTACTAGAATATAATTTAGCGTCCAAATTTTTTTTGGATGCCTTTTGGAAAATATAGTGGAATGTAAAATGGCCAGCTCAATTCTCCTCACAGTGACATGAATGAAACCCCCGCCCTCTTTTGCATGTCTCAAGACACTGACCTGCTGCAAATAGCATGAAAGCTGCAACAGAGAAAAGCACAGGGCTATGTGGAGCGGCTGCCTCAGTGTGAAAGGTGTTAAATAGGGGCCAGCAGGGTGTCATGTGGGATTTTCACCATGGAGAAATGAACCCTGACAGGGTAATCGGCTCAGCCTTATGAGCTAACCTAACGCCAAGCTCAATACTGGTGATGGCAGCATTAGTGTCTTCTTCAAGCAATATCTTCAAGGTACTTACTATACGCATCGCTATCATGTGTCTAAGTGGCAGTGTTGCTCAACAACCGCACATGCAGTGCTAATATGGTTGTAGCAGCCCACCTTCATACAGTGAAGTAACTCATGTGATGGCAGAGCTCCATTACAGTTGGGCAAGAGGGCAATCTTGGTATCCAGTCCAAGTCCAAAAGCAATCTTTTGGAAGTCTGGGACCATTCCAGAATTCAGCGGTCAGTGCAGGATTCCTGATCCCCCAACATGCCGTTCTGCTGTTCTGCTGACCCTCGGCCCTGAAAGATGAACCCTTTCACTGCCTCTGGGAGCTTGTTACCAACACTATGTGTATCCATGCAGCAAAAACTCTGCTGACACCTAGAGAACAGTAAACCACACTGTTCCACCACAGAAGAAACCTTTTGGAACAACGACAACCTAAACAATGCAACTTGTATTCTCAGCATCGTCAATGTCTTTCCTTCCTGCCCTTTAGTCCCTTTTATGAAGGTTAGGATAATAAACTGAATTGTGGATTTGCAATTTATTTGCACTCCCTTTGTAGATTGTGGAATTCTTCTTTGCAATCAATCCTCTATTGTCTGGCTTCTAGGCTACTATTGATGGTGGATGATAAATATAAAGGAAAGGCCTATTTACTTTCTGTCCCAGGTGGTGCAGATTAAAACATTAGATCACAAAGATGATTACCATTTTATTGTGATTTACAGATGCAATAAATGACTATCATTGTGGCATAGGAAATGGAGAGCTGAAGCCCATGCCATCCCAGATAAACGTGATGGATGACAAGTTGGCATTAGAAACTCAGAGAGGCTGCAGCATAACAATGACAGAGGAACAAATCACCTTGAGGGGATTTTTCTCTGTGTATCTATGTGAGAAAAATATTACGTTCTTATAATTTACCTTGTCTTCACTTACCAGCCTGCACTTCTCATCTTGTTTTACAAACACTGCGCAGTCATGGAACATTGTTCGCATTCTGAGCAATCTGTTGCTATCGATCTTTTCTTCATCCACAATGAATATCTTTGGGATGTTTTAGACAATTTTCATACATGCAGAGGAGGCAGTACTATGTAGACACATGCACAGTTTTTAGGGAACATTATTTTGATGTAAAATGAGAGGAAGGAGATTTTTTGTCTTAAAGTCCTTGTTAGAATTTCTTACTTAGTCTGCTCCAAAATAAAAAATAAAAATGTTGTGAGTTTTATTTTGTATTCTTTTGTATGGCATGGCTACAGAACACAGGATTAATGTAAATGCTTTGTGATATCTTTGTCATTGCCAGGCCAACCATGATGACATCACAGTATTACCTCAGCACACACACTCCTCATTTAACAGACACCTGTATAAATGATGCCATTGTCACAAGGGCAGGGAGGTCATGTGACATCCTGGGTAATTAATGGGTTCTCATTGTTGCATAATACAACTCTGGATAGTAGAAGCAGGAGATGCCCCACCTGCTTGAAAGAGCAAATGTGGGAGAGAGAATACGGATAAAGAAATGTGGAACCAAAAGCTAGACATCTATGTGTTATTAATAAGGTATGGCACATTATGCATATGACAGGCAACATGTAGCATGACAAGTTAGCTTGCCACCAATTGCAATCACATCTCATCAGGGCAGAGCCATGAGTCAGAGAAGCACGCTGCTCTCATCCCATCTCCTTTGGTCATAAGTATCTGGAAAAACACAACACTGTAGTGGAGGAGGAGAAACTTTCATGAGCAGATCACAGTTCTGTACTTTTGCTTTTAAACAAATGTACCATTAATGAAGATGATGTATGGGAAATATTATCTCTTTTTGAAAGGAATTAATTTATGTTTTACTTGAACTTTACTTGATTTGGATCAATTGAAAATATAGAAAATGTACTGGAGAAATGTGTCAGTTTGTAAATAATGTCCAACCAAGATTTGACTTATGTATTTGGTCCAATCCCTTCCAAATTGGAAATGCACATGAGAGTTCTGTGATGGGCAGCCAGGGAGCAATTAGTGTTAACTGTTTTGCACAGAGAAAGAACAACTGATTATTTTACCTTCCCCGCTCCAGGATTTGATCTAGTAAGCTTTCTGTTTGCTAGTCATATGCTCTAACCACTAGGCCATTGTAGATATGGTTTTGCTTTGGGCTGAATGGAGTCATTTCAAATTAAATAGATACATTTTGTAAATACATTTTCAATAATTTGTAAGAAATAAAAATTTGAAAATACAAAGACAAATGTACAGGAAAATAAAGTATACTGTATATTCAACTTTATTTTATGTTATAGAAGAAAACATATTAAACACAAACTCTTTTTATTTCATGTAGTAATTGATGTGAGATACAGGTTAAAAGAATGGAAATGTGTGCGTGTAGTAAACACTATATAATTCAAATTACCCTGACCTTCATTATTAAGATATTTTACCATGCAGCGTTTCAAAAGTTGTCGTGTGTGAACATGCAGACATAGTTCATTTCAGATAATGGTTCCCAAGCGGTTTCATAAATCTCTTTTGATTTACGAATATTCCAATGACTTTATTTGCCGGATAAACATATTTTGGGAGGTTATTCTGAATCTCTTTCCAGAGCAAATCTTAGTGGTGCCATAGCTAGATGAGATAGAAGTTGTTTCATTGTATATTGGCTGGTGATGGACGGAGGGTAGTGACATGTGGCAGGAGATGTCAGACCCAATGGGCCGTGGTAATTAACAGGACCCTTAATGACACTGGGTGCAATGCTTCTCCATTGACTCAAACAGGATAAATATTGAACTATTCATTACAATAATAATGGGAAAGCAAAATGCTAACTACAAAACCGTCTTAACAGTCCGACCTCTGCCTCTCTGTTGTCTCATAATTAGAACAGGCACTGACGGTCACCAACAATTTTCATGTGTTGACTCAGTGCCTATATTTGGCACACAAATGAAGGGAAAGGTTTGGCTTTGAGTTACTGTATTGTGTGCATGTTAATGCGTGTGCTTGTTTAAGTGTACCTTTTTAATGAATCACTACATCCCTATTAATTGTGGATTTGATATTTCATCTATAATTAGAAACGGTTTAATAGTTTGAATGGAGCTATTTGATTCCAATTTGACACTCATTATAAAATTCATTAAAAAAAGGACAACCTATGAGAATAGGTTGCACTGATCTGGTATTGACTATTCTAGTGCAGCTGTACCCAGATGGGTTTGAGTGGAAAGGTTTTCAGAAATGACAAAGAGGAGTTGAATGCTCCAATATAAACACATTAGCCAAGTTGTTTTGACCCCCTGTCCCTCTCCCCTCTACACACACACTTGCTCTACACTGTTCAGTGTAATCCCAGTTTAATTTCCCTCCTCACTGCTTTAACCCACATAGACACCACTGGGATTGATGATCAATAACCTGCGTTTCACCATCATTATCAAGACTTATGTCCCCTTCAGCTCAGGGCCTATTAAATCAAAGGGCCACGCATTCCCCGCCCATTGTCTAACAAAGACTCCAGAGTCACATTAAAGCCTGATTTACGCCCCTTTAATGGCAGCTCACCCTTAATTAGCTGACGGTGCGAAAGCACCACGCAGTGCCCAGCTTGGAACAATGTCCATCTTCAGTACAGGAAGAGGAACCATTCCCTCGCTCTTGGCCAGTCTAATTCATTCATTCATATCAAGCAGTGCTCACTTTGGAAACACTGTTTACAGTGGTGGTGATGGTCACAGGCAATGGCAGCCATGATACCATCTAACATACCCATTCACATAGGGTCTTGCCAAGAAAGAATTGATACATAGGAAGAGTCTTACACATGGAAGCCCTGAAACATAAGGTAAATGTATTTTTCAGTTTATCTTGTAATTTCAAGATAGTATCTCATTATGAATTTCGAGATAGTATCTTGTTATAACTTACATAATTACAAAAACATAAATATATATTTTTTAATTTCATCTCGTTATAACGAGATAAACGTAAAGATGCAGCAGCAAAAAAAAAGATCATTGATATGCAGAGCACCGAATGCATCTGCCTTTATTTTCAGAAAGTGGATTGTTGAATTCCTTACATTTTTTATAGTGTATTGGCAGTAACATTTAGCATCTAGCATTTATGTTCTATGATTCGATGAGTTAGGCTACTCTTTTCAACAATCAAGCTTTTTATTTGGAAAATAAAATAGCAAATTAAATGTGCTTTGTATTCCTACAACAGAAGACAACAAAAACAGACAAACACATAAACAAATTGAGCCTTGAATTATTAAATGGATAGGTTATTTTGACTTATTTTGACTGTTACAGCAAAACCCGACAATGTTTTCTACTGCTGATAGATGTTCAGTAACTGATACTTTCCGTATTCAAAATGAATGCTTGAATTTGTGTTTTTTATTTTTTTATTTCAACATACAGCCAACATCAACACATGATAAAACATGAAAGGAATACAACCATCCACGTTCTGAAAATAAACACAGGTGCATGAGTTGCTTTGCATAACAATGAATCAGAGAATTTGTTTATCTTGAAATACAAACTTATTTTCTGCTGCTGCATCTCTAAGTTGATCTTGTTAAAACAAGATAGTATCTCAAAATAATGAGGTGTACTTAAAGATGCATCCCCAACATTTTATTTGGTTCAGGGCTTCCTGCAACAGACTTTCAGCCCAATAGTTGCAAGTTCAATTCCATCGACAGGTGTTTTTCTTTTTGTTGCAAGTTTGATTGTAGTGATTATCTGGAATTATGTTCATATAGAACTATTTTGTTATCCGCGATTACGTTCAGTATGAACATAAATCGGTGCAATCATGTTCACAATCAACTTATCCTCAATGCTATTGGTCCTTATGTTAAGGACCAACATAATAGTAAAACCACAAGGACCAACTTAATAATAAAACCCTAAGGACCAACATAATAACAAGTCATTAAGGACCAGTAGCACTGGGGATATGCGGATTGGGAACGTAATTGCAGTGATTTATGTTCATATGATCGTAATCAGGGATTACATTATAGTTCCATAAGAATGTAATTCCTTGAGAGGCAAAATATTTTATGGCTGGTTAGTAACAAAGTTGCAATGTGATTTGATTTAGTCTTTTTAATTATAGTGGGTAATCAATGCAAAATTAGTTACTTAGATGCATAGGCTATAGATCAAGAACTGGGTGACAAGGGGGGCACTACACAAGTTGTGAAATTGGGATTTGGGAGGTTTGGGGAAGGGCAGGGGAGTTGTGTTTTTCGCCTTGAAAAAACATTGGCTTTTACAAAAACATTAGATATTATTCTACATCATGTGAGGCATAATGATCTAAATATGTTTTTTTAACACACAAATTACCGAAATGAAAAGCTATTCTGGTTGCATTTACACACAGCCTAATTCTGATATTTGATGCAATCATTGGCATTTAAGATGTCCTTAATGGTCACCACTTAGTTGGTAAAAAATACTTTATATATGCAGCTCTGGAAAAAATGTAAATGCCACTCCTAATTTTCCCTAAATCAACATCTCTACATGTATGGTAGCCATTCCATTCCAGTGTCTGTTAAATTCCAACACAGGCACACCTCATTTTACTTAATGAGGTACTGATTAGGTGATTACCTGAACCAAATCTAATTTAACGAGGAAAAGTATAAAAATCACTGCTGTGGTCATCACTATCCTCTTGAAATAGGACCAACTGGATGGCAAAAACTGTGCAAGTAGAACCTCAAAGGTAATTTGAAAAAAACAAACTATTCAGCATAACAAAAGAGTTGAAAAGAAAAGCTTTGAGTGAGGAAAAGAAGGGTTCAATTCTGGGGATGTTTCAGCAAGGCTGTAATTGGGCAGATTTGTCTTTGTGAAGGACACATGAATCAAGCCAAGTACAAGGGTATCCTGGGAGAACAACTGCTTCTTTCTGCTCTGACAATGTTCCCCAAATCTGAGAATTGTTTTTTTCCAGCAAGACAATGCTGCATGCCACACAGCCAGGTCAGTGTTGGACCACCAAATCAAGACCCTGTAATGGCCAGCCCAATCTCCAGACCTGAATCCCATTGAAAACCTCTGGAATTTGGTCACAAGCCATCAAACAAACTACTTGAATTTTTGTGCCAGGAATGGCATAAAGTCACCCAACAGGAATGTGACAGACTGGTGGAGAGCATGCCAAGACACATGAAAGCTGTGATAAAAAATCAGGGTTATTCCACACAAAAAAAAATCTGAAATCCTACTAAGTTAAAACATTAGTATTTTGTTGTCAAAAAATGAATATGATTTTTTTGTCTTTGCATTATATGAGGTCTGAAAACAATGCCTATTTTTTGGTTATTTTGACCATTTGTTATTATCTACAAAAAAATAACTCTGAATCCCAATATCTTTATTTGGAATTTGGGAGTGTTTTCAGTAGTTTATAGAATAAAAAAAAAAACTGTAAATTATACTCAAACACATACCTTTGAATAGTAAAACCAGAGAAACTGATAATATTGCAGTGGTCTCTTAATTTTCAAAAAAGTTGAAAAGTAGAAAAGGAAGGTTTTGAGTGAGGAACAGAAGGGTTAAAATTAAGAGACCACTGCAAATTGAACGCTTCTGTACCGCACTCAAAACCTTCCTGGCTGGTGACAAAAAAGGTGCAGTATTCTCTTAATTTTTTCCGGAGCTGTATATATAAAGTTGGCCTCAAAAGTTTGCATACCATTGGAGAATTGGTAATATATGTACCATTGGTAAAGAAAACATGAGTGAGTAGGCAAAACACATTCATTTTATTTCTTATGGAATTCATATTCAACTGTAGGTTATAACAGAATGGCACAATCTTAAAAGAAAACATGGCAACAAAGAAAAAAATGAACTGACCCCTGTTCAAAAGTCTGCATACACTTAGTTCTTAATAATGTGTATTGCCCCCTTTAGCATCTTTTGTAATAGTTGTCTATGAGGCCTCAAATTTTTGCAAATGTTATAGCTGCCAATTCGTCTTGGCAAAATGCCTCATTTTGCCAAGGTCATACAAAGTCTCTGGTCGTCTTGCATGAACTGCACGTTTGAGATCTCCCCAGAGTGGATTGATGATATTAAGGTCAGGAGACTGTGATGGCCACTCCAGAACCTTCACCTTCTTCTGCTGTAACCACTGGAGGGTCAACTTGGCCTTATGCTTAGCGTCATTGTCATGCTGGAAAGTCCAAGAGCGTCCCATGCACAGCTTTTGTGCAGAAGAATGCATATTGTCTGCCAGTATTTTCTGATAACATGATGCATCCATCTTGCCATCAATTTTCACAAGATTCCCTGTGCCTTTAGAGCTCATACATCCCCAAAACATCAGTGAGCCACCACCATGCTAGACAGTGGGGATTGTATTCTTTTCACTATAGGCCTTGATGAACCCTCTTCAAACATAGCGCTTATGGTTGTGACCTCGTCACTCCAAATTACAGTGTGCCAGAAGCTGTGAGGCGTGTCACAAGGTGTTGTGGGGCATATTGTAACTGGGCTTTTTTGTGGCATTGGCAGAGTAAAGGCTTTTTTCTGGCAACTTGAACATGCAGCAAATTTTTGTTCAAGTACCGTCATATTGTGCTCCTTCAAACAACCACATCGTCTTTTTTCCAGAGCACCCTTAATTCCTCCTGAGGTTACCTGGGGGTTTTTCTTTGTATCCTGAACAGTTCTTCGGGGAGTTTTGGCTGAAATCTTTCTTGGTCTACCTGACCTTGGCTTTGTATCAAGAGATCCCTGAATTTTCCACTTCTTAATAAGTGATTGAACAGTGCTGACTGGCATTTACAAGGCTTTGGATATCTTTTTATATCCTTTTCCATCTTATATAAAGTTCCATTACCTTGTTGTGCAGGTCTTTTGACATTTCTTTTCTGCTCCCCATGGCTCAGTATCTAGCCTGCTCATTGCATCCATGTGAGAGCTAAGAAACTCATTGACCTTTTATATACGGACACTAATTGCAATTTAAAAAGCCACAGGTGTGGGAAATTAACCTTTAATTGCCATTTTAACCTGTGTGTCACCTCGTGTGTCTGTAACAAGACCAAACATTCAGGGGTATGTAAACTTTTGATCAGGGCCATTTGGGTGATTTCTGTTATCATTATGATTTAAAAAGGAGCCAAACAACTGTGATAATAAATGGCTTCATATGATCACCGTTCTTATATATATAACACTGTCATATTTTCAATATCAATGCCAAAATACAGAATTTCACAACTTCTGCCAAGGGTATGCAAACTTTTGAGCACAACTGTATAATATATAATTACATGTACATGTGCATATATTACAAACTCCTTTTTCAGCTCCTGTTAAAACATAAATCAACAATATTTATCACACCTCACGTTCAGTTATCACATTATCCACAGCTCCATTACAGTGAGACAAGGGGGAAATAAATAAGTGGTGTTGTCTACATAATTCTCATTAAAATCTGACATTCAAAACCATTTTAAAAATTGCTGCCTCCACAGCACCTGAAGGAATTAAATGTTCCAGTGTTCAGGTGGACCAAAGGTATTTTAAGTTTTGGAGCGAACTGCAATAGGCCACTGCGATTTGTGACAGAAAACAACATTCATGTATATTGCATAATTGGTGTATGGTCGGTTCACCCCTTTTGCACACAACAAGCAGGTCTTAGTACGGGGCTCTTTCGTACTATAGCATTTTGTTAAGAGATTTAGCGCATGAACAGATTCCTGATGCATTCAGTGTGGTTGTGTAATGTGGACTTGGCTGAGAAGCTCTTCAGTTCTTTGTTTTGGTCATAATCCATTGGCTTCAACTTGAGAGCCCTCTTCTATCATTAGCAAATATAATTTGGTTAGTTTAATGGAGTGACTTAGACTAACAAGTTGTTGCAACAAGAGTACCCTGAAGTGGTAGTGTCGGCTGCTCATTAGCTTTTTGCCGAGTTATTGCAGCGTGTCACATAAGAAACCTGCATAATATCTGTGGCGCGGCAGTTAAAGTGAGACGGTTGATAAATTGCATAATAACCAGATTAGAAATATGTCACACTAAGCCACTGGCAAAAGGCAAGGGAATTGTTGAATATTCTCAGTTCCCTCCAAGATTAGAAAATGTATAAATAGAAACCTTGAAGCTAAATTTGTCTAGTTATAAGACCGGAATTGTGCATGGCCAAAAGAAAAGTGTAAGGCCTCTTATCAGATTATCACCATTCATATTGTAATGAAAATGGAAAAATACCAAGATCTCATCCGATAACATTTCACCGTTCCCTTAATTGTGCCCAGCTGATGATTGTTTCCACTCAAACATGAGGTTTTAGAAATAAAACATTTAGTGTTGCACAACAGTGTGACACCATAAGACATGTCAGGACGGTTCACAGAAACTGAGACAGGGCATATGAACAGTTTCATATTCATAGTAAAGGAACATATACTGGCATAATAATAATAATAATTGATGTTACATTGGTGGGATAAATCCCACAGGTTCAAATTGTGGTAGTCAGCTAGATATGTGAAGGTGGTTGGTGATGGTTTTGTCTAACTTGGCACAACCAGAGTCACTTCTGTTATAATGTGTTTCTGCACAGTTCCTATAGGAAAGCTTTGGATCAGGACCAATCACCATCTCTTCCAGGCCTAGGGCCTCTGTCTGTAGAGTGAGACAGGGATGAGAAATCGTTAGGTTCTAGTGACCATGCAAACAAGCCAGGCAGTGAATTCAGTCTATTGGTTAGAGGGGAGCTATTAGGAAAGTAACTACATGAAAGGGAATATTTGCCACACAAAAATTGCTGTCGACCATAACTAAGACCCCCACAAGGCAGTAATCAGGAAGTGCAGTCTGTCTGACAGAAACTTCATTGAGACTTCACACTAAATAATTGTTATTACATTTCTGTCAAATGCGTGTGTTATTTGTGGTAGGTTTTATGAACCTGGCAGTGTCCATGTCATTGTCTCTGCTCCAAGACAGATGAGAGCCAAAATCAAATCAATTGGCCTGCAAACTGTGAAAGGTATGTGAAGAGGTTGTAAAGAGGTTGTAAAGAGGTGGGTGAACTGTATAGAAATGTGATGACATGTTGTCCTTGACATATGGAGATTTTTATCTTACTTTCTCAACTTCCTTCTTTTGTCAAAAAGTAACGACGTAGAAATGACCAGCTGAATAGATGGTCAAAACCCAAACATGAGCATATGTCCCAGATTTTAAAATGGAAAGACATATGTAAAAAATAGATAGCAAATTAAGTTCTATTAAGCAAATAGAAAGCAAATTATTGAAGCTGTAGTAAGAAATTTGATCTAATGAAACAGAGTGGACAAAATGGATTAGGAGCCTATAGACAACACCTAACATGAGTGGTAGCCATAACATTTTTATCTTTAGCATATAACCAACATTTTGAGTCTGTGTGTAAGTTTAACTATATGGTTTTAAAATACACTGTAGCTTTTCTGCCAAAGGATAATGCCATAAATTGCATAGGATTAAGCTTTTTCTTTCTCTTAAATCAACCTCACATCTCAAACCTTGTGGGTTTATTTTATCAATCGATTGTAATATTAATGGTGCACTGTCAAATTTAAAATTCAAATGTATTAAATGCTGAGAGACTAAGATGCATTTTAAAACTTTTTTGAGTAATTTGCGCTTACAGACAAGAAATCATTATTATTTTATTGCAGCAAGTTGTCAAACATTTGGGGGGTTTAATTAAGGTGTACTTTGTTAAGTAAGGTGTACTTTGTATTAATTATATGAAGTCATTGCTTAGTTCTGTGTAGGTGGCCTCTCTCAATACGACGCTGCAGCTTTGATTTGACACATGGATAAAAATAGCTAATAAAACCTTGATAAAATAAATATACATACTGTATTAGACCTATATGGATGAAGCAGAAAACCTGTCAGAAGAACTTTACATCTTGCAACAGTGTTGGCAGTCAGCCTAATATTGTAATCAAATCACCTACCATTAGCCTGAATACACCAAACCAGATGGTGGCAGCAAGTGTTCCCTTGTGTGTGTAGCTAAATAGCTAGCTGTAGTAACGTTGGTATTGCTGTAGGAATCCATTTATAACTGAATGGCCAAGGCTATATAATTGCTAGCAAGATGAAAACACAATTGAATCAACTTGGAGAAAGTTAAGTGATTAGAAGATGTTCCCTAATTACCGTTGTTTTCTGTGTATTGTAAATGCGTTTCTGTATGTTTCTACGGTGGTTTCTGGTCTGGGTAACTGGTTGCTCCCTTGCCCCTTGTGCTAACTCTCTTTGCTGGGTTCTGAAAGTAACTTGAAAAGCTACGCGCTGCTGTGTTTCTACTATGCCCTTTGGTAGACTGAGATGGCGACGCCAGAAGAGAGTGCACCCGTTGGGTGGCACAGCTGACAAGAGGTGGCACATGTGGTTGGTATGCAGGAAGCATGGGCCATTTGGGACACCTTACAGCTAAAAGATTCTGCGTCACTGGGCGTGTGGTGCCAATCAAGCCTGATCTAGAATGAAGCCTATGGGTGTTGCCTGCCGAGGCAGTGGTGAGTGATGAATGATTGATGTGGCAGCGTTGACGCTGTGGTACAATGCTGTCAAATCTAACAAACCTTTTTATTCCATGCAAAATGGTGCATCATCAGCTCATTGTTATGAAGGAATGTACATTTCTGTCACTGGAAAACAGCTTAAACCAACGCAAATGCAACTAATTTGCTGTTATGTTGACTGCAGAAATGGATGTGAATTTGTTAGCCACAGTTTAATAACAAGCGAAAGAACGAGAATGTGGCCAGCCCTACAAGAGGGGTCGGTTAAGGACACTGCCTCGGTGAAGGGATTGCTCACTGAGCTCTCTACTATGCTCAGAATGTGCACATTTTTATCGGCACCCTAACAATTGCAAACAAAAGACTGACTTTACTTAATGGAATGAGCAGTGTTTAAACAACCAATAAAACACATTTTGCAAGACACTCATCTGAAGAATGACTCCAATATTAGGCTTAGACCTCCATCCAGACGAGATGGGGCAATTCTAATAAAGAACCACAAAACCATTATTGCTGATGGAGATGGTTGTTATCTGATGGTTGCAGGAAAGATCCACTAAAATCAGATGACTCTAATCGATATCTAAATTGCTAATGCTCTCATTTGTAGGAAGGTTCCAGACTTGAAACCAGATATCTCTCAGACCAACCTGGTTGTTGGTTGAGACCTTAACTCTGTTCTGGATCCATACTCTGATAGATCCCACTAACTGAAATTCACCATCAGTTATTCGTAACATCTGGAGTGACCCTGACGAGGGTGGGTCATAAAGCTTATTTAGCAAACTAGTCCACTCTGATCAATAAGTCTTCATCTATATCAGAAAGTTATCTTTTACTCTCAGACTTCTATTCAATATAATATATTAATGCAGGTTACCTATTCTGGACTCTGTGGTTATATTTCACTGTTGAAAAATACTTTGATTAAGTGATATAGCCCTATTTGTGGTCCTGAAGAAAATAAGCATTGGAGACAAGTTCATAAAATGAATTTATCTTCTATACAGGAGTGCCTGCTCTAGAATACTCAGCAACCAACCCTTGTCCTCATGATTTAACCTCCACAATTGCACGTAAATCTGGACTTTCACTCATATGATATATTATGCTATGATACTGATGACAAAAGTTTGCAATATTCAGATGACATTGGCCTTAATGTAACTGAACTTACTACATCATTTTAGTCATACTTGGACAATTTGTTTAATACCCTCTCTGTATATAGGACAAACGACCAATCTTGTTCATAACATCTAATTAAAATCTCCCCAGATAAATATAGCTACCTGAGGATTGACGTTACAAAACATTTAAAGAGATCTTCCCCCCTCTTTTGGACAAAATCATAGCAAACAACATTTTGGGGAACATTGCCGAAGTCCCTGCTGGGAAAAGTTAATGCAATTAAAATGGTTTTCCTCCAGCAATTGCTTAATTTTTCCTGAATATCCATATCTTCAAACCTACAGTCATGTGGTAGAATTTCTCTTACCAATGTGGACATATAGAAGATGTAATCATCACATTAATAATATTGACAGATGAAGGTAAACTACATTAACAAATTACCAAAATAATTATCAGAAATGCATTTTCATTGTGTGGGACAAATCAGTACAACCCTATCTTTAATAGCTAGTGTAACCCCTTTGGCTAAAAATTATTTTGTTTATTTCTTGTAACTGCCAAATAGTCTTCTTTAAAGAATTGGTTCAACTACTTCATGCCCCCTAAGGCATTTCGATAGGACTGTGATCTGAGCTTTCAGATCTGGGCCATTCCATAATCCTCCGTTTGTCATTAAACTGAAAGGATAGCTTGGAGTACATTCATACTTATTCAGTCAACATTGTATAGTCTATTTTCTTATACAATTTAGGATTTTTCACAAATTAAACTTTTGAAAACAAATGGAAAAGTCTACCCAACATGGCCTTAATTAGCCAGTAAGAAAGTTAGCTATGGTACTTCTAGGACAATGATTTATTTGAAATTGCTTAATTAAAATTTATTGATTACATTCTGCATTTTTAATGTGGATTATTTTATAAAAGGGTATAAGGCTCATTTGTAAAATAGTTATTTGTCCCAAATGACTCACTGTTTGAATGAAGGTAGACTGCTAATGTCTGTGAATGTGTATTCTTTGGAACATTGTGTTTCAGTGGCGTGTGAGAGTAGAGGACTATGAGCCTGTGAGGTAGAGGAGCAGATGTTTCCTCAGGGGGCATGTGGCGCGCTCAGTGGTGTTTGGAAAAGAATTGCACGCTGTGCTCACTGTAATTGGCGCATGTGTTAAAGCCAGTCCCCGCTGAGGTCCCTCTTGCAGTTTGTTTTTCCAGTGTCCCCACCTTGTCCCAGAGGGCTTGGAATCCAGGCCACCTCAATAGACTACTGACAATAGCAAACTTGTCCGTTGTTGTCACCAAGAAGAGCTCAAAAAGGCAGAGCATGATTCATCTGCAAGATTTGAAGTGGTTTTGAACCTTCTTACTGTAATGTTGACCAACATCTGGGTATTGGTGATAACTGTCCATTACTGTGTTATGTTTGTGCTGAGTGCAATACTGAGTACATTTTTAAAGGATTGTGTTTACACACATTTTTTAAATGAATGTGTCCAAAGGTGTTTTTTGGCTGTTGATATGGGCAAATTCTTTGAAGAATTCTTTAGAATGGAATCAAAAACAATTCTGAAACACAAAACATCTCTATTTGTTACCAAAAAGGGTTTTACTGGGATATAAAAATGGTTATCCTATTGGGACTGACAAATAACCATTTTGGAACACTTTTTGAGTGTTGTTGCTCACACAGTACATGCCAAAAACACTCTAATACCTAATTAGTAATCACATTGAATGGATTGTAGATATTTTGTTTAGTATAAACAGTGTGAGGTAAAATATGGCCCCTAAACCAATATTACGAGGTTAAATGTAGCGTACAGAACACAACATATTTCCATTGTTGGTGATGGCAATGTTTTTGTCAAAGGATCAGCGTGAGAAACTGCTGTGAATCAGCCAAGATCTTCGCTTCATGGCTTTATTTCTACCAGTTCTATCATTTTAGAACACAAGTCAATCCATTTTCCTTCAAGAACTTCAGCTTGAAAGGTTCTTGGCAAATGAGAACCAAATCAATTACTCTGTTTCGAGTTTCAACTTCAAAGAGAGAATATGTTCTTCTCATGGGAAGATGGGGCAAGAAAGATGAGAATTTGAAGTTGATCTTTTATTTTTGGCATTCTTTTTTTGAGCCCTTTGCCTTCTCCCAAGTCACTCTCTGTTCCTTCCATATCCCAAGTGGGTTGGTCTTAATATGAAGGCTAGGAGATTCATCACAGGAAATCTCTTCACATAAGAATTTACAGTCCCAGGGTTTTTGCTACTTTGCTCTCACTGAATTATTTGCTGGATGGTGACTCAGTCTGACAAACCAGATGAAGCATATCACTTCGCTCCATGTTGCAAGATTAACATAATCAATAAACACACTAATTAGATATAAACAAATACATACAAATATAACATTTTGTGGCAGTTAGACAGCAAAAGTACAGCACAGTTGTATGCATAGAGTGCAGGATGAATTAAACATAGGTCATTGTTTATTTTTGTTAGCTGGAGATGGAGGCAATGAAGCAATGAGGCTTGGCTAGTTCACATTGGAGGTAGGGGGCACTACGTCTTAAAATCTGTGTTATAAGTAGACTGCCCCCCCCCTTCTAAAGACAACACAAACTTTAATAATTAGTTACATTGGGCCTCCATTCCTCTCCTGAGATTGTGAATCCATCTACATTGAATCTCAAGTTATTTTGCTGCAGATGTGAATAAATTCAGTACTGCATTATCTACCTGGTTTTGTGAATTTATTCATTACTTTATTGCTCACATGTAACTACTAGTAAACGAAATGATACATGTGTGATACAACATTAATCTGGTCCTTAGCAATGAGTTGGCATCTAGAAGCTAGAGGCCTTCCTTGGAGCTCAAGATATACACTACCGCTGAAAAGTAGCAAATAGCAAAATTAATAGGAAATATTGTCATTGACAAAGTTAGAATTTTTAAAAAAAATTTAATCCTTGTTTCCTTCAAACTTTGCTTTTGTCCATGAATTCTCCATTTGCAGAAATTACAGCCTTGCAGGCCTTTGGCATTCTAGTTGTCACTTTCTTTAGGTAACCTGGAGAGATTTCACACCATATTTTGGTCTGTGTCTGAATGTTATTTTTCTTTGTGATCACCTCAAACTTTTCTGTCCATATTTTTTTTTTTAATCTTCAACTGTTCAGTGTCTGTGATCTTTTACCCATCATATTATTTTTTTTTACTTTTTATTGGCCTGTCTGAAATATGGCTTTTTCTTTGCAACTCTGCCTTGAAGGCCAGTATCCCAGAGTTGCCTCTGGCGTTTCGTGGGTACTATTTAATTATTCAAAATAAATGCTCTAATGTATTTCTCCTCTTGCTCAGCTATGCACCGGGGCCTCCTACTCCCCTTACTACTTTGCGCTGTTCTGTGAAGGGTGTAGTACACATACGAGATATTCAGTCTCTTTATCTTCAATTCCTCGCATGGCTTTGATAGTCATTCACAAAATGTCTACACTGTATTTCTGTTCAATTTCATGCTAAAACCCTATTTCCAAAATAATTGGGACGCTGTGCAAAATGCAAATGAAAACAGAATGCCTATATTTATCTCTATATTTAACAAAAAAAATTACAAAGATAGCATATCAAATGTTGAAATGGAGACATTTTATTATTTTGGGAAAAATAAATGCCCCTTTTGAATTTGATGCCAGCAACACGTTGAAAAAAATTTGGGACTGGGGCATGTTTACCACTGTGTTGCATCATCTCTTCTTTTAACAATAGGAACTGAGGACACAAATTGTGGTCGTTTTAAAAGGGAAATGTATTCTCATTCTTGCTTGATATAGGTTTTCAGCTTCTCAACTGTTCGGGGTCTCCTCTGCAGACCAGTTTAGCAAGCAGACCAGTTTAGCACCCACACTTTTACTATGGAGCCCTGTTGTTGTAATACGTGCAGAATGTGCTTTAACATTGTCTTGCTGAAATAAGCAAGGTCTTCCCTGAAAAAATATGTTGTCTGGATGGCTTGTTTTAGATGGCTCCAAAACCTGTATATATTGTCCAGCATTAATGGTGCCTTCACAGATGTAAAAGTCACCCATGCCATGTGCATTAATGGACCCACATACCATCATGGATGCTGGCTTTTTAACTGTGCGCTGATAACAAGCTGGATGGTCCCTCTCCTCTTCAGTCAGGAGGATGCGGTGACTATGATTCCCAAAAATAATTTCAAATTTTGCTTAATAAAACATTTGATTCATCAAAACAGGACATAAATGCACTTCACCTCAGTCCATCATAAATGAGCCTGGGCCCAGAGAAGGCATTTGATGTTTTGGATCTTGTTAAAATATGGATTTTTCCTTGCATGGTAGAGTTTTAACTTGCCTTTGTTGATGCAGTGCCGTACTGTGTTCACAGACAATGGTTTTCAGAAGTGTTCCTAAGCCCATGCAATGATTTCCATTACACAATCCTGTCTGTTTTCAATGCATGCCGCCTGAGGGCCCGAAGATAACGGTGATCCAATATTGGTTTTCGGCCTTGTCAAAAGAGGTTTCTCCAGATTCTCTGAATTGTTTAATGATATTATGTATGATATTATGATGAGATTCCCAAACTCTTCTGTTGCACTATTGCACTATTTGCCCACGCAGTCTTTCACAGAGTGGTGAACCCAACCCCATTCTCACTTCTGAAAGACCCATCCTCTCTGGAATGATTTTCGAGTACTCAATCATGTTACTGACCTGTTGGCATTTGAACTAATTAGCTGTGTGATATTACACCAGGTTTATATATATTTTTTGCATTACACAACTTTTTCAGTCATTTGTTGCCTGTCTCAACTTTTTTGAAATGTGTAGCTGGCATCAAATTTAAAGTGGGCATATATTTTTCAAGAAACAATAAAATCCTTCAGTTTCAACATTTGATTGTCTATGTACTGTTTTTGATTAAATATATGTTTTAAATTATTTGCATATCATTGAATTCTGTTCTTTAGTCTGGATGACTCTGCGTCCATGATTCTCAAAAATAATTTTGATTGTTTTGATTGACATTTTACACAGCATACCAACTATTTTGGAAACATGGTTGTATTTTAACGGACAAAAAATAATGAAGAAATGTCAGACTGAAGTTTAGTGTTCATTTACCTAAATTACTGTTGGTTCTATGGGTTGTCAGTGTAACGTAGTGCAGCCAGTACAACACAGAATCTTGTGAATCTTGTGCTGGTAATAATGTAAACATTTTCCCAATTTCAGGTCAACTATTCCTTATGTTTAAATGACCCTCCTTTGCCAGCCTGGGTTGCTGTAGAGAAGGTTGGATTGGTGCGATTTTCTCCAGTATTAACTTTGTTATTAACATAGCTAACGCTATATGTTTTGGCTAGCCTCACTAACGTTAGCTAGGCCATTGGAGTTGGTTGCAGCGGTGCAGACGAAAACCGATCATGTCATTCATTACAATGATTACATATAGATATGACATGATTAGATATGATTGCAAATACAATATATATGTGGTTAGCGCATTCAATGGAACTGCAACTATCTAGCATTTTGAAGTGTAACTAGTAAAAGTTGTGGAGTTGTTGATGGAGGGCAATGGAAGGAGAGCTTATTTTGAACGCAAAATGGAAATTCCCATATGCCATGATGTCACATGAAAGCTATCAATAAGCGAAAAGTATTGTATTGTCAAATTCCCACCTGACTGTCAATTTAGTTGAAAATCAATGTGACTGGGATCCAAGGTCAACCATATCAGATCCGAAATATGTCAGTGATGAGGGATGATTGGATTTAAATTGTGTTGGACATGAATCAGACTCATATTTATCTGAAAGAAAGTTCATTGTTTTAGTGCCATGCAAGTCTGCCAAATTATTTTGTCTAGTGTGGCAGTGAATGTTAACATTTCAAATGCATTTTTTTGTACCAACCTGGCCTGTCTAAATCATGGTTTATGGTCTACAGCTTAGTATTTTCACAATGAAAACCCTAATTAAAATAACAAAAAGGGATGGGTGTGTGTGGGGAACATGTACTATGTATCTCTCTCCAGAATGCTCTCTCCATCTTCCACAAATTTTACTGCTTGAGCACATATAGAAGTAACCTATCAGGCCTGTGCAGAAATGTAGGGTATTAAAAGCACATTTAGGGATGTCTGATGAAAGCTTTTTATTTGCGATTGCAAATTACAATAGTTTAGATGTATTTGAAAAATCATACCAGTTCTTCTATATAAGCTTAACCAACAAACATTTTTATGAAAGTGCTTCGGTTTGCTGCTATCAAGTTGAGACATATATATATACATATAGGCTATATACCTCAACACTTGTTTCTTGCACAGATAGCTGTCCTGACATGGAAACATTTTGCAATAGACCTAAGCAAGTTCACTATAACAAGAGCTCAACTCAAACAAAGAGCGAGGCAGAAGATATTTAAGCTAAAATGTCTTTCCTAGATCCTTATGCATAGCATTTGTGATTTATGTAGGATTTTCATTGTACATTATACATTGAAATAAAATGTAATTTGGTATTCGGTTCGTATTTGTCGTATCATCACACAGATCTGAAGTCAGTTGCCACTGAACATTTTCTGAGATGGTATCTAATGGTCAACTACATAAAGTCAGATCCAACCCATACAGGATTGGATCTTGTGTAATCGGATTTGGGTATATCTGTGATACTGCATACTATTGAGGCATTCCTAATTACAGTATGCTGATGTATTTCTATAAATTGCTCCACTAGCTCTGTGATCATATAATTGTATTCTGGAGAAATTACTAATTAGAAAAAGAAAATCTGCATAATCTTTTCCTCCAAATCTCAAATCACTACATAAACAAGATGTCCTTTTTTCATCATGTTTCTCATTCTGGAAATGGCAGCCAGTTTATGATCTTCTTCTGGTAATGGAGCTCCCACAGCAGTTGTCTGACTATAGGCTACTTGGATCTTGTTACCAGGAAGATATTTCTTTTGAAAGACTAATAAGAATTAAACTGAGTAGAGCAAAGACCAGCTGTAAAACAAAGGGGAATGATATACTAAACTATTAATTAGCCAACTTCGGTTCTGCTTGGCTGTGATGAAATACCTTTCAGGTTTATTTGTTATTGATAAGTTTGGTAGGGTTTGAATGCTAATCACATTTTGCTTTGAGCTAAGCCACAGCAGCTCCCTGTTTTAACAAATAAATATTTCAATATATTACCTGTGTTGTATCTCAAAGGCCTGTGTATCTACTGGGTCCCTCTCGCATATTTTTTTGTCCCAGGATCTACGTATTTGACCCAGTACTCTGCAGATTGATTTCATTTTTGAGGTGCAGCTAGCTGTCATACAAACAGTTGCAATGAAACAAGAATGGACCATGCAATATTAATCAGTAGAAGCACTCAGAAAAAGGCAAGATAACTATAGCTATTTTCACCCCTAACTACATTCAAGTCCGATTTTCATCACCAGACAAACTGAACATCTCAGACATGGAATGTAGGCCATATTTAAAGAGGAAGGTTAATGTTGTTATGGGCCGCCAGTGATATACTTCAAAATATATTAAAAAAAACATATATTTAAACTACTTTTGAGTATTTAACATGTTTTATTGCATTTGTCTGAACTACAGTCTAATATATTTTATTATAAGACATACCGTAAAGAAATATATAATAATACCTTTTAACAGTACTGATAAATGTAGTATTCTTTCAGGTTAGAGCTGATTAGAATTTTAATACATAGAATGCATTGCATTGTTACACATGTATATACAATTTTTGCTGGAATTAACTTAGTTCATTTATAGACTCAGATACTATAATCTGGCATACTATATAGCATGCCAGATTAGTATGTGAGAAGAGATGAGTATATGAGTAGGTTGCAAACCATAGTACGCTGAAAATAGTATGCCAACAATTCCTGGACGGTCTACTATTTTTGGTGGATTTTTGAAGTATGCATCCATACATGCTTTTTGGGGTAATACAGACCACAGCCCCTTGCGCAGTAAAGGTGGAGGGGTTTCCACAATTCTCTTGTTTTTTTCATTTACAATGTCATTCATGTATGAATGAAAATAGAAAGAAGGCAAGCCTAGTTCACTGGCCGTTTTAATGGTTAATTGGCCATCTCTTAATTAAATTGATACAGTTAAACTGACTAACGTTTCTCACTAGGTTTACCTCCACCACAAATAGCGGCTATGTATTACATTTGCCACTAGCCATTTTAACAGTGTATTAGCCAGTAATAATCTTTTCCGGTATCTACTAACTTACTGAAATAGTCATAAGAATTGAGTAATTGCTAGCGAGTCTGCCAAAACTATTTCATTTCATGGCATAGGAACGTACTTTTTTCTTTCATTCGTGAATAAAATATATACAATAACTATCAATAAAGGCGACGATAACTAACTTTATCATCAAGTGAAAAGACAATAGAATCGTGGAATCTACCAGAAATAATTAATAAATGTTGTGGCTCTCAATAGATTCGAACGTAGGTTTTCCACATGAGAGACATGGTCCGCTTATGCGGTTCGGCAAAAACGAACATTGTTGTGCTATGAAATTAAATAGCTTTGGCAGTGTAAAGTTCCTCTTCAGTCTCGCTAACAATTTTCTAAAATCTTATGACTATTCCAAGTAGTAAGATATTAGTATTCCTGGCTTATTAGCTAATAAAACTGCCAGTGTCAAAAATCATACTGTTCATAGATGCTATTTGTGGTGGAAGTAAACTTCAATAGAAACGTTAGTCAGTTTAACACAATGCTTAATGGTGTCTAGCTAAATACTCAAATCTGGCGTTATTTTAATGCGCAACAAAATTATCTAATGTTGAGACCCAATTTTATGATGAGGTAGTATGTCTCAATCAGTCCCAATACTGGCATACTAGCTTACTATATACTAAACAGTACATACTTTACCATCATCCGCAAAGTATGAACTAGTAATTAGTCGTATATAGTATGATATTTGAGATTCAGCTAAATATTCTCAAATGTAGTCATTGCAAAAGCAGGGAGCCCAGTGCATTATGGGCTATTTTACAGCTGAACCCATTAGGTTCACCAACATGGCTGTTATTGCTGTGTGATACAAAGGAATTTAAAGGAATGCAGATAATGTTTATAATGTCAACGGAGTCCTTCAGCTCCCACATTGGCCTCTCACTCTATTGCTGTATCCAATGTTTGACATGCTTGGATGCATCACATGTTCTGAGTTGGTAATGTGGCCATCACATAGCAGTGCTGTAAACATGGTCCAGAATTGTATTATGTCTTGTTGGACATTTACCAAGTTGCATATATCTGAGAAAATGCTGTTTAAGGCTTTTATGGTTAAAATGTAGAATTCAGGTAATTTCTTTCCACATCAGTTATCTGATCAGTCAGTCACTGTTATGCCGGGTACATAGGCGCTCAATGTGATGTAAACTCCAGCCAAAAGGAAACCAGAATAGTGACATTATTGAACAAACGTTTGTTGACATACCACCACCATCTTAGTATTTATCGCATGGTTCTGGGACACTATTCTGTTTCCCAGAACCATGCACCGGACAGCTGAAGATAACTAGTTCCACTGAAGCGAAGATTCCTCAAAGCAGGAAGAACCATTTAAAGAAAGGTATTTTTTTGTTTTCATCAAGAGTTGTAGCTCTTCAATAAATTTTCAATTGCACTTATGCTGGAACAGAAAGAACCTGAAAGAGACGTGTGAACATTTCACATTGTGAAGCGTGTAACAAGATCCCCGGCTCAACTCGCCCTCTGCATGCACCCCCCAGTTCTAGACACAGTTTTTAATCTGAACTGTAATCTTTTGCTTTTTATCGATGGATGACAGTAGAAGTTTGTCATAAAAAACAGCTGATGATGTGTTCCTAATAATCTGTAGCTACTTCCTGCTGAACAAATTCCAAAATGTTTGTTGCATTCCAAAATAAAAAAAATAAAAACTTAATGTGGTGTTATTATCTATAATCCTCTGATTGGAGCTCTACCTAACACCAAAATAGCTACCCATTGGTTTTACTAAGCAATATTTTCTAAGTGTGAACATATAAATATATTTAGCAAAAGCATGATTCCATCCATTTCAAACGTAGATTTGAGCCTGGACAGCAGAATAAAGCCCCTAAAAACATAGTTGGGTCACTGGAATGATTGGTTTACAACTGGCTAACACTTGTATTGCAGTTAATTACAATCAATGTTACAGTGTAATTGCATGATGTAAGTAGTTAAACCGTAATGAGGACCCCTTATTAAAATGAAGTGTCACTGAGAAGGGGGACATTTTGGGGGAAATGAAATGGCAAGATTGAATTAAAGTGATGAGCTCTCAAAAAAGACAGTAAATCAAACTCATCATACTCAACAGCCGACAGCTGGTGGGAAGTAACCAATAGTTATATAATGAATTCAGCATTTAATTTTTCCATTAAACTGATAGGATACTCTGTAGTTTCTACAAAACTCTGTTACAGCGATCTAGTAAGATATTATACCTTCTCCAGCCTTGATTTAATTAGGTCTTGAAAATGCTTTCTTTCCTATGCAACTTACAATCACTTTATATATGTTGTTATTGTAATCAGTAATGAATCAATTTGTAGGAAGTAAGTGCATTTCCTGTAAGATGTCTTGAGATGGAGGTGGACTTGTAGGCTGATACACATTCATTGCAATAATACATTCACTGTACTATTATTATAATGACATAATCCAGAAGATGGAGTTATACATAAGATGCTGAAGAAAATTACACTTCCTCATAAATAAGCAAACGGGCATGAAAAACAAAAAGTATAATACAGAAGTTTGTTCCAACATCACCTCTTTTTCACGCCAGCTCACATAGTTGGATAGCAAACTGTCATGCTCTGAAACATGGGGCTTCAGGAAATGTAACTGAAAAAAAAGGCTAATGATGAAGAAAAGTGGAGACCGGTGAGCCGCAGAAGGGGAGACTCCGGGTTGCCATAGCGATGCGACAGACGCCCCTGTTCTGAGGAGCTAATCGCTCTGGGTTTCTGTGGGCCTGCAGGATGTCAGAATGGGCCTGGAGGAGTCAGGGGAAGAGGCCGTGCAGTAACGTGCACTGTGATGTGTGTTAATGAGCCAGTATGTGTTCCAGGATGGAGCTGGTTGATGCACGGTAAGGCCTGTGGATGACTATGGATGACTATGGCATGAGCTGCAGTGCCTAGAATATAAGCACAGGGATAAAGAAAGAATCCTCATTCATTTTATACAACATTAGTCCAGACCAAGCCATCCTGTATTCACTGAGTACCGATTATTCAGGACTGCCCTTCATATGCAGATGAGTTGGTTTTAATTGTTGCAGTATCTAGTTCTTAATGTATGAGAGGAAAGTTATCTGGGGACGTGTATCCAAATGAAATATTCAAGACTCCTAATGAAATATTCTGTCAGTTTGGAGATTCCATGGGCCACTCTCTCTGCTTAAAAAAAAACAGAGCAAAGCTGTTTTAATGAGTTTTTGGCCTTCCTCTGTCAGGCCCTGTGCTGTTCCAGCCTCAGCGTTTCACTTTCTATTTGGTTGGTTGGTTTGTTTCGTGTCCTCTGTTTTTGTTCTCTGTTGCTGTTGTGCTTTTCTCTGCCACTGTTTTGCCTACGAGAGACAGTGCTTCATTAATGACTTGCTGGAATCGTTTTATGTACATGTATGCTCCATTTCTGTCTGCATAATGTTGAAAGTGCAACTGGTTTAGGAGTTTTCAGTCGAACCCACAATGCAGTATTTAGACAGTATACTTATTTCCCATGGTCATTAACACAGAATGATCCTGGATACTGTTCAAAGCCCTACAACTACTACTGGAGCAAACCCACTCACAGGAATGTTTTCACTTCAGAATTAGTACGTTGGCTTGATAATCTAACAAAACAACAACATGGTAAACAAACATTGCTATGATGGGTCTGAAAAAAATCCCAGGCATTGTGTCCCTCATCCTTGATTACGAAGAAAAATAATGAACCATATAGATGGTTGCATTTGTTGCAGCTGAAAGTCAATGCCCAGTATTTAAATGAAAAGTTCGCTTTGCACTGATCCTTTGTAAATGTTCACTCTTTAAAGTAGAACTATGCTTGTTAAAATCGAAGAGATAACATACTGTACATGCCAGTACAAAAACAAAAATAATGGTTTTCTTGTATACTGTAACAACAAGCTCCATATCTAAACATAGAATAGGCCCGACTGTGTTGATCGACTAAGCTCTGAAGCTAATCTCCTTTACAAATCAAGCCTCTCATTTTCCATCATCATATTTGAGACATGAGAAACAAACATAGCTACATAGCTGAAAGTCACGAGGAAGGTGGGAATAATGTATTGATTGTTATTGCCTCTGGACTCTATTTTCAATTAACAGTGAAATTGAAATTGATACCCTATCAAATTCAATAAACGTTGGGCTAGATTACTCCTTCCTTTGACTGTTATTAATGGGCTTATCTAGATTTCTTAATTAGAACAGCACAAAATATGTTAATTTTGCTATGAGGAAAAGAAACAGTGTTACATTATTTCACTTTGTACTGGTATGTCCACACAAAACAACACTTCAAATTGATAACTTAGTTCTTTTCAAACTCTATATCTTTATACACCTTCCAACAACTTTAGTCACAGTTTTAAAAAAATCATGTACATTTTAAACATACTTAAAATTGAGTTTGTGTGTCTTTTGATTCTGTCTGACCTGAATGTGATAGTCTTATCATCTATCGAGGGATGGGAAAGTCCTTGTTATCTTGGTCAAAATAATTGCCTGTTTCTCTAATAACAGAGTTACTAACAAGAGCCTTAAAGCAAACTGCAACACCTATGTACAAAGCTTAATGGATTTTAAGTGTTGAAGGAATTAATAGTGAAGTAATTATCATTGATTTTATGCTAGTTGGAAGCCAACACCATCTGATGAGAATTCAAATCAGCAATGGCTTTGACTGAATTCCGTAGGAAATCTAGAGGCAGACAGAAGGAGATTTTGTCGGTGGTTATCGTATTGAGAACTAAAACTGTCCTACGTTTCACCTGTTGTTTAGTAACACAGACTCTGAGAAAGCTGAGGAAGGAATGTGATTGGCCAAATTACAATGATACCAAGGAATGACCATGGTCATCCGGGTCAAAGGCAACTGGAGCAGATATGACCCCAAAAGGCATTTATTCTAAACGGCATATTTCTATCTTTCTAGATTAATGACTCAACTGTTTTTGACAGAGAGATAGAGAGATATAAAACCTTTTTCCTTTTTCTAAGATATCCCAAAATATCTAGTGCGTATATATAGGAAGCATGTTGTTTATACATTAATTAAAAACAACTGCTCCACTGTATTTATAATGTAATTATACAGTAAAAAAAAATTAAAAAGAACATTCAGTATTTTTAAGACAATTCTTAATTGTGCAACATCTTGAAAAAAACATTTACTTTATCTTTGCAAAGCAATCAACTAATTAATCTACTGGTTTGTGTCCTCTATTTTTATAACATAATTTGTGAAAAGCAAACTTTCCTCAAATATACACTGTTTGATGGAGACATTGTTTCATATTCATTTCATTTTCCATTAGGAGAAAAGAAAACAAAGCATTTTAATTAGATTTCTAATGAAAACTTTTGCTAAACAGACAATTATTTCAATATTTAACTTAGCATCCGCAATCAACACATTTCTTCAATCATTTGAATTGCTATTGTATCTTCTTGTCAAACAAACTAATCCGAGCGGAGTGTAACCCAATGCCAAGTGACAAAGTGTGTGGGTGAATGTCTGTGCACGTGTGTGTTTGAATGTGTGTGTGTGTTAGTGCGCAGATTGAGTACGGGTATGTGAAAGTAATGTAAGTGAGAGAGTGGGTGCTTCCATGAGTGTGGGGATGATAACAAAGTGTGGGTAAATGAGCTAGAGTTTGAATGTGTGTCTCTGTGTATGGCTGAGGTCCGTGATGATCTTTGTGGCCTTTCTGCCGCGTCATGTAGAGCAAATGTCCTGGAGGGCAGGGATCCTGGCCCTGATGACGCATTGGGCTGACTTCATCACCCTCCAAAGAGACATATAATCGCGTGGGCTCTGCAGTTGCCAAACCGGGCAATGATGCATCCTGAGAGCTGTCGTTGGTACGTATGGGTAGGTCTCCTGGGAAATTCCAAGTGAGAGCTGTCGTTGGTATGTTTGGGTTGGTCTCCTGGGACATTCCAAGTGAGAGCTGTCGTTGGTACATTTGTGTTGGTCTCCTGGGACATTCCAAATGAGAGCGGTCGTTGGAACATTTGTGTTGGTCTCCTGGGACATTCCAAGTGAGAGCTGTCGTTGGTACATTTGTGTTGGTCTCCTGGGACATTCCAAGTGAGAGCGGTCGTTGGAACATTTGTGTTGGTCTCCTGGGACATTCCAAATGAGAGCGGTCGTTGGAACATTTGTGTTGGTCTCCTGGGACATTCCAAGTGAGAGCTGTCGTTGGTACATTTGTGTTGGTCTCCTGGGACATTCCAAGTGAGAGCGGTCGTTGGAACATTTGTGTTGGTCTCCTGGGACATTCCAAATGAGAGCGGTCGTTGGTACATTTGTGTTGGTCTCCTGGGACATTCCAAGTGGTTGAATAGGTGCTCCCAGTCCTTTTTCGCCATGGATTTGTGTGGATGGACCCTCTCAGGGTCTCTTCCTTCTCCCGTCCAAAATCTGTTTCATTTTTTATTTTTTCCTTGACAGAGATGTTATTCACATGGCACCACTCTGCCAGGGCTCTAAACTCTTCCATGGAGGCTTTAGCTTTGTTGTTGGAGAGCAGGCTAACCACTGCTGTGTCGTCAGCAAACTTGATTATAGATTTTTTCTTCATACATGGTCACACAGTCATGGTGAACAGAAAGTAAAGGGTCTAAGCGTGCATCCTTGGCAGCCCCATTTTGGGGGTCAGTGTGGTGGAGTTGATGTTGTCCACCTCCACCTCCTGAGACCGTGTCGGAAGTCAGCAGGAGGAGTTGGTAATGAAGGGGATGCTTGGATATTCCCATTTCGAAGTGAATGAATCGTGATCAATGTTTGACTAAACCACCGCTACACAAAACCAAACTGTCAAGTTTACTTCAAAAACCTCTGGTGTTGCATATTGATGAGGAAGTGTGTGGTGTTCAGCATGCAAATAACTAGTAAATAAGAACCAATCAAAATGCTAACACATTTTCTTAGTCAATATTTCAGTTACAGTGGGTTCCTATCCGGACCAGAGTCACAGTTCTCCTTGCAGTGAGTCATGTGGGTCGCATCAACCCAAACTAGTCGAGGATCCTGTACCACAAAACGTTTGAATTCTCTGCCTGTTTGTACTCAACCATGTCTTCCATGTCCTTACCGCTGTGTTATGTGATATAGTACAGGCTTTCAATTTTGCGTAGCTGGGCTTTTGACTGTTCAAACCGGCACTGAACAGTCCTTACCACTGCTGCTACCTGTTGATGGCAGGGATGAGCAGAATGATGGCAGGGATGAGCAGAATGATGGCAGGGATGAACAGAATGATGGCAGGGATGAACAGAGTGATGGCAGGGATGAGCTGAATGGTGGCAGGGATGAGCAGAATGATGGCAGGGATGAACAGAATGATGGCAGGGATGAACAGAATGATGGCAGGGATGAGCTGAATGGTGGCAGGGATGAGCAGAATGATGGAAGGGATGAGCAGAATGATGGAAGGGATGAGCAGAATGATGGCAGGGATGAGCAGAATGATGGCAGGGATGAGCAGAATGATGACAGGGATGAACAGAATGATGGCAGGGATGAGATGAATGGTGGTAGGGATGAGCAGAATGATGGAAGGGATGAGCAGAATGATGGAAGGGATGAGCAGAATGATGGCAGGGATGAGCAGAATGATGGCAGGGATGAACAGAATGATGGCAGGGATGAGCAGAATGATGGAAGGGATGAGCAGGATGATGGCAGGGATGAGCAGAATGATGACAGGGTTAAGCAGAATGATGGCAGGGTTAAGCAGAATGATGTCAAGGTTAAGCAGAATGATGGCATGCTCTCTCTTGTAGAACGGAGTGTAGGGAAGGACCTTCAGGGAAGGAGTATTACCATGGTCACGATTATTCACTTCTAGGAGCACCTTCCACAAATAACCTTTGTTAAAGTCTCAGACCACATCAAGAGCAGCTCCAGGGTGCAGATTTTAGTTTGTTCCTATCCCCGTGTATTAAAATAACTCCCTTCAGGGTTCCAATATTCAAATATCCCCTGATTTGGCCTAAAATATTTGGTAAAAGAAAAAGTGCCAGATGGAGTTTTACAATATGAGGCACGTGTGAAAAATTAATACTTGCTAGGTGCCGAGTGTTGCTTGATGCTTTTATAAGATAACAAATATTTAATGCATCCTTCTGAGGAGAGAACCTATCAATAATGCATGTAGCACAACTAGTGTGTTGTGCTGTTTGGATTATTATTACAGCAAATTGGCAAGCGTTACCTAGTACTTATTTCTCTCTTTCTCTCACTCACTCACCCACACAATTATCTAGGTCTGATCTCCATTCTGCCTGACGACTCCTGCTGTCACTGCCCACAGCCCACCTGGTCCTGTTGCTATTTCTGTTTTGACTTCTTAACACTAACCCGACCTCCTTACACTAACCAATGAAAAGCCAGATGGAATATACATTGTCTCCAGAGGATCAGACTTTTTATGGTGAGTTTTTATGGTGAGTTTTCAGACATGGTCAAGATGTCTGAACATTTTTAATTAGAATTCCTTGTAAATTCTAGAATTCAAAATGTTCAATGTGTCACAATATTCCGTTGCGATGTCTTGCCGATGTATTATTGATGTACAAGCAACTTCCAAATGGCTATTCCCTATAGATTTTGATCTTTACCAAATGTGTGTGTGATGTAATGACAGTTTTACTACAGACCAAATGTGTGTTTCTCTCATTTAAATGTAACGTAATTACTGTAATAGCTTGTCGAGTGAGTCAACCCCTGTCTCGCTGAAGGTTACCCATCAACCCCTTCCTTCAAAGGCTCCCTCTTCACAACTCTTTCTCTTTCTCTGCCTCTGAACTTGATCAGCTGCTAGTGCATAAGGCCCAAGCATCCCAGCAGAAGATCTGAAGACAGAAGAACCTGGTGCATCGTAAGATGGAATACCTCTTGACATTGACATACCTTTGCGTTATTATATGCAAATGGTCCAGGATGAAGACAAGGGCTGTTTGATGTGCAAATTATGATTTTAGTTTACTGCAAGTGCATGCTTTGCTCTTCTATCCCTTTCCTGTTAATTGCCTTCCCTGTGGAGGAGAAAAACTTTATTAGAGGAGAGAGAAACGCCAACATGAAGAGAGCAGCAGTTTGGCTACACAGGACTGCCGAAGGACACGGTAAGTGCCACCCACATTAGCTAAGGTAGCTGTGGCTGTCAGCAGTGGCCATCTTTCAGTGCAGAGAGGGAGGCAGACTGAACCTCATAATGGGCGCTAGTGAGAGAGAGAGCAATTGAGTTGCAAAGTGGGAAGGATTTGGAAAAAAAGGACAATTAGTTTTCCATGTACAGATAGTGATTGTTATTCAGAAGCGCGATTTTAGTAGTGAAAGATTTTAGACTTAAAAACCCTGCCAACACATTATGGCTTCTAATGGATATACCCTGCCTTTTGTGTTGATGACAGAGACAATCCTGATTTTTTGCACGGTGACTGTCACATTCTACATAATCTGCTAACATAAACCATTTGCATATAAAACTGATGGGGCTGCAAATCATTGTGTTTTATTATAGGTGGGTAGGTAGGTATTATAGGTAGGTAAGTTCCAGCCAGACAATCAAAGTAAAACTTTTGTAAAAGCAAAACCATATGAGCTTGGCATAGTTGTTAGTATCTGACTTTCACTTTAGATCATATTTGAACTCAGGAATATCCTCCCTAATGTGTCTTCCTACAAAACCTTCTGTTGTGATCAAGCAATTTGGGCTACAAATGAATTGCTACACTCAGAGGATTTAGTGAATTCTTAGGAACACAGAGGTGTTTTCCCCTGTGTTTCACACAAGCTTTAAAAAAACGGTTTAAATGTAGGCATGTCCGTGACTTTCTTATAGATACACACTACCGTTCAAAATTTTGGGGTCACTTCGAAATGTCTTTGAAATTAGTTTGAAGGAAATACAGTGGGGCAAAAAAGTATTTAGTCAGCCAACAATTGTGCAAGTTCTCCCACTTAAAAAGATGAGAGAGGCCTGTAATTTTCATCATAGGTACACTTCAACTATGAGAGACAAAATTAGGAAAGAAAATCCAGAAAATCACATTGTAGGATTTGTAATGAATTTATTGGTAAATTATTGTAGAAAATAAGTATTTGGTCAATAACAAAAGTTCATCTCAATACTTTATAATATACCCTTTGTTGGCAATGACAGAGGTCAAACGTTTTCTGTAAGTCTTCACAAGGTTTCTGTAAGTCTTCACAAGGCTTCACACACTGTTGCTGGTATTTTGGCCCATTCCTCCAGTTTGTTTTTCAATTGAATTGTTCACATTATAGGTCACATTAAAGGTGGAAAAAGTTCTGACATGATTTATCTTTGTCTCATTCTTTTACATCACAAGAACCTGGCATTTTAACAGGGGTGTGTAGACTTTATATCCACTGTATGTTATTGGATTCTATTTGACTTAATTACATGCTCAGTCACCCTGATTACCTGGAATGGCCCAGTCAGATGTCAATCCTAATGAAATGTTGTGAGGGGATTTGAAGCAGACCCTGAATGCAAGGAAGCCTACGAACATGACCCGATTGAAGCAGTACCATAAAGATGTTTGAGTAGAAATCATATCCTAGTCAATGTAAACAACTGATAGTTACTGTACCAGAAACGGCTACATTCAGCAAACCGGAGCAACAGCAGCAATTGAAGCTAGAGATGTACTTATATTTTCTGCATTTCTGTAGATTTTTCTATTAATAAATGAAGTAATAAATATCAGTGTCTTTTTTAAAAGATTACCTTTATCTGTCAATAGTGATGAAGTGAAGATTACATATCCTTAAGTCCAAATATGCAAAAAAATCACAATTTCTTCACATGACTGCAGGTATGAAGATAGGGATATTCTGGAAAACATCTGAAACCGTTTCAATTTCATTAACTTTTCCCTGCAGGGATATCAGCAACGTTCTCCAAAATGCTGTTTGTTACAAAGTTTGTCTGTAAGAGGTAGGAAGATTGCTTTAATTTGGGAAGAATATTGGACATATATCAATATGTCCAAATATGATTTTTTTTAATCTTTTTCACATGACTAGAGTTTGGGACTGTAAGAGAAGTGGTATGGATTTAAACTCAATGTTACTGATTCGATTTTGCATTTTCCACACTGCTACATGGACAGGTGTTTAATAGAAACACATACTCATATTTATATTATTGATTTGAATGTAGGCAGGGGTTAAATTGGGCCGGAGCCAGCCCAAGCTCAGCTTTGGCACATGTGGTCAGAATGAGAACTAGGCATAGCTGAGCTTTGGCAATTCTAATGACCAGCAGTTAAAATGTGAGATTCAGAAGAGGCTTTTTGCATTTAATTTACAGTTGCGTGCTCCAATCTATGATCACTGACAGCATTCAAGTACAGAGATCTTTCGTGTTCATAAATTCACACTATACACTGCTCTGAAATACTTCTATAGTTCGAGCACCATAGAGTGCCCTGTATTCACGAATTTACAAACGTCCCAGAATGCACTCTGATGAGTGAGTGTGAGATAACAGGTAGCTGCAGAAGTGCGAAAATGGACTGACAGAACAAATAGGAAAGCAGGAAAAAAGTGTACCACATAAAAAGAAGAAATAGCAGTTGCATGTTATTGTTTTGGTCAGTACAATATCCAGAGTGAAAAATGTCATGTATCACACCACATAGTTCCCACATGTGACATTTGTACTAAACACAGTTTTTTATTCTGATTGTATGGAGGACATGAAATATGTTAAAGGTGCACTTCAATCACAATTTAAATGTGGTTCAGGTGTGAAGCATGTGGTTTGGGGAGGGGGTGTGCTACTTTCTCTGTTATATCTGGCGAGAATCGTAATTTTGTCTTCTGAACCAATGATTTGTTATCAAGGAGGGTCTTTTCAGATGGCAACAGATTTCAGATGGATGATCATGGGACTGAAGTGCAAGTGTGGATATGAAGTGCAAAAGTGGATATGACACCCTAAAACAGGGCTATTCAATTCCGATCCTTGAGGGCTGAAACATTCCTGGCTTTTGTCCTTTACTATTAATATGGGACTGATTCAGACCTGAGATGCCAGGTGAAGGCAATCAACTAGCAGGTAGAACCAAAAACCAGAAGTGTTTCGGCCCTCCAGGGACGGATTTGAATTGCCCTTCCCTATAAAGTCCAACCAAAATAGTAATAATTACATGTGTTTTTATCTAGGACTATCTAAGAGGGTCAGACAGTGTGACCAAAATCTCTGAAAAGTTGACTCACGTCCTTTCCCCTACGTCCGGTGGCCTGCAAAAGGTCTGCTTCACAGCCCTTCTGACTGCACCACCATGAGAATGCCTAGGAGGGACATGTGAGACTAATGCATTCTCAGTAGTCTGCAACATTCTAGCATCCTTGTTTGAACCCCTTCCAATTTTACATCATTTCTTTTTTCTCCGTTCAGCATGTGCTTTCGCTATGGCCGCAGGGGTCTTGTGGGTATTTCTCTGCTCGGGTGGAGTTTGATCTGAAAACTGGATTGGCACAGAGTTGTTTGAAAGTTTTTGGGGGGTGCGTTGTAATACTTTAGCCACACAAAGTTAAGACTGTGGGTTCCACATGCAAGAATCGTCTCAATGTCAGCTTTTTTTTTAAGGGGCTTGTAACAATATAATCCATGCTAGCTCAAACAATAACAGGCTGATAGACAAAGTTTGGTTGAATATCACTTTTGAATATTCTTTGAGGTCATTTTCAGTGGGCAAGAAGGGGTTTGATTTTGGGGCATTTTTGGATAAAACTAAATAGATTGTCAAACATAAAAACTGATGATATTTTTATAAACTATTTTGTAAACTTTATAAGTGCTTGCTGTTTATGCCTTAAGACATACAAATATACAGAAAACATGACACTTCTGATAGGTCAGCTTGTTGTGGACTGTAGTGCCATCAAGGATATTATTCAAAAGAAGTAGAAGCTTTGCGAAAACTGTGGGACACCCAACTGAACCAGGATAACTTTACCTCTTAAGAATCTGGCTTTCTAGGCCAGAATAATATTGAAACCATAATGCAATTTTAGTAGCAGCCAAATTGAATAGTCACCGATTCATGGAAAATGCATGAATTCACTGAATGTATCAATACAAACTACGTAATATACTACGCATTTGTGGTGGATGTGAGTTCCTCCCAGTAACCGAGAGGCTATTGTGGCTATTTGATCACAGTTTAGGATTCCCTTCAAGAAAGGGTTTTGAGCAACTCCCAAAACATTTTCACTCAGCTTTTGAGTTAATAACATAACCTACTGTAGCTTGAATGCTTGCCTACAAAGAAATTACATTAGAGCCTGACATGCATGATTTTGTACTTGGTCTGTAACAAAATGGCCCACTGCTTTTGACAATAAACAAATAAAATGCATTATAATCACCTAGAGAATAAAACACTGTAGGCTTTTATTTAATTTTACCGTTATTGTACCACGTAAGTTGACGAAGAACGCATTGTCATTTACAGCAATTCCCTAGGGAATAGTCACAGAGAAGAGAGAATGATTGAATGAGCCTGTTGGAAGGCTACTGTACCCTCTGCTTATTGACTTATTTACAGTAAATAAATAGGCCTGTCCTTAAAATACAGCACTGCTCCTTTAAATTGAAAGGGCTAACTTACAGATGTTATGCAAATTCTACTCAAAATATATACATTTTATTGTAATAATATCTACTGTACACACCAAATGTATGAGTTCAGACAGGAAATGCCACATCTTGGTTAAACCATGTATTAGAGAAACAATGCACAACAATACACATACAATGTCTTGGCATTAGGTTCTGTTCCTTTGGGGTAACTCACCATCATTGCATGATCATGTATACAATTCTACAAGTGGTTGGTAGGTTTAGTCGCCATATGCGAAGACGACCAGCAGAACAGCAGACTGAGGGATAGCACTCGAGGACTTAAATAGACTGCCATCTTAGATTCAGGATATCTTGAGACTCCATGAGCGATCCCGACATCGGCTGATGCATCACTGAGCCAATGCCAACTGGTTCCCTGGCTGAACTAGCTGTGCATCATGTTTTAAAAATACACAATTTTTCACTTAACATACCATTACAGTGTAAGGCAGTATTGGCAGTTCAATAAATTATTAATATAATAAACCATTAAATTCATTGGTAGTCAAATAGGTACCATGGTGTAAATAAAAGACTGGTACACCTTCATTGTCTCCATCTTCTAAGGATTATGCAGTATTTATAAAGTAACTGGTGAAATAATGCTGAGAGTAAGTCAACACGTTAGGGCAGTAATAATAATTAATCAGTATAACATAGTAGTATGTTAGTAGTAGTAACTATTTTTAACTTATGTAGCTATTTATATACAGTGCTCAAAAGTTTGCGTACCCTTGGAGAATTGATAATATATGTACCACTTGTAAAGAAAACATGAGTGAGCAGTTAAAACACGTCTTTTATTTCTAATGGGATTCACTTGCAACTGTAGGTCATAACAGAATGGCACAATCATAAAACAAAACATGGCAACAAAGAAAAAAATCAACTGACCCCTTTTCAAAAGTCTGCATACCCTTAGTGCTTAATTCTGTGAACTGCCCCCTTTAGCATCAATGACAGCGTGCAGTCTTTTATAATAGCAGTCTGTGAGGCCACAAATTCTTGCAGGTGGTATGCAGAACTTTCACCTTTTTCTGCTGTAACCACTGGAGTGTCAACTTGGCCTTGTGCTTAGGGTCATTGTCGTGCTGGAAAGTCCAAGAGTGTCCCATGCGCAGCTGTCGTGCGGAAGAAAGCAAATTGTCTACCAGTATTTTCTGATAAAATGCTGCATTCATCTTGCCATCAATTTTCACAAGATTCCCTGTGCCTTTAGAGCTCACACACCCCCAAAACATCAGTGAGCCACCACCATGCTTCACAGTATTCTGTTCACTATATGCCTTGTTGACCCCTCTCCAAACAGCGCTTATGGTTGTGACCATAAAGCTCTATTTTGGTCTCGTCACTCCAAATTACAGTGTGCCAGAAGCTGTGAGGTGTGTCAAGGTGTTGTCTGATATATTGTAACCAGTTTTTTTGTGGCATTGGCACAGTAAAGTCTTCTTTCTGGCAACTCAGCCATGCAGCTCATTTTAGTTCAATTATCGTCATATTGTGCTCCTTGAAAGAACCACAACGTCTTTTTCCAGAGCAGCCTGTATTTCTCCTGAGGTTACCTGTGAGTTTTTCTTTGTATCTTGAACTATTCTTCTGGCAGTTTTGGCTGATCTCTTTCTTGGTCTACCTGACCTTGGCTCGGTATCAAGAGATCCCCAAATGTTCTTCTTCTTACTAAGCAATTAAACAGTACTGACTGGCATTTGCAAGGCCTTGAATATGTTTTTATATCCTTTTCTGTCTTTATAAAGTTCCATTACCTTGTTATGCAGGTCTTTTGACAGTTCTTTTCTCCTCCCCATGGCTCAGTATCTAGCCTGCTCAGTTCATCCACGTGAGAGCTAACAAACTCATTGACTATTTATATACAGACAGTAATTGTAATTTAAAAACCACAGGTGGGGGAAATTCACCTTTCATTGCCATTTTCATCTGTGTGTGTCACCTTGTGTGTCTGTAACAAGGCCAAACATTCAAGGTTGTATAGACTTTTCAACAGAGCCATTTGGGTGATTTCTGTTATCATTATGATTTAAAAAGGAGCCCAACAACTATGTGATAACAAATGGCTTCATGTGATCACTATCCTTAAATAAAATAAAAACAATTTGAAGGATCCTCAGTGCCAATATTTCACCATTTCTGCCAGGGTATGCATACTTATGAGCACAAATGTAGCTAACTAAATCAGAGCCTAGCTGTGCATGTGTATTTTGGTGCTTGCTGATAAACATGCAGTAGCCTCTATTACATTTGGAGATCTCCTGGAGTGTAGTGTAGATAACCAAATGCCATTTGGTTAGTTGGCTATCTATCTTAACAGTTCAGCTACTTTACAATTTAGTTACTTTATGCTGAATTAAACGTTACCCAAAGTTTAGCATAATGTATATATTCTATTAATCAAATGAATTGCCATAGACGTCAGACTGGCAAGTTGCCATTTTTGTATGCCAGAGTTGTTTGAGGACTGTAGTTGTTTGATCAGGACTGATATAAGTTCTCAAATGTAAGACTCCAGCAGTGCTTAGAAAATTGACAGTTAAACGTTCACAGGAATTTTATGGATTTAACATACGCTTTTTATCCAATTATAAAAATGTGCACAGGAGACACAGTTCAGTGACTGAGATGGCTTGTGTGGCAGATTGTATTTTGCATATAGCCCTACTGTATCTCTGATTGGTTAAGTTGCACGTCAGACTGAAACATTTACTGATGTGCTCTTGCTTTGCCCACAACAAACACACAGATCTTGCAAAGTAATAATCTGTCTTTTTATATGGTTAATGGGGAGACATTTTCTTCTGCATGCAGTCTTGAAGGAGCTGCGCAGCTGTGAATATACAAAGGTTTTAGGGAACATTGCCTACTAGTGCTGCTTGAAAGTATGTGAATCCTGTAGGGATGGTAATGATTTTTGTGTAAAATATAAAAATAAAGAAAATTTGTAATAAAGACGTTCCAAATAATAATTCCAAACAAAACTCCGAGTGCATGTGTGCAAACATGCTGTATGTGAACCCCTTCTTTCACTAGCTTGTGGCATCTTCATTAGCAGTGATAACTTGGAGTAAATGTCTATTGCCACTAACCGGTCGCTGACATCTTTTTTGATAGAACTTCACCAATCGAGTGAGGTTTTGGGGTATCTAGCTTGTATTGCCCGTTTTAGGTGCTGCCACAGCATATTGATTGGATTAAGTTCAGAACTTTGACTTGACCAGTCCAAAACTAAAATAGTTTTCCTGTGCTATTCTTTGGTACATTTGCTTGAATGCTTTTGATGGTTGTCTTTTTGGAAGGCGCATTTTTGGCCTAGCTGATGGCCCAACACTCTGTTCAAGAGTCTCCATGGTATACCTGAGAATTCATTATTCCCTTGATGTGCAGATGATCAGGTCTAGAAGAGGAAATGCAATCACAAATCTTGGCATTCCCACTACCATGCTTCAATGTTAGGAAGGTTCATTCTGCTAAGCAGTGTTAGGTTTTCACCAAACAAAATGGTTTAAATTGTGATGAAAAAAGTAATGCCCTTTTTATTCAGTGTCCTGATTTTTGAAGCATGCACAGTAACCTAAAATGCCACAAGGGAGGTCTGCACATTCCCAGATGTTATGTTTGAGTTGGCATTTACCTGATTGATTATTTTACTTGTGGTTTACTTTGGGTTGTTTTGGAAGGCCATCCACTTCTAGGCTGAGTTGCTGTCATGTTAAATGTTCTCCATTTGAAAAATAATTTGTAAATAAAAAAATTGCCTCACAGTGGACTGTTGGAGCTTAAATCTTTTTCAGATGATTGTATAGCCTTCCCTAGACTGAGGTGCTCTCACTCACCTCTTCCTGGTGTCCTCTGACCTTCTTTCCTTTCAGCATGGTGTGTTCTGCATTCACCTGTATGGGTAACACCAAACTGACCAGTTTTTTCGTCTTTATTTATTAGCTGACTCCGCTATCAGGAATATTCTTTACGAACATGCAATCACTTGGCAATAAACTGGACGAACTTCACTTGCTTTTGGGGAAAAACAGAGATCTCCCCTCATCTTCCGTCTTGTGTTTCACGGAAACGAGGTTGAGTGAATCTATACTCGGCACTGCAATTGCCTGGTTTTTCAATCTTTCGGGCGGATCGTGACACAGAACTCTCAGGCAAAACAAAGAGAGGAGGAATATGTTTCTGAATTAACAACGGCTGGGGCAATGATGTGACAGTCATACTACAGTACTGTTACCCTGACCTGGAATCATTTATATCAGTGATGTGACAGTCATACTACAGTACTGTCCTCCAGACCTGGAAATCTGTTTTTATCAACTGCAGACATTTCTACAGCCTTAGGGAATTCTCATAAGTTATTGTGTTCACAATCCACCTAGCCAGCGTACACAAAACACAATGGCAGCTAGCTAAAAAGATACTGGGGGTGGAGTGGTTATACCCGCACTTCTTAGTTATTGTCCTTGGTGACATCAACAAAGGTCAACAAAGGCTGTGTTTACTGACATCTTTGACACCTCACTGGAGACATGCTGCATTCCGGCCAGTTTCAAATCCTCAATCTTCATCCCAGTTCCCAAGAAGTCAAGGATCACAGGACATAATGACTACAGACCCGTTGCCCTGACCTGTGTGGTTATGATGTAATTTGAGCACCTTGTGCTGTCCCACCTCAAGACCATCATCGACCCATTACTAGACCCACTGCAGTTGGCCTACAGAGCCAACAGGTCTATGGATGACGCGGTCAACATGGCTCTTCACTTCATCCTCCAGCATCTGGACTCCCCTGAAACCTATGCCAGAATCCTGATTGTGGACTTCAGTTCTGCATTCAACACCATAATTCCCGCTTTGCTTCAAGACTAGATCACAGCCTTTCTGTCCAACAGGAGGCAGCATGTGAGGCTGGGGAAGTACTTTTCTGACCCCCTGATTATCAGCACTGGCTCCCCTCAAGGCTGCATCCTATCCACCCTACTCTTCACCCTGTACACCAACAGTTGCTCCTCCAGCCACCACACTGTCAAGCTCCTGAAGTTTGCAGATTACACCACCCTCATCAGACTTATTTATGATGGAGACCGCCTAAAGGTGGGAGAGTGACCACCTGATGTCCTGGAGCAGTTAGAACAACTTGGAGCTCAATGCCCTGAAGACAGTGGAGATGATAGTGGACTTCAGGAGAAGCCCAGCTGCCCTTCCTTCCATCACCCTGGGTGGTCTCCTTTTGCTTTCTGGGCTCCACTATTGCTCAGGCCCTCAACATCACCTCTCTTGCAAAGAAAGCACAGCAGAAGATGTACTTCCTGAGGCAGCTGAAAAAGTTAAACTTGCCAAAGACTATGATTGTGCATTTCTACACTGCCTTCATTGAGTCCATCCTGACCTCCTCCATTACCGTCTGGTACACTGCAGCCACTGCCAAAGACAAGGGCAGGCTGCAGCACATGCTCTGCAGAGAAGGTGATTGTCTGCAATTTGCCATCTCTACATGACCGACATACCTCCAGGACACAGAGGCGAACGGCAGTGATTGGGGCAGATCCCTCTCACCCTAGAAATGGACTATTCAGAGCACCCTAGAAATGAACTATTGTGAAACTTACTTGGCAATGAAAATCTTTTTGATTCTGTTTCTGGTAGCTCGCAGACTGTTTCTGAGTTACTTGCAAAAACTATTTTGAAAGTATATGCAGCCTATTCGGGAGATTTGTCAGCAATAAAAATGCAAATGTTAACTATCAACGTAACGTGTGACCTTTCTGGAAAATACCCCCCCCCCCCAGTCACTGAAGTATGAATATATTGGTGTAGACTAAGTGTATTGTAGGCATGTGGCCAGTGATGTATAAGGTCTTTGATCAGAAGTCAAAGGAAGCTTCTGGCCCCATTGATTCTAATGGACAGTCAGACAATCAAATGTATTTTATAGAGCTTTTCCTACAGTAGCAGTTGTCCCAAAGTCCATACACAGATACCAATTACCCATCCTGAAAACCCAAGGAGCAATAAACCACAAGTTTATGTATTGTGGCTAGGAAGAATTACCTAATCGAGTCAAAACGTATAAAGAAACCTAGAGAGGAGCCGGACTCTGAGGGGCGGACAATTCTCTTATGGATTTGCCCACATCAACATAAGTTTAGATGAACAATAAACACAAATGGTGTGTGTCCATATTCTTTAGACAGAAACCGGATCAGCTGCATAACCTGGAGGACAGAGGAGCTGAAGGTTCTGGCATAAGTTGATTTGCTAAACAAGTTAGCTACCGTAGCTAACTCCAAAGCTTCATAAGAATTCCTTGGGTTGCAAATAATCGGGACACATGGTTCTGAGAAGAAGATATTTGGAGGATTAGAATGATGGTGCAAAGTTTTGGTTATTTAAACATAATCAGATATGAAATATCATTAAAATATTTGGTTTTGTTTGTACTAATCTTTTTGAATTAGTACTACCGTATATACAATTATATGCATGTTACAGTACTGTTAAAAGACTCAAGCTTCAGTTTTGTACATAGAATATCTAAACACAAGCTGAAGACATCGCTTTCTCCCAAAGAGTTCCATTATTGTGGAATGATTCATGAGAAGGAAACATTTATTGACTCACGTGTCATTTATAAATGAACAACTTTTGATATGGTCATGTACTCTTCAATCTTCACCCAGGACAACCAGAAGAGGACTTGCCACCCCCAGAGTCTTGTTCGTCAATTGGTTTCTTTATAGGTTCCAACCCTCCAACAAGTGTTTTGTAGTCACTGAGCATATTTTTCTTGTTTTACACTGATCTTTGGGGCTTTAGGCTGTAAATCTGTATAACAACTATGTGACAATTGCTGATCTAAAATAGGCCTTACAATACATTTGAATTATTGATTTACAAGTTGATTTGTTATATGAAACATACTAATAAAAACTGTGTACCCAGGTGTTTGCAGATATTTTCTGCACCTGTGATGAAGAAATATTCATTGGCTGTGTTTACATTCCATACAGTGTCTTGCTTCCAGTCAGTGTATGTTGCAAACATCTCCCTGGTGTTCAGTATCTGCGCATTTGCTCCTATGTCCTTGGCCACAGAGTGGGAGCCTATGATCAGGTATATATCCTTCTTCAGAGATGCCAAGAAAAAGCTTGAGTCTGGAATTGTGTCTGCAAAACACAAGCATGGAACAAGGTTGGAAAAGTAATTCACCAACTGCTGTGACTCTTCTGTTTGTAAAGGTATTAGAGAGATCAACAACTGCTGTCTGCCTTTCGGTCCTGTCTGCCTGTCTGTCATGTTTATATAACTGCTTGCCTGTCCCAGAGAGAGGAGAGAGGAAGAAATGTTGAAGAGGGTAGAGGAAGAAGGCATTGACAAGAGAGAAATTGTTATGGAGAGAGAAAGATTAAAATATAACATAACGTAAGACTGTTTGTACACTGGCTCTGAACACTATACACCCCTTGGACTTTTACACATTTTATTGTGTTACAACATGAAATCAAAATGGATTTAATCAGGGGTTTTTGCCGCTGATCAACACATTTAAACGCAAAGTGAGAAATGAAATCTGCTAGAAAGTTACAAAGATAAAACTGAAAACAATTGATTGTATAGGTGTTCACCCCCTAAGCTATTACACCTGAATCAACGGTAGTGCAACCAGTTGTTGAATGGTGTTCTGTGTGCAATCACATGATTTCATGTTAAATAAACCTGTCTCTGGTAGGTCACAGTTGGTTAGTACATTTCCCATCAAAAAATACATTATGAAGATGAAGGAACTTTCAGTGCAAATCTTCAAAATATTTAATTTCAATGCAAATTCTTCAAATGCACAAATCAGTGCTAGTTTGCCATGGGGCATGTGGGATACTATGTAAACAATTGGTGGAAGATTCTATATTCTGATGAGACCAAAATTGACCTTTTTGGCCTCAAACGCTAAGTGCTAGGTTTGGCGAAAGCCTTATAGTGCATATCATCCTGAGAACACCATCCTTACCATAATGCATATTGATGGGAGCATCATGCAATGGGGATGCTTCACTGCATCAGGGCCTGCATAGCTTGTAAAGTTAGGGGGCAAAATGCATCAGAATACAAAGAAATCCTGGAAGAAAGTCTACAAGAGACCTGGGACTTGGGAGTAGATTAATCTTCTGGCAGGACAGTGACTCCAAATATACAGCCAAAGCCACACTGGAGTGTCTTTAAAACCAAAAGGTCAATGTCCTGGACTGGCCCAATCAAAGCACAGACTTTATTTCAATTGTAGATTTATGGAAAGAGTTGAAAATTGCTGTTCACCAAAGCTATCCAGTTTGACAGAACTAGAGGATTTTTGCAAATAGTAGAAAAGTGTGCAAAGCTGGTACAGTCTTATCTAAATAGAGTTATGGCTGTAATTACTGTCAAAGGTTCCCCTACCAAATATTGACTGGAGGGATGAATATTGAATCAATTATTTTCTGCTTTGTATTTGTAATTAATTTTGAACAATTTGCAGATTAGATTTTCCTCTCTGACTTTTATATTAGTCAGTGGCAAAAATTCTTGATTAAATCCATTTTGATTTAATTTTGTAACACAAAGTGGGGTGAATACTTTCAAGAGCCACTGTACATCAGGGAGACAGAGAGAGATATGAGAGGAGGCGATGGAACGAAGTGAAGTAGGAGCGGAAACAGAATGTGGGTGAGAAGAGCAAGAGAAGGGGTGTGTTTTGGAGAGAGAAGGGAGAAGGGTAAAGGGTAGTGAGCAGGGAGAGAGGTTCAAGGGTGTGGAAGGAAAGAGATGGTAGCACAGAGAGAGGTGCATAAAATAGAGACTGAGGACGAACTGGGATACAGGCAGGGTGAAAAGACAGAGTTAAGTGGGATGCAGATAGAGAACAGAGAAGGAGAGGGTGGGATTAAAGAATAGAGAGATTGCAGATGTGAGAATAATCTTCCATCCAGTGAATGCCATGTATTCACTTAAGCGTTGTGTCCTTAAGACGTTTCTTTAGGTGTCAATATGTTCACGTCAGTATGTTCACACTATGTTAACACTAATCTCCACTCTGTTGAAGGAAATGCATTCATATTGCGCCATTACTTTTGAAATTGTACCAGATTGACACTTTTTAATCACATTAGGTTGTGAAGACATCTTTTATTTTATAACTGTGTTAATGCAATGTTTGAGTCCGTAAGTACAGTGATAGTGCATAAAATGTGTACTGACAAAAATGTGAACATTCTAACAATATAAGATTCTACTAAGCCCAGAATAAAATATACAGTATACAATGGACATTTTTTTGCATTGTAATATCAGAAAATGACTAGTTTTATAGTTAGTACAAAGTACAGTTAGTACAAAGTACACATTTTCAGTTAATGCCTATTATGAAACCTTTCTGAATTAGGGTGAATTGGTTTAAATGTGAACTATTGTTACTGTAGTTCACCCAGCTTCGACATGGAGAGTACATTCTATATACCACCCATTAACCCTGTTAAAATGAGAGTGACATTTGGCTTAACTTGATGTATTGCAGCATTGTTGTTTGATCTACATGTATCATGGATAACAGCCTATAACAAACTTACAAACATTAGTAACAGTAAACATGTCATACACCACTGATGATGCTCTGCCTCTGTTGGCCAATCAGTGTCATTTAGTAAATGCTGAATCTAGTAAGTAATTTAGCAGATGCTTTTATCCAGAGCAACTTACAGCAACGTGTGCATAAATGTTCATACTGACCCCCTGTGGGAATCCTGAAACCCTTACAATACAAGCGCCATGCTCTAACCAGGTGATAACATAATACACCCAATCTGACTAAAATTCACCCAACAAGTATATGCTTAATAACAATCATGCCAGCGTTGGCTCACATACCACATGGGTTATTAAGATTTTTAGAAACCCGAAAATATTCATTTGGAGCAAACTGGTCTACTGGTCCGGCATATCACGTTTTCTTTTACAGATAAATCATTCGGTGGCAGATTATTAGTTTTAAAAAATGACCGAAAGTGCATTTTGACCTTATGGCTTTTTGGGACAAATGTATTCCTTATAAGGATAGAGACCTATGAAGTTAATTTTACGACTAGGCCAATTGGGTTGAGGGGTGCTACCTTGCAATGTTTGTTTTATCAAATGCTTGATATGGTGCCACCATCTGGCCAATTAGTGTACGTATGGAGACAAATACACATCACACTTCCGGATTTCATCTTAGAGGATGACCGAAAGCAATCCCTTTACCAACTGGCTGTTTTACAGTGCATTTTCTGTCTTTATAGAAAAATGGCAATGGCACTACTATAACTAGTGATTTTTTTAAAAAATGATACAGAGTTAATCTTTCATCTGATTGAATGGAGATTAGTGTGAGTGAGATAAATCCAGAGGGAGGTGTAGATGCAATTAATCTCTCTCCGAAATGAAAAGTAGTGTTTTATGAATTCTAATTCTCAAGCACCTCAGGACTGTTGTAGGAACTTTGGAAGCCAGTCATCCTCCTTTACCTCTATCCACAGCAGTAACGAGATTATGACAGACCATGTAAAGAAAACGTCACAGGGCCCAGCACAGTCCCCCTTATCCCTCCCCTGTACTAGACTGCAGTGACCTGAGAAGCCCTCGGTAATAGATATGTGCTACACTATGGAGCACAGTTGGTTTCGGCCAATGCTTTTCCTGTGAAATCAGTGATGATCAGCACCACACAGAGCACACAGTTATGAAAGAAATAGAAAAGGCAATATCACACCACTTAAACCGATCAATTTGATCAGAATTACTGAAGCTAATCTCACAGTGATTAGGCTTTTGACAGAGATGGAAACGGCAGCAACATTCTAATTAAGAAAGATTAGACTTAATAGGCGTAAGCCTGTGTTTCTCACAGTATTTGACTATTATTGAAGGCCCATTGCAGTCAACAATTCAATTATTATGTAATATTTCTGCACTTTATTAAGGCTTTCAGAATACTGGGAAATCTGAGAGATATGATGCTGCCTTTTTAGAGCTGTCAGAAATAATCGGCCTGAAACAACTGCTTGGTTTGGTGGGGTGGAGGTTTGTCTTGCCTGGTGCCTAGTCAAGAAACCAATGAGAGTTCTATACAGGTTTGTCAATAACAGATTTTACCCTCCCCACTCAAACCACTCTCAGACAGTCCCAGACAAGACATTTCTTGCTGGAGAAATTATAAAAAAGCAATTTTTCAAATCATTCATTGTTTTATCACAAAACAATGGGCCCTGCAGTCTCATTTAATCGTACATCTAGAACATGACCTAGGTTTGGGAAAACGATTCTCTGATGAAACTTATTGATAACAACCCAATCAAAGATTTGTTTTAGTGGTTCTCAGTAATAGCTGGTCGTGTGGTGTAACCGAAGTTAAGTATGTTTGCCCAATCAAGTTTTTTTTTTTTTTTTTTTTTTGTGACATTAGTGTAACATTGGCTTAGATGTGATTATTGAGAGGTTTGGATTTAACATTAAGTGTGAACCAATTCTAGGTAATTTGATTGGGAGCAATTAGGGTTAATTGCCTTGCAAATGTACAAAACTACAGCTACCTTTATATAAGCAACCCTTTGGTTAATGGTCAGATGAACTAACTTCTTGTCTGCATGGCTCTCCCCTCCCACCCCAACAAGAGGGAATGAGAGGGTGTTGTAGGAGAGAGTGGGGCGAAGGAAGTCATGGTAGAAAGAAATACATATCAGTTGTTGAATTATTCAAGGAAAATGTCTGCAGGAATAATGTAAGTACATAATGACCTGGTTAACAATAACAGCAAGGACAGTGCTGAACATGAGTGGAAGAGTTGTCCTATGTTATTGGATTAGGACAGCAAGGATCTCCCAGGGGTCATAGCAACATATGCTGACCAGATTTATTTTTGGAATTTGTAGTAATTATTGCATTAGTTGACCTTGAGCTAGCTTGTTACTGCAGTGGGTGAATATAAGACACGTGCAGTTGGTTGGCCTCCTCTTGGTCATGGTGGAAATGACTGTATGGTGACATTGTATTTCGAGCCAACGTTGCATAAGAAAACATGTCCCCATCAAATCCACTCCCACATCCGTTCATATGTCTTTCAGCTCCCTATATCTAGGCAATAAGTAACACATTCAGTCTCATTGTTTGAGCACCTGCTGTACATGCTGTTAACTTGTATTGCGTTGTCCAATGGGTTGTAATTTCCACGCTTGCGCGTGAGGTGTGTACGCGTACATTTGTCTTGCGTGTACTATCCAGTGTCATGGCTGCCACTCCCATCGAAGCTGCTGTTGGTGTGAGGGTGGCAGGAAGGCAGAGTGGTGGGTAGGCAGGCAGTCAAGAGCTTGGTGGGCTGTGAGATTAATAGAGGGGCCATGTAGCAGGGCTGGAGACCGATTAATTGGGCTCAGGACCTCATCTGCAATGTTTTGATGAAAATGAAGAGAGGAAGAAGGGTTGAGTTGAAAGAGCGGAGGGGGGTTGGTGGAAAGGCACTTTAATGAAGCTTGCAGACCAGCAACAATGCCAACTTGATTTTGTCCTTGTTTGTGTATTTGTGAATATGTTGTTGTGCTCTGGGTGAAATATTATGTTTCAGCTGTGTTGGTATCCCCTGTCCTCTCTATAATATATATGTTTTTACAGTAGACTCCAGCCAATTCATTATGGCATTCACATTCTCTTCCCCCCTAGCCTTAGACACAGTTGCAGAGATCTTTCATCTACCCTTGGGCCTAGACAGAACTTACCTACAAACTACACGCTGCTGTTTTTCAGGTCTGTCATATTTACATTAACCCTATGAGCTTTCTAAAAAGTTTTTATTTACCCTGCCTGGAAGCCAACAGTGTTGTAGTATATTATTTCAGCATTTTGTGTAACACCTTTCAGTCATGTTGAAAGGCTTGTCTATTCACAGGTAGGTTTTTGGTGAGCACCGAGTATAGACCCATCTGGAAGATGAAAAAGAAAAGAAAATTGCCTTTTCAGAAGCGTCGCAATTATCATTCAGTATGAAAAAGAGGTGAATTGTTCTTTAGCAGAAATTCTCTGATCCATGTTTGGCTGATTGCTAATCTGCCCTCATAAACACTGCGATCACCTTTTTTGTCATTTCCCTCAGTGGTTTATTGGATCTTTAAGGGCAGTGAGACGTTAGTGACAAATGCCCTGGGGATTGTGTGGCGACATCGAACAAGCCATTAAGCATTGTAAGAGAAGTGTCATTCTTTAATTGGTCTATTTTTAGTGACATATTTCGGTATTTTTCCATAAACTGACATTTCTACTGTTCATCACAAAGCTGTTGGCAATTAGTGAGTTACAGTAGGTAGGCAAATGACATTAAATGAATGATTGTTTTCCTTCCGACTGAAAGTGTCTGCAGACACATCCATATGGATTTGGTGGATACTATTACCATAAATATGCGTCACACTAAATATTTATTGTATGAGGCCTTTCCCTTTTTCTACCTCCGTAATTAAATCCACTAGTTTTATTTTATTTAGTGTTTTAAGTTGTTGCCCCACCCTCCCACCTATTCCATGTCCACCCACCCACCTATTCCATGTCTACCCTCCCACCTATTCCATGTCCACCCTCCCACTTATTCCATGTCCACCCTCCCACCTATTCCATGTCTACCCTCCCACCTATTCCATGTCCACCCTCCCACTTATTCCATGTCCACCCTCCCACCTATTCCATGTCCACCCACCCACCTATTCCATGTCCACCCTCCCACCTATTCCATGTCCACCCTCCCACCTTTTCCATCTCCACCCTCCCACCTATTCCATGTCCACCCTCCCACCTATTCCATGTCCATCCTCCCACCCATTCCATGTCAACCCTCCCACCCATTCCATGTCCATCCTCCCACCCATTCCATGTCCACCCTCCCACCTATTCCATTTGTATACCCTCCTACCTATTCCATGTCCACCCTCCCACCTATTCCATGTCCACCCTCCCACCTATTCCATGTCCACCCTCCCACCTATTCCATGTCCACTCTCCCACCTATTCCATGTCCACCCTCCCACCAATTCCATGTCCACCCTCGCATTCCCTAACTGGAGAAAACCCAGAGGACCACAACACTATCCACAGCCTCCTGTAGGTCAGTAATAGGGTCTCCGTAGTTGACCTCAAATCCAGTCCTCAGTTGTCCATAGATCAACCTGTCTTTCCCAGTATTAGATCATTTTTTCCTCTAGTTTCTACTGTAGAGTCTCTCAAGGGTTTTGAACCTGGCCAGTTGTGTCCAATCTCACAAAATGTCCTCCCAAATAAACTCTACACTGCAAAAAAGATATGGCTTATCAAGTAGATTTATCTTATATTCTGGTTAAAAACACTTCCATCCTTAAAATCTAGTATATTTTTCTTAAAAAGCTAGATTATACTGCTTGTTTTAGAAAATATGCCATGAAAATCATGTAATTGTTCTTGTTCCTTTGGCAGATTATTTCACATATTTCAAGCAAACCTCTCCTCAAATATAGTTAAACTGTCCTGTTCCATTGGCAACATGTTTTGCAGTGTAAGGGCCGGTTTTGCGGGCACTGATTCAGCGTAACACAGAACTAAAAAAATATGCTCATTGTTGTTCTCTATTCAGCTGAACTTATTTGTCCAGGATTGCTTAATTTGTGCCTGCACAATCAGCCCTAACAGCACACGTCTTTGACTTGGCAAACAAATCAGAACTCATCCCTCAGCATGTCCACCCCTGCTATTATCTCAGCCAATCAGAGCTAGTGGGAGGAGTTCTTTAAGTGACTGATCTTCGCATTTTATTTTCAAATGCCTCTTCTGGAAAGTATTGCTTTACGTTAAGCACGTCTTATGAACTAACACCAACGATACAGACAAAATCTCTGCCCTTATCTTATCTTCTTCCAATGACTAGTTAAGCATCGCTATTCTAACTTTACATGTTCATGGCCAACAGAATGCATTGGTTGTTAGCACAGTGGAACAATTTCCACATGCAGTTACATGTTTTCGTTTGTTATTGTATCTAGAAAGCCATTTTAGGTGTTAATATAAATTTATGTTACCGCACATTGTACTGTAAAAACAACAACATTAATATACATAGTTTGTGTGGTTGTTATTTTTGTTGCAACTTTGTGTTAAAGTTATTTTCTTTGGCAGTTTATCTTGTGACTGCTTAGTATTCATTTTACACTAAACAATTTCAAAGATATTACAGAGCATTGATTTGATCAGGCAGGTTGTGGCCTGTGGAATGTTATCCCACTCCTCTTCAATGGCTCTCCTGGTATGCATTTGTATATGAATGTTTTTCTTTTTCTTTTTTTTTACCATTTGTAGATTTTTTTTTTTAACTGCAGCAAATTAGCTTTCAAACATTTACCCTTAGCTTGATGTAAAATGTGTGGAAATTGAAGAACATTTGCTTTACAGCTCTTTGCCATCTTTTATATTTACAATGTCATTGTTAAACATGATACCTTTGTTCTACTTTATAAGTGCAAGAAGCTTGGCCTTTTCACACAACAATACATTGTAGTTCAGCCATATTATTTGCAATCGCATGTCATGTCTAAATGTTCCCAGAGGGAGGGAATGAGATACAACACTCTGTAGGTATGCATTTAAATGCCTTAATTCACAGAAAACAATCAGGCTTTGAACAACGGCAAGTGAAATGACGAGCCCATCAGAAACCCTGCCTTTCAGGTGCTATAAAGTGTGAACCGTCTTACCCTTACAGTCTGATCCAGAACTATCTATCGTGCACGAATGGCAGATGGTAGGATGGTGTCCTACCTTGTTACTTCCCTCATCAACAGGAATAGGATAGCAGAGCCACTGCCCATTTTCAGAAAACATCTGAAATCTTTTGAAAGAGTACCTCCAATAACTCCTCAGCCACTTCCCGAGGATTGTGAAGTGGATGTTCTGGTCGCAGCAAACAATCCCGAACAAACGAAGAGGCAAAGCCACCTTCCACTTCCTCAGGCAGGTAGGACCAGTAGGACCCACTCCATGTTTGTTGGTAGTGCCCTGGATTTAAACCTTCCCTTCACACTGCAGAGGAATCCTGAGCTACACTCTTGCTTGGAAAATATGTGACAATGCAAGTTAAGCTGGCCACTCTTTAAAAAAAGTTATTTTTGGTACTCAGAAATGCTGTGGTATACAATGTGCTGTACTTTCTGAATGGTTCCTGCGATATTGATGTAAATACTATACCCTCAAATGAATGTTGACTGTCAGATTACTTTAATCCCAGAGACATTATATCATCTGAATTCCAAAATGAAATAAATTTGATGTGCTGAAATTTTAAACCTCAAAAAATACTTTTGGAGTTCCTTTTAGATTGCACTATGAAAATAATATTGGACGTGATTACCTGATCAGGGCAAAATCCATTGACTTGGAAGCAATATAATCAAAAGTTATGTGTCAAACTCTGCAATGTTTCACAGTCCAAAATGCTTTTGGTACTGACTGTATAAGGTGGTTAGCTCAGGTTTGTCAGTTCCTGCTGCCCCGTGACGTGCATTTCCTGCCTAAAGTACGGCTGGAATGGATTCAAAGGATCATTCATTCAGTCTGCTTATGTCCTTTTTCCTCGTTCTACAGCACGTTTTAGCACAAAGCCATGGACGTTTTAGTTAAATATGCTCTGGCACAGGTATAACCCTATCTGTGCATGTGCCTGGACTTAAACCATATTTGGAGAGCTTAAGTGATGTCCGCTCTTTCCACAGCCTCATTGGCTCTAAAATTAGGGGTCAAATAAGGGCCACTGTGTAATTTCTTCAAGCTCATTGAATTGGAATTAGTCAGGTAGAGTTTTAAATATCCTTCTTAACCTTACAAATTTCATCAGGGTTAAAAGACTTCTCATCAAAATTGCTTTGCACCAACGATGACCGACTCTCTCAAATATGATTCATTTAAGAGGCGGAGGAGGTGGACGAGGTCAGGAGTAATCCCAAAACACAGGCCGTACGGACATTTTGAAATATAGTAATATGTCATCTTAATCTATTTTGAAATGCCTACAAACTTCCTGGGAGAATTATATAATTGCATGTCCAATCTTCTTAAGTTACGGAGATGGTTGAATCAGTACAAGGTGATGCATCAACAATTTATCTTCAAATTTGTGTAAACAAAAGAGATTCAGGTTACAGCATCTCTCATATCAAGAGTACCATAACTTCTTAAATATGGGCCCTTGGAGTTGGATGGTAGAGCAGAGTGATTCAGTAGCTGTAAGTTAAAATGCAGTTATGCAGTGATAGTTATGACAGTTTTGGGAAACATCTCACAGAGTAATGAGGAGCTGCAAGTTGTATGTGACAGGCTGTCAAATCCCACTGCTGTTTTGTTGTTCTTTGTAGCTGTACAACTGCAACAGAGTGAGAGAGGAAGGCATGGAGTTAGTGGAGAAGAGGAGAAATGTCTTCTCTGCCTCTATCTCAGTCAAGCGGCCCTTAAACCCCTTAAAATGGATCCAATTATGGGGAGGGCTTTTGGTGGCGCTTGGGAAAGTCAATGTAATTGTGTAACCCTAATTTTCCTGACTTGCGCTGTGACTACTCTGACAGAGGCCTGTCATCTCCTCTAAGCCTCTTCTCTCAGGCATGATGGTGAAATTAGATCTAGTCTTAGCTGCAGAAATGCTGAAAGTAAAATTACAAACGGACACCAAGAGAACACAATCATCTTTTTACAGAGAAATCCTTTAGAAAGAGGCTTTTGGCTTCTATATATATATATATATATACTGGCCCTTTCTGTTGATGCAGTAAGAAGCCTGTGAGGTTTTCATTCACAGTCAATGTTTTGGATGAAAAGACATGTTAAATGGTTTATCAGTCTGTGTATCGTGTGTTTTGTTACAGGTCAAAGTGTGGCTTAGCAAATATTTCAGACCTGATTACAATGTTGGAGCAACAAGTGAGTTGTGTGCAAATGTTAATTAGAGATAAATAGAAAAGAATGAACTCCAGCTGGCTTTTAGTTTGTTTGATTGGCTGGATTCACCTATTGTGTACATGTCCATCCACGAATGGCTCCTAGACCTCATGCTATTGTCCCCTGGCATGGAAGCATAATGGCTTGTAAATGTTTTAATGTTGTTCATGATAATACAAAGGCATTTGGCTATTTCCATGTCTGGCCATTTCAGTTTTTGGCTTTGTTCTATTGCCATTCCCAGAAGTGGACTCTCTGTCATGTAGGAAAGCTACCAGTTTGATTTAAAAAAAACAAATAAACAAGCCAAGCTTCGTTGGAACAGCAATGTACTGTCCATATATACTGTCTGTGTGATTGAAACTGGAACAACAAAGAATGGTAGACGGCGCTTGTGTCATTTAAAGATTCTAGACTCAAAATGAATACAGATAGTAGCAAATATCCTGCCTGTGATTGTCAGCCATCTAAGATTACATCCAAGAATGAGATGACCTGCGGCCGTTGCAGCATGTCATATCATCTCTACTCAGTAGTTGAAGTTATGAATGGTTGTGCAAAAATACTGGCATTTAGTACATAATAATATGGGTTGAAATAAAGGGTAGTCTAAACTGCCAGTGACTCATTATGCAAAGCAAGGACATTGCAGTTATGTGGTCTTGCAAGAAACCACATAACGTGTCTAACATTTTTTCAACACCTGAGACCGCGCCATAGGGACTTGCATGAAAAAGTATCTTGAAAAAATCTAAAATGCATCCCATACCAATTCAGACCAGCCAAACAATCATCAATAACCAGGGGCGGAGGAACTGTTTTATGACGGGGGGGGTGGGTTTTCATATTGTAATGGGCATATTTGTATAGAAGTCATTTAACTCAAAATATGCACAGTCATAACCATACATGATGAATTGATCAACAACAGGTCGTTTCTTTAATTTTTAGACTATAGTAAAAGTAGAAAAATAGCCCATAGAACACAGAAGAACATTGCCTACAGGTTAGAAACATTCACAAAAAGACATTGATGTGAAAAGTAATAAAAAATTATTACAATATTTAATATTTAAATTTAATCTGAAAAATATAATTAGAATAGCCCTAACACTATCCTATAAAATATATAGGCCTAAGGCATGCTGCATACAAAGTGAAAAAAATAGCCTATAGAACAGTAAAGAGAATGTCCAAACAAAATTATCCTAACTGAACCGAATTTGTAAACATTCCCAAAAGTGTATCGTCTATAATAACTCAGTTTACATGTTCAGGCAAAATACTTCCAACAATACATTACTTTGAATATTTTACTCAACATTTTATGTTGGAGATGCTGAGGCAGGGGTGCTGTCTCACCATACACATCCCTTCTTTTGTAAGCGTAACTCCACATGAGAAGAGCTCACAAAGACATAAAGAAATAGAGACAATCACATTGTTTAGCCAAAGATGTGCTCTAAACCACATCAAATGGACATGTTATTTGTTGTCAATCATATCACAAGTCAAATCGCAATCGCAATGTCTAGCCATGTTGTGCAGCCCTACAGCACATTGCTGGGTTGTGGTAATACTGTAGGCTTTGTCTAACATTATTTCGGACTGAAGTCCTGGATGGGTGGGAACAGTGTTGTGTTGTAGGGGTCCTGTGGTCACCGATGGAGCAGTGTCCATACCAGCCTATGTTGCAGCCTGTCAGATGCTCTCCATGTTGCTGCAACTGTATCTTAAGAGGACCCAGGGTTGAATGGCACATTTCTTTGTCTCCATAGGGAGTAGAGTGGCTGTTGCGCCCTCTTGACAACATTTGTGTCGTTGATGGTCCATGACAAGTCCTCAGCTTTGAATTTAAAGCAGATTAATCTCTTTTGCAGCCCTGGTGATTAGGATGCCATCAGGAAGACTGTTGAAGCCTCAGGTGAACCAGACCAGTTACAGAACTCTCTCATTCCTGTAGAATGCCAAAGATTTAGAAAAGACCAAGATAACAGTTTGAAAAAAATTATATGCATTTATTAAATGTACTGGAGAAAAGTATGAAATAATTTCCATACATATTACCAGGCAAATTTTCTATACTAAGTAATTTTATTGGTGGCAAAATATTTTTGACATAATTCATCCCAAGTCTTCCCCTTGATTCTTACTTTTCCATGCACAGCTCATCTAATTTTTTATGCAAATTCAGTATAGAGTTTGATAAAGCTAGTCTAGTTAAACTGTCTGCTGAAACAATGCACACTTCTTTTACAAACCTTCAGAACTGATGGAATGAATCTTTCACCAAGTGTAGCCAGCCACTTATGCCAATCTTAATTTAGGTGACTTACAGACATCTTTAGCAATCAATGTAATGTTAATGAGAAAAAGGGTAACTCATCATCGTAGTGTGACAGTCTAAATTGTCGTTTGCCACCGTGAAGTTCAACATCAACAATATATTCTCTCTCCCTGCAACCATTCTGCACATCGACCCAACTTATATGGTGAGATTTATTTAAATAACATCTCTCCATCATTTCAGAAAATCTGTCATGGCCTGTTCGTGATCATATGTGTAGACACAATGACTTGTTTATTGCATAATGGCGGATGACTCACTTCTGTAAGTGAAAAGACACTTTATATTAATCTGAATGCTGAGAAAAAGAATTGTGATATGAGATGGGATGGGTGGACTGATGATGACAGCTGAAATGTATTGCTCTGTTTTGAATATCAATCCATCCTATTTCCTGTTGCCTCCTCCTGGGCTTCATTATGTTTTGGCTGTTAATTGTATTTATTTATTGTATTTAGCCATATCAGACTGGAATTGCACTCTTGCCTAATGTTCATTCCCCAGAGTTCAGACAGAAAATACCACACATTAGTTCAACCATTTATTGAACTATGCACAGCGATGTAAATACAATGCACTGGCATTAGGTTCTGCTCCTCTGGGGTAACTCTGCCATCACACGATTTTGTCTGCAATATTACCAACAAAAACATCACAGTAATATTATTAATAGCAATCCCCAAAGGGAATGAGTAAGGTACTGGTCCCCCGCAAAAGGAAACATGGAACCAAACACATTGAGTTACCTGATGATTAAATACACAGGTATAAAATCAGACATTGTTATAACAGATGAATTACCACTTGGGTTTCCTGGATGACCTGACTATGCAAATATCACAGGGATTTGGTTAGGTGTAAATGCTGACTGCATGTAGTTGCAGTCATGCATCTCCTGACTTCCAACAGACGGGGCAGTTAGTTGTCTTGAGAACACTTACAAGGCAGAACCACGCCTGAGCTTTACAACTCTACCAACAGTCTGTCCTATGCAAGCATTTGTCTCCCAATTAATAATGTATTTTTGTTCAGACTTAGATGAGAAGAAAGGTGGCTTATTTCCTCCTTCAACCTATTTTTTTCTTCAGTAAAACTATTTATTTTATTTTCATTGTTTCTTCCTTTTCAGGCTTTATGTTGCTATTATTTCAGGGAGTTGTTGCCTGTCTGATTAGGGTTATAGTTGTCTTATATATATTTTTATGGTTTTGTGTTGTCATAAAATATACAATGAGATTCTTATCATTAATGTATGACTGGCTTTTTGGTCATAACATTGTCCTTTTAAGCCTGAAAGCTTTGTGAAATAATAGGCATAACGTTTGGTATTGGACTTGTTTAATGGAGATATTTTCTCCTTAAACCATCAGTATTGTTTGGGCAGCAGAGGCCCATATCATATCAGTCCATTTAAACCAGACCAATTTTGCAGGGTTTGTTTGCTTGTTTGTGTTTTACTGCTCTCCACTATACACTGTAAAAATAGAAAGAAAGAAACCAAGACACAAACAAACACTGTGATTGTGTAATTGAACTAGAAGTACTGCGCCTAAGCTGAGATCTTATGTTTGGAGGGTGTTTGAATATAAAACAAGTCTAAAGTTCATCATAAACAGTGATTAAAGAAACAAATAGAAGCACTTTGAACAATCTTAAGTGGGTCTTCAAATTAAAGGATAGGTTCGCAATTTTTTAACCTGGGGCCGGTTTTCGGATTCTCTAGCATAATCCTGGACAGTAGAGACATTATTCTTAGCAATTATTATTATTTTTTTTTTTTTTTTCAAGGAAGCCCCTCTCCGGGTTACAATGGAAGTGAACGGGACAACTGATATAGTGTACAAAAATATATTATATATTTGATTTTCCAAAACGGGAACGCCTGTGTATATTGATATTGGTCTCTCTCTGAAAACAATTTGTGCCAAAACGATTATTGTGTCAATGGTTATCGCTGTGAGGAGGCTGTATCTGTAATCGGCTTTGTTTACAAAACTATATCTCACATATTGACTACGAGCGCAAACAAAAATGCCATCAAGTTGTATTAGCTGCTAGCAAACCGATGCAAATCTGTTTGCAAGGAGCATTTATACGGCAACTCCATTCCATTCATTTTATTAACACAATAGGGCACTGCACAATTTATTTTCAGTAGAACATATGGAGACCTATATCAATACATGGCCTTCCCGTTTTGGAAAACCGGATTCATCATATATTTTTGACTGCTACATTGATTTCCCTGTTCAGTTCCATTTTAGCCTAGAGAAAGACAGAAAAAATTGAAAAAAACTCAAAACTGAAATATTTTACGAAAATACATTTCTCTATGAACTAGGATCATGCTAGACAGGCTGAACCCCAGGTTCTAAAATAACTAACTTTTCCTTTAAATATTTGTGTTTGTGGCAGTGTTGTGAAATCACTTATTTGGGATTTCAGTGCATGTACAATAAAAGGCCACATCAAAATAAAAAAAGACAAAACCTATTAAGTATCATTCACTCCCTTCTAAGCCTTAGACCCACCTGCTAATTTAGCTGCGGCCATGTGGAATATAGATAGTAAGCTAATGTAAATGTATTGTTGGTTAATGGTTTCAAAACTAAAAGAAGTCAAAATAGTAATATTTACAGACCAAACTGTATATTGTGGTTCATTCAAGCTATTATTGTTCAAATAAAACACATAGATAGAAATATTTTACTCTGTTAACACATAGAATAAATAGTACTGGCAGTGGCAAACATTGGTTTAGTTCACGACAAAACGACATGGACATAAAAACCACCTGGGTGGAAAAATCTCTTATAAAACATTAGTACTTACTAATAGTTGAGTTACTGTCTCTCATAAGTATGTGGTAACATTTTACTACTAATAGTAAAAAATATATATATCTACAAAGACATTATTTTCATTGAAATACATTATGTTCTTACAAAGCACATGCATAACTTTTGCTAGGATTGTCTTGACCATTTTTAAAATACCTTTCTACAGTGAATATATCCATTTAGTGAATATACTGTATGTATTTTACAGTGTTTTTGCTATGTTCCAAATTGAACATTTCTGAATTACCATGTAACGATGCAACGTTTGAGTGGAGGGACCAGGTGCAGGCAGGATTGCATTCGATGGTAATTTTATCACAGAATACAAAAACAAACTGAAACAAAGTAAAGTGCTGAAACTTGGCAGCAGGACAAAAACCACTCACCAGCTACATGCAACATACAAGCGACAATAACCGACAACACACGACTAGCAGAGGAAACATATATACGAACACATAATGAGACAAGGAGAATCAGGTGCGAGTAATGAATTACAAGACACAATTAACAAGTCCGGGATGTGTTCGTGTGTGGATGGGAACTGGGAGTGCACGGCACGATGAAGCTTGTCATCACCGTACTGTGACACACCACCCTAAGGCTATAGATTTGTATCTGTCCTCTGTGGGATTCAAACCCACAACCTTGGTGTTGGTAATGAGAGCCACTACAGACAACTGCATTGCCTATGTACAATTCCGTGCTGTGAAATGCAGGACATGATTGCCATCCATTGTTCTAACCACAACTGGTAACCATGTAACCCATGTGAACACTAGCAATGTCTTACAAAATGAAGAAGGATAGACTACAAGGCAGAGGAGGGAATCAGAAAGACCAGGGACAAGGACGAAACTCCAAACTAAGCAGCACAGCAGTGAACCACGACAAGTACATCTTTGTTGATAAAGCAGGCTTCTACTGGGCCAAAACCAGATACTGTGTCTGTGCATTATCATTGGCCAATGAACAACTGTCCATGCCCCTGCACAAATTGGGGGAAACATCTATGTTTGCAGCCATATCCAAAGATGGAGTTGTACTATAAGCCCCTTCTTGGGTCTTGACATAAGCCCCTTGGGTCAATGCTGGGGCTGCATACCTCATTCTGTTCCTCAAATAAATTGTTTGGGATAATGCTATGTTCCACCATTCAGAGGTGATCAGGAATGGTTTTGAGCCACTCCTCTATTTCTGAACCAAGACTTGGCCCCATAATCTCCTTTTCATCATGGAGGTGGAAGATCTATAACCGCCATCCCAATGAGCATGTGTTATGGACATTTTGAACTAAGGTACATTTGAGAAATGTCTGTTTTTCCATTGCCTGGTATGTAACAATTTTCTTTGATTGTGACAAACATGTCTGTATAATATGAGAGGATTACTAGGTACTCTGACCATCTGTTCTTCTGCCTAGACCAAGAAGAACAAGAAGGGTATCAGTCCTTTGTTTCTTAGGAATGTGGTCCTTGGGGGGAAGTAAGGTCAGTTGGCCTGTTTAGGTAAACACAACAGTAAACATTATGGCAGGAAGGATAAGGTGGGGGGACAGCCCTCCCTTTGGGTAAAACTTATGTGACACATGACAGATGGGCAGCATCGTACCACACCCCTTTTTCCACTATAAGTACTAATGATTGTCATGTATTAAGTTAGAGACTCCTCGGATGATTATTTTGTAAGCGTTTGACGCGTCTCTCTATTTGCAAATAAACTGTAAATTATGCCAAGAGAATTTTGTCTCTGTACTTCTTCCTTTAAGAGTTCTTAAACACGTCATCCTCCTTCAGCCCATGGATGAGCCATGTCATGACCAATGTTCAGTTTGGATTCACCATGCCCAAAGTGATGATAGATATTGGGCATGAAAAGTAGCTGAATTACACAATGTATGAGAGTATTAATGATCTCTGTACGAAGGACACTAGGTAGGAAATGTGATGTCCCATTTCTGATGGTTTCCACACATCCTGTCCATACCTCCTGATAGGAGTTTTCCATCTGACTGTCATAGACTCTATGAATAGACCCATGGACCGTAGGTTGGCACATACCATTGTGAGTAAACCTGTCTTTACCTGATGATATGCATGTATTTTAGTTCTATTCTCTTGTTAGAGGATTGGTTCGTTATCTTGTGCTATATGAGGTACCGTATCACAAGCAGTTGGTATCTACTACTGAGGGGCCCCACACAACCTGATAAGCTGTGGAGCCAAGAAACTTAAGAGGGGACACTATTAGGCCATGTAAGGTTAGGATATAGAATACACGTATGTGATTGGAAGACAGCCAGATATTGGAGGGGATGTACTGGGGCACAAATACTGTGTCCACTTTGTAATCATTGGAGAGAGGTAGAAATGAGAAATGGAAGGTCAACGTCATAGACTCATGCTGAACAAAGATGGCTCTCCCCTGACTTCTGGTTGCATTTATTTTGTTCATGGATCAAACTTGGACAGAATCTAACAGTGATGTGGACAAGATATCATTGCCGAATGCTGAAGACATTGATGCAAATGTAGTGTAGTTTGCTAAATGTTGAAATATCTTTTTCTGATAGTATTTCTTACAATTGATTAGACAGAAATGTTGCAATAAACATTATTTTTTTTTAAATCAATGATTGATTAAGGGATAGAAATTATGGAAATTCTTTTCAATCAGTTGTGATGGGTAGTGTACAGTAAGAGTTGCCTAATATGAAAACAGTAAAATAAACTTTAACTAATTATCTTTAGAACATAAGACTCATTTTGAAACAGATCACTTTCATTATTTGGTCTTGATCTAACTGATTGTTAACATGACTAAACTATGTTTTGAAGACCTAACCAATCTACTCATTATATTTCACTAAAAACGTAGTGGTTGGATCCATGATCTTGTTGTGAAAGATGTTTATAAACCAAATGAAAGCAGAATCAGCTGTTTAGAATGTAAGATTTAAGGGATTACGAGTGTGATGAGTTTGGAGTTTGTTACTAAGAGTTAACCCACAACATACTCTTGATTATAGTAGGCGAGTAAAAAAACAACAACCTTGTATCATGTGTGTTTCTTCGGTGTCTGTTTGGGTGGGGTAACGAACTCCCAGAGCTGAGGTGGCAGTCTAACTTAGTGCTGAGACTCATGCTGCGGCAGAGTCCATTGTGTTTAATTAGCTCCTAATTAAGAAAGGGCCAGGCTTTAATAGTGTTAGGCCTGAGAGAGACAGAGAGTTAGTGTCAGCCTGCGCTGCAGTAGAGTAGTGCTGACCAGGTGAAGAAGTGTTGACTCACTGACTCAGTGTTGACTTCCACTGTCTTCCTCTGTTTTCCAGTCTGTGTATATATGGTAAGGTGAGGTGTATACTTTTACCCACCCAGGTCTCTGGGCGTCTTGTCTCTCGCAAAGCAAAAGTGACAGGTGTCGGCCAATAATGACTAAATCACTCGATAAAAGAAAATAAATAAATGAAAATGAAATGTCCCCCAATGCTCAAAGCAGCATTCATGCGACATCAGGAGAGTGCATGTGGGAATTTGCCTTTCAGGAGACATTGATTAATTATGCCACACACAATTAGCCCATCAAATCAAGTGTGTCTTCCTATCCTGTGGAAAGGTGATGTCAGAATTTTATGGGGCATTAGGCATTTGTTGTCCTTGTATTTTCTCTCTGAGATCAGAAGAGAACTTGAGAGCAGGTTTTGAATGAGGCACTATATCTGGCAGGATGTTTTCAGATGAATACAGTCTCGTATCCTCCAGCCTTGAGTACGGTAAAGAGGGAGCTAACTGAACCTCTTAGGCCTTGTGTCAATACGGATTCCCATCACTATTTGCACACTCAGCAGGGTATTTGGCCTGCCAGCTTGTTCCGTTCGCCACCTCTGTGACCGAGACAAGAAATGACAGTGAACCGAACATGGAGGGTGTGGTGAGAGGCATTGGGTACACTATGGCTCCTTGTATGTTGAGGAGCCATAGTTCCAGGAGATGTTTCTGTAGTCAGGCAGCTTATGTACCAATAAAGGCTAAAGGCCCCAGTCTTCTACATTCTTACTTTGGAATGATTCAGCCAGGGAGCATACTCTCAAATCAGGGCTTGCATTGCAACCCCAAGGCTGGTCAGTTGGTCTTATATGAGTAGTACTAACAAAACATTTTGAAAAGATACTGTCATTGTGTTTGTTAAACTTTTGTTTTGATTATCTTGAGGATTTGTTTATCTCCTAGTAAAACAATGTATTTAAGTATTTTCTTTAGAGAAACAGTCAGAATAATGGCTGTTGATGGTGATTAGAGTAATGATTCACTTCTGAAATCCATTCTAAAGTCCCTGCTGTCTTTTTGTTAATCTCTCTCATCCCCATTTACATAGTACTCTCCTTTCAGCCTTCACATCAAACAGAACCGCCCTCACCATGTTCTCGCCTAATAAGAAAGCTATGAAACATTGTAAACTGTTATATAAATCTCTCAGGGTGCTAATATAAAAGTTCCTTCAGACAGTTACAGCAATTGTCTTAGATTGTATAACACCAGGTGTCAATGTTCTGTTTGTCTTTCACCTGAAAGGCAAATAAAAATGTTTGGCCCTGTGATATTTGTTGTTTCCCATAGAATTCAATGTCTTGACAAAAATCTCTTTGAAAACAAAACGTCCAAGAGTGACGTTTTTTAAGATATTGTGTTGCTATGGTAGCCATTTTCTTTTTAAGGTATTGTTTTTTCTCTAGAGGTCAGGCTGGGCTGAGATACCTTGGCTATTTCCATGATTTTCCAGAATACCCCACAATAACTCTCTTTTCATTTACACTTGCTTTTCTTTGATGTGTTTGTTATGGCAATTGTGAGGGACACGGTCACTGCCTGCAGGTCATGGTCTAAGGAAACATTTCCATGACAACCATTTTGCTGAGGGTCTAATTCAGAAAGCAAAAGATAACTCAGAAATCAGCACAGCTTGTTTTGACTAGAGAGAAAAGAGAAAGGGAAGGCGAGGAGGGTTATGGTCTTCATGCACTCTTCAACAGTGGCTAAGAACATGTGCTCCAAATTTAGAGTGACACCCAATGTGAAATCACCTGGCTATTTTTAGCACTGCATTAGTGAGTGGGATGATTCTGTTTAAACTGAATAACCAGACTTTTGCATTGTGGGATACTGTAGTGCAGGATCATGGAGTTTTTCATTTTGTATTTTTCCCCCCTCAAAGAATTCAGTTTCTTTTTCAATTGAATTGTTCATGTTATAGGTCACATTAAAGGTGGAAAAATATCTGACATGATTTATCTTTGTCTCATTCTTTTACATCACAAGAACCTGGCATTTTAACAGGGGTGTGTAGACTTTTTACATCCACTGTATGTCTATAATAACCTGTTGAATTCATAATGAAACTGGATGGAATGTCATTTTCCAGGAAATAGAGCATGATGATCTGGAGATGTGTCAATATTTGCCAATGGAGAGGAGGATCTTTCTGAGAGACGTTAATAATCCATTGGCTAATGCGCCTGGCCTCCGTATGACCAGGCCAACGTGGGTAATCTGCAAACGTAACAAGGATAATAAACCAAACACCCAAATTAACACAGAATTTCCTCGACAAGCTGGTGTGTGAGTCTGTGTGGTGAGGGAGCAGACATTGCAAGGCGCTCCAGAACAACGCAATGTTGGGGTTTGTGTCTCACTCAGTTTCAATCTGATTGCTCCCTCCACACATATGTCCTGCGTATTAAGCTCGCATCACAAACTACAAATGACTGCCTGTAAAGTATATCGCTGATACACAAACAACATTGTAGACAAGCTATATTCATTGCAAAAATGTAACAGGTTTGTCACAAACACCTTAATGTACTGGTTGATTAAAAATATATTTCACAAACTACATATTGGTTTCTTTACCAGATTATGAGCAAGGTTGGACAGCAATCCATACATTGGATTAGATTCCATGACACTGATTTCAGCTGCTTTTGTGCATTTGTCCTGGTACTGTACCCATTAGCCTTTTTTCACATCATATTACAAACAAAGGCACATCAATTATAATATTGGTAACAGGATGTTGTGGCATTAGTGGAACAAATCACCTTTATGTAATAGTACCAATATGAAACTTCGAGTCTAAGTGTCCTTTTTTCCTTCATGCAAAGACTGTGCTTATTATTATTATCAATGCAACGAAACAGGAAGCTTCCTGTGAATGTACACTACGGGTAGTTAACGGGAGATTTTTTCTACCCAATTTCAGGTTACTGAATTTATGATTTAAGGCCCTGCTTCATCACAGCCACTCCCGCTGGACTCAGGACAGTCAATGCCGAGATATGTCTATCGAAGCACAGAGACAATGCCTTCCTGGTTCCAATCATGCTCTGCTATGTGTATTCTGGCGCAGGAAGTCTGCGCCAGAATACTTGCATACAGAAAATAATGCACTCTCCCACCATCTGCCTCAATTGATCTCACAGGTGTCTAAGACACAACAGCCAAATCTGAGTATTAACCCCCCCAAACCAAGATGTTGCTGTCTAATTGCATCACCCTCTGCTGGATACCAAGGCTAACCCACAAACAGGATTTGAACCCTGGTCTCACACAGATGCAGCTTAACTGCAAGTTAGTGTCTTTAACACTGGGCCATTCAGGGGTTTGGTGAACAGAGAATCCTGATCATATTTATGAATGAACTCCCAGAGCTGAGAGGGAATCAATTAGTTTGCTCTCTGTGTTTTATTCATAGAACACATTGGCCCGTTTCCTCAGAGATGGCCTAAGAGGGACAAGGGATCATTTATGAGCCTGTTATCTGCTAATTTATTTATCTGGCCCCAGAGGAAGAGCAGGAGGAGGGCGATGTCCAGGCATGTACTATAATGTAGGTCTATAACGGAAAGACTAAAGAAGTCTTAACTTGTAGAACCTGTTCATATTGCCACTTACTCCTGACTCTTAGCCCCAGAGATCCCCTTTCTTTAATCCCAGCAGCTCCTGCCTTGAGTGTATTTTTATTTTATGCTAGCATTACTGCACTTGTATCCTTCCTTAATTGGGGCAACTCATTGGGGCAACTCCCAGCAGCCTCAGCAGTGTCAAGATCAGGACATGGGGTCCTCAGAAGCATCATCCCAGCAAACTGTTTTGCTTCTTATCACTTTGCTTGCTCAATCAGAAAGTAAGGCAGAAACAACACTCCTAGCTTTGCACCGCCCTGCGTGGAACTCCTGGTTTGTATAGCATAACCTGGATTCCATTGTGGGTACTAATGACGCAGCTGCACTGTGATGCTGAGCCTTAAACTGCTGTGACACTCCGAAGCCCCAAAAGCTGCACTGTGATGCAGTCTTCAACGGCTGCGCCACTCCGAAGCCCCAAAAGCTGCACTGTGATGCAGTCTTAAACTGCTGCGCCACTCTGAAGCCCCGAAAGCTGCACTGTGATGCTGAGCCTTAAAGTGCTGCGCCACTCCGAAGCCCCAAAAGCTGCACTGTGATGCAGAGCCTTAAACTGCTGTGCCACTTCGAAGCCCCAGAAGCTGCACTCGTAAATTAATTTGAAACCTGGTGAGGATTTGGTTTGCTAAGGGATATGAACTGTGGGTCTTGTTATTAAATAAAACGTCCAAGGTTTTAAGAAAACAAAAGGTGGCTGTAGAAGAAACTTCACATTTGCAAAAAGAGATCAGACAAAGGAGGTATAAATTGCAGTCACCTTTTAAACATTTTGACAGCAGGAAGATGAATGGATATCCTAGATGACAGATACATATAGAGTAGTATTTGCAATAACAAAAGCCATAACAAAGGGCTGAGAATGCAGGATACAGAACCCTTTCCCCATTACATATATTTTTTTGGTTCGGTGAAAGGTAATACATAGTTATTACACAAAAAGTGGGTTGTGATCAGCATTTATGTGATTTGTTGCATACTATAAAAATGGTGGTGCATAATAGGCAGTCGAGTTCTGTTGCCCATGGTCTTCTTGCTCATGTTAACAGGCAATAAATGGGTCAATGTGAGATCATAGTGTTGCTTCAGAGGGGTCTGCTCTCTCTTCAAATGTTCCCTCTGAAACACTTCTCTAACATCCCTGCTGAGCTGTCCCTGAATCCTGGGTGTCATTGGTTGTACGTGCGTGTGAGGTATAGATGCGGGATAGATCCAGGAGTTTCCCTTAAAGAATGTCCTGTAAAGGACTTTGATAATCTGGCACTATATATACTGTGTAGTATCTCCAGTCAATTATTGTAATGACTAGTACCGATCTCTCTCCAACATAACCTTCACAGACCCAGGAGCCTATAATATGGATTCAGAAGTCAAGCCGAGGTTTACTTTACTATCTGGCCAAAAGACTTTCAGTCTTAAAACAAAATGAATTTAACAAATGTGCTCAGATTAAAAATATCTGAGCCTGCCTTGTGTAAATCTACTGTATTATGTAGAGTAGATGTGTAGACCTTGGATTGCATTTTAGAAAGGTTGAATAATTAAATATGTGGTGTCCTAGTGTTTTTTCCCTGTTATATATTTCGACTGCAAATATATATAATACAGTAGTTTTACACAAGGCAGGCTCGTGTGGAGATGCAGCGATATAGCAATACAGAGAAAGAGACACAAGGAACAGAAACAGTACAAGTGTTTAGAGCCCCGGAGGGTTTTTTATTAATGGTAGAGGAGGAGAGGGGAAAGAAATCAAGTAACAAACCTCTCATGGGGGGGCTGCATCGTCGCCTCTGTCGTTGTTTGTGAGTAATGAGCACATGCAGCTCTGCAGGGGCCTTCATATACAGCTCCTGATGAGTTACCGATCTGGGACGGGGGTAGAACTGGCCCTGCTGGCTGCCTCCAACACTTTCCGGAGCCTGCCAGCTTTCTTCCTTGGAAGTGTTGATGTGCCACAATATACCCATATTGATATACATGCACATATATCTACACTGCCATTGAAAAGTTTGGGGTTACCTAGACATTTTACCAGGGTTGACATATATTTCCCATTAAAATTACATCAGATTGATTAGCAATACAGTGTAGACATTGCTAATGCTGTAAATGACTATTGTAGCTGTAAATGGCTGATTTGTAATGGCATATCTACATAGGCGTACAGAGGCCCATTATCAGCAACCATCAGTCTTGTGTTCCAATGGCACGTTGTGTTTGCAATTCCAGGTTTATAATTTTAAAAGGCTAATTGATCATTAGAAACATGTTTGCAATTATGTTAGCACAGCTGAAAACTGTTGAGCTGATTAAAGAAGCAATAAAACTGGCCTTCAGTATTTTCAGTTTCACATTTGTGGGTTCGATTACAGGTTTAAAATGGCCAGAAACAAATAACTTTCTTCTGAAACATTTCAGTCTATTCTTGTTCTGAGAAATGAAGGCTATTTATGTGAGAAATTGCCAAGAAACTTAAGATTTCATTCAACAATGTGGGCTGGTATTTTGTAGGTACAATTTAATGAAATTGCCAGTTGAGAACCTGTGAGGCATCTCTCTCAAACTAGACACTAATGTATTTGTCCTCTTGCTCAGTTGTGCACCGAAGCCTCCCACTCCTCATTCTATCCTGGTTAGAGCCAGATTGAACCATACACTAACATCTCTTCCACTTTCCGTGTCTCTTTCCTCAGGCCGGTGGTTCCTGGTCCGCTGGGGGGACCCGGTTTTGCAGTGGCAACTCCGGGTGGAGGTAGCTGGGGGTCCAGCATACAGAGTCGAGGCGATTCTGGAGTCCCGGCTATGGCGGGGCCTGGTCCAGTACCTGGTGGACTGGGTGGGATACGGTCCCGAGGAACGGAGCTGGGTCCGGGCAGTGGACAACTGTGATCCCTCCCTGACACCCACACTCCTGTTTTCAGTTAGCAATGATGATGTGTATTTTCTCATTTTCACCTGCACCTCACAGGTTATTGTGTCTTTGTGGCAAGTGACCGTGTGGTGCCGTGCCTTTATTGTGATAAAGTCAAAGAACGTGATCCTTTGTGTCGGTTTTGTTTTGTCACTTTAGTTTTTGCCTCTACATTACGCACTCGTTATCCTCGCACCTCACAGTACATATTTGTAAATTTAAATGCATTTCATTGTTCTGTACTTGTACTGTTCAGTGACAGTAAAGTTGAATCTAATCTCATTGCCCCCAAACTTTCGAACTGGGGAGTACTGTAGCAGGTAACTGTACATGTTACATTTGATTAAGAAACAACTGGATAACATATATTTTTGGGTCGTCCTCAGTAAAGTGTAATTATATTATTTAATTGTGCTTTTGCAATGAAATAACAAACCTTTTTCATTAAGTTTTTAATGAACTGTCTATGTCTGAATTGTGGATCATTAATAGTTACACTGTACCGTCTACAAGTAACTGGAGGCAATCCTGATGCCTAGTATTTATATTTTAATAATTCAGATAGTACTCTGTGGCATGTGGTGTGTTATTTTCACACTTGGATGGTGTGCTTACAAGCCTTAAATTTAGTGCCAGGTTGGGCAATGTTGTCAGGTTGGGCAGTGTACGTGTCAAGATACACTTCCTGTTAACTAGGTTAATACTGTGCAAAACCTAGTAATTCCACTTCTGTGGACAGTACATGCACTCTGTGGTGTACTAATGGTTTATCATCCCACTTGGACTAGGAGGTTCAGGTTTGCATAATGGACATACTGTAAATGTTTCAATTATAGGTTGATCCCCTACAGTATATCTGATTGGTATGTGTAAACTGAAGTTAACCCAGAGGACACAGTTTTGAGGGTAGGCTACCGATTATGAATAGGTCATTAGAGACAGTTAGAATTATGGGATGTTTTACAATTTACATTCAATACTTGTAATTACATAGGTAATTAAACTGGTATGAAGACCCCTTTAAATGAAACGTTACCACAAATGACAGTTTCAGTGATGTCTCCTTAAGCTCCTGGCATGCAACTGTCATCTGGAACATTTACAAATTTGCCATAAAGAGGATGCGTGTGCGTATTGCCCATAGTGAAGGAGTTGAAGACAAATCCAAGGATTACAGTTCAGTACAGCAGTGTCTAATGGAATCCTGGCATTATCAAGTCTCAAACACAACCGCTGGAGATCATCTCAATGTCAACAAGCTCTTTGGAAGGGTTGTACAACCATAAACTGTTGTGGTTGAAACTGCAAATGGAATTGTGTATTGTGGACAGAACTTTTTGGCCTGCGCACCATTCAGAATGTTCGGCAACAAAAAGGGACTGCAAACAAGGAAAAGCACCTGATACCCAGAGTAAAATATTGATGTGGATCATTGATGCTTTGGACTCCGGCAGGGCTGCCCTTTGTCACCGGTTCTGTTCGTAAATTTTTATGGACAGAATTTCTAGGCGCAGCCAGGGGCCGGAGGGTGTCAGGTTTGGGGAACACACAATTTCGTCTCTGCTCTTTGGAGATGATGTTGTTGTGTTGGCCCCTTCTAACCAGGACCTTCAGCATGCACTGGGACGGTTTGCAGCCGAGTGTGAAGCGGTGGGGATGAAAATCAGTACCTCCAAATCCGAGGCCATGGTCCTCAGTCGGAAAAGGGTGGCTTGCGCACTTCAGGTTGGTGGAGAGTGCCTGCCTCAAGTGGAGGAGTTTAAGTATCTAGGGGTCTTGTTCACGAGTGAGGGAAGGATGGAACGGGAGATTGACAGACGGATCGGTGCAGCTTCTGCAGTAATGCAGTCGATGTATCAGTCTGTCGTGGTGAAGAAAGAGCTGAGCCGCAAGGCGAAGCTCTCGATTTACCAGTCAATCTACGTTCCTACTCTCACCTATGGTCATGAGCTTTGGGTCATGACCGAAAGGACAAGATCCCGGATACAGGGGGCCGAATGAGCTTTCTCCGCAGGGTGGCTGGGCGATCCCTTAGAGATAGGGTGAGAAGCTCGGTCACCCGGGAGGAGCTCAGAGTAGAGCCGCTGCTCCTCCACATCGAGAGGGGTCAGCTGAGGTGGCTTGGGCATCTGTTTCGGATGCCTCCGGAACGCCTTCCTGGGAAGGTGTTCCGGTCCCGTCCCACTGGGAGGAGACCCCGGGGAAGACCTAGGACATGCTGGAGGGACTATGTCTCCCGGCTGGCCTGGGAACGCCTCGGTGTCCCCCCGGAAGAGCTAGAGGAAGATCCTGGGGAGAGGGTCTGGGCATCCCTGCATCACTGCTGCCCCCGCGACCCGGCCCCGGATAAGCGGAAGATGATGGATGGATGGATGCATTGATGCTTTGGGGATGTTTCGCTACTGATCCAGGGCTATTGTTGATGGCTTCATGAAACATCTGTTTTGTGTCATAATGAAAGCATATGCCTCTACCTTATGCTTGAGCCCAAAGTATGACTCCTTTTATGTGTTATTTATTTTTTCAATTCACTTTGAACAGTTTTACAAAGGGTGCCAATATTTATTGAGAAACAAGTGGTCAAACGTGAAACACGGAGTAATGTACATGCATTTGAACTACTGTACAGAACAACAAAAGCAAATAACTCATCAAAACTAAGATAGAGTATAGTTCTCATAGCACTAAAAATTATGAAGTTAGTAATTTCCTTTATTACCATTATGGCAAGAATACAATCCAGCTGGGGATTTTCAGTTCACTGTCCAAATTCCAAAGCCTTCTAAAACAGACCTGTGTTCTATAATTCTCGATTTCATGTCCTTTAACTGCAAACCCAAATGTTGAACTTGATGGTCAATTCACTTCAACAATCCTCTTCCGGCCGAGTCTGTTCCCTATGTTAGGTTTGACAATGCAGCAAAACAGCCATGCTTTCTCTTTCATTCCAGTAACAAGCATTCATTTTAAGTTACATGATTTATGCTGCTGCTTGTTAGATGCAGATGTAATGTTTATCTGGTCCAATCTGTTTTTCTCTCCCTCTGGTAACACCATGACAGCAATCTGCAAATCCCAATCCAGCCCCAAACCCCATGAAAGGCTCTGAGAGCCCTTCATAATGAATGTTGCTAATGAAAATCATTGGCTGATTTTAACAGAGTGGATCCCATCCCTGGAAAATCCCACAACAGGTGTATCGGTGGGGGATGTTCTGTGTGCCCACGGAAAGGAGCGGCTAGTTTAGGTCAGTGCGCACTTGTGTTTTCTTTATTGTTCTCATGTTGCAGATGTATCAGGGGTTTTTCGAGATCAAAAGGAGGCTTAGGCAGTGGACGTGGTCAAGGGGGTGGCATGGGGCAATAGCCCACAGAATTTACACATTTTAGAGGCTCCTACATTAATTTTACATTCATATTATTGTAATTTTTCCTGCAATTGTAAACATTTTCCCATGGTGCTGAGAGCATTGCAGCATGTAAGATATTGTTGTGTGAATAGGCCCTTGTGGACAATGACGTTGAATCAACTTAATGGGCTGGTATTATCATTATTTTCTAGTTTATTTTCTAGAGTCCAAACATTCCTTAATTTCTTCCACTGTACTGCCAGCCAGGTGTCTTTTAGGAGTTGAATTTTGTAATTAGAAATGAGCTTTGGGTCTGTCATGATGCCAGAGAGATGGTTGTGGCTGTTGGGTCCCCAGTCGGACATGAACTGCCAAGGCTCTGGGATGATTCCAGGCTGTTAACAGGATATTGGGCAACATGCGTCATGACACAAAAACCCTTCTGGAACACCCTGAAATAGTAACACATGCCGTTGTGCATCTACCTCCCATGGATCTCCTGAACATACTGTATTGTCTGGCCCAGTCCCAGTTGTAGGCCCCTGTCCCATTTTCAAAACATTTCCTTCATTTTCTGTTTGGATTATTTTTCCGATCTGCTGCAACTCAGAGAAGTGTCGCTAGGCGGCATCATGATTGGATGTCCATGGGATCGTGGGGTGTGAGTGGGCTCCCAGTGTTGTTTAGCTGTGTTTATCTGCCAAGCAAATAACAAGTAAAGGAGAGAAAGAGTCTGAAAGACCATATCTGACAACTCATAGATAGGACATGCTGGAGTGGGCAGCATGAGCCTTTAATTCCATGTTTTTATAGCTGTATTATACCTATCAAATTGACACCTTTATTTTAAGCTGTTACATTTCTATATTCAACTTTTTAATCTCATGACTTGCATGTAACCTGTTCGAGGACATAGAATTGATCAAATTGCTCTTTTACAGTGACAAACACACTTGCTATGCAAACAAAACAATTACAAGTGTCTCACTGAAAACCCATCAAAGTGAAAGGCAATCCCTTGATGAGTTGGAGGAGGTCGGTAACTCAAGAAGTAACAGTGCTTCAGCTCTGTTGCACTGTTTTGTGGGCTGTTCTGCTCTCTTCCTCTCTTTCACTGCTTGCATCAATTATGTCAGATGGATTAGAGAGGATTCAAAGCTTTATTGGACCTTGGTGTTAGGTCTTTAGCCAATCAGCTTGTCATAATGACTAGCCTGTTGTCAGCAGCTGATGGTGCTGTTCTCTCAAGCTTGTTAGAAACAAATCATGTATGTCATCTCAGCACAGAAACTAAATTGTACAGGACATTTTTATGTCAGTCTCAGTACTATGGTGCTATAAGCATGCATCAGTGTCACTACTGAAACCTCTCAATGGTTACCAGGCAGCATCGTGCTATATTACTGGTGCAAACTTGTCTTTTATGCACTTTGTGTGTTTGTATACTGGTTGTACTGCAAAAACTTCCACATGATCTTACCTCAAATGAACTGTAAAACCTGTAGTTATCAAATGCGCTCTCCAGACTAGGCTAGCCTTTGAGCTACCGCAGGCTTACTCAGAGTTAGGAATAATTGCTTTTGGCTATTACACCCCCCTCATGGAATGCTTTACAAAGTATGCTTGATGTTCTGGTGGCCATAAAAAATTATGTTTGAATAATGTTCACTGTGATCGCTTATCTAATGTATGTGAAATAAAGATATGTTTTTTATATTATATAAAAAAATTATATTTCTATATTTTGTTTATTTTTTATCTTTGTTTGGTATTATAGACAGAGAAAGTTTGTTTGAGTTGTCAGTATAAAATAAAGAAACATAAAAAAAAATAACAACAAAGCTTTAACATCTGGGCTTCATTATTTCTTACATGCGACTGTCACAACAAATATTGTTGTCACTTGTTGTTGGCACAGCAGGAATCAAACTGCTTGACTCACAATCATGGGTATGGGGGTTGTGGAGAAATGTGGGGGAATATGAATGATGTGAAATCAGTCCCTCCCACCTCAGGGCACCTGTCTGCCTTGTATCTATTCCACCTATATATATCAAGGTAAAATGAGTTATTCTTTAAAATGGATGGAATTGAGTAAACTTCAGCCTGTCTTACAGCAGCAAGTATTAGGTGGGAGTGCATTTCTGTGAGGATCGAACAATTAAATTTTTCTCTTTTATTGGAGCATGCCCAGAAATAGTCCTCATGCCCGTTATTTAATTTGTCTGCCTAAGCATTCTTCTTAGTGACATTCCAGTTCTCAACATTCACCCCTTGCTGTGCTGTTTGTGATACACATCTGTACTTTTCTAATAAGATGTGTACTTTGCATTTGTTCTAATTAGCATCATGCAGTAGTCTAACTAATGCATATTTGAGTTGACATCCATTTTATAATATACCGTCACATCTTAAAAAAATATGTTACATCATATAAACATGATCAATCCTTCTCGTTATACTTCATTCTAACTGGGTAAAATGTGTGCTGCTTGTTTCTTCACTGATCACCAGCTGCAGGGTCAATTGAATAATTATCATTTTAATTAAACACCGGGGCTGGATCTTACGATGCAGTCATGATGTTCCAAACATATGTCGTGGATATTTCTAGTTAAAGAAATAAAGGCGAGTTTCTCAGAGTCAATTATTCTTTTATTCTAAGCTCAGGGGGAAAATCAGAGTTACACGGCGTAATGCAATCCCACTGAAACACCAACCTTCTGGGGCATATAGCAGATGTGTGTGTGTGCGTGTGTATATATATATATATATATATATATATATATACTCATCTAAGTTAGCATAGATCAGCAGAACACATAAGATCTTTCCCTAAAAAGGTAATACGTTTCAACCAAGAGAAATGGAATGCACTCTATATAAGATGTATAAATAACCTGTCACCACTTGTTTTACTGTACAAGCCAATGAATAACAGGAGACATCTTTTTCTCATTTTTCTATACATAAAAAAAACATTACTTACTTTCTTTTGTCCAATTGCTGACTTACCATTAAATGTCAGTTTAACAAAGAAAATCATACAACCATATCACATTCTAGATATCATACATAACATGAGAGGAAAAGTATACAAGGGAAAGAAATTATCATTAAAATGTAAGAACTGAAAGAGTGCTCTCTTGCACTCAAATGGAGGTTCTAAAAGGTGTAATCTATCTGATCTGTGCTCCCTCCTCCAGGTCCACTCGATCGCAGTTATTTTATCAATCCCTCCTTTCCCATAATACTGCACAGTGCACACTTTGGCCAAGGCCTTGGAGGTATTCACCTTTTTAGCCCATGGGATCCCCAATGGACTGCTCACATCATGGTTCTTGGCATGTAATACAATACATTGCATTGACTTCTTGGCCACTGGCTCTTACAGAGAATTGATCACGCTGCTTTGGCTAAAAGCAAGCTACTTCCACTCAATCGTGTATGAGTAAAAGTTAATGAAGCCAGCGAACCTTACAATAAGGGAATAATGTAGTCCTCAGTAGTAAAACTCAATATTTTAGTATACTTGTTTAAATATGTCAGTGCTGTGTAGAGTGCATAGACCATTGTACAATAGGATGATTCAGGGATCCAATTGGATATACCATTATGGATAATTGCTTGGTACTGACCTGTATTTGGTAATAAATAAACCATAAAACCAAGTCATATATCATCTTGTAAGACGCAATCAATGCTGTCTTTTGCAAGGTTATGGCTTTTAAATATTTTACACACATCAAAGTAGCCTAAAGGAAAATGTGATGACGGAGCTAAAATCAAAGGAACTGGTAACATTGTAATTTATTTTAGAAAAGAAAATACATGACTATTGGAGCAGTAGGTCAGGATTTAAAGTTTAATAGTCTGCCATTGTCTGTGCTAGTGTACCACTGGGAAGTTGCTGTATTTTGAAAAAGACTGGAAGTAGATTAGAAGTCTTCCAAACATCCCAGCATTCCACAGGGAACAGCAACACTGATGCTGAATCTCAATAATCTTCACCAATGCAATGACATGAGATGTCTGGAAACAATTAAAGCTAACTGTCATGTTTCAAACACTCAGCACAATGTTTACTGTAAAACGTTGAAACTTAGTTATGACCCAAGTTATAAAGAGTGACATGTGAGAGCATTGGAATGTTAGAGATGTACCCAGTAGTCAGGCGTGGAACAGACTCTAAGGACACAGGGGGCGGGAACTCCAGGTACTCCACAGTAGAGAAATATATATATATATATATATATATATAACAGGTTGCCAGTTTAACATAGTTAAGAACATACTGTAAGCTCACTCGACAAAGGACAACATAACACACACATCAATATAAGTGCAGCGTCTTAAAGCTCTCATGGTAGTCAAAACCATGGATAGCAACAACTGTCAACACCTATCGGAAGCGCTTAAAGCACTGTTAAGCACACAAATAGGCCTAGATTCATAGATAAAATAGACAAATCAGTCTACCACTACAAAACAGGCACAGCAAAAGCAATAATTTAAGCATAAAACAAAACAAAGTCAACATGATCTGTCTTACATGGTCTGCCTTACATGGTCTGCCTTACATGCTGATAGGTGATGATCAAGAGGTTCAGTAATAACATTAACTTTCTTTTGATTAAGACCTATTAATAGAGACAAAAAAAAAAGTATCACTCACCAGGTTGTCTCTACTTTGCCGATTTAGCCATGTTGTAATGTAATGTTATCCATTTATTTATTCCGTGCACACCACTGACCGAAGGAAAAATCCCCAAAAGGTGACGAACAAACTATTTACAAATCAGGTCCCATTTTAAAACGGCATCTTCCTCTGCTTCATGTTGGCAAACCTGCCACCCAATTTGGCTTTGTTAATGTCACGCTCCATACAAAGCAAAGTGAGGTTGGAAAGTTAAGCCTCATCCATACATGCACGTAAATAGCACTTGATGAGTTTCAAGTGGCTGAAACATTGCTCGGCCATGACAATGCTGGTGGGGATGGTTTTGTATATTCTACGTAGAATTGTAAGTAAAAACCAGAAAAGGAACCAGGCAAGCCTAGTTCAGCCAGCCTGCGATTAAAAGTGAGAAATGTTGTTACCCTCACTGAACTAAAACCCAGGTCTCCCAAATCAGAGGCAGTGTCTTTAACCACAACGCCACGGTGCAATACTTTTGCCCAATCGCTAGACACCATTAAGCATTGTGTTAAACTGACAAAGTTTATGTCAACCACGAATAGCATCTATGAACTGTGTGGCTTTTACCACTGGCAGTTTTAACAGCTTATTAGCCGATACTGTAAAAGCCTTACTAGTATCTACTAACTTACTACTTGGAATAGTCATAAGAATTTACCAACTTCTAGCGAGACTGAAGATGAGCACAAAAACATTTGTTTTGCTATCATTCGTGAATGATACAATAACTATTAATATACAGCACTAGAAAAATTAGACCACTCTTAAATTCAAACACAGGCAGACCTCAATTTTCTTAATGAGGTACTGATTAGGTGATTACCTGAACCAAATCTAATTTAACGAGGAAGTATAAAAACCACTGCTGTGGTCATCACTATCCTCTTGAAATAGAACCAGCTGGATGGCAAAAACAGTGCAAGTAGTACCTCAAAGGTAATTTGAATAATACAATAACTATTCAGCATGACAAAAGAGTTGAAAAGAAAAGCTTTGCGTGAGGGAAAGAAGGGTTCAATTCTGGCTTTACTGGCAGAGGGATACAGTGAGCATCAGGTTGTTTCCATCCTGAAAATGTCAATGACAGCGGTACATAAGAACAAGGTCAAGCAACAGACATTGGGGACAACAAAGCTACAGACTGGCAGAGGGCGAAACTGACTGTCCACTGACCGAGATGACCGTCAACTCATTCAAATGTCACTCAACAACCGTAGGATGACATCAAGTGACCTACAAAAAGAATGTCAAAGTACAGCTGGGCTGAAAGAATGTCAAAGTGCATCTGGGCTGAAGTGCACGACGAGGACGGTTCGAAACAGGCTCCTAGGGGCAGAGCTGAAGAAGTGCAAAGCTAGAAAAAAGCCCTTCATCAATGAGAAGCAAAGAAGAGCCAGGCTGAAGTTTGCAAAAGACCATAAAGATTAGATCGAATAGGAATTGAGTAAGGTCATCTTCTCTGACGAGTCAAATTTTCAGCTTTGCCCAACACCTGGTCGTCTAATGGTTAGACGGAGACCTGGAGAGACCTACAAGCCACAGTGTCTCACACCCACTGTGACATTTGTTGGATGATTTGTTGATGTTCTGGGGATGTTTTGTCTTTGTGACTCAGGAAGTTTTGTCTTTGTGGAGGACACATGAATCAAGCCAAGTACAAGGTTATCCTGGAAGAACACCTGCTTCCTTCTGCTCTGTCAATGTTCCCCAACTCTGAGAATTGTTTTTTCCATCAGGACAAAGCTCCATGCCACACAGCCAGGTCAATCAAGGTGTGGATGGAGGATTACCAGATCAGGACCCTGTCATGGCCAGCCTAATCTCCAGATCTGAACCCCCTTGAAAAGATGGAGTGGCATAAAAGTTACTCAATAGCAATGTGACAGACTGGTGGAGAGCATGCCAAGACGCATGAAAGCTGTGATTAAAAATCTGGGTTATTCCACCAAATATTGATTTCTGAACTCTTCCTAAGTTAAAAACTTAGTATTCTGTTGTTGAAAAATGAATATTAATTTGTTTTCTTTGCATTATTTGAGGTCTGAAAACAATGCATTCTTTTTTGTTTATTCTGACCAGTTGTTATTTTCTACAAATAAATACTCTAAATGACAATATTTTTATTTGGAATTTGGGAGTAATGTTGTCAGTAGTTTATAGAATTAAACAAAGCTGTTCATTTTACTCACATACCTATGAATAGTAAAACCAGAGAAACTGATAATTTTGCAGTGGTCTCTTGAGTTTTCCAGAGCTATAGGTGACAACTGACTTTTTTGTCAAGTGAAAAGATGAGAGAATCGTGGAAACCCTTTCTCTTTTATAGCCCAAGGGGTTTTTAATAAAGCATATATTACCCCAAAAAGCATGCACAGATGCGTACTTCGAACATCCACCAGAAATAGTCGCAATACGGTATAACTGTAAACAGATTTAGTTCAGGCTTACTATAATGTAGCTACTGAAGGTTGTAGCCAGCAAAGTTTTTGTCTGTCCTGATCCAAAAAGCATGCACGGATGCGTACTTCGGAAATCCACCAGAAATAGTCACAATACAACCATGAACAGTTTTATTTTAGGCTTACTATAACGTAGCTAATGAAGGTTGTAGCCAGCAATTTTTTTGTCTATCCGGAACAAATACGCATAATTTGTTTTGACTGTGACGAGATTCAAATACGGGACCTGTTGTTCTTCTCTAACCAGTGTGCTATTTAAAAAGGGGTAGTCAGTCAGTCACTCACTAACTGTAAGAGACATTCGCTCTTCTTGGTCGGCTCCGCTTACGTGGTCTTATGCTTGCTAACTGATAGGCTAGGTTACATGTTCCCTCCAATTTTTCATGTGTCTGGGCATACTCACAAGCTCCCTGAGCACACTGAGGATCACTGTGAGCAACATCAGTTGTGCACGCTGTGGCCACACACCAGTATCACACCTGTTCAACACCTCGGATCATTGCAAGTTCCATGGCTTATTAAAATAATCAAATTACAGCAGCAGTTTCCATTAGTTTACTTTTAATATTTTCGAGGGTTTAACACTCAACCGCTGAGCTACCCGCTCTGGCCCACTTAAAATGAAAAAGACAAAAATCTTGTTGTTCATGAGACTACGTTATATGTGAGAGTCCTGCTTTGGCCATGGGAAGAGTCCTGCTTTGGCCATTCACATTTTGCACAATGACATGTGCGCTGTAGCTTGTGATACAGTGTATATTCCTGTAACTCTTTGTCTGTAAAATATCTAATTACACTGTTTTTATTAGCATTTCTACTACCCATCAATTATCTAGTAGTGACAGCATTTAATGATTAATATCCATAAATAAAACATCTTAATAAATGTCACAAGAATATGCACAAATCTGACTTAAGTTTTACCTTATTTTTCACCATGATGAGGGGTTTGAATTTGCGTCGCCATCTCTTATCTCTGCCGCACTGTTGTTAGCTAGCTAACCTGCACGGTGCCACGGCGCGTATGGGCAGGGCACATACACAAGCACTGGCAATGCAATGATTGGCTGCGTAGCGTAAGTGAACCGTATCGAATCATTGGCTGGACACCTGTCACTCACTGAGTCTAATCGCTGCATAGATTTTCTTGTGCGAGAATGTAAGTGCGGTGCGCGATTGCGCAAGCGCGCAGTTTAGAGGGAATATTGGTTACACGTCAATCAAATATTAAAACAGATCTGGTCATTATTGAAAAAAATTAAGCTTGGCTAAATTATTTTAAATTATCATTTTCAAGAATCGTTTTTTCTGCTGTTTTGGCACATTATGATGTAAGATACCAAAAGTATTTTTATCAAATTACAAAAAATATGCATAATTTTTAAGACGTTGGTCCCGCCCCAACAGCAGCACAGATGCACGTCCCAGGCTAAGTGGCCCGGCAAGGGGGTATAAATACATACTCTGTAGATTTCTTTATACAATACTTCATAAAAGAAGTTACCACAGCTCAGATCAAATGAAATCAAACTTTTCTAAAACCTTACTCAAAATGTACTGTAGTCAAACAGTATAACTTATGATATTAAGTGTAAATTTTGACCTAGTATAATGCTAAATAATATTTGGTATTTGGTATATAATTGAAAACATATATATATATATATATATATATATATATATCCATCCATCCATCCACCAATCTTCTTCCGCTTATCCGGGGCCGGGTCGCGGGGGCAGCAGTCTAAGCAGGGATGCCCAGACCTCCCTCTCCCCAGACACTTCCTCTAGCTCTTCCGGGGGGACACCGAGGCGTTCCCAGGCCAGCCGGGAGACATAGTCCCTCCAGTGTGTCCTAGGTCTTCCCCGGGGTCTCTTCCCGGTGGGACGGGACCGGAACACCTTCCCAGGAAGGCGTTCCGGAGGCATCCGAAACAGATGCCCAAGCCACCTCAGCTGACCCCTCTCGATGTGGAGGAGCAGCGGCTCTACTCTGAGCTCCTCCCGGGTGACCGAGCTTCTCACCCTATCTCTAAGGGATCGCCCAGCCACCCTGCGGAGAAAGCTCATTTCGGCCGCCTGTATCCGGGATCTTGTCCTTTCGGTCATGACCCAAAGCTCATGACCATAGGTGAGAGTAGGAACGTAGATTGACTGGTAAATCGAGAGCCTCGCCTTGCGGCTCAGCTCTTTCTTCACCACGACAGACCGATACATCGACTGCATTACTGCAGAAGCTGCACCGATCCGTCTGTCAATCTCCCGTTCCATCCTTCCCTCACTCGTGAACAAGACCCCTAGATACTTAAACTCCTCCACTTGAGGCAGGCACTCTCCACCAACCTGAAGTGGGCAAGCCACCCTTTTCCGACTGAGGACCATGGCCTCGGATTTGGAGGTGCTGATTCTCATCCCCACCGCTTCACACTCGGCTGCAAACCGTCCCAGTGCATGCTGAAGGTCCTGGTTAGAAGGGGCCAACACGACAACATCATCCGCAAAAGAGCAGAGATGAAATTGTGTGGTCCCCAAACCTGACACCCTCCGGCCCCTGGCTGCGCCTAGAAATTCTGTCCATAAAAATTACGAACAGAACCGGCGACAAAGGGCAGCCCTGCCGGAGTCCAACATGCACTGGGAACAAGTCTGACTTACTGCCGGCAATGCGGACCAAGCTCCTGCTTCGGTCGTACAGGGACCTGACAGCCCTTAGCAAAGGACCCAGGACCCCATATTCCCGAAGCACCCTCCACAAGATGCCGCGAGGGACACAGTCGAATGCCTTCTCCAAATCCACAAAACACATGTGGATTGGTTGGGCAAACTCCCATGAACCCTCCAACACCCCGTAGAGGGTATAGAGCTGGTCCAGTGTTCCACGGCCCGGACGAAAACCACACTGTTCCTCCTGAATCCGAGGTTCTACTATCGGCCGTATTCTCCTCTCCAGAACCCTGGCATAGACTTTCCCGGGGAGGCTGAGAAGTGTGATCCCCCTATAGTTGGAACACACCCTCCGGTCCCCCTTCTTAAAAAGAGGGACCACCACCCCGGTCTGCCATCCCAGAGGCACTGTCCCCGACCGCCACGCGATGTTGCACAGGCGTGTCAACCAAGACAACATCCAGAGACTTGAGGTACTCAGGGCGGATCTCATCCACCCCCGGTGCCTTGCCACCGAGGAGTTTCTTGACCACCTCTGTGACTTCAGCCCGGGTGATGGACGAGTCCACCTCTGAGCCCTCATCCTCTGCTTCCTCAATGGAAGACGTGACAGCGGGATTGAGGAGATCCTCAAAGTACTCCTTCCACCGCCCGACGACATCCTCAGTTGAGGTCAACAGCTGCCCACCTCTACTGTAAACAGCGTTGGTAGGGCACTGTTTCCCTCTCCTGAGGCGCCGGATGGTTTGCCAGAATCTCTTCGAGGCCAGCCGATAGTCCTTCTCCATGGACTCACCGAACTCCTCCCAGGCCCGAGTTTTTGCCGCCGCAACCACCCGGGCTGCAGCCCGCTTGGCCTGCCGGTACCCGTCAGCTGCTTCAGGAGTCCCACAAGCCAACCAGGCCTGATAGGACTCCTTCTTCAGCTTGACGGCATCCCTTACTTCCGGTGTCCACCACCGGGTTCGGGGATTGCCGCCTCGACAGGCACCGGAGACCTTACGGCCACAGCTCCGAGCGGCCGCTTCGACAATGGCGGTGGAGAACATGGTCCACTCTGACTCAATATCTCCAGCCTCCCTCGGGATCCAGTCGAAGCTCTGCCGGAGGTGGGAGTTAAAGATCTCTCTGACAGGAGACCCGGCCAGACGTTCCCAGCAGACCCTTACAGTACGCTTGGGCCTGCCGAGTCTGTCCAGCTTCCTCCCCCGCCATCGGATCCAACTCACCACCAGGTGGTGATCAGTTGACAGCTCCGCCCCTCTCTTCACCCGAGTGTCCAAGACATACGGCCGCAGGTCAGATGAGACGACAACAAAGTCGATCATCGACCTGCGGCCTAGGGTGTCCTGGTGCCACGTGCACTGATGGACACCCTTATGCATGAACATGGTGTTCGTTATGGACAAACTGTGACTAGCACAGAAGTCCAATAACTGAACACCACTCGGGTTCAGATCAGGGGGGCCGTTCCTCCCAATCACGCCCCTCCAGGTGTCACTGTCGTTGCCCACGTGGGCGTTGAAGTCCCCCAGTAGAACGATAGAGTCCCCAGTCGGAGCACTTTCCAGCACCCCTCCCAGAGACTCCAAGAAGTTCGGGTACTCTGCACTGCCGTTCGGCCCATAGGCACAAACAACAGTGAGAGACCTATCCCCGACCCGTAGGCGCAGGGAAACGACCCTCTCGTTCACCGGGGTAAACTCCAACACATGGCGGCAGAGCTGGGGAGCTATAAGCAAACCCACACCAGCCCGCCGCCTCTCACCATGGGCAACTCCAGAGTGGTGAAGAGTCCATCCTCTCTCAAGGTGTGTGGTTCCAGAGCCCAAGCCGTGCGTAGAGGTGATCCCGACTACCTCTAATCGGAACCTCTCAACCTCACGCACGATCTCAGGCTCCTTCCCCGCCAGCGAGGTGACATTCCACGTCCCTAGAGCTAGTTTCCGTGTCCAGAGATCGGGTTGTCTAGGCCCCTGCCTTCGACTGCCGCCCGATCCACTTCGCACCGGCCCCTTATGGTCCCTCCCGTGGGTGGTGAGCCCACGGGAAGGCGGCCCCACGTCGCCCGTTCGGGCTGAGCCCGGCCGGGCCCCATGGGGAAAGGCCCGGCCACCAGGCGCTCGCTTACGAGCCCCAACCCCGGGCCTGGCTCCAGGGTGGGGCCCCGGCTGCGCCATACCGGGCGACGTCACGGAACTCAAAGTCTTTATCATCATTAAGGGGGTTTTGAACCGCTCTTAGTCTGACCCGTCGCCTAAGACCTGTTTGCCTTGGGAGACCCTACCAGGGGCATATAGCCCCAGACAACATAGCTCCTAGGGTCACTCGGGTACTCAAACCCCTCCACCGCGTTAAGGTGGCAGTTCATGGAGGGGATATATATGTATATATGTAGTGGAACGTGGATCCCCTTGTGAGACCTCTGTTGCCTATCCCCAATTGCCCCTGTGCTATTTCTGCTTCTGCCAGTGGTATAAAATCAGGTAAAATGTAATTGGCTTATAATGATAACAATTTGACGTTACATAAATATTACATCTCACCCCAGATGTACGTCAAAGTACATGTACGTAATTTTGCTGTTGTGGATTTGAAACCAAACCAAAATAGACCCTTTTTTAATTATTCATGAAGATGAAGATATTTGTGTTTATTCCGGACAATAGTTATTCTGAAATGTACATATACTGTACATATACGGGGATGTGTGGATGGATGGGGCGTTGGGATCCAATTATACAGTATGTACATGTATGTGTTCCGTATAGAGAGATGGGACAATTCAATGCAACACATGCTAACAGCCAATTGTGCCATGCATTCTAATCATTTTACACTATGGTGGGTTGTAATGAGAGGGGGAAACGCTTGTGCCAAATCCTGTCATAAGGAGCACAGTCAGCTGCAGCAGTGGCCCATCCTCTTCAGTCGCTGCTTCCATCGTCTCCGAGGCTGTTTTAGCGCATTCCAACTATTTTATGAAGTGCACTCTTTGTAAATGAATTCCATTACTGTGCGCTAAAGAAGAGAACGACAAGGCAGCGTTTAATCAATTATAATCGCTTCGTCGCTCTCAACTTAATGTCTGCCGTGGCTCCTGACAGCGGCAGCATGGTGTGAACATACCCCCTTCAGTACACGAACACACACACTCACATACATTCTGTAATTTTTCTGTCTTTCTCTATCCTTGTCTCTTTATCTGCTCTCACTGCTGTCTCTGCTCCTTCTTTCTCTCTCAGCCTGTCTGGTTTACTGCAATGTACACTTTGCTGATATTGAAAATCACTCCATGCATCACAAGGTCTAATGTGAAGATAGTTGGGATGTTACAAAGCTATGCTATTTCCAACAACCCCATACACTCTCATATTCTTAGAGAAACCACAGAATAATGTTCCATACTGCCAGGTCACGGCTTGAAAGATGATTGTGCATCTTCAGAATCAAAGCAGCGCTGTGTTAGATATGAAATACTGGCCCTACTGGAAGCTGACAGGTTATTTTATTTCAGTTTACATTCTATAATGGATTGATATAATCAAGCACACAGTACATAGTGAACGTTGTCATTTTCACTGACTTAACCAAGGCCTTTTTTTACTGGCGTTGTAGGCTTTCTACATCAGTGGAATTCCAACCCCTCTGAGCCTGGTCCCTCTCTAGGTTTCTTCCTAAATATTCGGCCTTCTTAGGGAGTTTTTCCTAGCCACTGAAATTCATCAATACTGTTGTTTGCTCCTTGGGGTTTAAAGCCGGGTGTTTTGTAGAAGCACTTTGTGACAACTGCTGATGTAAAAAGGGCTTTATAAATACATTTGATTGATTGATTGATTGGAATCATGTTTATTCATGATGTTTGACATCAGGTCGACATCAGAGAAGACCTAAGCATGACGTGAAAAACTCACCATGTGGCCTTAACCGTTGCTTCATGACCAGTGTTTCCCTACTTAGGCAAGTTGTTGAAACATGCGTTCACGTCCAACTACAACAGTTGGATATCAGGTAGGTTTTTTTCATTATATCATTTCATTGTTATTTTTTTTACCCGTTAAAAACTCCTGCTATGTGTCTAATTCTCTCTGGATATTATTAATGATTTGCTTATTTATCCGCTGCGACATGAACAATCACAAGCCATTTCCGGGAAATTATGCAAGCTTCTCGGCTACTAAAGGGATTTGAGACACGATAATAAAGATAAGAAGGAACCATTAAGAATTTTTGTTCTGTTAATTAAAGGCAAGAGGATTAGTAACAACACAAAAACAACACGCACGGCAAATGGGTAGACAGGCTGAGGCTTCGATAATGTTCCATGCCGGTAATAAAATGGGCCTTCCGTCGCTGCTGTGATCAAACAAGATCTTCTGGAAGCAAAAATAAAAATTGTCATTCCAGATGTGTAAATAACTTAGGGGATCAATTCAATCAAAGCTACATTGCAGTACTTACGGCGTAGCTCTCTTTCCAAAACTTACCAACTGGTCTTCGGTAGTATATAAAACAAAAAAGGAGAATTACTGCCAGGGCGACTACCAGGCATGCTTTGACTTTTTAGAAGTGTGTAGAAAATATATGAATACACTATTTGAGCAAATAAGGCAGAGGCAGTTGAAAGATAGAGCAGGATAATTGTGCACCTACATTGAATTCACTTGTAATGCAATTTTAGCATTCTGAGAATCCATGTGTTCCCTGTTTCTGGGAGGGGAAGGGACGCAAAGTGGCGATTAAAATATGCATCATCCCACTGAAACAGAATCCTAATCCTGCCCAGCTGACGCTGCTATAAGAGTACAGCTTCTGGCTGCTTAAGGAAGCCTCACAGAGTCTAGCTATTTAAAGTGGGCCTGCTCTCTGTGTCGTCTGCGTGTCACATGGATGGATGGAATTGCCACTAGAACATCACTGTAACATTAACAGGCTGGCCATTGAATACCCCCAATGTTCAGCAATAATGTTTACACGATGACCACCCCCAGTGTGGGATTGGTGTACAGTAGCCGCTCTGTGATATTGCGCGTGAAAAGGCTGAATGCAGTAAAACTCATGCTTGTGTACTCTGCTTGGAATGCTTTCTCCCTGCCAGAGAGGGGTTGGAGGTGATGGTTGGTGTTAGAGTATTATACTTTTAAAATGGCCTCTGTTAGAATGGGGTTACCCTATCAGGACGTATTAAGTGGTTGGTGTTTGATATGTCAAATTTCAAGAGCAACATGGAATAGAGCACCATGGCTGACGTGTAATGGGTTCATGAATGTGTAGGTTCCCATACTGCATGGCCTCTAGATGTTTTTTCCATAATGGAGTCTGTACCAAGGGATGCAGTGTGACCTATCTGACAGACAGACAGGCTATTGAATCATATGGATAGGCCCTAGCTTTAGGCTCTTAAACACGACCAAATATACTGTCTCTATATGAACAGATGGACTGTCTCCACAGGAACAAATAGACTTAATCCTTTTGAACCAGCTAGTCTGTCTACTTGTGACCCAATAGACTGTACCATGCTAAACAGTAGACTTTCCATGAGAACCAGTATACTGCCCTTCTAGGACCACTGTGGGGTGTCTATCTTACTATAGTCCAGAACAATCAGAGGACAGCCTCGGGCCCAGAGGTCAGCATAGCTATGACCACTCCTAATCATTATCATTCACTAATCACTTTCCTCTTCTCTCTCAAGAGCCATTCACATGATAAGTGCACGAATGGAATTTCGCTGGAGAAATACGCACTAGTGCTTTCCTAATCATCAGCGCCCAGCAAACTGGCGAGCACCACCCGAAAATACCGTCCAGTCGCTGCATTCAAAATTCAAATAATTTGAACTTCTACTCCTAAAGTGAAACCAATCGGATTACAGTGTGTAGTCCAGTTATTTTATTTACCAAATGGTGGAGAAGCTGGTTTAGTGTATCTGAGTTCCCAGAGCTGTACAACACGTCCATAAATGCATACTATACTGCTAAAAAGGCATCTGCATGGGGAAAAATTGAGGTTCAGATGGGGCTTCCATGTTAGTAAAAGTATAGCAGTACTGTAGTAAGAGTTTAAGTTATTGATTTGTAGGCTACTTTATTTATATTCCTGGCCATGCTAAATAATGAATGAGGGCTAGTACAGTATAGTAGCTAACTATTGTCAACAGATACTGCATTGTGCCCTACATTGCGTTGTGCGAAGCGCATACTGCGTATCATGTGAACAGCCCTTTACTGTCTGTCTTCCCTGCCCATTTTTTTAGATAACTGACACAACCAGATTTTTTTTTAAATGCTAGCTAACTGACACAGTCAGAGATTAATTGAAATGCTGGCTAACGGACACAATCTGAGATTAAGATAAATGCTGGCTAACTGACACAAGCATAAATAAATTGAAATGCCGGCTAACGGACACAAGTGGAGATTCATTGAAATGCTAGCTAACTGACACAATCAGAATTGCTAGCTAAGTGGCACAAACACAGATACATTGCATTACAGACGACACACAGACTGTAAGAAATTGCTGCTTCCGGGGTGGCCGCCTCTCTCACTCATGATGTCATGGCTAAATGAAGTTCCCACACTGACAGGCGCTTAGGGGGCTGTGCTTGGGCTGACATATGAGATTGCAGCTATATGATGCGCTCAGAGGTGACCTTGGCATTTGAGAGGTTAATAGTCCAAGGCTGAGGCTGGGGCTTTTCTGCTTGTTCAAGGCTGATTGATACGTAAAATTGATTTTGCATTAGTTAGCATAATGACATAGACTGGTTTAGATGATCTCGGGCAGTTTGGTTATTGACAGTGAATAGCTAATGAAAATTTAACATGGAGAGCTGTGTTTGCTGACCCTTGGAAACGAAGGGCTGATTACAGATGAAATAGGATGTTCGCCCAAGCTGCCCAATGGAGGATTTCATCAACTTCCACTGATGACAACGCTCCAGACTGGCTGGAGGTTGGAAATTAATGTGCTGTGAGTCACACCAACCCTTCCGAACTGATAATGGCTTTGTGAAGGACAAAAAAGATGTCTAAACTGAAACTCCATTTGGCAAACGGGAGTATCAGATTAAAAAAAGGAGAGAGAGAGGGGAAAAACACATTATGATGAAGGGGCATTAATGATGTTTTGCATGGAGGCTCTGAATAGAGGATGCTTAGCAGATTTTAATTTCTCAGATGGATTTTGGAATGGGGCAACAAAGACGTGCAATAGTGTTTAATAGATTTTTATTTATAGCCTGTGGTTTTGTGGGTGTTAAAACATATTAGAACAGAAAGAAAGAGTGATGTGGTGCTTTCTCTCCATTCTTTTACTTACACTTTTAATAGTGGCAGCTGAGCTGCCACCAACCTAAAGGAAACAAAACCTTGGTGTGTGTGTGTGTGTGCGTGTGTGTTAGGTCTTACTGAACTCATGGGGACCAAATATCCCAATGATTATTGTAAAACCAGAAACAATTGGCCTCATTGGGACCTTTTGCCGGTCCCTGTGAGGCAAAAGTAAATTTCCGGCTCAGGGTTTAGGTTTAAGGTCTAACTTACAATTGATTTTATAGTTAGAATTGGGATTTCTTTAAGGTCCAGGCATTGTTGGTTAAGTTTAGGGTTATGGTTAGGCATTACAGCTAGGTAAAGTTTAGACATAAATGTTACTTTATTCAGGTTAGGGTTAGGTCTAGGGTTAAGATTAAGGCAAGGGAGCATGCAATTTCAATTTTCTGGTCCCCATGAGGGTAGCTGTACAAACCTAATATAAGAATATAAATCATTAGCATTTCACAATTTGATTCTATGAGGCATTTTGGTGTTTACCTGCCCTGAAACCAGATTTCATGTTGGGCACAATGCTTTTTATGGTTTCATTACACAATCATGGTATTTAGATTTTTACAGTGTATTTAGTGCATTTTGTCAGTGCCGGTTCCAGGCATAAGCAATTGCTTAGGGCCCCTGATCACTAGGGGGCCTCTGACTGCTAGGTAGCCCCTGACTGATAGGGGTGAGCGGGCCCCAAATCCAATTTTGCTTAGGGCCCCCAAAAGGCCAGAGCTGGCACTGCCTATTATTCTCTGAGGAACAGTCTGATCCTGTGCCTGGGAAGGGAAACATGTTGGTGTAGATGAACAGCTGTATTTTTCTTATAGAAGATAGAGCGTTATTGAAATCCTATTTACACCTGGACTGTGGGTAGCCCTCTCCATTTAAGTGGTCTTAATTTCCCTGACATTTGAATGAATGTCAGAAAGGCTTGCACTTCTCTCCAGGAAAGGAATGGCTGCTTAGCTGGAACAGCTGGCATAGAGTGCTTGTCAATGTGCCACAACTGATTGCGCCTGGCCCTCCACAGCTCTCCTTTAGCCTTTTTCAAAAGCATTGGAAAACAGTGTAGGATGATAGATCCCCCTACATCCCGCAATCCCATCTCTGCTGGTGCACAATGAGTAAAAATGGATGCGCATTTTGTCTCCCCACCACACCGAGAGGGGAGGGCTATCTGGGAAAGAGTGTCTGATCATGGAGCATGACTCGGTTAATGATAAAGTTGCTGAGGAGCAGGGCAAAGAAGGAGATGACTTAATCCTGCAGTAGTGGGGTCAGGTGGGCGGTGTGGTTCAGGAGTGAAGTCAGGTGGCCAGTAGTGAGATGCCTCTCCAGTGAGCAGGGAGCACACCCCACCCTGGACACACATTTATGAAAAATGATTAGGCTATGACTAATTGCCCATTTAGTGTCGCGGAAAGTTGTTAAACAGACCATTGGCTTTTAATACCTAAAGTAAGGAGTGGGATTAATTAAGCAGAAATGTATTCTCCTCCCTGCCAAGTCCCTCTTCTTACCCTCTCTAAAAACACTGTGATGGAGCTTTTCAGACTGGACCTTTGGGAAATAGCTGGTAATGGTTTGAGAATGGATCTCCACTTTTCATTCACCAGTCCAGTCAGTGTGAGAGGATGAATGAGGGAAATTAGTACTGTGCCACTGAAACTAAAAAGATATAAGAAGCAGAAAAAGTGGATGCAAAGGATATATTGTTATCCAGATCCAGCTCTCTTTCCCTGTAATCATAATCCATGAATTTTTATAGTAGCAGATCGAGTACTATGCAGAATGCATCCTTTTTGGACTTAATGACACTGGTGTACAGTGCAGACTAGCAATAGCTTGAGAGAACAGAGAATGTGATACACATAACTGCTTCAAAGAACCAGGCTCCACAGTGAATACTTAGAAGAGCATTTTACAGTATGTAAGAATGAACACAGGGCAGCTGGGCTAAGATATATGGCATAGAATGAGGAAACAGATGATTGAGCTGAATATCATGGTGTGATACATTAAAAGTTCCTTTCAGGCTATGCATTATCTGTCCCTCTCTCCCTCTCTTGCCTAGAATAATGATTTGTTAACGTCAGTACTATTTTATACTTTAAGCGGTATGCCTTCTACAATGTAATTATTTAGTTTACAATGTGAAGTAAATCTATATGATTCAATTATCAGATCCATTCCTGCAGTCAAGGCATTAATTGATATGGCTTGTATTCCGATTAATTTAGGGTCAGATTACTTTTTAATAGCCTTTGATCATTACTTTGTACGGTCATGAGTTATGCATTGATATTTAATATTATTGCACTACATCCTTTCATTTAACAAGGTAGGAGTCTTGTAGTGCAAGTCTTTTTGTACAGGCTTTGTTGTTGTGTTGTGGTTATTGACCTTGGAGTTAATTCAGCCTAACACTGACAGCTTGCTTTGCTCTTTTAAGATACTTTGTAGATGGGGTCTCTGCCCTAATTTGAATAGTCCCTTTTCTTGTCACACTGTCAAAGACCATTATGAGGCACTTTCACACACCCACAATGGAATGGTGACACAGTAAATGTTTCAAAGTGTCCAAAAAGCTTGGTTGTTGCTCCTTCATCATTATACAAACTTAGGTAGAAGATAAAAGAATGTACGTCTTTTTTAAATAATCAATACTTGATTGTTAAGTGTCTGTTGCACGTATAATAACATCGATCTAACTACTCTATGTTTCTTGGCATCTAGCGAGGTTGGCCCCTCAGTGCTTCTCACTGTGCAGGTGGTAAATCCTAGCTGGAGACATGGGAGATCAGTCAGTCAGCCTGGAGATTTACGCCTGACATGCTGTTAAACCCCCTAGTCTAACACTCAGGGTGGCATAGGGCTGGAAGCCAAACACAAGCCCAGACCCACAGAACCATTTAACCGCTGTGGTTTATGGGTCTTATAGGGGCATCAGGCTAAGGCCGGGACACACAAGCAGCTGAGAGCATTGATTGACCACTTCACTAGAATACCCTTAAAAAATTGTTCTATAATGCTATTACTTAGAGATGCTTTTTGAATACCTTTCCCTAAAGGGACTTTCCTCGGCAAAGTGTGATAGTACAGTGCTTGCTGTGGAGACCATGTTTACTACGATCAGGGTTATTTTAATGTGTACTTTATGATTGTATTAGCCTGTCACCCGACTGGGATATTGGTGTATGTACTGTGTTTGGCTACAGACACAGACTGTCGCAGGTAATCATTTGCTAATTATGTTTAATGTTATTTTTTTTTGTTTGTTTATTCTTCCTGTTCTACTGAAGCACGATGACTTACTAAAATCCCAAAGCTATTAATCTTTAAACATACCTCTGTGCGATGTAGTCATCCAGCCACCCAGAGAGTGTAAGCCGGAACCTGACATTTGACTAATTGCTCTCATTTGGGAATGATCTCTGCTCTGATGTATTGGCGATGCACAGCAGCGTCAAAACAACACGCAGGAACTCCTGTCAGACCGTGCGCCGGCGTTACTCCCTGAATCCTGGAGGAACTGCTAAAACCACCCAATTACACAAATCATAACTGCGTTAATTATATAAGAAAAGAGCAGAGAAGGTGAAAAGTGTGGAACCAGGCCCTGCTGGTGTCTCCAGTAATTATTGCAATCATTGGTTTTTTCAGGGAGAGTCTCTCTAGGGACCAGCCTTGTCTCTGGGTGTATCAATGAATAGCAATTCTAATCCATACTACAATCAATCACCTGGCTGTAACATCTGATATTGCAGAAAAGACGGCCACACTGCTCCCCGTCTGTCGTCTCCTCCTCTATAAGAGCCCTGTTTGAGTGACTCTTACCTGTCCTTGGCCCCTTGTCAATCACTTGATGTTTGATGAAGTGCTCAATGATGGCCTCCAGAGCTGGAATGGAGGACACATTAAAGTCAGAGAACACAGTGAAGTAGATAATGTCACATAGATAAGGACAGGTAGGTTTGTATAGGAAAAGTAGAAGCAAGCAATGGGGAAAGCCCTCATCTTGAATACTGTATGAAAATAGGGGCCACTTGGGGAAGTGCATTGTACATACAACCTGTCTTCATCATAATTTAACTCTTATTTGTTGGTTGTACTAAACTGTCAGTAATGCTTTGCCCTACTGGCCTATACCTGTAAATGGCATGAAAATGCTGACAGTCTGCCAAAGTAGAGCTGCCTGGAAAGAACTGCTGCCTGCGTCTTCTTAAAATTGTACTGTGCTTTGTCAGAATTAGAGTTGCCCACCTGCACTTACTGCAGCTGCACTTTGCTGTTCTGGGCATTTATATTCTTGAGTCATCTAGTCCCATGGGCCTATTGAAAATTAATTTAGTAGTGGTTTTCTGTTAGTGGAATTGACTGTGTATTTAGGTCTTCCAGGTTCCCCTGCATTTCAGTCAGGTCTAATATAGAAAGTATACTGGCAAACAGACCCCCATACATACCATAGCTGTTTATTTGTCATCCATTTTCATCTCCTACTGAAAGTCAAGGACATTCCATGGGGACTTTGTATCTATTCTTTGTTGCAGTTATATAGTTTTTTGATCAAGTAGCCTAATCATGGAACTGTTGCTCAGCTGCTGAATGTAAAAAGATGCATGATTTCTGAGCAATTTCATGGAATATGTAACTTGTATGCATTTGTATGGCTGATAATTGTAGCAGGCGCTGAGGGTTCATAGACGCAATCATCTTTCTCTCTCCACAGGAAATGGCTTCTGCAAATGATTCTCCACTTTTCTCTCTTCGTGCCTATCCCGTGTCGTGAATGCACTGCAGGTGATTTTTCTTGAATTGTCAATCAGAGAAGGTACTTCCTGTAACTTTTAAATTAATTTCAAAGATTTTGTTTTGCATGTCTTAAGAAACGCTATGGAAATAAGAATAGCATTTTTTAAATATGTGATACATATGGATATTAATTATACAGTGGGGAGAACAAGTATTTGATACACTGCCAATTTCCAGGTTTTCCTACTTACAAAGCATGTAGAAGTCTGTAATTTTTATCATAGGTACACTTCAACTGTGAGAGATGGAATCTAAAACAAAATTCTAGAATATCACATTGTATGATTTTTTCATAATTAATTAGCATTTTATTGCATGAAGTATTTGATCACCTACCAACCAGTAGATTAACTGCACCGGTTTGAATTTGTTACCTGTATAAAAGTCCACACATTCAATTATATTATTTTATTTCACTAGGCCAGTCAACTAAATTGAATAGTAAAATTCAATAATATGGTGCCTGCAAATACTGGATTAACCTGAACTAATGCTGCTTGAAAATGGATTAGGTCTACGGAACAGTTTATGTAGTTCGTCAACGATAGATATTGCAAAGGCAGGTGTTTTACAAATTGCAGGACCTGTTCTCTCTGATTAGAAATCCACATAAATATCTCAATGTCTTTTGAAAAAGTGCTGCAGTGCTCACTGTGTCTGTGTTACAAACATGTTACAGGGGTTTGTCAAGGCCGATTAGGGCTTGAGTCAACCTGGAAGTACTTTTCAGGTGGTAGCATCACTGCTCAGCCTTAACAACCCAGATTCAGGTCTTCATTGGGACATTACGGCTAGTGGATAGAGAGAAAGTTGAAATGTGTGTAAACTATTTGTTGACCAGGTATTTATAAATGGAAAAAAATGGAATGGAAAAAACATTGCATGAAGACTATCTCTAGTCAAGCGGAATAGTGTTACAGCTCAAAGCAGGGACTAACACCACAACCATTTCTAGAATCCAAAGGCTGTACCAAGAACTGCCTCAGAGATGAGGCCTACAAATGTATATAATGTTCATGGAGACTCCAGAGAGTCTTTTGGTGTATTATTGTGGGACAGACTAGTGGTTTATGCAGCAGGTTCACAATGGAGCAACAGGAGAAGGGGGAAGCAGATAGTGGAATATTCCACAGGAGGTCAATGACGAGGCCCATATGGGACCAGGGAGGTTGTTTGAATGATGCAGAGTAAACAATGCCTCACTCTGGTCAGGTCAGCAGGTGACAGGAAAGAGTAGAGGTGGAAAGAAGATATGCCTTTGCAGAAAAGAGATTAACACAAAGACAGACATGTGCAAACAACAAAATTGTCCACAGCAGACCTCTGTGAGGAGACATTTATCTTGTCTCTGCACCAGGATCTCCAAGTCTGTCCTTTAAAGCGTATAAGAATGCTTGCTGATTGAATGCTACCAAAAACCTTTAAAGACAAACCCCTTGCTTAAAGACTGAAATCCTACGGATTGACCAACCTGTTTGAGTGTGGGAAATTATATCTGGATGCTACTGCCGTAAATGACATCCCTGAACCATGAACTCTTGGCCGATGGAAAGTCATAATGAAACCCAGAGATAGAATGTCTGAGATGTACACCTGTTGGCATCTTACCACCACTGCCAGCCAATCACTAAGATAGGAAAATAACCTGTGCCCCTGCACCTCATCAGTACCAAGGCTTCCTCGACCAACTTCAAAAAGATGAGATTGCCTGAATGGTAGGATTAAATACTTGAAGACTACAGACCCTGTAGTATATATTTCTTGTGCTGGGGTTTATATTGTACATAAATTGCAAGGATGTGTTCACCATATTGTTAATTGTAAACTTTTTGCTGTCACCATAGTAACTGGCAAATTGTGACTTTCTTAAATTTACAGCAATGGAGAAACCTTTTGAGGACCAGTATGCTAGAATGAAACAATGTCCCACCTTACAACGCAAGAAACCACAAAAAAAGTATATGGAAAAAGTTGAAAACTTAATGCTCAAAACGTTTTTTATGTAGTGCTTCTGTCTATAACTGTAACTTAATGGCAGGTCATTGAAGTGAAATTCTCCGCCTCAGAAATTACGGTAACTCATTTTATTCTGCAAAAGAATTAGAAGTTGCTGACTAACTGAAATGAATTGTTTGTTGTGATGCTTCATTCCTATTTCATTGGGATTGTATAGTATATGCAGTACTCAGCTGAGTTCTGCACTGCCTGTGGTTTTAGAATTGGATGGAATGTTCTGATGTTTGTTTGTTTGTCCCTTTATTTTGTGTCTATTTTCTTCTGATGCACACCAACAGATTCAGTTCAGTTGAATGGGTTCAGGGTTCTTTATATCAAACAGTGATGAGGCTGTCAAAACCACGATTGGGTAGGGTGGCACAGTGTTTTTTTTTCTTCTGCCATTCGACTAATATGTTGAAATTGTGGTTAACTTGCTTCTCTTATTTTTCACTTTCCTTTTTTGTTTTGTTTAAGTCATAATTTGAATATCAGATTTTTTTATGGTAAAAATGTTGTCTCTTACTGTGTGCTGAATTTTTAGAATTGTAATATCTATACAATCTATACACCAGAGCTCAGCTACAGTGGGGCAAAAACGTATTTAGTCAGCCACCAATTATGCAAGTTCTCCCACTTAAAAAGATGAGAGAGGCCTGTCATTTTCATCATAGGTACACTTTAACTATGAGAGACAAAATGAGAAAAAAAATCCAGAAAATCACAGTGTAGGATTTTTTATGAATTTATTGGTAAATTCCTCAGTAAAATAAATATTTGGTTTCCTACAAACAAGCAAGATTTCTGGCTCTCACAGACCTGTAACTACTTCTTTAAGAGGCTCCTTTGTCCTCCACTCGTTAGCTGTATTAATGGCACCTGTTTGAACTTGTTATCAGTATAAAAGACACCTGTCCACAACCTCAAACAGTCACACTCCAAACTCCACTATGCCCAAGACCAAAGAGCTGTCAAAGGACACCAGAAACAAAATTGTAGACCTGCACCAGGCTGTGAAGACTGAATCTGCAATAGGTAAGCAGCTTGATGTGAAGAAATCAACTGTGGGAGCAATTATAAGAAAATGGAAGACATACAAGGCCACTGATAATCTCCCTCGATCCGGGGCTCCATGCAAGATCTCACCCCGTGGGGTCAAAATTATCACAAGAACGGTGAGCAAAAATCCCAGAACCACACGGGGGGACCTAGTGAATGACCTGCAGAGAGCTGGGACCATAGTAACAAAGGCTACCATCAGTAACACACTACGCCGCCAGGGACTCAAATCCTGCAGTGCCAGACGAGTCCCCCTGCTTAAGCCAGTACATGTCCAGGCCCGTCTGAGGTTTGCTAGAGAGCATTTGGATGGTCCAGAAGAGGATTGGGAGAATGTCATATGGTCAGATGAAACCAAAATATAACATTTTGGTAAAAACTCAACTCGTCGTGTTTGGAGGAGAAAGATTGCTGAGTTGCATCCAAAGAACACCATACGTACTGTGAAGCATGGGGTGGAAACATCATGCTTTGGGGCTGTTTTTCTGCAATGGGACCATGACGACTGATCCGTGTAAAGGAACGAATGAATGGGGCCATGTATTGTGAGATTTTGAGTGAAAACCTCCTTCCATCAGCAAGGGCATTGAAGATGAAACGTGACTGGGTCTTTCAGCTTGACAATGATCCCAAACACACCGCCCGGGCAAAGAAGGAGTGGCTTCGTAAGAAGCATTTCAAGGTCCTGGAGTGGCCTAGCCAGTCACCAGATCTCAACCCCATAGAAAATCTTTGGAGGGCGTGTTGCCCAGCGACAGCCCCAAAACATCACTGCTCTAGAGGAGATCTGCATGGAGGAATGGGCCAAAATACCAGCAACAGTGTGTGAAAACCTTGTGAAGACTTACAGAAAACATTTGACCTCTGTCATTGCCAACAAAGTGTATATAACAAAGTATTGAGATTAACTTTTGTTATTGAACGAATACTTATTTTCCACCATCATTTACCAATAAATTCATAAAAAATCCTACAATGTGATTTTCTGGGTTTTTTTTCTTCTCGTTTTGTCTCTCATAGTTGAAGTGTACCTATGATGAAAATTACAGGCCTCTCTCATCTTTTTAAATCAGAGAACTTGCACAATTGGTGGCTGACTGAATACTTTTTTGCCCCACTGTATGGCCTTCATTAGCTGTGAAAGTCTAATCTTATCTGTGACTGCTCCGGGGCTATTCATTAATCACTCAGAGCCCAATCAAATGGTGAATGATGCTGGGTGTGGCCTTGTCCAGTTCCCACCTGCATAGATCTAGTACTTGATTGTGGTTGTAAAAAACATGCCCACCTCCCTATAGCCCTTATGTGTGTTTTGGTGAATGCTTTTCCTTACTCCTAGATGTTTCTTAGGGCACATCTTTCTAACTGTTGGATTTATCATACAATGATAAATGAATTGGACATAGTTTAGGGGCTCTGAATTTGGTGGCTGCTTGCTGACACATTGCAATGTCTTTGTTCTTGTTGGACCAACATTTCAGTCTCAATTATTATCTCTTCACTGGTGAGTAGAGTAGACATGTGTCTTGCAGTGACTGAGTGCCAAATTCAAAGATGTCACCAATTGGAATGGGTGGGCGGCAGAGGGGCTTGGTCGAGATGAGGAGGAGGAGGATGGAGGGAGTGAGGGAATATAAATAGTTTTTTCTGGTAGCAGCAGGAAATAAATGACACAGAGATGAAACAAATCATCCCTCAGTAGCCCCAGCCGTTAGCCAATCCATAGTAATCAGTGTGACTGTATTGAGCTCTCCACTTCATGGACCCTTACCAATCAGCAAAGAAAACACAGATCCGTCATCCATTTTCTTCAGCTCACTGAAGGAATCAAGGGACCTTTAAACTGAGAGGAAGAGAGAGACAGAGTGGCTGGGGCTGGAGTGTGTGTTTTGTGTTGGAGTGTGTGTTTTGTGTTACAGTGTCACATCATGTTTAGATTGTCTAAAAATTCAAGTCAACTATTTGCATAGTGATACATGGAATACATGTTGCTTACACCAGTGTAACAGAGCTAATTTGTGGGCTTGTGATCATTGAAACAGAAACAGTGCCCTCTAGGCAGTGATTAGAGCATTGATCAGGGTGATGCCAGGCAATAAAATGGATCTGCTGTCGACGTCAAATCAAGTCCTGTGACTGAATCTGTTCTAAAACCCGGAACCCTCTGCAATACACCCCCAAAACAATATTCGACCCGGTTCAATAAACCATAAAGCCTAACCTAGCTTAGAACTTGAAAAGGGTTTTGGGCAATGTTTTAAAACCAGAGAAAAAGGACTGTCACAACATGTAATCCACAGTCTTTGGAAGAAGGCTCCTTGACATATGAACCTAATGGCCGGTTGATTAGGTGCATAACCCTGTTCACAGAAAGGGCTTGCGCAGAGTGACAGGGAGTCCCGTGGCCGTGGAATGCTATATAAAGCAGGTCGACAGGCATCAAAACAAGTGATCTAAGTGACTTTGAGTGTGGCATGATAGTTGATGCCAAATGCATCCGTTCCAGTGTCTCAGAAATGGTGCCATCGTGGGTTTTCCGGCACAACAGTTTCCGGGGTTTACAAAGAAATGGTGTAACAAAGAAAAAACCTTCAGTCAACTTCGGCCCTGTGGGTAAAAACAGCTTGTTGATGAGAGAGGTCAAAAGAGAATGGCAAAAACCATGCAAGCTAATAGACTGGCACAAACAGGCAAATGACTTTGCTGTGCAACAGTGGTGTGAAGAACAGCATGTTGGAACGAGCAACTTGGCAGGGGGATGGGAATAGGTGGGCCAGGGGGCACTGCCTGGCCAAATCGAATTTTGTGCCAGCCTCAAAAACATAACATAAAGATTCTAAATGAATGACATACTAATCAACACTGATATGAAAAGAGCTTTTAAATAAATGATTAGGAAATAATTAAATATGATAAATATTGGCCAGACCACCAGTAACCCCTTATTATTGCATATTGCCAATATATCCCAGCTCAGTGCTGTGTCCGGGCACTTGCAAGCAGTGCGATGTGATCTAAGAACAGATCTCCTTAGCCATGGTATATTGGTAATTTACTACATCCGCTCATGCAATGATGTTTAAGTAGAGCCTATGAAATATGCATATTTCTATGATGATCAGTAGGTGAGTCAACACTAGGCCATTTGCCATGTAGCCAATAATATATAAAATGTACAATCTGTGTGTATACTCTTTTTTTAGCCTTGTCATTAGCCTGCCTAAGCTATAGCCTATTGAAACAATTGAACAGCCTCAGCTGTTCACTTTCCAAGTCAGTGTATATTTCATAGGCAACATGTTTTGATATCATGCTACGTGCCAGCTAGTTTTTTAATATCAAATTATTTAAGGAAGGAAGAATGTGATGTGCTCTTGTGTTGTGTTTAAAATGTGCTGACTATTTTGATTGACAGGTCTTTTGATTGGTGTTTGTGTGTCAAGAGTACGTGCTTGGAGTGAAGCTATAGTCTAACAACAGTGCATGTAATTTAGGTTGCTGCAGAGAGAAATGTAGAAGTGTAGAAATGGAGGCCATCCGTCCTGCTCCAGTTTTGCTCTAATTGATCAACCAAAAGCCATGGGTATGCTCTGTCTGGCATTTCTGCTTCATTCTTCAGATTAATCAGGTTTAGAGTATTTCTGCTTTGATAAACTGCTTCAAATCAAATGTTAGCTTAATTGTTTCAATAAATGCTTAAAAGCCTAAACAGTGGCAGTCAAAATGCTGGATACACAGGGACAAGGGTATTTCTTAATTTTTCTTAATTTTCCACATTGTAGAAAAATAGTGAAGACATCAAATATATGGATTAACACATATGGAAACAAGTATTAACCAAAAACCACATTTCATACTGTGGATTCTTCAAAGTATGCCTTAACAGCTTTGTGTACTCTTGGCATTTTCTCAACCAGCTTTATGAGGTAGTCACCTGGAAGGTTTTTCCAGTAGTCTTGATCGAGTTCCCACATATGTTAAGGACATTTTGGATGCTTTTCCTTCTCTCTGTTGTCCAACTCATCCCAAACCATCTCAATTTGGTTGAGGATGGGTGATCGTGGAAGCAAGGTAATACGATGTTACACCATCAATCTTCTTCTTGGTCATATAGCCCTTGCACATCCTCACACAGGCATAATGAGGGTTTTCTGTATACCAAGCCTACCTTGTCAAACCACAGCTGATTGGCTCAAACATATTAAGAAGAAAATACATTCCACAAGTTCACATTTAACAAGGCACAGCTGTTAATATAAATGCATTCCTGGTGACTAAGCCATGAAGCTGGTTGAAAGAATGGAACGTGTGTGCAAAGCAGTCATCAAGGCAGAGGGTGGATACTTTGAAGAATCTAAAATACTCAGCAACACTTTTTGGTTATGACATGATTCCATCAGTGTTATTTCATAGTTCTGATGCAAGTTTCCAGACAGTCTAGTAGACCAGTAACTAGAGCACTGGGCCAGTAACTGGTTTGAATGCCAAGGTGAAAACTCATTCAGACATAAAATCATTGGCTACCATTAACACGTAATTTGGTACTCTTACAGGGCTATGTCCGTGATTAGAAGCCAGGGGGTTCATGCAGATTGTTGATTGAGAGCTAGTTCCGTACCTGCATTGAGAGCGCAAGTTCAAGGAACTTCACTTGAATGGGCATGTTTGAAATTGAGCTGTAATTGCTTAGGGCATTGAAGTCCAGTTAATTTTTTTTGATAGGTTTGGTGTTATCCAGGCAGTATTCAGAGAATGAATCACAGTCCCTGAACGCATACTCATTCATTATTTTGGTCACGATGGACTGAGAAGTGACAAGCTGAATGTTATGTGTGGTGGGAATAGGGTCAGGAGTAGGTAGGTCACCTCATATTTTTGAGCATTTGAGAGACCTGCAGCTGTGGGCTCAGTATGAAGCACATAGGCAGGTCCTACACAAGGGCTGGACTCAACAGTACAGTACATGCCCTTGATTTTGGATTGGAACCCTCAGAAAAGCTGTTATATTGCTCAATGGTGGGGTAAAGTCAGATGGAAATAGAAAATAGCATCCTGGGGTCCCCCTAAGCATTTGCAATTAGATTATTATAGTATGGCTTGCATGCGTGCGTTCATGCAGTTTTCAGAGTCTCTTTGTTTGCTGTCTGATGATATAAATGGGCCTGGGAATGCACAGTTTGATTTGCTTTTCCCTATAGTCACTACAATCGTGGTTGTCTGTCAGCTTTCTTAGATCACTGTTAAAACAAATCTCCCATTTTTAACGGAGCAATGTTGTCAATAACTGTGCAGTCACTGATTATATTGTTCAACTGCCATATCAAGTGAGCTTGAAGATGTAGGGAGTAATTGCACATTAGATAATGCTTCTGAAAATCATCTTGGAGTGATGAGATTTAAGATTCGGTAATAATTTATTTTTAGGCAGGGCTGGTATCAGGAAGGAAGCAGTCATCAGGAGTCTGTGGTCAGATAAGCCCAAATCCGCTACCAACAGCTCACTAATCAGGCAATATTTGTAAACAATCACAGCCCTCTTTTTTGTTTGAATTATTACACACCCTGCAAATCACCAGCTGAGGGCGACCATTTTGAATAAATTCTCTAATCTATTCGGATGATAATGCTCTCAAATTTCATCGTAACTGTAATTTAAAGTAGCATAGATCACACTCTGGCCCGTTTAAATTTCCATAGAGTTCAACAATATATTTACAAATGAACTAAATATGAGGTAAATATGTTTTCAATATCCATGTTTATGTGTTTCTGTATTTTGTCCCACATGCACAGCCACACACACACACACGCACGCGCACACACAGTATTGCCATAATTCATAACATTCACTAACCATCACCACAGAACAACTTCACTGCTTGTCCAGCCAGTTGTGTTGGCACCAGTGTTTCTTCAGCCTTTTGGATGCTTCCCCAGTTTGTCCTAGTCAAGGCTAGGGACAATGAGATGCTCTATTACAGATGAATAATGAGCCTATTGGAAGAGACACATTGCTAATGATTTGTCCAAAGAGATATACTTTATGAAAGACAATAAGTTCAAATTCCCTTCCTATGTATTTAATTTGCTGTGTCTGTAAAGTCTTCAATATAACAATACAGTTTGTTGAGGTCTGAATAACGCTTTTCCTGCATCCTTCTGTAGCTTTGTTTATAAATGCTAATGAGTGAGATAACCATGTTGGTCTTCCATCAAGTAGTGAAATGGCAACCAATGCTGTGGGGAGTCATCTATTGATCTCTGTTCAATGCATCTTTCTCAGTCATGCAGACTGTTTCCTGGCTTAACAGAGCAAGACGGAACGAGAATGTGAGTGAAAGCGTGCCATAAAGACAAATACATCCCTGGTACTAATCATCATTGAAACACGATTCCATCCTCTTCATTTTCTCTCATTATCACATTTGAAATGATCATTGCACCGATAAAAGAGTCTCCTTTCATTTTTCACTCTGCAGCAAGAGGTCTGTATGGATTTGAAATGTATCTCTGCCTAAAAGAGAGAATAACCATAGGGAGAAACTGATGCACTCTAGCTCAACTCAGTCCCTGACTGAGAAATGTTTTTGCATTGCATTATGCAAATACAATTTTTTGACCTTTACCTTGCAGTCACTCATAAAGCATTCTCAGCTGATTCACCAAATACAGGGAGGGCACTTGTTTCCCATATAATGAGTTAATGCATAATTATTTTAATTGACTTAATGTCAGTTAGTGAAATACAATGGATGCTTTTAAATAGCATGGTATTGTCTCCATTATCTTTGATTATTACCCTGCATTACACATAGTCTGTTAAGAGTGGCAAACTCAAGTTTGTACCAGCAAGGGAAAGATGTGAAAGCTAAAGGCATGCCCAGGTTTTTCCTAGCAGGGGACCACAGTATACACTATACTTTACAAAGTAAAATATTCACTAAACATGCATTGTTTAGTGTGTTTAACCAAATCCATTAACCACATATGGTAAAAAAAAATGCATTTAAAATATATTGTTTTTATGGTTTGTGAAATATAAAATTAGCCAAATTACATATAGTTTTTTATTCATTTTGAAATATATTTTAATGCATGACATACATTTGTAAATGTATTTGGAACACACGTTTTAGAAAACACAATTTGGCAATTATTGTATATTTCACGGGACATAATTCAGATGTTCACATATACTTTTTTTGGTATGGGATAGAAAGATATTGCAAAGTAAAGTGTGTGATATTGACTGTATATAATGTTTAGCAAAGAAGTTGCCTTTCAAAGAGTCAAACTCAAATTGTGTGTTCTCTTCTGTAATCTAACTTGGAGAGTATCGCAACCTATTGACAGTAATGGATCTGTATCAAGAGATTTCTGGCTGTCCTTAGAGACATAAATTACCCAGTGATTAGAGGCTACCTTTTTTTCAGACCCTAGAATAACAATCTAGCACCACATTGTTGTTTTCATGTCAGCCCTTTACCCTGTTGTGCGTTCTCATATGGGTTCTTTGTCCAACATCTCCCTGCACCCCACTATATCTTAACATTGCTCTCGCCCTCTCTTTCTGCCACCTACTATTTAACTTCCTCCACAAATTTCTTAAATGCCAGTCTCTTTCTTGAAGGCTTTGTCTCACCATCTGTCCATGTCTGCCACTAAAAGCTGAGGAAATAGAGAGAGGTCTGACTGAGTTTTTGTTGTGGACTCCCAGGAGCAGGGGTTTACCCGCTCAGCAGTGAGACCTCTAACAGCACTCTCTCCATAGGCCCTATTGATAAGCACTGCTATTGGCATAATCCCTGTGTATAAAATGCTGCTCTATTGAGTCCAAATCCCTACTGGTATACAGAATGGAGAGACATAACCTTTTGCATCTTAGCTTTGTGCACTTCTATTCAAGTCATCACCCATAACAACCTTGCTCCCTTGCAGAGAGGAACGGATAGATAAAGTGGAAATGTCACAATGTGGAGTTGAAGTTCAGCCTCTCACAAAAAGACCAGTTTCTGCAGTAGACCAAGAGATCAATTATTAAAATGATTTATAAAACCAAGGGCAGGTCAAACTGTGTAACTCTGGGCCTTTACTCAGGTGTGATGACATCCAAGAGAGAAGGCTTGACTTGTGCATTAAGATACACTCCCCTTGATAGACCACGACAGCCCCTTGACATTTGAAATAATTGGAAGATGGAAAAAGACAATGTTTATACAGATTCTCAGTGTACAGAATGTGCATCATTTTCTTAAAGAACAAGCATTATATTTTCTTGTGTATAAGGAGAGAAATAACCTCTCTATACTTTTCGATTTGAGAACAATTTCAACTTCCTAGAAAAAAGATTGCTTTAGTAATCTCAATAAGTGTTGCAAATTATTATAAATAGGGAATCCATTCGGTACTTTTCAATAGTAGGCAGTAGCCTTTTGGTCCTTCGATATCCTTTATCCATTGCCATAAGCAACCGCCATTATCATTTCATCTTTATTTCCCTGAGCCTCAGAATGACTGTAGGTAGTCAAGTAATTTCCCATATATCATTTCTTTATTTAGTAATTAATTAATTTATTAATTGATTTGTGTATTAATCTATGATCTATGTATTTAATATTAAATAGCACACAGTCCTTCTTCAGTAGTTCTGCTTTTGTAAAGTTACTGTTTCTCAGTGGTCCTTTGTTTTCTGTTTGGCTGGAATATAGGGCAGTACAGTTTGAGTGCTCTTGTCTGAGACAGTCTGTGTGCTGCTATTGCGTAGCAGTTTTTTCCGGCAGCTCGCAGGGTTGAGGAGACCCTTTCTGGGGAGCATGTGTGTCCCTGCCGCCAACTTCACAGGAGACGAGACATGGCAAGGGTCTAGACAGTTATGGAGGACGGAGTACTCAGAGGAGGTGAGCGGGGGTGTGGGCGAGCCGGCCTGACTAGGACTGGGCTCGCTGTCATCGGTGTCCGGGGTCGCACATCCGCCTCGCTCCTCCTCGCCCTCCTCCTCGTCATCGTCGTCACAGCACAGAGCGTGGTACAGGATCTTGTCACTGAAGCGCACTCTCTCTCTGGTGCCGGACGTGCGGGACGTCTTGTGGCTGTGCGTGGAGCTGGAGGCCTCTTCACTGGCACTGGATGAGTCTGGTGTGACAACGAGAGGTCCGTTGGGGATGGGCAGTCCCCCGTTCATCTGGGAGTAGGCTGAGGCGGTGGTAGGGGGCGGGGTCGGGGTCTGGGTCTGGGTGGGAATGCAACCGCGGCCCACCCCCAGCCCTGCGTCCCCGGGCTGCTCTGACGGCGCCGCTTTGCGGGAGGCATTTGCTGCAGAGGCTTCCAGGTAGCTGCAGAACTCCCAGCTGTCCGAGAGCACATCGTGGTTTAGGAAGTCCAGCCTGAACGCCTCTCCCAGGCCTCTTTCACTACTGGACGTGCTGCTCGCCGTAGCCACTGTCCAGTCATCCGGCTCCAGGTCCAAGTCAAAGTCTGATGTTAGCTTGTCGATCTGACCCACCACCTGGGAAAGTACAGAAAGGGTAGAGCATGTGATTAGAAGATATGAAGACCATTTTCCAAAGGAGATGAACATTATCAGACATCTGATAAGATATCGAAATATGCATTTACTGCATACAAGAGCAACGAAATCTTAATATGGTCTGATGTCATTAGAAAGCTAATGTTTTTCTGGAATCCTGGGCTGCAGTCCAATAATGAAGTAGACAGCCCTTGGACATAGACTCTCAGCCCTTGGACATAGACTCTCAGCCTTGTCTCATTGGACTGGACATGTCAGTGGACTTGGCCAAAAAAGGGAGTGTGTTGATCGGGTCTTGGCTGGCATCAGACAAATACAGTGTTTGTGTTGATTAAAATGACCTGCTTGTGGCCACCACAATGGACACATTTGACTACATTTTGCACTGAATTGTAGGTGATATCAACCCTGCAAGGACCGGACTTCAGACGATAATCAGAAGGCATCCAGTTTTGACTGGGAATCCCCTGAGGGAAAAAAATGGATAGCGTAAGGGCTTCGGGTACAAAAACGTTGGGATAGGACCGTAGCACCAGATTTCGTAGCTATTGATTGAGATTTCTGAATGTGTAGATTTCCCCTCTGAGCCCTGGAGTAGCTACTCAGTATTCAACCACTCCATGACATGGCTGCAATTTGTACATGTAATGAGAGTTTTTACCAACCTTTCCAACTTTTTCAAATTAATTAAAAATTTTATTATTTTTTTATTATATAATCTCACATTGTCACACAAAATGCTGTTCATTTTTTCCCAGTGTGATATGCAGTCTGCGTCTTATGGGTGCTACAGTATGCCAGTTGAAAATCACTTATAAATCTGCATGTCAGAAAGCTCAAAGTGTCAATACTGTAACTTTTAGCCCTGACTAACAACATGGTGGAAAAATACTCTCTCCTAAAATCAGTAACCAATAGTAACCACAAACATTAAGCCCTCTATCTGTAAACACTAATCTAACACTCCTGCAGTCCAAAACAACTGTCATAAATGTTAATGCGGAGCTGCGAACCAGTGGTAAAACTCCTGGTTCGATACAGATATTCACTTCCCACCCTCTTATTTCTACTGACAATAATAAAATACAGAGATTGAGTGTCCAGTGAAGTGCTAGTTTTTGACAATGGTAGCTAAACACAGAAATGTGGGTGCAAGTGCCATGGCGTCAGTCGATTTTTAAACCCTTTGGTTGGACGTTAAGGGAATGATTAGTGCCTGGCTGGAGTGTTTGATAACACTGCAGGCCTTCATCAAGCACTGTTCAGGATGGATGTCCTGAATGGTTGGGAGCCTGGCCCCAGTGATATACAGGGCCATCTTATATTCCCGCTGTAGAGCATTGAGGTCGTTTGCAGTGTAGTTCCAATACCAGGCCATGAAGCAGACGGTTAGGATGCTCTCAAGGGTGCAGTGGTAGTATGTTGAAAGGACCGAGTGAAGGGACATTAAACAGCTTGCTTAACAACCAACAGAGAGGAAGAGGCCCCGCTTGGTATAAGCATGACTTTTGCAACACCACAGTTGTGGGTTTGATTACCACAGGGGGCCAGCAAGAAAAGGCAGGAAAATGTATGAACTCACCACTGTAATTTGCTCTGGATAAGAGCATCTGCTAAATTATGTAAATGTTCCATGCCACTGTAGGGGGCTAGACAAGTTTGTAAATGCAGGAATACCTTTGAGCTGTGTATTACTAAGGCAGGCTGAGGCCAATAGTATCTACAGTTATCATCCACATGTATCTGTATGTGCCATAGTTACATAGCAACAGTCAGGGGAGTGCTGGAGAATACTTTACATTCCAGAGTTAACCGCACTCTCATCAAGAAATTATATTATGTAAAATAATACAATACAAGCGCATTAACACACACTAGATATGTGTGTTGCCAGGGAATTACTGCACCCCTCAGCACTGTGAAGGCATAAGGACAAACCGCTGTGGTGTGCGGTAAAGGACTGTATGACAGACATTTCCAGGGAGTTACCGCACACCACATGGAGAGGATCTAACTTAATGTCCTTTTACCTGCTAACAAGCTACAATGTCAACAAAGTGACGCAGAGATTCAGCAGCTGAAATGAGAACTAGCTTTAGCTAGTAATGCAATTATTCTAATCAACAAATGCTCTTCATTCACTTTTAAAGTGTTTTTTGCATGATATTTTACCTACCTTTTGTTCCTTTTAACATAACCATCAAACAGAACTTACCCACCTTCTCCTTTTACTACTTTAACCCTCCCAGACAGCCACAGTAGCAGAGCAAATAGTCTGCAACTTGTGTAGTATTTCATGGGTTGACTAGCATTCACAATTAACTGTCTCACTTAATGTTATCTAGTAAGCATGCTGACACAGACAGCAACCTACTTGCTACAAAGTTACAAGCAACAACCAACCAAACCAAAATTGGATACATTGTACCACCCTGTTTCCCAAAAAATAGTGATGGTGCATAAAATGCAAATAGAAACAGAATGCAGTGATAAGCATATCATTCATCCCTACATTTAACTGAAAATAGCACAAAGAAAGCATGTTGAAAATGAGAAATGTTATTGTTTTTGGAAAAATGGGATGCCAGCAACATGTTTCAAAAAAAGTTGGGACATGTTTACCACTGTGTTGCATCACCTTTAATTTTAACAATACTCTGTAAGCATTTGGAAACTGAGAAGACCAGTTGCTGTAGTTCTGAAAGTGAAATGTTTCCCCATTCTTGCTTGATAATGCTTTCAGCTGCTCAACAGTTTGGGGTCTCCTTTGTCATATTTTTGGTTTCATAATGCACCAAATATTTTCAATGGATGACAGGTCTGGACTGCAGGCAGGCCAGTTTAGCACCCAGAGTTTTTTACTACAGTCATGTTGTTGTAATACATGCAGAATGTGGTTTGACATTGTCTTACTGAAATAAGCAAGCTCTTCCCTGAAAAATATGTAATCTGGATGGCAGCATATGTTGCTCCAAAATCTGTATATATTGTTTAGCATTAATGGTGCCTTCACAGATGTGCAAGTCACCCATGCTATGTGCACTAATGCATCCCCAAATCATCACGGATGCTGGCTTTTGAACTGTGCACGGATAACAAACTGGATGGTCCCTCTCCTCTTTAGTCAGGAGGACTGAAGTGTTACTGAGCATCCACGATTCCCAAAAATCATTTCAAATTTTGATTTGTCAGACCACAAGCCAGATTTCCACTTCCACCTCAGTCCATCTAAAATGAGCTTGAGCCCAGAGATAGCAGCTGCGTTTCTAGATCTTGTTTATATATGGTTTATTTTTTGCATGGTCGATTTTTTACTTATATTTGTGGATGCAGCGGCATACATTACTGTGTTCACAGACAATAGTTTTTGGAAGTGTTCCTGAGCCCATGCAGTGATTTCCACTACAGAATCTTGTCTATTTTTAATACAGTGCCGCCTGAGGGCCCGAAGATCACGGCCATCCAATATTGGTTTTCAGCCTTGTCCCTTGCGTGCAGAAATTTCTCAGGATTTTCAGAATCTTTTAATAATATTATGTACCATAGATTGAGATTCTTAAACTCTTTACAATTTTACGCTGTGAAACGTTATTTTTTAATTGTTGCACTATTTGCCTGTGCAGTCTTTGGTGAAGCCCTCCCCATCTTTAATTCTGAAGGACTCATCCTCTCTGGGATGCTCTTTTTATTCTCAATCATGTTACTGACTTGTTGCCAATTAACAAGTCAGTAACATGTTCAACTAGGCATTTTTTTTGCATTACACAACTTTTCCAGTGTTTTGTTGTTTGAAACATTGCCGGCATCAAATTGGAGTGAGCATATATTTTTCAAAAATCAATAACATTTGTCATTTAATATGTTGTCTTTTTTACTATAAATATAGGATTTAAATGATTTGCACATCATTGTCTTCTGTTTTTCTGATTTTACACAGCGTCCCCACCTTCTGGAAACGCGGTTGTACATGCAGGGCTTTTTTGCTGCATCTTTTGGTGAGTGACATGATAACAATTGCTGGGGTCTATCTGTTCTTTGACTTAGTGTTTTCAGCTACGTTTCAGTTATCCTCCTGAATTAAATGATTAGTGTAAAGTAGCTGTTTGTCCATGAGTAATCATTCATCATAGCCAGGGACATTGCTAGGGTTATTGTAGGGGGGCTTACATAAATAAATCAATATATCAGTCAATATTTTCTCTGAGATATATTTTTTTCATCAGCCTTTCCATCATATCTAAACTTCTTACAAATGGCATAGAAATTGTATAGAATTGTGTTCATTTGGCAGCATGTTCTTTTGAGTTTCATGCTACGAACGTAACTCTCTCATCTAAAGCCAGCTGTCTGTAAATAATAGCTAACGTTTCTAGTGGTTGGGGAAGTATATCCTCTCAAGTTCAAAATGTAATAGCAGTGGAAAGCAATGGTACTTTATTTTTTTTTGCTAATCAATATAAACTTTCAACTAGCCCTCCACCGTTTTTATAGAAATGTAGGGAGGTAAAAAAAATAAAATATCATAAAAATGTCATGTATGGAAATTGTTTAGACAAGTTGCAGTCGTGCACGACGTCATGTAATATCAAAGTGATCAGTCCTTTTTTTCTTTACCGGAAGGCAAGAAAGCAAGCTACAACTTTTTAGTAGACACTTCAGAGAAGACTATGATCTGTCATTTGTAATACAAATAAAACTGATTAATGTAATTAAACCAAATAGTAAGGTGGACAAACATTGGGGACAATGGCCGATAATAGGGGGTCGTATTTTTTTATAGGGGGTCGTATTATTTTTAAACAACTACTGAACATATTAATTTCCCATTAATGACATGATAGCTGACATTTGTATGTCACTAATAATCATCAGGAACACAGTTGCAAAACTGTTTGTGTTTCACAGATTCATGTTTGTTTGGATTTGAAGTTAACATATAGCAACATATTATGTTCAGAGGAAGGGAGATCCAGTTGTTAAATGTTTATTTTTTTAATTGTGATAATTTTTTTAATGACTTTATTCTGAGATGAATGGGCTAATGACTAAATATGTTTCAGTCATTGAAATTATTCACAATGATTCAGAGAAATCTTGTGCAGAAACAGAAAAAAACTGTTTATGTTCATTTACTATAAACTATAGTTAACAAAAGTATTTTAGCTACATAGTTCAGCCGTTCTTGTGACATTTGTTGGTGTTGGATGGATGAAGACCGTGGACTATTTAGATCGAATTTAAGTTATATTAGGTCAATGTCTAACACAAACTATGTGACAGTTATACTTTTAGCCAACCTTGACCAAAAATAACTTACACCCATTGTTACTCTAAAAATACATGATGAAAAGATGTTTTGGGGAGCATGCCCAGACCCCCCAAAACGAGCCTCCCCATCCATGATTTTCAAGTGACGTCCCTGATCATAGCTAACCAGTTGGTCATGAAGTCATAACAAAAAGCGTTTAGATAGCTATTGTCATGTACTGGCACTTCATACAGGCTGGTATGTTAGGAAATGGCTATGACTACTTAAATCCTGTTGCTAGCGATCATGTCCACCTAAAACAGTGGTTTTGGGATTAATTGACTTTTGCAGTAACTTCTAACTAGAGTAACAGTCTGTTATGTTTTAGTTTTTGAGTGACAATGCCAGACCAGGCTGCATGCTAAATTAAGCCCAAATCATGCTTGACTTTTAGCTATGGTAAACTATCAGTGTAGTATATCAACCTGGCTTTGCAAAATCAACCTCAATACTCCTTATCAGCAACCCCTCATGCTTTAGGAGTGTTTACGCTCTCATGATGGAAAGCACTTGAGCCCAATACACCATTGATTTTGTTGATTTGCTGATGACACATACAATTCAAGCCTCGAACACTTGACATTTGAGCACCTTAATCAGTACAATGCACACTCGTAAGCAAGCTATTGTAAAATGGAAATTATTTATGTTGCTTGAAACCTCAGTGATACATCCCAAACTGTTAAACAAAAACTGTTGTGTTTTAAAACTCAGTTTTTCTCAGGACATGTGGAATTGGAAAATAACTGTTGTTTAATAGCTGATTGAATAGTATTACCTCAACCTTTAGATTTGATGCTACATGATCGCTTTTTCCCACCTCTATAATTTGTATTATTTGCCTCTGTGCTTCAGCTGCTCATTGTGACATCAAATGAGCAGTATCAGACCAACTATCCCCTGTCTGGAAGGATTAAACCCCTAACTCATCCTTTCAGCACAATGACTTTAAAGGAGCAATTAACAGTCCCAAAGACCTGACAACACAAACACCCTGATTAAAACCCAGTATCATTCAGCTGAGGTGCTAACTGATTGCTCTGGTGATTTCTAGTCCAAACATCCAGTTGGTATCAAAGAGCTTCATAATCTCATGTCAGGACTGGATCTCAGATTTATTTACTAAATAAAACAAAATAACAGCGCTTTGAATTGCTAACTTTTCCCAGATGGAGGACACAAAAGCACTCATAGGGACAACAAAATCTTTGGCTGTCCCTTTTTTGGTTCCACATTTCTACCTGGACCCAAACAGTTAAATCAGGAACAAACAAGAAACCAGGCAAGCCTAGTTCAGCCAGCCCACAATAAAAAGTTTTACCCTCTCAAGATTCGAACACGGGTCGACCAAGTGAAAGGAATTTTCAATAACTACTACACCGCGGAGCTACACATTCGGCAGCTGTCAGTATAGCTTCTTGTGTTTATCTTGAACAAATCCTGTTTCACCACTAGCTGTTTTAACAGTTAATTGGCCATTTGTGAATAACATTGATACAGTTAAACTTACTAACGTTTCTTACTAAGTCAACCTCCGTCGTTTTAACAGCATATTAGACAGTAATAGGCTTTACCATTATCTACTAACTTACTGGAATAGTCATAAGAATTGAGCAATTGCTAGCGAGTCTGCCAAAGCTATTTCATTTCATGGCATAAGAACGTATTTCTTTCTTTCATGGCATAACAACATTTTTCATACAATAATAATACACTAACCATCAATAAATGTGACAATAACTAACTTTTTCATTTAGTGAAAAGACAAGAGAATCCTGGAATCAACCAGAAATAATAAATAAATGACGTTGCCTTCAATAGATTTGAAATTAGGTCCTCCACATGAGAGGCACTGTCCTTAACCACTACCCCACAGTATTTCAGGTTTCAGCAGTTGCTAGACTCCATTGAGGATTGTGTTAAACTGACTAACATTTCTTATTACGTTTACCTCCACCATAGCTTCAATGGACTGTATTGCTTTTGCCACTGGCCGTTTTAACAGCTTATTAGCCAGTAATAGGCTTATTAGTATCTACTAACTTTCTAGAAATAATCAGAAGAATTAAGCAATTGCTAGAGAGACTGTAGATTTTTCCATGCCAGAAACAGTCGCAATATAACCGTATACAGTTTCAATTAAGGCTAACGTAACTACTGTATGTTGTAGCTAACAAATATGTTTGTCTATCCTGACCCAAAACGCATGCACGGATGTGTACTTTAAAAATCCACCAGAAACAGTCCTAATATGACCGTAAACTGTATGGCGTCACATCAGTCTCACAAGTCACAGGGAGGTTCGAAAAGGCACAGGTGAATTTTGAGAAGTTGCGGAGAAATTCCACGCAACGATATCTGTGCCCTCACATTGTTTATACTCTCGCGCGACTGGTCCTTCACTCATGCGGCTAGTGTTTCTGCTATCTCAACGTCACATTCTGCTCTCTCCTTATCAAAGTGGCACAAGCGTGTGCGTGGGTTTTGAGACTGATGTGATCCCATGAAACTGCCAGCAAAGTTTTCATCTATACGGAATAATTCATAATGAGTACTTGGCTTCCCCTGCGAGGAGATACGATAACGTAGTGGTTAGATAACGTAGTGGTTAGAGAACCGCACCTGCGAACTCGGGAGTTTGCAGGTGCGGTGCGGTTCTCTAACCACTACGTTATTTAACAAGGTATACTCACTCAGTCAGTCAGTCACTCAATAAGAGACTATCGCTCTTCTTGGCCGACTCCGCTTACGCGGTGCGGCAAAAACTGTTCTCCCATAAATGGCAGATCACCAGGGCCATGAACAGAGCCCAGGGTGTGGTCTCCACTTTCGTCTTACATGTGTTTTAGCATGTGTGATAACACATCATTGGTTCTGACAGACCCAAGCAAGAACTCCAAAACCCACACCCCAAAAATTTGTGATCTGATATTCCTGATCAACTTTAGGCCACTAATAACAGCGGCTGCACACAATCTGGCCTAGAACCTTGCATCCCGTCCCTGTGACTGTGGTTAAACAAAGTGGCAAAGTGTATAACCCATTTGTTTGTGAGTAAAATGTCAATGGCGTCCGGCCTGTGAGATGTATGTCCAATCATGAATGTTAAAAAAAAAATCATAACCAAGGAGTATTCAACCAGGGGTACGGGGCCCACCGGGGGGCTCATTTAAGTATTTATTTAAAACTAATAATAACCAATCATTGTAAATTATTTTTGTTTATTACATGTGGCTTAACCTTAACTTCCTGAATTGTGTAGAGAAGGTCGAGCGGAAAGGGATTTGTATTTCTGAAATTAAAATATCAAATACCAAATTAATGAGGAAGGGAAGTTTGTTCAGAGTTAATGTTGGTTTCAAGGAGGGAGAGGGAGAAAATGTTTTTTATAATCTCCTAATGTAATATTGAAAACAATTTCTGTGCAAAAATGTACTTTACGGTGGTCAGAAAGGAAGAAGATCCTGCTTTCAAAGTTGACGGTCCGAAACGTCATATTTGGTCAAAACAACACATTGCCTTTGAACAGAAGAAGCTCATACCAACCATAAAGCTTAAACGTGGAAGTATTATTGTTTGGGACCGCTTTGATGCCTCAGGGCCAACTTGTCATTGTCAACCATTAATTCCATATTGTATGAGAGAATGTTTGAGGAGAATGTGAAGCTATCTGACGGAAAGCTGAAGCTGAACTGAACATAATCAAAACCACACAAGGAAAAATACAACAGAATGGCTCAATAAGATAAAATGGAGAGTTACTGAATGAAATGGCCAAGTCAAAGCTCAGACCTCAATCCTAGCAAAATGCTTTGGGGGGACTTGAAGGGGGCAATGCATACAAGAGGCCTTCAAATATGACTCAGAATAACACAGCAAAACTCTAAAGAAGAGTGGGCAAAAATTCCCCCAGTCGATGTAAGAGATTGATAGATACAAGAGAAGGCTACATTAAGTTATGTCAAGCAAAGGCGGCAACACCAGCTACTGAAGCTGTGGGTGTAAATTTTTTCTGTCGATTTTTCATTAATTAACGATTGCAAAGTACAATCTGTCAGAATAATTTAAGTTATGTTACCTTTATTTGTCAATAGTTTTGAAATGAAGATTACATATTATGTCCAAATATGACACAACAAAACAAGTCAACATTCCAGAGGGTGTACTTACCTACTCACATTACTGTATGTGAGTGCTTTCTAAAAACTGTGGAAAACTGTTGACACAAATTAATTATTTCAGATTTATAATTGCCGGATTTCATACAGTATCCTATTGTACAAACACTGGTAAAAATGTATTTTGTGCTGTTTAATGAATTTCATAACAAGGAACATAATAATGAATAATCTGGAAACAATTTATTTTATTTTGGAATGCCGAGGTAGAACTTGACTTGTAATTGTCCATTTACTAACCCCCCAAATCATATTCTACACACAGGCTATTGTGGGGTAATGAATTCAACCATCTGCATTTAAACTACTCTTCAAACACTCCTTTTTCTGTTACAGTCATTCCTTTTTGTATAGCATGTGATAATATAATGGTGTTGCACTGTTGATAAACACATTGTCAGATTTGTGTATGGTGTGGCCGGCATTTATGGCATGCCCTGTGAAATGTGTGGGTGTGCCAGGCACAGCCGTGCAGCATTGCATGCCACAGGAACTCCAGTACCTGGGTTATGTTTTCCTCTATTGGCAGCACAGCCCTGTGGGAGAAAAGCTTCTGTGGGGGCAGAAAGCAGTGAGCTAAATGGGTACACCAACATGTCTGTTGAATGATTTGCAGACTTTAAACTCACAGAGTTGCAAATGCAAGATTATTCTCACACTGAGGGGATGCCATGGCTTTGTTTAGTTGATTACTCATCCTGAAAAAAGGGATTTAATTGAATCAATGTGTTTAGAAAAGTCTGGTCTGTCAGATGAATTTCACAAGTAAGCCTCAACGCCTGGCACTGACCTCCTTTTACTCCTTTATAGAGTATCAATTAATACAGCTTCCAATAACAGTAAGGCGTATAATTTCCAGTTATAGTATATTAAACAAGTCCTTATATAAATATAAAATGTATTTGAATACAAAATAAAAGCAAAATTGACTGGCAACAAAGCCTGACATGTTTGCAAAGACAAGATAGAAAATGTGAAAATTGCACGTATCGTAGTCTCTAAACATAATTTGAGTTTCCATGTAAATCAGAAGTTCCATGAAGACCCAGCTCACACCATATCATGTGACAGAGTGTTCTCTGGGGTTATGAACATGTCTCACCTAAGCACTGTTACACCATCTTAAGCCACCAGCTAATTTAGCTGGATAACTGTCTTAGCTTCAAGGGATGGCTAAACATGTATTAATGTTCTGGTTTCAAAGGCAAAAAGGGCCGGTGTGTTAGAAAGGCCAGGGCACACGTTTGGTCCCAGTCTCCCCCTGTTTCTAGGTCACATATGGGCTCAATGCAACAAAAAATAAGCAGTAATCTCTGTATTTTCTTCCAGGAAGATGAAAAATGTGTGATAAGTGAGCTTTGGAGTGAATTATTGGGTAAACAGATTGCCTGAGCGTAAAGGATGAATGAACACATCAGGAACAAGTCATTAGCAAGGGACACACTGTGTTTGAAATAGTAAGAGCACAATGAGGACCTGTACAGTAATTACAAGCTTTAGAGTAAAATCACATCCTTTTGTCGGGTTCAATAGCTCATGATGTCACAGTCGATTGCAACTAGATCATGGCACAGAATCTGCTTTGAAATGTTGTTTGCTTTTAAGACTAGACATGATGCAGTAAATTAACTGTAAAATAAAGCAACAGAAAAACATCTAGACAGTTTTCATATTACATATTGTACTGAATGCTGGGAAGTAGCCTATAGCCTTGTTGGACAACAAGATGACTGGTTTCAGCCCACTTCTTTCTACAGAATGGCTGTTCTGTCCTTTATAGATCAACTGCAGTTAACTGACGTATTACAGGTCAATGTTTGTTATGTCAATACATAATCACTATTCAGAAGATAGTCATGTTTGCTTCCTTTGTGAGATGCATTCACACTCACCATCTACCTGTGACGGCACTATTGTGGCTGACTAAAAAACAAACCACAGCCTAGGTCACAGCATATTATCTTAACCGCGCCATGTGTTCGCAACTGGGATTTGTCATTTTGGTGTGCTTAAAACTGGCTTTGTGAGCGAGGCTTTGTGAATGTCAACCGAGGTTCCCCAACCAAACCCCATCTGCTATGATTGGCCTGCTGGGTAATTGAGGGTCAGGCTGGAGGAGGGCACTTGGAGCCCAGTCTGTGACAGAGCCTTACACACAGTAGGAAGGAAATCCCGAAGAAATTATTGGAACCTGGAGTGATGGTTGGTACCGTGATCTTCTGTCAAAGCTCTGCTCTTCTGAGACACACATTTTATACAGATTGTCCTGTTGTACCCATCATTGTGCTATGTTTGATTAGCAACATGAGCATGCCGTTAAGGTCAAAATCAGCAAATGTGAAAGTGAGTGTTTGAATTGCCTGTTGACAAGGATGCTGATATTTACCGCATGGTCTTATCAATCTGTTCATGTTTAAACAGGTGATTAATGAGGTATGTTTGCTTTGGCGTGCATTGGTGTTTACATGTAGGAAAACATATCAACTTACTATCTGTCTAGTAAAACCGAAGAAATCCCTCATCCTGTAAAAGGATAGATTGACCTAGATTCATATTCCACTAACCCTGAGTTGTTCTTGAAGGCTAATGGAGTCATTTTTCACACCAACCCATTTAGCCACTTCAAATTAAAATCAGTGATCTGTCATACTAGCATCAATAGTTTTAACTGCATACCAACGAAAAAGCTGGTGGAATTCGGTGGCTTGAAACTGGCACCATGGAAAATATTTTCAGTAGCCACCATACACAGCATCTGTGATCTGGCAATGATGTCACTGGAAGCTAGCAAAAACCTAAGTGGTTGTTCCATGAGTTATTCCCTCTTCCCAGAAAAAAAAAAAAAACACTTATTGATGCCATTTGTGAACAATACTGACTGTCAGTATGTATGAAAATGAGTATGTATGAAAATGAGATTTATAAAGCACAATTAAAATATTATTTCAAGGAATACAACATTGACTGGTTCTTTGAGGTAAACCACACCACTAATCTTAGTTTGAAGTATTTTGGAGTGGGTTTCCGCTTGCAATGCACAATTTCAATTCATAAATTTGGACAAAGTTATTCATGCTAATTCCAGTTAGGGACAGAGGTGAATAATTGGACTTCACGAACCACCCAAATATCATTCTAGGTCCAACTGTCCCTTTAAAACGTGTTAATCTATGAAATATATAATGGTTATGTGTTATTTTTCAAATTCACTAAAAGAGTAATATCAGAAATCCTTATGTAATGTCTATGGACCATATTCTTTATGTTTCTTGCTAGCAGCTGGGTGGAATGAGTCTGTGTACAAAAAGAACAATGACTGCCAGCTCCTTCCGTGTTTTTCCTCCACTGGCCTCCATTCTTCATAAATGCTACAGTGCAATATAACTCTTGCTGCTGCTGCTATTACTACCATTACTATTTCAACAACTTCAACTTCTACCAGTGTTTTCACAAATAATATCCTACAATTGCTGCAATGAAATCCAACAGAACATGCAAAAATACATTAAATGTGAGCTTTAGAAGTACAAAAACCATCTCAGTTATCATGAGACAGATACATACTGTGTCAGGGGCTCCTCAGCAATGCAGACAATCTGATTTAAAACCATTACACAATGTTTATGTGACCCCTCCATCTGTTCCTCTATCTCATACTTCCCCTCATCATTTTGAAAGTTTTCAGAGAAAAGTTTGCCATGTCTACTAGTTAATTATGCTACATCTAGCATCTGGCAACAATGGTATTTTTCAGAGCAAAATGTTTAAATGCGTTCAATAGCGCAATTAAAAGACATCTCAATGTCATTTTATACTCAACATGTCACAATGGATTCCCAGACGGTTCTTGTGGAGCACTTCTAGTATTGAAAAGCAGTTCATGCCAGTTAGGAATCCTCTGCAATTACCAAAATGGCCTAGCATGCTGGCTCTGAAGTGAAACGTTAGCAAATATTGTTTTAATGTATTTAGCTCCTGCAGCTTCCCAACTCCTCCTCACTCATTGCCCCATGACTGTTTCCACTCAATATAGCTCTTTTCAAGACAAGGATTTTTAGAGTCCTGTAACCAGAGTATCTCTGAGCTACTATTTATCACATCCCACAAAAACAGATTTATCAACCCAGCCCCGTTCTGAAAGGACACACACTATTTACTGAATTCCATTGAAAGATCTTTGTATTGTCCAGTGAAATTCGAGGTCACTGCCAATTCCGTGCTTCTAGAACATACAGTAAATCGTTTTGTGTATCATTAAGAAAATGTCTGAAAGGCACTTTTTACAAAGAAAAATGAATAAACCTTTTTCTCTGGGAAAGTTTTGGGTCTGTAAGGTAACAATATTTGATACTTCCCGAGTGTGAGGTAAGATAAGGGAAGAGCAGAAGACTGCTATACCAGAAGGACCTGGTTGATTTAGGTCAGGCCAACCTTATTGGTGAGAATGTCGTGTCACTAAGTGTTGGCGCTGGCAGGGATAAACGAGGTCTTTGAAGTGCTCCCTACAAGCATTTGCTGTAATTATCCTGTCATGAGAAAGGTCTATAAGCCTGAGAGTTTATTAGGCCCTAACTCCCTCCCTCCCTATCTTTCCCTCCAAAAGACTCATCTTTATGAAGACCTTAAAGTGGCTGCGCATATTCACAAACAACACGGTCATCATGATGAGGATGAGAGGATGGCTTCAGCACGCCATGACAATTCACCAATCAAAAGCATCACAAACCCTACAGTCCAGAAAGGCTGATACACCACTTCAGAATCACTTTTATTCGCTAACAATTTACACATTTTCTGTAAAAATCAACCAGTCATTTTACTTTACTGCTCTCCATACTGTTACTTAATCCAGCTCAACTTACACTGGGAGAACTGATTGCCCCCATATGGCGTTTGGTCTAAATAACGTGTGTTAACATAACAGGGTTGGCGGGGGTTGTAGGAGGGACCAGAGATGTAAGGTGTAAATACTGAAGCCCTCCGGTGAAACAGACAGTGCTTTTACTAGGACCACAGAATAGGGGTGCAGTCCACCAACCAAGGCATGGCAGCGTAACATTGTATGCTGGGCATTTATTGCGGTTCTCCTTCATTGGTTCTATCTGTGCGGAGAGGCCTAGTGCTGGTAATGACCTGAAATAGATGGAAGCGCCACGGTACGGGGCTCCTCACTCTGTCTGGTTCCCTGAGATAGCGCTTGGATTAGACGCCAGGCAGCCTGTGTGGCGACAGGTCACGCTGGGCTCAGCCTTGGAAATTAGTGTACTGTGAGAAGCAGCCAGGCCACGCTGACCCTTTTTAATGACTTGGCTGCCGAGCGGTTTCCACTGTACCAGGGCGACACGTCACAGGCACTGTCTTTCTAAAGGAGGGACATTAATGGCCTGGCTGCCAGGGATTGTTTGAGGTGTGTTGGACTTGGGAGGGGTAAAGTTGAGTCATTGGGACATGGTGGGGGGTGTTGAGAGGACACTACAACACCGGAAGAAGCTCAGCTCAGACCTCTAGTAAACCTTTCTACCTTGCTGTCAGAGATAGCGCAAGACTATGAATCAACCAACTAGTATTTATTAATTATTACGATTTGTTCTCTTAATATGTTCACCCGGCACCCCTCTGTAGGTTTCTTCCTAAATTTCGGCCCATTTTAAAACTAGTTTCATTTAACACTTTTGAACATTAGTGAATGCCTGCATAATGCATGTTCATGAATGGGTTTGTTGTAGAGGACTATGTAAGCATATACACAGAGCCTGGTAAACAGTAAACTCTTTATTAAAATCAGAGTGTCGCAAGCATAGTACTAACATGAACAAACAATTTCTAAGCATGATCAGTGAGGTAGACAAACAAAGCAGTAGATGCATCTGTAGGCCCAAAGTCCTAGAGGGCTGCAGCTAGCAGAATCCCACTGACCAGTCCATAGAAGAGCAGAACAGGAAACACAACAGCAGGGCATGTCATCAAGCCCACTTAGTTCCCTCTAAAATCATTTTAAGTTCAAAATGGAATGCTTAAGCAGTCAAGTTATCTGATGAAAAAATCTCTGCTTCTCAGAAGTGACAGGATGGGACGGCAAGAATTCCTGTACCGACTCAAAAGGATACTTGGATACAGTGTTGAGAGTCAGGTTTTTCTACAGGTGTTTTTGCGTGTGTGATTGTCTGAAATTAAGAGCAGTTAGACAAAACTAGTGGACTATATTTACACCTTTTTTTTGCTGACCGTACAACAGTGTGGTAGTGTGTATGACTAATTTGATTATTCTGTATAAACATCACTGCAAGAAACCAAACATTTTAGGGGCCATATTCCTATGCCCTACATTAAACCCTGCTATGTGTTTTGTCAGTGTTCTATGGGCACAGTATGGACTTCCCTCGAAATACACTGCACACAATCAATATGCTACTAGAATTTCCAAGTTTCTTTGGCCTGCAGCGGTTATCTTAATGGGAGTGCAGTCCCATTTTATTTTAGTGTATAAACCCCATATATCATTAACCAACAAATGTAGCCTGCTCGACCGTACCAAAGTGGAAATACTGAAGCCCAGAGAAAAACTATTTATGCAATTTATTTTTAGTTTCCCTGTGCAGCGCTGCATGGTGAGAGAAAATATTTGTGGTGAATCACTTTCTATTTACCTAAAACTTGAAATCTTCCACTGCATCATTCATGACATTTCTAATCATTGAACTAATCAGAGTATCAAAGCCAATGACACATTTTGCAAACGTTGCCTTATCAATGTGGGTTCTATTCTATCTTGTCTTTGTTGTGTTCTCTCAAGGTCTCTCTTGTCACTATCAAAGAAACACCTCCTAGTCAGAGGAGCATAGCTTGGTTCCCATACTAATACAATATAAGTTTCCATCTGGGGAAATGCATGTATGCTTACAATGCCTTTTTGCCCTTTGAGATTCCCTACATGAACCACCATTTATTTATTCCTGGATAGTCTGATGAACATTCAAGAAAGTATAGATACCAAGAGATCCAAAAGGTCATGACAACAGAAAATGAGGCATGATGGGTATTCTGCATTGAGAATTGAGTGTTTTGCTAGATGGTACGCTCCTCACCACAGTGAAGTATTTTCTCAAAAAAAGAATGTCTTTGCTTCAAGCTTTCCACCTATGAGACAATCTTTCGGGCTGTCTCCTCAATGAATGACAAAACATGTCACAACACGTCTCCTTTACTTTCTCTCTCTCCTACAAGCAGCAGGATATATTTGAAGCTGCAACACCTTTATCAGACATGGCAGCTCTCCCTCCCTATAATACTGGTCTAAGTTGGAGTGGAGAAGCGGGAGATTTTACAAAAGGCTATTTGCAAACAAAATCACTAGGAGACATCCTGCCATTCCCCGCAACGCACCATCTGTCAGCCCTCTACCAGCCTCACCTCCACACAACCACTGACATTTACTATATATAGACACTGTAACTCACCACTGGAGCTTGTTTAAGTGATTTACCCAAGAAAGAGTGGCATAATGTGCTTTCATGTTTTTCTGTTGTGTATATTGTATAGTAACAGAAACTGTCATGTGTATTGGAAAACAACACAATCAGTCAGGCTATTGTGCACTTGGGCTCAACAAAATTATTTAATCTAGGGCTCATCAGGCTCAGTTAGGATCGGGCTTGCATTTTTATGCCAATCAAAGCTTTAATCAAATCTAGATATGCTTTATAAGCTGTATAATAACACTTCCTGTTTTGGCAGGAAATTAAAGAGCTACCCTGGAGAAGTGATGTATTATTGGGATATGCTTTGTAAAATAAAATGATTAATTTTGTGATACACTCAGTGAACAATTATTCAAGGTGTCTTTAGCATTGTGTTTTTATTTTTTAATTATTCCAAAAGTTGCACAGGGCTCCAGTTTATGTCTTGTCACGTTTGGGATATTTTTCATTGGAGGCCTCTCCTGGTGGGAGTCATTAGTCAATATGTATGGATCCATCCATACTTTGTAATTACATATTGAAATACTGTATGTGGATGCTGTGAGCTGATACATATTAATCACTTACAACTTTTAAGGATGTATATGTACTTGCTTATTTACTGAAAATGATTAATTATTTCCTTTAGAGAGAAAGATTACCAGCATTTTGGGGATTTTCTGTAGTTTAGTCTTTATATTTATCGTCTGCTTTGCTGTCATTCTGTCTGTTTTTGTATATTCATGCATGAGTATGCATGTGCGTTGAGTGAGTTGTGTGTCTGTTCATGCGAGTTTGTGTGTGTGTGTCTGTGTACTGCATGGTGTATGTATGTAACTGCCTTTTCCTTGGTAATTACAGGTTGTGGTGGTTGGCATGGAAAAAGTATAGAATAAAGGGGTTGAACGCAGTAGGTTTACAGTAGTAGTTACGATCTTTGAGTATATGGGAAGGCCACCAGCACAATGACTTCCTCTCCACTGCTCAATAGCTCCGGACCAAGCACCCCTGGCTCTGTGCTGTCTAAAGTAGCCCAGCTATCAGGCTCCCATGCATAATAGTGTAGGAATGTTGTGTGCAATCGTCCGACTCTGTCTCAGGCCTACTACACTGTAAAACACTGTCCCATCATTACAGATAAGGACAGAAGACACAACATGAAGTCCTCTGCCCTTAGCCTATGTGTCTGTCAGAATGTTATTAAAGTGGGCAATTAACACAGAGAGATAAGCAAACGACAGCAGTGTGGGGAGACAAAAGATAGGAAAAGCAATTGTGCCCCATCTTTTCACTCCATGTTTTTGATGTCTTTCTCTTAACATTTTGGTTTCAGTCCATGAACACATCTGGCTATTGTTGCCATGCTGTTGACACAATTTGGACAGAAAAAAGAGAAGGGAGTTATAGATCCAATTCTGGCATGGATGTGCAATTATCATGAAGCACAAGGATAGGCAAACACCATCTGCATCATTTAGCAAAGCTTAGATGTACATACACAGAAACATTACTATTTTCATACGCTTAAAATTATGTTTTGATTATTGCAACATCTACTTAATTTCATTAGATTTGACATTTGCAATATATCTAATTTTGATGGAGCAGTTGTTAGCCAGAATGTTATGCTTAATGACAAGCTGTAGGCCTAGCAAAAGCAAAGCAAAAAGCACATTTTCTGCTTGAGGTATTTTTTAAGTATAAAGCAGTTGATTTGAAATAATTAAACAAGCCTGAAATTAAGCAGGGTATTTGTAAAAGCCTTAATTTAATCTTTTGTTTTATTAGTCTTAAATTGTTTTCCATGTTTTTCCATGTATTTTAGTTAATACAGTCCTAAAATGTTTTCCATGTTTTTCCATGTCCTTAAATTTCCATGTTAGCAATCAACTGAATTTCTGTTTTTACAGTTCTATATTTTGAAAACTTGATTGTTGACTTCAAGAATATTTGAAACTCTATCGTCAGTGGGCAGGTTAAATACCAAAATTAAGCAGCACTGAATATAAGAGCCTAAATAGTATAGCATATTCATATTTGTTTTGTTGGCCTTATCAAGAGTGACAGGAGTGAGTGCACACATTTGCATGTATTTTTGGTATAGGTCCCCAATGGTATTCAAAACTCACACCTCTGGCATTGTATGTGCCATGCTCTACCAAATTAGGTACATATGTTATATAATTATGCATGTGCATAGTATAATGTGAGGTTTGTATTACATAATGCTTTATGTTATATATAATACCCCTTTCCTAATAAGCCTAGAAATTCCACCAAATTGAACACATATTAGCAAGCCAAACAACGTTAGCCAATAACTAGCTAGAAACGTAAGATTACCAACAAGCCAAAAAAACATGTAACCACATGCTGAAGGTTAGTTCACTTTAGGTTTGTGCCAATCTCATCATATTCATATACACAATGGTACATGTTTGTCACATGAGCTACTTGTTTTTGGATATACTCGTTGAAAACACTGAAGTGCATTTTAAATGCTTGTAAAGCCTATATCTCAACTGCATGTTATTCCACCATCAATCAGAGCGCTCACCAGTGCGATTCAGATGTTCCTTCAATCACTCAAACCCTGTGTGCACAGTTTAAAAATGATTGCGAGAGCTCAAATGACATATTTGTACAGCCTTATCTCGTGTAAACAAAATATGATCATAAATAATGCATGACCGTTGACTGGTCCGCTCATTCCACCATAGGAACCGGAGTCCACTCTGGACCCATTCTCTTTTAATGGGAGCAACATTTCTACAATCGAAATGTACTTTTACTTTCGTCTTTTAAAAAAATATTTTGTTCTGAAAACATGTCTGTGATTAGTAATAATATAATTTAAGCATCGGCTTACCGACCCCTTAAACAACTTCAAGTAGACAAAGAAACCTTAATGGGAAATAAAATAAGCTGATTAGTTTCGGATTGTAATTCACATATTATATTTGCACTGGGGAGAAGCTGAACCCAGAGAAGAGTAAAGAATTTTGAGCCACCCACATACGTGAAACTGCATGTCTGGGGAGTTTTGGAGAAGGAGAGCTTTGAGCGGATACTGGTGATAGAATATTGTATATATTTGTTGCCTACTCTGCCAGCCTTGTCTCTGACCGATGACATCAATTGGAAGGGGACACTCTTGGGGCTGGAGATATTACTAACTGGATGGGCATGACTCTATCTGTCTATCTGTATCCAGAGCAGAGTCCCAGCCAGTAAGAACAGGCCTGATGGAAGCAAGAAAGGGAACACAGAGTAATTGAACCACTGCAGTTTAGAACAGGACTGTTGGGTGTTTACTACGCAACACCACACTAGCATTGTCTAGAAAACAGTTTAGTGTGGATGGCCAAACGTAGCATTGCCCAAGAGAGACACCCAGCCTCTACGGTGATGTGGCCGGCACTTAGCGGCGCCTCGCTGACAGTATTCTATCTAATCAATAGCCTTGGACAAGCAACAAGAAAGTGCCGACATACACCACAAATGCACGCATACACTCTGACATTCCCTCAGATTCCTACGCACACACATGCACCCAGGCGTTCTTCTACTCAGATACATATGGTGGTGCTTTGGTAACGTCATCCCCTCGCCCCCACCGAGTCAGGGCACACCACCCAGATAGCTTCAGGACCGTGACTAGCACGTGAGGAGAGTGCGATGGAAGATTCCAGATCAGGAATATGGAGGACCCGAGAACGCAGGGGAGGTTCTGGAACATTCTGGAGGCAGCTCGGAGGGCCAGCCCCACTACTATACACCTTCCTCTCGTGAAGGTTAATCGGGGGGCAGGAGCCACCCTAGGGTAAGCTCGGGAATCCTGCAGACTAACAGCCTGTCTATCTTTTTCCCTTCATAGACTGCGACGCTGACTGACGAGAGTTACAGCACGAGCTCGAAGGAGAATCCCCATGAGCCAGTGGTGCCGTCTGAGCACCTTAGTTGGTTTGCATTTTTTGTAGTTGTTTTTGGGTGATTTCTGGGTTTTATTTTTGTGTTAAAAAAATGCCTCCGGGCATTGTACTGTAGGCGTGTCTCCGCGCTCTCACTCTGCCCTCGCATGCACCTGCACATCTCAGGCATCGACTCCGTTTATACACATACGCAAACACATTCCCAAGCACAGCCGTTTGAAATGCAAGCCCCGCCCTCTTTATTTAATCGACCAATCACTGCTTCCAAGACATGTTGGAGTAATTGAAACTCCAACATACTACACTGTCATGAATTCAGAATATACATATCCTTTATTGGCACGCCTCCTGCCCACCTTGCATGCCTGCCAATCCCCATTTGTTTTTGTATGCCTGCCTTCCCGCTTCTCTGCCTGCATCTCTGCCTGCTTCTATCCCTGCTTCTCTGCCTGCACGTGCTGCTTTGCTCTGTTCTGCTTCGTCTTAGTCATCGGCCGAACACAAATGTTTGACCTTGGCTTTTATCCACTGACTGTACACATCAGACTTGCTATGCAACGTGCTCAGGTTACTCATGCCTGTGGTAGAATTATTCCACCACTATTCCCTTCCAGTCATTTATGTCTCATGCTTTTCAATCAAAAGGTGATGGCCGCAGATGATGTCATGATGTAGAAGGGTTTGCTATGTGTGCATGGACAGTAGCACTGGTGCATCGGTCAGGGGGGCTTGGCCTGCTCTCCCTCTTTAAATAGCCCCAGATCTAATCTGCAGACAGCAGCAGAGTTCTGACAGCTTCTGCCTCCGCTCCGTGCCTCCTCCCACTAGGTGACACATTCTTTATTTATTTTCTCTCTCTCCGCTCTGGTATTCATTCCATGGAGCTCTGGCCCCTGAAGCCGTTGTCAGTTCCATTCTCCCTCCATGTCGGAAAAACCCAATGGATTTACAGGATTTACTGTCAACTCTTCTTCCCTTTGCTTGGCTCCATGAATGTGGTGCGCCTCGTCTATTTCCTGTCTTTTATTTCCACGCCATCTCCTCCTCGTGGTGACACTGTCATTATTCTCATTATCGGGCTCTACCATGGCAGCTGCGTCTTTGTCTCATGTGCGTGTGTACAACTGTATGACACTTTACTGCTGGCATGTGTTTGGAGGGTCATGGTGCACTGTGTTAATAGACAGAAAGAGGAATTGAACAGCTTCAACACACTGTCTGATCTTCCTCTGAGCTGAACTGAGTTCTAAGGAGTTGTTTTAGACTGGCTCAGGCAGGTCCCTCAGAGGAAAACCATGATCCCTCACTCAATTGTGCCTACTCCTAAAAGCACCATCAACTGTGTAAACTGACTCTCCTTTAAAAACCAGTGACTCATATTCACCTGCTGGAGGGCTCATTTGTTTAGTATTTTTTTCAATCCAACAAGTATTCACATAAAGATAAATATGACAGTGCATCTCTTCCAGTGGCTTTGATGCATTGACCTATAAAAGAACTGTAGACAGCTTATAAAATGGCAGATTGTTGTTTTCAATTAAATCTCCTCACGTTTGCACACACTGGAGGCAGTATTCAAGTTCTATATTGAGAAAAAAAATCTCATATGCCCAATATTTGCATTAGCAATGCCTTTCATGCTTCCTTGTCAATTTGCCCCCACTAAAGATAGGTAAACCAGCCTTGGATAAAGTTAGGCTAGCTACCTAAAGCTGTGGGAGAAATACCCTTTCTGGAAAGGAGATTTCGATTCCACTCCCACATAGCAAGTCCAATTTAGAATTGTTATTGAAATAGGAGCAGCGTCAGAATTCACATTTGCACTTTTGCCAATGGGCTTTGGAAAATGCCCATATGAAAAGCCTAAATTACCAGCTAGCTATTTATAATGTTTTGATCTCCATGAAGCTAGGAAAACAGCCTCTAATTCAGACAATTGGTTATGTCCCTGCTAAATGCTGTGGCATACAGGAGGCAACAGCCTTGTTTCTTAGAACAGTTGTTGTGTAGCAACATGGTAATGCTTGTGTATCGGAGGGTGCATATGACCTTGTTTTCTGAGGTCTAGATTGCTAGTTGGGAAACAGATTTGTTGACCTTGATCCTGTGTAGTTTCCAAACCATCAGCATCAATGTCCATAGTGATGACCCACCAGTCAATTATGCTCAAACATGTACTGCTGTCACATATGCCCTGAAGGATGGATTTAATGTGATTGGTTGATTCAGTGGAGAGGGCAGAGATTATCTCTCAACTCTGAAACCACTCAAATGAAGTTGGAATTGAAAACAATCAATGTAAGAGTTAAGGCTAAGGTTGGGTACATGATAATGGTTTAAGGTAATTATTCAGGTTAAGGACAAGCATTAACACTGGTCAAATGCAACTTTGGTAAATGAGTCGGTACAATATGAGGCAACAGAATTCTTCTGCATTAGAAATCCCATCATTTTAGCACATGGTAAACTTGTTTTTGCTGAGAGGAAGTGAGTATAAGCCTATTTTTATTTAATGCATTTGTATGATAAGATGAAATCCATTTCAATGATATTCTCTTCACCCTCCTCTCTTTACGCATAGTTAAGTTGGAATCATAAATCCCTGATGATTATTTTGTGTTCAGGAGGATAGCAGCAGGTGACAAGGAAATTATTGTTGTTTTATTACGTGGAGGTTGGTACATTTTGCACCATTGCCAATATCCTGCAAGGGACAGGGAAGAAGGGAGCGTGTGGGGGATCAGATATTAAATTAGAAAGTGGATGACATAATATACATGACTGTTTCCGCTGATGTCTCCAAAAGGCAATCCATTTAGGTTTTGTATTGTTGCTTTCACTTAGAATTGTGATGCTTCAACTGTGGTGAATTTCCACCACCAAGGTTGTTATAGTTGTTGTACATCAGCGATATCTCCGGAGCTTAACCTCTCTGGCGACGAGCCTCTTCGCTCATGATCAAAATTTAAATGTAATCGAAGCAACCCCTCCAGAACACTAACACAATTAAAAGCGCTGTCGCATCCCCATGGATGTGGGCCAGCGGCTGTTGCTTTTTGGTGGGATAGAAGAGAGGATAAATGGGCTTGGCCAGACGTCTGAGCGGAGCGAGGTGACCGCTGGCAGCCTGCTGCTGTATGAGGTTACCGATTGCACGCGGACATGTGCTTTGCTTCCTTCTTTGTGACGCTTGACACCGGGAATGATGAAGCACCCGGACCTTTCCCTAGCCGATCTCACTCTCCCGCCGTCCCTCTCCTTCTCCGTCTTTAGCTGCCCTCTTTGCCCTCTCTCTAACCCCTTCTCCCCGTGGCTGCCACGGGCGGGAGGGAGCATCTCTGTTGCTGACTCCGGAGGAGTGTCTGTTTATTAAATGGAGTCAAGGGAATTAAAGCACAGTGCTTTCCTATGATAGCTCCTGCTGCCTGCCTGTCCTACGTCTGAATTCCCAGCAGGTATAGGCAGGGAAAGATGCACCATTGTCGACAACACATCCTGCCACTACAGTACTGCACCCCTCACTCATTTTCCTACGACAAGGAGACAATTATCCTCTGTAATAATAACCATTGACCTGGAAAGACATACGATGGCATGCTAAAATGCGTACATTGCTCTAAAAATTAACTTAGAATGTCCCCGATGCAACCTCGTTCTTGATTCAGCACTGATGTGCCTAGTGCTTTCATTTGGCATCTAGTCTAATTCTGAGATGGAGAGATAGAGAGATTGATTAAAGGAGAGAGGAATAAATAGGGAGGTGGCGAGAGATGGAGAGAGAGATATGGGCTGGTGGAATGGGTGAGTTTTGGGGGAGGGAGAAGTGTTACATTCGAGAGAGGGGGAGAACCAGGAAAGGGGAGTTGCCATGACTAGCCATGTAAACTCAGAAGGAAGCTGTGTCATTCCTGTTGGAATGGCACAACTCCTGTTCATTCCTGTTGTCTTTCTGAACTGTGGTCAGAAAGACAAAGACACAACCCATTTCCCCCTGCCTGCCATTTGAGTTCACATTCCCCCATCAGCAGCTCAAAATACCATGAATTATCCATTTGACATGTTATTAAAGTATTTACTCACTCTAATACATAATAGAGAGTGATGATGAGAGTGGGATAATAAATAATAGGCAATGCTTGCAGAGGAGGCTTGTATTATTCATTAAAGATGATATTATAGATCCAACCTGTTTGGAGGCCATAACTTTTGCTGATATAATTTGTATGCAAATTGAATAATTGTTTCATGCTCTGTTCTTTAGGCCCCTTGATTGTGATATTGCTGCATGCCTATTGTATTATGTCACAGCCTAATATATGAAACGCAGTACTGCATTAGATATCAAATAAATACATCTCTGGTACATGTGAATAGCTGCAGCATAACATATTAGAGAGAAATGTCCAGTCCCTCCTTCAATCTCTTTCTCTTTGCAGTGGCCTGATTAGCATTCTATCTGCAGAGAAGCAGACTGGTCTAAATATAGCCAATAAAAACAGAGAACCAAGCCTCCCCACCCAGCCTTCCCCTGATGGAGGAGGGGAGTCTGGGCAGACTGGACCATGAAGTGGGCCTACCTTCTGGGGGATCGTGTTTGTGTTTCAAGCCTCTGGCGGGCAGCTAGCTTGGCACTTACACAGGGAGGACTGTTCTGCACTGTTCTGTACTGCTGTGTCTGGCCTTGATTAGACCCTCCTAATGATGTGCCTCAGTGGTGCCGGCAGGGAGCTTGAGGCTCACACTTACACTCAGACTCTAGAACACTAGAACAGCCTCCCTACCACTTAGCTGCTGGGTAGTGTACACAGGCTCATCTCAGGCCATCCTCCTTGTGAAGGACACTTCTCCCGCTGGTTCACTATGACAATAAGTAGCACTTTAATCAGTGAGGTAAAACAGAATCCACACCCAGGCAACAATGAGATTAAGTGAAGGACTCTCACATAAGTTGAAGACCCCTGATTGATTTTGACATGCTACCTGCAGTATGCACTTTTAGGATGTACATCAAATTACTCTCTTCCTTTTAGAAAAGTTTGGCTATGCTGTACATTTAGAGCAAATTGTTCAGAGATAGTAAAAAAACAACAACAACAGAGGGGAATAAACTTTGCTGCTAGCAGGTGCAGGACTATGAAGCTAGGAGAGGATAACAGGCATCAGGCTGTCGATCTGTGATTTGTAATACATGACCAGGAAGCGGAAGGTACAGTACCTCATAACTGTCCTCTGTGTAGATGATAATTATTTCCTAGATGTCCTGGGGTAGAAGGCAGATGCTTCCTCACACTAGAAGCCACCCAATAAACTCACTTGCCTGAAGATACAGTATTCATCCACCATAACTCACTGCAAAGTACAGAACAACAACTCTATGTTCTTACTAATAAAAGTGACAAATGGAGACATTTAGCTACATAGAATTAAATCCCCCTTAAAAATACAATTAAATACAATAAATAATTCTATCATAGCAAAGGAATGTCATGATTTTGTGCTTTGTGTGGTAGAATTTAAGAATTTTGATGGCCTATTTACTTCTCTCATTGTAGATCAGTGACACTAAATACAGGAATAGCAGATGAATGGGACAGAGGAAGGAAATCCAATAAGCTATAAAATGGCTGGAAATACAACCTCTGGCTGTCACAAGGGTTTACTGCAGTTTTATTACCAGAATAATTATTTACTGTCATAAAATGACTAGAAATCATGATAACGGTTTCTAAGCATTTAGTTTGTTTTGTATAACACCGCTAGCATGCATGACATTTGATGTATAGTACAAGTCAATAGTTTAGACATACCTACTCATTCAAGGGTATTTCAGTTTTTATTTTATTTGTAACTATTTTTCACATTGTAATAGTGAAGACCTCAAAACTATGAGATAACACATGGAATTATGTAGTAAACAAAAAAAGTGTTAAACAGGTCCAAATACATTTGATATAGTAGGTTCTTCAAAGTACCTTTTCAGAACACAACTGAATGGCTCAAATGCATTAAGGAAATATATTCCACACATTTGAGGTACACCTTTGAGGTACACCTTTTAATTGAAATGCATCCCAGGTGACTACCTCATGAAGCTATTTGAGAGAATGCAAAGCTGTAACCAAGGCAAAGGGTGGCAACTTTGAAGAATTTAAAATGTATCTTGTTTTGTTTACTATATTATTTAATGTGTATTGTATTAGAGTTTTGATGTCTTCAATATTATGATACAGTATTATTATGTGGAAAATAATAAAAATTAAAAAATAGACTTGATTAAGTAGGTATGTCCAAACTTTTAACTGGTACTGTATATAGTACAGTAGCTTCATGTATTAAATAGTCAGTAGCCCTTTACCATAAGCTCTTAAATCAACTTCATTACACTTAAAAACATCAACCTGTAAAACATCTCACTGGTTGGCTATATTGCCTATATAAATGGCGTTTACCCTTCTTACAACTGCTCCTTCCAATATAGGAATTTGCAAAATTAATACAGAATACAAACTTACCAGTTGTTCAAACAATAATGAAAACAGCATAGCAACCCTGCAAGAAACCCCAAAATGTGTTTTGTTTAGAAATAATGATTACTACAATGTATTCTGTGTCAAATGGAAGCAGATGCATTGAGTGCACATCCCTGCCTGACCTCAATGTGTCATATACTGTGTGGTGTCTATGTCTCACACAGTCTGACCTGGAAACACACATTTAACACTTAGGTGTAAAAAAGAATTATGTATTAACCAAAATCTGGACAACCAAATTTTGAGGCTGGAAGCTTTAGAAAACATGTCTTTTAATAGCTAACGTCCTGCATTTACTCCCATTTTTCCATCGTGAAAATGCACATTTTTGGTTTTAAAATACTGTTGAACAGCATGGCCCTGCATCAGACCATCACAGACCAGCTTTGAATAGCAAGGACCAGAATCAGACCAGCACTGACCAGCACTCAATAGCAAGGACCAGAATCAGACCTGCACTGACCAGTACTGAATAGCAGAGACCAGAATCAGACCAGCACTGACCAGTATTGAATACCAGGGACCAGAATCAGACCAGCACTGACCAGCACTCAATAGCAAGGACCAGAATCAGACCAGCACGGAATAGCCGGGACCAGAAGCAGACCAGCACTGACCAGTACTGAATAGCAGGGACCAGAATCAGATTAGCACTGACCAGTACTGAATTGCAGGGACCAGAATCAGACCATCACTGACCAGCACTGAATAGCCGGGACCAGAATCAGACCAGCACTGACCAGTACTGAATAGCAGGGACCAGAATCAGACAAGCACTGAATAGCAGGGACCTGAATCAGACCAGTACTGAATAGCAGGGACCAGAATCAGACCAGCACTGACCAGCACTCAATAGCAAGGACCAGAATCAGAGCAGCACTAACCAGCACTGAATAGCAGGGACCAGAATCAGACCAGCACTGACCAGTACTGAATAGCAGGGACCAGAATCAGACCAGCACTGACCGATACTGAATAGCAGGGACCAGAATCAGACCAGCACTGACCAGGACTGAATACCAGGGACCAGAATCAGACCAGCACTGAATAGCAGGGACCAGAATCAGACCAGCACTGACCAGGACTGAATACCAGGGACCAGAATCAGACCAGCACTGAATAGCAGGGACCAGAATCAGACCTGCACTGACCAGTACTGAATAGCAGGGACCAGAATCCGACCAGCACTGACCAGTACTGAATAGAAGGGACCAGAATCAGACCAGCACTGAATAGCAGGGACCAGAATCAGACCAGCACTGACCAGTACTGAATAGAAGGGACCAGAATCAGACCAGCACTGAATAGCAGGGACCAGAATCAGACCTGCACTAACCAGTACTGAATAGCAGGGACCAGAATCAGACTAGCACTGACCAGTACTGAATTGCAAGGACCAGAATCAGACCAGCACTGAATAGTAGGGACCAGAATCAGACCAGCACTGACCAGTACTGAATACCAGGGACCAGAATCAGACCAGCACTGAATAGCATGGACCAGAATCAGACCTGCACTGACCAGTACTGAATAGCAGGGACCAGAATCCGACCAGCACTGACCAGTACTGTATAGAAGGGACCAGAATCAGACCAGCACTGAATAGCAGGGACCAGAATCAGACCAGCAGTGAACAGCTCGTAATGTATGCTTTTTCAGCAGGGACTACTAATCCACTTGGAAATAAGTCAGTGTTTGCACACTTTATTGTTGTGTTAAATATTGGCTGTGTGTGCTCGAGTGATGTGTTTTTAATGCACATATTTAAAGGTTTCACACAGCATGCTTGATGTTTTCTGGTCTTGATTTGCAATTCAAAGATCTACTTCTGTTTTCAAACATGGATGTTAGACTATTAGATTATGTGCAAAGTTACGGGGTGAATTTAACTTTTCACTATCCGACAAAGTTTGTTATTCCTCAAGGATACCCAGTGGTGTCGTAGAGTCAGAGATCAATGAAGTATCTTCTGCCTGAACTAGCTCCCACATAAAAAAGAACATCTTTGTGAATAGAAAAGTAGGCTATATTGATTAACTCTTTTTCTACGTTAAAAATAGTGCTTACAAATGTATCATCCATAAAGCAATAACTGTTACAATGCCTGGCTCATAAATGGGCGAATGACACGTGAGCATGCGCACGTGCGTGTGAGTTTACTTTGCACACGGTGTGTGAGTTTGTGTGTGGATTATATGACATCGCCTTAACATCAGACAAAAAAAAAAAACAATCCAGCTCATTGAGTCATTATGAAGTAAAATTTAAAATGAAGGACTGGTATGCAGTAATTTCTTTGGATTAGAGACTCTGTGGAACTCGGTTAGAACCCATTAGGCCAGTTTTCTTTAAAATCTCTAATGAATGACTCTGCCACAACTGTGTATGACTGTAGTTTGGCATTTTGAAGGTTTGCTCAGTCCCTTCCTACATTTCAGCTTTGAGTCATACATATTTATGTCCTCAACGCAGGCAGGCAGTCAGGCAGGCAGCAGTGGGTTGAGAACAGCATGAGGCTGTGTTTTGCACTGTGTCTAATTGCCTGGCCAACAGCAGCACCTACGGCCTTGTTCTAACCAGAGACACTGTCTTCAGACTAGACCTCATTCTATACCCTGCCTCCCTAGACATGCCCAACACAGAGCTCCGAACCCGCGGAACCCTGCAAGCTAAGAGAGTCCAAAGTGAGACCTTCTTTCAGCCTGTCAATCATCCAAAAATGTGCCCTTCACTTTACCAAGTCTGGAAGTGCGGCTGTCATAGTCTTTCTGACACTTTTTCCTGCAGAATTTAGATTCATCCCTCTTCAGCTGGACTGAGGTTTGCAGGCTCTTCTCGCACTTCTCGCAATAGTCACTCAGCTACATTGTTTCGCAGCATTTTTGCCTTCATACACGTTTCAGTCCAGCAAATGGTAGTCAGAGGAAATAATGGTGCTACCATGGTCCAGATGTCTGATGGTGACCCTGCCTCCTGCCACTGGTTCAGGCCGCAGAAGACAGTATTTTCCAGGCTGTGAATTCCTCACAGGTGTGTGCATTTTTGCATGCCAGTAAAATGTTTAGACAAGGTGTCATTGCCTACAAAGCTGCAAATTCTTTTTGCCACAGGCATCAATTAGTGTTGCTTGAAAGGAGTGTGTGAGACATTTACAGCTAGCATATGCGCAAAGGGCAGAGTGACTTTTGTTAGTGTCAATTTAAAGTACTGCCAAAAAGCTTTTACAACTGACACCACATCTGACTTTGCTGCTTGGCCAAGTGTCTCTCTTTAAATCATCCATACACCAGTACTGCCTGCAAGTCCCAACCAGAGAGCAACACTTTTATAAGAACACCCAAAATAATGTTAGACACTGTACCATAATCCTTCAACACAGCATTGTAGGAATTACTTCCATATGTAACTTTTTTGGAAAAGACAATTACATTCAGACTGAACAAATCAGCAGTGCTATCATGTCATATCAACATACCCCAGTGCTATTGGTCCTTTATGACTCATGATTACGTTCAGTGTCAACATATGAGTGCCATTTACCTACCATCGGAAAATGGCCACTAGGAGCAGTCATGAACGTATTTGTTAAATAGAGAGGCTGTTTGCTTGGGTGTTGTGGTTGGAGATGGTGGGCGAGCAATGGATGTGAGTTTGATTCCAGATTAGTGTTCATGCTGAACGTAACGGATTACAAAATAGTTCCATATGAACGTTATTCTAGAGAGGTACGGTTGTAATGTTATAAATATTATCTCTAGTTTTTTTTATACCAATACAGCTCTTCCTAACTTAACTCGACTAAATAAACATTCAAAATAAATGATGCCCTTTCAACTTTGAACAAATCCGTGGCAGCGTTGCTGTTTATTGCACTGCAGTTCCCAAGTAAGTGGAAATATCTCACTGATCTTTCCAACATGGTATGATAAGTAGGAAGCTGAGCCTGTAATTTACATAGCAATTGGGGAAATAAATGTTTGCTGCTCACATCAAGGCTTGCTAAGGAACAATTTAATTGATAGGGGGAATCAGGGCACCTTACTGAATACATAATGATCCATCGATGAGTAAAGCATGCAAGACAAGTCAACGGTGCGCTAACTAACCTGAAGTTCATGACCACTTCCTGATTTACCTGATTAGCAAGACTATGGACGTAGATGGATCTAGAATTTTCATGGGATAAAATACTTACATATGACATTGCTCTGTTATCATATCACATCCTAATTGACCTGCTGTCTTTATGGCACATAGAAGGGAAAGGACCAAGCTGTGCTTGATTAATAACTAACTGTGTCACACAAGTGAGGTTGATTCCAAAGGGATGAATATAATTTTGATACTCTGTAAAAGTAAATGTAAAGGTATTAAACTATTATTCGGTCATCATTTCTTGAAAACCTCTACATAATTAATGGCTGTTAGGCTTTTGGTTTTTCAATATTTAAACATTCACAATTTAAAAATAGCTTTGATTCCAGTATTATGGAAGCCACATTTTCATGTAACGTCACAAACTTAACAGAATGAAATAAAAATAAAAATGGTGATGTGCGTGTCTATAGCACACTTCTAGCCTATATTTTGGCAGGTTGGATGAATAAAGCAAATAAGAAATGTTATGGATGTTAAACGAAAAGGACAAGCTTTTTGGGGGAAACATATTAGCAAAATCTGTGAGTTTTCCAGAATAAGGTCAAAACAAGAATGGCCATATTGGCAATGGCAATACGGAAATATTGTAGAATATATTCTTAACTCATTTTTCAGTCTGAATTAGACAGTAAAATCCCATTGGTTTCCATTTTTATTGTTTTTGGTATGGTTATTAGGAGGCATTCTAGAAACAAGTGTGAAATGGAAGCATGGATGGTGGGCTACAAGATGGCGTTGTCAGTTTTTCCCTTTCACTTTATCACATCTTCTCGCATGTGTCTTATTAAATAATGTTGGAACCTAACCATTTGAGCTACAAATGAAGTGACAGTCAGTGTTGTCACTGGCCTTTTTTACAATTTAGCTATGGATGCTACTTTATACAGCCTAGAAATTGTTATGAGCTGACATTAAAGCAACTAAGATGGTGTAAATGAAATGCACACAACAACAGCAAACAAGAGCTTTGTTTCAGTTACGAGATTTTGACACAACATGAAATAAGTACTATGATGAATATGAACTTGGAGACAAAAGTACAGACGTTTAGGGCCTATGTAGGTATTCCACAAAACAACATAAAACATATTTTACATTAATGTCATATAGTGTTAATATCCATAAAAAAAACCTAAAAAGAAACATAACTTTGCTAAACAGCTATCCCCTCCCAAAGCAAACGCAGTACGACATGTAGTCTTGCAAGCTGGCTTGAGAGAGAACAGTAAATAAAATATATTTTGAGGATTACCAGGCAACGGTTATGCATATTATTTATAGATTGATGGGTTTTGCTTTGTCTGAAGACTTGGGGTTGAATCAAGTGGGGGCCTGAACAATTCGGGGGAGATTTAAAGTGTCCAACTGGAGCTGCACTTAATTTGGAGGGTTGTGCATATCCCATTTGAGGTAGCCCAGTTACACAGAAGTCTGAAAAGAGATAAGGGCCATTAAGTTTACTTAGAGCACAGACAGGAGCAACGCTGTGTGGAAACTTTACAAGCAAAAACTCAAACTTTAGGCAGAGATGGTGATAGAATGACAGACATTTGCATATTCTCCCTAGTCCTCATTGATAGATAGGCAACCATCCACCCTTGGAAGACCTATGCTGACAGAAGGTGTCATAACCAGGAATAAAATCCTGGTTAAAATCGTTTTTTACGAGCTGAGCTAAAAGTCAACCATTTACATTGTCCAGTAATTAAGATATATTGCACACTGTAAACATTTTTTTGTTGTTTCAACGTATTATTTCCAGTCACCTTGTTGTTGGCTTTTTTCAAGCTAAGACTGCTTTACATTTTACATTATCCTAGCTAATATCAAATGTACGTTGATTACGAAAAGACTGTTAAATTCACTTAATCAGTTTGTCAGTACGAGGACCTATTCCAAGTTTAATAAACATATTCACTAATGTAAACTTTGAATGGTGAGTTGTTTTAAATAAAGCCAAATTTGCATTAACAAATTAAAGATAATTAAGTCAACCTCACCACAATTTTTCTTAGATTAAACAGCTACATTGGAATAAGTACATTGTACCAGCTTTAGCAGCAGGTATGGTTGTGCAAATTAATCAACTCTCCTACAGTAGCCAATTGCAAGCAAGACAAAATGTTGCTTTCGTCGCTGTTAGTAAAAGTACAAACAGGGGAAATTGCCATTCTGAATATTGACTGTCAGTTTTTCGAACCATTTTTATATACAGTTGTGCTCAAAAGTTTGCATACCCTTGGATAATTGGTAATATATGTACCATTTGTAAAGAAAACATGAGTGAGCAGGCAAAACACGTCTTTCATTTCTTATGGGATTCACATTCAACTGTAGGTCATAGCAGAATGGCACAATCATAAAACAAAACATGGCAACAAAGAAAAAAATGAGCTGATCCCGATCAAAAGTCAGCATACCCTTAGTTCTTAATACTGTATATTGCCCCCTTTAGCATCATTGATAGCGTGCAGTCTTTTGTAATAGTTGTCTATGAGGCCCCGAATTCTTGCAGGTGGTATAGCTGCCCATTTGTCTTGGCAAAATGCCTCCAGGTCATGCACAGTCTTTGGTTGTCTTGTATGAACCTTATGTTTGAGATCTCCCTAGAGTGGTTTGATGATATTAAGGTCAAGAGACTGTGATGGCCACTCCAGAACCTTCAATTTTTTCTGCTGTAACCACTGGAGGGTCAATTTGGTCTTGTGCTTAGGGTCATTGTCGTGCTGAAAAGTCAAAGAGCGTCCCATGCGCAGCTTTCGTGCAGAAGAATGCAAATTGTCTGCCAAATATTTTCTGATAACATGCTGCATTCATCTTGCCATTCATTTTCACAAGATAAAGTGGGGAGAACAAGTATTTGATACATTTTGCAGGTTTTCCTACTTACAAAGCATTTAGAGGTCTGTATTTTTATCATAGGTACACTTCAACTGTGAGAGACGGAATCTAAAACAAAAATCCAGAAAATCACATTGTATGATTTTTAAATAATTAATTTGCATTTTATTGCATGACATAAGTATTTGATCACCTACCAACCAGTAAGAATTCCGGCTCTCACAGACCTGTCATTTTTTCTTTAAGAAGCCCTCCTGTTCTCCACTCATTACCTGTATTAACTGCATCTGTTTGAACTCGTTACCTGTATAAAAGACACCTGTCCACACACTCAATCAAACAGACTCCAACCTCTCCACAATGGCCAAGACCAGAGAGCTGTGTAAGGACATCAGGGATAACATTGTAGACCTACACAAGGCTGGGATGGGCTACAGGACAATAGGCAAGCAGATTGGTGAGATGGCAACAACTGTTGGCGCAATTATTAGTAAATGGAAGAAGTTCAAGATGATGGTCAATCTCCCTCGGTCTGGGGCTCCATGCAAGATCTCACCTTGTGGGGCATCAATGATCATGAGAAAGGTGAGGGATCAGCCCAGAACTACATGGCAGGACCTGGTCAATGACCTGAAGAGAGCTGGGATCACAGTCTCAAAGAAAAACATTAGTAACACACTACGACGTCATGGATTAAAATCCTGCAGCGCACGCAAGGTCCCCCTGCTCAAGCCAGCGCATGTCCAGGCCCATCTGAAGTTTGCCAATGACCATCTGGATGATCCAGAGGAGGAATGGGAGAAGTTCATGTGGTCTGATGAGACAAAAATAGAGCTTTTTGGTCTAAACTCCACTCACCGTGTTTGGAGGAAGAAGAAGGATGATTAACCCCAAGAACACCATCCCAACCGTGAAGCATGGAGGTGGAAATATAATTCTTTGGGGATGCTTTTCTGCAAAGGGGACAGGACGACTGCACTGTATTGAGGAGAGGATGGATGGGCCCATGTATATTGATTACTTAAAAATCATACAATGTGATTTTCTGGATTTTTGTTTTAGATTCCGTCACTCACAGTTGAAAAGTATCTAAAGATAAGCATGTAAAAGCACAGACTTTTACATTCTTTGTAAGTGGGAAAACCTGCAAACCCCACTTGACCCTGTGCTTTTAGAGCTCACACAACCCCAAGTCATCAGTGAGCCGCCACCATGCTTCACAGAGGGGATGGTATTCGGTTGACTATAGGCCGTGTTGACCTGTCTCCACACACAGCGCTTATGGTTGTGTCCATAATGCTCTAATTTGGTCTCGTCACTCCAAATTACAGTGTGCCAGAAGCTGTGAGGCGTGTCACAAGGTGTTGTGGGGCATATTGTAACTGGGCTTTTTTGTGGCATTGGCAGAGTAAAGGCTTTTTTCTGGCAACTTGAACATGCAGCAAATTTTTGTTCAAGTACCGTCATATTGTGCTCCTTCAAACAACCACATCGTCTTTTTTCTAGAGCAGCCTGTATTTCTCCTGTGGTTACCTGTGGGTTTTTCTTTGTATCCCGAACAATTCTTCTGGCAGTTTTGGCTGAAATCTTTCTTGGTCTACCTGACCTTGGCTTGGTATCAAGAGTTCCCCGAATTTTCCACTTCTTAATAAGTGATTGAACAGTACTGACTGGCATTTGCAAGGCTTTGGATATCTTTCTATATCCTTTTCCATTTTTATAAAGTTCCATTACCTTGTTACACAGGTCTTTTGACAGTTCTTTTCTGCTCCTCATGGCTCAGTATCTTGCCTGCTCAGTACATCTATGTGACAGCTAACAAACTCATTCACTATTTATACACACACACACACTAATTGCAATTTAAAAAGCCACAGGTGTGGGAAATTCACCTTTTAATTGTCACTTTCACCTGTGTGTCACCTTGTGTGTCTGTAACAAAGCCAAACATTCAAGGGTATGTAAGCTTCTGATCAGGGCCATTTGGGTTATTGCTGATATTATTATGATGTAAAAAGGACCCAAACAACTATGTAAAAAAAAAATGGCTTCATATGATCACTATCCTTAAATAAAAGACAGTTATTTTGCATGATCAGTCATATTTTTCAGGTGTCTACTAAAAACTCATCTCTACAGCACGGTTTATAATTAGGTGTAGCCTGGCCCGGGGGCGTGAAGGTGACCAGTAGGCTTGGTACTGTCCACCCTTGCTGTCTTGCCAGGTGGGCTCTCGTGTCACCGGACCCCCCGTCTCAGTTCCAAGGTGTTACGCTGCTATATTATTGTTCTGGGGGATATGAGGAATGCACTACTAACTTTTCTCAGTCTCCTCCAGTTTTAAATTTTAGGAGGAGATGAGGTCCTGGTTCACACCAGCGGATTACCTGGTTTGGGGGGCCTGTTGCTGTCCCTGTCCTTGTCCACCTTGTCATACTTCTGACCTAGTCTAAAATCAAATAGACTCTGGATTTAGCCCAGAGAAATGTATTTATTTTTCCAATTGGACTCTTAATATCTCACCCGGCACAGCCAGAAGAAGACTGGTCACCCCTCTGAACCTGGGTCCTCTCTAGGTTTCTTCCTAAAATTCGACCTTCTTAGGGAGTTTTTCCTAGCCACTGAAATTCAACACTACTGTTGTTTGCTCCTTGGGGTTTAAGGCCGGGTGTCTCTCTAAAGCACTTTGTGACAACTGCTGTAAAAAGGGCTTTATAAATACATTTGATTGATATTTTCAAAATAAATTTCACAATTTCTGCCAGAGTACACAAACTTATGAGCACATCTTTATGTTCATCATGATCCATCACACCTCATAGCAAAACTATCTGAGTAACGTATTATTATTTCATCAAACATGTATACGGCATTGTGTAAAATCATCTAAACCCATATTTCAACGTTTGTCATTAATAAATATAGCTGTCGTTATTTTAGTTCTGTTGCACACGTTTGTGAATTTTTTTTTTTTTACTGAACATGATTTTATATATTTTGACTGAGCTCAAGTCTACTCAACATGATTTGTCAGATTAAAAGATTTTGCACATCTATTTGACTTACTTGACCTAGATAAAACTAGTTATTTGGACTTAATCTTTTTTGAGTACATGTGTTATGGTATAGGTTATGCAACAATGATACACTTTGAGGAACTTCCACACATTTTGTTGTGCTTACTATGTACTGTATTTCTATACTTTACACATTATACAGTATATGTACAATGGACTATGTGCATACTTGCTGACGCCTTCAGGAAAAACCTGGTTGCATGCGCCTCTGTACCCTTGGAATATTTTGTTAGTTTATGCTGATATAAACCGACCCCCAAACACAAAATTATTATGACCTGTGTGTCTTCACCCTACCCTTTCTCTTAAAGTCCTGACGTAGGACAAAGCACTTCATCACCCTGGCCTCTCTGTTCTGCCAACAGTAACAGCTGATTGGGGGCGTTATAATTCAATCCATGACCTTGATTAGAATACTGAAGTTGCCATTGCATCGCTGTGCTCCACCCCTGTACAAACCAATCCCCATTCTTCAATCTCCATTGTCAATGTCAGCCGCCAAACAAGAACAGCAAGGTTTTAAACACTATTCCAATTAGTCATATAGTTTGCCTGTTGACAAGTGACAAAAGCACCCTGAATTGATAGTGAAGCCAAAGCCCCCGGTCAGTGGCTGAGATTTATGTGACAGGGGAGAAGAATTGGCTCTGTGGGGGTCAATGTTGGTATGAAACCCCTAAACTCCCTCATTTTTCTTCAGTACACTTCTACATTTATCAATATCCCTCTCTACTCAAACTACTGATTAATGAATGAGTTAACATGATGTCATCGAGGGACATTTTACATGTAAGAACATACCACTGATAACACACGAGTTGGAATCGGTTGGCATGCAAAAAATATTTTAGTATATTTTAGTACATCCGTTTTACTTGCTGACACAGCTGCAAAGTGTCTTATCATTTGTTCCAGCCCAAAATCAGCACATTAAGTCATTCTTGCAATATCTCCATCAGCCATCTATTTAATTTCAGCTGAATAATCTCTGCACCAGAACTAGATTCAAGGCACAGAAGATGGGAGATGTGAGTCATAGTTGAAGTGAGGACAGTGGAGCTGCTGTTCTTCTCAGTCTCTTGTCTGCCTTAGCAACTTTACTCGCAAAGAGAGCATACAAATAGGGATCTCAATATAACTGGAGGGGTGTGTGCTCCCCATAGAGATGCTGCATTCAACCATGTCACCTAAAACTAGAAGGAAGCTGAAGCTCAATTCACACTAGCTGAAGTTCTACTCAGGCTTAGACTATCAACAGCATAGACACTGTGACCAAAATGACTTCCTGCTTGCACAGAACGTACTTTAAGAATGTAGGCAGAGTGGGACTTGGTATTAACGCCATGCTCCTGGCCCTGTAGTGAGGTGAGGGTTAGCTACACTGAAGGTGTAGTTAAGCAGGTGACAGGGAGTTGACTGAGAACACATGCCACTCCTATGCCCTTTTAAACCTTTCTACCCTCGCCACCACTGTCAAAAAGCCTGGGACAAAAATATTAATCATCAAAACAGTTTGTTGACACATTCTTTCCCCCATGTCTGCTCTTACCTGTGTCCCTGAATAATGAATCTGTCCCCTCGTCTGTCTATGTCTTTCATCTCCCCCCCTCGCCGACCGCCAGCCTGCCTGCCTGCTTGCCTTCCCACAGCTGACGCCTGCATCTGAGTGCTAGTGACAATGAGAGTGGTGGCAGTCATCCATGCGGAGCCAGGTGGCAGGCGGAGTGTGACTGCTACCACAAGGTTACAGCAGCACATTAATACTCAGAAACAGAGAGAAGGCTTGGATGGACGACAAAGTCCAGCTGAAGCTCCAGGCCCAGGCTTCTGCAGTCATTTACCAATTGGCCAGCAAACATGGTTGTCCCAAGGTCATACAGAGGAGCATAGGACAACTTCCGAATGTACTAACAATAAAGATGATGTCATGTCCATGGCAGTAGGTTTGTTCATTGTCAATGGATGATTCAGGACTTTAAGAAAAGCTGATCTTATAGAATTCTAGACTACACTCTCTCTAATTTATTTCACACTGGAGGCAATAATTTGATTTTTTTGTACATTTGTAAAAACGATAACAATAAGTAAATGCACAGTATCAGTCAAAAGTTCAGACACACTTTCGAGTGGATGTGTCCACACTTTTGACTGAAACTGAATAAATACATACATACATTTTTTGTAGTGTGTGCATTAGGATTCCTATTCATATTACTTATCATTGGACCTTAAGGATGACTTAACAAAAGAACAGCCTGTGTCACAATGATGAGTCAGCAAAAAGTATTACAGTGTCAAAAGTGACTACACATTTTACATTTCATATATTATGGTAAAGGTTTGTAAAAGAAAAACATTAATGTTACTAAGTCGATAATTATAATAAGTATTCTCTTCAAACCCTTAATCTTTATAGACATTTATCCATCCACCCCAACCAACTAGACTCTATTTTTCTTTCTTATGAAAACATCAAACTTTCATTCTCATTTATAGTATCCCAGATTTACATATGTTAAATTTAGTTTGAGACAAGACTGGTCAAAGATCACCAACATATTCATCTCTAAGCTTTCCATCTGAGTGTTGTGTTTGTTTCTAGGTCTTTCTTGTCTGGAAGTACATCAGATTCACAAGCCTCAGGCTATGCAAAGTCAGTAGTTTCAGAAGCATATGCAAGAAAATAAAAAGGAGCTATTTATTAAAATGTGTTTTGGTCGATTTGTGACTAGCAGGCACGTCTGTTGATTTTAGGTGTGCAACATGAAAATATTGGTCCATTTATACCATGTAAAGTCCTTACCTAACCCAGGAGCTAGGGTAACACACTTTTGTCATGTCTGCATACAAAACAGTCGGCTGTAGCTATTGGCTAAATAAATGTGATATTTCTTCACTTGCCACTGCAGGAATATGTATTTTAATATTTATTTATCTACATGTTCATGGATGGTTAAATTAAGATGCTAATAAGGTGGATTGTCATCTATGGTTGGAAAAAACAACAACCAGTCAACAACTGACTGGACAGTTCATAAAAATCACTGTTGCTGCTTCCCTATTTACTTATTCATAGATTGTATATTAATGTATGTTTATATTTAACTATTCCTTTAGGGGCTGATGTCCAACTAAGAATTTTACTCAACGCTTCTTCAAGGGGAGGTGATGAAGATTTGGTCTAAAGTGCATTATTAAGACTTGAAAACACAATACACCTCTAAAGGCAAATAATTAGTAGCTAAAAATCTTATCAGCATTTTACATTTAAAAGCAATTTTAAAGCTAACATTAACTTTGCAGTGTATTTTTGATGGATTTTGCTAGCTTACGACAGCATTTATCAAAGCACATTTGATAAAATGATGATGATGGCAATATTGTTTTCCATTGAATATTAGCAGTATTGTTTTATATCCAAGCACATAATGTGTTATTTAGACAAAACTGTTATTAGACCCTATTTAATGTTATTAAGCCCCGGTTCAACCTCTGATCTTCAATATAGCAGTGGTGTCTATGGGATGTTAGTTACCATGATTCAATTTAGTGAGAAGGTACAATCAATGTGTCCACTTATATGGTATTAACATTTCCACCCACGGTGCAAATATGAGTGTTTCTGCATTTCACTCGTAGAGCTGGCCATTTCCTAGTTGTAAGCAAAATGCAATATCCAGTAATCATAGTGATTTCCTTTTGACTTTACAGCAATTTTCAATCACCAGAATCAGTAATTGTTTCTCAATCTCAAAAAGACAATCTGTAAAAACAAGTAGCAACCCGGTTTTGATAAGGCTACTGAGGGTGGGAACAGGGCATCCATTATTTTTAGATCAGTCAGCAGCCAAATTCAACCAGTGACATCATTGGTTAAACCTTTGCTGTGTTAAATTATAAAATGTCTGCTGTGGTATGTTATTATGACTGAAACACCACCAATAACTCATAATAAGGTCGGAGACTGGAATTTTCCTTTAGCAATAGAGACAACACACGATAATCAAGATGAAAAGGATCAGTAAAAATCTAAAGGAAAAGAAATACAAGATAATAACTGCAGAATAAAAACATGTGTAGGCAGAATATGAAAATACAGCAGTTATATAGCAATAGCACCCACCAGAAACACTATTTCCCCACTTGTGCTTGGCAAAATCCTCCTCTTTTCAAAGATGGCCTACTGACCAGGAAAAGGAACAGCGCCACCTCCAGCAGTGGTCACACACTATAACTACAATGTAAAACAAACCAAACCAACACGTGCACGTTTTAAACCATATAAAAGTTTTACATTTAGCAGTACTTAGTAGCTTACTCTACCAGTACTGTAACCCCTGCAATAGCAGCATCTGTCACAATATTCATGGGTTATGTTGAGAAGTAGCAAATACTATCAGAATCAACTTTAATCGCCTGGTATGTGTACACATATGAGGAATTTGACTCTGGATTATACATGCTTAAGATGTGCTTAAACAAATAACAATAAAAAGAGAAATATACAGATATAACGACAAAATGAATACACCGAATGACAGGTTGGGTTATGTACAATAGACTTTTACAGGAGCAGACCTTAACACTGCAAGAAGTCATCTAAGGATGACTATTCAGCAGCCTACAGTAATGGCCAAGGCCTCTTCCAGACACAAGAACCTATTTCTAAATTGGATTTGCTAAACAATTCTCTCCTCTCCTCTGTCCTCTTTCACCTTTAAACATTATAGAATAGACATGATTGTCCTCGGTGAAAGGTGGCTACAGAGGTTAAGACCACCTTCCATTTGCCTACTAAAGAAATCACTTTTTGACCATTCTACCACTTATAGGTTTCTGGGTCACTTAAGATGGAGGGCAGAGTAGAGGGGAGGACTAACTTCTGCAGAGAATTATAAATAGAATTCATATAATCTACAAGAGTGTGACTGTAACTGTGTACATTTCAGGCAGAGTGTACATTATGCTTCCCACATGATAACATGCACACTAGAGACACCCACATCAAAGCACGCCTCCAAGAACCAAATCTTGCTCTCAGTCACATTTCCTAGTAAGGTGGTTTGAAACTGGGCTAAATCAATCAGTTCAGCTCTCTTTTTAAAGGTTTTTAAAGGTTTTGGGAAACTCACCCCTGCCTGTTAAGATACTTAACCCTAATTGCTCCTGTAAGTCATTTTGGAAAAGTGTCTGCTAAATTACAAAACATTGAAAATGTTAATTAGCTCTGTTCATAGCTCTAGAACAGATATGTGTTAATGAATGACATGGTCAAGTTAAACAGTACAGACTTCTACTGCTCCTGAGTCGGCCAACAAACTAAAAGAGTGCATACGATCAGCTTCAGTGTGTGGTTGTTCTTGTGTCTGTAATATGAATGAATGCACGACATTGCTCTGGAAAGGATATTACTGACAAAACATGTTAGAATAACCGTGATATTAAATTGAACTTTGAATTAGGTCATTGTATGGTGTGCCGTCCTCCCATTGTGAATCGTGGGAGAATACTGTTTATTAGGCTACAGATGAGGATAGGATGATTTTTACAGTGGGGTGAAAGTGCACAGGGATGAGCTTGATACCAAGCAGTCCCTCAGTGTGTGCAAACTGTAAGCCAGGGTGCCAGGGCCAGTGTAGAAACATTGGTAATTTAACGTTTTTTTCTAAATATGCAATGGGAACATATCAAAAATATTTCAGTCATACAATGTCACTACACTGTATGCAAGGTATATCCCTCCACCACTCTCTCTCCCTATTCAATCCCCACCCATGGTCCTGTTTTTACTTATTACATTTCCCCCAAAATTGCCATCAGTCTACACACAATACCTCATAATAACAAAGCCAACACCTGTTTTTAGAAACGTGTGCCAATTAATTGAAAACAAAACACTGAAATATCTTGTGTATTCATGTCCTTTGCCATAGCACAGAAAATTCAGCTCAGATGCATCCTGTGTCCTTTGATCATCATTGTCTCTAGTACTTGATTGGAGTCCACCTGTGGAAAATTCTGTTGATTGGACATGATTTAGAAAACTACACGTGTCTATATACACTGATGAGCCAAAACGTTATGACCACTTGCCTAAAATGCTCTTGGTCCTCCACATGCCGCCAAAACAGTGCAACAAGCCTGTTTCACTAGACATGGACTCTACAAGACCCCTGAAGGAGTCCTGTGGGATCTGGCAGCAAGACATTAGTAGCAGATCCTTCAAGTCCTGTAAGTTGCGAGGTGAAACCACCGTGGACTTGTTGGTCTAGCACATCCCGCAGATGGTCAATTGGATTGAGATCTGGGGAATTTAGAGACCAACACCTTGGTCTCTTCATCATGTTCCTCAAACCATTCCTGAACAATGAGTTCAGTGTGGCAGGGGGAATTATCCTGCAGAAAGAGGCCACTGCCTTTAGGGAATACCATTGCCATGAATGGGTGCACCTGGTATGCAACGACATTTAGGTAGATGGCACGTGTCAAAATGATGTCCACATGAACGCCCGGATCCAGGGTTTCCCAGCAGAACAATGCCCAGAACATCACTCCCTCCACCGGCTTGTCGTCTTCTCACAGTGTATCTTAGTGCCATCACTTCTCCAGGTAAACGGTGCACATGTACACGGCCTTCCTTGTGATGTTAAAGAAAACGTGACTCATTGGACCAGGCAACCTTCTTCCACTGTTCCAAGGTCCAGTTCTGTCACTTGCATGCCCGTTGAATGTGCTTTCGAAGGTGGACAGGGGCAGTGGCGGTTTTAGCTATAGGCGACATGTGCAGGAACTTGAGAACCTAATGAAGACTACAGTACCTGATTAAAAGTTTCATTTTAGCACATTTTATTTGTTATGTTGCCTATATTTAATATTTATGGGACAATCCTGTTTTGTATTACATATAATGTTTTATCATTTGAGCAAAATGTCACACTTGATGTGCCCTCACCTCACGCCAATGTGCCACCATTTAGCCAACTGCTCGCTGTTCTGACTTAATGCTTTGGAGTTCAAAGGTAGCCTTGTTTAGGGTTTCAACTATTAATGAACAATTATAGGCCCATTAATGGACAGAATCAAAGAACGATGGGCTGTTCAGTAGCAACCATTACATGACCTTGTAATGCTGCTGCATAATGAAGTTGTCCTAATTAGACATACTAATGATTATCTTGTTGAAACAACTTAACAAAAAAAACAATTAGTAGTAAAAAAATAGATTTTTTTTTTTTTTTTTACTAAGCCGTTCGAATGAGATACTAAGTCTTTCAAACTATACATACAGTATAGGGGCTTCTGTGCTATGTTATTACACACAGGGCGACTATATTCAGTTTTCTGTCCAACTAGTTTACATAACATTGAATGTAATTTCACACAGTTTCATCATAATAATGTGTGTAGCCTATAGCAAAACGATTACAATCTAACTAGCACATAACTAGCACATTTTTGATTTGGTTAACTTTGATTGAGGCGACATCATAACGTTTTTCTTTGATTGTATTGACTAGGTCCTGAGCTTAGTAAGTGGAATGTTAAATGATTTTGGCTGACTGCTGTTGGATACCAGGATGAAATCCTCAGACCCACAGACTGTCCAGGGGCTCACTGATGCCCTGATCCAGGTCTGGGAAGGGATCCCCCAGGACACCATCCACCAACTCATCAGGAGCATGCCCAGACGTTGTCGGGCCCATACACAGTACTGAGTAACATTATGAGTTGCTGTGATGAAATTCCACATTGTTGGAACAGACTGTGATTTCAATTGTTTACTTTGATTTTCAGTGTGAGTTTGAATCCAGCCCTCAGTTGGTTGGTAATTTTGGTTTCCATTGATCATTGTTAGGTCATTTTGTTCTCAACGAATTACACACTGTACAGTAAAGATTTTTACCTTTAATATATTTTGTTGCTGGATATAGGTCTGGTTACTGTAGTAGAGGCTACGGTTCCACCTAGCAACTGCGATCTCTGGCTCATGAAATTTTGGTGACCTAGCTGACTTTACTTCTAGCTCATTACCTCCCGTAACGTATGCATGGGGTAGATATTTATCTTATCAGAGTGTTTTTCTAAAACCGGTAAAGTGTCGTTAGGCTAATGTTATACATTAATGATGTGGATAGTTGCTAAATATCTATTAGCTTGCTAGCTAACGTTATTTCGCTAGCTAGCAAACAGTCTACACTTGGTTCTCCTCACTCACAGCTAGCACCGTATGACACCAGCCAAGAAAAGACTGAAGTTAGACAAACATGCGTTTTTTTATGCAAAGACAAAGTAAGTGGTACTGCTAGCTAGCTATGAGACAGAAAATATAGCTTACTAACTACCTTAATAGTTGATCTCTTAAAAAGTTGTCTAACGTTGTAGTTCCCTACATAAGTAGCTGCATTTGACATTTCAACCTAATGTGGGTCCTATGCAACATCAAACATTATGGTTCTGCAGGTGTCAATGTAGCTCATGTTGTTCATGTCATATTATGTCCTGCATTTTAGCAGGATCAGATGGTGACCTTGAGAAGGTCCTTGCCATAGCAGGATCAGACAGCCAGGGAGAAAAGGTCAAGCGTTGAGCTGAGATGAAATTATGTCTTTAAAGGTGGATAACTTAAATAAACTTAGTTATGTTATGTGTAGCCCATATCTTGAATGTTCATATTTATTAGCAGAGCCAGAAGGATGATGAGTCAACAAGTGTAGTCATGCAAGAGAGTGGTGGAGCTTGTATGGTGAGGTTGTGAAATTCAGTACTAACAAAATGTACATGTAGATTACATATCAGCCACACACACTGAAAAACAAAGCTCTGTAGTAGCTCTTCAATAAGAGCACACATCTTTGAAAATATCTTAACTAAGTAATATTAAATGAAATGGCTGAAGGCTGCATTTTTCGTGTTTGTTGTAGCAGAATCAGTTATATGTTGTATCCATCAGTGCACATACAGCATGTGGACACCCGACCATCACACCTATATGAGCTTGTTGGCCATCCCATTCCAAATCATGGGCATTTGCAAACACTTATTTGTCACCACTGGTGTTGCTATCAGGGGTGCGGTTGCACCAGGGCCTGCAGTGGGTGGGAGGCCCGTGCTTGACCTCTATATTAGTTTTTTAATTTTATTTCATTTTATATAGTATGTTTCTATGTGGTTATCATAGTCAGACCTCAGGATCGGCTTTCCACCGCTTCATAATTTTTCATCCGGGGGGCTGGGTGTCCATGTAAGGACAGCTTGCACCACGGCGTCACCACACTACGCCAGTGTTTGTCCCCCTCAAATTTGCCACTGACGCCACTACAGGAGATTTGAAATGAAACAACCGTGATGAATTTGAGGTGCAGACTTTAATGCAAGGGGTTGGAACAAAAATATTGTATGAAATGTTTAGGAATTCCAACGATTTTCATACACAGTCAAAACATTTCATTTGTAATACTTTGTCGAGGCACGAATTGCTTGAAGTCTGGAATGCATGGGCATCTTCTGGGTTGTTTTTTGCAGTGTTTTTTGGGTAAAGGGAAGCGCTGTCCAATCAAGTTCGCAGAATTTGGCTGCATCTGGGCAGACAACATATCTCTGTACACTTCAGAATTCATCTGTCTGCTTCAGTCTTCACATCATCAATAAACACTAGTGAACCAGTGCCATTGGAAGCCATGCATGGCCAGGCCATCACACTGCCTCCACCGTGTTTTACAGATTGTGGTATGCTTCGGATCATGAGCTGTTCCAAGCCTTCTCCATACATTCTTTTTCCCATCATTCTGATACAGGTTGATCTTAGTTTCATCTGTCCAAAGAATGCTGTTCCAGAACTGGGTTGGCTTTTTTATGTTTTTTGACAAAGTCTAATCTGGCCTTTCAATTCATGAGGCTTATGAATGGTTTGCACCTTGTGGTGAACCCTTTGTATTTGCTCTTGTGAAGTCTTCTCTTCATGGTAGACTTGGAGTGTGCTCTTCACTTGGCTGGATGTAGCGAAGGGTTTTTTCTTTACCATGGAAAGGATCCTACGATCATCCATCACTGTTGTCTTCTGTGGACGTCCAGGCCTTTTTGTGTTGCAGAGCTCACCAGTTTGTTATTTTATTCTCAGAATGTACCAAACCGTTGATTTGGCCAATCCTAATGTTTCTGCTCTTTCTCTGATTGGATTTTTTTTTGCAGACTAAGGATGGCCTGTTTCACTTGCATTGAGAGCTCCTTTGACCGCATATTGTGGGTTCACAGCAAAAGCTTCCAAATGCAAATGCCACATCTGGAATCCTTTTACCTGCTTAATTGATGAAGAAATAATGAAGGAAGACCTTTTACCTGCTTAATTGATGACGAAATAATGAAAGAATAGCCCACACCTGTCCATGAAACAGCTTTTAAGTCAGTTTTCCAATTACTCTTGGTTCCTTGAAAAAGAGGGGGCCACATAGTAACAAGCTGTAATTCCTAAATGCATTTGAATACCCAAAAATTAAAGCACTTTAAGCGCATATTCATTATTTAACTGCAACTTGAATATATTTTGGTAAACAGCAAAAATAACAAAACTTGTGTCAATGTCCAATTATTTCCGGAACTAACTGTATATATTACTACAAATTAAGAATTAATCTCAGAATGTCTTTTTAACAGAGCACCAGCCCAGGATGTGTCTTTCTTAAACAGGGAGAACAATGGGTCAGGGATTTATTTACAATGTGGTTTATTCTATTGATGGGATTGTATTGGTCTAAAGTTGTCAGCAAATGATACTACAGGATTGGATTGTCATTGTTATCATGGCGGGCTCTCCTGTGCGAGTTCTCCGAAACATTCATTTAGCCAAAAAATAAGCAGAAAATAGTCAGGTCAGGTAGACGTACAATAGAATTGTCAGAAGTTATGTTTTAAAGGTCAGAGTCCACAGATGGTTGGTTGCTTGCTGTTCAAGCTTTGGATATTATGTTGGGTTTTTGAGAATAATCACATTAGGGGATTATTCCAAAGTGGGTCGATTCATGATGAGCAACCATAACAAACCAGGTATTAATGCTAACTGGGTAACCACTTAAATACTGTAGATTCCTCAGTCTTTCAAAATGAACTGTAATGTAAGACCGATCCTGCTGCCCTGAGCATTTCCCTGGTACAGCCAGTGGGGAGAGAAATCATTTTCTTGAAAAGTAGGTCACCTACTGTATTAATTTCTGTTGCTATTCATATTTCTGCCTATATACCCTACACGTGCCCAATTTCATCTTTGCTATTTGCGCCCTTTTAGTGCAGTGACATTCAACCTTACGTTTCACTCCAGTGAAAACTATATTTTCAATGTGTGTAGTGTGCTCAGAGACAATGAAGTAGTGTAGCTATTCTTGGGGGCTGCTTGTGCACTTCAATGGATGCCATTTTTCACACCATTAACTACAACCCACTGGTTTTATTCACAGCACAAAGATATGCCAAAACAATCCTAAACACGCCCACTAGCACAATTGCAACAATTGATCTAAGCTGTTCCACCCAGTCTGTCGCCAGCATGTACAGCAGGAGGAACCATTATCTCTATCTGCCTTTACCTCTCTCTCTCTCTTTCTCTCTTTATCCTCCCCTGGAGGAATGGGAAGGGTTGACGCTTCACATTGTGTACAAAGATGCATAGCATGCCCCCTCAATCCACGTCCTCATGTAACGGTATCTAGTCTCAGATAGCTGGGCTATCTATAAAAGATACAGGGCTTATGAGGTTGATTTGATATGAGGACTGTTTTGATATGAGGGCCTGTGCTGACGTCTTTACCGTACTCCGGCTGAACTCTTACCAGAAGCTCTCATTATGATCTATGCTGAGTGCAAAGTCCACTAAAAAGGAGATGTGGGGTTTGAGCTCATGGGCCAGATGAACAGTGGGACTTACAGGCATGATGGGCTGGTCAATACACTGCCCGGCATCTTAAAGAAGCTGTAGCTCCACAGCAGTGCACGGTAAAAGAGGCTCTGGGGAATGGTATGCCTTCCTTGTGCAGTTTTATTCTCTCTTGTCTCCACAGCTCACACTCAAGGTAAGAATCCGCTAAATCTTTAACTCTTTATGTCCCCCTCTTTTATTACAGGAGCTTTACGGAGGCCATTCTGAGGAGGAACTAGCCTGGCTACCGGTCAAAGAGGTCATAACACTGACCGAGAAACATAGGGATGATGTCACCACTTTCTGTTGGATACTTTAATTTCAGCACAACATGGAGATCAGACAAGGTTAAACACATTTACCTAGTATTGCATTGTAGTATTCTTTCTGTGGTTGATTGTAAAGCTACAGGAAACCCTTTGGCTCAGATGTGGCAGGTATGGTTTAGTGGTGCTATCCCCTCCCAGAGGTGGCGGTAATCCTTCAGCCTAGCCCAGTTAACTCCATGTGCCGGCACTGCAGCTGGTAAGCCATTCTCCAGCCCCTCAGCTTGGCCAGAACCTGCACTTAATCTGCAGTAAATTGCCTCAATAGTCACTACCAGCGTGCTGGGCTGGACCACCCTCATTGAACAACGCAAGAGAAGGCCAGGGTAAACCTAGCAGCCAACCTCGGGAGCTGGCAGGGAAATGGAAACAGTTGCTTTCTGGCAAACAGTCTGCCAGGCCACGGAAACCCGTTATAATTTGCAATAAGTGGGCTCTCAGGTAGACTAAAGGAAACCGGCAGAGCAAACACATGATTTGTTTGTTGCCACAGGGACATCTTAACACATAGGTTGTAGATATTTAACAAATTCCAAAAAGCTCTTTCCAATCATAGCACCAGGTCTCACACTGATCATCTTATTATCAGACCTGAGAGGTTGGGTTGGTTCACCAAAGTACAAGTGTGATGATTGGCAAGCGATGTCACACCAACAGCAAACCTAGTGGCCAGACTTTGATGCTACAACTGTCAGATGGCTTTGTCACTGCATGGTATGTTGAGAGAAAAGGGAGCCAACAGAGGAGTGGTAAAAGTCCCATGCGGAAACGGTAGCCTTTGATTGAGTTTCAGGCTTTCTCCGGCTACCTCTGTTTTCTGAACAGATTTGAGCGGTGCTGGGCTATGTGGTGGTAAGCTGGGAGTGCCGACCACCCCCCTCCCCCGGGGCTGTTGCCTGGTCCTGACTGGATCAGGAAAGAGTCTGACTGGATCAGGAAAGAGTGCCTCTATGACTGATCTGCATCCAGCTGTTTGTATTCTGTATTTGTTCCACCAAATCACTCTTCGGCCCAAACAATTAATCATTTGTAGCATGCCTCTAAACATAAATGTGCTACCCTGGAAACTGCTTTTTAATCAGATCATTTACATAGCATTTCCATTGTCTGTTTTCTATCTCGCAATGATCTTTTGATAGTTGATATTGAATCAGATGGGGCCGTTGCTGCTCGAGGATCAGTTAGGCACACTGAGAATTGCTAGCCTCTTTTACCAGACTGCATAATGCAATAATAATAATATTCAAAGCTAGTGCGATAGTGAATATGAATGGGTATAGTCCAGTATTGCCAGCTTAGCTTGTAGTGTGAAAAACGAACCATTTGTTAGAGAAACAGACAGAGCCTGGGGAAGAAGACAGATAGTGAAGCTGCTGATGCAATCGTGCTCCGTCTCTGGTACAGACTAATGCTGCACAATAACAGCCAATCTCTACAGCCACGCTTATGAAGTGGATCTGCTGTGAGGCGAGCTAGCTACCGTACCATCTGCTTATGATCGATAGAGACGCCTGTCCTGCTCTCCCACATCAATGATTGGACAGCCAGGCTCTGAGTTCTAGGAAATGGGCCACAATGTACTGTACTCTGCCAGTAATAATTTCTTTTGGTCGTCTTTTATTTACTACTCTCATTAGCTACTTTAATTCTTTCTCTTGGCTTTCATGGTCGCCCTACTTCCATTTTTCTCTCACCAAGCATGGAATTCTTCCGCCCTCTGCTCTTCGTGTGATTCTACATAATGACTACCTCCACATAATAACAGTTCCTTATTCTCTTTTGTTTCCATCTAAAGACTTCCCTATGTTTTTCCCTCTCTGTTTCTCCCTCTTTCTCTCTGTATTGCAGCGGGCCTGTTCTATCCCTCCACTCTAATTTCTGTTCTTCCAGCCTAATTCAATGCTTTCAAATTTCCCGTCTTGAATCTCTCTAATAACCAATATGGATGTTCTCTTACATTTGCTACTGCTCAGCAATTTGAAATTGCTTTTGTTCATTGTGATTCTGTTTTAACAAATGGAATATGTCATACTGCAAATAGCAGAGGATGTTTTGCTTTGCTTTTCATTTGAAGCCTTTTTTCTGTCAGTGATTCTAAGGATAAACTTGACACGATACCCAAATTAATACATTCCCCTACAGCTTCTGTTGATGTTGATGAGTAGAGAGTATATCAGTGCATTTCATTTTAGAGTCCTTCTTTTAGATTCCACTTCATTTTATCGGTCATAACGCATAATGGGCTTCACAGATGTGACACATTTCAATAGTAATGTTGAAAACACCTTGAAGTGTGGATAGTCTATAACTAGCGTAACACATTTCTCTTCTGGATTTAAATAAAATCAATGCCATATATCTATGCAATTGCGCTGCTTTCTAAACTGGCAGTTGTTGTGTTGACTTCTACCCAACAGCTTGATCTGATTCAGAGGTTCTCTTTTTTGGCCTGTTATGCCATTTTGATCTACCTTTTTGTTCTAATGTATACAATGTTAGCTTTAATATTTTATTTGGAGCAGTTTATTTGGAGCACATATACACTCACCTAAAGGATTATTTGGAACACAATACTAATACTGTGTTTGACCCCCTTTCGCCTTCAGAACTGCCTTAATTCTACATGGCATTGATTCAACAAGGTGCTGAACGCATTCTTTAGAAATGTTGGCCCATATTGATAGGATAGCATCTTGCAGTGGATGGAGATTTGTGGGATGCACATCCAGGGCACAAAGCTCCCGTTCCACCACATCCCAAAGATGCTCTATTGGGTTGAGATCTGGTGACTGTGGGGGACATTTCAGTACAGTGAACTCATTGTCATGTTCAAGAAACCAATTTGAAATGATTCGAGCTTTGTGACATGGTGCATTATCCTGCTGGAAGTAGCCATCAGAGGATGGGTACATGGTGGTCATTAAGGGATGGACATAGTCAGAAACAATGCTCAGGTAGGCCGTGGCATTTAAACGATGCCCAATTGGCACTAAGGGGCCTAAAGTGTGCCAAGAAAACATCCCCCACACCATAACACCACCACCACCAGTCTGCACAGTGGTAACAAGGCATGATGGATCCATGTTCTCATTCTGTTTACGCCAAATTCTGACTCTACCATCTGAATGTCTCAACAGAAATCGAGACTCATCTGACCAGGCAACATTCTTCCAGTCTTCAACTGTCTAATTTTGGTGAGCTCGTGCAAATTGTAGCCTCTTTTTCCTATTTGTAGTGGAGATGAGTGGTACCCGGTGGGGTCTTCTGCTGTTGTAGCCCATCCCCCTCAAGGATGTGCGTGTTGTGGCTTTACAAATGCTTTGCTGCATACCTCGGTTGTAACGAGTGGTTATTTCAGTCAAAGTTGCTCTTCTATCAGCTTGAATCAGTCGGCCCATTCTCCTCTGACCTCTAGCATCAACAAGGCATTTTCGCTTACAGGACTGCCGCATACTGGATGTTTTTCCCTTTTCACACCATTCTTTGTAAACCCTAGAAATGGCTGTGCGTGAAAATCCCAGTAACTGAGCAGAGTGTGAAATACTCAGACCGGCCCGTCTGGCACCAACAACCATGCCACGCTCAAAATTGCTTAAATCACCTTTCTTTCCCATTCTGACATTCAGTTTGGAGTTCAGGAGATTGTCTTGACGAGGACCACACCCCTAAATGCATTGAAGCAAATGCCATGTGATTGGTTGATTAGATAATTGCATTAATGAGAAATTGAACAGGTGTTCCTATTTAGGTGAGTGTATATATATATATATATATATATATATATATATATATATATATATGTGTGTGTGTGTGTGTGTGTGTGTGTGTGTGTGTGTGTGTGTGTGTGTGTGTGTTTGAAATGTTTGGGAACATAATAATTGTATAATCCTCAGTGATGACGCTATTTCCCCGCTGTCTGATTTACCGCCTGGTCCTGTCCACTATGTTCTCATCTATCAGGAATGGGTTCATAATATATTGTAGCTTAAACAGCTAAAAGGTTATTGCCACATTTACTGGATGAAAACAGAAACCACTTTGTTTATTACAGTCGCATTTTAATGGCTACTAGAGCTTACTCACGTAACCCTGATGCCATGTACCAAGCACTATTTGTTGTTCAGTTCCTCTTGCGACCTCATTTTCAAATTGGTCGACACCACATTGGGTCCATCTTCTCCCCTGGGCAAGGCTGTGGATCTAGCTATACTATAATTGCCACCAAACACAGTTTTTTTGTTGGCTCTGCCATGGCACAGATTACCTTTTTCCTCTAATCGTTGTGAGGTTTTTGGGCAGCTGTAAGTCAGCCAGTGTTGGGGAATAGTTAACTATAAGTAGTTCAACAAATGTTCTGTCATTTTGTAGTAACCTGAAGGTCAATTTAACTGAATTGTAATCCAGGCACTGAGAGCTTAGCTAGTTAATTACCTTTGTTTCGCCATGTAGCAGTGCATATAAATATATATTGAAATTAGACAATACTTTTTTGTTGTTGCAAAAATACATAAAAATATGCATGCAATAGGCAGTGCTTCAATTTCTTTATTGGCACATCAGTTCCTTAATTCTTACATGAAACCGTTTATGTGGCTACAGTAACTTGCACATTTTGTTAACATATGAACTGAAAGTGTCTAGTCTAGACTGTAATTTTTCATCTATTAGTTTAAATGTCTTCAACTAAGTAACTTCACTTAAGTAAGGATAGCTTTAGTATCGTTGATCTCTTTCAGGGTGAAGTCATTGGCTTGGCAAACTATGTTTTCAAAGTAGCTTCCCCACCACTGGTGATATCCTCCCCTGCTGCGGCCCTAGAGCATGTCTAAGATAACCAATGATTGATCTTAAAGGATTTTTTTATTTTTTATTGCCAGATTTTTCCGTGCTTATAGTTGAGCCCCCAAACCATGTTTTTAGATACTTGTTTGAGGAAATGAGTTGTCAGATTTTGCTGACCCAGCCCGTACCAATAATTATGATGCATTTTGAAACAAGCATGTTATAATACGTTTCAAATCACATTACACTGAAATACGGTACATTCTCATTATTTCACTTGGAGGCTGTTCTTCATGAAGAATATCCTAGGGATGCTAACTGACTGGCAGGCGTCTAGTGAATACATGTGGATTATGTCATTGGAGATAATCCACATCCTGTATGCAGGGCTGGGCCCAGGGCCACATACTCTACTGGGCCTGCATGAGCAGGGTTCAGCTGTGGCGAGTCACTTATAAGCTGGTGTAGAGCGTGTGGACTGACTGGAGCTCTACTTGGCATTTAACCCTGTGAGCTCGGAAATCCGCCCAGATCCCCATGGACCACCAGAGATAATCCTCTCTACCGTTCCTCTGACTACTCCCGGCAACATCATCCAATGGCGCCATGCTCCAACAACCAAGTCATTCCAGTTCACTCAACATTCATTCACCACATTACTGTCTTGAATTTCTTTTATATACACTGTATGTAAACTCAGTGGCCACCTGAGTTAGGTACACCTGTTCATTTACCCATCAAGCCAAACAACGAATCATGTGGCCTGTCAGACATGTTCAAGATGTTTCTTTGGCACTAGACAATGGGGAAGATTGACCGTGGTAGGATTGTTAGTGTCAGCTGTGGTGGTTCCAGCATCTCAGAAATGAGAGTTTACAGGGAATTGTGCGATAAACAAAAAACATCCAGTAAGCGCTAGTTCTGCGGGCCAACATTGTTAATGAGAGAGGTCAAACGAGGGAGGCCAGACTTGTTCAACCGTACAGAAATACATAAAGGCTAAAATCACCACCCTCTTTTAAAACTATGGTGTACAGAAGGCCTGTCTGAACACACAACTCTTTGAACCTTGAAGTGGACTGGTTACAGCAACAGAAAACCTGCTGGGTTTCACTCCTATCAGCTGTGACCAGGAAAATGGGGATACAGTGGCCATATGATCGACAATAATGGACGATTGAAGATTGGAAAAACATTTCCATGTTTTGATAATTCTTTCTGCCACAACATAAAGAATGTAGGTGTAGATTTCAATGTAGATTTCATGTATCCACTGTGCCTTGTGTCAACAGTACAGACTGTTGGTGGTGGTCCCTTCACCATCACAGCCTACCAGTTTTCAAACAGATACTCCCAACAGGACAATGCACCTTGTCACAAAGCATGCATCATCTCAAACTAGTCCCCCCAGAACTAGTTAATTTTAATGGCCTGCACAGCGCTCAGATCTAAATCCAACGCTAGCCTGTTTGAGATTAGGTGAATATACAACAATCAGCCATAACATTGTGACCACCTGCCTAATACTGTGTAGGTCCCCCTTTGCCGCCCAAAAACAGCCCTGACCCGTCAAGGCATGGGCTCCACTAGACCTCTGAAGGTGAGCTGTGGTATCTGGCACCAAGATGTTAGCAGCAGATCCTTTAAGTCCTGTAAGTTGCAAGAAGGGGATGGATGGACCTGTTTGTCCAGTACATCCCACAGATGCTCGACCGGATTGAGATCTGGGGGATTTGGAAGCCAAGTCAACACCTTGAACTCGTTGTTGTGCTCCTCAAACCATTCCTGAACCATTTTTGCTTGTTGGCAGGGCACATTATCCTGCTGAAAGAGGCCAATGCCATCACATAATACCGTGGCCATGAAAGGGTGCACATGGTCTACAACAATGCTCAGGTAGGTGGTACGTGTCAAAGTAACATCCAAATGAATACCAGGACCCAAGGTTTCCCAGCAGAACATTGCCCAAAGCATCACACTGCCTCCGCCGGCTTGCCTTATTCCCATAGTGCATCCTGGTGCCATGTGTTCTCCAGGTTAATGACGCACACACACCCGGCCATCCACATGATGTAAAAGTAAACCTGATTCATCAGACTACGCCACCTTCTTTCATTGCTCTGTGGTCCAGTTCTGATTCTCAGGTGCCCATTGTAGATGTTTTTGGCAGTGGACTGGGGTCAGCATGGGCACCCTGACTGGTCTGTGGCTATGCAGCCCCATACGCACTGTGTGTTCTGTCACCTTTCTATCAATACCAGCATTAACCTTTTCAGCAATTTGAGTCACAGTAGCTACAGTCTGTTGTATCGGAGCACACGGGCCAGCCTTCACTCCCCATGTGAGCCTTGGCCACCCATGACCCTGTTGCCGATTCTCCCCTTTTCCTTCCTTGGACCACTTTTGATAGGTACTGACCACCGCAAACCGGCAGCACCCCTTACGTTTTGGAGATGCTCTGACCCAGTCATCTACCCATGCTCAGATCCTTACGCTTGCCCATTTTTCCTGCTTTTAACACATCAACTTTGAGGACAGAATGTTCACATGCTGCCCTAATATTCCTCACCCACTGACAGGTTCCATGCTAACAAGATTATCAGTGTTATTCACTTCACCTGTCAGTGGTCATAACGTTTTGGCTGATCGGTGTATGTATACATTATATTGTACAGTATATTGTTTTTAGGGCCGGGGGGTGAAGGGGTTCAATAATTCAGTAATTTATGATATATTCATGTGACAGATGTTATCTGTTATGTTATTTGTTTAATGTGGCCAAGAATTAGAGATGTTACGGAACATTAGGCAGGCATGCATCAGCTGGTACAGTGAGCACTAATGCATTTTTTCCCCTTTTAACATTTTGCTTTTAATAGAGTCCACAATTTAATATATTAGCAAACTGCACATTATTGATACTACTGCCACTACTACTGTTGTGGCTAATGCAATCTCTTGCTACCAGTTTCATAATTTATCTTTCTTTCCCTTAAGAACGGATGATGCATCGGCGGTTGTATAGAAGCCCTGCTAATGGGGCTCTGAAATAAGAATTGTAATATGTGTTAGTGCTGGCTGAGAGGTAGCTGGTGTTTTTGTTTATAAATAGCTCCAGCCAGCATTATTCCACATGTAAGCGTCTCATGATCATAAATCACTGATGCATCCCGAGGGTTTGTTTCCTGGGACCGGAGGGTATAGTTCTAGGGTCTAGAAGGTTTGTTTCCTGGTACCGAAGGGTTTCTTTCCTGGCGGGTTGGTTTCCTAGGACCAGATAGAAGCATGAGTGCTGTATGAGCTGTGCCCTGCACCGCTCCCCATCCAAGCACCCCCGGGAGGGAGAAAGGGGATGGGAATGGGCGGAGCTAGTAGAATGAGTTATGACCCCTCACCATCCTGCATCCCCTAGTCTGGATCTCACTCAATCCCCCTATGGGTCTCCAGGTCACTGGGTGTGCCCCGGCCTCATGATCAGACAGAGGCTGGGAGCCAGCTGATTGCTGGCAGGATGGGGCAGGAGGGCATGTGTCAGAGTGCCATTAAGGAGGTAGAGAGTGAGACACAGAGACAGAAGGATAGAGAGATAGAGTGAGAGCGCTGGAGGGAAGGTTTAATTAGAACACCTTGCTCTCTCCCCCCTTACTGAAGAGATTTATGGCAAGAGAGAAGGAAGGACACTGCAGGGGAATCTACTGAATGTATTGTCACAATGATATTCAACATCATTCAGCATTTACCGTTCCCAACGTGTGCACGCAGACCTGCACATATGTACACAAAACGGGCGAATCTATCCTGCATTCCAACATCGGTCCATTTTCTAAGTATGGCAGACGTTCCATGGAGACCCCACTCTGTCACACTAGGTTTAGCATGTCACCATCGTGCATTTGGCTCATCACTTTTTGAAACACACACTCTTTTAATGGCATCGCCATGGCAATACGGTAAAAATCCAGCGGATATCAACGCGGTTACATAACTAGCGCAATGCCAAGTTCCGTGTCTCACCTGAGAACACCTCTCCTCCCTGGTTCTTTTTTCCTCCCAGGTTACTCTTGAGCCTCGGGAACATTTCTTTATACATACAACATGCTATTTAAAGAGGGTTTTCAGGGACACTACACTGGATCCTAATGAAATGCATCTAGATTCCGTGAAATGGAATCTATTCACTTTGTTCAGTTCAATCCTCATGAGGAAAGGAGGAGCTCCAGCATCTACCTCCACCCGTCTACTTCAACCACCCGACCCTGGACCTCCATACCCAGTAAGCTGAAAGAGTGGTGCATGCAGCCTGCTATGTTGCCTCACCTCCCGGAGTTCCTTGGCCACATCTTTGAGCTCTTTGAGAATGCCGTCCAGCTGGTTGATCACCATCTTCATGTGGCTGCGGATGCGTTCTCTGGGGGTCTGGCTGGGGGTCTCAGAGGTGTCCCGGGCCGGAGCTCCGCTGAGGGACATCCTTCACAGGGTGACGTGGGGCCAGGGGCCGGCGGGCTGAGGCTGAGGGCGTGGGGGAGCCGAGTCGGGGTCCATGTCTCTGACTGCGAGGAGCCTCAGTGCTACTGATCCGAACAGGGGCCCCAGCCACGCAGGGAGACCTCAACATCTTAAAAGCCCCTGGACAGCCGAAAGACCTTCCTTGGCCTGAGTGCTCACACCCCTGTCCTTACCCTCCGCCATCCATGGTTTCGGTACGGATAACGCAAAAAAAAATGAAGCCAAAAGAATTCAAAAAAAAGTTGAGCAAGTTAGATCCACGGAAAACAGGGTGAAGCAAAAGAATTGAAACTATTAGCTAAAATCGTGCGTGTGATAACGGTGAAGAGCCAGAAACTCGACTCATCTCATGTGTCAGTGTGTATGTCTGCACTGGTCTCTGAGGGGGAGAGTTATTTACATCGCCCGTCAGAATGAGAAAGTTGCTCTTTTCCACTCCCACTCTCCTTCCTTTACAATCATATTTTGAGGGTACACTGACTCTGTGCAGCAGCCAGGTTACTGTAAAAAAGTAAGTACAGCCCGGATTGTCAACCTGAACAAGGGGCTCATTTTCAACCTCCGCTTTAGGGCAGAATATCCAAGCTTAATAGAAAAATAAAACTCCCAGCAATTGCTCATTTTTCATGATCTTGTTCTACATTATTCGTGGGCAGTAGGTACAAGCTTTTCCTTTTAAATGTACTCCCCCGTTGGGCTTTTGTCTTTTTTTAGGGAGAAAGGAGGACAAATCTGTTTTAAAAACAAGATATGTCCCTCTTGTGTCCAGTGCAGGGTTCCCTTTCTCTTGGAAGTATAAGCAAATTTTGTAGGAATAAAGAATAATCTCACATCAAAAGACACTTCCACACATCCATTTTATTCTCAGAAGATGATCGAAATTTGTCCTTCGTTTCTTGTCAGAGGAAGGAATGAGGAGGGATGAGTCTGTATTCGTGTGTGTGTGTGTGTGTGTGTGTGAAAATGTCCAATATTTTCTTTAGCGGCAGGGCTTATTCCAGGTAGCAGGGTTGAGGAAAAACTGAAATCTTGGAGAGGAAAATATGACTCGTGATGAGAGGAAGAATAAGAAACAAACTAGATGCTGAACTAGATGAGGAGGAGAAGGAGGAGCGGGGTACATCCTCTGGTGCTATGGCAACAAGTGTGCCCTTACAGATTTGACTGGGTCCACCCTGGTCTGCAGAGATGCTCCCAGAAACAGATCACCAGCAACAGAAAGAACAGGCGATTCACTTCCCTCTTGCTCCCTCAGTTGTTGCTAAGGGATTCCAGAAGTCTGCCTGGTTGTGCAGCATGATTGATTAATTATTTTCACTTCTTTTAATCTTTGTATTTCTCCCACTGTGGACAGTTTTCAAAAAGGCAGAAACCCCGGCGCCCTCCAGCAGTAGGAGATAAATCCCAGTAGAAGGTCCCAGGGGACGGCTGGGGCACAGGCACAGGTAGTGGGGGGGGAAGCACGCTGAATCCAGGGTGATGCTACCGCCAGAGGCCACGCTAGCCAATCACACATGGCACACAGAGAGACGGGAAGGAAGGCAGTGAGCTCTCTCTCTTTCTGTCCTGTTCCCTCTCTCCCTTCTCCTCTCCAGGATCAGCAGCACTGCAAATAGGACACAACAGCAATAGAGCAAGAACGAGGGAAAGAAAGAGGCAGAGGGGGAATGAGTGAGGAGGACGGAGAGAGGGAAGGAGAGACCGAGAGAGAAAGGGAAAGAGGGGAGGAGAGGGAGGGAGATGGACAGGAATTAACTGCGCTGTTGGAACTTGCCGATTTTGTAGCGGCTGTGAAAGTGCACCTTGAATCTCAACAGGAGTTACACACAACACACACAACACACACACACTAACCTTAGCGTCTAGTAGCTGTGTTCAGGGCTTTACACTACATGCTCCTCTGTGTCTCTGAAACTAACTGACTGAATGCTCAGCAGGCTCATCCAAGACACACACATCCTGACAGCTCTCTTGTGGTCTCAATGCCTTCATCAAAACACACGCTGATGCCCTCTCCCTCCCCTCAGTCACACACACACACACCCTCTATACCTCATTTTCTCCCTCACTTACTGTCTTTCCAGCGAAAGCAGCTCCAATCACAGGGTGAAGGATTCATTCACCGCCGTGGCAGAGGCGGAAGCATGGGAGGAGAGCATGTGGTAAACGTGGATGTGGAGGCAGTATCGAGGAGGAGGCAGGAGGTGGCAGAAGGGGAGTGGGCAGGAGGAACGGCCCTGAAAGCACCGCTCTGAGACAGCAGAGGATAAGGATGAAGAACAGGGACCTGGAGCTACAGATCCGTCTGCCGCCGATGATGATGCTGAAGCGGTGGCTGCTCTAGATGCTGACTCTACTGTTGCTCCCGTGACGACGCTGTGGAGAAGAAGAAGCCACCCGCCATCCTCGTCAAGCCTGCCAATGTCGGGAGACAGCGGAAAGCAATACGCTGCTGCATGCAGAGCCGTGGAGAGAAGTGGTATCAGTCTGAGCCCTACAGAGGCTGCTCCTGAAGCTGGTCTTTGTCTCTCTCTCTCTCTCTCTCTGTCTGTCTGTCTGTCTCACTCTCTCTTCCCTGTCTCTCTGCCCCAGCACCCTGGAGTGTCCTCGCTGACTGCCGAATGAAGCTAGGCTGATGCCAGGGTTTATGGGGGGGCTCAGGCTCCTGCCAGCACCACTCGCTCCGCTGCTCGGCTGTGACTCTGAGGAGGGAGGTGGGAGGAGGAGCCTGGCTCTTTAAAGGCACAGCACTAGGCAGTCGCAGTCTCCTCCGCCTGGATCTTCTCTCGCCTCTCTCTTCCCCCTCTACGGACCACTCTAAGTCTCTCTGTCCTCAACACGGGCTCTTCCTCCCCTCGCAGACAGCCGAGTCGTCACCAGGGATACAAGTGTCCAAAAATTCCTGACTGTTGCATCATTAACGCACAAGGCAGGTTGGGGCTGTGATGACATCAGGGAGGGCCTGTTTGACTTCTCCTCTCTTTTCTCCTCCTCACCGGGATCCTCCGATCACATCGTTCCTCCATTGTAAAGCTACCAGAGGAAATTGTCCTCTCTTTGAAGGTCTAACAAAAGAACATTGCGTGTCTTTTAGGGGAACAATGGCGCTGTTTAGAGGTAGCTGTCAGCTGGCAGTGTACACAAATGTCCTATGGGTTTGGATGGCTAAGTGCGCTAAGTAGTTTAGAGGGCTAGGCGTTCTCCTGCATCCTTTTTAAATGAGGAAAGATGTGCTGTGAATCTAGATTCAGACGGGTCTGTAGTAAGACCGCTATTGTTCAGGGTGCCAGCGTCACAGACAGCATTTCTGAGGGACTAATTGGGAGGATTCTGCAGTAGGACATATTTTCCCTTTTGTACATTTGCTCTGATAAATAAAACATCAAGTTTGACGTATTTTATGTTTCACCTTTCGAAAACGTTGTCCGATTCTATGCTGGGATATACAGTATGTCGTGTTCTTATGAGATAGCTCTCGACCCCATTTTTATGTACCAAGGATGTGTATATGGTTGTACACACATTGTGTGCCCTGTAGTCAATCCAAATTGTGTGTGTGTGTGTGTGTGTGTGAGTGTGTGTTCGACAAACAAATCCATCATTCACATGTGGCAAAGCACTGCGCAGCGCTAGGATTCTCAAAAGCAGCCCTCTAAAAAGATGTGTCCTTGAATGTGTACAGTATCTTACTTGATGTTAGAAAACAGTCAAGGATGGGAAATGCAATGTATTTTTATAAGTATATGTATTGCGTGTGATTATATGTATTTTAAGGGATTTGGTGGGCTGAATGACGTAGTCTATATGAGTGAGTGTGGTTTTAAAGACATTCCCTATCAGGAACGACTCCATTGGACAGAAATTGCATTATTTCCTGTGGTAATGGACTGTATATTTTTAACAATAAGGTCACCCCTGACTATTGGGTTTTACTAGGTATCTGGAGCCAGTCCAGATAAATATTGGTTGCACTTAATATTTCTAGCCTGGATTTATAGTGCCTGGCTGTTTATGGAGACCTTTTATAGAAAGCAGTATTTTTGTTGAGGGGCATACACAGAGACATAGTCGAGTGGGGGTTTTTCCAGACAAAGTCGTCATATTAATGTGGACCTACACCAGGTATACTGAGTTGAGGGTCATTATTCTTGACTGGCTTTCTTTACTAGACTCTGAGCTATCCCACTAATTATAACTAATATTCTGTATTCTCCCTCACTCTCTTCTCCCTTCTTCACAATTTTATGATTCAGTCAAATTAATCATTAAGGCTCCAAACATTATGCTTCCATTTGGGCAGTGTTCAAACTTTGACAGGTAAAGACCATGCCTGTAAAAATCCCTCTGTGACATCATCAAACATTTATTCATTGATCTTTTTTTGTTTCTCCACTGTGTGGCACTGTGGTGTAGTTTGGTAGCTTTTTTTTTACTGTCAGTCAAGAGCAAAATGGTGGAGCATCAGAAGTTCACAAGAAAGAAGGTGTGTGTTCGGGAATTTGAATTAGAGCAATAGAAAACATAGAATGTAACAATGTAAACTGCCCTATGATATTGAACTGCATGCACCGGACAAACAGGAATCGTGTGAAGATTTAAAGTTGCACTCCAGTCATGAATAATCCCAAGTCTTTCCCTCGGGAAAAGTCCCACCTTGCAAACAAATCATTAGTGTAGAAGACTAAATAAGGGTGACATCTGATTCTAGCTTGTTAAAACCGAGACGGGTACATTTCCCTCCCCAAAAGGCATGCTACACACCTGATCCCTGATGTTCAGTTGTATGGTGACAACATGTCTGAGACCAGGTGAGCTCACTTTTAAACAAGTTGAGGTCCCTTTTGTTAAACAGTGCATTTTCAGAGGAGTGCACTTAAAACAAAATTGATGCAAAGTGTTTCAAAGACTAGACAAATGTTTCTTCTTAGGCTGATTTTCCTCATGATTTGTCAACTGGCACAACATTTCTTTGCCCTTCACATCGGCGTGCTACTGCAGGCTGTGCGTGTCTCTGACCATTCAGATTCATGAAATCCCAAGGCGCTGGGCAGGGCAAAAATGCGCAAAGCTCAAGGAGTAAGGAGGACTGTTTGCTTTCTACTGCTTGCCTATTCACTTGCCAAGCATGACAACACATATCTCCCAACAGACACAAGCATAAACAATTAGTTGAAATTAGCAGCCTATACCTAAACATTAGAGCTCTGACACGTTATATTGCATGGAAATAATAATCCTTTTGTTGTTGTTGTTGTGATCAAGTGTAGGGTTCTGTGTAGCTCTGCTGGTAGAGCATGCCGGGTTGCAACACCAGGGTTCTGACGCAGTCTTATGAAAATGCTAGGGTTCTGACGCAGTCTGTATGAAAATGCCAGGGTTCTCACTGTCTGTATGAAACTGCTAGGGTTCTGATGCAGTCTGTATGAAAATGCAAGGGTTTTGACACAGTCTGTATGAAAATGCCAGGGTTCTGACTGTCTGTATGAAACTGCTAGGGTTCTGATGCAGTCTGTATTAAAATGCTAGCCTTTTGAAAAAATGTAATAATAAATAATAGTTAATGTGAACCGGTAAGATGAACAGTACAGGGTTACTGTAGTTTTCATTTCTCAACTGTAACGGTTACCTGATCATGGCACCATATTATTTATACATAAATATTTATACATGGACCTGCATCCACCTCTGCATATGCTGGTAGAAGGATTCACCCTTTAGTTTTACAGGACACAAGAATTCACAAATCTCTTGGAAGTTACTGATTTAACAGGTCCTATTTTAGAAACACATGCTGTATGTCTATTAGATGGACATGAGTATAGAGTCGACCAGTATGTGCTGTAGAGGCAGCAGCGGCGTTCCCCTTCAATACAATACGCTGTTTTTGAAGTCACAGCGCTTCCCAATGTCTATAGTGTTTTCACAGACCAAGGCAGTGAAGTGAAATTAGTCATAGGTTGGATTTCCTGGCCCAGTTTGGTCTGTTTGCTTCATTACCTCAGGGACAAGACAGCTCTCTGTCAGGCGCCTGCTCCTCTACCTCAGGGACAGCTCTCTATCAGGCGCCTGACTGCCTGAGGATGAGGATAGCACATCTGGCTGCCACACTACGCTTGGCCACACTCAGTCATGAGCGGTTTAGTGTGCTCAGTTCTTTACTCCAGACCTCCTACACCACACGCCCACAGAGGGACACCCAACCAAATATCCCACTGTAGTCTCCTCTCTTCCTCTGTGACCTTTTGATTCTGATGGTGTGTGTGTGTGTGCGTGTGTGTGCATGCATGCGCGTGTGTATGCACACGTGTGTGTGGGCAGAGAGCCAGAGCAGGGCGGGTCATGAAAACAGGAGACATTGTGATGGATCACTGCTAACATGGGGTTACCTCCCTGAAGAATACCCAAGTTTATTTTAAGGCCCGCTAAAATGGAACCGCAGCCAGTGTTTTGCACATCTCTTTCTGCTTCTATTGTGGATGGAGATCACCACTCAGAGGACAGAATAGGGAGGTGATCCGCTCCCACCTGTTGTACTAATGTTTGTATGAGTGAGCAGTTTAACAGGCTGTCAGTAACTCTTACACTGGCTGGCCGTTCCTCTCTTATGCTTATTAAGTAGGGTTGCCATGCAGAGTCAAGCTTCTGCTCTGTCACTCCGCATAATGGTCATGTTCCCTTTCTCCCCCTTACCTATTTCCTTTCCTTCACTTTTCCCCGTGTGCCCTCTCTGTCTCCTTGTGATATGCTAAGTAGCACTCCCCCTTTAACCCCGCCTTGCTCTCAGAAACTAAAGTATATTTGGTGTGCAGCGAGTTTGCCAAGAGCAATAAACAAGTGTAATAGAATAGCGGAGGGGTTAGGCAGAGATAGCCGACTGTGCATCTCCCCTCACCCCAGCCGGGTGCTAACAAGCCCAGGAGTCTCATTGTGCATTCACCGGGAGGGAAGCCCACCAATGTGGGTCATCTGCGTCGCTGTTATATATCTCTAATAATTTTCTTTCTGTTTCACTCTTTCTCTCAGGACACACCTGTTCCCTTGTTCCAGGCCAAATAGAATTATACTCTGTTCTTTCACTGCGCCTCTGAGGCCACGAATGAAAGTCCTGCTTTGAACTACGGATGTGTTGTGGTTGCCTGCTACGGGTTATTTGTGGGACTTTGTTAACCCGGGGAAACAGTGACAGATATGTTCCATGACATTCCATGGTACACTGGTGAAATAAGTATGTTTATAGATTTTTTATCTCAGTTTACATATTGTTATAAATAGACCTATTTGCAGACTTCACTTCACCTGATCATCTGGGAACAAGGGAACATTTTACTGATTAGTGGCATGTTTTTTTTCCAACTTGTCACTTAATGAACTTCCAGATAAGGTCCTGTGGTAAATAAACATGGGACATGTAACGTAGTACTACCCCAATGTCAGTGTCATTCATGAATACAGATGTAACTGGGGTAAGTGAAAATAACCTCTCTTTCAAAACATAAAGCTTTATATTTAGGCGTTTTTATTCATCCTTTACTGTATGTTTTGCTTAACCATTGCAACTAGAGAATCATCATACAGTATCTCACAAAAGTGAGTACACCCCCTCACATTTTTGTAAATATTTGAGTACATCTTTTCATGTGACAACACTGAAGAAATTACGCTTTGCTCCAATGTAAAGTAGTGAGGGTACAGCTTGTATAACAGTGTACATTTGCTGTCCCCTCAAAATAACTCAACACACAGCTATTAATGTCTAAACCGCTGGCAACAAAAGTGAGTACACCCCTAAGTGAAAATGTCCAAATTTGGCCCAATTAGAAATATTCCCTCCCTGATATCATGTGACTCGTTAGTGTTACAAGGTCTCAGGTGTGAATAGGGAGCAGGTGTGTTACATTTTGTGTCATCGCTCTCACACTCCCTCATACTGATCACTTGAAGTTTAACATGGCACCTCATGGCAAAGAACTTTCTGAGGATCTGAAAAAAAATATTGTTGCTCTACATAAAGATGGCCTAGGCTATACGAAGATTGCCAAGACCCTGAAACTGAACTGCAGCACGGTGGCCAAGACCATAAAGCGGTTTAACAGGACAGGTTCCACTCAGAACAGTCCTCACCATGGTCAACCAAAGAAGTTGAGTGCACGTGCTCAGTGTCATATCCAGAGGTTATCTTTGGGAAATAGACGTATGAGTGCTGCCAGCATTGCTGCAGAGGTTGAAGAGATATGCCGTCATCAAATTGGTCTGCATGGCTGTCGTCCCAGAAGGAAGCCTCTTCTAAAGATGATGCACAATAAATCCCGCAAACAGTTTGCTGAAGACAAGCAGACTAAGTACATGGATTACCTTGAAACATGTCCTGTGGTCTGATGAGACCAAGATAAACTTATTTGGTTCAGATGGTGCCAAGCGTGTGTGGCAGCAACCAGGTGAGGAGTACAAAGACAAGCGTGTCTTGCCTACAGTCAAGCATGGTGGTGGGAGTGTCATGGTCTTGGGCTGCATGAGTGCTGCTAGCACTGGGGAGCTACAGTTCATAGAGGGAACCATGAATACCAACATGTACTGTGACATACTGAAACAGAGCATGATCCCCTCCCTTCGGAGACCGTAGGGCAGTATTCCAACATGATAACGACCCCAAACACACCTCCAAGAAGACCACTGCCTTGCTAAAGAAGCTGAAGGTAAAGGTGATGGACTGGCCAAGTATGTCTCCAGACCTATGGGGCATCCTCAAACGGAAGGTGGAGGAGCGCAATGTCTCTAACATCCACCAGCTCTGTGATGTCGTCATGGCGGAGTGGAAGAGGACTCCAGTGGCAACCTGTGAAGCTCTGGTGAACTCCTTGTCCAAGAGGGTTAAGGTAGTGCTGGAAAATGATGGAGACCACACAAAATATTGAAATTCTGGGCCCAATTTGGACATTTTCACTTAGGGGTGCCAGTGGTTTAGACATTAACTTTTGTTGCGAGTGGTTTAGACATTAACGGCTGTGTGTTGAGTTATTTTGAGGGGACAGCAAATGTACACTGTTATACAAGCTGTACACTCACTACTTAACATTGTAGCAAAGTGTCATTTCTTCAGTGTTTTCACATGAACAGATATAATCAAATATCTACAAAAATGTGAAGGGTGTACTCACTTTTGTAAGATTCTGTATAACATTTCTTGCTAAATTTCTAATCCCCATTTAATTTTTTCCGAAAATTAGCTTTGGTTGGACAGTAACAGAAGAGATTATCCCAAGATTCTGTTTCTTCATGGCAGAGTCCTGATTATTCTTAATGTGTTCCCTTTTTTTGTATCAAATATTCCATGTAATATCTTAAAGATGCAGTCTGGGACTTTTGTAATTAACAACATCATTATTGAAACCTCCCATTTTTGGCTGGATTTGAAGTATGTTGTTGGTATGCATAATCTATGTAGAATCCCTATCGTGTCTCAATTAGTCAGTACATTCAAGTTTGAAAGTGAGTGGTATTGATGACATCTGGCACGACATACAGTGTCTTCCAAAACGTACTGGGACAGTAAAGTAAAAAAGGCATATGAACTCAAGGCATATGAATATTTTCTGAAAAAGAAAGAACCCACTGGTGTCCTCAGCAATCGGCCATGACCAGGTCAGGCAAGGAACACAACGTCAGCTGATGACAGAACAATGACCAGAGCTTTGAAAACCAACCCTAAATTAAATAAAATAAGTAAAATAAAATAAGTAAAATCATCAACAACCACAAGAATGCTGGGGTGAAAATGTTAGTGTTCTGTTGACATACAACTTTGGTAGTAATATTACAAAGGCTACACAGAAAAATCCAAACCTTTGCACCAGTAACAAAAACAGAAAGGCCAGATAAGAATTTGCTAAAAAGTACAGAGATGAGCCAGTACAATTTTAGAACTGTTATTTGGACAGATAGTGTGAGGGTATGGGCATGCATGGCTGCCTCTGGAACATGTTCACTCATTTTTATTGTTGATGATGGCAGTAGCAGAATGAATTCAGAAGTGCACAAAAGCACTTCAATAGGTCAATGACCCAAAACACAGCCAACGCAAGCAAGGGGTTTGGCAGAGGACCGATTTACCCAACACCATGGTACTGTACCTGTTCCCATCTTACTTGAATGTAATATTGCATAAGTCAAACCTTGACTTAAACTGTTACATTTAATGGTTTATAATATTATAATCATTTTTCACCATGCCTGGTTATTGATTGTTTAACTGCCTATTACTGATTGTATTACTGCTGTGAAGCTGCATTGACTTCATTATACTTTGTTGCAGTGCATATTTTTCCATACACACTTTTCAATTGCCGTGTGATATAATTTCACAATCCCTATTTAAAATATAATTCATAACATGCCTAGGTCATATTTTTTTCTCTAAGAAGATTGGTCTTCTTTTTATTAAAACATTTGAGTTTAGTCATTAAATATTGCCGTATCAATTCGGCCCCGCCTGTTGGATTATATTGGAATTGTGACAAACTCTGTATTGTTTCATTTAAAATGGAGAACACTTCAAACATCTACTTTGAATCCGAAGAAAATGGCTGGTTTCAATCATGCATAATAGAAAAAGTGACATTTTTTTATATTGAATATGTCCCTCTTAGCAGACTACTAGAAAACCAGTTGGGATATCTGTCACTTCTTTGTATAACACCACCATTTTCTTTACATGTCTGCATGTTAGCGTGTTGTATAGCATGTTGATACCTGGTTGACTGCTGTGAATGATGATATGACAGCAGGGGACACCGCATGTCAGTTTAGCTGTTATGCTGCGTGCCACTGTGTTGTTGCCCAGAATCTCCTGAATTATGTTTTGGAAGACAAGGTAAGTTAAAGGAAAAATCCACCGATAGAAACTATCTGGGGGGTTTCTTTCAATCCCCCTACATAATTATGAGTGTTTGGATGTGTTTCAGGAAAGGTTTTTTACCTGAGCAGTGGACAGAAACTGTTATTTCTGTTTTGTAGTGTTTTGATGCCTTGTATGAGGAGTCATGCTGAGGGTCAGAGGGTTGGCTTTACTTTCAACCGTCTGGTCTGGCAAAAGAAATGCATCTAGGCTGAATGTTTATACGCAATTCATTTTCTCTGCCTCACTTTGTTTATGCAGGATTATTTCTGTACATAGAGTATACTACTTAATCAGTGTATAATATACAACCCTGTTTACAAAAAGTTGGGCCGCTGTGTAAAAACCCAGAATGCAACGATGTGAAAATAATTTAAAACCGATATTCAATAGAAAATATTAAAAATTCTAAAGGGCAATATTTTGAATGTTGAAACTAAAAATGTTTACCTTTTCTTGAAAAATATATGCACGATTGATTTGATGCCAGCAACACGTTTCAAAAAAGCTGTGACAGGGGCAACAAAGACTGGAAAAGTTGTTTAACATAAAACCTGATGGAACATCTCACAACTAATTAGGTTAATTGGCAACATGTCAGTAACATGATTGATAAGAACATGATGATTAGAAGAGCATCCCTGAGAGGATGAGTCTGTCAGAAGTAAAGATGGGGAGGTGTTCACCACTTTGTGAAAGACTGCACGGGCAAATAGTGCAACAATTTAAGAATAATGTTTCTCAGCGGAAAATTGCAAAGAGTTTGGTGATCTCGTATTTACAATACATAATATCATTAAAAGATTCAGAGAATGCTGCCGCCTTCTCTGGGTTCAAGCTCATTTAAGATGGACTGAGGCGGAAGTGGAAAACTGTCCTGTGGTCTGACAAATGTATTTTTGGGAATTGTGAACGCTCAGTAACACTTCCATCCTCTTGACTAAAGAGGAGAGGGACCATCCAGCTTGTTATCTGTGCACAATTCAAAAACCAGCATCCGTGATGATTTGGGGGTGCATTAGTGCACATAGCATGGCTGACTTGCACATCTGTGAAGGCACCATTAATGCTGAACAATATATACAGGTTATGGAGCAACATATGCTGCCATCTAGACAAGTCTTTTTCAGGAAAGGCCTTGCTTATTTCAGCAAGACAATGCCAAAGCACATTCTGCACGTGTTACAACAGCCTGGCTCCTTAGGAAAAGAGTCTGGTTGCTAAACTGCCCAGCCAGCAGTCCAGACCTGTCACCCATTGAAAACATTTGGCGCATTATGAAACGAAAAATATGACAATGGAGACCCCAAACTGTGAGAAGCCGAAATCCTATATCAAGCAAGAATGGGAAAATGTTTCACTTTCAGAATTAATGCAATTAGTCTCATTAGTTCCCAAACGCTTACAGATTATTGTTAAAAGAAGAGGTGATGCAACACAGGGGTAAACAGGCCCCTGTTGCGGATATTTCTCCAAAAACAATTACATTTCTCTGGTTCAACATTTAATATGTTGTCTTTGTACTATTTTAAATTAAATATAGGGATAAATGATTTGTGCATAATTAGCTTTTTTTTGCATTCAACTTTTTGGAAATAACAAACCATTTCAAGTGAATTTGTGAACTAGTTAATGGCTATTCAACATGTCAGCAAAATACATTAACTCCATGCTTGGTTTAAAGGGAAAATACAAGACATTTTCCTCCATGAACATCACAATGTTAAAACGTTTTAACTTTGTAATGGTATCCTAGGAAAGACAAAGACTAAGGTAATCCTGATGCCAAAGAAAGAAACATTTTGCACAGTATGTGACTAATAAACATAGCAAATTATACAGCTGACATCACGGATCCAGGCAAACAAAATACCAGGAGACTCACCCGAAACATTTGGAAATAAAAACAAATATGAAAAAGGGTTTAAACATGGAATACAAATCACAATTTACCAACTCCTATTACATCCGCGATCTTTCAATGAATACACTCAACTCCAACTACAGGCATTGTCATTTATAAATAGTGCATGTTTCTCTGTAACATCCATCTATTGATTGAATGACATATTGCTATTCCAATGACAATGGGTAACAATTTAAAAATAATAATAAATGTAATAGTGTTTCACAGAGATTGCTCTAAATTGTCATAAAGAAGCAAGTACCAGAGAATAATATGCTTTGAAGATTACATGATAACTTCAGACCCCTAGGGTTGCATATCTGGCCACTGCTGGAACATTGGGGAGGTATAATTTGGCAGGAAAATATGGTCTGCATGATTTTACGAAAGAGGAATGGCCACTTGCCTCTCACAGGACCCCAGACAGTCATGGCCACAAGCATGATGTACTACATTATGGACGAGGAGCAGCCAGAAGAGAAGTTTCACCAAGGACTAAGCTGTCAAATGCAGACAGAAATAAATCTGCTCCAAAAAACACATCTGCTCCAAAATGATTTGGGCTAAAAGGAAGTTGAATGAAGGCTGTGAATCGAACAGGGTAATCAGATGAATGGGATATCTACTTCTGGAACTGACTGAATGATTTGTTTGTGCACTCAAACTTGGTGAGCTAAAACACAACACTAATATAGCTTATCAACATTTAATAGCTTGCTGTTTATTATAATCTGCTATAAATCATACCATGTAGCTTTCAATCTAGCTAGTCATCTGACTTTACTGTACTGTTTCAGCAAAGAAAAAAAACATTTTTAGTCATTGTAAGAAGCTTGCTATATATTTATGTCCCCAGCCATAGAAAATTGGCTCTCAAAACTGTTTTTTGAATCTGTTGACAGCATGATGATGATTATTTCATACTACTTCATTCTTAATTTTTAACCCTTTGATGCACAAGCTATGCAAACCCCTTCTAAGACACAACATGGGTCAAAAATGACCCGTATTCATTCCCTATGTTATTTCATGAATGGCTGAGTGTTTCTTTGCTCTATCTTTTGAAATCAATTTATTTAATCATATAATATTCCAAGAACTCAATACATATCTTGTTTTTGATTGCCACTAATCATTATAAAAAGAAATTCCTTTCTTAGTTTATGATAATAGTTTTTGTATTATTACCTCAACTTTACAAATGACAAGTACATAAACTCACAAATGACCCAAGTATGCAAGTGTGATTATAAGATTAAAGACATACTTTAATAATTTTTATTAAAATATTTATTTTAACAGTGATTTGGACCAAAGAATAATACAGTAAATATTTAAAATATATTGTCACACATAACACACACATATCATTGATAACCGATAACACTAATATTGAATTGTAGTGCAACTGTAATGGAACTGTAGTAAATGTGACTTAATAACAGACAATTAAATAGCTTAAATAAAATCACATGGGCAAAGCACAAACTACCATCTCAGTGCTAACATTCCTCACAAATGACAATGATATGTTTGAGTTCCTTGTACACAGGCCTGATGCACTGGGAACACCAGCTTCTGACTTTGCTGTCTTTGGCAGGGTCTTGCACCTTTTCCTCTTCACTTGTCCCTCCTGCCTGATGTCCTGTTATGGCTGGGTGGTGGCTGTGGTTTGATCCAACATCTTCCCATTGCTTCTGTAATATGCTTTTGGAGGTGTGAGGTGTGCTCCATGCAACTCATCATATGTGGCATGCCAATCTCTTTGCCCAGCTCCTTAATGAATAGCCACCAGGCATTTGTCACACCACCCATGTAATCAGGGTGTTGTGCAGGGAAAGTGTAGGCATTGGTCATACCACCCATGTAATCAGGGTGTTGTGCAGGGAAAGATTAGGCATTGGTCACACCACCCATGTAATCAGGATGTTGTGCAGGGAAGGTGTAGGTATTGATCATACCACCCATGTAATCAGGGTGTTGTGCAGGGAAGGTGTAGGCATTGGTCACACCACCCATGTAATCAGGGTGTTGTGCAGGGAAGGTGTAGGCATTGGTCATACCACCCATGTAATCAGGGTGTTGTGCAGGGAAGGTGTAGGCATTGGTCATACCACCCATGTAATCAGGGTGTTGTGCAGGGAAGGTGTAGGTATTGGTCATACCACCCATGTAATCAGGGTGTTGTGCAGGGAAGGTGTAGGCATTGGTCATACCACCCATGTAATCAGGGTGTCGTGCAGGGAAGGTGTAGGTATTGGTCATACCACCCATGTAATCAGGGTGTCGTGCAGGGAAGGTGTAGGTATTGGTCATACCACCCATGTAATCAGGGTGTCGTGCAGGGAAGGTGTAGGTATTGGTCATACAACCCATGTAATCAGGGTGTCGTGCAGGGAACGTGTAGGTATTGGTCATACCACCCATGTAATCAGGGTGTTGTGCAGGGAAGGTGTAGGTATTGAGGGGGGCAACATCCAGCACATTGTACCAGAGCACCATGGGCCACCTCCGTGTTCTCCACTTACATGTAAAAGTGCAAACCGTCTGATACACTATGTCCACTCCTCCTTTTGTTTTTTTCTTGTACTGGATCACTTCTGGTTTCTTCTTCATAATGTTGTCATCCATAGCTTTGTCATCATGCATGGTGCTCAGGAGGACAACAGTCTTTCCCTTCTTCGGCACACAGCTCACCATGTTCATGTTGCCATTTAATTCAAATTCTGATCAATTCAACAAGTCAACCGCAATTCAGTTAAATTTGGATGGCTTCATGAAAGGCGGTATGTCCGGCTTGTTCTGTTGAAGAGTCCCAACAATGGTCAGGTTATTCTTAAGGAGCTTCTCAACAAGAGGGACACTGGTGAAGAAGTTATCCATTGTGATGTTGCGACCTATGATATGATTTATGCATAGTTTCTAATAGTTTTCTAATTGTTTCTAACTGCAAACATTTACAAATATCAAAAGTTCCTATCAAATTCCGTAGTGAATACATATGGGTAATTTCTTACCCATGTGGCAAAAGGATATGTAGAAATCATGTATGTAGAAGACATTTAATGAATACCTGGAATATGTAATACTATAATAGATTTATTTCAAAGACATAGCAACGAAACATAGTGAATGAATATCTGTCCTTTTTTAATTCATTATTTTTTTTAATTCAAAAAGTAAGAAAGGAAAAATGAAAACAACTATTAGTGCTGATCAAAAATAAGTTAATTGAGGAATACCTGGAATACTGAATGAAGAAATTAATTTATTGCAAAGATATAGAAAATAAAATCTCAGTCGGCATTGAAAACATGAGAACAGGTCTTTCACATGGGACAGTGCAAATTGGCTCAGCACCGTCCAAAGTGGGTGGGTTGGTGTAAAACAGTTTGACTGGCCTTGTTGCGTTCTAGCGACTCCTTCTGATAGACTGGGCACCTGCAAGCCCACTCAGGGTTGTTGCCCACTGACCGTGTTCTTTGCCATGAGCACGAATGGGCAAGTACTTTGAGTACTTCTTATTAGAGCGCATAGTGTGATATGTAGAACCTCTTGGAGTGATGTGCTTCAGAGAACATGGATTTCAAGAGATCATTGGCTTGACCCGTGATGAGGCAAAGGCACAAGCTGGAATTGTTGTTCACAAAATTGGGAGTGGGGAAAAACAGGATGAAGTTACTATAAAAAATGTGTTATATATTAGACAGGCATCGGTCTATAAACAAACATTCAAAGCAATGTGTAAACATTGTGAATACGTGATCTCTGCAGAAAGTTGTGGTTAACATCATGTATCTGTTCTAAAAATAATTTTGAATCACATTCCATGCAAGTATCTCAAAGTGTTTGCGTGTGTTTGCCTTCTATCTGCAGGTACACAAGGCTGGGTTGTTATTGCTGACAGTGTTAAATTATAACCAGCAGAGATCAGCCTCCAGAACCCAGAATCATACACTGTATGTCTCCCTCTGCGATTGAGTGTATTGTTCTTTAATTATGAAGTGAATTCGGAACAACATGTGACCAAGCCATTGCTCTCGCAAAGCAAAACACATGTGGAAACTACATTGTAAGGATGATACTGACATTCCTTTCATGCAATGAATTTTTCATACATTTCTGTCATCATCTTTGAGTCCAGAAGACATAGGTATATGCATTGAAGACAAAAACAACACTTGCATGGCATTCAAAGTCGTATTTTCTTTTTCTCCCCCTTTCTCTTTTTGTGACAAATTTGGGGCATTTTCATGCTTGGTTTAATGGAGACAGGGAAACAGAGTTTTCTTGCTGAAGCGGTACATGTGCATCAATAGCGTCGGCCAACAGAACACCCTGTGCATGCAGTTAGTCTAACCGCCATGGTCACCAAACCGTATGCCACGCCTAGATAATGGTTTCTTCTTCTGTAAATCTGAATTCCTCAGTCACAACATAACAAAACTCTGGTACAACACCTCTCTGGCCCTTATTCCATACCTAGTTATGAAACAACTCCAATGGATGGAATGTCAGACTTAAATATTTTCATTGGCTTCGTCACTTAACGCACTTAACGCTGATTATGCCTTTTCAATTCCTCAAAAGGAGTCATTACTGTATTTAGATATGCACTGGACTTGAAGTAGAATGTGTGTTGGGACAGCGACTGGAGGGATTACACCAGTTTGGATAGAATGTCCTAGTCGAAAGATGAATATGCCGCTGATCCATACCCCTGGTTAAACTATTCAGCCTTGAGCCAATAGTGTTATCGTTGCCTCCAGTCTCCATAGTGCTTAGGCCAGGTTTTAGCCATGAGAGACTGGGGACATGTGCTGACCTCCCTGTCGTTGAGCGTGCAGTCCTTCCATTATCTCTTCCGCTTTCTTAAAAGTCGGAATCACGTCCTTGTAATGTGCTAAGGGACAAGGAAGTGGCTGGGGGCATTCTTAGCCTCCCTCTCGATCAGGGTGTGGCAATGTACGTGTTTTACCTCTGCTAGGCGGTTCTGGCTAAGGGCAGGCCTTACGCGCCGGAGTTCCCCGCAGCGTCCCGTCCACCCATCACCCAGACAGAGCAGCGGAGCACCCGCCTCGGTCACGGTCTCATCACAGCCCCTCAACATGTATCAGGCTCCCCACGCTCCTCCATCTGTCTCCCCTGGAGCCAGCTAGCCTCGTCCGTCCTGGAGAGCCACGCACCCGCCAGGAACAAAAGTCATTCCCAAGACAAAGTGGATTATATCAGGGAGAACTCCATTTGGGGCCAGAGCAGGCCCTGGCTGCTCAGGCATCAGAGCAGTGCTGGAAACATGACTCTGGCTGAACAGCGGAGAGCTGCATGGCTGAAGATACAGAGGTGAGATTCGTCATCCCGACCTGCACTCTGACAGCCTTTTACCGGGCTCCCTGAACAAACACAAACACGCACACACACACACACACACACACACACACACACACACGCAAAACACACACACACGCACACAAACCTATCAGCAAAAAAAGCAGATAAATAAAACTGATGATTGCCCTTGGTGCTCTGAGGTACATGGGCTTTGAGATCCCAGCTTTCGAAATATTTCAACGTGTGAAATCGGACAGTGATGTCTCCAGTCTGGTGATACCATTATAATGGAGGAGAAGAGTGGGGCAGTCCCTTACTGTTCCTGGTGATTGTGTGGATTTTCTTGAGATGGAACCAGTTCAAACCTCTTGCGGTTCGGCTGTGTTGAGAAATCAGCTCCAAGGTCTTATTTGACAGATGGTAAGATACAGCACCTCACCGCCACGACTGGCCCTTTTTCCATTCCACTGCTCTTTTCTCTCCAACGTAACCTCTGAAAAGATGCACCACTGCTGTTCAAAGTAGTATGTATGGGCTTTTCTGCACACATAGGCAAACACACACAAATGCAAACACACACACACTACGCAGTGCAAATGTATTATTCTTCTCCAGTAGGCGTCGTTACTATGGATGTATTCATTTAGTAATTTCTTTTGATAGTTATATAAGTGAAGCAGGCTAAGCATTGTTGGTGAACTTTTCACTTCCCTGGCTCCCCGTTATGGATTAAAGAACCGAGAAGGAAAGAATGAGAATGTTTATTTAGACTTTTTTCAATAACCCCCTTTTTTATTTTGCGAATCCCTCTCACACTGAATGGAAGCCGTTTGTATTCTCCCACACAGCAAAGACCTAGTTACCATTTAAAATGATTTAACAGCTGCAGAACATTTCTGGGCTAAACCAAAAGTAGATCATGCCGTTTACAGGAGAATCTCCAAATTTGGTGAATATTTGACTGCTCTCAATTTCCAAGTGAACGGTGAAATCCCAGACTCCACTTCTCCTCGCTCCTCTCCTGCACTGTGTCCTCAGTGTATTACAGCTAGCTCAGTAATGATGCTGAACGTTTTTCTGCAGTGAGAGATGTTACTAGTAGGAATCTTGCTGACACCAAGTGTACAATCACTTTTCCTTATTTCTAAAGATCCCAGGGAGGACCCATTTTTTATATAAGTCTGACTATATACTGTATGTACTTTACATTAATCAAGGATCAAGTCAAGGGAGCTTGTAGGTGTTCTCAATTCATGTTCACTTCATGTCTTTGCTTCTTGGGCATCCTTTCCAGGTGAAGTATAAGAGTAATTGTGTCTGTGTTGCGTGCGTTGTGTGTACACATCCATTTGAGTGTGCTGTGTGCACGTGCCTGCGGGAGTGCGCGTTTGTGTGTTATTTGTTTGTGTGTTGGTTTGTTTGTGTGTCGATGGATAGGTGAGATGGTGTGTTGGTGCGTTTGTGTTTTGGGGTGCCGGGGTGTTGGTGTGTCGTTGTGTTAGTGTGTTTGTGTGTTGGGGTGTTTTGTGTGTCGGTGTGTTTGTGTGCTAGTGCGTTTGCTTATTGGTGTGTTTTGTGTGTTGGTGTGTCTTTGCGTTTTGAAGGATGGAGTGAATAAGGGAGTGAGTAGGAGGGGAGAATGAGAGTACTGCTTTCCATTATACATAGTAGCTGAAGGCTGCCTGTGATTCCTATGATGACTTGTAAATGCATCAAGGCCACAGCAGAGAGGAATATCAATTGATGAGAAGCAGCAGCAGTGTTTTCAGACTCTCTGTAACCACAGACACAGCACTGGTGGGCTAGGCTGCAGCAGAAGTGGGCTAGGCTGTAACACCGGTGGGCTAAGCACTGTTGCATTTGTGGGCTAAGCTGTTGCACTGGTGGGCTAGGCGGTAACACCGGTGGGCTAGGCTGCAGCAGAAGTGGGCTAGGCTGTAACACCGGTGGGCTAAGCACTGTTGCATTTGTGGGCTAAGCTGTTGCACTGGTGGGCTAGGCGGTAGGACTGCCGGGCTAAACACTGCTGTATTAGTGGGCTAAGCTGTGTTCTACCAATGGGCTCCCCAGGAAGTGACCAGGACAAATAGGGGGAAGACAGAAAGTATATTTCAGTCAATGCCAGCTGTCCTAGTGTGTCTCCTCTCTATACACCCTGCCCTCTTCTCACCCATCTCAATGGCACAGGACTGATGACATGGTCAGAATAGCCCTGCACACTGCCATTGGTGTGGAAATAAGGCATTGTTTAAGACACACCACAGACACACCAAAGACACACCACAGACACACCACAGACCCATGCATACTAACTCCTGACTGCAATGTTTCGGGATAAATTACAACTTCACTAGACTTATGTTACCAGGCTATCAAGATCTCCACCCACTCTGATTATGATAGTCAGCCAGCCACAAGCCTGTCAATGCCCACTGCTTTAGAAACATTGTGGTTGTGGGCGAATTGATTGGGTACCAGCTCTCTATTATTGCCTGCCCCAAAGATGTTCGATCGCTGTGCAGTGCATATCTTTTTCTATGTTTTATTTTTGTGTTCGCCAAACTATAGCAACACATCCTGTACGAAAGTCCACAGCCAGTTAAGTGAAAAGTTAAGTCTGGATTTTGAGTGTAAAATGTTAAAGCCACACAATGTAGTAGAGAAAATGTCCCCACAAAAATGGCCATACAATCTAGTAAAGAATGTATAAAAATCATAAGAAATGCAGATGCTTCCAAACAGGTGTAGTGAAAGATACCGTTAAAACGGAGGCTTTCTCCGTAAGTTAGTCCACTTCCAAATTCCAGCTTCTAGAGTGAAACAGCGCACTGAGCACTCACGCAGAAGAGAACATGAATCTGCTTGTTCCCAGAATGAACAGCGACAAAAGTTCATTATTGTAGTTTGTTTCACACGCTGGCCGCACTGAATTCTACAGCAGGATTGTGCTCTCTACAGGAGTGTCTCTGTAGACCTGCTTCCATCAGGAACTGTTTGTGGTGGAGTTCATTGAATAAGTTATAGATGGACATAGCTTTGCAGAACCAAAAGTACAGTATACACAGCCAGCTTCTGCTCAACACTAGACATGGAGAACGAATCAGATGGAACTGCTGCTGCTCATTACCCCGCAGCAGAGTCGTAACAAACAGTAAAGCAGTTGAAAGGTAAAGCTACATGAGATAAAATGGTTTAAATGACCAAAGAGATGGGCGTGTTTGTCTCAATTGCACTTTAAACATTTACCATGGAATTATAGATTATTTTTTGGGTCAGATGCCCCCTAATGACCCTAACGCCCTATGTGCAGTATGTAGTGTGCATGTAGAGATGGCTCTGCCTCCCAGTGCATGTAGAGATGGCTCTACATCCCAGTGCATGTAGAGATGGCTCTGCATCCCAGTGCATGTAGAGATGGCTCTGCATCCCAGTGCATGTAGAGATGGCTCTGCATCCCAGTGCATGTAGAGATGGCTCTGCATCCCAGTGCATGTAGAGATGGCGCTGCATCCCAGTGCATGTAGAGATGGCTCTGCATCCCAGTGCATGTAGAGATGATTCTGCATCCCAGTGCATGTTGAGATGGCTCTGCATCCCAGTGCATGTAGAGATGGCTCTGCATCCCAGTGCATGTTGAGATGGCTCTGCATCCCAGTGCATGTAGAGATGGCTCTGCATCCCAGTGCATGTAGAGATGATTCTGCATCCCAGTGCATGTTGAGATGGCTCTGCATCCCAGTGCATGTAGAGATGGCTCTGCATCCCAATGGCACTGAAAACACAGGTTGTGGTTTCGCAGCCGTACATAACATGTATATTCTTTTTTTTTTGTGGAGCTTAAGATAAGCTGGATAATATGCTAGGAGACAAAGGATTCAAAAAGAGTTTTGCTTTGGTAAAGTAGACATGGTGTAGACAGAGACCCAGCATTGGGAGAAGTCATTGTGTCTAGCCTCCCCGAAACAAGGTTACATATTTCAGAAGACACCGATACATCTCATTATGCAAGAATTTAATTTGAAATAGTTTCACTTAGCCCCAGAGTTCCTGCATCAGTTAGTTTCCTGGGGCAGCCAGTTGATACACACACTGCATTTTGATGTCTGTGCTTGGCCAGGGTACACAGGCTTTTAGGCCCGCAGGGGCTGCACACCAAGGCAACTCTAGTCTACCTCCTCTCAGGCTCCCTCCTCAAAGCCTTCCAGAGGACTGGCTGCAGTCAGGGGAACCAATCAGCCTGCTTTGTCTGGAGACAGCCTTGGACTGCCAAACCCCCTGACACCACTGGTCTTTCTGACAAAACTCTTATATTTAAATGTAAACCATAGGAGCAGAACATACCTTTATCCAACTCCACGTTCCTATTGCTTTATGGAAAGTGCATATACGAAATAATGTACTGCACCAATTAATCTTCAGTACATATCAGGTTTCATGAGAATAACTTCAAGAAATAATTCCTTTTTTTTGTTTGTTTCAAGTCAAGTCTATTTGGAAGGAAGCTTGTTTGTGTCATGTCTGAGATGTCAAAAGAGATGAGAGACGTGCATGATCAGATTCGTTAGCTATAGGAGTAAAAGTTAGATTTTTATTTGAATGTAGGGAGCTCGCTTTTCACTGACACCTCTGCCGGCCTGTCAGTCGGTGGATTGTTTTATTCATCTTACTTTTCAAATGGGGCTGAGGAAATAAGAGTGTACTTTCTGCTGTCTTTCCATGAGCTGTGAAAGAAAACCACATGAGCTGGCAGAACATAAATAATCATGTTTTCCTCCTCCATGTGTCTTGCTGTTCTGAGGGTGAGTTGGGAAACAACCCAATCAGAGCTCTGGTGCTCCCACTGCTCCCTGATCAATCTTTTCTCTCTCCCTGCTTTGTTTTCTATCTCCCTCTTTGGCGAGAGCAAAGACTCATGACAGCTTGAGAGCTCCTGTAGATTGGACTCACACACAACCTGCAGGAATGGGCACGAGGCACAACATTTAAATACTGGTAACGTGTGTTTATGAGGTGCTACTCTACTTAGGGAAGGAGAGTGGGCAGACAGGTAACATATTGATAGTGTAACACATAGAGACACCCTGAAGGTGTGTTCAGTGCCTTGGAGGGTGTTTTATTAACGAAAAGAGAATGGTGAGGGGAGGAGGTATGGGAGAAATCACAACAAATGTCAAAACCAGTTTTTGGGGAGGTATCGACTATGTGGTGGCCTCCCGGCCGGGGTTTGGGTAAGATGGGTGCTGTCAGTCATATCTTTGGTGGACCCTGCACCCTCCATCTCCCTGTCCATCCAATTTGTCTATCTCCATCTCCCTGTCATCTCCTTGTCCATCTCAATGTTGTCTCCATGTTCCATGTACATCTCCCTGTCCATCTCTATGTCCATGTACATCTCCATGACCATCTCCATGTCCTTCTCCCTGTCCATCTCCATGTCCATCTCCCTGTCCATCTCAATGCCCATCTCCCTGTCCATCTCCATGCCCATCTCCCTGTCTATCTCCATGTCCATGTACATCTCCCTGTCCATCTCCATGCCCATCTCCCAGTCCATCTCCATGCCCATCTCCCTGTCTATCTCCATGTCCATGTACATCTCCCTGTCCATCTCCATGCCCATCTCCCTGTCCATCTCCATGTACATCTCCCTGTCCATCTCCATCTCCATGTCCATGTACATCTCCCTGTCCATCTCCATGCCCATCTCCCTGTCTATCTCCATGTCCATGTACATCTCCCTGTCCATCTCCATGCCCATCTCCCTGTCCATCTCCATGCCCATCTCCCTGTCTATCTCCATGTCCATGTACATCTCCCTGTCCATCTCCATGCCCATCTCCCAGTCCATCTCCATGCCCATCTCCCTGTCTATCTCCATGTCCATGTACATCTCCCTGTCTATCTCCATGTCCATGCCCATCTCCCTGTCCATCTCCATGCCCATCTCCCTGTCCATCTCCATGTACATCTCCCTGTCCATCTCCATGTCCATGTACATCTCCCTGTCCATCTCCATGCCCATCTCCCTGTCTATCTCCATGTCCATGTACATCTCCCTGTCCATCTCCATGTCCATGTACATCTCCCTGTCCATCTCCATGCCCATCTCCCTGTCTATCTCCATGTCCATGTACATTTCCCTGTCCATCTCCATGTCCATGCCCATCTCCCTGTCCATCTCCATGCCCATCTCCCTGTCCATCTCCATGTCCATGTACATCTCCCTGTCCATCTCCATGTCCATGTACCTCTCCATGCCCTTCTCCCTGTCCATCTCCATGCCCATCTCTCTGTCCATCTCCATGTCCATTTCCATGTCCATCTCCCTGGCCATCTCCGTCTTTGGACCCAAGCTGCTCCATGAGCCCTGAAATACCTCCCATGACGAGGTCCCAAGTAGAGGCAGGTGTGTAGGTGCGCGGCTGGCCCAGCTGGTATATTCCGGAAGCTACCAGCTGTTACTGTTGGGGGCGTTGATGCCACACTGATATCTGGGGTGCGGATGCGTTTGTGACACAATGGGTAGTGTTTTGATACATAACAATGTCAATATTGTGTAGTAAAACTTAACATAAAGTTGGAGCCCCAGAACTCTTTCATATACTGTGGAACATTTATACCCTGTTCCTCTCCCAGGAATTATAGTGCAATGTTGATCCAGGTGTGAGGGGAATATTAAGCAGGCCATTTAGATTATTGCCTTTCCAAATACAATTTTCGTTGAAAGTGGGGAAATAAAAGGTTATGTTGATGCCCCATATTTTGTCTGTTCCCACAATCACACCACCAATATCTAACCTTCAATACTATCACATTATCACCAGGTCAACTCCACACAGCAACAGAGGGCTTTTTGAGCTGTGGGAAGCCATAAACTGGGTGAGTGTGGCCTTCTGATGGGACTACTTTCATTCCATTTAAAGAGCAACATTCAGCCAGGCCGTTTAAATAATCATAGGTATACCTCATGGGCTGTGGATGTCCTGTACATTATCGGACACACTGGGCGTAGTGGCTCCATCTTCCTCTCTCCATCTGACTGGCAAAAGCTACAGTCAGCCATCCTGAGCCTATACAGCAACTGCACCCTCTTAGCAATGGCAGCCATGACACCACAATGTGGGCCTCATCTGCCACTATTAACGTCCAGCACCCCCCCGTCTTTCTCTAATGAGAAAGGACGCCGATGGAGTTCCAGACATGTTTATGAATCATTCTGAAGCACAAGTGAAACTGGGACCAGACACAATAGCCTGTCTCGGAGGGCTGAAAACAGCCGGCCACGCATCACTACAGCCGGTGGCTGGAGAGACACGGTCCACTAAGCGGTCCTTTGAGCGACGTATTTAAATGAGGATGCCACCACATCTGTGTTTGGTGGTGGCGACGCAATGGTGAGTGTGGGGTGGGGTTTGGGTTGGGGTGGGGTGGGTTGTTGCAAGTCAAGGGGCCTGAGGCGGTGTTGATGAGCTTGTGGGGTCTTACTGTGTTCAGCTTGGCCAGTTCCTCTCTGACTTTAATCAGATTCTCTGTTAGAGGAATTTAATTTGCATCACACGCCTCACTGGTCAACTCCGTTTTTATCAAAGCATTTTTTGGAGTCATCATCTCTTCTGACTAAAGCACTTCCAGAGAGATTGGAAATGCAGCTCAATATTTAGGGGTGAAAGATGGGCTTGGATGGTGAACCCACAGAGTTGCCTCTGCTATTTTGATTCAACAGCAAAAAATATCTGTTTTAGTTTCCTTAGTCGACATGGATGTATTTTGGGCTTATTGAGGTTTTTGCAAAGCAGTTGACTTGGTCAGCTAGAGGAACTCTATCATTTAAAGACCCATGTTCCTAAGAAATTCCTTCACAGGTAATTCTAGTCTCCTGTAGTAGAACTGCTTATGACAGAGCCATCCCTGGGGTGGAGTGCAGATCTCCTAACCTAATCCGATATGCTATTAGGGGGCTAGACTTCCAGGCCTCAGCTGATTGGGGATATCGTCTCAGATTGTCTAAGCGAGATGTGGGACAGGCGAGAAGAGCTCTCTTCGTTGGCTCTTTCCCAGTGGCGCTAACCAATACCAATGAACACTTGACTAAGAAAATGTCTCTTCACCTCACACAGTGTCCACCAATCATGGTAGCAGGAGAGGAAGGACATACATTTTGGAAGAACATTAAATGTTTTCTTCATTGTTTTCCCATTGTTCTCAGTCCTCATTCTCTCTTCCTAAACTGTTAATACATTATACCACGGTTGGAGAACCGTGATGGGTGTTTTACCTGAGCCTCTACTAAAATATGATTATCTTCCATTTGTGTCCTTCATGGACCGAAGATCAGGTGTTCGTGATACAGATGAAGCCATACAGTGTTGGTGTTGAGGTTATCAGCATGGATGAATAGATATGCAGACGGTTTTTAGGGCTTAATCCGGTCAGGAGAAAACAACAAATGTACTGTACCCATCTCTTCAATCGCTACTGATGGCAGAATATGTGTGTATTTCCCTTAGACACTGCCCAATGAAGTGTGCTGAAAACATATGCCTGTGGACAACTGCCGGTCTGTGGAGGAATGGCTATCAATCTATAGCATGTCCATTATGAAGAAGTCCTGCTTATTGAAATAGATTTTTCCCCATCCACTGTATGCAACGCTAACTTCATAGAATCATGGTTACGCAAGTAATCTCAATTGTCTGCTTAAGAGCGGTTGTTATGTACAGAGTGCTTTGTCTTTTTATTTTATATTCATCTTCTGGTTACTGGCTCAAGGATCTAAAGAAAGTAATCCATCCACAATCATACATTCCTATGATATACTTGGTTACATAATGTTAATATAAGACAACAATGTGGTGACATTTTTCAGCATTACATTTTGGATATATAATCTTCAGTGAATAGGTTTTCACCCTATCTGCAAATAAAGGATGTTTGAGATTAAAAATTTAAGAAATGAAAGAGCCAAATGATCTGATCCCCAAACCAATGTGATTTGGCTACCAACGTTCACCAAAAAGAGCCATTCAAAAAGAGCGATTCGTTTGTGAACAACCCATCATTAGAAAAGATGGGACTGTGTTGATTGTTGAGCGTGCTGCTACCACTGGATTGTCAGAGATGCCACCCACGCAAACATGTAATGGCACCTGCATTCACTTTCACCCATTCGACTCTCAGTGCTTAACTCTCTCCATTTCATTCTCCAAACATATTTTGTGTTAATCAGAATCATTTCATAGCTAGCCATCAAGTTGGATGTATTTTACAGTGCTGAGGTGATATTGAATTGGAAGTTACTTTTGGCGTTGGTTTTAGTAGATTTATTATTAATCAATTAATCAAATTTATTTATAAAGCAGTTGTCACAAAGTGATTTTACAAAACACCCAGCTTTCAACTCCAAGGAGCAAACAACAGTAGTGTTGAATTTCAGTGACTAGGAAAAACTCCTTAAGAAGGCCGAAATTTAGGAAGAAACCTAGAGAGGACCCAGGCTCAGAAGGGTGACCAGTCCTCTTCTGGCTGTGTTGGGTGAACATATTAAGAGTACAAATTGTAATAATTAATAAATGCATGTGGGCTGAGTCCAGATTCTATTTAAATTTAGTCCAGGTCGGAATCATGACCAGATGGACAAGTACAGGGACATCACGGGGGAGGGAGAGGTGTCAGCACAGTGGCAGCTGAAATTGTCAGGTATCGTCTTGATCTGCAACACAACTAGGAGGACAGGGACAGCAACGGGTCTTTCAAGCCAGGTACTCCTTAGGTATGGGCCAGGACCTCATGTCCTCCCAAGTTTAAAATGGCAGGAGACAGGGAACATTTAGAAAATGCATTCCTTATATCTACAAGGATTTATAGTGGAGAAGGAGAACTGACCCTACTCCCCCAGCACAATAATATAGCAGCGCAAGACCTTGGGACTGAGACAGCCCCAAATTTCTTTAAATAATACAGCATAGTTATTTTTATTCTTCGCATTACGTTTTTCAGGGAAATGACTGTCAAAAACACAAGTGAATTTAACTACCTGATTAGTAGTACTAGTAAGAAATAACAGGGGTGTCACCAGACGCTGGCAATATTGGTACCCTAGTTGGTGACCTCTGAGTGTTTTGCAAGCAGACATTAACCCGTTAGAATGGTATGCAACAAGAGCATACCAATGCTTAGTTTTCACAGTGTTCATATCTTTAAAATTGGACAAGGTTTGTTTGTCACGTTAGCAGAGCACCCCCAACACCCGCACCTGTCTCCAGTGCAAGTGGGTCAACTAGAATCTGTAATCTTATTTCTCGATTATATGTCTTCTTTGTCTATTTTTAGTTTAGTGGGCGGTTCCATTGCATAATAAGCTTATATTTGTAGTATGGTTATGATGTGAGCAAATAAAGACAATGCTTGAATTCTGTTATTACTAATGCCAGAATATTTTTTGAATAACAGACTACTTAAATATGACATAGCAAACATAAAATAATATTGTAAAATACAAGGCAATTCTACAAAGGCTTTGGCATAGGCTACTGTAGCTCTTAGAGGAGATACTTTTTCTCCCTCTCAAAAGTTAAACAGCCATTGTGGGCGAACTTAAAGTAGCCAGCATCCATGCATTTATTAGCATGTTTTGTTATAAATAAGAGTTACATAAATAAGCAATGTACATTGGATATTTTTGCTGTCAGGATCGCTTTTAAACTATGAACATGTTTGATTGAGTACAAGAACAACAGGATTGCACTGATAAGTGCTTTGAGCGATGGAGAGATAACACACACATGAGTTATAGGCTTTACCATCATTTAAAATGCACTTCTAATTTGAATGACGATAAAGACAGATGGATGTGTTCTCGACCAGCTATGCCTACAACATCTACTGGCTGATTTGGCATGCACGTAAATGTTTTTGAAGCATTATGAAATGTGTGTTATCCCCTATCACCATTCCCAAGCATTTAACATGTTGATGCGTTAAGCCACGATTTACAGATTTCAAAGACGGGCTACGTGGAACCTAAATCATGGTGAAACAACATATTTTACTGACTAATACACCATAGGCTTTCCCTAAATTGTATGATTTGAGTTTCTGTGGGTGGATTACCCCTTTAAGTGCTAGGCTACCCGCCAACCCTATGATGCAACAGCAAGTGGATGAACTGTGTTTACTTGCTCTTATCAGCCACTACACCACTGCCTGTGTAACTCTGAAGGATGATGCAGGACACAGGAGCAGGGAGAACGGAGGACATTTAATAAAGAAAGCAACATGACGAAATAAAAATTAAGAGAAAGAACAGGAAACAACGAAACAACATTACATATGGGGTAACCCAAAACAAAGACCTACAGGAAGCAGGAAGGGGGTCCGTGATGATGAAAACACGTCATTTGGAAGGGACGTTGGATTCACAGGCACACGAGTGCTTGATTTCCATTATTCAAATGATACCTTCACAACAACTGAAAAACCATAGTAATGCCACTGTATGAATGAAAGTACCGTAGCAGTACGACAATGAAAATTAAAGTATCATAGTAGTACTACAGTGTAAAAGAAAGCACCATAGTAGTACTACGTTATATATGAAAGTACCATAGTAGTACAACAGCATAAATGAAAGAACTGCAGTAGTACCACCGTATAATGAAAGTACAATAGTAGTACCACAGCATAAATGAAAGTACTGTAATAGTACCGCAGTATAAATGAAAGCACTGTAGTACAGTAGTACCACGATATAAATGAAAGTTCCCCCATGAATAAGGAAACAGTGCTGCCTGTGTCAACAGCGACTCTACACACTGTGCAGAGTCCTAGACCTAGTTTTCTTTACACCTCTTATGAATGTTGCCAGTTCTAGGCCAGCCGCAAGAACTAGTCTTTAGTTACTCAACTCTCCAAAGCTGGTTCATGTCATGACCCCCATTACCCCCACTTCCTTTCCACACTGTAACGAGGACGCGCGTGGAAGATGCACGCACTCTCCCCCAGCGTGGTATTCGGCGTGCGTCATCGGCGGCCTTCTAGTCACGCCGCTCCTCCTCCCACGGCACTGTCATGTCTTGTTATTGCACGCACCTGGTGTCCATTCCCTCATTAGGTTGCCTATATTAGTTGCCAGGTTTCTGGGCGTCTTTGTGTGGTATTGCTCTCTGTTTGATGTAGTGTAACGTGCATTTGACTGAACACTGAATCCGTTTGTTTGCGCTTCAACGCTTCCCTTCTCTTGGGGATATTTGTTCGGATGTGTTCAGTTGTTCCTCCTTTTGATTTTGGTAATATTGCTTCATATTACTTGGATAAAGAATAGACTACGGCAACTACTGCGTTTGGCTCCTTTTCCCTGCACACCACCACAACATCTTTGACACCCCCCCCCAGATATTAATGATTAGCCACAGTGTATGCCAGTAATATGCTTTTATTTTTCAATTATACAAAGAGAACAGATGTACTATAGTTCAAGTAAAGTGTAAACAAGTTTGGAGAGAAAATGCTTGTATGTTCCGAAAGCCTACGCCTTGTTCCCCCCCCCCCCCGCCCTTTTTTACTTTTGTCTTGCGACTAGAGCCGCACCTGGGGGGGGGTACTGTAACTGTCCCAGCCGGACCGGTCCGTGTTTTCTGTGTGTCGTTGGTTTGTCATGTCCTTGTTTGGTCTTCCCTGTTCTCGTTTCAGTTAATCAGTTTATTTCTTTCACCTGTGTTTAGTCCACACCTGATTCTGTTCTCCCGGTTAGTCTGTGTATTTAGTTCTGCCATTTTCTCCCTGTCCTGGTGGGTCATTCTTGTATTGTGGCATTCTCCTGTTCTGTGTTTCAGTGTTTCAGTGTATACTCTATTTTGTATCTGTAGTGCTCGGTACTTGGTTTTGTTTTCTTTTGCTTCTTATTAAAAAGCTCCTTCTTTGACCCTGCATTTGCCTCCATCTCTGTGAAACGTAACAGTAACAAGGTGTTAATTAACCAATTAACACCATGTTATTCCCACCAACTCATTCCTCCCACAATGCGCACAAAAACACCTATATGTTTGGCCTTTTGGAACATTTATTTTTAACCTTTTCACACGTATGTTTCAAATATCATTTAACAGCCCCCCAGGATGAATTTTTCTGCACGTGATTTCAGTACTCTCTCAGAGTTCCAGAATGTGATTATGATGTCACAATACATTTAATCCACAACTGCCCCAAAACACCTCGCTACTTACTAGTTATGTTTCTAACTTCTGATTTAATTTAAATTGTATTATATTACAGTTAAAATGAATACTGAATAATTATTGACCAACCATGCTATCCTTTATGTAAAGATCGTTGCGCAAAACATACTGGCATGCTTCATCTTCATCAGGAAGTGCTTCCAGCAGCTAGTCTGAACCCACATCAGCTCTACCCTTCCTGACACCTTTGACCCCCCCCCTTCAATAAGGATGATACCATTGCCCTGACTGCACACACCGCCCTCTTCCGCCTGGAAAAGGGTAACATATACGTAAGAATGCAGTTGGTGGACTATAGCTCAGCATTCTACTGTATTGTGCCCACAAAGCTTGTTCCCAAGCTCAGGAACCTGGGTCTTAACACCTCTCTTTGCAACTGGATCCTGGATTTCCTGACGATTAGACGCCAGGTGGTGAGAATTGGCAACCTCACCTCCTCTGCACTGACCCTGAGCATCGGAGCCCCACAGGGCTCCATGTGCTAGCCAATGGTACACTGACTGCTGTTAGGTACCAGGATGAAATCCTTAGACCCATCATCAGACCTTATGCTGGTGCAGTAGGCCCTGGGTTCCTCCACATGAAGCCGAGCCCATGCTCGGCCTCATGTGGACAGAGTGTGTAGGCAGTTCCTGGATGATGAAGGCATCTGAATCCAATTGAGAACCTCTGGGACGTTATGTATCGATCCATCCGACACTACCAAGTAGCGCCACAGACTGTCTAGGAGCTCACTGATGCCCTGATCCAGGTCTAGGTGGAGATCCCCCAAGACACCATCCGCCATCTCATCAGAAGCATGCCCAGACGTTGTCGGGTTTGCATACAGGAATGTGGAGGCCCTACACACTACTGAGTCACAATATGAGTTGCCATGATGAAATTCACGCAAGTTGGAACAGCCTCTGATTTCAATTGTTTAATTTGATTCTCGGTGTGAGTTTGAATCCAGTGCTCAATTGGTTGATGACATTGGTTCATAATAGATTATGAGGACACAATACTCGAGGTTGGACCATTTTTACACAAAAAACTATAATATTAATATTTAGTGTTTAAAAGTACAACAAATGTGGTTCCAAAATAACACACTTTAAGTATACTGCTTTTTTTTTACTTTAATTTGCTTGCTGAGTGTAACTGTGGAAACTAGAATGAGAACATAAGATAGGTTTTAACAGGTTATTTGCCTGTGCAAAGATACAGGAGTTTCCAGGAAAGTCCAGAGCTGACTTGTTACGACTGGTTAAAATCTTTTTATATCGCAACTTCTCTGTACTGGCCTTGTGCTTCTCATCATTACAAAGAGTTTTACTTGTATGGACACTGTGAAACAGGCCTTTTTATGCAGTGCCAGAAATAATGAGGTGTCTCCAGTTGTCTTGACAGTTCATCCCGTACCTACTGAGATGCACCCTATGTTTCGTTTACCTTGAATTCCTTCTTGAGGTCATAGTGATAAGACGATCCAAAATGCCTCAGGCAGATCCAGCAGGAAACATTTATGAAAAAGGCGCATGAAAAAAACAGTGTTTAAACCCATGGTAAAGAGTCACAGTATTGATAAAGCTGACTGACTGTTTACAGGGAGTGGAAAGTGGAATAGTATTGAATAAGAGTTTAGGGAAGCTTAGGCTAAGGCAGTGCTTCTTAAATGTGTAATCCACCCCCAGAAATACAAATCATGAAACTCCTATGAATTTGGTGAAAGCTTATGTAAAATACTTCATGTTATTCTGTATAGTATATACTGGTTACTGGAGGGATATTGCACAACTATCATATTTTATAATACTTTTTAAACAATTACCTGCACTCCAGATTACCAAATAAATATGTAAATTGTATCTGCATGCATGTCTAGAACACATCCATCCTTTTATGAAAAAGTATATATTTAATGTACAAATGGCTGAAACATACCACAACATACACTCACCTAAAGGATTATTAGGAACAACTGTTCAATTTCTCATTAATGCAATTATCTAATCAACCAATCACATGGCAGTTGCTCCAATGCATTTAGGGGTGTGGTCCTGGTCAAGACAATCTCCTGAACTCCAAACTAAATGTCAGAATGGGAAAGAAAGGTGATTTAAGCAATTTTGAGCGTGGCATGGTTGTTGGTGCCAGACGGGCCGGTCTGAGTATTTCACAATCTGCTCAGTTACTGGGATTTTCACGCACAACCATTTCTAGGGTTTACAAAGAATGGTGTGAAAAGGGAAAAACATCCAGTATGCGGCAGTCGTGTAGGCGAAAATGCCTTGTTGATGCTAGAGGTCAGAGGAGAATGGGCAGACTGATTCAAGCTGATAGAAGAGCAACTTTGACTGAAATAACCACTTGTTACAACCGAGGTATGCAGCAAAGCATTTGTGAAGCCACAACACGCAGAATTTAGCGTAAACAGAATGAGAACATGGATCCATCATGCCTTGTTACCACTGTGCAGGCTGCTGGTGGTGGTGTAATGGTGTGGGGGATGTTTTCTTGGCACACTTTAGGCCCCTTAGTGCCAATTGGGCATCGTTTAAATGCCACGGCCTAAGTGAGCATTGTTTCTGACCATGTCCATCCCTTTATGACCACCATGTACCCATTCTCTGATGGCTACTTCCAGCAGGATAATGCACCATGTCACAAAGCTCGGATCATTTCAAATTGGTTTCTTGAACATGACAATGAGTTCACTGTACTGAAATGGCCCCCACAGTCACCAGATCTCAACCCAATAGAGCATCTTTGGGATGTGGTGGAACGGGAGCTTCGTGCCCTGGATGTGCATCGCACAAATCTCCATCAACTGCAAGATGCTATCCTATCAATATGGGCAAACATTTCTAAAGAATGCTTTCAGCACCTTGTTGAATCAATGCCATGTAGAATTAAGGCAGTTCTGAAGGCGAAAGGGGGTCAAACACAGTATTAGTATGGTGTTCCTAATAATCCTTTAGGTGAGTGTAAAGTATGTTAAGATTGAAATATGCACCGGCCTTGGGGGAACAGGTTTATGGATATGATGTAGGAGTGGAAGGATGGGTTAGGACCAGTTACGTGATGTCACTAACTCTGACCCATTGTCTGCCCGTCCCTCCGTCCGTGTGACCAGAAAACTCACTTCGCCCATTTCTTTCAGTTTCAGCACGTCTCTCAAAAGGTCTGTGCTCAGTACAAGCTAGGATGTCTTGTCTAGAAGAACTGGTCCTGTTCTGGAATATCCCTGCCCACATATGCAGCTTCTCAGTCTTTGGCAGGATACAGTTTATGAACTGTTTTCTGTCTTAAAAGAACCCTCTTCAGCAAGTATCAACACCCCGTTTAACAAATCCAGCGTGAATCCTGAAATGATAAAGTCATCATAAAGTGTGGATGATTCCTCTATGACTGCAGTACGGGTGCAATATTGTTTTTTTTTACTGCAGTTATTTTGCTGTGTAACTGCAGTTCCGTGGCGGGTACATTGCAGATGTTTCACCATTAATGCGTCCAAAAGATCCACAGTTGTCTGCAGTTCATTTCAAAACTGCAGTATTGTTTTGGGTGGGGATGTACTGCGTCTCAAATACGTACAAGAGTTGGATACAATACAAAGAGGTGTGTTCTCACTCTGCAGGTGCTGCAGTAATTATGATTATTGGCAGAGCAACTCTCACCTCACTAAGGGAATTAGTGATGCTGTGATGGTTTCACTGATGAAGTAAGAACCTTTTTCAATTTGTTCCCTGGTCATTTTGTTGTTCGCTCTTTGTTATTTCTTCACCCATGTATGCCCCCTAGGCAAACTGGTAAACATACCTGATTGATTTTAAGCAGTAAAGGCAAATGGTGTCCCAATGAATGTACTGCGCGGGCAGGCAAAAGGAAGTGGACTTACGTTATTAGAATTTGGAGTATTCAGTGTGTGCCTGCATAATATACTGTAGATATTTGTTGAGTGCACAAATGTCTGTGTGGAATCTAGTACCTATGTATTTTCTAATGGCTGCCTCCCTCCCTCCCCTGCAAGTCATGTCATGAGTTAATACTGTTGTTGCAGAGTTATTGGGGAAGTCTGCTTGCAGGCGTGGCTGATTGCAGGAGTAGCCTAGCTATTTCCCCTGGCTGCTGATGGATTTCTGTGAGGTCATATGAGCGGTGATGCATGGTGACCAGACAGAATGATCACCCAATTACTGCTCCATTGTGCAACAGTGCACACCGCTCTACAGAAGCCATGTCCGCCACCATGTTCCCCATTCAGCTAATATAGAGAAACAAGAGAGGGAGAGAGAAAAAAGACCCAAGTAAATAAACCCGGCTAATTGCTCATTGTCATAGCTGGACAATCAAAGTCACACTTGACAAACGAGGGGCTTTAAACATCAGTGATGATTGAGAGTTGACATGATGTCATGACTGATAATAGCAGTGGCTGGGAAAAAAGTTTGTTGATTATATTAGGTGTGTGTGTGTGTATGTTTAGGGTGTGTGTGTGTGGGGGGGAGGGGTCCTCTTGGGTATTAAAGAGTGATGAGCTGCAAAAAGCATTAGACATGTAATCAGTGAGGCTTTTCATCTCTCCGTTTGGGTGAATTAAATCCTGAAGGGTGAGCATGAAGCGATGGAACCTCACCCTCCCTGGGGGCCTGTAGGCTCACTCTTCCCCCCGCATTCCTCTGGCCTTGGATTCCTACCGCTGGCTTCCTGTAGAGCTGGTATAGCCTAGTGCCCAAAAATGAATGTACAACAAACGCGACAACAAAGACATTGCAAAGTGGATTACATTAAATATCACTCTTTGTCTATTCTCATCTGTTCCATTGCACAAATGATGTAACATTTTGTGATTTTGCTTTGCACCTTTCAGCTGACCACCTGTCCATGCGATGCATTTACCCCCCCGCCCCCGGTCTTCGGCCTGCTCTTCTACAGTATTTCCCACTGCCTCGTTGCCCCTTTTATTATGCCGCTGTTGAATATATCGCTACCAATTGTGCCAAAGGAGTTGGTTTGCTATAATATGAAAATCTGACCTCATCTTGCTGAGGTCACAGGCAATAAACAGCTGACAAGAGGGTAGACCGACAGAGCTTGAAATTCTAATCTTCTTCCCAGACCCCTGTTGGTGTGTGGCGGTGGCCTGGGTCAGCTCTGCAGGTCTCTCTCCTTGCCGTGGTCAGGTAGAGGGAAGAGGCTATAGAGGAGCTGGCCTCTATAAACATTGGATTTATTGATATTGACCTTTTGCTGAAATTAAGCATGTGGATCCCTGGGCAGCCAGAGCAAAGTTTAAACCAATTAAACGGCACTTCACTAATCAGCCAGGCAAGAAGATAGTTGTCTTCCAGGATTGCCTAAGTCAAATTAAAATAATTTGCACTGTATCAAAGCCTGATGACAGGGCAAACAACCTAAATGATATCATTAGGTCTGTCAACTTTAAAAACAAATTGAAGATTAAAACTGCTTTTGAAATTATGCCAGCTGTGTTCAAACTACTTAATTAAAATATGTTTTCTATTGCTCTCTATGGATAATGTAAAGATGATATAACCTTGCAAATCATGTAGCCTAGGTGTGGAATGTGCTGTAAATGCATATGTAATTGCAAACTGTATGTAATTGCTTTTAACAGACAATTACAGATGAGCCAAGTGGTTTTTGATGATCTTGTCAGCAACGCAGATTTTTACTGCCTGTGTGTTCACCTCAATCTAAGTAGATGTATCATAGATACCTGACATCTGCCATCGTAGGTGATATAAAGCAACACGTGTGAACATGAGTGGCAGGTAGGCCTTATGACTAACACAGTAGAAAGTTCCCCCTGTTTTAAATGATTAATTCCTCAAGTGCATTATGAAAACAGGGCTTGGTCTTGCTCTCTCCAGCTGGTTGGATTGCTGGCGGGCGGCCGAGGTTCCACTTTCTCAAATAATTCTGTTAATACCCATTTTCACAGTCATGACAGTCCCTGTGTTCTTCGGGGAATGGAGGCCTGCGTCCTTCATGGTTGACTTTCTTCACTCACACATTGATTTTTAAGTGCATTACACTTAAACGTGCTTTAAAGGCATCCTCCACACATCTGATCATCCATACATCTGATCCTTCATAAATCTGATCCCTCCACACATCTGGTTCTCCATAAATCTGATCATCCACACATCTGATCCTCAACACATCTGATCCTCCACAAATCCGATTCCCTCGACACATCTGATCCCTCCACACATCAAATCCCCTAATGCTGTTATAGCCGTCTAATGTGTGTCTGGTGTCTAACAGTCTGTTGTAGATGAGGGGGGCGGTACTCTACAGTATCTAGATAACATATATACTTACCTAAAAAATTATTAGGAACACCATACTAATACTGTGTTTGACCGCTATGTGGCATTGATTCAACAAGGTGCTGAAAGCATTCTTTAGAAATGTTGGCCCATATTGATAGGATAGCATCTTGCAGTTGATGGAGATTTGTGGGATGCACATCCAGGGCCCAAAGCTCCCGTTCCACCACATCCCAAAGATGCTCTATTGGGTTGAGATCTGGTGACTGTGGGGGACATTTCAATACAGTGAACTCATTGTCATATTCCAGAAACCAATTTGAAATGATTCAAGCTTTGTGACATGGTGCATTATCCTGCTGGAAGTAGCCATCAGAGGATGGGTACATGGTGGTCATAAAGGGATGGACATGGTCAGAAACAATGCTCAGTTAGGCCGTGGCATTTAAACGATGCCCAATTGGCACTAAGGGGCCTAAAGTGTGCCAAGAAAACATCCCCCACACCATTACACCACCACCATCAGCCTGCACAGTGGTAACAAGGCATGATGGATCCATGTTCTCATTCTGTTTACGCTAAATTCTGACTCTACCATCTGAATGTCTCAACAGAAATTGAGACTCATCAGACCAGGCAACATTCTTCCAGTCTTCAACTGTCCAATTTTGGTGAGCTTGTGCAAATTGTAGCCTCTTTTATCTATTTGTAGTGGAGATGAGTGGTACCTGGTGGGGTCTTCTGCTGTTGTAGCCCATGCGCCTCAAGGTTGTGCGTGTTGTGGCTTCACAAATGCTTTGCTGCATACCTCGGTTGTAACGAGTGGTTATTTCAGTCAAAGTTGCTCTTCTATCAGCTTGAATCAGTCGGCCCATTCTCCTCTGACCTCTAGCATCAACAAGGCATTTTCGCTTACAGGACTGCCGCATACTGGATGTTTTTCCCTTTTGACACCATTCTTTGTAAACCCTAGAAATGGCTGTGCGTGAAAATCCCAGTAACTGAGCAGAGTGTGAAATACTCAGACCGGCCCGTCTGGCACCAACAACCATGCCACGCTCAAAATTGCTTAAATCACCTTTCTTTCCCATTCTGACATTCAGTTTGGAGTTTAGGAGATTGTCTTGACCAGGATCACACCCCTAAATGCATTGAAGCAACTGCCATGTGATTGGTTGATTAGATTATTGCAATAATGAACAGGTGTTCCTAATAATCCTTTAGGTGAGTGTATGTTGTAGATGAGGGGGCAGTACTCTACAGTATATAGATGACATATCTGTTGTAGAAGAGGGGGGCAGTACTCTACAGTATCTAGATAACATGACTGTTTTAGATGAGGGGGCAGTACCCTACAATATCTAGATTACATGTCCATTGTAGATGAGGGGGAAAGTAGAGTATCTAGATAGCATGTCTGTTGTAGATGAGGAGAACTGTACTTTACAGTATCCAGATAACATGTCCGTTGTAGATGAGGGGGACAGTACAGTATCAAGATAGCATGTCTGTTGTAGATGAGGGGGACAGTACAGTATCTAGATAACTTGTCTGTTGTAGATGAGGGGGGCAGTAATCTTCAGCATCTAGATAACATGTCTGTTGTGGATGAGGGGGGCAGTACTTTACAGTATTCAGATAACAATTATATTGTAGATTAGGGGGGCAGTACTCTTCAGTATCTAGATAACATGTCTGTTGTAGATGAGGGGGGCAGTACTCTACAATATCTAGATAACATGTCTGTTGTTGCTGAAGGGCGGGGCAGTACCCTACAGTATCTAGATAACATGCCTGTTGTAGATGAGGGGGGCAGTACCCTACAGTATCTAGTTAACATGTCTGTTGTAGATGAGTGGGGCAGTACCCTACAGTATCTAGATAACATGTCTGTTGTTGCTGAAGGGTGGGGCAGTACCCTACAGTATCTAGTTAACATGTCTGTTGTAGATGAGTGGGGCAGTACCCTACAGTATCTAGATAACATGTCTGTTGAAGATATATTTGCTGATTTGCTTATTTTATATACAGTTTATAGCTTGATTATTACTGGAGTCCTTTGACTGTCTTCTTTCGTTCTCAGTTATATTATGGCTTCGTCTTGACTCAATGAGAATTTATTATTTCTTCCAGAGACCAGCCAAGTGTATCAGAGTAAAAATTATATCATCATTTGAGCCCATGTTTAAAGCAACATTGCAAAGCCAAACCCTTTACTTTCAGAAAGCATTTATATAGCTGCCACTGAATTTTCCCCTATAGCATGCTGTCATTTAGAATGTAGAAAAGTAATTCTACAAAGCTAGATGAAAACATAATTTCACGACCTAGAATAGAAGCTTAAAAAAATAACGTTCAGATTGAAAGTTGTCTCATCTCAGACATCACCCAAACCTATTGTATGATACTGATGTTGAATTAATACATCAATCATGGAGAACGACATGATGAATGAAAGGCCTATTTTTTCATAGTTTTTCACTGTTTCACTCTGACTGCATTCATCAATCTAGCAAGAGGGCAATCTTTTGAGTAATGTAGTATTGTTTCCCCTCCTCAGAAAGCTATGCCTTTGGCTTTTACCTGGAATTGATTATTTGTCTGACCCATATGATCTAGTGCACAATAAAAATATTATAGAACACATACAAACCTAATGGTATAAAAGGAACTTTAGACGTGTGAATGAACTAGCCTTTTCATACATAAAATGATGTCCATGTATATTAACGCCTCAACTAACATATTGTCTCCCATTGCTAAGATTAAGCCTAGGGCTTGGGTCTGGTGGAGCCACCACAGGTGACATTTGTGGTAGTAGCAAATATTCAAACGCCACTCTCAAGCCTCTAATGATGAAGCCGACCACTGGAGGGAGCCAAAACAGTCAAAACAATGATTCTCTTGAAAGAAATCCGTCTGGTGCATCATTCTGAAAATGGTGGGAAATTTACAAAATAAGTAATATGTTGATCATTTTTAAGGTGTGTCATACCCAACATTCTAATTCATGAGTAAAGCAGAAGATCCTAGCAAAGTATGTGTAAACATGTAAAGAGCAAGCAAGTTAGTTTATTCAAGTTAGCCTAATTTCTTAGCAAACTAGTTCAAATTTTAACAAAAATCTTCTCATTTTTAAGGACCTGATACATCCTATGTTCATTAGTCAGTGTTGTTCATAAATGTATTAATCCGATAAAGGTCCCTGGTAGTGAGAAGAATTCCCATGGCATATTTTTCTCACCTTCAATAATATGAGGATGCAACATTGATTTGGAAAAAATATTATCCTGTATTCGCAATGTTGTTATTCTCAAGACCCTACAGTACACTTTATGGGTAATAAGCCCCTGTTGAAAGTAATTTGGCCCCATTGAACGTGTGCCTATCAATATAGATGCGTGTGTATATAATTTTTGTGACCCTGGCAACAACTTGACCATGTGACGGAGGTGCAATATGAATATAGACAGGTGTGTGACTTTCTAAATCATGTCCAAATTATTGTATTTGCCACAAGTTCTAGAGACATGTCAGGCTTGATAAAAAGACACTGGATGCATCTGAGCTCAATTTGGAGTGTCATGCCAAAGGGTCTGTATACTTATACATGTATAAGTATATACATGAGATATTTCCAGTTTTCATTTCCCTTTGGCACAATTTTTTAAAACATGTTTTGGCTTAGTAATATTAGGGTATATTATGTACATTAATATGTTATACATTTCTATTCAAACTATAACACACGTTGTGGAATCATATCACATTATCACATATCACAAGGCCACACTGTCTTTAGGTGAGTCACTGGCATATTCTTGTCTTCCACTGTGCCTCTTACACATTAATCACACTGATTGTAGAGAAACAACTATTCTATTGGTATCCATGATTATTGGTATGTCGTTAACTAGTTGTAGGGATTTTGCATCATCTGATCACCAGAGATCTGCCTGGCAGTTGGCCAACCCTACCCAAGGCATATCCAATTTGCACATTGGCATGACAACATTCATTAAGACGTGACAAGAATCAACCATTCCTTGCCCCTTTCCAAAAATTCTGGATTACCTGATACCAGAAGGCCATTAAACGGCACAAACATACACTTCAAATGTTCTATGAAGGGCCGAAAGGCACCATGACAGTAGAAGCCTGCCAAATGGCTTGGCCGGTTTTCAAAACAGACATAATTTAGGCTCCAACAGGAGCTAAGAGAATACAAACATCAATAATTTGTGCTTTGTAGAGAAATCTTTAAACAAGGACGCAGGTTGCAAAGGATTAAGTGTTTTGAAGCATGCTATGATTTTGTTTGCGCTGTAGAAATTAAAACTATATTTTATAATCTCATTATAATCAATACAGCATTTTTATATTATGTATCATTACGTTGTGGGATATTATGACCAGACAAATAACCTGACATCTCTGTTTGTATGGTGGTTGTACCCATCAACAAAGTCAAGGCCTCTTCACTGGGGGTCTTCACAGCATGTCAAACTGTAAAGACCAGCGATAAACTTTGACTAATGTACCTAGTCCATCAGTTGGTGGAAAAAATCCAATATGTCTTCAAAAATATTATTAAAAAATAACAGAAACAGAGCCTCACTTGGGACTATTTTAGTACAGACTCCAGTAGAGGGGAAGCAATGCATTTGATGACCAAATCAAACAGTCCTGAGCTGCGCTTCGGGCTGTAGCTCACACAGAGACACATGGAAACAACAGTGACTCTGACTCATCAACAGTAGTGGTGTGTGTAAATCACTGGGGACTCAGCCAGGAAAAACAGCCATAATTGCTTTGTTTATGCTACTCTATAATTCATATAACACCATTATATATATAAGGTCGAAGAGCTATAGGCTTCCGTCATTTCACGGAAACGGTTCCAAAAGACAATAATCACACGCACCGTGGAGGAACACATTCAACCACACACAGTCCTACTATTGATTTAGGATCGAGGGCAATTACTGTGGTCAGCAAAGAAAACTGGCGAGCCGCTTTAAAAATTTCACTACCACGCTGAAAGAGTCGAAATAGAAAGAGCATCCACACAAGAATAAGCGACTCATTCTTTAAATAAAGTCAGAATAGTCCCAATACCAAAACACAAACATTCACTCAATTGCAAAGCAACATGTGCAAAACAGTTGTAACTTGTAAAAAATACACACAGTTGTATGATAGAGATTACAAATGAAAGCAAGCTGAAACAATATATTTTTTGCTTTTATATCCAAAAGAAATGGCGTTCCTGATATAAGTCTCGATCCGTTTCTGGGCAGAGATTTTCCTTTTAACTGAGGCAATGGATACAGGAATGGTCAAGACCAGTGTGGTAAGAAGACAGTCATTACATACTGCCTAGCTGTCTTTACTCCTCAAAAAGTTGTCTGGGCACTTAAGTCAGATTTATTTGCATTTAGTACTTACCTATGGTCTATGTGAGTTGTAACAGTTTGAAAATGAACTGCCGGTGTGCAACACCTTGTTCAACGGAGGCAGCTGTAGGGTACTGTACTGTAAGGAAGAATAATGAAATGTACAATTTCTTTCAGATTTACATGTCTTATGAATACACAGCGTGAACAATGTAGGACCCAAAGTTGAACCTTGTGGAACTCCTTTGTTTTCTACTAGAAATGTAGATTCATTTTCAGCAGTAAAATAGCCTTACTCCTGTTACTATGGTAATTTGCAAACCAGAGGCAAGTAAGCTATCCTTGGCCAGGCGCAATGAAGACAGCTTATTCAATACAATTGAGTGATCTACTGTATTGAACATTCTCGGCAGGTCAACAAACAAAGCAGCACAGCTTATTTTCTCACCCAAAGCTTTGACAACATAATTTACAACCATTGTAGTTTCTGTAATAGTACTGTGCCCGCATATATTATCAAACGGAAATCTGTTCAAAATGACATTTTTTTAATTAATGGAACGTAACTGTTTTTTGTTTCCCAATGCCTCCAGGATATTAGCTAGGAAAACAATTTAGAGATTATGCAATAATTAGCAAGGACACACTTATGCAGTGTGAGCAGTTTTCCAAAAGTTAGGGATAACCCCCCAAAATGTATGTTGGATTAAATATAGGCTTTAGAGCACCAGATATAATTGGTACAGGCCAAACCAATAAGCCTGGATCTAGCACGTGTGCCCCTGGGGTTTTCTTAGTGTCTATAGTCAGCAGTAAAACAAGGACCTCTTTTCCAGAGAACACACAGTGAAATCACTGGTCATTTGGGGTGCTGTACCTATTGGGGTGCTGTACCTATTGGGGTGCTGTACCTATTGAGTTAATTGCTGCAATGAAGCGGCAATTAAAGGTACTAGATATTGCATTTTGATCAGTAACAGCTACCATGTCTTACTATCTAAAGTAAGACATGGTTGTTTTAATAGACATGGCTATAAAAAAAACTTACTATCTGTTGTGGCAGCACAGTAATGGCACTATTCTTCATGGGGTTTTACTGTTTTCCAGAATTTGGAAGAACATCTATTACAGTTAGATAGTGTATTTACTGTACATAGTAGTCTGCTTTTGCTTTTCTAATACTTTTTTACAACAGTTTCTCAATGTTTTGAAAGTCTGTGAGTCCAAGCTAGATTTGGTTTTTCTAGCCTGGGCCCACGTTACATTTCTATAGCAACAGATATTTCCAAATTAAATGAGGGTAGATATGTGGATCTGATTCTTATCATAATAAAAAGGGCATGTACCAGGCATCATAGGTGTCTGTCTATGCGAGTCAAATTGTTTTAAGGTTATGATCGTAAAGTGGAAACCCTGGTTAACTGGATCTTAATTTGTCTTTTTACTTTAGTCACAAAGTGGCATTCTAATTCTCAGTCTGCATAACTTGCTGTTCAAAATGTTTATCTGAAATATATACAAAGACATTCTGTAGATCTTGACGTCTCATTATGATGGCAAACTAAAATGATTACGGTTTTGGTCTTGATTTAGACTTGCCAACCCGTCCAGCTCCGGTCTCTATTTGGTCTCTCTTAAGTTGGTCTCGCACTCAGCACGAATATATGGTAGGCAGGTGTGGACTAGGTCCGGATGGCTGCATACTACCAATCACATTAAGTGTGGAAAACTATAACATGTACACAAGTGTGTGTAACAAATCATGCGCTGTTGTGTTTTATTTTGATAAAGAACCGTTTGCAGATCTCAGTCTACTTTAGCGCTTGTCAACTTTTCCATTCAGATGTGGAGGCCCCGCTGCTCCAAAGGTGACAGATGTGTGTGTAGCATTCTGCATATAAACAGGCCTGTCAATCTCCTAGATACGCTGCACAGTTCAACACAGTACTGCTGTCAGAATATAGAGGCTCCTTTAGTGGCAAAACACAAAGGAAGGGAAGTGGAACTGTGGCGGGCAGCTAAACTGTATTTTGTGTGTAAATGGGGATTCTGGATCAGTGGGGGGTGGGTGGTTTCTCCGGGGCTTGCAGGGGGCTGCGAGGGTCTGCTCATCCACCTCAGTCGGCGTGTTTGCACATCTCCGTAAAACCGTGCACAAGTTGTTATCAGAGAAGTATGAACAGACGTGATGTATGTGCATATTTAAGCCTGTTTGCATTTATTTATGAGTTTGTCTGTTTGTTCACTTTGTTGCCGGGATAAGTTTATTTTGACTGTGGACCTGTGGAATCAACCGGAGCTAGTATTGTCCAGGTCCGTAAGTGTTGCTTAATTTTCTATCAGAGCTCCAGTAAAAAGTTAACAAGGTCGTAAAAACTGTGGTTTTTGGTGCTGGTACCAGAACCAGGTATTTATTTATTTCGTTCAGATTATATTAATCAGGGTTGTTTTGTGTGTCAATTTTGACAATATCTTTGATATGAATGTCATATTGATGAGAAGACAATCACACACTTCTGTAGATTTGTTTGAGTATTATGTTAAGACACTCAGAACCTGTAATTGCCATGTCTCAGAGAGTTCTAGTGGTTGCATCCAGTCCTGAAAGGGAAAAGATGGCGCTCATTCTTTCAACACAGCACATCAAATAAGGTAGAGATCAAAGTCCTATATTAGGAACAGAAATTAATCTTCTCTTCAGAAGTGTTCTTGTGTGTGTTGCTGTGTGACTTCAAAAAGAAATACAAAGTTGTTTCAGCTGCATTTAAAGAAGCCTATCCATTGCATCTAAGTATGTCAGAGGTCCAAATAGGTGTAGCCATTCATTTATGAAAATAAGTGCAATTATTATATGCCATATAGATATTGTGTTTTTATTGAATACTGCTTCCTGGTTTTTGCCTGGTTACCTCATACTCTGCATTTCGCTTTCAGTCTTGCTTATCTTCCATATCACAGTTTAGGTTATTTACAACTGTGAGACGAAAATGTTGACACCTCACATTCTCATAAAATTGATCATTGCTGCTTCTCTGCACTGGAGGCTTAGTGCATACTTTGTATGCTTGTGGCAGAGAGCTCCTGACCCCCTATTGACAGTCACATTTGGATCAATTCACCTTCCAATGTAGAAAACGGAATGCCATCGCATCCCAGGCAAGGCCAGCAGCTGCATGTGAAAACTCTTAGAGAGATATGACAGGAGGGATGGAAATGAAGTCGTCGTCCATGCTTTAAATAAATCCGCCCGCCAAGCATCATTTCAATCACAAACATAATCACCTAAATGTTTGTATTCATCGACCCTGCCACCTTTGTTGATCCATGCCTTTGCTCACCTCTCCCTGGCATCTGAGACTCAAATGTCATTTTCCTCAGTAGAAAGACATGAATATGTAATGGTTCGCTGACTCGTGGGAGAGTTTTTCAGGCCAGTGCTATACAAAATATTTTAATATTTTAACAAGTAAATATGGCAGGGACAATTACAAACCAACAATAAGAAGCTTTTATTCCATCAGTGATTCAGTATAATCCTGCCTCTCAGCTCTCCGGAAATGTGTACTCCCACACAGGTCTCAAACCACCACATGATACAGTCCATCTTATTTCGTTGGATCCAAACTTTACTTTAAATGGTCCCTATTTACTATTTACAAATTACTAATACTATATTCATATATATCTGTATGTATCTATATCTGTGTGTGTTTGGCATGAAAATTACCAGGACATGTATAATAGTGGTGGTTAACTACTAACAAAGAGATATCTTGGAATTTACAGCACTATTATAGTTAGACAATATTTTTATTGGTCTCTGAGTGTGTCATAGGAAGTCATCTTTACTGAGAGGATTTAGCTTCCTCTCTCCTCCCAGCCTGGTGGAAGAAAACTAGAGTGAAGCCAAGCTGAACTGGATCCTAATGGGGTGGTAGTGGTTGTGTTCATCAGGCCCTGGTCCTGAAATGAGTTCTAAGCTTTCTTACTCCCGCTAAACGTGTGTGTGTGTGTGTGTGCTTGTGTTTAGGTGTTAACTTGCCTAGCCATCAGCGCTCTCTAAAGATTGGGAAGATGGTGGAATATAACTGCTTTCCTCAGAGATGGAAATCCATGGGTTGCTTGGGTGGCAATAATTGAGGTTCTGTCCTGTAGCATAAGAAAGATATAGCTTTACTGTAGTCCCTTCTAAACTGACACCGGAGTTGTTCCATGTCACTAAAACAAGCCATGACATATACCAACTCACATTGTTCAGGATTTGGAACAATCTTAACTACCTCTTTCATGAAAAAACCTATGGCAACTGCCGGTCCCTTTCTGTGTCTCCTCTCTGGACACCGCTGCCTGAATTATCTAAAAAGTTTGATTTCATATGTGAGATAGTATACATTTCAAATGTTAGCTATGTAATAGCTATGTAATTAATATATATTCCATAAAAAGACCAACATTCTCAAATTTCCTAAACTGCTGTGAACACACAAGTATACTCATATTTCACATCAGTTTAGCTATAAAGGCCTTTTCTACAAATGTCCACACTAGTGTATTTATCAACATATAGAAGCAATTCCAACCAAACAAGATAATTTGCAAAACCTATTGGCCCATTCAGTTTCCACTGATCTTCCTTGACATTATCTGCTATTTCTCTTTCCACGGTCACCTAACCTCTCTTTCTTTTTCATGTCTCCCCTGTGTCTCATAGCTTTACAAAGTTTCTGTGTATATTTCCATTTTCTTTGGTGTAATTCAAGAAAGAAATTCATGGCCAATCACTCTATTAATATAAAAGAAAGTATTTCACCAAATTTCAATCTGCTCTAGTAATTTACTGGCACACATTCATGAGAAAAGGAGCATGGGGTGGGGAGGCATCCCACCAATGTTAGAAGCAATTTAACTGGTACCCCTGAATAATAACAACAATTTCACAAAAATATCAAATGCTTCCCCTCCCAATATCAAACTACCTGCACACAGTCAATGGAAAATCAACAGAAATACATAGTTTCATGAAAATGTAGCTAGTTAATTAGATCATCTGGCTTTTGTGGCATAGATATTGGCCAGAAGCATTACAGTAGATATGTCAGCTTCAAAGCAAACCAGCCAGCCAAGCCAGTTACCTCAGACGATACAAAAAATATCACCATAGTTAAGATTATATCTACAGTCTAATGACATTTAGTGGGTTACGCAACATTATTCAGAAATAACAAGAAAATACTTTTTCAAGCAACCAATTATGCTTCTTATCGGCTGTCATTGATCAATTTTACACAGCATCTCCAGCACTGTGGCTATGAATCTTAGTCACCAGAGCCACACTGGCAAAGAAGTGCCTGTGCGTGGACAACATTGCAAAATAACATTTTGTAAAATCAAGATCACGTCTGCCTGACTTCACAACAAACATTCATCAAATTGGCGGTCCAGTGGTAACCATGCAAGTAGGCGGTGATCTTGAACTCTACAAAATGTTTCTGCTATTTTTGGTACACTCTTTTAGTAACATACAGAGGACATGACCCCGGTGCCCTGAATGGTAGATGTGAGCCTGGATTGCAGCAAGTAAATGTAGATGTCATAGAGTGATTTTAACATAATAATTAATTCAGGTTCAATGTTTACTGTTCAGGGATGTTAAATCAACATAAGAAAAACATTTCCAGAAGTCTGTTTATAACACAATGTCCTTGTCCAGCACCCTAACGGAAAGAGCATGGCTTGCAGCACTAAAGTTAAAATATCTACCAAATATAGGTGTATGTTCAGTGATAAAAAAACTTATTTTCAGTTCAGTGATAAAAACAACTAAGTTGCACCCTAACCTGTAATTATACGTTGTTATAGAATTCTACGAAAGAAAACTTATAGACTCTGATGCCCTCGACCACTGACAGCAACAACACGAATATCAACAGTGAAGATGATTTTTCAAACTCAGTGACTGACATTGGTTTTGTAATGTACAAGGTGATGGTCAAAATCAGTATTTGGTACAGAAAAGAGCCTTTATACTGTACATCCACAATTATTACTACATAATGCCCCCTAGCCCCGAAAATACAGCTCTGGAAAATATTCAGAGATCTACATGTATGGCAGCCATTCCATTCCAGTGTCTGTTAAATTCCAACACAGGTACACCTCATTTTACTTAATGAGGTACTGATTAGGTGATTACCTGAACCAAATCTAATTTAACGAGGAAAAGTATAAAAACCACTACTGTGGTCATCACTATCCTCTTGAAATAGGACCAGCTGGATGGCAAAAACTGTGCAAGTAGTACCTCAACAGTAATTTGAATAAAATAATTACTATTCAGCATGACAAAAAAAGTTGAAAAGAAAAGCTTTCAATGAGGAAAGGAATGGTAAAATTCTGGCTTTACTGACTGGCAGAGGGACGAAAACGACTGTCCACTGACCGAGATGACTGTCAACTCATTTGAATGTCACTCAACAACCGTAGGATGACATCAAGTGACCTACAAAAAGAATGGCAAACAGCAGCTGGGGTGAAGTGCACGGCGAGGACAGTTCGAAACAGGCTCCTAGGGGCAGGGCTGACCGAGATGACCGTCAACTCATTTGAATGTCACTCAACAACAAGGATCTGTGATGTTCTGGGGATGCTTCAGCAAGGCAGATTTGTTTTTGTGAAAGACGCATGAACCAAGCCAAGTACAAGGTTATCCTGGAAGAACAACTGCTTCTGCTCTGCTCTAACAATGTTCCCCAATTGTGAGAATGTTTTTTTCCAGCAGGACAATGCTCCATGCCACATAGCCAGGTCAATCAAGGTGTGGATTCGAGGACCACCAGATCAAGACCCTGTCAGCCCAATCTCCAGACCTGAACCCCATTGAAAACCTTGGAATTTGATCAAGAGGAAGATGGATGGTCCCAAGCATTCAAACAAAGCCGAGCTACTTGACTTTTTTTGAATATGAATTGGATATGAATTTGTTTTCTTTGAGGTCTGAAAACAATGCATATTTGTTGGTTATTTTGACAATTTCTTTTTCTACTTTTTACTTTAAATGATGTTAGTTGTTAATGCTCAGATTCCACAATGACAATATTTTTATTTGGGTGTAATGTTGTCAGTAGTTTATAGAATACATCAAAACTGTTCATTTTACTCAAACACATACCTATGAATAGTAAAACCAGAGAAACTGATAATTTTGCAGTGGTCTCTTAATTTTTTCCAGAGCTGTTTATATATATTTTTTATAGCCTGAATAAGGGTGTCGGCCAAATAGATTGGCACCCCTGATCTAAATTGTTCTTAAAAGGATAGTTTGTCCAAAATTCATATTCTTTTCAAACCTTACCAAGAGATATTCCAGAAGGCACATAGAGTAATTTTTTCCAACAATCAGTTTTTCAGCTCTGTCCCAGTCTATAATTAGTGTTATCAGCATCATCCAAATTCATGAATGGAAACATGAAAAAATTACTCTACGTCAAAAATGAATGTGCCTGAAGGACACACTCTGTAAGGGGACTGTCACCGAAATATCATTTTTGGACAAACTATCCCTTTAACTGCAAAAATTATTTTAGAAAGAATTGAGAAGTTTTGTCACTTTTTGATCTACCAACACAAGGCAACATAATTAGAAGGATCACGTTGCCTTGTGTTGCCTTGTGTGAAGGATTGTACTTTTAGTGTCTTTATATGGAAGTCAACAACATGTATTATTACAGTTTATAAAGGAAGGACCTAATCAGGCCGGTTGTGAGCCTTGTTTAGTTAGCTACTTTGTCACATGTTTGTTATTGGCATGTTTCAGTCTAAGCCTCTAGTAATAGCTTGAAGTCAATATTTCATTAAAGAGGATTAACTAAAAACAATAAGTCACTTCAGATATCCGAGTACCAAACAGTTAAGAATGCTGCAGGTCTGGGTTTATCATGCAGAGATGACTGAACGACTTCCATTGATGCTCGGTGTGCCTGTACCTTTCACCGTGCTGTTAAACATTTTCAGTATTTCTAAAATTGTGCCCGAATTCGTGTCATGATATCATCTCATCATCACTGTAAAGGCATTTGGTCCATAATAGATGGACATAGCATTCTGGCTATGTCATTGCCTATCCTGTGAAGAGCCTCTCAGTAATCTAGGTTGTAGTTGACATTGAGGAGGACAGTGGAGGGACCTTAGGTTCTGTTTAGATTATCTATCTACGATTTGTCCCCTGTTAATATTATTAATGATGACTTGGCCTGGTTCTGAGACAGGCGGATTAACTTGCCTGCAATGAACCTTGCAACGTAGTCAACAGCAGGGTTCTGTACACATCAATCCATCTACCTTGGCCACCATTAAACACATCAATCCAAGGTGAGGGGAAAGGTAATGGAAGATGCCCTGATAATTGATGGGCCAGGAAGTGGAGGAAAGGCACACTGTGGTCCTCCTGGCCAACTGAATGATGCATTCCTGCCGCTTACTCTGTGATGTGTCTGCTCCCATCTCTGATAATGGCCATGTGTTCCTGATAGGTGAGATCCACAGCTGCCAAGCTCAGTTACTGTACGGCAGGTCCACAACTTCCGCTGGTATGTGAACGATAGCAACTTGTGTTGTTATGATTGTTCGTTTGTTGTGGTCATAGCCATGTCCATGTCACAAGCTTCCTAGTGAACTTAAATCCACTGAGAACATCCCGAGTGTGAATGTTGTCCATAGCTATTAATATCAACACTGTTCCAGTAGATCTGCCTCTGTTATCCCTCATCCCTGTGTGTGTTGAAAGATTCACATTTTATAATGTGACATAAAAATAAACCTTCTTTGAAACAATCCCCTAAGGTTGTTCATTGATCAGGGTCTCAGCTGTGGTTACAAATTGTTTTTTTGTCATTCTGGCAGTAACTAGAGTTTGTGCTGGAATTGCATGTGCGTTTTGCACATTTTGCATGGTCCAGTTTTTTTTTTTTTCTCACCACTGGAAACTATTACAGTTCCCTGGGGTGGTGTCTTCCATTCTGTTCCCAAGCCTCTCCGTTTCTCTGCAGCGAATCAAGGCTGGCTCATCAGTCCTACCATGGGAGTGACAAGGCATGGAGGAGGCAGTGAGGAGGCATGGTTGAACTGCAGGAGGGATTCAAAAGGTTGCTGGAGGGATGCAGATTTTGTGGGATGGATGGGAAATGCAGCATAAGTATGAAAGGAGAGAGGACTGGATGTGGAGGGTGCTGGTTTCTTCCTCACTTGGAGGGGACTGACTCCCTCTGGATCAAAGGAATAAATGTGTGAGGAAAGCTATTGCTTAGTTTCTCTACAACTTAAAAAACACATTGTAATCACAAATGAGGCTACAGCACTGGCTGTTGATTGTGTGACAACAGGTTTTATTTATCTTTTTTGAGCACACGCAGTTGAATAGAAACATATATTATTGAATTTACCCCAAATTTTGCGGTAGCAAAATTAATGACATTCTTCCAGTCCTTTTTACTGATATAATTGAAAATATTAATTCCAGCCCTGTGTTTTATTTTTTAATATATACATAAGGCAACAATATACTTCCAGGGTTTTAGCCATATTGTCAACAGTGAAATATCCAATACAAAAGAAGTCAATGTGTGGTAATAGTATTTGTACATCAAATGTACTGTATGCCTCACATCCTGGCAGAGAAAGGCTGTGAATAAACTATTTTCCATACCATAGATCTGACAATTCCACCCTGGATTTAAATGCATAGGGGTCTCCTGACATAGGCTACACATTTTCTTCGAATTTGGGGTTGGGTAGAAAGGAAAGTCTTTGAAAGGAAAGTCAGAGGGAGGTCAACGTTCAGTCTCATCTTTATAAATGTGCCATTTTAACAAAATGTAGGGAGTAACTGAAAAAACAATGAACACAATCTAAACAGTATTAAATCAAACACAACATTTTTCAGTGCAGTTGGAAGGAAAGCATTGTAACATTATCTTTCGCATGAATGATCTCATCAAGTTTACACTCATCTTAGTAAGGCTTCCAAATTAACTGCTATAACGTCAAACACGTGCCCTCCTGAACATTAAAGATTCTCTCGCACCTGCATGTTCCCTTGGTGGACACAACTCAAACCAAAAAGGTTCTTAAACCCCTCACATTACCCAAGTTAACACCCAAATAGGAGCATGTGGGCCAAAGCATACACAGCTGTAATATGAATACTCTTAAAATGAAATATGCTGTTTGAAATGTTGAGCCTACAGTAGTTGTGAATTAAACAACATTTAATTGTGGCTGCCACTTCTGCCAGAATACAGTTTGTATACTGTAGATTATGTATGTAAAAGGTTAGGAACCACTGGCATTAAAAACACTTTTGCAGTAATTCCCCTCATGTGTCTGGGGAAAATGTGACATTTTATACATCATCATCATTTGGTCTATTTGAAAATATTTTTGTAGTTTTCAGAAAGATTAGACCAGGAGCCATTTGCTATCCAACTAGTATGTGTATTTGAAACCAGAAGTGGCTCCTGATTAGCTGTGTAGAACAACTGGTTCCAAGCGGTGGCAACATTCAGTTTTTATCATTAAATATAGGATGGGCTGTTTTACGTGTGGGACGTTCATTTCTCAAAATTCACAATAAAAAATTGAGTTATTACCTTGCACTGTGGCAAGAATATAGCCCAGGAGCTCGTTTTGCATGACTTTGGACCTTATTTCAAGTACTACATCCATATTTGGGGAATTTTCGTTGCATTGGTTCAGGCAGTGATGCCACAAATTCAGCGAATACCAGAAGTTCTCCTCAGTTCTCTTATTCTTCGATTTTGTAATTAGAAGGTTAGCCATGAAGTTGGACAGCTATGGTTTTGGATTGCAAGCCTCATCAAATTGTACACACAGCTAGAAGGTTTAAAAAAGATATTTGTAGATACCAAGCTCACAGGATTTATGCATTAACCCCACAGAAGCCTTTTTTCCAAACATTGTCTGATTCAGAATGTATTCTTACTATGAGGCCATATTATATTGTTCTTTAACTAGAATAATGAAAGTATCAGGTAATATAATTGGACTTAACAGATTCAACAATGGATTTACTACATTGTAATGGAATGTATGGTGCAGGTTTTTAATCCTCATAATTAAAACAGTTAATAGGATAATACTTTATTATTTTATTGAAATAATCCTGTGAAGCTAGATGTTATAAATTCACTGGTGTGCGGAAATGTGTGTTGTGGAATATGGTGACTGAAATAAATAGGGTACAAACATTTATTTTGATGTGTTTGTTTTTTTGTTTTTTTACTTTGACTTTGTCCCATTTCCATTTTTTTTCTGTCATTACTAGTATCAGTAAGAGCAGGTGGGGACGTGTGGGATGGAGGGTGTAGATGATGTGCACCAGGCAGTCGCAGCTCTTGTGTCTTCTTGTCTCCACTGAATCTAACTCAGCTCCAGACTTGATTATAATCCTGTCCTGGTGTCCAGAACTTGAAGGAGAACTGAGGCGACAACCCGGATTGACCTCCCCACCCTGGTTGCACGTCTCCCTGCACAGCTGGTGTTTACCCTGCTTCAGGGCCAGGGACACACACACTACGGCATACTAATTTGCTCCTCAGACGGATACGCAAACGCACACACAGGACAGAGCAAGGTTCTGTTACAGTATGTAAGCATACAATGTTGAAATCAAGTGGTTCTTTTTGCCATGTTGTCTTTGAACATCCTAAAGTGGTTCCCCACCTACAGTGTCCCTGACTTGCCCCATCTGGGTTTGTGTGTAGCTGTTGGGTTTAGGCACTAACACAGTGCTATTCACTGCTTTCTATACAATGATCTGAGGGAATGAAAAGGCCAAAACGTCATAGGCAGAACCAAATAGAAGTATGTGCAAAGTCAGCTTTTCACTTCTTTTTTTATCAAAATGTGTCCATTTTCCCAGTGAATGCTGAAAACTGCTGTGGAGTGATGAGAACGACTGATTATGTGAATAGTGAGTATTCAGCAAAGGTCTTGATGGACATTGAAAAATAAATGTCTAGTAGCACAGTACAGTAAGATTAAAGATTCAATGATGGGGGATGTATTGTGGTTAGAGAGTTTTGCTGGATTGCAAAAGCTTTGAAGAGCTGCTGGTATTTAAAATGGACCCTTTTGTTAATGAGGGAACTTCTAAATTCTTCTGTAATATTAATTTCTACTGTAGAATGGAGACTTTGATAACACTGTTCACACATACAATTACATATATATTTACATGGTTCATGTAAATATATATTATCTGTGAAATGTATGGCTTTTGGCACTGGCTGTTTTAACAGTTTATTAGCCAGTAATAGGCTTACTGGTGTATACTAACTAACAATGGAATAGTCTTTGCAAGAATAATTGAGCAACTGCTAGCGAGACTGAAGATTAATTTTTCAATGCCAAAGCAATTTCATGGCACCAAAACATTAGTTTTTCTTTAATTTGCAAATGACATTGATACAATAACTATCAATATAGGTGATGATAACAGACTTTTTCATCAAGTGAAAAGACGAGAGAATCCTGGAAACACCTACTATTTTACTGCCCAAGGGGTTTTGATCTAGCCTAAATTACCCCAAAAAGCGTGCACAGATGCGTATTTAAAAAAATCCACCAGAAATAGTTGCAATATAAACAGTTTTAATTTAGGCTTACTATAACGTAGATACTGAAGGTTGTAGCCAGCAAAGTTTTTGTCTATCCTGACCCAAAAAATCATGCATGGATGCGTACTTCAAAAATCCCCCAGAAATAGTTGCAATAAAGCTGTGAACATTTTTATTTTAGGCTTACTATAACGTAGCCACAATCTTGTAGCCACAAGGGGCAGTCAGTTACTCAGCCAGTCAGTCAGTCAGTCAGTGACATGGTCGGCTCTGCTTACTCGGTCCGGCAATAAATGATGTGTGTTCTGTGACATGTTTTGATGTTTTCCCAAAGCCCTAATTTGATTTAGAAAATCATGAGGATTAACATTTAAATCCACTTAGTTATCACACATATATTAAACATTTATAAACTACAAATAAGACAAAGCACAAATCGTACACCTCCTATGGACGTATTTATAATGCTCCGATCTTAAATTCGGTGTGATGATTATGTTAAAGTTAATCAATTAATTGTAAACATGTATGCATGACCATTCCATATGAACTGTTTTTAGTTCAGCTAAAATGTAAAGTGTAGAAACAGACTATAAACTAAAAGTGCAGAAATACATAAATGCCTTTTCTCTCAATCAGTCTTGTTTCTTCCTTATCTCAGTCACTCGGGACGATTCCTTGTCTCTTTTCCATTTCTCTTTCTCACACATGCATTTGTGTCTCGTGAGTGTCCTTAATGTAAGGTACTGACATACGCAAATCGTCGATTTTATAAAATGTATTTGTTTTCTGTTATTTGTTTAGCAGTTACTTTCACCATAGCATCAACAAATCGGACACAGAACATGAAGGCCATGGTGAATCAGGTTATAAGCAAGGGCAGAAATCTGCTGATTAGAAGTACAGTATGAGCCTGTGTGACCTCCCGACTGACATGAGGGCAATTTAAGAACAACTATTAATGAGTGACAGATAACACATGGGTTGGCCCTGTAACATCCCCATGCAGAGTGACTGGAGGAAAGCCTCTATACAGCACAGCACACTGTTTGAGTGTCCCTGGTTCTGTCACTGAAAAGGACCATAGCATAATTCAGAAAAAATGTGGGAGAAAATCCACTGAGTGTGACTTATTTATCCCATATATCCCATGCAGCAATATCTTCCTCTAATGCATATCTTTTTTATTTCATTAAACTTCTGGAGTTTTTTTTTTTTTTTACAGATCACTGTTGCTATGTTAGAAGGAGATAATGTGAGTCTGCGCTTCCGTTTCTGATGTCAGGTGGAGCCTGAGCAGGCAGCAGAGTCTCAGGTAATAGACCACTGTGCATTAGCATTTCTTTTACAACATGGAAACTGGGCCTCTGGGGAGCCACACAGAACCTAGCTTAACAACATTGGCTGGATGGAGGCCATGGCTGGTGAGTGTACTGCAGGAAAAAAGGGGATATTTTACTACACTGTATACTTGACCCACTTAGCTTACAAGATGAAACAACTGGCAACACACACTCCCATTCATTGCTTCACCGATGAACCGTGGCTATTAGACATGGGCCTTCAGTAGGGGGAAGAATTATTCCACGCAGCAAATTGGCCAGTGTTAGTGTTGGATCAAGTGTTAAATTAACTCAGTTACGAAAAAAAATAAGTAAAAGAACCCAAAGTTTAAGTGTTAATAACCAGAATTAGTAATTCACACTCTGAAGAATAAAAGAGCCCAATTAAAACCACAGATTAACATGTTAAAATATTATCAACATGTTTATTATGTTTTTTTTTAATACCTGTGTTTTTGCACATACAATGATTGAATGATTAAGCCAATGCAACAAAAAGATTAGAATTATGAATATTTTACCACAAATCCAATCACAAAATGTGATTAGGTCTGTTCACTCAAAAGTTGTTCCAATTCAACTTATTTGCAATATCGTCCCATTAACTATTCATATCCTGTCATGATTGCAGGTGAACTAATATTCCAACTGTCGGAGATCCTAAGATTGGCTGGATTCCAATTGGAATTACACATCACTTTGCAAGTCAGCAAAATTTGATGTGCAGCCCTGATGTGGCCTATAATATCGAGTTTAGGTGAAACTAGGCCATCAAAATAAAGCTGATTGTGCGCAGAGTATGGGCAGACAAGTGTTCATTTGATTGATAATGTCCACTTCCATTCTTACTTGGTAAAAGCCACAGACCTAAACAAGTAACATGATCACAGGTGGTACTACTGTTCACTCTTAAAGAATAGGTGCCCTGGAAAATTGGAAATTTAGCAAATTGGGCTTCACACAATACAATGTTAAAACAACACCCTGAGTGTCAACTGGCAAAACTGAACTGAAGTGTCACATGGATTAATTGTGTATTGAGAATGTTCTTTTTTGAACCTGTGAGAGTCAAGATGACAGCACCACTAGTGTTGATTTTATAAGTCACAGGTTGTTGAATACTAAACTGTTGATACTTTGTGCTGTGCATTATGCTTTAAAGTTATTGTTCATAAAATGTTTGTGCAATACTGCAACAACCATTAACCAGGCCTGCTAGTTAGAGTCATTGATTTTCAGTATCTATTTTCCCAGCAGCCTAGCTCAACTGTCCACTGCTGACTTGGCATAACTTAAATGTTGACAGATCAACTAGGTTTAGGGCAGGATTGTTTTTTTCATGATTCTGAAAGTCTGTGCCAGGATTTAATGGAAATGGTTTCACTCCAGCTAGGCTGTCATCAGAGTGAGTACTAAAGCCTCCCAAGTTCTTTCAGTGGCGGCTCGCCATGACGGGAACCCTTCAGATTTTCTCATCCCTACCAACACAACCCATGGTCTTCCACAGCTTTTGTCAATGCAAATCGGCTGTCATCAAGGCTGAATTCATCTTGGACGATGCTGCCCTTCAGAAACGTGACATTTTGGGCCTGACGGAGACAACGATTGCCCCAGAAAATACTGCTACTCCGGCTCCCTCTTTATCTTACTGTGTGTTTTCCTATTGTCTAAGAGTGCCTTGATGTTGTGATGGATGCACAGGGCAATTTAATTGGAGATTTCCTTTCTTCCCTTTCGCTTTGTTTTCGTTTGAATTCCATGCTGTTAATATCACTAGTCCATTGAAATGTAACATTGTTGTCATCAGTCACCTCCATCAAGTCTTGGAGAATTCATCAAGACTACCTAAACTTGACACGTGATAACCTCATTCCTAATGATGGCTCACCACTCATATTACCGGGTGACCTCAACCTCCCAGCATCTCAAATTCCACCTCACTCATTCCACTTATTTCCTCTTCTGACTTTTTCCCAGTCCCCAACTACTCACAAGGCATAGTCATCTTTACTAGATGATTTTTGTCAACTAACCACATTGTAGTGGTTTGGTTGTTGGTCTCTGATCACCATGTTTAATCCTTTCTATTTTATCTCCTCCAATCTTCTCAGCCACCCAGGTGGCCACACATTTTTTCCCCCTGCTACCCCTTTTCCCTACTGCCATATCACTTTCTATCCAATCATCTCTCCCATGTCCTAGACCCTTCACACTTTGGTCTCCAGATTCTGACTTATCAACCCTTCTCTTCTCCGTTCCCAAAATCTGCAACTCTCAATGCTCACGTTACACCCAAGCAGCTCAAGTGGCAAGCAACTAAGAACATGGAGTAAAACAAAGCTTCTGATGGACCAAATAGTCCTTTCACTCAAATGTCTAACTTCTGAGCCGAGGAAACATTTTGGTGCCAATCACACTGCCCAAGCTGACCCTGACCCTGACCCTGCTGTCATACTCCCCGATCTATCCTCTGCTTTCAACAAGGTGAGCAAATAGATCCTCCTCACCACCCTCAGGGTCTGGGTCTCCCCCACAGGCTCTCCGTACTCATGTCCCCCGGCCTTGGTTCCAGGTTCCTCTGCTATACCCTCACATGATCTCTTTTATGACTACTATGCTGAAGGCAGTCAGATATGTTTATACATTTCTACCACAAACATTTTGAAAGACTGTAATTGGTAACAGCAAGCAAGTGCATGGGGATTCCTCTAAAACTAGATGCCAACAACATTGTGTATATTCCATGGCAAAAATAATGATGGCAGGAAGATCTCCAAACAAGGAGGCTGAGGTCATACACAGTCCATTCAGAGTAATGAGGGACACTTGAATCAGATTTGCTATGCATGATCTGGTCATAGGTCAAAATACTGTAATTTGTCCAGAAGGGTATTTATCATAACCACCATTTATTTATTAATATAATCGCTGTATTTTTGGTGTTGTGTTGTAAAAAGGTGCTCCTGATCCTCAGGGCCACAATGGACTTCCCCGGGCTGGCCCATGGTGAGCATGCGAAGGTTGCAACGCTAGCTCATCGACAGTGAATTAGCTCTGAATCCATTTGTGAGCCTGTAACTGTGAGGTGTGAGGGTAGCGAGGGGTGTAAAATGACCAGAACGACAGTGAGTAAAACACTTTTCTCTTTATCTAAATAAAGTGAAAAACCAACTGCACCACACGGCAGCTAAACACGAACCGACAATAAACCTTGAGGTGCAGGTGTCAAACAAACATACATACTGTATACATAGAGTAATACTGCTTTACATTCGGCTGTCTTGTGATGGCCAGTCAGTGAGGATTGGTCAACTCCTCAATGTTTACACTACCTTGTTAAGCTACCTAACTGTCACTCACTACTTCCATCCCTTTGTTGTGATGAAAGGGCAAAGGCCCCAATGAAACATTCCTATCAGATGACACCAGTATACCAACTCAGATCACATCAGGTAGCATATATTAATAAGCTAAGGTTGCCAAATAAGGAAATTCAAATATAATCTGATTATATTTTAAAATCGTAATATAGAGCATTATTGAAGGATTATAGAAAAGATAAAATATAAAATAGCATGTTTTAAAACAACTATGAATCTTAAAATGCCCTTCAGTGTTGCCCCACTGAATGACTACCGACATATTGTCTGTTTTAACAATAATGAGAGCATTGTTTCAGATTTATTCTTCCATGTATGAAGAACTCACTCCCTATCTGAAATACCTTGTTGGTGCATTAATGAGATAGATGGTTTGCTTTAGTGGTTAATGGAAGAAAGTTAGGGTGATTTTTTAAATATCTTAGGTATTGAGGACTTTTGTACAATACAATATTGCGTTATGTTGTCTAGATTTTTGGAACAAATATAATTAAACTAATTCTGAAAACATTACAGTCATGCATATACAGAATTATTCTTTAGATAAATGCATCCCAGTAAAGAATGTATCTTTCACAATATGAACGTCTGTGCTAATATCTAATATCGACAACCCATCGGGGAAATTCTCCATGTTCCCATCCCCATTTAACAATTTAAATCCATTTTAGTTGTTACGACTCTCTGACTTCCTCTGATTCCTTTCTTTAGTGACTTTGTTTTAGAGTCTGTTGCTTGTCAAGACCTGCGACACAGATCATTTCAAAAGCTGTTTAAATGCACAGCGCTACTACACCTTCTGCGTAGAAATTAGAAAGGAGATTTTAATGGAGTGTGTCCTTTTCTCCAGGGATAGTAAATCCACATGGAGCAGGCTTATTTGGAGCTTCTTGAAGCGTTCAGTATAGCTCGATTTTGCTATTCCCCTGAATCTGTAATATGCTATGTATCATGTTTTTTTCTTCTGTCTTGTAAATTTACTTCTTTGGAGAGAAGTAGTTTGTTTGAACAGTTGAGGTAAACAATTACCATATTTTCAAAGATTGCAAGCAATTAAATAGTGCTTTATTCAGAATGTTGTGCTGTTGAGCTGACATGTTTACAACCATTATGTCCTGAACAGGTTCTTTCATCTCTGGCACAAAATGTCTTGAGTTGACAGTGTAATAAAACATGTCTTATAATGCAATCGAAATGTGAAGAACTTGAATCTCTTGTGCTTCTGCTCCTCCACATAACGCTAAATTATCCAGTCAAATCCACACTAGGAGACATCCACTCTTTCAAGCACACTAATGGCCTGAGTTTACCAGAGATGCTATACAATGATTGTCATTATGTTGTTGAAATATTACAAATCTGACTGTCCCACAAAGTACTGTATTTTCCATGTTGGAGATGACATGCGCATTCTCTTCAGCCTACGTGTATTCCAGGGTGGGTTTTATTCTGAATGTTAATGCCCACCAGCATGATATTGAGGATTACTCAGAAACAGCTGCAGTGTTTTACTTGTTGCAAGTGGGGCCTTCAATTTGTTTGAACGTGGGAATTTACCTACATCCACCTACTGATGTAATTACCAGTGACAATAAAACATAAAAAGGTCATAAAAATGTTCATAAAAAGCTATCTTTTAATACTGTTTTCAAACAATCAAATTGTTTTATTAGCATTATACCATTATTTTGACCTGCAATGCATGCAGCTGGTCATTCTGAATTCACAATAGGTAGTATCTCATCGCCCACTTGATCATGAACACAACTGTACACTTGGGTGGATATGGAACAAATGAAAACGATGCAAACGGATGTTTCCCCCAAACATTTTTTTATTGTAATCTTAATCCAGAGGATAATTTTTACTGTATGTCTGACAGTTTTTAACTAGTCTGCAAATACAAAACTTACCTACTTTGATTTTAACAGTAAATAGTGAGGAAACCATATTGTCATTCCTTCTGCCACCTTGCACTCCTTGACATCCTCAGTCTTATGGACTTCGTGGGCTAGGGTGAAAAAGAAAGTACCATGTAATAATTCTATCTGGATGAGTTTGAAAATAAATACATGGGACCAGCACAATTAGAGGATACATTTTGAAAACATGATTTGCATCTAGTAATAAAATAGCTGTACTTTTCCAACTTGAAAATGAATAGAATGACAGAATTATACAGTACCATGTGTTCACTGATTAGTATGCTGAAATTCACTGTGATTGTGTTCAGGGTTGGAGTCAATTACATTTCAGTTCCAGTCAATTCAGTGAATTACCTGGGATCAGCCAACACAGCTTCGTCCTGCTAACAACTGAGTGTGTTTATTTTTCACTGACATTGTCGACTTTGTGTTCATTCCAATTCACTCAACTGAGGTCAATTCAATTTAAACTCCAGTCACTTTTTTAGCTACTTAGCCTGATGGCTGTCTAGCCAAACATAATCAACTTACTTGCTGGCATTGCAGTGATGAAAAACTTATATGAAATTAGCAGGGTATTAATCAATTTGAGTATGAAAAACAAAACTTTAAATAAAATAATAATAAACAAAATGTAGAGCCATTAATTTGTCATTACGACACCAAGGCAACCATATCTCCTCTTCCCATGTCCAAAACCCTTCCAAATAAGTAATTAGTCCGACTCTTCACCACTAGCCAATTATCTTGTCAATTAATTTTTTTAAAGTCATTTAAGTCTTAATTAAAGTTGTGTCTTTGATGGTGAGATTTCCTGACCCAGTGCTGCCAGCCTTACCGGTTAGACAGACCAACGGTCTCTACTCTCTGAGATCAGGACCTCTTCTTCCCTGTACTTCCTAATGATGTCCTCGGTAAAACCTCTGCTGTCCCCATCTCTGCTTATTCCAGACACACAGGGAGTCAAAACCAATACATGGAAATCTCTCCCAGTATTTTAGGGCTTTTCTTGTTGACTCTAGGGTGTCCTCGAACTCTGTAATGTGCAGAATAAGATAGTGGGTCTCAAAGAGTTTTAAAGTAATTAACTCATGGATTGCAGAGGAACGCGCCTGGGGTGTAGACATAGTCAGCACAATCCTGATTTTCCTGCAATGCTACTGTTAACACACTTTGCAACTATGCACACATGCTATTAGTGCACAGTATACATTCCACTATAATGCACACTTACAAATGTATGAATGCTTTCAATAAAAAAAATGGCTTTCACAGAAACAGAATCACATTTATTCGCTAAGTACATTTACACATCCCGAGGATTTTACTTGGTGAAGTAAGTGGCTGCTACTGGAAGAAAACGTAAAGGAACATACCGTACATTTAAATAACACATAGAGTGGTTAGAAGATAAAGGGACAAGAACGAGTTTATGAAATAGTTCATACTATTCATTTACAGGTGATGTACAGATTTATAGATTTTAAGTTCCGTCAAGATAGCGTATGCCTTTATACTGAGTGAGATGGGAGGTGATGGGACTGAGTAATATGCCTGGCATAGTCCTGTCAGTCTCTATAGTGCAATTGGACAATTACTGAGGCCACAGCACGGGTAAAGACACATGACTGGTCATACCTAACCTGTTCTGACCTCCTTAGATCCCTGGCAGAGGATTATTTTTAGAACAGTAGGTGACCAATTTGGAGGGGTCAGCAGTGATCTCATCCTCAGGCTTTTGCACACATCACATATGAGCCAGGAACACCTTCGATTCAAAGTAGGCCTTGTAGGACGGACTTCATTCATTACTCATTTAATTTTACGAATATCAATACTGGGAGGCGGGGCTGCAATGGAGGGCAGAGAAATGGCAGTGGGTACTCGCAAAACTTTTCTCAGGGACTTAAGACCGAGAAAGAAATATCCCTCATTTTCCAGATATTTAATTTACAAATGACTTATCTGAGCTGGCAAGCTAATGGCCTCATTTATGAAAAAAAGTCTACCCTCTTAAAATGTTGTAGATGTACGCACTCGTGACAGAACTGCATCGAAAACATCTTCTGAAATGTCCATGCTTATTAAATGTCAGTCGAATAGCCATGCAAGGGGAATCTAAACAGCGGCCTACAAGACATGGGTGAGTCCAGTGAAGATTATTTTACAGTTCTTCTCAGTCGTTTTTGCATTTTCACAGCAATTATATTTCTTGCTCACACCAGATTAGAATTGCTCATTCATTTAAAACAATTGCAAGTGACATACACTCACCTAAAGGATTATTAGGAACACCTGTTCAATTTCTCATTAATGCAATTATCTAATCAACCAATCACATGGCAGTTGCTTCAATGCATTTAAGGGTGTGGTCCTGGTCAAGACAATCTCCTGAACTCCAAACTGAAAGTCAGAATGGGAAAGAAAGGTGATTTAAGCAATTTTGAGCGTGGCATGGTTGTTGGTGCCAGACGGGCCGGTCTGAGTATTTCACAATCTGCTCAGTTACTGGGATTTTTACGCAAAACCATTTCTAGGGTTTACAAAGAATGTTGTGAAAAGGGAAAAACATCCAGTATGCGGCAGTCCTGTGGGTGAAAATGCCTTGTTGATGCTAGAAGTCAGAGGAGAATGGGCCGACTGATTCAAGCTGATAGAAGAGCAACTTTGACTGAAATAACTACTCGTTACAACCGAGGTATGCAGCAAAGCATTTGTGAAGCCACAACACGCACAATCTTGAGGCAGTTGGGCTACAACAGGAGAAGACCCCACCGGGTACCACTCATCTCCACTACAAATAGGAAAAAAGGCTACAATTTGCACGAGCTCACCAAAATTGGACAGTTGAAGACTGGAAGAATGTTGCCTGGTCTGATGAGTCTCGATTTCTGTTGAGACATTCAGATGGTAGAGTCAGAATTTGGCGTAAACAGAATGAGAACATGGATCCATCATGCCTTGTTACCACTGTGCAGGCTGATGGTGGTGGTGTAATGGTGTGGGGGATGTTTTCTTGGCACACTTTAGGCCCCTTAGTGCCAATTGGGCATCGTTTAAATGCCACGGCCTACCTGAGCATTGTTTCTGACCATGTCCATCCCTTTATGACCACCATGTACCCATCCTCTGATGGCTACTTCCAGCAGGATAATTTCAAATTTGTTTCTTGAACATGACAATGAGTTCACTGCACTGAAATGGCCCCCACAGTCACCAGATCTCAACCCAATAGAGCATCTTTGGGATGTGGTGGAACGGGAGCTTCGTGCCCTGGATGTGCGTCCCACAAATCTCCATCAACTGCAAGATGCTATCCTATCAATATGGGCCAACATTTCTAAAGAATGCTTTCAGCACCTTGTTGAATCAATGCCACGTAGAATTAAGGCAGTATTAGTATGGTGTTCCTAATAATCCTTTAGGTGAGTGTACATGTACATTCCATAAATATCTATGACATTAAATGTTTGTTATATCTGCTATATTTCCAAATGACCTGCCAAGTGACATAGTAATGAAATAGGAATCACCAGGAGATTTTTCCCCTGGTGCATCGCAAACATCAGATGCGATGTTGATGAAAAATCACAAAATTTACTGTATACATACAGATGTGCATATCCCTTTTCTGTGTACTAAATAATTGTACAGTATTCACTTTTCTCAATAAACTTTTACCACTGTTGAAACTGGTATTTAAAAGGTCAGTGTTTATATACAAAAAAGTAGAACAAAATTTATCCAGTGCAAAAAAGTTGAAAAGTACAGTTTTGAGTGAGGAACAGAAACGTTCAATTTGCAGTGAAGTATATATAAAGTATCTCACAAAAGTGAGTACTCCCCTCACATTTTTGTAAATATTTGATTATATCTTTTCATGTGACAACACTGAAGAAATGACACTTTGCTACAATGTAAAGTAGTGAGTGTACAGCTTGTATAACAGTGTAAATTTGCTGTACCTTCAAAATAACTCAACACACAGCCATTACAGTTCTTCTCAGTCGCTTTGCTGCATTTCTTAGATCAAAAGTGCAATTCTTGATACTACTTGTACACATTCCAAGTCATCTAGTCACTTGTGCACATCATTAAAGCAATTTCCTATTCCTTTGAACAAATTGCAATTGCTTTTGTACATAATAATGTACAAGTGTCAGCTTTTTTCCACATTTTCAATTGCTCATGTCATGTTGATCAAAATATAGTATATGGTTCTCTGTTGAATAGTCTTACCCCTCAAAAAATCTAGGCATTAGTTCCTTGCATAAGGCATTTCATGCAAAATTGTTGAACTATTTGTCATCAACTGTCAAGCATAGTATTACACATTTCTATTAGACCTTTTGTACAAAAACATGAATTGCTGAATCAGGCAGGTGAAATTGGCCCTCACTCATGAAGGAATGTAAAGTGTTAGTTCAACCAATAATCAACAGGTTGTCTAAATTGCTCAAAGGTGCATCTCATGAAAAATCAATTGGCAAGCATATATAGACAGACCACAACAGAGAGTTGCAATTTTCCAAGAATGGATGGACCAGGAAACGAACAGGGTCAACAGCCAAGAGGAGGAGGAAGAAGAAGAGGAGCAAGGATGCGTGGTGGAAGGCAAAACAGAAGAAGAGGCAGAAGAGGACATAGACGCATATCTGATGACATATGGGCCACTACTGTAGACCATGTTGTCCATCATGGCCTTACGATGGCTGAGGCGGGTCGAAGGGTGCAGCCCAATACTGGGAGAACAACCGTGTCTTCAATATTTCAAACATTTCAAAGAGAGAACAGGTATGTCCACCAATGTACAGTGCACTGTTACTGTATATAAGCAGTATATTGTATACTTCCTCCAATGCTTCATATTACATTAGTCCACTTTTATTTTACTACTGTAACCTCATTTCACAACGAAACAGAAAAATAACAACTGGCATAGGAAGTAAACATCTGGTCCTATATGGTATTAATTGCGCTCAAACCTGTGTTACGTGGAAGTATATAAAAATCACCTTTTCTTACTATTTCTAGTCTAGCATTTGAAGTCATTGAATGGTGCAAGCCATATTTTATTAAAAAGAGGACATTCTCCTAATTAAAATGATGCCCCACTTGAACTTTGAAACTTAAATGAGTCACGTACATTATATTTCTTTTTTTCCCCGTACAATAGCATCACTCATCTTGTTGTGAGTTTAGGTGTTTACTAATGCGGATGAGGACAGGAAGTAAACCGGAAACTGCAATGCCGACTTCTAGACAAAAGCGGAAGTTCATCACTACGCTGGTACACAGAGTCTGTATCAGCGGATGATATTCCGACAAAGGTGATGGTCTGAAATATCATCGGTCACAGAGCAACTGTGGATTTGCCAGGCCAACAGGGAGGAAATATCACCATGTGTGCTGCTATTTCAGAGCATGGTGTCCTAACCCATATCCCCCTTAAAGGGCCATACAACACCCAGCATCTACTCAACGTTTTAGAGACTCTCTACAGGGCTCTCATCCCTGATGATGAGAGGGGTCTGTTTCGAGAGGATTTGCCGAAGTATGTGGTCATTTGTGATAATGTGAGTTTCCATCAATCAAACATCATAAGGCAATGGTTTGTGACCCACCCGAGGATGCTCATAGAATTCCTCCCACCTTATTCACCATTCCTTAACCCAAATGAGGAGTTATTTTCAGGAAGGTACGATCGTCAGCCACACACACCGATGACCCTGCTGGCTGCAATGGATGCAGCATGTGAGGACATCACAGTAGACGCCTGCTGAGGATGGATAAGGCATTCCAAAAGATTCTTTCCACGTTGCATTGCAAGGGAAAATATCCGGTGTGATGTGGATGAGAATATGTGGGCCGACAGACAGGAACGTCTGGATGTGTAGAGACAGCACTAGAACAGTGCTGCGGGCAAAGTTGTGCCTTAGGGGTGTTTCCTGTGTTTCTTTCTAATTTAGTTTTTTTTCCCTTTGTGCCCCTTGTCTTTTTCTTACTGTAAATTATTTTCTTTTTTTCTTTCAGAAAGTAGCACTAGTAAAAGCTGTGAAAAACAAAATCCTGTCCAGTCTCTTTCAATCAATAACCCACATACAGTAACATGTAAATAGTACAGTTGAAATTGATATATGCCATAGAAGTGCAGCCTTGTGCATTTTCAATACAGGAACTGTCATCCAAACTGTAGCCTAAGTTTACATCAGGTAATACTGCCTAAACATTTTGACGACCTTGTTTGTGAACAATGACTCAATGACTTATTATTTTGATGACACTGACATGATCATTGGCATGAATATTTCCTTTTGAGAAATGTACTAAGGAATTTTATTGACTGACTAGCTTTAGAAACATATCTATTGTATATTGCAGTTTGTTCAAATTGTTCTGAGAAATGCACTTATTATTTTGCACATGTTAGAGATGATGTGAAAAATGCACCAAAGCGACTGAGAAAAACTGTAATTGTCTAAACCGCTGGCAACAAACGTGAGAACACCCCTAAGTGAAAATATCCAAATTGGGCCCAATTAGACATTTTCCCTCCGCAGTGTCATGTGACTCATTAGTGTTACAAGGTCTCAGGTGTGAATGGGTAGCAGGTGTATTATCGCTCTCACACTCCCTCATACTGGTCACTGGAAGGTCAACATGGCACCTCATGGCAAAGAACTCTCTGATGATCTGAAAATAATAATTGTGGCTGTACATAAAGATGGCCTAGGCTATAAGAAGATTGCCAAGACCCTGAAACTGAGCTGCAGCATGTTGGCTAAGACCATACAGTAGTTGAACAGGACAGGTTCCACTCAGAACAGGCCTTGCCATGGTCGACCACAGAAGTTGAGTGCACATGCTCAGCGTCATATCCAGAGGTTGTCTTTGGGAAATAGACGTATGAGTGCTGCCAGCATTGCTGCAGAGTTGAAGGGATGGGGGGGTCAGCCTGTCAGTGCTCAGACCATATGCTGCACACTGCATCAAATTGGTCTGCATGGCTGTCGTCCCAGAAGGAAGCCTCTTCTAAAGATGATGCACAAGAAATCCCGCAAAAACAGTTTGCTGAAGACCAGTAGACATGGATTACTGAAACTATGTCCTGTGGTCTGATGAGACCAAGATAAACTTATTTGGTTCAGATGGTGCCAAGCGTGTGTCGGGCAACCAGGTGAGGAGTACAAAGACAAGTGTGTCTCGCCTACAGTCAAGCATGGAGGTGGGAGTGTCATGATCTGGGGCTGCATGAGTGCTGCCAGAACTGGAGAGCTACAGTTCATTGAGGGAACCACGAATGCCAACATGTACTGTGACATACTGAAGCAGAGCATGATCCCCTCCCTTCGGAGACTGGGGAGCAGGGCAGTATTCCAACATGATAAAGACCCCAAACACACCTCCAAGACGACCACTGCCTTGCTAAAGAAGCTGAGGGTAAAGGTGATGGACTGGCCAAGCACGTATCAAGACTCAAACCCTATTGAGCATCTGAACATCATGATAACTAGCTCAAAACAGGTGTGTAGGCAGCACCACGCGCAGCAGCCGTCACAGAGAGATAGAGTGTATGTGTGTCTGAGTTGTAGATTGTGATCCAACAGTGTTGCAGGGTAGCCTTAACTGAATTGTTTCATGTCTATCATCATGAGGAAATTACCTTGATAACAGCATCTATATCTGTTAACATTCTTTTTAAACAGTCTAATTACAACCGTTTGTTTTGTATTTTGTCACTACCTTGTCTATTTTAGTTAGGATTTCCCTTCCAATTGTCTACATAAACTCTATAATTTTATAGGGACAGTTTAATAAATGTGAAATGAAAATATACATAAATAATACAAAAATTGAATATAATTGGATAAGTCTACATCCAGTGAATATTTTATGGATGCACCTTTGCCAATACTTACAGCTGTTAATCTTTTGAGATACAGTGTGTCTTTTTAAACTCTTACACCTACCTTTGGCAGTATTTGACCATTGTTGTTCTACAGTAGCTCATTGGGGAGTGTAAATGAACAGCAGTCTTCATGTCATGCAAAATATTTTTGATACATTTTAGGATAAGGCTCTCACTGGGCAATTTTGATCATTAGGCAGTCCATTGTACCTTTTGGTCTTAAGCTTCAGGTCACAGTCATACTGAAAGGTGAACATCCATTTAAAGATTCAGCTTTGTTGCAAAAGTCAGCAGGTCCTCTAAATTGCTCCATATATTTTTCCTTCTATCTTAACAATCATTTATTTCCTTCAAAGTGATAAAAATCCCCATAACCTGATGCTGTCACCACCATGCCTCAATGTCATTGGCAGCAATTTTTGTGAGAAAAATATAAGTGTTGCATCAGGTGGAGGCCTGTACAACTAACATGTAACATAATTTTTTGTGTATTTACTACAAATAATGTTAAATTATTTTGTGTATTCTGGAGGAATGCAGATGTTAAATTGTGCAGTAGTAAATAATAACAGAATGTAAGCATTAATTAACTGTGTAAAAGCCCCCAGAAGAGTGCAGTAATACTGGTCACTGCCTTGCAGTGAAGCTGTAACATTGCGGCTAGTTGTTTGAATCATGGTTGGAGGACACTGACCGTGCCCGGGAGTACAGAAGAGGGCAGTCAAAATTGTCTCAGTGCCACCAGGACTGGACGGGTGGATGTTGGATAGGGCTGCCTTATCACATCACGTCTAGCAATTCCTTGGGGTTGGTCTGACGTCTGTGAGCTCACTTGTGGATTTGTTGACACTCCAGCTTGTGTATGCCTTTGGCAACTTCTTGACAAAATGTGTAATGTGACAAGAAGCAGAACTGCCTGGCATGATGTGTATCTGAAGACACATCTCCAAGTTGAACTCTCCTGCACGTGCAGTGGAGTTGCTGCAAGAATACAAGGACATACTCCTATAAAAACGACCCCTTCGATTTGACAGTAAGTGGATAAATAGCGTGGCTGGAGTGTATGTGTGGTTTTTGGTAATGTTGCAGGACTTCATCAGGCTCTGCTTCCAACAGATGTCCTCAATGGGTAGGAGCTTGGCCCAGTTTAATACTGGGTGGTCATAGCTATCAATTGTAGGCCCTTACAGCCGTGTGAACACTTCACATACAAGGCTGTCATAGTGTAATGAATAGCATTCAGATATGGGTAAACAGGCAGAAAAGCAGAGGGTTGAGGACCAGTGGCTGTCTGTGAAGAATTACGGTATGCAAAGCTTGGTGTCCATCCTTGGTAATGTTTTAAGGAAATGCTGAAATGTTGAATGCTGAACTATAGTCAGTGAACAGCATCCTCTATGTGTTTATCTTGTCTTGGTGTGTTGTGGCCGGGTGAATAGCAATGTAAATGGCATCCTCTATGGATCTGTTGTGGCGGTAGACTAATTTCAGTGGGTCCAGTGATCCTATCCAACTGCCTTTATTATGACAGGGGTGAGTGCGACAGTGTAGAAGTCATTAGGACATGTTACTGTGGTTTTCTTGTGCACTGGGATGATGATGGTCCCCTTGAAGTTAAAGGGAAATACCGGTGGATATCTGTGAAGACGCTCACCGGCTTGTTGGCACACACTCTGAGGATGCCATCTGGGCCAGCAGCTTTGTGAGTATTCACTCAATTAATACTGTCCCTCACATCTTGGAGAGCGAGAGCACCTGATCATTCTTCCTGGTTGTAGTACTGTCCCTCTTGAAGCAATGGGCTGAGTTTATTTGTGTGGAAGTGCTGATTAGCTATTGTAATTGGCTTATAAAACCACCAGATTCTGCATGGAGCTGGTTCACTACAGTCATGTCAAAAAATAAGTACAGTTGTCTTTGTTTAAACAAATTTTGACATACAGTATGTAATCTTGACTTCAACACTACTGACGGAAAAAGGTAACATAATTTAACAAATGACAATGAAAGATTATACATTCCCATTTCTAAAAAAGTTGTGATGCTGTGTGAAATGTAAAGAAAAACAGAATGCAATGATGTGCAAATCATTTAAACCCTATATTAAATAGAAAATAGTACAAAGACAACATATCAAATGCTGAAAATGAGAAATGTTATTGATTCTTGAAAAATATATGCCTACTTTGAATTTGATGCCAGCAACAAGTAAAAAAAAAGACAGAACAAAAGACGGGAAGATGTGTTTAATGCTAAAAAACTAAACCTAGTGGAACATCTTACAACTAATTAGGATACAGTGGTATTTGATACACTGCCGATTCTGTAATTTTTATCATAAGTACTCTTCAACTGTGAGAGGCGGAATCAAAGAAATCCAGAAAATCACATTGTATGATTTTTAAATAATTAATTTGCATTTTATGAGATAAGTATTTGATCACCCACCAACCAGTGAGAATTCCGGCTCTCCCAGACCTGTTAGTTTTTCTTTAAGAAGCCCTCCTGTTCTCCACTCATTACCTGTATTAACTGCACCTGTTTGAACTTGTTACCTGACTAAAAGACATCTGTCCACACACTCAATCAAGCAGACTCCAACCTCTCCACAATGGCCAAGACCAGAGAGCTGTGTAAGGATATCAGGGATAAAATTGTAGACCTGCACAAGGCTGGGATGGTCTACAGGACAATAGGCAAGCAGTTTGGTGAGATGGCAACAACTGTTGGTGCAATTATTAGGAAATGGAAGAAGTTCAAGATGACGGTCAATCTCCCTCAGCCTGGGGCTCCATGCAAGATCTCACCTCGTGGGGCATCAATGATCATGAGGAAAGTGAGGGATCAGCCCAGAACTACACGGCAGAACCTGGTCAATGACCTGAAGAGAGCTGGGACCACAGTCTCAAAGAAAACCATTGGTAACACACTACGCCGTCATGGATTAAAATACTGCAGCGCATGCAAGGTCCCCCTGCTCAAGCCAGCGCATGTCCAGGCCAGTCTGAAGTTTGCCAATGACCATCTGGATGACCCAGAGGAGGAATGGGAGAAGGTCATGTGGTCTGATGAGAAAACTAAACTCCACTTGCCATGTTTGGAGGAAGAAGAAGGATGAGTACAACCCCAAGAACACCATCCCAACCGTGAAGCATGGAGGTGGAAACAACATTCTGTGGGGATGCTTTTCTGCAAAAGGGACAGGACGACTGCACCGTATTGAGGGGAGGATGGATGGGGCCATGTATCGCGAGATCTTGGCCAACAACCTCCTTCCCTCAGTAAGAGCTTTGAAGATGGGTCGTGGCTGGGTCTTCCAGCATGACAACGACCCGAAACACACTGCCAGGGCAACTAAGGAGTGGCTCCGTAAGAAGCATCTCAAGGTCCTGGAGTGGCCTAGCCAGTCTCCAGACCTGAACCCAATAAAACATCTTTGGAGGGAGCTGAAAGTCTGTATTGCCCAGCGACAGCCCCGAAACCTGAAGGATCTGGAGAAGGTCTGTATGGAGGAGTGGGCCAAAATCCCTGCTGCAGTGTGTGCAAACCTGGTCAAGAACTACAGGAAACGTATGATCTCTGTAATTGCAAACAAAGGTTTCTGTACCAAATATTAAGTTCTGCTTTTCTGATCAAATACTTATGTCATGCAATAAAATGCTAATTAATTACTTAAAAATCATACAATGTGATTTTCTGGATTTTTGTTCCACACCTGAAGAGTACCTATGATAAAAATTACAGACTTCTACATGCTTTGTAAGAGGGAAAACATGCAAGAACGGCAGTGTATCAAATTCTTGTTCTCCCCTCTTTACTTGGCAACAGGTAAGTAACATGACTGGGTATAAAAAGAGCATACCAGAGAGGATGGGTCTTTCAGAAGTAAAGATGGGGAGGGGTTCACTACTTTCTGAAAGACTGCGTTAAGAATAACGTTTCTCAGCATAACATTGCAAAGGGTTTGAGGATCTCATTATCTACAGAACATAATATCATTAAAAGATTCAGAACATCCAGAGAAATCTCTGTATGCAAGGGACAAGGCCGAAAACCAATGTTGGATGGCCATGATCTTCGGGTCCTTAGGTGGCACTGCATTAAGAACAGACATGATTCTGCAGTGGAAATCACTGCATGGGCTCAGGAATACCTCAGAAAATAATTGTGAACACAGTACGTCGCTGCTTCCACAAATGCATATTAAAACTTACCATGCAAAGAAGAAACCATGTATAAACAAGATCCAGAAACACCACCGCATTCTCTGGGCCTGAGCTCATTTTAGATGGACTGAGGCAAAATTGAAAATGTTCCTATGATTTGTTAAATCAAAATTTGAAATTATGTTTAAGAATCATGGACGCAGTGTCCTCCAGGCTAAAGAGGTGAGGGAACATCTGGGTTGTTACCAGCTCCCAGTTCAAAAGCCAGTGTCCAGCATAGTGATGGTATGGGAGTGCATTAGTGCACATGGCATAAGTGATTTTGCTGTGAAGGCACCATTAAGGCTGAACAATATATACAGGTTTTAGAGCAACATATCCTGCCATCCAGGTGCCATATTTTTCAGAGAAGGACTTGCTTATTTAAGCAGACGCTTACAGAGTATTGTTAAAAGAAGAGTTGATGCAACACAGCAGTATTTTTGAAATACAGGGAGAAATGTATGTTGACATTTTGAAATGCAGGGATAAAATGATTTGCACATCATTGAATTCTGTTTTATTCGCATTTTATGCAGCATCCCAACTTTTTTGGAAATAGGGTTGTATATTATAAAGTAAGTAAACAGTACACTCAATGGGGTTGTATCTTACAATCATTTATTCATGAAAAATCAGTAGATATGCAGTTTCTGTGTGCAGAAATAAACTATACCCCTAGATTCAATAGCTGGTGTTGCCCCTTTTAGCTGATGTGACTTGACTGTAGTCCTTTTCTGTAACGGTATATCCGTCTCTTACAATGAATGGGAGGAGTTTCTGCGCACTCTTCTTTACAGTTCTGTGTCTTATTAATGTGTATAATTGCATGCATGGCCCATTCATTTTTTATTTTGTTTTGTCAAGACTCCCCTGTAGAAACCTTAATGTTACCCTGTGGTTCTTTAAAACTTCAATGAGCATATTTCGATCAGGTCTTTGGCTGAATTTGGTGGTGACGTGTTCTATGTAGCCTGCCAGCACTCTGGAATTTTGTCCATTTATAGATGAATCCATCAGATAGTGTAATGATGTACTTCAAATGGCTTGAAAATGGCTTTGTAACCCCTCCCAGGCATTATTAGTCTTTCTTCTGAGGGCATCGGCTAGGTCTTTTGCTCATGATTTATTACCAAACACCCATGCGGTCGCAATCACACCAGACTCATTTTCTAAATTTTATGGATGGCTGGACCCTCCCAATTGCTGTATGAAGATTTTTAAATAAATTGCAACTGTTTTCGTTAACCTGAATCTAATTTTGTGATGGTAAAGATAGTTGTGTACTACCTTTTTCCGCATAAGGAAATTGCATGTCTGTTTAATTGCACAGATGCTTTCAAAATTACAATTTGTTTCTTTATTGATGAATGTGGTTGGAATTTAGCTCAAACATATGTCCAAATAAGTCTCTGAGTCTTCAACTGAGCTTTCATTCCTGGCAGTGCCTAGTTCCCTTTCAGTGGTCCATGGTCTTACATTTTTCTCTTTTCTTCTTCTGAAGGGTAACCTAGGCAACACAAAATGCAATTTTTTTGTACAAAGCTTCCTTGATAGGTAATATGTGTGACTCTGCACAAATAAGTCAAAGCTCACCTCTTACCCCGTGTTAGTGAACCCCTTCCCTGACACCCCAAACAAGGTAAGAGGCTATTATAGTGCACAATGACATGATAAGGCCTGATTCATAGTACAACTTAACAAAGCAAATCTGAGATCTCCTGGATTAACTTTTTTTGGCTTTGATGGCAACTTTTTCTTCTGATACTCTTAGAGCCACACATATTCATTTTCCACCTTTAACTCAAAATAATGCTTTGTTTTCTTTTGGCTTCTGGGTCATTTCTCTTTGCAGCTTCCCTTAGAATGAGAAACATACTGCCCCCTTAGTTCCCATAATAAATCCACAGGTAAAGTAATTTTAATAGCAAATATCACCTTGTTTGGTGGGAACCCAGTGGGAGACACTACTCCTGGAGTCATCATCACAAAGGAGAATCTTGTCCCCATTAATTAGATTGTCATCAACAAAAAATGACAATATGTTAATCAGAATTGAGTTCATTTTTTCAACTAAACCATCAGATTGAGGGTTGTAAAGTGTTGTTCTCGTTTCATTCACTTGTAACAGTTTGTGCATTTCTCTGCAAAGGGTAGATTCAACGTTTCTTCTCTGGTCGCTATGGATAGAATTTGGGATGCCCAGTTTCAGCGCAAATTCCCCCACCAGTTTCCTTGTAATTGTTTCATCTTCACTATTACATATGGGAAATGTTTCTGACCTCTTAGTACAATAATCTGAAACTACCGTAATGCGCTTGTTGTGTCGCCCAGTCTCTGTAAAAGTCCTTTAAGTCTACCAATATCCTCTTGGAAGGTTGGCCGTTGGTTGTCGGGGGTGCTCTGGAGTCTGGACCTACGCAGCACATGCCACACAGTCTTTTATGGTCCTCTGCCAACCTAGCCAATAACATCTTGTTTTTACTTGTTAGTTTTTCAAAGGATCTCATGCAAGAGCTCATCTGCTACAACCCTTCTCCAATGGTGTTGTCTGTTTTGTTGTATTTACTATCCACATCCCACTCCACATATACTGTATAATGTCCCCCACACTTATTTGAATGCTTGAACTTCAGATCTGATTGCATTTTAACAGGGAGCTCTTCTCTACCAAATTCTTTCCATGTTTTAGCTGGTATGCCACTAGGTCTCTATCCAGTGCTTCTAAAATTACAGCTGCATTTGTTGGGACAGACTGGTTTGTTTGAGCTCTGACTGCAGGCTTAATGGTGTCACTTTGAGGCTTGTTTACAATAGTTCTACGAATGCCAATGGTCTGTGAGTTGACAGTGTCTTCCCCCTCTGTCTGTGTGATGGAATGACACACCATCTGCATTACTGTGCAATTTTACCGGCCTGTGGACAGTATAGTCAAACATATCCAGCTTTTTCAGACGGGCAATTCTACAATAAGGTCAAACTGAGCATGAAAAAAAGTATATGAATTAACTATAAATACACTTATTTAGTACATTTGTGTAATGTCTTTGAGGCAAACGGAATTTTCCAATGAAAACTCAGTATTATAATAAGATTTGCTTAAAATATATTTCATATCTGAAACATATAGGTTTGCTCATTGTAACAGGTAGGGTCCGTCGAATATATACATTCAAATGTTAATTTGTCATCGATAAGTCATTTTATTGAGATATTATCTTTCTAATATTGTTCGAAAATTTCACATTCATAACGCTGGAATAGCATTTGAACTTGAGTATTGATCTAGACAATGTATGTTGTTAATGGGAAGTAACAGTCATACAATTTAAATTGGAAATGCTTTGGTACTGTCATGATCGGGATGTACTGGTGTATTACCTCCTGTGCTTTTTGCCGGGCCGCGTATGTGGATCCAGCCTTGAAGAGTGAATGTCTCTTACTGAGTCTGTCCGTCCTTGACTGACTGACTGACTGACTGACTGACTGACTGACTGACTGAGCGATTGACTGAGTGACTGACTGCCCTTTGTTAAATGGCGAAGTGGTTAGAGACGCAGGCTACGGAACAACAGGTCCCGCGTTCGAGTCCTGTAATATTGAGAATCAGCTTTATTCGCCAGGTATACAAGGAATTTGATACAGGCTCACGATGTGCTTACTCATAACAAACCAAAACAAAGGACAACCAACAAGAGTCACCAACTGCAATATACAGTACACATAAAGACCCATAATAAAACAATAACATTGTCCTGAGTTTCAGGACAGACAAAAACATTGCTGGCTATAACTTTATGTAGCTACGTATTAGGAAGACTACAATAAAACAGTTCTGGTGGATATAAGGATTTGTTCAGGATAGACAAACACTTCGCTGCCTATACGATTCTCTTGTCTTTTCACTTGACAAAAAAGTCTGTTACCGTCACCTATATTGATACAGTAGTTATTTTATCAATGTCACTCACGAATGGCAAATAAGTTGTTATATCGGCCATTGGCAAAAGCCATACAATTTATAGATGCTATTTGAGGTGAAGGTAAACTTAATAAGAAACGTTACTAAGTTTAACACAATGCGTAATGGTGTCTAGCGACATATTACTGGCTAATAAGCTTATAAAACGGCCAGTGGCAAAAGTCGTACAGTTCATAGATATTATTTGTGTTGGATGTAAACTTCATAAGAAAAGTTACTCAGTTTAACACAATGGTTAATTGTGTCTAACGAAATATTTAAACTTGACGTGATGATAATGCATGACAACAATATATAATGTCAATATACCATACTGACACCCGGCAAATGGTCAGCTCTGTGGTGTTGTGGTTAAAGACACAACCTTTCACGGGGGCGACCTAGGTTAGAATCTTGAGAGGGCAGCCATGATCAACACTTTCTATTGCGGCCCGGCTGAACTAGAGTTGTCGGGTTTCTTGTTGAATTAGTTGTTTATTTACTCATATTTTCTATCGCCCTGGTATATCTGTTTCATAAAATGTTTTTAAGAATCCTAGCCTACGTGGAATGTAATCGGTCACTGTCTTTTGGGACTCCAGCTGTAACATCCTTTATACATCGGTTTATGTGCGAGTGGTAGTTGCTGCCAGGCACACTATTCTGAGTCGTTTGGCTACTATGGTCCTGCTGCCCAAAGCGCAGGCCAGGGTATGTGGGAGAACGTAAACTGTGTATTCCCACTCATCTCTGAGCGGTCCTCTTCATGTGGGCAGTCAGTGATCATTTCCCCGCTCTGCTGAATATCATTCATTGCTCGCTCCATATTTGCTTTAACCCTTTTATTATGTAGGCTTTCTAGGAATAAGCATTCAAAATGTTAACTGCATGTTGTGGGCTATACATAGAAGATGATGAAGGAAACTGTACTGTTTTGCATTCTAACCAATGATGCATCAAATGACTCTTGTCTGTTTTATTAATTCACAATGTCATCAAAAAGCATGATTCTCTTGCTTCCGATATTTGGTAAGTTAAGTCAGGCCGTGAGGCCCTGGTCCAATAGCCATGATTCATCATTGGTCCTCAGTAAGAATTTTATCCCCAGCAGAAAGTGTCAGTAAGATAAAAGAAGCACAACCACAGCAAGAAGATCTTTCTTGGTAGGCGAGCACTTCCTCTGTTGTTTTGAATGGTGCCAAATTGGTAGCTTAAGTACATACATGACATGGCTCTGATTTGTCTGCTCATCTGATGCTTCTGGTTAGTGGAAGTCTAACTTGATGACAATCTACGTCATCAACACATCCTAACACATTAACCTTGTTACTGACTTTCATCAATGACATTCATCAACACTGTTAGATGCATCATTGAACATATTCCAGTCTGTTTTCAAAGTGGCCCTGAAGCATTTAGTCAGCATCCCCACTCCTTGGCTGTTGGCTCCTAGGAGAATGGACTGAGTTCTTGTAACAGTTTCCTTCATCGTATTCTATATAGAGGTAACAGCATCCTGTCCATTCTCCTTGCCCACATACAGCTTCCTCACTCAAAACCTTCCTTTTTGACTTTTTTGGAAAGGAAAAAAAAAGAGCAGTGGTCCCTTCATTTTTCACAGAGCTGTATTTGATAACATACATGGATCTCCAGTTTGTTGGTGTACCATCTCCTCAATACACTGGAGATCCATGTATGTTATCAAATATGTACTTTCCTGTGTAAGTAGCCATTTTTTATGTCCCATGCACATATTCCGACTTTATTATTTAATTCCATTTAGTATAAAATAAATGAAATGCAAGTTGTTTTTATAGTGTATCTTTTTTATATCTGGACATTATCCAATGTTTACAAGCATACTGTAAAAGGTTACTTCATGACACAAATTGTGTTATGGCACAAACAATACATTTCAAAGGCTTGTTAGCTACACACAGCCAGCTAAGCAAACATCAGGCAATTAATATTAGGTAAGCAGTTATTCCAATTTAGATAACAACAATACTTACACAAAGAGTACACAAACACAGAAAAAACTATCAGTCGAAATTCACCTCGCTGGTAAAAAATGTGATTATTCAACACAAGGCACCGATGACTTGTTTATTTTATTTTCAATCACTCAAGCAATTTCCTAGCCAGCTTAGCACAACAGCTCAGTTTTGTTAAAATGATAGAAACCGTAGGACCGTTCAAGAATTTCCCAGTTGTGACAGAGATCACTTATAGGTCTGTGAATATCAACTTGTATGTGGAGGAAAGGTTTGGCATACATAAATCGACAGAGGAAAGCCAGGGGAATACACTGATAATCGCCATGTTTCCAATCAGTCACAGATACAGTCACAAACAATAACCGGGGCCAAATGGTTGAAGTACACTGGTTAAAACCAAGAGAGCCTCTGGAAGAGGTGGATGTGTTTAGTTTAGTTGTAAGATGCCCACACACCGTGGAGTACCTGGTCAAATGGAGCAACACCTCCAAATCACCTGCACTTACAAATCCATTCCTCAACCTCCTGAGACCCTGTGTCAGCATCAAGGTTATAATCGTTAACGAAAACGAATGAAAAAACGAAAACTAGGTGGGAAAAAGCATTGTCGTTAACTGAAATAAAAATAAAAACAAGGCATTACAAAAAAAGATAACTAACTAAAACTGTAATGTGTGGTTGACAAAACGAACGAAAATAAAATAAAATTATAGAGTAAATGTTCTTAGTTTTCGTCTTTGTCAATGTCTTTCATTTTTTAATGCTATTTAAAACACGCAGAGTATTCTCTCAGCTGTGTTTCCTTTCCCTGCTCTCCCTCCGTCTCTCTGTCACACACACACACACACACACACGGGACACAAGTTTAGTTTATTTTTTATTTGTCATGTTCTTTTCTCAGATTAAGCTCCCTGACATTCTGACAGAAATTTCTTGTGTGACTCAAAAATGTGTAGAATACATGCGGTTCAACATGTATGTCTTCTTTAGTCTGTTGGCTATTTAGTTTTTTTCTTGGCACACGTCACTTCCACATTTAGCATTTATTGCGGAGTGCAGACTGTTTACATATTTGTGCCCATATGTACATTTTATGTACTGGTTTTATTGTTGAATAAATATTTTCTAAAATTGTTTTTGTTGAGTTATTATTACACAATACTATTTCTGACCTTTTTGAATCTTGCCCCTGACAAATAGCCCATATTACAAAAAAAGAGTAAAACTAACACTAAAACTAATAAAAAGCATTTTCAAAAAATAAAAACTAACTAAACTAGCAAACCCACTTTAAAAACTAATTAAAACTAAACTGAATTTGAAAACAAAAAGTAAAAACTAAATAAAAATAAAAACGAATAAAAAATGCTTTAGGCTTCCTGCACCATATACTTCATTCTGCTTAACTTAAACCTATTGTCCTTATTAGAGGACAGTCTGCACCATGCTTTGATATTATACGTATCCTTATCCTGTGCTTGTCCTAATAATCCCAAATAGCTATGAGAATTAAAAAATGCATACATTATCAAGTTCATGTCTTAAGAGGTTAAACATTTACAGTTAGAGCTCAAAATATTATCCCGCAAAATCAAATCAAATCAAATACACATTTTCTTTTGAAGATTTTAGATACAAACTAAGCTATGCCTAATATACTTAAAAAATCCACCTTAAAACGAATATGTTTACTTATCATTAACCGGAATTTTAAGAAAATATGGCCTTGGCTCTGTAAGTTGTAACTTTTACATGGCATAGGCTTAAGTTACAGGTTACACTGAACTGAACATTGAAAATCTAGGCAGTTGGTTACAATTACAAGACAAAGCATGAAGAAATACTTACCCACTATCTCCGAAGCCAAGAAGGCTACATTTAAAAAAGAACATCATACAACTTTGTCAGTTGAATGGCAAAAAGAGAAAGAGACAGAAACAAAGGCATTTCAATTTTATTCATGAAATCTAATCTGTTTATTTTTTTAATTAAAAGCTAACCAACCATTGACCAAACCAGAGAACTCAGCCAGCATTATCAGAGTAAGGGTCACATGAATTTGGGGGTTAGGCTGTGTACAGTAGAGGACTGAATTCCAGAGGCTGATGGAAATCTTGCACACAGTACTTCTGGGTTCGTTGAGAAAGGATAGTGAGGAAGCATCGATCTGTGTTACCACATAGATCATACATTAATTTAGGTGGCACCGAAGTTCCTATCAGGAAACGTTTCAGATGACCAAACATGGATGCAGAGAGATTAGCCGATAGAACACCTGACCAGGAACAAAAAGATTGCTAGATCAAATTTCCAAGCCACCAAAATGAAATATATGCCACTTTTCCTTTTGTACAACGGTCAATACTTTTTAAATTGTTTTCATAACAGGGTTTTTCACAGTTTTATAGATACTTTTACAGGGGGAGAGGGTGATATGTATATCTGAAATAAATTAGGAATATATTTAACATGTACTAAACTTCTACTTGTAATCATTCAAATAAGTGGGTCCCTTTTAACATGCTTATGTATAATTAAGTTTGCTATCAAAATAAAACTTTGTTATACCATTTAGTGTACTAAAGAACAACATAAGTTGTAAAATAAAACATTACATTTAAATTAATTTTTGGCTTGGGTATAAAACAATATAATGTGATGGGCCAAAAAAAATATGTTTAATTAGGCAAGCTAAATAAAGAAGGAAATGCATAGAAATATAATACAGTTCAAAATAATAATACACGTTAGCCCAATATATTTCTGAGCATTTCATCCTATTTGATGAAAGGCTAAATCCCTGAAATATTTGAAGGGATGGATCATTGTGTGTAATGGATCTTAGTGTTTTTCACAATTTACAGTAGTGCTTTTTACACAATGTACAAACACATTGTTACGGGTAGCTACACTAGTGGACCCAAGTGTATGACACCAGACAAAAAAAAACTGAATGCAATGGTGTTTAATGAAGGTTAAAGGTAGAAGGACAATGGCAAAGCCGGAGGGTTAAGGGCTGGGCTGCCAGGCAGGGCAGGCGGGGTAGGCAGGCAGAGTAGGCGGGGTAGGCAGGCAGGGCTGGCAGGCAGGGTAGGCAGGCGGGGTAGGCAGGCGGGGTAGGCAGGCAGGGTAGGCAGGCGGGGCTGCTGGGTAGGCAGGAGTGGAGGATCATTGAAAAGAAGAGGACAACGTTAGGAACTGGGAACTTGGAACAACAACTCAACTGGACAAATCTGAATTGAGGGATAGAGAGGCCACAAAAACTTAATTACCAGGTAGTGAACAACAGTGATCTGGTGATGAGTGGAAGGTTAACCAGGGTATTTAAGAGCAGGCGTATGAGGAGGTGAACTTTAGGAGTGGAGACTTGAGGAGGTGTAGTGAAAACCAGGAACTGGATTACAGGAGCCCGGAGCCGCGTCCAAACACAGACACAGACAGGAGAGAGGGATGGCCTGGCACGGACTTCAAGGAGATGGATGTGGAGGGTGTGACACATTTTATATTCCACAAATAACTTTGCAATTTCAATGACTTATACTGCATGTCACTGAAATGCTAATATTTTGAATATTTTAGTATTTTGTGTAACATTTATTTCCAGTAGTTACCATTCACATAGGCCCAATACTTATTTTTTTCTCTCAATTACATATGTCTCAAATTTTTCTCTCAATTACATTGTATTCCCTGAACATTTGTTATCAATAACAAATACAACTTTAACAATTTAAAAATATTACGATTATTAGCAGCCCTTTTGTGGATAGCATCACAGACATTGTTTTACAAGTTTGTAGAACACACTGGGTTCTGTACTGAAATCTCTGGATGCAGGTTATCATTCAGCCGGGCATTATGACTGACATTTCACTGTCTATTATATCTATTATATGCCTCAGATGGCTGGGACTCTGACATCAAGAAGAGAATGGCATTTTTTTTTACTTAAGCTTGCCTGCAACTAACCTCAGATTATTTGGGGGAAACTGCAGTTATTAAACATGATCTCAAGACATGCTTGTCCAGGAGATTCCTCTTAATGAGAACTGGGTAAAACTGCCTTTTGAATTCTATGCCCCACACTAATTGAATGCCATACAGATTGACCTTAAAGGGGCATTTCACCCTTGGGGAATCTTAGGCAGTTTGTATCATGTTTGAGAGATTTCTAGGTCAGTGAGATTTGTTTCACACTCCTAATTGGCCAGAAGGAGCCCTAGATCTGAGTCTTTGACTGCTAAATAACACATGGTAGAATATGTGTTAAAGGACAAGTGAGATCTGAAAAAATCATTATCTTTCATTTTACAAACACATGGAGTTACAAATGAATTTGTCTGTAGTTGCTATTGTGTATGAGAGGTGGTATCTACTGTATGTTTGCTTTGAATGCTGGAATTTTAATTTCATCAAAACAGACAAAAAAAAATAGTTCCTGATTATACCACAAAATGCACATTCTTCATTATGTTGAGGAGATTTTGCATTTTTATGACACATCATTGCTAACATTAGTAATTATATGGAAGGAATGTCTAAGATCACGGCACACTGACAATGCCCCAGGGTCCAACAATGAACAACGCAAATTGGCCAAGTGCTTCCTGCTGTGGACTGCGGTATAACGGACAGGCCTTGTCTAGCTGTGCTTTAGTGACTCCTTGTGGTTGGTAGGCTGTCCGTGAGCTATATCTTGATTGTTGGTTGGGTAATGCATTCTCCTGCTGTGTGCTTAGCCGGAAGCTTCTTGTGGAGCAGGTGGTGTGATAAAAAGCAGAACAGCTTGGTAGGGAGGAAACAAGTTTCGATATTCGACCCTCGTGCACCTGCGGTGATTATTGTGATATGGCAAGGCAATAATCACAAATTGGACATGACGAAAATGATAAGAGAGAAAAATACGGTAAAAAATTTAAAAGTAAATGGTCAGTGTGGTCAGTGTTCCTGACCTAGTGGCCATTTCTCTACTGCCTGGATTAATCTGAACACTTACTATAGCTCCTTCATTGCCTCCAAACCTTTGTTAATCAGTCAACACATGGGATTTCAATAAAGATAGCATGGGATATCATTACTATACCTGGTCAATGAAAATTCTGCTGGTTTTTCATCTGTAATAGACAGGGAATCAAAGCTCACATTCCCTTCCCCTCGAACTCTGCAGCCACGGCTACACAATGTCTGCGCCTGCCCCTAATTCACTGTTGCTGTGCCTTTAATCCCATGCAGTCTCTTGAAGAGACAGAGCAGATTCTCTTTCTTCTGCTTCTCCATCGGCCTCTCTGTTTGATCTGTGTAATTCTGCTAATGAGGCCGGGCCCCTGGCAGGGATCTGGCACAAAGACGAAAGGCGACAGCACTGAGATGAGCCCCCGATGTCACTCAGAGACACCGTAGTGCCACCCTGTCATCTGACTCAGCAGCAACTAACCAGCACTAAAGATCAAGCAGCATCCATGTACCAGGCAAGATGGAGCTAGAGTCAAATGATCTCTTTAAAATTCTAGCTTGCTTAATTACATTTAGATTTTAGGTCCGCTCAATGTCAGCAGCAGATGGAAGTATATGCACAAGTTGTCGTGGTGTAAAGAAGTTAATCAAATTTTTTCTTTGATTTTCAGTGCATTTACGTGACAATAATTTATTTTGTCTTGCCTGTGATAAATGATTATCCAGGGTGATTGGCTCCACCTGATAAGTTAATGCTGATATATAGGTGCAAGGCCTAACTTTGCAACATAGAAATGTCACTTTTTCCCAACTACTGTAGGTGTGTCTCCTAATCAGTTATGCTGTTAAATGTCAAAGTCTTGGCACACATGAAAAAAGAAAAATATATTTGTTTAGTTAAATATGGAATATGGTTATTATCCAGATTTCATTTTAGCATGGAGGGTAGGCTGAGGGCTTGCTGGATCTGATGAGTCAGCCGTAGAGTTTGAGGCAGATACAAACCTCTCACAAATGCTCATCTTTGATCTTCCCCAGATCAGTGGGGCTTCAGCTGAAAGACTTGGAGAGACGCAGAGACACAATGAGCTGGCTGGCTCCCGTCCTACTCCTTTTCCCCCCTCATCTCTAAAGCATCCGATTAAATGGAAATCAGACGCCGCGGTTCAGCTCGTCCTGTTTGCTTTGAAAACATGGCAATGAACAGTTATTACAGTCGATTCCGAAAAGATGATTTTCCTCCAACTGTGTTTTATCATACACGTTCTAATAAAGCCTGTGCTGTTTTCCTTTGTAAATCCTTAGATCCCTTGATATGACAGGGGGATACAAAGTACAGTAAGGTGAAGCATATGATGAAATCCATACTCAGATTTAACAGTGAGCCAATATGGCGCCATAATTCATAGTATTCACAGACAATCTTGCTGTGCAATTCCACCTTGCCTCCCTAGTAGGCATTTGCAGTCTGTTGAAAAAGGCAGATGCTCCTGCAAAAAAAAAAAAATTATACCACTGGTTTTCATCCACTCATGAAACAGCATTCCAAAGCTGTATACTTACTGGATGGTTTTGTCATTGTTCACAAACTAATAATATATTAATATGAGGACATCATCATGGTTTGCTCACTGGGGCAGTAAATAGACCCTGAGGTTGGGGTCATTGAGAGCTATGATGTATTATCTGTCCTTTCATAAGGTTTAGGGAGGATCCATGGCTTCAACCATGCCCTGCTGAGTTACAAGATGCCATGCCCTGGAGCTGGCACAGATGGCCTGGAACACATCTACCCACCCTCAGTACCGCCCCAGTCAGCCTGGATCTGGAACACTTTGAGGCTCCAGGCCTATGGCCCACAGGATGACAAGGCAGTGGCCACCACCATCTAATTACACCACCATCCAATTACACCACCATCCAATTACACAGCTATCTAATTACACCATCAGTTAATAGCACCACATCCAATTACATGACCAAACAATTACACTGCCATATCATGACACCGCCAGCTAATTACACCATCATCTAAATAACCCACCATGTAATTACACCACCATCCCATTACACTGCCATCTAATTACACCAGCATGCAATTGCACCGACATATATAATTACACCACCATCTATCTACACAACCGTCCCTCTACACCACTGTCCAACTACTCCACCATCCAATTACACTGCCATATAATTACACCACCATCTAATTACAGCACCATCTAACTACACCACCATCTAATTACACAACCATCCAATTACACCACCATCCAATTACACCGCCATATAATTACACCATCTGATTACACTGTCTTATAATTAGACCACCATCTAATTACACCACTACCCAATTACACCGCCATATAATTACACCACCAACTAATTACACCACCTTCCAATTACACCACCATCTAATTACACCACCATCTAACTACACTAAAGTCCAACTACACCACAGTCCATCTACATCACTCTCCAACTACACCGCCATATAATTACAAGACCATCTAATTACAGCACCATCTAACTACACCATCATTCAATTACACCGACATATATAACCATGTGATCCCACCACCATCCAAATTCACTGCCGTATAAGTATACCACCATCTAATTACACCACCATCTAACTACACCACCATCCATCTACAACACCGTCCATCTACACCACCATCCAACTACACCACCACCCAATTACACCACCATATATTTACACCATCCATCCATCTTCTTCCGCTTATCCGGGGCCGGGTCGCGGGGGCAGCAGTCTAAGCAGAGATGCCCAGACTTTCCTCTCCCTAGACATTTCCTCCAGCTCTTCCGGGGGGACACCAAGGCGTTCCCAGGCCAGCCGGGAGAAATAGTCCCTCCAGCGTGTTCTAGGTGGGACGGGCCCGGAACACCTTCCCGGTAAGGCGTTCAGGAGGCATCTGGAACAGATGCCCAAGCCATCTCAGCTGACCCCTCTCGATGTGGAGGAGCAGCGGCTCTACTCTGAGCTCCTCCCGGGTGACCGAGCTTTTCACCCTATCTCTAAGGGATCGCCCAGCCACCCTGCGGAGAAAGCTCATATCGGCCGCCTGTATCCGGGATCTTGTCCTTTCGGTCATGACCCAAAGCTCATGACCATAGGTGAGAGTAGGAACGTAGATTGACCGGTAAATCGAGAGCCTCGCCTTGCGGCTCAGCTCTTTCTTCACCACGACAGACCGATACATCAACCGCATTACTGCAGAAGCTGCACCGATCCGTCTGTCAATCTCCCGTTCCATCCTTCCCTCACTCGTGAACAAGACCCCTAGATACTTAAACTCCTCCACTTGAGGCAGGCACTCTCCACCAACCTGAAGTGGGCAAGCCACCCTTTTCCAACTGAGGACCATGGCCTCGGATTTGGAGGTACTGATTTTCATCCCCACCGCTTCACACTCGGCTGCAAACCGTCCCAGTGCATGCTGAAGGTCCTGGTTTGAAGGGGCCAACACGACAACATCATCTGCAAAGAGCAGAGACCAAATCATGTGGTCCCCAAACCTGACACCCTCCGGCCCCTGGCTGCACCTAGAAATTCTGTCCATAAAATTTACGAACAGAACCGGCGACAAAGGGCAGCCCTGCCGGAGTCCAACATGGACTGGGAACAAGTCTGACTTACTGCCGGGCAATGCGGACCAAGCTCCTGCTTCGGTCGTACAGGGACCTGACAGCCCTTAGCAAAGGACCCAGGACCCCATATTCCCGAAGCACCCTCCACAGGATGCCGCGAGGGACACAGTCGAATGCCTTCTCCAAATCCACAAAACACATGTGGATTGGTTGGACAAACTCCCATGAACCCTCCAGCACCCCATAGAGGGTATAGAGCTGGTCCAGTGTTCCACGGCCCGAAAACCACACTGTTCCTCCTGAATCCGAGGTACTACTATCGGCCGTATTCTCCTCTCCAGTACCCTGGCATAGACTTTCCCGGGGAGGCGGAGAAGAGTGATCCCCCTGTAGTTGGAACGCACCCTCCGGTCCTACCCCGGTCTGCCATCCCAGAGGCACTGTCCCCGACCGCCACGCGATGTTGCACAGGCGTGTCAACCAAGACAGCCCCACAACATCCAGAGACTTGAGGTACTCAGGGCGGATCTCATCCACCCCCGGTGCCTTGCCACCGAGGAGTTTCTTGACTACCTCTGTGACTTCAGCCTGGGTGATGGACGAGTCCACCTCTGAGCCCTCATCCTCTGCTTCCTCAATGGAAGACGTGACGGCGGAATTGAGGAGATCCTTGAAGTACTCCTTCCACCGCCCGACGACATCCCCAGTTGAGGTCAACAGCTGCCCACCTCTACTGTAAACAGCGTTGGTAGGGCACTGTTTCCCTCTCCTGAGGCGCCGGACGGTTTGCCAGAATCTCTTCGAGGCCAGCCGATAGTCCTTCTCCATGGCCTCACCAAACTCCTCCCGAGTTTTTGCCTCCACAACCACCCGGGCTGCAGTCCGCTTGGCCTGCCGGTACCAGTCAGCTGCCTCAGGAGTCCCACAAGCCAACCAGGCCTGATAGGACTCCTTCTTCAGCTTGACGGCATCCCTTACTTCCGGTGTCCACCACTGGCTTCAGGGATTGCTGCCTTGACAGGCACCGGAGACCTTACGGCCACAGCTCCGAGCGGCCGCTTCAACAACGGCGGTGGAGAACATGGTCCATTCGGACTCAATATCTCCAGCCTCCCTTGGGATCCAGTCGAAGCTCTGCCGGAGGTGGGAGTTAAAGATCTCTCTGACAGGAGACTCGGCCAGATGTTCCCAGCAGACCCTTACAGTACGCTTGGGTCTGCCAAGTCTGTCCAGCTTCCTCCCCCGCCATCGGATCCAACTCACCACCAGGTGGTGATCAGTTGACAGCTCCGCCCCTCTCTCCACCCGAATGTCCAAGACATACGGCCGCAGGTCAGATGAATTGACAACAAAGTCAATCATCGACCTATAATTACCCCACCATCTAATTACAGCATCATCTAACTACACCACTATCCAATTACCGCACCATCCAACTACACCACCATCCAGTTACACTCTCATGACATTACATCACCATTCAATGTCAGCGCCATACAATCAAACCAACATAAATTTACACCACCATCCAATTTAACTGCCATCAAATAACAATACCATCCAATTAAACAACCATCAAATTAAACTACCATCAAATTACCCTACCGTCAAATTACACTACCATCATGTCACACCACCAACCACATTGGATACTGGTTTGAATATTTGATGTTAGGCTAATGAGATTAGGGGGGGGAGGGGTGGACTAGACAGGCATGTGGGAATTCCCATACTCTTGTGGGTTAGAATTAGTCACTTCATCATCCTAATGCTGTTCACAAGTATAACACTGGAATGAAAACATTTACATTGTGCAACAATTCAATCATTAGAACAGTAGTTGCTTCATTAAAACTTCCACCCAGACAAACAACCAGACAAATGTGGCCAAAAGTTTTAATTACTTAAGTCATTAATTTGTTTAATCAGACGTGACAATGCGGTCTATATTTACATATTTACTCAACTGAGAGAACATTATGTCAGAGCCCTCAGCACAAATGTCATAAAATGCTGAAAGAAATGCATCCACTGCTGTGAGTGAACATGACAACCAAAAAGCGGAATAAGAGAGCATAGCAGGGTTGGATGAAGGATCACAGAACATTTAGTGTAATACGGAGGGGTGGAGGAAGGACCTGAGAATAGTTAATGTGGCAAAGCGGGGGATAAATAACCAGCGAATGGTTCACTTGGTAAGCTAAGTATGCTGTTCTATGGTACTTATTAAGGTAGGTCTCAGTTTCTATGTTCAGTAAGTCTGGTTAAGAAAGAACCCAGGTGTGTGTGCTATTCTAGAGAAAGCAGAGAGCGCTATGTGGAAACATACGGTTCTCTGGAAGTTCAGTGAGTACCCCACATGGAAAGAACCTATATGAGGATATATGCGCATATATGTAACCTATATGCAGTCTATATGCACATATATGCTGCATATATACAGCATATATGCACATATATGATAATATATATGCTGCATATATGCGTGTATATGCCACATATAGGCAAAATTGAGGTGCATATATGTGCATATACAGGCCATATAGGTCTCCTGTATTGCTTCTTTATATCCACATATAAGCCCTATATGTACATACAAGATACGTCTCCTAGCTCATGGCAAGATCTGGTCATTTTGTAGCTCATATCTCACTTTGGAAACTGTCATACATGATGCCTAGCTCATATTTTCTATTATCAAGGCAATAACTAAGAAATAACTAAAAAAAATTATGCAAGAACTTATGTATGTGCGAACACGTGAAATGGGTATCACATCTAATTGGCATGTTATGGAATTTAACTATGGCACTTAAGTGAGAGGAGATGGAAAGCTATGATGTCTACACGTTTTCCTGAAACATTTACAAGGTCAATTCTTTCTTGTATGAAAATAGTGGAAAAGAAGGAAATGTATAACAAAATGGTTTGTGTTTTTTTTATTTTTGTCAATCAAGCCTTTTTTCAAGTCACTTCCAGATTCACATTACAGCTCATACACATCCACACATTCACCGTTACATCCACCAAATGCAATGTTTTCTGTATTGTCTTAATGCATTTTCCAGAATATGGCTGAAAGGTCATTACAGTCTGAATGTAGCAAAAAAACTAACAAAAGAAAAGTACATAGAACATACATTCAGGTAATCATCATCATCCCACATCTATCTGAGCATTTCACTGTGGTTAATGAATTTGAAGACAATGTCAACATTTCTGTTCACAGTTTTAACAAACAGACACTTTTCTTTTATCTGAGATGCTTGTATAGCAACTAAAGGCCCCAGACATTTCCCTACAGGGATGAAATAACAAGGATTCTTAAATTGACCGCAGATGTCCTGTTTCACTTTTTGGTAGTACTTCCCCACTGCATAACATGTCTCCCCCTGCCCCAGATCACAGACAATGAATGTCTTCACAGAGAAAATACTTTCCTCTCGATCAGAAAGAATGACAGTGTACGAGTTTCTCCGAAAAGTACGCGAGTAGTTTTGTGAATGAACTATTTCAAGATTAACCACTACTCTGCAAAAATACTTCACAGTGACTCTATTTTCAAGGTTGCTGATGCTGTTCAAGGCCAGAAAATCATCATTTCTGATCATACAAATTTTAGGCCTACCCAGAGATGTAACACCATGACAGCGACTTACTTCCTGCACCATTTTTTTCTCAACTGAAAAAGACTCTAAGAGAGCTAAGTAATCATCAGAAGCTGCCACCATGGTTTTTTGGGAAAATGATGGAAATGCAACCTGTAGCCAAACTGTTTTCATTATCTGCAGAGAAACTCCCTGGCTGCTCTTTATCATATCTAAAATGATCCCATTGTATGACTCAAACACAAATGCAGACTGTGCCCAGAGGGGACCCCAGTTCCTCACAGTATTGGGCAGATGAAGGCACAAATGTACATTGAAAGTGACATTATTGATCCCATAAAGGGTCTCCATTTCCTGAACAAACTCTGTTAGCAACCCCTCAGATTCTGATATGTGCAGTGGTGATATATTCTCACCGAGTAGAAGAGAAACCCCCTTTACCAACTTAAACCAGTGCTTCAGATATTTTTCAGGTAAGACCCCTTTCAATGTTGGTATGCTGTAATAAAACAACCACATGTTCCACTCGTGTGCCTTCTAGAACTTTTTCTCTTTCACTGAGCGGGGGACACGGGAAACATTACAGGGGGGTTTAATAGAAGTTAAAATGTCATCAATCTGTTCTGTTGAGTGTCCGATATACCATGGCGATTGGTTGTTTTCAGAATGAAACCACAGCGTGGTGATGCTTCTTGCTACACCCAGCAGCACACTGTGCATATAATCTGGAACACAGCCATCAATGATATTAAAATCAGGTAGACAAGACAAAATACTAGGCCCTTTCACTCCCTTAGTGGGGTTTCCAGCAAGAGCCTCTTCCACCAGATCATCAGTCTGGGAGGGATTCCTCAACTCTGCTTTTTCATAGGGATAAGCCCTTACACGCCCCCTGCGTTTTAGCACACTTGTTCCTTTCTGCATACAAAAAGAACACCCAAACTCACCATTAAACTGTTTAAAGTTCTGAATCAGTGGCCGAGCAACTGAATCTGCCACCATGGTAGTAAGCAGTACTTTACTTGTGACAATTTCCCCACTTTCACTTTCCCATATAAGACCATTAGAGTACAACTCTATGCATTCATCGACAAATGGTTTCATGTAAGTGTTCATATTTGGTTTGTTTTGACCAAACCACAGGCCACAAAGCATAACATGTTTTGCACGTAGCTGTATTGGCAGTTCATTAATAGTACACAAAATTGGCCACAAACTTTTTGTGTTTGATTTGTGCACTGGCACTCCATCACAGTTGAAAGTCAGTGATATGCTGTCTGGTGATGCAAGGGGTGATCGTTTTTTGTATAAATGTCCATCATATATATCTTTGATGGAGGCATCCTTCTTCTCAAAGCGGTGTTTCAGGTGTTTCCCTAATTGGTGGTCCTCAAGCAGTTTTTTAATTTGGTATTTTAGTGGCAAGTACAAAAAACACTGGTCTTTTTGTGCATGCGCTTTTGATGTGTCCTGGTCACAGACTGGGCACTTGACATTAAAGGGACCTTCCTGCATGCTTACCTTGCAACTCTTGCACACATAATGTACTTCTAATATGTCTTTCACTGAATCAAATGCTTTGTAGAAAAGGTACTTTGAGCCACTAACCAATTCCCCACCAGGACCAGCAATAAAGTTGATAAGATGCATGATGTCCTCCAAGGCTCTATTTGTTAATCCATGTTTGAGTTTTAATGCCAGCAGCAGGAGTTCCACCTGTTCTTTTGTTGGTTTCTGGTCAAAAGTTGGACTTGTGGGGTCTTCTAGATGTTCCTCTACTGGCTCCCCAGGTGAAGAGCTAGGGCCAGGTATGGGTTGGTTCATCTGTGAATTTAAAACATTGGATTAGCAATCCCAAATTTGCACAGACTCATACAAATGTACCATTTCATGTGGTTGGTAACCACTTGCATTTGAAGGCTCAAGTGTCTTTGTTTATTTTTTTTAACAGTCTTCTCCAAATTAATTTTATGCCCCCTTTTGTCCACATGTATATTTTTCTGACACTTTAAGCAACATCAGGAAGAATTGGGTTGTGGAATTATCTATGATGATTTACATTAACTAGTGTGCATGCACATGCACGAACAAAACAAAAAACACCTAACTTTAATATTTTTGCCATTTTTAGCCACTTACTGTGTCATCAGAAGCAGTAGACACCGGGTATCTTGATTGTCCTCTTGGGTGAGATACCTAAAATAAAAATAAAAATCATTCAGCAAGAAATATGTAGGTTTTTTTATTTGGTATTTTATTTGGTGTGCGTGTTTTCTACTTACTGAGTTGTAGAAGAAGAGGCCACAGCTTCTTCATCATCACCCATATCTTCAGAAATGTCCCTAACAAAAATGTTGTGGTAATGTTAAAACACTTCATGCATCACTCATTATAATAGGATTGATATGACTGATTGATTAAGTCCAAGCAGGTAAATTCCATTCATGAGGTGAAACCTTTAAGACTGTAGATTCAAAACACACAAAGTGAAATATTTTCCTGGCTAGAGTTCCAACTTGAACAGTTTTCTTTATTTATTTACTTTGGACATGGAAAGGTACAGTGGACATGGAAAGATACATTTTACCTTTATACAAACATACTTAACATACATTAAGGGGAATTATGCCACATGCGTTTACATGGTATAGGAAATTATCTGTAGCTGGTAGCTTTGTTAGCTGGCTAATTTAGCTAGCTAGCTTCTAGTACGTTTTGTTACAAGACTTACTTTCGTTTACGTCTTCTCTTTGTTCTTTCTGGAACGGGTGCTTCGTCGTCAACGAGGTACCTTTTGTAACGTACTGGATCCATATCTATTGCTTTTCTTTAATTGCGTCTAAATTGCATTTCTCCACTCTGCTGCCACCGATCAGCCGCTACAGCGTCGCGTAGTTGATGACGTCATCCGCATGCGGCCCAGCACACTATCTTTCGCGCCGAAAGATAACGGCTGGGCGTAAAAATTGCGATATCAGCGTTGGAGATCCGCTATGTCCTACTTGAATGGACTGAGGGTGAGGATAGAGGGGCCCATAGTATTTTGGCTCTCGACTGTGTCCGGAATTTTTCAGTAAAAAAATTTCTTGAAAGGACTGAAAAAAACGAGAAGCTGGTGGAATGGCGAAAAGGCCGCCAACCCTGGCCGGTGCACCGAGCAAGAATTATTGACGTGGCAAGTATGTTACATGCTAACTTTATCTGACGTTATGTAGTTACATACCACATTTAATGTTTTTTCTCGCTCTTAAAGAAGTCTAAAATGGATCTTGCTAGGTCCCTGGTTAGCAATAGCTTCGCTTTCTGGCTCATGTTAGCTACATAATTTGCTAATGTAAGCGAAGTCCAATTGGGACTAATGTTAGATTTGGTAACGTTAAGCATGATTAGACAAACGTTTGCAGTTCATGATAACATTTAAATTTTATTGCACCAGAATTTGAAAAAACTCTCCAAATTAAACTGCGTGGGATCGAGATGGAGAAAGAAGTCACACAGCAAACAAAACGTCCTCACATCCCAAACTCAAAGTACCGTGATCAGGGGCAGACTGAGAAGGCTTCAAAGAAAAGGGTAACTGACTGCACCAATTGGTGCTTTACTTAAATGATCTCCCCCTCTCTCTCTTGTTTCTTAATGTGTAGGCATGTGTGTAGGTTTGTAATTGTGTCATCTATGATGATTTCATGTGCTTTGTTGACAAGATGTATGTGCAAGGTGGTGTAACGTAAGTTAATAAGAGTTGGGCTAAAAGTCAGTCTGTTTCTCTCTGTCAAGGTTGACAATAAAAAGAGATGTCCTTCTAAATACAACCACGAGGAGGAGGAGGAGAAGGAGGAGGAGGAGGATGAGGCGCGTCATGACAGGCCTTCAAAGAACAAGGTACACTACCAGTCTGCATCCAGTGTGTGTTGTTACATTGCAATACAGTAAAGATAAGTAAGACTTTTATAATAAAGTGCATTACCAGTAGCTGTAACAAGGTATGACACCGGCACAGTAGGCAACTTTGTCCTCTCTCTTTCTCTCTCCCTCCCAGCGGGCCAGCGAAGAGGAGGAGCGTATTGGGGATGAAGAGGACATAGTACCACCCTCTAAGAAAAAGGTAGCCTAAATGATGACATCCATTGTGTGGTGTATTACATACATACATTACATGACATACAAGATGAGGAAGTTTCATGTTTTAAGTAAGGAATAACCACCAGGAGGCCGGACAACAAGTTACATATAGCCAAGTGGAGGGACTTCTGCCCTAGACTTCTTGCCACCTTCCTCTTACACCTCTCGTGACATCCTCCCAGCCAATCAGAATCAACCATTTACAAAATAAGTTATATAACAATTAGCTGTTGTTCTTCTCTCTGTCTCTTTCTCGTAGACAGCTGCTGAATTTAAAAAACACCTGGATGAACAGATGTGGGAGAGAAGGAAACTTGACCAAATGCAAAGAAATTTGCAGGAGTTGAGAAATGAAGTCCATTCTCTTAAAAATGAAAATGCACGTCTGAAAGACATTATCATCAATCGTAAGTATTCCTAATTTTTATATTTATTAGCAAGGTTTTTTCTGGAGATGGATATTGCGGTGGCAGAGAAGTGTAAACTTAGAAATGTTATGGGCTGAAACACGTGTTTGGCAAAATATGTTGTTAGCTGGTGAGGTAGTGTGTGTGCTCATATAGCCGTTGATAAGATTCAAATTAGATTTATATTTATTTGTCTCTTTCTGGAGGAATTTGTAGAGGGTTAACAAAAGTCATGGCCTAGAGAACATACAGTTCATGAGAATAAATGATGCTTTTCTGCCTTCAACGGCTCAAGAAGGCAATCGGCTCCAGAAAAAAACCCTGGGGAATTAGAATTTGGGAGAAATTGGAGAAAGAAAATTGCGTTCACAACCAGGTTTCCTATGCAGAGCCTTATCAATGGGCTTTGGAGGGTTTTAGCTTGAGTTCACACCTGCAGGAAATGTCTTTCGAAGAGTAAGGGCACTGAGTTGCTGGGTGCTATTTTGATCTAGTGATTGTAATTATAGTTTTTTCTTTATATAACCTCTTTCTAGAAATCCCTCAAATGAAAAGTGACATCGCCATTATTGCTCAAAAGGTAAGTTCCTCTGATTTTCATTGCTTTTTAAAATTGTTTCTCAAGCAGAACTGGAGAGACTTGTGATGTTGGGCTGATTGATAGTGTTTACACTTTAATTTATTTAAGAGAATAACTATATTTTTCTTCTATGAAGAAGACTGGAAGGACTCCTGTGGAGGATCTAGATTCCTCCTTCTCGACTTTTGGAGAAATGCAACCGGTGAGTAACCCCCTTGCATTTTTATTTATTTATTTATTTTACTTGTTACTCAAACAGAGCTATATGGATTTTTATTATGTTTGGCTGATTACTTTTGCATGTAACTTTAATTTATTGGCATGTTTAATGTTTTTCAAGCCCCCCCTGTAAATAAGAATCTATAGTGGCTTGCTTGGATGAATAGAAATTGTTGAGTTTGACTATGTTTCTTTCTTCTCTAAGACTCCAGAGAGGAGACAGAGCCCAGAGGACACCGAGCCCTTTAAAGAGAGTCCCATGGTGACTGAGCGCTTTCGAGAGACACCACAGGTGTGTGTAACCCTTTTATACCTCAGATTTTACTTAAGGCTCCAACTGAGCTATAGGGATTTTTATGTTGGGATAGTTAGTGGTAATATGTAATTTACTTGCCCCATATTTATAAAATTGTTGAAGAGTTTAACAATGTTTTTCTTCTCTAACAAGACTGCAGCAACAGCTGAGACCTCAGCGAAAACACAGGTGAATAACATATTATGTAGTAAGGATGGGTATAAACTGTGTGCTTTGTAGGAGCCAATTAGTGTTATAAGTGACAATCATCCTCTCCTCCTGCCCCCCTTCACTCCTCTCCACCCACTGTCTTTTCTCCTTCCCTACTCTCCATCCAACCTCCTCCTTTCCCCCCACCCTGTCCTCCTCCTTCTCTCCTTTAATAACGTTTTGGGCAGTGATTAATTTGTTTCATTTCTTTATCATTCATCTGCATTTATACATATCATTAATCTGCATTTATACATAAAAACCTATTAACTATTGGGAAGCTAAGCATAAGAATCAATATGAAACATGAAAAAGTTTCTAAAAATTGCCAATAAATGTATATTGTGATGTGAAATTATTTTTCAGATGGAAGTTATAAAGGGCTCTGGGGTGTTTTGCCAGGCAGAAGCGTGGAAAGCAGCCCGCCTTGCCCCCTCTGCTACTGCCATGGTGCGGAATCTCCTGCTGGGCACCTTTGATTTGGAGACTTTGCTGAAAAGCAACCTGAATGGTACAAAACAACATGTTCCTAATCTCTTCTGTCCTTGAAAAAAAAAAACAGTCATATTCTGTGGAATAAATTATGTGTGTGCGGGCATACCATCGCTTTTTTACTTGGCATTTTTGTATTTCCTTGCACCTCAAGAAAACATGATGTGTATATAAAAAAAACTCTTGCTTTCTCCACCTTCATTTTACACCCCTTTCATAATAATTTTGAAATATTACTTTAAGGTGGGAAGCCAACCAGAGGGGATGGGGAGCAGCTGGTCGCACTTGACCAAATTAAAAAGGCAGCCATTATTGGTGAGTAAATGCATTGAGAAGGGAAAACCAAACTTTTAAGACTTTATAAGTTCACCACTTTAACCATAGCCTACTTGTATCAATATTTATTAGGCATCAATGGAGACTGCATAAAGTAGGGCACCAATTATTGTTACTGTATCTGCTTGGCACCTTTAATACTAATTCATCGCTTTCTGACTTCTTGATCCTACCTTTCCTCTTCTAAAGCCACATTGCTGGGGTATTGCGCTGTAAGGTGTGTAGTCCTCTATTTTGTAGAACATATAGTGTTGCAAATAACCTCATGGCATATTGTTGTCGTCTGAAGTGTTCTTAAATAATCATATTCACCCCTCCTTCACCTTAATCCCCTCTGTCCTGTGTTTGTGCCTTATTTTGTCTATACCGGTTATTGATTTGCTTGATTTTATTGCTTGATCTTATTGCTCTTCGAGTAAACCTAGCATGGCAGCTCGCGGGTGGAATGTGTGTGTGAATGGGTCAATGGGAGGACATTGTAATGTATTTTGGGGGTGCAGGAAAATGCTATAAAAGTGCAGCCCATTGACAACTAGATATGTTTACATGTGCAAAGTTTCTTACATCAGATAAAATATTTGAGGGATTAGAATATCTGAATCTGTTCACATGGAAACAAATAATCTAATCATGACGTGCATAACATGCACCAAGCCTTATTCAGAATAATAGCATTTTGACATCCGCAGAGCGGTCTTAATTTCCCTAAAACAACTGCAGAAGTTGTACTTCACCTGTGTTTTAAGCTAAACAAAAAACTCGGGAGTGGCAACATTTTTCCTATCCATGAATTTTCTCTGCTTTGGATGCACATGATTGACTGTGTGACTGTTAACAATGCAGTTCCCATGACGGACGTGTGCATATGAAAGAACAATGCCCCCCCCAAAAAAGGGGGGGTGATGTTTCCAATCAGAATTTCTTTCAGATTTAGCAGAATCCAATCAGAATCTTCCAATTGACGTGTTTACATGACACATTTTTTATTATGGTCAGCCCTTTATCCAAAATATGTCTCCAGTCGCAGCTGTACTGTAAGCACTTTGGGTTCCTGATGAAGCACTATATTATTATTATACTGTCTAATTATTTTTGTCTTCTCTAGATGCTACATTGAAGAAGTGGCCGGCAGCCAGCCGAGGGCAGATAGGCACATCTATCAATTCAAATCTCACGGAGCTGAGAAGATCAACAAGATAAATAGTTTTTTTTTTCTATTCAGTTTTTTGTCTTGTTTTTGTTCTTGTTCCATTTGATTGTTCTTAAGTAAATAAATAAATGTACATTTCTACATTTTGGGCTTTTATTTATGTTGCATAGTAGCTATGGATTTTAATAATTTTACTAATATATAGGTAAACATATAGGTGCATATATACATGCATATATGCACCCATATATACTTGCATATATGTACCTATATAGGTACATGTATGCACGTATATATGTACCCATATATGTACACATATGTGCATATATGGGTACATATATACGTGCATATATGTACCTATATAGGTACATATAAGCCCGTATATATATACACATATGTGCATATATGTGTACATATATGCACACATATATACGTGCATATATGTACCTATATAGGTACATATATGTACCCATATATGTACATATATGTGTATATATGTACATATAATATAGGAAAACGGCCAATTTTATATATGTCACATATATTAAAAACATATATCAAAACCTATATTTAAACATATATGTTTATATAGGTTATTTCCATGTGGGACAGGATGATTGTCTAAGCAATCTCATATACCACCGTGGACAAAAGTATTGAAATAAAAAAATATTTTGGTGTGCATATATGTATTTTGTAATAATCTACTAAATCCTATCTTATTCAACAAAATAAATCCTAAAATGTACTAGACAGTATTATTGGCACCCTCTAGAAATGAAATTACAAATAAGTAGGTTTTGAGCTGCTCTGCTTTAAATTGAACTCACCTGTGGTGAGTTGCAGGTGCCTGCAATATGAAAACTACTCATTCAACCAGATTGAATAGAAAAAAGGATACTCATGTTTATCACAATGAGGGTGGGCAAAATAAAGAACAGCAGAGAATTGCCTGAGGAGGGCCACACACAAGATTGTAGCCAAGCATGGAAATGGATCTCCATGCTACAAACTGTAACATGCGAGGGGGAGTGAGCACAAAAGAGGAAACACAAAAACAATTGAAAAAAGCAAAAAGTGCAGCAAGACACACGTGGCTGACACAAACAATAATTCCCAGTGCGTGCAAATAAGTGAACAACTTAAATTGTGTCCTTGGTGATTGATAACAGGGAAAAGGTGCGCTTCAGAATGACAGCCAGCGGTGCCGACCCGTGGTTAGTACACCATAGACGCGGAACGCAGGAGAGGCTCCGGGGTGGACTGGACTGGTAACGTTACACAAACCAGTTTCCCGAGACCTTATGCCACTGTTGCCAACCTCCATAGAAAAGATGTAACCTGTAGGAGAGACCTGAAAACAACAGCTGGGAGGAACCCTTCAAATCTGGCCAAATGGCCAGAACAGAAACCCAGGAAGCTCAACCATGACTATAGGAAGCACTATGTTGTAGTTAATGCTACCAAATATTGACTTTGGGGTGTCAATCATTTGATCAATGCCATTTATGTTTATTAACTGATCAAAGAATTGTGGAGACCAAATACTTTGTTCAATATCAACTTAGTTATTTTAACAAAGTGCAATGGTGCCAATACCTTTGGTCACAAGTTTATAGTGAGTGTCTGACTTCCAAAACACCTTGAAGATCTTCACATGAAAACTAATGTAACATCAAAGAACAGTCTGAGGGCTCCCATGAGTGACCTCTGTGACTTTAAAAACACTGTTAACTGCTGAGACTCAAGATATGGAAGGAAAAACGGGTCTATGCTATGGAAATGGTCTGAGCTTGTTAAAACCTATGGTTTTCTTGTAGGGTAAATCTTACTACTGTATGACATTGGAACATGTTGATTTCCAATCAAACAAGGACACGTTATTTTATTGGAGTGTAAACAAATCCAATTCATTCATACTCTAAGCTGGTTCCTGTGTTGCTATGATCTCACTTCCTGCAAAAACAGGGAATGCTCATTTGTTTCTATGGTTTAGAATAATTGTAATGATCTCTTAACTTGAGCTGCACAGCTTTTGCAGATCCATTTTTTGTTCAACTTAGCAGAGACTTCAGCTCAGTATTTTGACAGATAAATCCAGATTCATAGCATTTATAACCTCTTCAAAAATGTGCCCGACTTCTGGCAGTGATTTTTAATCTGACATTAATGTCACTTGACTCTGTCTCTTGGCGCTATGACAATGAGGTCATTAAAAGTGAAGCCATGCAGGGAACCATACCAGATCTCTCTGCAGAATCACTTACTGGGATATTTTTAGAGAGGGAGCAGTTGAGCCAAAGCAATCTGTATTATTTGAGATATTAGGTAATCCACAAGCTTTTAGGATGTAGGCTCTGAACAAACATCCTCATGTTTAATTAAACCAATTCATGCAATGTTTATGTCTACTGCCGCTACTACTAATACTGCTAGCAGTACTATTACTACCACTACCACTAATATGACTATTTCTACCACTACTACTATCACTATTACTACCACTACCACTCCTACTACTATTTCTACCCCTACTACTATTACTACCACAACCGCTACTACGACTATTTCTACCACTACTACTATTACTATTACTAACACTACAACTCCCACTACTATTTCTACCGCTACTACTATTACTACTACTATTGCTATTACTACCCCTACCGCTACAACAACTATTTCTACCACTACTACTATAACTACTGCTATTACTTTTACTACCAATACTATTACTACTACTACTACTGCTGCTGCTGCTACTACCACTACTCCTACTTCTACTACTGCCATTACTACTACTACTACCACTATTACTACCACTACCATTACTACTGCTATTTCTACTACTACTACTATTACTACCACCACCACCACTAGTACTATTACTACCACTAATACTACTGCAGCTGCTCCTACTACTACTGCCATTACTACTACTCCTAGCAGACTATTTAGTTCTCACATGAAACGTGTTAATCTTCCCGAAAAAAGCAGTGTATTGCAGTCATGTCAAAATGCATTAGCGAACATCTGGAAACTTAATGTGTGCTGTTGGGAAATTATCCCTCTGGAGATGCAGAAGATTGCACAATATTTCTATGTTTTCTCTGCTATGCCTTTTGACTGCTCCACTCCATAATTTATGGCATCAAATCCACAATTGAACCACAATGACTTTAGAAACACTACAGTACATCTAAAAGAGTTAATGAGTCCTGCAGGCATGGTGTGTTCTAAGTGTGGAAGTGCTGAGCAGAGGAAGCAGAGGTTAGCCCCGCAGGGCTCATCTGAGAAAAATGGGCACTGCTGGACCTCAGGAACCAAACAGGAATCACTATTAGACATAATTACTACAGGAAAGCTCCAGAAATGTCTCTATAATTATTTTTGCTCCTGCTTTTTGATTCTCCTTTCTGCTTTGCTAGGTAACTACATTTCTCTAAAATGACCATACTTCAATCCATATTTGTCACATGTTTGATACTGTCCTCAGCTCAAGGTGTCTTTTAAAAGGAGTCACTCTGCAAAATACAAGCAATGGGTAACAATATATTTTTTTTTTTCTGTTATCGGTATATCACTCTAATAGTAAGATAGGAACATTTACAAGGCCTGTGTTCCATTTATCAGCATTTGTAATACCTGGTGTGGACATGAAGCAAACATCCTTTTTGCCGGACCGCGTAAGCAGAACCGGCCAAGAAGAGCGAATGTCTCTTACTGAGTGAGTGACTGACTGACTGACTGACTGAATGCCTGACTGACTGACCAACTGAGTTCACCTTGTTAAATGGCGCTGTGGTTAGAGAGGCAGACTTGTAAACGTTAGGTCCCGAGTTTGTTTCTCCTGGCAGGGGAAGCTTAGTACGCCTTACGAGTTATTCTGTATAGACAAAAACTTCGCTAACAAAAGCCATTAGCATCTACATTATGGTAAGCTTGAAATAAAACAGTTTACGGTTATATTGCGACTGTTTCTGGAATGGAAAAGTTCATCTTCAGTCTTGCTAGCAATTGCTCAATTCTTATGTTTATTCCTAGGAAGTTATTAGATACTAGTAAGCCTATTACTGGCTAGTGAGCTGTTGAAATGGCCAGTGGCAAAAGCAATACAGTTCATAGATGCTATGGCTGAGGTAAACTTAATAAGAAACATTATTCAGTTTAATGTAATCCTCAATGAAGGCTAGCGACTGTGGAAAAGTGAAATACTGTGGCGTAGTGGATAAAGTAAATGGCTCTCATGTGGTAGATCTAATTTCGAATCTATTGAGAGCAACAACATTTATCAATTATTTCCGGTAAATTCTGTGATTCTCTCGTCTTTTCACTTGATGAAAAAGTTAGTTATCGTCACCTTTATTGATAGGTATTCTTATACCATGAAATGAAATAGCTTTGGCAGACTCGTCAGCAATTGTTCAATTCTTATGACTATTCCAGTAAGTTAGTAGATACCAGTAAAGCTTGTTACTGGCTAATACACTGTTAAAACGGCCAGTGGCTAACGGCCAGTGGCTAACGGCCAGTGGCTAACGGCCAGTGGCTAACGGCCAGTGGCTAACGTGGTGGAGGTAAACTTAATAAGAAACGTTAGTCAGTTTAACTGTGTCAGTGTCATTCATGAATGGCCAATTAACTATTAAAACGGCCAGTGGCAAAAGAGGATTTTCTCAGGATAGAGACTGATACTTGGCAAACATACCGATTTGTGGTGTAGTGGTTAACAACGCAGCTGTTCACATGGGTAACCCGGGTTCAAATCTTGAGATGGCAACCCTTTCTATTGCAGGCCGGCTGAACTTGCCTTGCCTGGTTTCTTGTGCTCCTATGTCTGTGTTGGGTCTTTGAGCCTTACAAATGTTCAGTTAGGCATATTTCAAACTAAAAAGTAAAACATTTGTCAACTTAATACAGGCATGTTATTGAAGTACGATTCCCACCAGAACGAGGGCATGTAATGCGCGGCTGAAACATTGAATGGTAGTCAAAAAAAAATTGTACATGCCATTTCATTTCACAATATATATTTGTGTACCATTGGAGAGGCATACAGCAGCACACATTGCTACATTTATAGAAAATTGATAACACATTGATTTACATCATTCAAACCAATATACATTATTTATACATGGTGGCCCCAAAACCCCAACCCCAGCCAGCTGGGCAGCCTTGTACTGGTCATGACCCTGTCGTCTCTCTGGCCTGGGAGGCCTGCAGTCAAAGTCTTTAAAACTATCTGATGGAAGCTGACAGCATACCTGTGAACAGAATACAGTGTTCTCTCCTCCATCCAGCCCATCTGTTTTAATTGTGTTGCCCTGGAGAGACCCTCACGTAGAAACTGCCCCGACTTAAAGGGCTGTGTGAGGTGAAGCTGACCACAATTAGCCTAAAACGGAGAACAACACTGCACAATACATTGACTACACCTATAGAGGCAGCCCTGAATACACCAAATAAAGAAAATCATACCTTTTTTTGTCTAGATGCAGATCTTGTAATCCACTTTGTAGATATCAACATCTTTTTTTTCCTAATTTATCAGATGGTTTTCTTGACTCTGGGTGTCATTGTGTGTCTATTGCAAATGTTACCCTGACCCATTTTCTCTGTTCTCAGCAAAAATCCAATATTTTCAAATACGCTCTCAGCCTCCAAATACATTTAAAAAATCCTAACTATGAATTTCTTTTCCTGTGTGTGTGTGGATTCAAGGCTTGTTTTTCTGTGCCAAGCTGGATTTTAATCAAATTGACTATATTCATAAATCTAGCCTGAAATAAAGCCTCTGCAAAATAAACTCAGTTCTAGAAGTTGGTGCAACTGTACACAATTTGCTTACATTTCCATGCAGTGGAATACATAGCTTAGAGACAACATTTCTATTGAATATATATTTATTATATATTATGCATGCAGCAGCGTTGAATGAATAATGTTTGTGCCTTTGCTCTCTGTTTCCCTTCTGATCTGAGGCGTTGGTGATATACCAAATCCATCTGTCGCTTGATAGAAGGAAATGTAAATTACAGCCCCTTTTGCGTATCATATCTAATTGGGCAGGGTCTTCAAACGGCTCTGCCTTCGAGATGTATCTTTATCAGATAGCTAACATGGTCCTCTGATATAAAATCCTATGTTATTCAGAGAGGATACCAGCTTGAAGCCAGTAGTATGGGTTTATGCGTACTGGGAGCATTAGCATCCAAGCACTGAAAGATGTTACACCGCGGTCATGCATGCAGCCCACTAGCACCCTCTCATCCTCTCTACTGAACTTCGTCCAGACGTGATACCTCAGCTCTATACAGTACTGTGCTCTGTAGGAGCTACAGTACAGCCGAGTACTTATGAGTCCGCGGGCTGTGAAATGTAATATCCTGCTTCAAAGTAGCTGACAAGGGCACTGCTTCACTTGCAACCATGTAATGTACATTTACCTCGTAAGGGCAGCTCATCAAGCATAATATATACAGTGGGGAGAACAGGTATTTGATACACTGCCGATTTTGCAGGTTTTCCCACTTATAAAGCATGTTGAGGTCTGTAATTTTTATCATGGGTACTCTTTCAACTGTGAGTGACGGAATCTAAAACAAAAATCCAGAAAATCATTAATTTTTAAGTAATTAATTTGCATTTTATTGCATGACATAAGTATTTGATACATCAGAAAAGCAGAACTTAATATTTGGTACAGAAACCTTTGTTTGCAATTACGGAGATCATACGTTTCCTGTAGTTCTTGATTAGGTTTGCACACATTGCAGCAGGGATTTTGGCCCTCCATACAGACCTTCTCCAGATCCTTCAGGTTTCGGGGCTGTCGCTGGGCAATACGGGCTTTCAGCTCCCTCCAAAGATTTTCTATTGGTTTCAGGTCTGGAGACTGGCTAGGCCACTCCAGGACCTTGAGGTGCTTCTTAAGGAGCCACTCCTTAGTTGCCCTGGCAGTGTGTTTCGGGTCGTTGTCATGCTGGAAGACCCAGCCACGACCCATCTTCAATGCTCTTACTGAGGGAAGGAGGTTGTTGGCCAAGATCTCGCGATACATGGCCCCATCCATCCTCCCCTCAATACGGTGCAGTTGTCCTGTCCCCTTTGCAAAAAATCATCCCCAAAGAATGATGTTTCCACCTCCATGCTCCACGGTTGGGATGGTGTTCTTGGGGTTGTACTCATCCTTCTTCAGCCCCAGACCGAGGGAGATTGACCGTCATCTTGAACTTCTTCCATTTTCGAATAATTGCACCAACAGTCGTTTCCTTCTCATCAAGCTGCTCACCTATTGTCCTGTAGCCCATCCCAGCCTTGTGCAGGTCTACAATTTTATCCCTGATGTCCTTACACAGCTCTCTGATCTTGGCCATTGTGGAGAAGTTGGAGTCTGTTTGATTGAGTGTGTGGACAGGTGTCTTTTATACAGGTAACGAGTTCAAATAGGTGCAGTTAATACAGGTAATGAGTGGAGAACAGGAGGGATTCTTAAAAAAAAACTAACAGGTCTGTGAGAGCCGGAATTCTTACTGTTTGGTAGGTGATCAAATACTTATGTCATGCACTAAAAATGTAAGTTCATTATTTAAAAATCATACAATGTGATTTTCTGGATTTTTGTTTTAGATTCCGTCTCTCGCAGGTGAAGAGTACCTATGATAAAAATGACAGACCTCTACATGCTTTGTAAGTAGGAAAACCTGCAAATCTGCAGTGTATCAAATACTTGTTCTCCCCACTGTATTTTAACATAAGGCACCAGAGTGGCTTCAACAGTCAGCGGACCGTGTAGGTGTGAGGTATTGTGGGATCGTGTTTGATGCTCCAACTATGACTTAAAAGACTGCCTGACCTACAGCGCTGATTTAGTGTGTGTGTGTGTGTGTGTGTGGGTGTGGTGGAGGTGGATGGGGCATAATATCACGTCTCAATATTAGCACGAAGTATGGTGAATGACGGGATCAGATGTCACAGTATAGTGTTGAGTGCAGTTTGATCGTTTGACAAATCTTAATCAGCCATCTGTCTTTTCCTCCGTACATTCCTCATGGAGCTACGACAACGCACACAAAGTAGGAGCATTTAGCCAATGTAATCTGGCATCTACCAATATAACAGGTCCAGTTTATTCTGCCATAAGGCTTTATAACTCCGATTGACACAGCTACAATGGCAAGGAACCTGTTATGGTCTTCACACTCAGAGCCACCACCACTCAAATTAACTGCCCTGTTCACCATTAGCTTGTGCATACAACGATTTCCGTGTGTTTTTGTAGCAGGGCTAATCAGCCATTTCGAAAGTGCAGTGTTTGGATGGCTACTATACCACCGTAGTGACAGTCCTATTAGGGAAACACACAGTATGCTGTTAGTACCATGCAAATTGGCTCCAAGTAGCCTGGCGGCTCTCCAGGCATGATTCAAGGTGAAGGCCCAAACTAAGGGATTTAGCACACAGTCCAGCAGCCAGATCAATACTGGCATATGTGAGGGATAAGGCATGTAGGCTGTAGTTTAATGTGCTACTGTGTAATGAAAAGGAATGAAGATAAAAGTTGTTGTTCAGGTCGTGGTGACTGCGAACGCCCTCCATGAGGTGAGCGTGTGTGCGCTGAATCCTAACCGACGTCTGCTCTCACAGAACAAAGGAAAGCGATCGCAATCACGCTTGTTCACATCCTTCACCATAGCACACCCATCCTCACCAGATCTTATCAGTTTTACTATGACGACGCGTGGAAAGGACAGCGGAATTAGCAACGACAGCAGAAAATTCATGCACAGTTTTCATTCTGTGTTTTTTCAATGTCAGGCAGAAACGTTCCCGGACGAAGCTGATTTGAAACACAGATTTGATGATTTGTGCAGTTTGTGTAAAGGGGTAGGAATTAATAAATAGATGAGGAAACTTTTGAATTAAACATTGATATATTTCCTCAGCCTACGGCATTGTCTGGGATTCTGTTGTGAAAGGCTAGTTGGCACAAAGAGGGGGAGAGGAGGAGGATGGAAGGATGCTATCTCAGGTCAGTGTTTGCGTCATGGATAGAATTATAGTTCATATCGCGGGCGCTGGGCTTTCATGTTGTCTTTTGTATTCAATTCTTGTTCAATTTCTTTTATCTTTTAATGCACCCATTCGTCTCTCTGTCTAATGCTGGGTAGAAAAAATAAGGCAACATCCCATTTTCTGTGCCAGGGTGAATAAATCACAACCTCTCTTCTTTGGAATCTTTTAAAATGTCTTAATTTATCACAACCCCCTGAATATTTTAATGTCAAAACAATCTATCGGCCAACACAAGAGGAACTCTACGTGTGATATTTCTTCCTGAATAAAATCTGGTTCATAATAGCTGAAACACGAGGTCAGATATAAATGGCGGTTGTTGATTAGGGTGTCAGACCACATCACAGGTGTTGCCTGGCACACCACCGCATTGCAGCCAGAACCTTACACAGCAATACACTTTAATTAACGTCCAGTGGTTTCAGTCATTTATTCTATGAACCATCTAAGCAATAGGAAATTATATGCTTTGTGTTATGTATCTGCTATTACATAGTTCATTAGCCTCACTTCATCACCGTCACTTTTAAGTATTCCAAACTTCCCTTACATACGCTCTATTCACATATATTGCATGTTTCCTCCCCCATAAAGATGTTTGATTAAAAGCAGCAACTTTACATTCACCTCCTCCGACTTCTCTAACCACTTAATATTTAAAATATCCAATGACTGGTAAAATGAGGGGTCATTCATTGTTAGGAGATTATTGAGACAATGTTTTCCTTTTAATGCCAATACTGTAGATGTAATGCTATTAGAAATCAGCCGTTCGTATAGTGGTGAAATAATGTTCGTGTACCCAGTGGTCAAGGGAGAGATTAATTCAAATATTTATTGCAGCATTTGATAGTCTATTGTTTATGATGTTACAGACTTGATACGCGGTCTTACAAACTCAATCTCAACGTAAAGATGGTTACTAGCGGTTATATACATTGAAGGCCGTGTCTACCTGGCACAGATCACATCTCCACAAGAACCCCCATGCCAAATGGTCAATGTAAACATTCCACTTTCCTGAGGATTTCAGACTGTGACCTACAGTGAGAGAATCTAAACACAGACGTTTCTGTTGTACTCATTATCTAGGCACATTCACTTTCAGTGAAACATACCTTTGCAATACACTGAGAATACAGCATTATTACCCAGATACCAGAATGCCAGGACTTGGCTCAAGTTTCTCCATGTATCAAACAGTGCCCTTCCACCACAGTCATTATCCCCCTGTGAGCCTAAGAAATTGCAAGAGTGCTGGTCAAATAGTTTTTTCTCTGTGTTAAATAAGATTACATTTGAGCACCATTATTAATCTCCTGTGATAGCTATGTGTATATGTTCTATAGATTAAGCAGCTTTATAATTTCTCTTTATATTGTTTTATGATTAACTTTCATCAGCATTAGATTAATGGTGGGAACTGAAGCAGAAAGTTGAGGCATCAGCAGTTTGGGAACAAGATTTTTCTTTTTTTAATAATGGAGTTAGCATCAAGGATTACTTCATAAGAAGGTCTAAGGGCATAAAAGACTCTGTGTTCAGATGTTATGCCACGGTCATCATTGTACAGCATCACACATGTCCACATCCACTGTTTACCCAGACAACAACAACTGAACATGATTAGTGTCAGTGAGGTTTTGTGGTGCTGGTCATTGTCTGTGGACAAGACTGCTGGGGAACCTGTATTGAAGCAAACTTGGTAACAGACGGATGTCAGCTGAGTGTGTTACCTCACCCAAACAGCCTGGTTTTCTGAATTTCATAACAAATGCTAGCTACATGATGTTGAAATGTTGCTACATGTATTTTCTATGTTTTTTATCTGTGTGAATAATAGCCTAGAACTGAGGAGACAACGCAGCAGACAAGATTTGCAAACTGCCCCCCATATCTTAATGATAAGTGGTCGGTAAAAACAGAGCAGACAGTATGTTTAGGGAATGACATGCAGAGATGAAGTCGATATCAGTAGCATATTCTGAAATAGATCATGGTGGTTTGAGAGATGTGCCAATACCAGGTCGCTGTGTGTGGCTACACTTCCAGTCATGGAAGTGTGATGTACGATTTGATTAATGTTACTGCATCTCAGATGAGGCCTGGGGATTTGTGGCGTGTGTGTGTGTGTGAGTGTGCTGCTGTTCTTATGGTAATAGGTGTGTGTCTCTGTGTGTCATGGAAGTGTTGCCGTGCTGGGTATAAACCTCTTCCTACTGTGTAACCATGACTCCACAGTCACGGATTTTAAGAGTCTGTGATTGGGGAAGAGTGGGAGTGAATCAATAGGAGCTCTCATTAATGAATGTTAATCTCCTCCATACAGCTCATCCCTGTAGTTTAGGTGACGGCTGTTAAAAGGAAGGCATGTTGGTTCCTGTTTCTTAAGATGTCAATTTTCTCACACGGGAAACTTGTTGGCAACTGACTCATGTTGGACTTGAACTGAGGCTCGACATGAAAACCTGCAATTTCAATGTTATTCCATGTGTCATGGCTAGTCCCGAAATCTCAACATTGGCGAAGGAAGGGGGCGTCTTGTGTTGTTTTATCCGAAACAGTAAAGCGCTGAGTATTTCCAATGTGTGCCTTTTATCATCTGTAGTATTCTAAACATCTGTCCTGTTCTGTCTGTCTGTGTTCAGCATATCTAATAAAAAGCCTGCCTTTCCAGTATAAACAGTAGTAATTGGGGCGAGGGAAGTGGATTTCTGCCAGGTCCCAGTCAGGCAGATGCAGCCAAGCGGATGAGGTACCAGAGGTACCAGGGGCGCCGGACACAAGCATTCTTCAATCGGCCCAGGGTCTGTGGAAGCCATCTCCTGGTGCATGGAGGGGGTAAAAGGTTAACTCTGGGTAGTTTGGAACACAGCCACCCATTTCCCCAGCAGGAACACTCAGCCATTAGTTACACAGACAGACAGGGAGAAAGAGAGGTATTTGGGTTTGGTGAGATGAAGAGAGGTTGCAGAAGAAAGAGACAGGGAAAGAATGGGGGAGATGGAGTGGTAATTGGCTCGGCTGCCTTGCCAGGAATGTTTTTTATTTGCACCGTGATTAGTCATTTTATGTCTCTGTGTACGTGTAGCTTCTTGGCTTTTGATAGGATAGTTCATTATCATTAGCGTGTGGACCAAGCTCACAAGGAGTGGAGGTGATTGGGTCATAATTGCGAGAGCTCATGCAACTCGAATTATAGATGTCTCCTTATCTGTGAGAAGGATGATGGGGAATGGCACAGGGAGCTCAAAGGGTTTATGAGCCAGATGCAACAACCATGCTGTCAAAGTTACTCAAGGGGAGCAAAATGTAAAAATATTCAATCAAAACAATATTTCAGTAAAATGATATAACCCAAAAAAACTTACATTTGTTTTCTCCTTTTTTGGGGGGAAATTTCTAAGTGCTCAAGTGACTCCTTCCATTGTCCTGTCAAAATTAATTCACACAAATGGAGTGAAAACATTGAATGAACATATTCCAACCTTTTTTTCATATGCAATTTGTACCGTATTTGTCTTTCCGCTTGGTGAGGCCAAAATCTATTTTCCGGAGCCTTGATGGAGTGAGTCCATTGAGTGAGGTCATCCAATAATGAGCCTGTCTGTCAGGCCCAAATGCTAAAGTGCTGAGGGCAGTAATATTGGTTGACATTTTCCTTGACGTGTCAATATGTTCCAGATTCTGTCCCCATAGTCCTTACTCCCCATCATAAAACATCTCAATACTTCATTCCTCTGTGACTGTCAGCTAAAATACCGAGATTGACAGGGATTGCTTTTTCCTATTCATTGCATTATAACCTAAGCTTTAAACGTTCTCTCTGGTCCCCCTGACACATAAACAGTTCATTCATGCTTTGTTGGGGTTTTGCGAGCCGATCAATTTTGCTATGCAAATACTGAACGAGACGGATTGTCATGAGCTATTTGTTTCACTGTGTCAGTTCAGTGGAGCCTGCAGCCTCTGGCCTTTCTCTGTGATGGAGGGGGGATCAACCTCAGCTGCTCCAGCACTAACACCTGCACGTTGGGAATGAGTTGATTTTGCCACCAGCCAGGCTGGCATCTATGGCCTCCTAACATCCAACCTGACTCCTTTCCCTGTGCTAGTTTACCATTTCCTTTCAGTCAGGAGTTTTGTTAAGACACATTATGGGGTTGTGTGCTGCCTGCTTGAACTTACTATGCAGTCATGTCTTTCCTGGCCAGTGAAGAGCTCAAGCTCGGCGGTAAGACCAGCCATTCTGGTGATGTAATCACGACTCAGCACTTGGGCCCTTGTGTCATTAAACCTCTGAACGTTTTTTTTTGTAAAAGAACAAGCTCTTTTGAATTTATTCGCTCACGCCACCGCAGTTCACCGGAGGCAGTGGCCTAGAACGCCAGAACATCCTAAGGCAACAAGAACAAGCTTTGTAAACGTGCATATTATTTATTACCTGCTTCAGCATCAATATAAAGTCCATTCAGGGTGGGTGTACTTACAGTTTTCTCGCCAACTCTCTTGAGTAGGGGCCTTCATTTTGTAGCCCAAGAGGTGCGGTTTCTGAGAGGTGCGGACTTCCTCAAGCCGGTTTTTAAGCCGAGCACGTACACCTTGTGCCACATGAGTGGGCTACATTATGTCTATAACCCCTGTTCCCTGAAGAAGGGAATGAGACACCACCTTGTAGGCCCTGCACGATCCAGATGCGATGAGGACTTAAATCAAAGCGCAGTGACAGAGCTGTGATTATTTCAGGGCTTCCAGGTGGGCTTGAGCCCTCGATGGCCTTGAAAGGCTTGATTGTATAGTTAGTTCAGGTGTGCACGCGGTGAGAGCCAGTACCCTCATCAAGTGTCACAGCTCATTCCATGCTGCATTGAACCCGGCTGTCCTCTTTACAGGGACATGGGCTTGGTCATTAAGATCCTGCAGTTAGTCGTTAGCCTTTCAGATGAAATGGATAGACCCGCACAGTGTCTCTCTCTCTCTCACATACAGTGCCAGTCAAAAGTTTGGATACACTTACCCATTCACTTGACTGGTACTGTATGTTAGCATTTAAAAATTTCTGAGGAACTCTACTGAAATTACAACTTTTGTTTCAAATATGATTATACTTATATCTTATATCTGCTGGCTCTTAAAGGCTGTGTGTGTAATTGTTGAAGAAGTATTGATATAGTGTATCTGACAGCTGATACCTTGGCTGATATATTACAGACGTGCAACACTCCCTCCAGCTTCAAGGGGCATTGTGATGTATTGTTCTCTCAGAAGAACATGGTAAAAGGCAGCAGCCCACAGACGTGATGTGCGGCGCATTCGTTTAAAGTTTAGCTACAGAGAAGCTTTGCATTATTTATGCCAAACAAGGCTTGGAGGGAGTACCAGGGATAACAGTTAATTTGGATAATGCTTGGCGCTACACCTCTGTTAGATATTCCAGTCAGATACCCTCCGCTCAAATCAGTTAATCTAGCTCAACAATCCAAAATGTGAGCCGTGCAATACCACCACTGCTGTGAAGCAAAGCAGAAATGGAGCAGAAATTATTTCCTCTGATTGATAGCGTCTGTTCTTTAGTTTCATCTGCAAACAGCATCATTTGCAGGAAGTAGCGCCTTTTAAGCCCCCAGTGAAAGCTGGAGTAGATCTACCTGACGCCTGTCTCTGTCTCTGAGGCTGAAAAGCTATTTAGGCCCAGGTTTGTGCCATATATGTCCAGCGTGGCACCCCTAACTAAAACAAATGGTGTTTTATTTTTGGGACTGCATGCGCTTGCTCAGCTATAGACTAGCTCAGCACCATATAAATAAGGTACTTAGAAACCAGGCAGCAGAAATAACACACAAAGAAAAAAAAATTGCACACACCACAGTGCAGCCCTAATCTCTTCTAATTCACAAACTGTGGTTTCCCGAGCCATTTAGACTCTGCGTTTGATAGAAGTAAGGTGAGAGGCTGTGTGCGCTGTGCTCTTGTCTTGAGTGTAATGCTTAGGGGTTGAGATTGCCAAACAGAGATACATTTGTATGAAGAAGATGCATTGTTAGTCATTCATGCTGTCAACTTCTGTCAACAAAGCTGAGTACTTGTCCAGTGTTATCCTGGTGTTAATGACCGATACTGTCAGCCACCACTAGCTTCTTCTTCCAACAGATTTTCTTTGCCTTTTGTTCCAGATTTGCAAGCGTGGGCATATTGTCTTGCTTCACAAGACACAAATGAGTCAACCCACATTTTCTGTGCTCAAGTCAAATAATTCAACTCATTACACATCCTGACCTTATCGGTTGTTGATGTGATCTCAAGCATCAGAACTTTATTGGTTGGTAATTCCCCTGGGCTCTTCCCTGTTTTTTATCACGTCAATCTCTCTGCATGGGTTTAGCTTACTGTCATTAACAGTCGTTATCCACAGTAGATATCACTGTCCTTAATAACAGACAGAAGTAGTGAAGGGAAAACGCACACATTCTCTCAGCTGATCTTATCAAGGACATGCTGTGGATAAACAGTGGAGAAAATAAGCCAGATAAGAGATCTTTCCATAAGTTAATTAGCTTTTTATCACACAATGCAATTACAAAATTGTCAAGCCTCGGGTTTAAGAGGCTAAAAGCACTTTAAAGGAACTAACAATAACAAAGTGGTCAACTCAGTGGTGTGGGGAGAGAGAATTGTCTTCTTTTGCCTAGGCAACCGTGATTGTAATTCAGTGGTGAAGTAAATCAAAGAGGGAGCACTGTGGGTTGTTTAGCTTCCATTGAGCGACAGTGGCCAATGCAAAGTGTACCATTCTGGGTACAGAGTCTGTTCAGACAGTGCACCCACTGAGATGCTGATAAGAGAGATTAATGGTGTTGTCTGACTGCCTGGCATACGATCAGTAGTTGAGCAACCCAAATGTGACTGCTATCTAAACCATCTGTATCCCATGGAAGCAGTGGGATGGATGATGCAAAAGGACAAGGTGTCGCATGGATAACAAATGTAGCTTCTAGAGACGTACCGTACACCATCTAGAACACTGCAGGCAAGTACAAGTTCATTCAAAACAATAACTCCTCAGAATAGAAAGTAGATGATACCAGCTGTACAAATAAAACAAAAGGTTAAGCATAAAAAGACAGAGAGCATTTGAGTCAGTCACACTGAATATGAAAATACTTCTGTAAGTGTACTCTGAATTTGCATGGAAATTGCATTTCTTTTGCATGTTCTGTGGCTATGAGAGCAGAGGTCTATTATCACCTAGGTAATCTTTGCTCTCTGAGGTATTGAAACACTGCCTGGGTAGCTGCTGGGAATTGTTTCTTCTCTGATCACGTCGTAGCTGCTTTTGGTCCATTCAAAACTAGTGAGAAAGCTACCAGGGAATGGCTAGCAGCTACTGACGAAAAGGATCTCCAATTTTATAATGCTTTATACTGTGTTTCCTTTGAATTTCACATCTGTTTGCATAAAGAAGTTAGTTATATGAATTATATTACCATATCTCCTTGCCAGGCCATAAAATCCTTTCTAAATATTGTTTCAAGTTCATCATCACAGAACAACGCTAAATCTGTGTCCGGGCAAACAAGTTCAGAAATTCAGAAATCCAATCCAGTGCATTTGCACGTCAATTTCATAACACTCTGTGGTCTCACTTAAGTAAGACTAACCTCTTCTAAGCACTGTGTGGAGGGAGGCGTTTACAGTACGTGCACGCCCTATCTGGGCTGTGGTTAATATTGTTTCCAGTTATGGGACGAGGTGCAGCAAATAAATAAACATTGTCATTCTGTTCTTTTGTACAGAAAATCCATCTGTCTGGGTTTTCTGAAAGAGATTTTTCTTTACAACATGACTGCTTGAAGCATTCAGCTTCCCCTTACAGTTTCTAACAAAGCTTTTCTGCCAAAGAGAGTAGAAGTCCATAGTAGGTTTATTGTGGTCAAGCAACACCACCCTGACTGGATACTTCAGATGAGTTTTTGAAATAATACTGTGTGTTCAAAGTGATGTTCAGGCTTTAAAACCTTGAACAGTGTTCTGTTGACAGATGATAAGAGTATACTGTTAAAATTCTGCCATTACAATGTAACAAATAAACTACTTCTAAAGTTTTACACTTTTATTGTTGACAGATTATAGGGCAGTTTGAGGACATTTCTTGATAAGCTTTGGAGGAATCAATGAATATTGTTAAGACATATTATATGAATGTGTTTATTTATTAATTTTCCTTTTGTATTCAAAGTTGTACAAATGGTCTTTGCCTGCCAAAAATCTGAACACAATTAGCTAGATTATGGCTTAATACCTGTATGCTATAACATACAAAGTTGTAATGTAATTTTGTAAACAGCCACAGAAAACATTGAACACAATTACATGTAACTCTGTCTGTGAAAGACTGACCAGCATGTTGAAGACCAGTCTGCTGCCCAGGCTTTTTCCTTTTAGATGACATAACCTACTTATTTGTAACTTGTTTTTATGACTTTTGCCCTTCCTGAACTATATTTAAAAAATATAGTATGCAATTCATATGCTATGGAACTTTGAACATCTCAGCCACTAGACAGACAACTTCAGAAAGTTGCTGTGGCATGATACAGTATGTAGCTTGTCATTTCCATGTAAATGGACCCATGTATATAGACCTAACTGAGAGGTTCATAAGGCAGTTAGACAACACCACTCAAAACAAATGTCTTAAATATTAGGGAGAAACAATAAACAAGCCTTAGAAAACATTAGAAAAAAGTTTATGAAGACCTACCAATTAGTATTTTCTTTTTACTGATATTTGTTTGGTTTCTAAATTATGAAGTGATTAAAATGTTTTGCTATCAAACTAGTACTAGAATTTCTGAAAAATCTGTAACACCATATTTAAAGGAGCAATATGTAAGATTCTAAATGTACTACTAGCATAAGTACATTCAAAAAATGAATGTTTAATATCATATGTTTATACAAAATAGATTTGAGTGCCAGAGATATTCCACATCTGTGAACATTGAGGGAATCTGAGGAGAGATTTAAATGTTTTTGGAAAATATAGTCACATAAAAAATATTGAATTATGCTCCCAAGTTTGAATCCGGCATTAGCACAGTTCTTCCAAGCAGTATATATTTATAAAATGTCCAATTACCAATTCAAGGTATTCCTTTTGCAGTGAGTTTGCAAAAAAAAATTTATAAACATGTTTGGCATATGGAATCAATGCTGTTTATACCTATTATTAAAATAAGTTCCTTTTAGATCACACAGGGAATTAAATATATCTGAATTTATATATGAATAGGAGCTTTCTGAAGTGCCAAAATAACACTTTTATATTATTACTTTATTACGTCCCTCCATACAATGTCATTGTAAAGCCTTAGTTTTTAATTTTTTGCTTTAACAAAGTGATTTCTAAAGGTCATTATTTATTATTAACAGTATATATTTAATGTGATTTCAGATACTGTTTTATTTTGAACTCTTTCTGTGAACTGAACTCTTGTTTAATTCTTAGTAGAACCCTCCAACCCTGGCCATAGATAAACAGAAAACAGTTTTGGCAATACATTGTACATATTTTTCCAAGCTTGCATTCAATTGTCCCTTTTGCGCACAAGATTCCAAGCTCTTTGTCACAACGAGATTAATGGCTGGTTTAAGATTAAATCATAAACCCTGTTACAGCCAACTGTTACTTTATTTTTCACTTAATATCCACTTGAATCCATCTGTATTTATCAGTCTATGTCTATTTCCTATTTTTCACAAGATGGAAAAACATGTTTTTATGAATTTGAACACGCTCTTTTGGGCAGAATGTTGCATTACATAAAATCAACAAAAATGACCACATCCAAAAGGAACTGAATTGGTGGAATGACTCATAAATCAAAAGTGAAAAATCGGATCATCTTAGTACAGTTCTGATGGAATTTCCCGGTTGCTTAAAGCCTGTGTCATAAAGCCTTTCTATGTGTACTAACCTTGTGAAATATATTGGAGACACAGTGAGAAGATGCAGCCGTGAGATGGCCCTCTCTCCCTCATCTTAAATATGTATTTGTCGCTTCCCTCTAGTTCTGTTATGGAGGAGTCGCTCAGGCCTGTGAGGAGGCTCCTTACTGAAAGTAAAACAGGAAAGTAGGCTTCTTTTGTCCCCAATCTACCTAGGCTCCAGTGCTACGTTACCATCAGGGCTCTTTCCCTCTGTCTATTACTGAAAGCACAATCATGGGTCAGAGCCAGTTTTCTTGATGGAGTGCAGGTACCAGTGCCTTTATTAACTGCTCCTGAAAGAAACACTACAAGCTGCCTTACAGGCCCATTCTTGGGTTTTGGCATTATCTCTGATCTTCACCCCGTGGGCATTATAATTGAAGTGCCGGTTACAGTGATAACGGACTGTCCCACTGCCACAGGGAAGGAGAATGTGCTTTGTCTCTGATTGATCGACTAACTCACTGTATGGAGTGAGTGTAGACCACTCAATGTGGCGTCAGCACCCCTCAAACACTACTGATGGATCACTCTTCAATAATAAGGGTCCGGTCCGTGGAGACATAACTTCACTGAAGGTACTACTGGTGAAATGAGACTTCATGAATATTGTATGATGTTATAGTGCAGTGTGCAGTATATCCTTCTCCATGGATGGCTTCACCATCCAATGGGAATGGAAGGTACTCTTCCGTTCCGTATATCATTGACTCGTGTAGGGTAGACTTTAAACGACCTCATCGATATTCATTGACAACCTGAGCCACCTCTTATGTACTGTATGTTGCCATTTAAATTTGGGAAGAAGTTTCATGGTCTGCCCGTGCGTTTCAATTAGCGGTGGGACATATGGGGTCTATATTTAACATAAATCCTCCATCCAAACTAAAGCGCAGCCATATTTATTAATCATACCCCCTGGCCAGTCATTGAGAGTCCCCTCTGATTACACCGTCATGCATTATTCATGTGCAGAGGATCCGGGTTGACTGTGAAGAAACAAGGTGTCATTTAAAGACTGGAGAGCAGAGGACCTGAGGAGGGTGTTTAAATGAGAAGCGTCCCTTTTGTAATCTGTGTGGCATTTATCAGAGGGGATAGCTCTAATGGGGATGTCAGAAGAGGAGGAGGAGAGAGGAGGGGAGCCATCTCACTGAGCTTTACGAGATGAGAGGCGCTATGACTGAGATGTAGAGCTGTGTAAAGACGAGCCATATCTTTAAATGAGACTCATAGCCACATTAGAAGAGGAGAAGATTGCGCCCCTTCATCTACCTCCTGTGTGATATTACACTAATGGTTGTAACCAGGCCATGTACATCACCTGGCAGTGGATGGGTGTCCAGTCTGTCTGACTGTCCAGTCTGTTACTGTCGGCCTCCAATGGAAGGTTGGTTTCTGCTTTTATGACAAACTCGTCGAAGGGTCGCACCTGATCCAAATGGTTCCGACTGGCTGTAAAGCTGTGTATATTTATTCAGACTCTGTGAACATGGTCAACTGGTGTCTGCTCACTTCGTTTTAGTGACCTCTGTCGGCTCTTTTCCGGTGTTCCTAAAAAATACAACGGCGAGCAGCATAAACAGATGGCATCTTAATATTCCCTGATGCAGCCTTTACGATAAAGGATGACGGCAGCAGCGAGCTCCTCAGAGCTGGTGGAAGGAAGGACGCACCAACAGATGCAGACCTGTGCTGCTGAGTCACACCACACACAAACACACACGCATCCGCACACACGCATCCACACACGCACACGCATCCACACGCTTCCACACAAACGCACACGCTTCCACACGAACGCACACGCATCCACACACACGCACACGCTTCCACACAAACGCACACGCATCCACACACACGCACACGCTTCCACACAAACGCACACGCCTCCACACAAACGCACATGCATGCACACACACGCACACGCTTTCACACAAACACTGCAGGCAAAAAGGTGACATTGTGGTATAAAAGAAACTGAATGACTGAGCGTTCCTTGGCCTCTGCTGCAGAAGCTAAAATTCCACACACCGATGTCCTGCTCAATAGGTTTTCACAGTACTGTTCACTTCGTTGCACTTGGTGGTCAGGTCGAACCATATTGGTGGTACACTTGGCTCAGTATCCCAGATGTCTCTTCAACTCTGCCTCTTGGGTGACAAGTGGTATTCCAGAGGGAACATATTTCTGCTTCCATTTCCTCAGAGTGTGTGTCGCAGAGACTGCGTGAGTAAGTGCCGTCACCCTCCATCACTGTAGCAACACTGCAGTGTTATGCTGAAGACTTTAATTATGTATAGCCCTACTCCAAACATGGACCTCAAAGGATTGTGGCGCGCCTCTGAACTGAAACTCAAACGAGCATCTTATTATTACTGCAGTACCTGAAAGAAACCCTAGCTAACGGCTATGAAGAGTCACTTAATGCGCTGGGAATCAATTACCGACTCTCGGGAAAGCGAACCAGACTGGCCGCCGTCGCTGGTTTGTTGTTGTTGAAGTTGTTGTTTCCTCATTGGTGGACCACATTAAAAAGGAAGCGTGTCGCCAAAAGGAGTGTTTTTTTTAATGATCTGGGGAGAATGCAGCCGTGTGAAGGCAGTCATGGGCACCTCTGTGAGACGGGCAGACAGCCTGGGGGAGGTGGTACTGGTGAAGAGGGGGAAGTGACTAAGCTCTCCACGCTGTTCTGCTCATCTCACCTGGGAGGATGGACGGGACAGGGCTGGGAGGACAAAATTGAATTGAAATCCCTCAAAGCCTGGATACCATATGAGGAGCCACAGAGGTGGGTTGGCGCTTGTGGAGCTTTACAATACGCACTCAAAACCAGAATGAACTTTGATTCCAATAATATTCCTGTAAATATTGTATTTCCTGTGTCCTTAATATGTCATTTTGTTATTAGCCTAAAAAACCCTCAGGCGGCAAAATAAATTCTGCATGTTCAAGAAGGCGCTCACAGAGTTCTACAGATGAGCCATTCCTTCCAGCTGAATCTCCGCCTGCTACAGAAACCATTTTGCCCAAGGTCATATAGCCTTTCAGATGGTGGTGAGATCAGTCCAACTGCTTTGCCCGAGATGGTATGGCCTTTCAGAGGATGGTTAGGACACCCCAATGCAGGGCGTGCTGTTAGTGCTCCTGGATATTTTCACAGGGTTCCACAGAAAGGCCAAAAAGATCATCACAGACTTATCCAACAGAGCCATGGGCTATTTGTGCTGCTATCATCTAGCTGACAGAGACATTCAGGGGCATTGAAAGACTTGAAGAAAAGCTTCTAACCCCAAGGCCATCAGACTGTTAAACTAACTGCCTATTTTTGCTGCACCCTGATATGCACCTTAGAGCCAGTTTGCTCACTCAAATACATTTACACTCCAGCTCATTTACACAAAAACGTATCATTGACATGTTCAATCATGCATTATCCCCATGGACACACATGGTCTCTTTTCACTCACACAATCTATTCACACAAATTCACATTCATCCATAATTCACAGTAATGTTAGTAAACCATATAAACCTTAACATGCATCCGAGACTCTAGGAATACACATGCCCTGCGCCGGGTCTGTCCGTCGTTCATCCGTTAGTCAGCCCGTCACTCAGTCTATCAGAACATCCCACTCATCTGTTCTCCCTCAGAAAGCAGTGGAGGAGAGCCAGCAGCGGGCACTATGGCAACAGCCCTGTTCTGCCTTCAAAAGAGACAAGGGCATTAACAACACCAGGTCTGTTCAACTTAGCTGTGCGTTGCTCCTCAGTCCGTAAATTCACTACAAGCGGAAAAGGGGTGTCTTAAACCGTAAGACTTTTTTGACTTTCCCATATGGATTTTTTAATTATTCTTTAAGAGTAGCCTTTCTATGTAAATACATGGGAAGGCTACACACTTCTGTTTGTGTAAAGGATGAAATTAAGAAGAATCATGTCAAGATGGCACCACCAGGACTATGGTAAGACGGAAACCATTTCTCACAAAAATAACATCCAACCCTACAGAAATTTTTGAGAAACATTTACATATCCCAAAACCATATGGGGAATGTGCTATGTTCTGATGAGACTTAATATTTTGTCCATAATTCCATGTTTGGGGCAAAGCCAACACAATTCATCATCAAATGTACACAGTACCTACAGGCATGGTGGCAGGAGGATCATGCTACAGTATACCGCTGCTTATCTTCAGTGGGGACATGTGCTCTGGTCAGGAAAGATGAATGAATGAATGTCTCAAAATATCAAGATACTTTGGTGTGAACCATGCTGCCCTCTGCCAGAAAGCAGAATTTAAAGAAGAATTTCACCTTTTAACATGACAACGATCCAAAGTACACAGCCAGATCAGCCAAGGAATGGCTTGAATAAGAAAGATCAATGACCTAAAATTGTCAAGTCAGAGCACGGACATCAATCCTATAAAAGGTCTGTGTCCTGACCTGAAGGGTGCTGTGCAGAGGAGAGAGCCCTTCGCAATATGTCTGTTCTTGAAGTCTTCTGCAAACAAGAGTGGGATTAAATTGCTTAATCCAGGTGCTATACTGCCAGAGACCCATCCAAACAGACTTCAAAGCAAAAGGCTGTTCCACAAAGTAAAAATGTGTGGTGCGCACACGTAATGTACACAACAAGGAATTGACAGTTTATATTTTTTATCATTTTCCTGAGAAGTTGTTAACTTGTTTTTCACTTAAATATTGTTGGTTAAAATATCTTAATTGAGGTGGGAAAAGGTGTGAAATTATTTATGTTTTTACATCAGTGGAGACAAGGATTACCATATGGATTACATTCTCTTATATCATCCCTTAAAATAATATAAAGGAAGTACACTTGTGCATGTGGCCACATTACTTGAAATATTCACAAATGACCAAATCCCATTTTTAGGTTTTATTCACATTATATTTCTCAACAACATTTCATTAGCCCTCCAAGAACACTGCCCTCTTTCTCTCTGAACAACTGATGTTGAGCCTATAGGGACTTTTACACTGAGAAGCAGCAGTGCTGCTTGGTTGCAGCTAGCTGTATTGGCAAATTAAATCTAACTTTTTAACAATACCTTCTCAATATCATAGGCATTTCAAGTGCCTCTGATAAACAGTAAACATACAGCTCTGAAAAACTTAAGAGACCCCTGCAGATTTTTCTTTCCTTTCCAAAAAAGCTGAAAAGGAAAGTTTTGAGTGAGGAACAGAAGCGTTCAATTTGCAGTGGTCTCTTAATTTTAACCCTTCTGTTCCTCACTCAGAACATTCCTATTTGACATTTTTGGAAATATAAGAAAAAAATGTGCAGTGGTCTCTTAATTTTTTCCGGAGCTGTATATCATTCTATAAAAGATTAAAAACTGTTTAAGCCAACAACATTTCTTTGAATGTTGAAATGTGTTATTGTACCCATCTTATCTATGACAATAATATACAAATTTAGAAAAACATTCATTAAATTCAGCATAGCTAGCTAGCACAAACGAGGAAGAGGAGGAATTACCCTGCCCGGAGGAAGCCCGGGGCCCCCGTCTGGTGCCAGGCCCAGAGGGAGGGCTCTCTGGCGAGCACCTGGTGGCCGGGTTTGCCACGGAGCCCGGTCGAGCACAGCCCGAAAAAGCTACGTGGCACCCCCCTCTCCATCCTATGGGCCCACCACTCATGGAAGGAACCGCTGGGTTCGGGTGCGCTGCCATATGGATGGCAGTGAAGGCCAGTGGCCTCGATGGACCAGACCCGTGCGGCAGGGGCTGGCTCTGGGGACGTGGAACGTCACCTCTCTGTGGGGGAAGGAGCCGGGACTTGTGGGGGAGGTGAAGCGCTATCAGTTAGATCTGGTGGGGCTTACATCCACACACAGTCTTGGTTCTGGAACCGTACTCCTGGATAGGGGATATACTTTATTCTTCACTTGAGTTGCCCAGGGTGTGAGGCGCCGGGCGGGGGTTGGGATACTCACAAGCCCCCGGCTGAGTGCCGCTATGTTGGAGTTTACCCCAGTGGGTGAGAGGGTCGCCTCCCTATGCCTACGGGTTGTGGGGGGGGGTTCTCTGACTGTTGTTTGTGCATATGCCCCGAACAGCAGTTCGGAGTATTTGGCTCCGAACTGCTGTCCTGTATGAGGCTCCAGTAGGGAACTCCATAATTCTGCTAGGGGACTCCATCATTGCCGCACACGTGGGCAATGATGGAGACACCTGCAGAGGCGTGATAGGGAGGAACGGCCTCCCTGATCTGAACTCGAGTGGTCGTTTGTTGTTAGAATTCTGTGCTAGTCATGGATTATCTATAAAGGACATCATGTTATGACATAAGGACGCTCATATTTCTACGTGGTACCAGAGCACCCTAGGCTGAAGGTCGCTTGATTTTGTGATCGGATCTGAGGCCGCATGTTTTGGACACTTTGGTAAAGAGAGGGGCGGAGTTGTCAACCGATCACCATCTGGTGGTGAGTTGGGTCAGGGGGTGGGGGAAGACTCTGGACAGACCGGGAAAACCCAAATAGGTAGTGCGGGTGAACTGGGAACATCTGGAGGAGGCCCCTGTCCGAAAGATCTTCAACTCACACCTCCGGCTGAGCTTTTCTGGCATCACTGTGGAGGTTGGGGGCATTGAGCATCGAGTGGTCGATGTTCAAAGCCTCCATTGCCGAAGCTGTGGCGGGGAGCTGTGGTCTAAAGGTCTTAGGTGCATCAAGGGGCGGTAACCCTCAAACACCCTGGTGGACACCGGTTGTCAGGGAAACCGTCCAACTGAAGAAGGAGGCCTTCCGGGATATGTTATCCCGGAGGACTCCGGAGGCGGTAGCAGGGTACTGACGGACCCGAAGGGCTGCGACCTCACAGCGGGTGTGGGAGGAGTTTGGGGAAGCCATGGAGAAGGACTTTCGGTCGGCACCAAGGTGCTTCTAGAAAACCATACGCCACCTCAGGAGGGGAAAACGGGGAACTATCCAAGCTGTCTACAGTAAGGATGGGACACTGTTGACCTCAACTGAGGAGGTAATTGGGCGATGGTAGGAACACTTTGAGGAACTCCGAAATTCCACTAACACTTCCTCTATAGTGGAGGTAGAGCTGATGGGCTGATGGGGAAGCATCGTCAATCTCCATGGCAGAAGTCACTGAGGTAGTCAAACAACTCCACAGTGGCAAAGATCCGGGGATTGACGAAATCCGTCCAGAAAAGTTGAAAGCTTTGGGTGTGGAGGGGATGTCTTGGATGACACGCCTCTTCAACATTGCGTGGGAGTCGGGGACAGTGCCAAAGGAGTGGCGGACCGGGGTGGTGGTTCCCCTGTTCAAAAAGGGGGACCAGAAGGTGTGTGCCAATTACAGGGGTATCACACTTCTCAGCCTCCCTGGGAAAGTCTACTCAAAGGTACCGGAAAGGAGGGTTCGGCAGATAGTCAAACCTCAGATTGAAAAGGAACAATGCGGATTCCATCCTGGTTGCGGAACAACCGACCAGCTCTTTACTCTTGCAAGGATCCTGGAGGGTGCCTGGGAATATGCCCATCCTGTCTACATGTGTTTTGTGGATCTGGAGAAGGCGTATGACCGGGTCCCCTGGGAGATACTGTGGGAGGTGCTGCGGGAGTATGGGGTGAGGAGGTCCCTTCTGAGGGCTATCCAATCCCTGTATGTCCAAAGTGAGAGCTGTGTTCGGGTTCTCGGTAGTAAGACAGACTCATTCCAGGTGGGGGTTGGCCTCCGCCAGGGCTTTGTCATCATTCCTGTTTGTAACTTTTATGGACAGGGTATCAAGGCGTATTCGGGGTGGGGAGAGGTTGCAGTTCAGTGGGCTGTGGAGCTCATCGCTGCTTTTTGCGGTTTATGTGGTCCTAATGGCATCATCGCTCTGTGACCTTCAGCACTCACTGGACCGGTTGGGATGAGGATTAGCACCTCTAAATCTGAGGCCATGGTCCTCAGCAGGAAATCGATGGAGTGCGTTACCCCAAGTAAAGGAGTTCAAGTATAGTAGAGCCGCTGCTCCTTTGCATCGAAAGGAGCCAGTTGAGGTGGTTCGGGCATCTGGTAAGGATGCCCCCAGGACGTCTCCCTAGGGAGGTGTTGGGAGCTGGGAGGAGACCTCAGGGTAGGCCCAGGACTAGGTGGAGAGATTATATTTCGACACTGGCCTGGGAACGCCTCGGGATCCCCCAGTCAGAGCTGGAAATTGTGGCTCGGGAAAGGGACGTTTGGGGTCCCCTGCTGGAGCTGCTGTCCCCGCGACCCAATACCGGATAAGTGGATGAAGATGGGATGAGATAGCTAGCTAGTGATTCACATTTCTTGCTAGCTGGCTAACTAAATGGCACCAGGTTATCTATTCAATAACACCAGGGAGACTTACAGGTTAAAGGCTTTTAGACATACAGCAGCTCACGGAAAAACGAAGGGGACGGCCCATAAGAATGACGGGTATTTTTATTTTTTTGCTAGCCAGCCATTCATTTATATGACTAGTCACACCATTACTAAATTATTATAATATATATAGTTTTGTATTATGTTGGGCTACAGTAGGTGATTGTTCTGGACATGTAACATATAGTAAGTGCTCGAAATCTACATCTCATTTTGCCAATATTGCTCATTTAGCCAATTTTTTGCCCATATTTATCCGTCTATCATTGTTCAGTTCTGAACAAATAGGCTTAATAAAAAAAATCTTTATACAAATAAAGGTTGGTTGTGAAAGATATAGGTTCCTTTTGGAATAATTTTGCTCCACATTGCTTAGATTGTTGCCAAGTAAGAAACTCTTGTGTGTTTTAAAGCAGATGGATCACTAGTTTGTGCCTGTGCGGGCAAAACCAGAAAAGGAACCAGCAAGCCTAGTTCATCCGGCCCACAATTAGAAGAGATGAATGTTGTTGTCCCTGGCTGGTTTCAATCTGTGGTTTTAAATGGGGCAGACTGTGTCTTTAACCATAAAGCTATTTAAAGGGCGGGAATGCAACTTTAACTTCAGCCATTATATTTTTGCTGAAATAACGTGGACAACAGAACGGTTATTAATGGAACTAATGTGTACACTTGTACAAAGATTACTGTAGATGGCTAGCTAATAGCTATAGAGCCTACCTGTAATGAAAATAATGACTCCAATCACTCCATGGCTGGTTCGTTTTTTTTTTTAATAATCACATAATACAATTATTCTCTTAAATATATGACATTCATGGTATTACAGAGTGGATAAACATTGTTGTGCGACGGCTGAAAAATACAGAGTGGAAAAATATTTCTGAGAGACTACATTTCGAACTTCTGAGAGGGGAATCGAACCAAGTCAAAACATTAAAGGTCAGGGATAATTCCACATGACCACAGGGCTTGCGAGGCTTTTGTTGCACAAGGTGTTGTAAAATAGGATTACCCCAAAAAGCATGCACTGATGCATACTTTGAAAATCCACCAGTAATAGTCAAAATATTAACATAAACTATTTAATTTTAGGCTTACTATAACATAGATGCATAACTGTTGAGGGTCGAACACTGGTCCTCCTGCATGGACTTCCAAGACTCAAACCACTACGCTATTTATTAACAAGGGGTAGTCACTCACTCACTCAGAGACTTTTGGTCTTCTTGGCTGGCTCCGCTTACGCGGTCCAGCAAAACATTTTTGTGGTGGAAGGTATTGAAATTGTGTTTAGATATAAAAAGTTATAGATTGAGGAGAAGTTTGAGATCCCTAAACCTGACCCAAGAATGTTTTTCTAACAGTCCATCTCTACCAAACAAAACATATGTAATGCAAGCATCTAAAGTGAGGAAAATGGCAGCAAAACAAAATGGCTTGGCAGTGGTGGAATCTCTACTTTGTTTCAGAAAAAGGCAACAGATGTTTGCTAAATCATCTGTTATTAAAGAACCTATTGTGCCAAAACTCTGTTTAAATACCACAAGTTAATACCCCTCATATTTAATTGTTTGAGGAAACAGATGCTGGGCTCTTTTAATTAAGCAGCTCCCAGGTTCCGTTGTCTCTCAGTGCGTTCAAGTGCAAGCCACTTCATTGGAAAAACCTGGGACCATATGTGAAGAACATTCCATTTTCCACATTGCTGAACTGGCTCTAATTGCTGGTTGATAGTGGGCTGTATCTATTAAAATGCCTAAATGTGGGGTGGAGCACTCCTACTACATTCTACAGCTTCACTTTGAGTTGTAAAACTAAACTTGTTTATGTAACCAGAAACATAACAACAGTGATTTGGCTAACAATGTTATTAAAACATAAACAATTATCTCCTGGCATATCAATAAACTATAGGTGCTTCCTCATATAACAAGGGAGTTTGGTCTCATCATATTTGAATTTAGGAATATTTTGCCACCCAACAAATATAAAGTCCTACACTAGTACATTATTTGATTATATGCGGAAGTAATTAAGCCCAGTTCTCTGAGCTTAACTCTTCGTGGGAAAATGTTTCCTCTGTTGACAAAGCCAGGCAGACAAATTATGTTTTACTCAGATATACAAGATCTACATCAACCCTCTAAAAGACATATATGCATCATATATCCATAGCTGAAACAAATGCTGCATGGACAGTTTTCCCTGTCCGATGGTGCACTCATGTAGACAAAGTGAATGAAATGAATTTAATTAATGACCCTCAGGTACTATATTTTCAGTGCTAATATTGGCACACTTGCCAAATACCCTTGCTGTTTTTCATTCAAATTATTCGCAAAAAACAAACCTTTAATTGAAGTAAAATTATTGAACAAAATAAATGTGAAATGAATTAAATATTCAAAGCAAAATGTGCCACAATAATTGGCACTCCAAGAAATTGGCACCCTAGAAAGGGTATTCTAATTCATATTTTAGGATGTTAAGTTAACCTGAGTGATTAGGAATATGTAAGGGGTAAGCTATGCCTTCTTGTTTCTCTGGGGTATGAATATAACGTCACACAGTGGTGAAGTTCCCAGAGAATGCAGTAATAAAATAAAAGCTACAAAATCTGTTGAGCTGCAGAAAATCAGGAAATGGCTATAAGAAAATAGCTCAATGGTTGAAAATGCCCATTTCCACTACCAGGGCAATAATTAAGGATTTTAAAGCAACTGGAGATGTTCAAAATCGGCCTGGAAGAGGAAATGTGTCTATATTGACCCCACAAACATTGAAGAGGATAGTTTGAGTGGCCAGCGAATCTCCAAGGATCACAGCTGAATAATTCTTGATTTGGTCCTGTGGTCTGTCATTATTTATGAGTCCTGAGTTGTCACAGGTCAGTATCACAGACAGCGCACTTTGTGCACAACTCCTCCCAGTCAGCTCAAAAGAAGTTGGAACTTTATCTGTGAAATTATGAAGTATAAAAAATAAATAAGTTACCCGCCAGAATAGCGTCTGCAGTGTTCATCAAAAGAACATGCTACAAATCTTGGTGCTTTAACTCGGGATTTTGAGAGGAAACTTTGTACACAAGTTGAAAATCACAAGTCTAATATAAAATCACCCACCTCGTCCAGACGTTTAGAAAGGATGCATTCAATCAAGGAGAACAATGGAAGAAGCGGTGGGGAAATCCAGAAGAAAAAGAGGTATAGTTCAAATCTCATTCACTAAACTGATGTCAAAGATTGACGATGTCCCACAGAGTGCTGTTCCATATTTTGATATACTTGAGGAGCACTGGGACATAATTGCAGAAAAGGAAAAGCATTTCTGTGGAACTGGACCAAGAAGTTGAGGCTTACATGAAGAGATGCAAGAGGTTATGGATTATATGGATGAAATTAAACTTTGGAATACAAGAATGAGAAGGATCCTGAATAAAATATCTAGAGAAGATGAGGCCAGATGGAAGAATTTGGTCGTTTTTAGTACAGATGCCATCTGCAATAGTGGTAATAAAACGTATTATATAATCTTGAATTGGTCTGATTGGTCTGAACATTGAGAAACCAGGTTCATCGGGCCAGAGTTTGTTGTTATTTATGAGTCCTCATTTGTCACAGGCCAGAACCTCGGACAGCGCACTTTGCACACAGCAACTCTCAGCCCACATCAGCTCAAAGGAAATTGGAACTTTCCTTTGAGCTGATGTGGAGGAATAGATGCAAGAGAAATGGTGTATCAGAAAGATTTGGCGTGGGTGGATGTCTGTCTGCCTTGCACTATGAACCAAAGGCCTATTATTGTTTCTCTGTGAAATTATAAGTATAAAAAACAAATAAGTTGGCCACATTTTTCATTCAAAAGAACATACCACAAAGTCTCCAAAACTACGATCAGACGCCACCTACATAACCACAAGTTGTTTGGGAAGGTTGTCAAAAAACTAACCATTTGCTAAACGTTGCTAGAAATTTCAATGGTACCAGATTCTATGGACAGATGATGCCAAATAAGAGCATTTTGGAAACAAACACCAGAGGTGGGTTTGGCGTAGACAGAAAGCCATACACAAAAGTACCTCATCCCCAATGTGAAGTATGGTGGTGGATCTTTGATGTTGTAGAGCTGTTTTTTTTCCAATGGCCCTGGACAAATTGTTAGGATACATGATATCATGGACTCAATCAAGTAACAACAGATATTAAATCAAAACCTGACTGCCTCTGCCAGGAAGATTGAACTATGGTCATGGCTTTATCTTCCAGCAGGACAATGATCCAAAGCACACCTCAAAATCAATACAAAAATGGTTCACTAACAACAGAATCAAGGTTTTGCCCTGCCCATCCCAGTTGCCTGACTTAAACCCCATAAAAAACCTGTGGGATGAGCTGAAGAAGAGAGTCCAAAAGCGTGGATCTCGGAAGAGTTTCTGTATTGAGGGATGGATGGTCTCAGATCCCTTACCATGGGGTCTCCATCCTCATTGCTCATTATACTATAGGAGAAGATGCTGTTATCTGGGAAAAAGGAAGTTGCACAACGTTACAAATGTTACATTTGAGAATTTTTGTTTTGTTTTAGGATAATAATGTATTTTTTCTCGGTCAAATCGGGTGGTCGTAGTGAGCTTCCAAATTTGGCCACTTTGGAGGCTTATTACAGCGCCACCGTGAAACTGATGTGTATGGCTTTACGTCAGAAGTTGTGACTCTTGGGTGCCTAACATAAAAACCGGACATTGCTGCTATTATAGTTATTCAAGACTTTTTCTATCAAAAATTGTCACTATTCAAAAATTGTCACTATTCAAAAATTGTCACTCACTATTCAACAATGGCAAAAAATTTACTTTTTTGCTTCGGTAGGAAGCAATAATTTCCTCAGTACTCATCATAAATTTGCTGTAACTGGGAAAATATCACACTAATAAGCAAAGAATATCAACAAATATACAAACACAGATATACATGCATTTGTGCTTTGATCTGAAATTAAGCTTTTTTATCATTTTGTCTTGTTCTCTGTTATCATAATGGTATGGGAATAATAATGCATCTTATTTAACGTTTTTGAATGCCTGGTCAATGAACAGCTAACCCAAGTTGAAAGTGTTTTAACTGCAGTTCAGTCTGGTAATGAATGTATGTTAGCATTCCTAAATATTCCCCTCATTGATTTCAGTGTAATATAATCCTCTTCCAAGGCAATCTGGATTAAAAAAAAAAATCACGGACTATGTAAAATTGTACTGTTACAGCATCTAATTGATTAAAGAGGCTAATTATATTTTTGGCTAATTTCCCCAAGTAGGGGACACATTGAGGGTGTATACTAATGGGGCAAACTTCCAAAAAAATTATAGATGATGCATCCCTGCATGTGCTGTTATTTCTTCATCCTAGCAGCCCTGGGAGAGTTGTGCAGCTGCGCACATAGGATAGAAACTTGCTCACAATTATTTTCAAACATGCTGAATATATGCAGCCTCAAATCGGCCATTAAAGCCCCATCAGTATGAAATACAGTAAAGTCCTAAAGTATTTTGACATTGACAAACAGACCAGAGGTAGCAGAACAAAGTGCTTGTGTATGGATGTAGGGTAAAGCATTGCCTGAAGGTGGGTTGGGACAATTCCCTTGCTGCTCCGTAGGCAGACACCATGGTCTGGTTGTGGATAGAGCATCAAGGTTGCTTTTTTACATTCATTATACACAAACATCAAAATTGCCAGTGGAGTCATATATTTAAGTCCCTTTATTTCCAAATGTTATTTAGCCAACAATTGTTTTACAATGTCCTTACTTTTTTTGCAATTTCAATTGCTATTTGATAACACCTGCATGTATAAAAACAATACTTAATAATAAAACCTTTTTGGCCTTCACTGCTATTTCCCAATTAGATTTTAGAAAGCGTTTGTAAAAAAATTTAAGTAGATTATATGAAAAACCTGTCTTAATTTTTAAGGAATGCATACCGAGAATATTTAAGGATTGGGCAAAATCTATGGACAGACAATAAATATTGTTGGCAATCATTGCTTGTTTTGTGCCAAGGCCCTGTTTCCCGAACCTGCTGTGGATGCCAGGCCAGATCATGACAGTGTGGATGGGATTACAGAGTATGGTAGTTTAGTAGTAATGTTAAGCCTAGCCTTATTACCTGATCCATTGGGTTTCTCACCCTTACAATGCAGGGTCTAGCCAGATTTAATTCAGTACCCAACTGCAAACTTTGTTTCGCTCAAAACTGAAGCAAGCTCACTGCCACATAGTCGGTTACTATGGAAACATTTGTCAGTGGCTTAAAATTTGAATTTGTCTGAAGGTCAAAAAGTTTGGCTCAGTGGCACACAATTTAATTCAAGAGCTTTTCTTTGCTTCTTTGAAAGTATAGTTTTGCTTTGTGCGTAGTTGGTTTTAAAGAACCCCAACATTTTTCATAATCAAAGTCATGTAAAATCCCATACCAGTGATCAAAGGCCCCTGACAGTGAAGATATTGCATCGTCTTTGTCATGGGAGGGCTGGGCTGGGAGGGCATTACTTATCTTATAACACTCTAGCAACTTGTGACAGGCCATGTGTGAATCTGTAAGCTGACCGAGGTGGACCGTTGAACCGGCATTTTCTTCAATACATTGGATGTGTTTATTCCCTGGTTAAGCAAGCAAGAAGCCATGTGGTTTGGTGGAGCATGTTATGAAGGAAGCATGTCATAATCTTCACCTTTCCCAAGCCTGCTGGAAGATGTCTGGATTTTTAGGTGAACTGAAACTTGAATTGTTTGTTGATTATATGGAACATTTTATAAGCATTACATATAGGCTTGCCATTGTTTTTTTATTCACACTGATGACTGTGTTGTGTAATAAAAGCACAAAATATATTTGATCATTAATTCCATACCATTACGGTTTGTGAGACAAAAATGCTACCCTCTGCCTGTTGGGTCCTTAGCTAATTCAAGCTTTTCTTTTCACAAAACATTATCATGCTGGCATGAAAAGCTATTTACCTAACTCACTTTTCAGCAAGGGCTAGAAATGGCTAGTAAACCAATTTGTGCTTGTTCTATAATTACATTTTTAACAGAAGTAATCAGCTTTAACTAGGTTAATAACTCACCATTCAGCTTTGATTTTAAAATAAGCATAACTATTCACAAACGCTTGTGCCTGTCAATGCAATAGATTTAACCTCTGAGTGGTTTTAACAACCCTGGGTTTTTTCAAAATGCCATCATATTCTTAGAAGGGCTAGGTGATTTTACTCTGGATTTATCTTAATGTAGATACTGAACTATATTTGGAACTGCAAAATACAGTATGTGGTAGTAAAATAGCCTATATATTACAGCTATGCCAAGACAAAATGAGAACGGCCAGAGAGCGGCCTGTCCACTGGTCAAAGAAGTGTGTGTATTAGAGCATTGCCTGGAAGCTTCCTCTACTCTCCCAAGCCCTTAGTATATACTGCCCAGTGAACCTCAGACTAGTTTGGCTTGATTTCCAAGGCCAGCAGCTTAATCCCCGGACCCTCCAGTCCAGAAACGGACATGAGCAGCATTATGGTGGACTGCTGATCCTTATTAGTGCATCGCACAGACATGTGGTGAAAATCAGGTAATTTAAGAAAGATTACTTTTTTAAGCCTTTGGTTTTTCATTATTTTCTCTGGGATTCACAGTGCAAGTGTGGAGTGCATTTCTTTTCCCCTTCTTCGGGCACAATGTCCCCCAAAAGCTCCTCATTCAGCTCAGCTGCAGCTACTAATCCACATCTTTATTTTTGTTTATCTGTCTTTTTCTTTAAATGTGAAAAAGATCTTGTCTCATGCATTTATAATTTCTTTCCAAGCCTTCAGAAGTTCCAAATGAGGGCAGAGTATTTTTTTTCCACTGTGATCATTTGCATAACTAATCTGGTATTTACATTCATCAATTGGTTCATTAATTAGGTCAGTGATCAAAGCTGTAGTTCTCTATCACTGTGCAAAAAACCCACAAAAAACATTTTGCTGGCACAATGATTTGGCTCTGCACATGAATAAAGTAAAAAAAAGGGACTTTCACCCAAGAAGACCTAATGTGTAATCTTGTATGGTGAGCCAGTGTGGTGAGCGAGATGCTGCACTCTAATGTAATTCAACAACATCATTATAAAATTAAAGCTGCAAGCAACATTTAGTGGGTATCAGCATTGAAGCTACTATTAGCCAGATTACACATTTCTTTAAATTTATATCCATAGTTGCAAGCAATATGACATTTATGTTTTTTCCTTTCCTATAGTACCACCATGTGGCCAACTTGAAGCATCATTTACACAAAGCAAAATCAAAACCCTGATCATGTGTACCAAATGTAATCTCACTGAGTGACAAAGATCAATAGGTATTGTGTTCTACCTATTATACCACCACTGTTTGGCCAAACTGAATGTACTTGCACGTCCTGAAAACTACTGCAGTGTAACATTTACCTCCAATGGTATTATAATACAATTATAATTACAAGTCTTCCCCAGCACAGAGCATATTAATGAATTCAACGATCAGCTTGTTGTAAGATAATGATGAGGTCAGAAGGGATAGTCATTATCATTTTCAAAAGGTATGTTTAATTCAGTATGTGTAATAACACCAATCAATAAGCAAACTATTTCTCTTAGAATTGTCAAATGTTTATGATCAAAAGACTATTACAGGTGGCACCAATAATACCAATATCTTTCCATATTTCCATTTTTTTGGAACATATCCCCCCTATACGTACTGTAAAAATATGTTGACTTTGGTAGGGCATGGGCATATTGCCTACGTACCCATGTGTTATTGTTTTTAGATTTCATATTAATTAAACTGCCATGTCTACAATTTAAAGGTATAATTGATAAATTTAGCCCTCAGTTAGAAGTGGAACTGTAGAAATTAAATGAAAAAAGAGAAATGAAAACAGAGAAATTACTTAATTACTGAGAATGGATTATCTACTGAGGCTTGAACACCCAACACCCTCTCTATCAAAGGCACATTTTTAAAAGCTAAAGCATTTGTTAAAATTTGAATGTTACAAGAATTATTTAAGGCCAACTAACGCTAGCATAGACTGAGGCACTTCAAGCTATTATTTTCAAATAAATAATCATGGCAGCGTTGCATTTCACTAAATATTTGCTTATATTAGCAAGTCATGGTACAAATGAAAACACAGAATAAACTTAACAACATGAGCATACATTAGCTAGGCTTGAAAGCATGACACTATCTCCACAAGGTCAAGTTATTATTAGCTAAACCATATGTCATAATGTTCATGTCAACAGAATGATTTTAGATGGACTAACGTTATCTTAAACTGAGGTTAAACATATTTCTGTTAGCTAACGTTACTACTTTATATTAGATAATGTTCTCTATATTAAATGAAGCTCTAACCATTTATCAAAATAGGAATTTAGTTTCATCTATAATTTCCCCCACATAGTTTTCCCTTTGAAAATGTCTCATCTCATCTCTCATCTCATCTTCATCCGCTTATCCGGTATCGGGTCGCGGGGACAGCAGCTCCAGCAGGGGACCCCAAACTTCCCTTTCCAGAGCCACATTTGCCAGCTCTGACTGGGGGATACCGAGGCGTTCCCAGGCCAGTGTCAAAATATAATCTCTCCATCTACTCCTGGGCCTACCCCGAGGTCTCCTCCCAGCTGGACGTTCCTGGAACACCTCCCTAGGGAGACGTCCTGGGGGCATCCTTACCAGATGCCCGAACAACCTCAACTGGCTCCTTTCGATGCAAAGGAGCAGTGACTCTACTCTGAGTTCCTCACGAATGGCTGAGCTTCTCACCTTAACCCTAAAGGAGAAGCCAGCCACCCTTCTGAGAAAACCCATTTCAGCCGCTTGTACTCGTGATCTAGTTCTTTCGGTCATGACCCAGGCTTCATGACCATAGGTGAGGGTAGGAACGAAAATTGACCGGTATATCGAGAGCTTTGCCTTCCGGCTCAGCTCTCTTTTCGTCACAACGGTGCGGTAAAGCGAATGCAATATCGCCCCCGCTGCTCCGATTCTCTGGCCAATCTCCCACTCCATTGTCCCCTCACTCGCGAACAAGACCCCGAGATACCTGAACTCCTTTACTTGGGGTAACGTCTCATTCCCTACCCGGAGGAGGCACTCCATCGGTTTCCTGCTGAGAACCATTGCCTCAGATTTAGAGGTGCTAATTTTCATCCCAACCGCTTCGCACTCGGCTGCGAACCGGTCCAGTGAGTGCTGAAGGTCACAGACCGATGATGCCATCAGGACCACATCATCCGCAAAAAGCAGCAATGAGATCCCCAGCCCACCGAACTGCAACCTCTCCCCACCCCGACTACGCCTCGATATCCTGTCCATAAAAGTTACAAACAGGATTGGTGACAATGTAGCCTACACAATCCAAACTATAAACACACTGCAGACCTTTATTCTGAAGGCAACATATGAAAATCGGAAGTCTTATTGTTGCTGCCAAGTGTAGATAACTAAGTCCATATACCATAGATTAATCCCCTCTTGAAAGTCATTAGCCCCTGACCAACTTATGTACATCTAAATGGCCGCTACATTCATCTACTACCTTGCTGGTTAAAACAAACAATTACCTGGTTACAGTCCTAACTTGCTTACCTGTCAAGTAGGTAAGTAGTAACCAAAACAAACGTGTTGGACAGGCATTAGATTTCCAAAGTGGGTCACTTTATCCTACTTAACAATAACAATTAGTAACTTGATCATGATTGATGTAAAGCTAATAATTCTAGCATGTATCTAATCCTATGGGCTATAAGGCTATTGTCATTCGACGTAACCATCCCATATTCACAGTGACAGTGGAATGAAGCAATTTAACAAGAGGCTTACAACACTAGTAATTACAGAAACATGAATACATGGCGAATGAAACCATCAAGGATGTACTGTACCGTTATTCAGTATGACAGGATGCAGCAACACAAATAGACTTCGCAAAGCCCAAATCAATGACATTACAGGTACCAAAGAAATAAGAACGTACTCACAACAACAATGTTCCTTTGACGCTGTAAGCCAGGTGTACATTTACGTGATCGATTGAAAGTGGAACACAAATACATTTCTTCTCCTCCATTGTGTGTTAAAAAGACAACAGGGCTTCGTACAAATCTAAACAACAAATCTAACAGAAGGCACTGCATCTAACAATTTAAACCTCACTAAAGAAAGTTAAAATAAATCATTGTCCTAACTAGTTTTATCTCAGTTAGATAGCTGGCTCTCTGATAACACCACCTGAAAAATGTGCACTTAGGCAAGCTAGAAGACTGCTACATGCCAAACGACAGGCTCATTATGGCAAACTCAAAATCTGATTGGTTGAAGAATATGACAATCAACAAACTCCTCCACATTTGCTTCAACAAAAGATGGGATTAACTCGAAATTCTATAGGTCCCACCCGGAGATTTTCACCCGAAGACAGCACATGTGCAAAATCTGATTGGATAAAAGCTCTGATTTATCTGAGCTGCACTGGAAACAGCACAACCGAGGGAGAGAATTTTCTGATTCTGATATCACTAGGCCACCAAAAAAGGCCTCTGGTCAGCAGCAGTTTCGAAAAATATCTTACTCTATACCAAATAATAACTTTATCAAGTCGTCAATGTTTTGTAATTATTAACTAGCGTGTCATTAATGACCATTTCTGAAATTTCCAACGTAGTTAAAAAATACAACCCCATTCCCAATTGTCGTCTACCTTACTATTTAGTTCAATTGCATTATATTTCTTATATATTTTTTATTGATGTTGTTTACCTTCCGGTAAAGAAAAAAGACTGATCAACATAACATTACATGATGTCTGGTCTGCCGTACATATGGTATTTCACGATTTGCAACTTGTCTGATGAAGATGACAAGATGAGTGACTCAGAGACGGGAATCAAGATTTGAACTTCCGGACAGATTGGTGAATCATCTTGTCCAACCATCTTTGATCGCAGAGACATTTGGTCCCAGAATTGGTAATGAAAACAAAAATGGCTGGGCATGTAAAAAGTAATTAGCCAAACAAGCTCAACATAACCAACATAAATCATGTAAATAAAGGCATTATTAACACACAAACCATTGTCTGCTGGTTACCATATGTTTTATTGATAAGACAAGTGGAGTGATCCTCAGGAAAATAACACATCTTAGAAGGTTGCTCAATAAATATTCAGTATACTCTTTAACAGTAATTCTGCCCTAAATAGTTTCAAAATATAATTTTAACCAGTTGAAATCAGAATACTGATCCATGTCTTATAAGCAACATGGTGTTTATGGGTTGCTGCGGTGGCAATTTATGTTGTTATAATATACAATTCTGGAATTGTCAGTGCATACTGAAATAATAAGCATTAAGAAATCACAGGGGGGCCTTCAGCGATATTTCAAAATGTACTTGTGAAAAGGTTTAAATATGTCATTTGATGCTATAGTAGCGTTTGAAGCATTTTTCACAAATTCAGAATTGCTGGAAAAACCATTAAGCCTGACTTAATGGGTCCCAATTGAAAATATGTTCCTTTAGAGGAGATGGACTTATACACCTCTTTTCAATATGTTATTTTAAACATGGTGAGCGTGGTGAGCTTGCAAATGTGGGGAACCTCAAAAGCGCAACCATGTGGTTGATAAAAACATCTTTGCAGTCATTATTGTTGTATTATCTTTGTTAACATACGTACCAAGAAGAATCATTATAGAATCATTATAATTATAATGAGTCACATGACATTGGGGAGGGAAAATGGCTAATTGGGCCCAATTTGGACATTTTCACTTAGGGGTGTACTCACTTTTGTTGCCAGCGGTTTAGACATTAATAGCTGTGTGTTGTGTTATTTTGAGGGGACAGCAAATTTGCACTGTTATACAAGCTGTACACTCACTACTTTACATTGTAGCAAAGTCTCATTTGTTCAGTGTTGTCAGATGAAAAAATATACTCAAACATTTACAAAAATGTGAGGGGTGTACTCACTTTTGTGAGATACTGGACAAACCAAGTAGAATTATTATACCATAATTCTTGTAGAAGATGTGTCTATATATGTGCAAAACCACGCCCCCTCACATGTTCATTAGTCAATAGCATCCATGTTTTTTGTCATAGTGGTCTGGCAGATATAACTTTTGAAGACCATGGTCCCTAGATGCCAAAGTACATTGGACATTTGCTGCCAGAGTATTTTTTTTTTGTGTTTTTCAAAATATCCAAAATGGCGGTAAATCCATCAAGGCAGACTTTATGGGTCTCAATGGCAAAAAAAATTATCAGGAGGAAATTTTCAAGACTCTAGGTCATAAGGGGTGGGCGTAGTGAGCTTGCAAAAAGTGCAACTTTGGAGGCTTGTGACAGCGCCACCATTAAGCCGACATGCAGGCCACTGCACCAGAAGTTGCAGCCCTTGGCCCTTTACTACCATAAACATTTGGGCATCTTTAAGCCCTTTTATCTCACAGGAATTTGCAAAAACCAACCTTTTTTGCCGGAATAATAATAATAATAATAACAATAATAATAATGAACCGGAACAAACACAATAGGGTTTCACCAGGGAACTGCGGAAACCTTAACTAGTTTTAAAGAAGTAAGGAATGAAAAAAGGTAAAAACCTCCTCTCTCCCCGAGCCATCTCTGGGATGGCGGCAGCAGAGTTGGGTCACCCACGCCATCTACTGGTGAAGATAAGACGACGTTTTAACCGTCAGTAATGACCCCCTTTGGGAGCACCAGGGGGCCTGGGAAACCGACTCTCCTCTAACAGACTGGATTTCAGTCCTCTGGTTCACACTTACAGTAGGTATGATCCACCAGCACTGGGCCTAACTCCATTACTCATCTGAGACAAATCCAGGCCCTGGGAGGGACCCACTATACACCATCCCACTCTCCAAACCCTTTGTCAGGGGGGATGTGTCATTTGTCTGGCTTCCGCATTCAGCTGACCTCTTTTCTGACAGAATGTGTGTGTGCCTTTGTGTTTTACTGCTGACTCTCGTATTGTACACCATGGAGCAGATAGGGAAACCGGGGCCTCTATCCAGCCCGCTCGCTCCCCAGCCACCGCTTTCTCCTCCACTAGCTTTGGTACATCTTAGTATGCTTCGCTCAAGAGGAACAAACCCAGTTGAAAAGGATTGGGGGAAAAAAGATGCTGACCATATGGTTTCCTTCCCCCCCTCTGAGCAATTTAGAATCCGCAGCTGAAGAAGTGTGATCAGTTTGATAGGCATGAGTGCATTGAATGTTGTCCTGCTTTATTGCAACCATTGAAATGTGTTGTGCCCCAGTGAGTTCAGTGTTCTACTACAGCAGCATGTTCACTGTCAACACGCCACATACACGCCTCAAGATAAAGGCCCCGTAAACAAATACATCGTCTACGCTTGTTTTGTGGAGTCCCCGTGGTAGTCAATCCATAATAGATGTAAAACTTTCATACTCCGTTTCTACCAGTAACTTACACGCGCACCACAAAAACAGCTACCACCGCTAGAAGTCTATCTCCACATTTTTCAATGCACATAATGACATCTGCTTGTGAATGATTCCTGATCCATACATACACTCCGATCCTTTTGTATGATTCATGTCATGTCGATACAGTCCAATCCTTTTGTATATGATTCATGATGTCTTCATACACTCCAATCCTTTTGTATATGATTCATGATGTCTCCATACACTCCAATCCTTTTGTATATGATTCCTGATCTGCCCATACACTACAGTCTTTAGCATGAGAACGTTTGCATACAGAGCTTTATGTTGGGTCAGTAGTGCTGGGAACATTTTACTGCTTGTTTATTAGCCATGCTCAAGGTCTCTATTGTGTCCCCTATTAGCTAAAACATTCCCCACCTACCTTCCATCTCCAGAGTGAATATGGAGCCACTGGCCCTGAGCAGCAGTATGCAACAGACTCCCAATTAATCAACTTTGACTCCTAGAATTCCTCAAGCCTCCTGCTTGTCCCCAGGGACCCAGGCAAGGAGCGTTAGCTTGTGGTCGCCCGCTCCCCATCCCTGCTCCGCTCTCCATCCCTGCTCCGCTCCCCATCCCTGCTCCGCTCCCCATCCCTGCTCCGCTCCCCATCCCTGCTCCGCTCCCCATCCCTGCTCCGCTCCCCATCCATGCTCCGCTCCCCATCCCTGCTCCGCTCCCCATCCCTGCTCCGCTCCCGTCCTCAGCACCAACCATGATTCATCTCCAGAACAGAGGCCGTTTCTCACAGCAGACATCGTTCATAACGGCACTGATACATGCATCACACGGTTACAGATGTTACAAACGCCTCAGCGCTGAATGGGATTTCATTTACTGCACAGTCATCCTACCCACCGATTGACACGACTTAGCCCCTGTGATGCTAGTGTGACACAGCACAGCATGGGGGTTGGATTACTCAGAGCCAGAGTTGAGCCTATACATTTTATTCATAGCAGTCACCCTAAATATGAAGGGCCAATCCAGACATAACGAAGCATGACTTTACATTGCTTTCAGAAGCAAAGAGGGCCTTGTTAATGGGCGTCTCCGCTTATTGCTCCCCTCTCCCAGAACCACCTGCTCTTCTCTGGGCTCAGCCTCCATTGTCCCAGGTGGCAAACACAGATTATTAACAGTCTGAGACAGTCTAACTGACAGCACAGTGAGGACAGTATCCACGCCCGAATCTCTGAAGTTGGCGAAAAGAGACCAGTCTTGTTTAGGTTTGAACATCCACGCAAATCTGAACTCCATTTCCTTATCTGGGACCGTATGTTTTTGACAGATGAATTGTGCAACCCCATATAGATGTCACCCACATGCAATGGATATCATCCATTACCAAATTAACACATATAGAGTATATGTAATGTATTTATGATTATAAAAGCTTTAGGAAGAGGTATTAGATTAATTAATGACAAACGGGATCAAAAGGCCAAAGGATTGCGAGTTGACCATGTTAAATTGTGTAACTCTGCTTTTACATGTCATGGTCTCTTCATCCGGCATTGTGTGGTTTTGGGGTAAGAGCCAGCAGGCATGACAGGAAAAGGCAAGTACTGCCCTGTGTTGGTCCAAAGAGCCAGACAGACAGGCCGTGTCATCACAGAGCCAGACAGACCAGCCATGTGATCACAGAGCCAGACAGACCAGCCGTGTGATCACACAGCCAGACAGACCAACCGTGTGATCACAGAGCCAGACAGACAGGCAGTGTGATCACAGACCCAGACAGACCAGCTGTGTGATCACAGAGCCAGACAGACCAGCCATGTGATCACAGAGCCAGACAGACCAGCCGTGTGATCACAGATCCAGACAGACAGGCTGTGTGATCACAGAGCAGCAGGGTCTGTTTTCTCTCTCCGGAGGCTTAATTATGACCATGTCACTGCACAAGGTTGTGCCCTCTCATTCTTATGTGGGCAGCTGCAGTGTAATTGCCTGGTGTTGCTTTTATCAACTTGTTTCGGATCTGTCCTTGGTTGCTTCTGCTCTGTGTTACGAGACGAGAGAGGGACGAGAGTGTATCCTCTTCTTTTTTTTTTGCTCCTCTTCCAGGTTTGCAACACTGATGCAGCTGTTAATGGCCACAATAAGTGCTGCGCTGCTGGTTTTGTGGATGAAGCAGGAAGAGTCCTCTGAGAGCCAGGTTATGTCAAGCTATGTCACTTGAGGCCCTTTCCTAGAACAATTGATATTCTGTCTAGTGCTTTGAGCACTGTAAGTATGCTATTGGCTTGTCGAAAATTGGTTTTCGGGAACAATAATCTTCGTCTGATACTTTGATCAGGTCCTCTACTAGAAATAAGGTCCTGTTTTAGGATGGGGCCTGTGTGGTTGTTTCTGAGTGCTGTCTATTGATTATTTTAGAGGCTTATTTCATTTCTTGGAAGAGGCCTTTCGATTTACAACACAGGAGCACCACGTAACTATCTGTAAGGCTATTTTAGTGTCCAGTACATTTTTATGGGACTGTATCATGTTATGAAAAGGTGCATGTGTGTGTCTATATCAGAGAGATGGAGCAGCAGCGTGGCTGGATATCTGGGGGTGTATAGGAGTTGTAAATAAGAGCAAAGGATGACAGCGATGCACCTCACTGTAATAAGTAAACAGATCACAGGGCCATATGATTTATTGCCGGGTTGGGATGACATTTCTTGCCGTGGCAGGCAGGATGAGGAGTCAGAGTCGTGTGTTGTGTTTAGGTTTTTATGGTAGGGATGAAAGCTGCATTCTTATTCTTCCATTCTTCAGGGGACAAAGGTCACTCCTCGTATCTCTCCAGTGGAGAATCCTGCCGCTTGGGTTGAGAGGCCTGGGAGTGAATACAACTGGAGAATCAGGTGGGGTGTGGGGGCGGTCTAGATTAAGATCAGAGAAGTTGGGGTGGCTGGGGAAGGGCAGCTTCATTAACACCTGAGATTTGGGGCAGCAGCTTGGTGAAGAATGTAGACTGTTTATTTAGATTTTTTTCTTCAGATTATCAGTAAAATGTCATTTCATGTCGTACCTTTGGTATACAGCCTATTACTACACTGTGCAGCCAATAAGCATTAAATATTCAAATTACCATCTGAGTAAGCAATACAACACTAGGGGATGTGGTGTGTGGCCAATATACCACTGCTAAGACTTGCTGATAGGCATGGTGCATCACGGAATGCCTGGACACAAGGCTTAGCCTTATATTGGCAATACTTTTACAAACCACTGAGATGCCTTAACTGCTTATAAACTGAATTAGATTGGTGACCAACTGAAGTAGGTCAGTGAAAACTGATGGCAACCCTGTGTTATATGGCTTTAAAATTGAGTGCAGTTTGACTGATAGCTGTGGTTTTTGAGACTGACATCACATCACTTTGTACTGCTCTAGTTGTTTTGGTAACCAGTTTACAAGTACATAATAAAAATTGAGGAAACCGAAAAATGACAAGGATGTCGAAATGTACTGCATGTCAAAGCCACAAACAGCGTTCTTATTTCAATTAAACAAATCCCGGCGGGGGGGATGAAATCAATAGGTCAATAGCAAAGCCAATCACAATGCTGGCTTTGGCCATCATTCAACTAAGGTGGAGTTATTTTAGATAATTATTTTTGTAGGATTTCCACTCTGATGCCCTGCTTGAAGGGAAGACTACAGCAGTTTCCTCATTGGAGCCTCAGAAAAGAGAACAGATATGAGTGGGCTGAGCAGGAACTGCCCTCCTGACAGCAAAATGACCAGAGGTGGCTAAACGCAGACCTTGGATAGAGCTGTTGGGTTTGAGTGTTGCCTGAAGTTCTCTCTTCGCTGCTCAGTTGGCAAACCCCATGATCTTGTAGTAGATGTGGGCATCATCTGGGTCAAGCCAAGGTTCTTTGCACTCTGGGATGGAGACACCATTGAACGATCAAGACTAATTGAGCACTGTGGAAATCTTGACAAACATGAGCTTGAGGTGATGTGCTGACATCCAAGCAGAGATGTCATCCAGGCCTGCGGAGAAATAGTTGACTGTGAGGATACAAACGCGCCGAGTGACTTAGTGTAGACAGAAAAGAAAGAAGAGGGGATATACAACCAAGCCCTGGGTGACATCAGCAGTGATCACCCTGCACGGATACATGTTTCTCTCCACTTCACCTTGTAGGAGCAGACTGCCAGGCCAGATGCAATCCAAGAGTATACAGAGCCTGAGATGTCTAACACTGAGTGGTTGGATGTAATATTTGGCGATTCAGTCCATGACCCTGGCTGGTCTTGCTGTCACAAAAAGCATGCGGTCATCCTAACCTTCTCATCTAATCCTAAGGTCCTCATTATCATTTCTTTTAGGCCAACACCACCCTTAGTTGTTCTTCAAATTGAGTGGAACTCATGTCTTTTACAGTTGGGTAGTGTGGACTATAATAAATATGAATCACTTGTTCATCAGCGTCCAGTGACTGAGGCAGTATAATCTGGATGCCCTTAGGGTCACTCAGTCAAACATTCAGCCGGATGCGGACTAATAGGATTGGCCATTACATGATTTTGGAGCCTAAGTGAGTCATTGTGCTGTTACTCATTCTGTTACTCATTCTGTTACTCATTCTCAGGCCATGTTCTCCAACCTATTCCGGTAGCGTTACATAGTCATGCGAGATGCAGTGCAGCACGCCGCAAGATTGGAACTATAGCATAGTCATATAGCATAGTCATATAGCACAGTCATATAGCACAGACATATAGCATAGTCATATAGCATAGATGCCTGTAGGTTGCGTGTGTCTGTGAGGTAGTATTTTGCAGTTTGCGAACTATTTCCCCTTTTGGAACAAGTCTTTTCAGTGAACTAAGTGTACTGAAATATCTCTCAAAAATGTTAAAAAGTGAATAATTTAGTGTGCAACAGGATGTCACGTGATTCAGGCTGCTGGTGAAGTAATTTTTTATTTATTTTTAATAATATTTTATTACAAATGTACAAAGGTTGTCAGATTTTGCCTTTATTATTTCCCATTCCTCCCTCCCTCCTTTTCGTAATAATTCAGCTACATTAGATTCATAATACACCTTTAAATTACATTACAATGTTTAAGTGTTCTCATTACTTATACCTTTTGATAAGAATAAAATGTAATTTGGAAACATGTATTTACTGTCACAAGCACCTTCTGTAGGATAATATTTTCACTGTAGCCCAGCTGAAGTGCCTATAGACCTACACCAGCATTACGGAGTGGTTATGAGGTGTGCCGTGAGTTTAGTTCTTTAGGTTCATTCCATTGAGATAATGTTTTGGAGTGGAAACCGCCTTTTGTGTGCTATTACCGACATTTTGGAAGTCACAATATCACTAAAGAGATGGAATTAACCAATTAGAAGAAGAAGAAGAAAAACATGCTAAACAAACCATTAAGTTAGATTGAAATCTGAAAAAAGAACTGAACTGAATGGTACTAACGATTTTGCAGATTTGGAATGGCCATCACTGCTGTGAAGGTGTCCGATGAGAAGGAGAGAAAGGACGGAGAATCATCCTACTGGAGGACTGTCTGATTCACAACGGAGAATGTTAGTATGCAGACAGCATCTAATGCCGCAGCAGAGCTACAGTGTCATACTCTCCCCTCGCTCAGTCATATTACTCTATATTTTATTGAAGAGAAATGGAAACGCACCACTTCCATATGATTGAAGTATACCGGCAGCCAGCAAGCACTCTAATGCTGTAGAGAAGTGAATTCAAAGTGGGTTAACCAGTGGTTATATGTATATCCAAAATATTGTTCACTGCAGTACATAGATGAACACTGGTCTATATATGAGTGCATTGATGGGTGGGGTAAAGTGCGTATGAGTGCATTGATGGGTGGGGTACAGGACTTCAGTGCATTGATGGGTGGGGTACAGGACTTCAGTGCATTGATGGGTGGGGTACAGGACTTATGAGTGCCCTGATGGGTGGGGTACAAGATGTATGATAGCATTGATCGGAGGGGTACAAGATGTATGACAGCATTGATGGGTGGGGTACAAGACTATGAGTATAGACCTAATGCCTTTTTCAGAGCAGCTGATTAACGGCCAATACATTAATTGCTGGTCAACTTTCCGACTATTACAGTGTCTTGCATTAAACCTTTACCTACATGGGCTGCCACTAGGTGGCACCAATGTGTAGGTTTCTCCTTTTTGTAATTGTAAGGTTAATGCCAATATAAGAGTCCATTGTCCTGATGATTAACAAAAACAAACAATATAAATGTGGCTGTTAGAGAACAATTTGCATTGTTGATCATCTGATTCTGGGTCAATGGATGAAATTCTTTCTCAGCTTGGTGAAAGAATTGAATGTGAAACTGTCTCTAAAGCCCTCCACAGACATGAGCAAACAAATGTGTTTCCTAATAGAGCCACTAGTCAGTGTAAAGTACTGTTAAGTACTGTTAAGCACTGCCATTACTGTTGTGCCTCCAAAGACTGATACACACTCTGCTATTCTTTATCTTCATATGCATTTGCTGTAATGAATAATGGTAACAGACAGGACTATCTGATGATGGTGCTGAATTGAATGTCAGCTTCTCCGGTAAAGTTCTGTGTGATACATTTGTTACAATAAGTCAGTCAAACATTTGTGTGCGAGTCACATTTGTGACTCACTAAAAATATATCACAGCACAGCAAAACAAATACCCCTCAGAAAACGCCCCCACCGTAATAGCAATATGTTATTCTGTTACAACATAATATGATCTTCCATTGGCCTGTTGCCATCCCTGTGAATTCTACTGTATGTACGCCTTCAGGGATAATGATAATATAGTAAACAGGGTTACTGTATTGTGGTGTAGAAGAATAGAAAAGGAGTGTGCAGACTCTCCATTGGCCATTGTGTTTGACTGGACCCAGCGCGACCTCCAAGCCTCTCCTCAGATCAGGTCGGAAATGGAGAAAGGACATGGCCCCTGTCTGCTCTCTGTGTGTATGTCTGGTGAAGTGGAAATGCAGCCAGGCTTTATCCGTGTTCCATGTGCTGTCAGGAAATGCCTGGGAAGTGTTTTAACCTGCCCATCTTAATCCCAACCTGCCCATCTTAATGCCAGACCTCAATCAGACGGCCAAGAACAAATATTCCAGCCGCTTTGGCTTCACATAGCATGTGGGTTTGCACATTTCCCTTCAACACCCTCCCAGGCATACTAACTGCTGTACATCATTGACAAATACAGAGCTATGGTATTTAGTCTCTAAAGAACATTTAGGTATTTATTGGTGTAATCAATTTTCTTATCATGCCGACACTGTTTTGTTAGGTGACATTAGACATTGATGAAAAGTCCAATCTCAGGATATTCATAACTTGCTGCCTGAAGTACAGTGTGTAAATGCAGTCTCAGTGTATGATATGAAATACATGCATCATTGCTGTGAGTGAAAGTGAGGGGTCTGTGTGGATGTTTATGAGCCAATGGACTTCTTTGTCCATACAGCAATTTGGGATTGGGGGTTTTGCTGAGGGGGTGAGTGAAGGGCGTGAGGTTTCTTAGTTTCTGTGCTCACACTCCTGATCCCTGACCTTAAAGGAGACTGAGTTTAAAGTGGGAATTTCAGGAAGAAGCTCCACATTCAACACATGACTTAAATAAATAAAATGTTTCAAATATCCAAAGGGAAAGCAGCCAATTCTGCTTCTAGTTTAACTGGAATTTTGTCAAATGTATGTGGTTTAATATCTTTTAGGAAAGAAGAAGCGATATTTGTTGCTTATTTCTTGTTATTTCCATATTTCTGAGCCAATACTGTAGGCTAGTTTGAGTAATAATGGGCTGAACTCTGCAAACCAAATGAATAATTATAATTAGTCAGGGTGTATAGAAGGCTTTGTAGCAACACCACCCCACTGAAGATAAAGAGAAAGAAAATAGTTGTATAGCTGTTCTCTTATCAGTGAAAACCCCCTAATGAAGTTTGAACCAGGGCTGTATTAGATCAATCACTGTCACAAACGACTGCTCAATATGTGTGTGTGTGTGTGTGTGTTTCCATGTGTGCGAATATGTGCATGTCTGTGGGTTTGTGTGTGACCAAGTCAGAGCATATATCTGTGTCTACAACTACAAACCCTTAATGCTGTCCCTGACAAGTAGACATTCCTGTGTTATGTCATAATGAAATAAGAGAGTGATGCCATTTCTGCTTTTGAACATGAACAAGGCGACACCTTATCTTAACCCCTCCTCCACGTTTACTGAATTGGTTCAACAGTTCCAAAGAGCACCTCCCCCTACAGCTTTTTAAAGTCTAGACAAGACCCCAGTTTGGAAGATTACGGTGTGTTCTTTAGAAAGCCTCCAATGGTACGATTTTGTCCACATAGGAGAAGACTCTGTCCATCCGTAGGTTCATGTGTCTGTCTCTCCCTGGTTATTCTGATAATAGACTCAACAAGGATCTTGTTAGTGATCCATTTACAAGGCACCGTCTCTTTGTTGTTGAGCAGAATCAACCTGCAGCAATCTCAGGTTCCAAATTCACATGATAAGTGTCTACTAGCTCTTCATAACCCTTCAGTCAGCCTGGACTTTGTTGTGTTATTGTCTGGAGAGTGTAATGGAAGAGGAGGAGAGGGAGCCAGTGGGAGAGGAGGGTGTCTCGGGGGTTTGCAGACAACAGCACACCAAACATCTGCAAGGATGACTCCCTGGGGAAGGGCTGTGGATGTCTGGAGCTAATTGAACCGGCTGCTTCATCAAATTTACAGGCTCCACTTGCTTTCAGAAACACATGACAACGGAATTCTCCTTTAGTCTATTTTCTCTCTCTCTCTCTCCCTTCCTCCTTTGTCACGTTTTCTCCTCTGTGTTCTGTGTGATTTAGATTACATGGCAAGTCATCATAGCAAGTGTTGGCTAACTGTGCAGGTGTTGAGCGTTTGAGCGTCGCATTGAGGCGAGGAACCACTTGCTATGCCAGTCACTCTCCTGGACATTTCCCCCGTCCATGACACCGCTTATTAGTATTCCAGTGTGGAGCCGGAGTCCGGGGCTCACCTTAGTCATTAGAGAGACCCGTGGGGCTGTATGCATTCTAATCTTTGATTTTGATTTGCTGTTGTGCCCGTTTCCTTCCCTTGAGCCCATACCACACGTACGAAAGGTCACCATCCGACGGAACCCTATCTCAAATTAGAAAATGACATCGGAGGCAGGGGGCTGCGGGTCACAATATCTCAAGGAGAGGGCCAGAAAAACACAGGCGATAAACCCGGCTTTGGGTTCATTCACAACTGGTGAGGGGAGGACCACCAGTGTACTCCTCTATTCATCTGTCCAGAGAATGGTTCCACTGGGACATGTGTGCGGCACGCGGGGAAGCACATCGGGGGTTGCAACCGATGGGACACGTCGAGTTCATGTGAAGTGCTCTGGTGGAAAGCAGAAGGTCAGGGACCTTCGCACAAACATGGCGGACCTAATTGCTTGAGGGCATATGGACCTGCGTGTGTTTCCCGCGTGTCTCCGTCAGTACCTCGCAGATGCCTTCGTAGCACAGGAACACCCTCAACAGCCTCTGCCATCGAACGATATTTAACGTACGATAATTATACTTCTGAGCTGCTGCGAACTGTCCATCACCGGGATCTCCGGAATCAGCCAAACTCTGAAAACAAAAATGCAATGACACCTGCACTTCTAGTGTAAGAGCAGCTCTACCCTTCACTGATTCAGGTGACGTGTTCTGCATTCCTAGGGCTCCCCGCTCCCCCTGCCTGTAAGTCTGAAAGCTCCACTTTCCTCTGAGAGATTCCTGCCTGGGCTACAGGTAGGTTTCATGTGGTTTGCGTCAGTTCAGAGGAGAAGGTCACATGATAATCTAATAGAAACAGCCTCTCGACTGTTCTCTGGGTGCAGTTTCTTACAGCCAGGGAACAACAAGCACCGGGGCCAGTGTTTCAGGTGGATACAACCATGCAGTGATTATTGTACACCTGGAGCACAAGTCAATCCAAACTGATAACCAGATTGTCCGTATTGATTGAACTGGGCCTGAGGCCTCGCTCATTAGTTCAACTAAGAGATGCGGACCAGCAGATGAAAAAAGGGCTAGCTTGATTGGTTGGTTTCTACATCCAACCGCTAATCAGATGTTACAAGCAGAACAAAGATAATGTAAAGTACAAACAGACCAACACATGCGTCTTGACAGACAGGCAATCTTCAAAGTATCATTTTGTTAATCTTGTGTAACGTTGCCGAGCTGATCTTTGTGAGTATTGACAAAACCAAAAGTAAACAGTCTGATGGCGGTGGGCGTTTGTTTGTTCACCGTTGTGCTTCATGTAGAGACAGGAAAACATTCTGCATGTGCCTCACGCCTTGTCACTGAATGCCATAGGAATGTAATGGAAAACAAGTGGGTTCACTTCAAAGACGACCGCCTCTCACCCAGTACTGTATGAGCATATTATCTTCCAGCAGCCAGCCTTCCTCAGCTGCAGTATTGCCACAGTGGACATGGAGAAGTTAAAGTTCGGATTAGAAGTGGAAGTATCTAAACAAAGCTGTTCTTTCTTCTGAGCTGGCTACAAACAAATGGACAGCAATATTTATCACTGAAGGAGTCTTCAAATCAGCTGTACAACAATAAGTACTGCAGCTTCTTGTTACAAAATTTTTGTCAATAAACTAACTGGAGTTTTCATTACATAGCGACAATTTTACAAATGGTTAATGTTCTCAGTTCAACTTCCAGGAGGGACAGGACGAAAGAGATGCAGGAGGAGAAGGAAACATAATTTTAACAAAACTGTACTGTTACAGTTTCTTTACACATTTGTACTGGAATGACTAGGATAAAATTGTGAGCCCACACTGAGCAAATAGCGTACTTGAAGAGAGGCCAATAAAATATAACACTCGTAATTAATTTAGTGTAGACTAATGAAATAGAGCCATAAAACAATGGCTCACCCAGGTCATACTTCAAGAAAGTAAATATACTGTACATCTGAAATCCAGAATATATTTATATATGTATATACAGGTTTGATTATACAGAGGCTCTCAAAATACGCCCCCCTTGAATTTTCTACCTTACACATTACACAAAATTTTATCAAAAAGGATTTAATGAGGTGTTTCTGAAACTGATCAACACAAAAAAAGTCTATAATGTAAAAAAGAAAATTAAATCTCTTCAAATTGCTGTAAATTACATATATAAAACAGTTACATTTTTATTACACATATTGAACATTCAGTCAATATGTGGTACATTTGGCAGCAACTGCAGCCATGAATCCATTTGCTGAATCACTACCCGCTTTGTACAACTGGACACAGCAATTTCTGTCCATTTCTCTTTGCAAAATTGCTCAAGCTCCATCAAGCTGGATGAGGACCTACGGTGAACAGCAATTCTCAACGCTTTTTTTAAGGACATATCTGTATTTTGCTTGGTTCATCCTTCATCCTCAGTTCTGACCAGTCTCCCGGTCCCTGGTGTTGAAAAGCCCCATAAGGCTGCCTGCACCATGTTTTATAGTAGTGATGGTGTGCAAGGCTGATATATGCAGCTTTAGGATTGTGCCAAACATAGTGCTTAGCAATGAGGCCAAAAACCTCTATTTGGGTCTCATCAGAGTATACAATCTTCTTTCACTTGGTCTCAGTCTCCCACATGCCTTCTGTCCAACTCTAGCCAAGTTTGTTTCAAAAACAGCCCTCTTTTTGCCACTATCCCATGAAGACCACATTTGTGAAACACCCAGGCTATAATTGCAGTATGCACAGTGTCTCCCAGCTCAGTCGTGGAAGACCTTAACTCCTTTAGAGTTGCCAGAGGCCTCTTGCCTACCTCTCTGACTAGAGTCCTTCTCATATGGATACTCCATTTTTGAGAGTGGCCTGTTCTAGACAGATTCTCAGTGCGCCATATTCTCTCCATTTCTTAATAAGGGACTTTACTGTACTCCAATTCAATGCCTAAATCCTATCCCCGATTGGTGCATTTAATTAACCTGATTCTGGATTTGCTTTGAATGTTCCTTTGTCTTCATGGTGTAGTTTTTGTATGATTTGTACTTAGAGCAGGACCTCCCAAAGACATTTGAGTATATTTAACCTCATGTGAAACATCTAAACTGTACATAGGGAGACTCAATTCAAGTAATTACATGTTTTATAAAGGCAATTGGTTACACAATGGCTGATTCACGTTTATCATAGCGAAAGGGTTTGGAATTTTATGCCATCAGTTATATTCAGTTTTAAATTTATAATACATTTCTATCAATTTTCAGAAAATATTTGGCACTTTGGCACTCTGGACATTTTCAGTTGACCAGTTGCAAATCTCCTAATTAAATATTGTTGATTTCCTGTCTCAATACATTTGAGGAGCACTGTACCTGTGTCCTGTTGAACTTCCCAGGGTTCTCCTTTCTCAGTGGGGCAACAGCTCCCTCAGGTTTTCCCAGCACACAGCCACACCGTCCCCTTAGATCAATGCTTTCTTTCACTGTTCTTCACAAAGTACACAGTGTTTCCACGAGACATGACACAGCCGGTGCAAAGCAAGCCACCTCTTTCTGTCTCTGTTGCTATAGCTCAAACCAAATCTCCACGGAATGTTTCAAAGATGGGATTTTAGGGCACTCGCTCTGTCTCCTGGGTTCGCTATTGAAACACAACAATTGAAGTGAATCTCCTGGGATAATTCTATAAAGAAAAATAGAGGGGTAGAAAACATCAAGCTGAATTCAAACTGTAATGATATGAAATAAAACTGTGGAAGCAAAAGGACAAAATCAAGCCAATGTACATGGGGCAACTGCCTATGTTTTAAACAAGAAACCAGGCAAGCCTAGTTCAGCCGGCCGCAATAGAAAGTGTCGCCGTCTCGAGATTCAAACCCAGGTCACCCACATGAAAGGCTGTGTCGTTAACCACTACACCACAGAGCTGCATGTTTGCACAGTATCAGTACAGCCTCTTGTGTCTATCCTGAACAAATGCTCTTTTGCCACCTGCTGTTTTAACAGTAATATGGCCATTCGGGAAGGACATATATAGTATATATATGAAGGATATAGTTAAACTAACTAACATTTCTCACTAAGTTTACCTCCACCACAAATAGCTTCTGTGTATGCCGTTTGCCACTGGCCGCTTGAACAGCATATTAGCCATTAATAAGCTTTACCGGTATCTACTAACTTACTGGAATAGTCATAAGAATTGAGCAATTGCTAGCGAGTCTGCCAAAGCTATTTCATTTCATGGCATAAGAACATATTTTTTTCTTTCATGGCAAAATTACTTTTTTCTTTCATTCGTGAATGACATTGATACAATAACTATCAATAAAGGTGACGATAACTAACTTTTTCATCAAGTGAAAAGACTAAAGAATTGTAAAATCTACCAGAGATAATTAATAAATGTTGTTGCTCTCAATACATTCGAACTAAGGACTACCACATGAGATGCACTCTCTTTAACCACTATGTCACGGCATTACATGTTTCAGCAGTCACTAGACTCCATTGAGGATTGAGTTAAACTAACTAAGGTTTCTTATTAAGTTTACTTCCAGTATAGCGTCTATGAACTGTGTGGCTTTTTGCAATTGCTAGTGAGACTGAAGAACTTTTCCATGCCAGAAACAGTCGCAATATAACCATCAGTCACTCACTCACTCAGTAAAAGACATTCGCTCTTCTTGGCCGGCGGTCCGGCAAAAACACAAGCTATAGTGCTAGCATGTTGAGGCAGTGGCATGGAGTCTGTCAATACAGGAACATTGCACTATTTACGGAGTGTTGGTTGTGAATTTTTTTTTTATCATATCCCAACCATCCTTTGGATTACAGGTCAAAAATGAACAACTGTTTCGTAAAGAATCATAAAATGAAAGATAAAAAAAACAAAAAAACATAAGATTTACTTCATAAAATTCATTGTAAAAAGGTATTATTCAGAATATTCAATGCACCTTCCTTTCACATAAAATGGAGCACAAACATTTTCCCCATAGGTGCATTTCTGAAATTAAATAAGCAGAGAATTAGTAGTACTAAACACTCTAGAAGAAAACAGCAGAGATTTGGCAGAAATCGTAAGTACTGCAGTTTTAACAGCGAACATATAACCAGATGCGTTCTGCCTCTCAACTTGGCCATAAATGAGCGTTTGTGTCAGCAGCAGCACAGCAGTTTCGCCGGCTGTTAACTAACAAGGACTAAATTGAGGGTAATTGCCTCCAAACCTGTAATACCTTTTTCAGTGACTGAAAGGTAGTTGACATTTCAGCAACCTACGATACACTAGCTGCACAGTAAATAATAAACCACTCATATCAAACTATTAGAGATCAACTGTGATGCACCCCAGAGCGGGGAGAGCAGCACGGCGGCTGTGCTCCATGTTCCGCACTGTTCAGCAGTTTATCCACATCCAAATGGGGAGCATGCCTGCCTGTGTACTCCCTCTTGACTCTTGACCACTTGCCATTGAAAGCAACATCAGTGTGCTGCTAAAAGCTTCCTCTACTCACTGACTGGGCTCTAACAGTGATCCTCTGACTGCAACACACAGGAATATCTTACAATATTCCTGTACTTAACAATGCTTCAACAGTTTGAGCCAATCAAAATGCTTGCGTGGTCCCATCTATGGCATTTAAAGGTTGCCGTGGAGAGAGCCAATGGTAAGTTTCTTAATTATGTGACTCTCACCCCCAGGGACATCGCAAGGTATCCTGGGCCCCCTAAACAGAATTGCAATGCTTGGCCGTCTGCTCACACCGCGAGCATCACACAGACGACAGCAGGACAGGCCTCAACCTGTGACCACCTAGTTGCTGGTCAAGTCAATGGTAACATTTGGAGACGGTTTAGATTACATTTAGTTTATATTTCCAATCTAAGACACATTTCAGGGTAATCAATTTTCTTTTTTTAACTAGAACAAGCTTTAGGGAGGAGTGAGGTTCTCTTAGCTATTCCTTTTGATTAGTTAGCTTTTCAGAACAATTGGATTACATGCCATGTAGAAGAGTTAGACAATATGAACAAATATTAGCAGCTAGCCTAGCTAAAAAACCACAACATATGTAGCAGTAACGTGGTACAAGATTGCTGTTCGTCTGCAGTTCTCTCTAAAGCCCTTTGTAATATCAACGAAATTCTTTAAAAAACACTGCTTGCACCTTTCAATATTCTGCTCTGGTAAATGATGATACATTATGAGATGTTGCATTCTAAATAATATCACAGCCGACTATGAAACTCATTGTTATAGTGATTTTAGGAAATAGCCTACAATGTTTACGGATAACAAAACATAATTTGCCTATTAACAAACTGAACAAATCGTTATCTGCAAGGTCACACACTGACCTGAGACAAAACCACACCCATCTAGTTTTAGACGGGTCCTACTCACACATTATTTTTGTCTTCTCAGAAATCAGTCAAAAATGTTTAGGCCTTCTTCAACCACATCCATTCATAATGAGCTTGTTCTTCACTGCTATTCCCTAGATTAACTGGCCTTGGCTCATTCCCCATAATATTCTACTATAGATTCCTTTAAAACATGTTCAAGTTTAAATTGATTTGCCTACAATCAATTTTCAAACAGCATCTGTGCTGTCTACATCTATCCTACAAGCCCTTGTCCTCAATTTGGTGATATTGCTCATTGGTCACCACTGATATTAAATATTTTTTCCCTATTGTCTCTCCTAAGTTTGCACTAGTTGCTATACAGGCTAGTGCTGAGTAAAACCAAGTGGCACCTGGGATTGTGCTGTATACAGTACAGTACCACATTAATGCTCTTTACAGGAACCTTGTGGCCCACCCAATCCCAGGAGGAGCTCCTCCTACATTTCCTCATCCTCTAAATCATTACCAGAATGCTGCTTTTTGCTAGGCTTGTCCCAGATATCTGTGTGCTGTCTTGCCAACTCCTCATTGGCATTGACCGGAGCATATGGATAGACAACAAAAACCAATCAGGAACTAGGCTAGCTCTTCACAGATTGTTGGCCTGACTTTCAGAAAATACTAAAAACATGAATTTGAAAAACTAAACAATACATCAGCTTTTTCCTGGGTCCTGTTTCAGAGATGAGGGGAGTTCGCTGATCCCAGCTGGTTAATTTAAACCTATGATCCTGTCTATGGAGGAATGTTGTTCTTTCTTTGGTCTGTGGCACATTCTGACCGCTGCCCACAACAGCACTTGCCAACACAAACACCTTTGAAAAAGCAGATTTTGATGACAGAAACTTTTTCATATTTCTCTCTCACTAGGTTTCATCCTAACTGATGACAGATTTTCATGGAAGTATTCAAAAATTTTCCTGAAGAAAATATTAGCATTTTCCCACCAGAGATATGTTTCTACCAAACTGAACGTGTGTGATGATATATTGCACTTAAAAATAAAGCTTCTGCTTATGTTTTAATGTGCTTTATAAGCATGTAAATGTCAACAACATGGAATCGTTTACTGTATGTAATGTAAATGTAACATTAGCAGATGTAATGCAGTAGTACTCTATTTCACCACTAGAGAACAAGATCGAATTAACACCAAAAAATGATATCTGAATTAGACAGGTGTCACGTCCTGGCTATGCCCCTAGCCATCTCTGCGCTGGGCTCGGGGCATAGTCAGGACAGGACAGGAGGTGGCACATCTAGCCACCTCCAATCCTTTTGGTCTCCCCAATTGGAGGCAGGTGTCGGTCGTTGCCTCCAATGCGCCTGTGTCCTTCCACACCCCAGCACATGACACCAGGGTTTCCTCAAGTTGACCATGAAGGACTTTCAATTTATACGTTTGTTGGTAGCCTATGTACAGGAAGAGGGAACTATGAGAAGAACATCAAGCTTATCACAGTGCACTTTCCCCACCTAGTTAAGTTTATCATAACCTCTTTCATCTGTTTAGGGTTAGGTTAATCTTCTTAAATTGTATTGAAAGGACAACACAACATCACCATTAAGATATTTCCTTGTCCCAGTTAACTAGTTTCAATGATAATAAAGTATCGCACCATAGAAAATTGTCTACATTCATGAAATTGTATTGACATTTCCTGTTTACATCAGACCGGTCATGACATGTTCAATGCATCAGGTTATTAATCTGCTTGAAATAGTTGGATGGAAATCTTGATTCTCTCTCTCATTTCAGAAGCAGATCAGAGCAATGTTCATCCACATGTTTGTAATGGGTTTAACGATTATTTCTCTTAGAAACAGGTTGTGTTAGTTTGATTACAACCTTAGTACAAACATACAAAGGAACATGCCTTTTTATTCACAACTTTGTCTATATTGTTTCTCTACAATATAATTCAGTGGGGGTAGTGTCAGACCAGCACCCCCAGTTTGATATGTGAGCTCTGTGTGGGTGTATTGTGCATTATACTGGTCATTGGGGAGGTGTTGGGTCAAGTGGGGTTGGGAGGGGAGCTATAAGAAAGAACCCTGTTGCTAATTGACCTCAGTTTGATTGCATAGTTTTTCACTGGGTGGCACTTCTTTCCAATAATGAGTACAACCACATGTACTGTGAGAGGATTGTTTGTAAATACAAAAATACTTTATAACCTGAAGGATAATCCCACCATACCAGGAACAATATATACAGAATACTGTAAAGGGATTGCTAACAATAACTGGTCTCCCATCGACTATTGAATCAGAATTGCAGAATATTGTCTTGTTTTTATGCACCCTACTACCCATTTCAGTAGAGGGGAATTCTGATAAAAGGGATGGGTTTAACCCCTTAACCGGGTCTATTTAGTTACTTAACCCAGCATTGAGTAATCTTTAGGACCATTAACAAAAGCATAAATAACAATAAATGAATAAATAATATACTGATTTTTTAGTCTTAGTCATTCTCTTTTATCTAGTGGTGATAGTATTTTGATAGTACAGCCGGTCATACCTTAAACTGTAGTAGCTGTTGTTGATACACTTCACAGATTATCAAAACTAGCATTGCATAGAAACATTTTAATCTACTACAGACTGACAAACTAAGCAATATTTTTATGTCAACAGATATAGAGGTAGAGTAGCTAACTTGTGTAGCTTAGTAGCTAGCTACTATAGCATTTCACTGTTGCATCTGGCACATTTGACAAATAACATTCGATCTGCTAGCTACATTGAACATAATAAGGCAAACTGACAGCCAGCCATTCCAAACACTTAGTGTTGACTGTTAACATTCGTCACAGTGTTGTGCAAGTGCAATCAGCTAATATTGACAGCCTCTTAACATTGGCCAATGTTGTAGTACCTACACGCTAACATATGTTGGTTTTCATTTAGCATTTTCTATACAGTTGAGTATTAACTGCTTTTTAGAAGTAAGCATGAGGAACAATACAGTATACAGCTTCTCAGCTAGTTCTTCTAAATTATAAAATGGCACATTGTTGTCCTTACCCTGCCAGTAAAATGCGCAAATATTGCTAATGGATGGGATTTGTGGGAAGTACCAGGGAAACTCAATGCATGGATTTCTGTCAAAACTTGCAATATAGACTGCTGACAGTGTAAGGTAACCAATGTACCATTTTGTATTTTTACTCTCCCTTTAAAACCTGGGAACAATTGGTATGTGATCCACCAAGATAGCTCCAGCATAACTCGCTAAACCTGGTTGCCAATTACTTTCTCAAATATGATTTGTTCCCTGTTTGAACAAAGTTTTCATGTTTAAACGCCTTTTAAAAAGAAAGGAAAAAAGTCTAGACACCTGTGTGTATGAACCCAGGCCTTGTTACATGCATCTCTATTTCTTCAGAATAATTAGAAGAATTTGGGCAAAAGAAAGTGAGTGCGATATAAATCTAAGTGCTTTGCAGATGGAGATGTTGACTCTGGAAGCCATACGGAGCAAGTCCTGGCTCCAGCAGCCAGTCCAAACAGATCTAGCACTAGGGCCATGTGGGACCTCTCCTTTAAAAAAAGAAAGTTTGAGTGCTTTTTTTTCACAGTCTATTGTAAGCAATCAGAGAAGCAAATAGAAGGCTGCAGTTGAGACGCACAGACAGGCACTCCTCTCCAGAAGGCTGAGTGAGTGCAATGTTCATTCCACTGACAGTCACAGAGCAGCCAAACATCCAGGAAGACGGGGCATTTTCTCACAGGACTAACAGATACAAGCACCACCAGCAGGGCCTCTGAAGCCCACTCTCTACAAGCCCAGTATGACTGCTCCTGGACTCAGACTCAGCCTCTAGCCCGCTATAAGGACCTGTGAATGGAAAGAACCACTGGCTACCCTCCTGCTATCCTGTTATCTAGACACTCACACCTCGTGTTTCTACACACCCCCTGAAGAGGACTCAGGCTACAGGTGGTTGGTTGTTTTTGAGCTGCTCTCGTTTGGCTTCTCCATTTGGCGGTGGGTTTGAGGCATTTTTAGAGCCATGATGATGCTCCCTTTTGTTGTGGGGAGTTTGGTTTGGGTGCTACTGGGCTCTGGATGGGCTCAGGTTCAGGATCAGACTCAGGCTTCCACCCCCTGGAGACAGATGATACAGTGGGAGAACAACGGCCGGAGGTTCAGCTTGCTCAACAGTGGGGCAGAGTACGTACCTGCCGGATCTCAGGACCAAGAGAGAAGTCACCGGGTGGTGGTGGCAGACTCTCGTTCCCGTACCCCTCGCAGACCACAGGGAGGGAACGTACGCAGGCAGGCCCCCTCCAGAGGTGGATCAGAGACCGTAAGGGGACAGACCAGACATCCCTTTGGCTTCGGGCAGGTGCCTGACAACTGGCGACAGGGCTCGGTGGGGACAGGCTCCACCAGCACCCGCTTCAGGCCATCCACGGGGTCGTCTTCATCGTCCTCATCGTCTTCATCCTTCTCATCAAGCTACAACATCCCCGTCCAACCCTACCCGCAGTTTCCTTTCCCTCAGCAGCCCTCCTACCAGTTACCCTATGACCCCAGTGTGGTTGAGGGAGCAGGTCGGGGCTACGCAGAACCACCCTTCCAGAGAGCCACAGGCGGAGGCTACAGTGCTGGTGCTGGAGGATATGTCGGTGGCGGCGGGGGATATGCTGGAGTCAGTTATGGAGCCGGTGCTGGCCTGGCACCTGTGGTTCCGCGCTCCCCCCAGGACTATGGCGAGGACGGCTATCGTTACTACCCGCCCTATGGCTACGGGCCCAACCCTGGTGCCCCTGTCCAACCAGCTGTGCCAGCCCGGGCTGCCCAGCCACCCTTCTCAGACGGCCTGGACCGCAGATACACACACAGTCTGTACAATGGAGGAGAGGACTCCGCTGCCGCCGCAGACACTGCGCCCGCTGCCCAGGACAGGACAGGAGCCGTGGCTCAGGCTCCAGTGCGAAGCCCCCAGTACGAGCAGTTCCCTCCGTTTGGAAGACCCCAGGTTCAGCCACAACCTGCGGCGCCAGTGAGAAACCCCAACACAGCAGTGGAGAACCCCAGTGTGAATGTCGGAAGTGTCTACCGGCCAGAACAGAGAGGTATGCTAACGTGTCTCATGTGTTCTAATGTGGTTCTTTGTCCATCCTTTGTCAATCCAAATGTTCATGGCATGTATTTAATGAATGTCACTCTTTTTGGTCCAAGGTAAACTAAAGAGAGTTGTACCCTTCTGTGTACAATAGTCTCCTTTATTAGCCAGTTTGATGTGGGAAGTGAAACACACTCATGTTAAGCACAAAGAAACCCTGTATGCCACCACAACCATATCCTAATGTTAGTTCTGTGGGGTCAGATCCAACCTTTCCCTTCAGTTGAATGACAGGAAACGAGAAGGGAATCTGGCTCCTCTCCTCTGCTCTTCTCCTGTGTGTTTCCTGGCAGTGGAGGACAGAACCCTCACCACCTGACTCCTCAGCTATGTGGCTCTGCAGCTGGATAATACTGGTTCCCAGAGGTTTTTCATTACCTCTCAGATTAAAAATAAGTAAAGGCAAATCCCGTTAACTATCCAGAACAGTATTATTATTTAGTCACTCAACGTTTTACTTTTGAATTTATCAAACAAAAGGAAACTACATCGAAGGATGGTCGTTCTTTTCCCATTCCCTCTCAGGAATTATTGAAACCAGGTGCTGAGAAAGTCTTGCCAATGTTGTAAGCACACAGTGCTCACTGTGTTATAGCGTGGGGAGTAGTATTCTGCTGGAAAAGGATTGGCTCTTGGGAAGGCCTGGGTGTAGAACCTGGGAATAGAGGTGACCTCAGTGTAGAAGCTGGCTGGAGGAGGGCTACTCAGGCCTGGGTGAGTCGATGTTATAGAGTGGGGGGATGTCTATCCCACTCCCAGAGAGAAAGCACCAGAAAGGGGGTGGAGTGGAAAGTCCCTGTAACACATGGGGTCCATTGCCTCAGGAAATAATAAAAAAAGAAAAATTAGTATGCGCTTGGGGAGGGAGGGAGCATCAATGAGCAATTTAAAACACACTGTTTCGTTAAATCCACAAGTAATTGATGGACTCAGTTCTGGAAGCCAGTCACATGATTGGGGGTTGGGATTAGGGGCGGAGGTAGAGAGTGGATTCTGACTTCAATATAGGATCCCAAAATTATCATTGTGAAAAATATGTATTTAGAATAATACAAGCTGTGTGTCAAAAGGTGACACAATCATCAACACTTGTGTGGAAGTTTTCCTCTGTTTCTTTGAGCTGCTAGGAGCTTCTATGGCCTAGGGCTGTAGTGTTATAATATTTACTTATGGGACTATATTATATACATCACATGCAACCCACCTGACACCATAACTGTTATTTTGCTATATGCAAATGGGTGTAAAAACCTGGTTGAACCATGTATTGTAAACATTATGGTTATTATAGTTTTTGGTGTATTTTGTAATAAAGACTGTACTTGACAGAACATGACTTCACAGAAATACCATGTCAATCATGTGTCATTCATAGTTGGTTGAATTATCTGTGTATACTGGAGGAATACCATTTCACTATTGGTGATATGGTTTAATTTTGCAGATGTGGGCTTTCCCTTTGTTATTTCCTTTGATGCTAGTGTATTTAGTGGCATATTTGAGTGTAAAGTACGGGGGTTGATTGGATTTTCTCTTGAGAGTGGCTTCACACAGTGCTATTTTACTAAGTGATGTGCTTATTTAAGTGACACACTAACAACAATCAAGCCTTCAGTAATATCAAATCTTTTGGTGCTCATATTTCTCTAGATAAAAGCAGGAGGTCTTGGTTGATAAAGTATGCACACCGCTCAGAAAAATTATGGGAATACACAAATCACACATCGGGTCTCGATAAAGGAAATATATTTAAGATCAAAATCTTCACTGTACATTGTGTAATTCGTTGTGAACAAAATGATGTAACAATGGTCAGTGGAAACCTAAATCACCACCCAATTGAGGGCTGGATTCTAACTCCCACTGAAAATCAAAGTAAACAATTTAAATCACAGTCTGTTCCAACTTGCGTGAATTTCATCACGACAACTCACAATGTAACTCAGTAGAGTGTATGACCCCCACGTGCCTGAATGCACTCCAGCCAATGTCTGGGCATGCTCCTGATGAGACGGCGGATGGCGTCCTGGGGAAACTCCTCCCAGACCTGGATCAGGGAGCTCCTGGACAGTCTGTGCTACTTGGCGGTGTTGGATGCATGATACATAACGTCCCAGAGGTTCTCAATTGGATTCAGGTCTGGGGAACGTAAGGGCCAGTCAATGGCATCAATGCCTTCATCATCCAGGAATTGCCTACACACTCTGGCCACATGAGGTCGGGCATTGTCCTGCACCACGAGGAAACCAGGGCCCGCTGCACCAGAGTAACGTCTGATGATGGTTCTGAGGATTTCATCCCAGTACCCAACAGCAGTCAGGGTACTATTGGCTCACATTTGGAGGTCTGTGCGACCCTCCAAGGATATGCCTCCCAAGACCATCACCGACCCACCGCCTAACCGGTCATGCTTGATGATGTTGCAGGCAAAACTTCTTGCGACGGCATGTATGGATGTGCCATCCTGGAGGAGCTGGACTACCTGTGCAACCTGAATGGGCTGCAAGTACCGCCTCATGATACCAGTAATGACAAGGACACTAACAAAATGCAAAACTGGAGAAGAATCAGTCATGAAGGATAAAGAGAGAGACATTTTCTGTGGCCACCACCTGCAAAACCATTCCCTTTTTCGGGGTTGTTTTGCTGTTGCATCTCCAGTGCACCTTCATTTGCACCAAAACCAGTGACATTGATTCACAATCACTTATGCTAACTGATCTGATTGATGTCCCTGAGGTTTAATTGACTTGGTGTTATACTGTGATGATTACGTGTTCCCTGAATTATTTTGAGCAGTGTAGTATGACCTACCTAACATAAAATTACCAGATGTTGTAGGGACACCTGAAGAGGTTGGTCACTGGCCACTCAGTCCATTGTTACATTACATGCGGCATCTCCTGTTGACGGGGAATATGTTCCATGAATGCTACTGTCATTTTTAAGGAATGAAGGGATGACTTGCTGAAAAAAGCACAAGTCCCTCTCCTGCTGTGGACTTAACACTAAGATAGATAGCGCCATTCATTTATGCGGAGAAATGTTGGCGTTCCTACTGATATGCAAGGTTACAGCAAGCTATGCATGTTCTGTGGTGTGAAACATCCCATTGCATAAATGGGGTGTGATGTATGGACTTAACAGACTTGCTGAATGAATAGCAGTGTACTGATCATGTGAAAGTGCAGACAATTGTTAAAAGTCAAAAGAGTCTTGAAGATTGAAAATCCCAAAGTGAGTGCTATTGATTGTCATGACAGATCTTTAAACTGCATAAGAACCACAGAGAGAAAATATGATTAGAAACAAAGGTTCAGAAACATATTCCAGAAGAGGGAGGCAAGCTTTTTGCATATCTGCTGAGATGGACAAACTGCTGCATAGTCGCTTTCACAAAGGGTTCTGAGATGAATCAGAAACTTATTGAAGAAGTAAGGAGAGGTACACTAGCACATAACATGGTTGCTCTTCACATATGAATGACCTACTGATCCCGCTTCTCCGAAGTGCTTTATTAGGTAAGGGAAGAGTAAGATACATTTTAAGACAGGCTGTTCCCTCGAGTGTTCTGATGTCATCAGCTGTCACTCCAGTTGATGCTGCAACCTTAGAAGCTAACAGTGAAATGTATATTGGGAAAAAAGGAGTGAATGGTTTGAAAACTGAGATGAATTGTCAGAGGTTTGCTGATGTCACCACAGGTAAGCCTGACATGCCCACTCAGAAATCTGTTTCCGTTGTCAAAGGCAGAAGAAAGAACTCTGATTTAGCTCAAGGTCCTACCAACGATGAAAGCAGATTAAGTATTTTGTTATAAATGCAGGGAGGATTAACACTTGGAAGAGAAAGAGGAGACAAAGAAAACCTGTGGAAAAAAGTAATGAGGTTTCTTTCAGAAGTCCTCTAATGAGGTTTCTTTTCAGAAGTTCTCATTTCTACCTGAGAACTTCTGTCTGTCTGTCAACTCTTGTCTCTTGGCAACCTTGCCCCTATGGTTGGGGCATGTCCTGCTCAGCCCAGTTGCTCTTCTGTCCTGGGAACCCAATGGTGAAACCCGGTTTCCCCCTGAAGCTAGGACAAATGAGTCACTGCCAATTTTCAGAACATTTCAGAAAACTACCTTTTAAAAAAAGTATCTAAAATAGATTTGCTGCCCCCAACTGTCTATAGCAGAAGTACTTAAGTAATGTGAACTTACTACTACTGGGTTTTGTGGTTTTCTAACCTAGCTGTCTTGAATGAATGCTATGAGTATAAATCGCTCTAGATTCGATTTTACTGCTAGATTAGATTGACTGCTAATTTACTAAAACATTTTTTTTTATAAATGTGCTCCATACCAGTAAATACCTCCTGATAAAACAGGCATTGCAATAAAAAGCAAAGCAGTTTGGAAAAATTAGCTAACATTATCCCCTTTTCACTCTTGTTCCAAAACTGCTTAATTCCTTTTGATGCTGTGTAATAGATCATCATTGACTTTGATTGTGGGACATTAAATGACTGATCTCACAAGTTTAGCCATTTTACAATCTAACTTTTATGGGATAAACTAGATCAAGGATCATCAGCTAGATTCAGCAACCTAAAGATTTTACTTAATCTCAGATAAGCCCAAAATAATTAAATAATTAAAAAAATATATACAGTTCCAGTGATCCAGTGAAAGGAATGTGATGTACAATTTCAAGAAAATACATTAGGAAGGAACTGGCAAGATACAGCATATTTGCTCTAGTGCCCCACTTAGAATATGATACTGCTTGAAATGCTTTCAAGAACTGATCAGCTTTTGGTTCAGACACACTTTATCCCCCTCAAAGAGAACCAATTTCGAGTTTCTGAAGATTAGGAGGCCAGAGAACAACAAAGGCTTTGCCGGGTGACGAGCAGAAAACAGGAGAAGGATGAGGGAGTAGAATCTGCCTCTGCGTTTCACACAGGCCTTAAAGTTTTGACAGGGTCTGCCACAGGAAGCTTCCAGTGGCCTGTAAGTCTGCCTCAAAAAGACAAGACAAATAGGATGTGTACACTGTGCTGGGAAAGGCAGTCTCATCTCCCTGTTAAATAGGCAGAAGGGATAGGAAGCTTCCGCTGTAGAATTCCTATAAACAACTCGTAATGAAGGCCTCGTAGGCAACATGAAGTGTGGAAATAAAAAACCCAACATAGTGAGTACCACTTCCTCAAAATGAAATATATTTTATGTTATGTTTAAGGAGACCGTAGTCATGTAAAATTTATCTGTAAGATATTTGGTATTGTAATTTTGTCCAGCAAACTCTCTGGGCATTCTGGCAGAAGTGTCTGGGAATTAAACTAGTGCTGCCGTTGATTGCTGTCAGGAGTCAAATGAACAAAGGAGAATCAACAATTACCTTTTCCAAAGATAATGCTTTGGGCATTTATGCTCTATTAGATAGACAATGGGCAAAGATAGAGGAGATTTTTGCTGAAAAATAGTTTTTGCTGAAATAGCAGTGGGTTGGATTTAAACACTTACTGCCCAATACATGAGCACTGGAAGCAGTGGCTAAGACTGACATTGGCCATGAAAACATGTCTACAATATGACTGACAAATTAGGTTTCAAAGTGATGGTTTTGTAGCGTGGCCAATCTTAAAACAATTTTTTTAAAGAAATTGGGGGCTGTGATGGGTTTGGTTTAAATGTAAAATTGTTGCAGCAATTTTCCTAGCTTCCGCATGGACAATATATTGAAAATACACACCTGTCATGAAAGATGATAATTTCTCACACAAAACACTATTGAGTAATATGGTTTTATTCTGCAAAACATTTCAAAAGTTTCAAAAGTATCCTACAATCATTATTTCTCGGCAATGATCCTTTTTCTGTTATGTGACAATGTTGGCACAAACCTTTTGAAGGATCTTGGATCATTCCTCCATGCAGTGAGATCAAGATCCTTGATAGTCTAAGGTTTGCACTGGTAAAATGCCCTCTTCAACCACCTTACCATTTGTATTCAAGCAGGATACTGGGACGGTCTTTATGAAACATTGATATTGTGGTCCTGCAACCTTTTTCTGTGGGGAGATTTTGATGTTTGTTGGGATCATTAACTTGTTCGAACGTTCATCCATTACCATGTCTCAATCTCCTTGTAGAGGCAACCATGTTTGTCATTCTCCTGGTAGAAGCAACCATGTTTTGGGGTAAAATATCCTGGTAAATAGGCATTGATCATAACAAGAGTCACTTGCCCACCAATAGCAAAACAGTCCCAAAGTATCAATGGCCTGTGAGTATCAGGTGCTTTTCCTTGGATGCTGTCCCCTTTTTTCACCAAACATGCCGTTGGTGAAACATTTTGTTTTGAAGAAATTATTGTGTTGAAGTAAAAGTATATGCCCCCCCTGTTAAAATATGGCTAACTGTTCGTGTTTGCCTTGACTTTGCTCAGTTTCATGAAGGTGCTAATACTTTTTGAGTTGACTGTAACAGGAATGCCACCCATAAATCTGGCTGGCGCCACTATCCTAGGACACATATTAAAAAACGCATCAGGATAAGATAAACAAATGGGAGTTCTGAACCACACATTGTGTGACATTATACAGAATTCCAAGCTAGCTTGCTGTTACCTTTTTAATACCTGAGAATAAATCAATGGCACTAATGGTCTGTCCTGCACCACTAACCTAGGACACAGGGTAAATAAGGGTTGGTTGAATATGTTATACTGCATGCAGGATATGCAATAGAAATGTGAATTGCAAACTACATGTTGCTTAATGTTAGGTAGACTTCCATGCAAGCGAGTTGTTATCTAGTTTGCTGCTAAGGCTTATTCCTGCTATTTCCCTGGAGGGCTGAAACCAGCTAGAATGTATTAGCTAAAATACAAGCGGTATGTAATATGTAAGCCTTTAAGCTTTACCTAATGGGTAAGATATGTTATAGGGAATATGTTTCATGGTAATAATTTAGCTGTCTAAAAATGTTTTAATTTATGTACTGTAAACTGTACAGTGGTATAGCTAATAAATCAAGCTGTCAAGCTAAACTGCTTCTTATATAAAATTTGTCACTGCAAGTATACACTTCTATATACCTGGTTATGCAAATTAGATGACATTATTCTGGTGATTTAAAAACAGGCAGACTTGACAAAAAAGAAGTTTGGAAAATAAATGTTGATACATTATATGTAATGGCATCTGACGTACCGTAACATATTATACTAATTGGGGTGTCTCAGATTTACATACTATGTTTCATCTAATCCTGAGACCCCTGGGTTGCATTGGGCAAACAGAATCCATCTGTTTCCTAGTTGCTCAAATTCTACATAGTTCACTCTGTATTGAATAATTATGTCATTTAAATTGCTGTGAAATATGTTTCAAATATGAAAAATAAAGCTTTAATAAGCTGGTTGTCCAAAAAGAAACTTAAACATAATGGGTCACTATTATAATAGACATTGCTGAATATTCAGTTTCTCTTGTCAATTTCCATATGTAGAAGAACCGAATATTCTTTGAATGTCCATTATAAAACATACTTACAACTTATCCTTGCTGGATGACAGTTGGTTTAAATGCAAACTTGCTGCAGCAATTAATCTACCTGTAGAATGTATTCTACATACTGATCCCTTTTATTGCTGCGCCAAGAACATATTGAAATTGAAAACCTGTCATGACAGATGATAGAAATGTTACATTGGTGAATATCTTTTAGAAACTGAATAATCCTTATGCTGCATGGTATACTACAGTCCAGGCTTTGATGTGATATCATGACTCATGGAGAAATGTTATGTAGTAAAAAAAGACATTTATATTTTGGTAGCAGTGTTTGATATTTGATATTTTAGTGTTTTCAAATGAGTACACTTTAATTGGAGAAGTCATTATTTGCATTCTGATGCTCTTTAAGTGCATGTGTGGCCTTTAAGGTGGGGGGAAGGGTAAGCAATTCTAGTGACCCGTTCTGGCATGCCCTTTACTAAAAATGGGACAGACATTAGCTCAGACATTTCAATACTACTTTTTTGTTTATTCCTCTGTTTTTCTAACAGAGTTGGACTCCAGCTCAGTTTAGGAGCAGCAGGGGGGATGGGATTGTTGTTGTTTTATCTCAGCGTGTTGCTCTCTCATTTCCTCTCCCTCGCTGGCTTGTATGAATAAATGTTGATTATCAGAGTACTACCTGCAACAAATATTCAGTATATAAACTTTGCATTCTGTGGCAAAAAAAGCTCAGTATTCTGTTTAACATGATTTAATGCTTAGCATTATCCCCTCCAGAAATGAAGTCTGAATGCATTTTTCATGCCGAAGGTTAACATGGAGTGACAGGTTCATATAAGGATTAGTGTCATAAAACATCACATCATAGAAAGAGACCACAGAGTTTTTACATAATTATGTCCCTGTGTATATCACCCATGTTTTCACTTTCAGATTCAGGTTGGGGGGAGAATATTTGTAATAATATATGAACAATTTCTCTATACTGGATTTCATGTTCTTTGGCATTATTCAGGTTTTTTGTATACACTGATACACAAATCAGAATCCACCCAGCATAACAGTTCCCTAATGACTTATCAGTAGGGAGGTAGAACTAATTCCTCTAATTGGTGATTTCTGACCACAGAATAATGTCCCACCTGTCTGAATATGTCACGATTTATATTGTAACATGTGGTCAACTCTACGACACTACAAAGAGGTCAAATGTTACTCTATGAGCTCAGAAGCCTGCTGGTTTAATCTTTCACCTGATCTTTCGTCTCACACACCCGCTGTCCCAGGTCTAAAGCAGTCATTGATTAGACTGGTTCAAGGAAAATGCATTGCAGCTGGTTTCAAGGTCCATATATAAATGTGAGGGTTATACTGCATTTGTATCAAAGCGCTGATAATTAAACAATGCAGAGGAATTAGAAATAGCTGATACAGTGGATATGAAACTTCTACACACCCCTGTGATGCAAAAGAATGAGGCAAAGCTAAATCATGTCAGATCTTTTTCCAGTTTTAATGTAACCTATAATGTGAACAATTCAATTGAAAAACAAACTGAAATCTTCGAGGGGTAAAAATTAAAAATAAACACCTTAAAATAACCTGGTTGCATAAGTGTGCACACCCTCTTATAACTGGGGAAGTGGCTGTGTTCAGAATTAACCAATCACATTCACAATTCATGTTCAATAGAAGTCATTACACACTTGCCATCATTTAAAGTTACTATAACTAATCACAAATAAAGTTCAGCTGTTTTCCTGACATTTTCTTAGTTGCATCTCAGAGCAAAAGCCATGGTCCGCAAAGAGCATCAGAGGGATCTCACTGTTGAAAGATATCAGTCAGGAGAAGGGTACAAAATGGTTTCCAAAGCATTAGCTATACAATGGAACACAGTAAAGACAGTCATCATCAAGTGGAGAAAATATGGCACAACAGAGACATTACCAAGAACTGGACGTCCCTCCAAAATTGATGAAAAGACAAGAATAAAACTTGTCAGGGAGGCTTACAAGAGGCCTACAGCAACATTAAAGGAACTGCAGGAATTTATGGCAAGTACTGGCTGTGTGCTACATCTGACAACAATCTCCCTTATTCTTCATATGAATGGGCTATGGGGTAGGGTGGCAAGACGGAAGCCTTTTCTTACAAAGAAAAACATCCAAGCCTGGCTGAAGTTTGCAAAAACAAACAAAGTCCCCCAAAAGCACGTGGGAAACTGAGTTATGATCTGATGAAACCAAGGTTGAACTTTTTGGCCATTATTCCAAAAGGTATGTTTGGCGCAAAAACAACTCTGCACATCACCCAAAGAACACCATACCCACCGTGAAGCATGGTGGTGGCAGCATCATGCTTTGGGGCTGTTTTTCTTCAGCTGGAACTGGGTCCTTATTCAGGGTGGAGGGAATTATGAACTGTTTCAAATACCAGGCAATTTTGGCACAAATCCTTTAGCCGTCCATTAGAAAGCTGAAGATGAAGAGGAAGTTCACCTTACAGCACGACATCGACCCAAAGCACACGTCCAAATCCACAAAAGCCTGGCTTCACCAGAAGAAGATTAATGTTTTGGAATGGCTCAGCCAGAGCCCAGACCTGAATCCAACTGAACATCTGTGGGGTGATCTGAAGAGGGCTGTGCACAGGAGATGTCCTCGCAATCTGAAAGATTTGAAGCGATTTGGCAAAGAGGAGTCAAGATGTGCCATGCTAATAGACCCCTACCCAAAAAGACTGAGTGTTGTAATAAAATCAAAAGGTGCTTTAACAAAGTATTTGTTTAAGGGTGTGCACACTTATGTAACCAGGTTATTGTGAGTTTTTTATTATTCCCCCTCAAAGATTTCAGTTTGTTTTTCAATTGAATTGTTAATGTTAAAGGTCACATTAAAGGTGGAAAAAGTTCTGACATGAGTTATCTTTGTTTCATTCTTTTACATCACAAGAACCTGGCATTTTAACAGGGAGTGAATACTTTTTATATCCACTGTAAATAGACGAAAAGCTGTGCAGTTTTATTTGATGAATGACTTCACTGACTGGTGCTCCACAGCAATGCTCTATATTCTGTCCAAAGGAGGAAGCAGACCTCCAAAAGTTGACATTGGCTTCAAGGTACTGTACTGACATGATTGAATAAATTGCTGCTGAAGGATACAATGTGTTGAGCCAAGTGTATTGTTCTAGGTTTGCCAGACCTGGTTCCTGATCCAAACTATGTGCAGGCATCCACGTACATCCAGAGGGCTCACATGTACTCTCTCCGCTGTGCTGCAGAGGAGAAATGCTTGGCAAGGTAAGAGATAACTGTCTGTTTTTGCTTTGAATCACAAGATCATATAATAATGTTACTCATAGCCACTCTGCATACCTTCATGACATGAAAGATTATCACCACTTTTTTTAAGCCAGTACACACATTCTGAAGAACAGTCTGTCTCTTCCAGTTAGAACAGATTGAAAGATTCCATTTACCAGGGCTGCCCAACCCTTTTCCAGCAGAACAACCAACCTGTAGGATTTGTCTTCAAGCCCAGTTGTGACTAACCTGATTTAGCCTTTTATCTAGCTAATTATCAGAATCAATGTCTAGACAGGGGTTGGAGAGAAAATTCACAAGAACAGTGTTGTGCAGCCCTGGAATGTGCCATATTAGGGAATTTTCAGCCTAAATGTCTAAGCTGTTGATATTTCCCATATCAGACTGTTTTAGCCATCGGCTTGGTAAATTTAAAGAGATTATGTAAGTAGCGTATTGGGTGGAGTAACTGACCAGTAGCCGAAAAGTTGCTAGAATAAATAAAGCCAGCAAAGTGAAAATGGTGTTTTACTCTCCATTGGCAGGGCAGTTAACCCTAACGGCTTCCCAGGTCTTTATGTAAATGTCTTAATAATAAAAAATATATAATAATTCTGATGCTCATTATGAATAATGCAATTTCTGTTTTGGCAGTGTGGTTTGAAGTGGTATTTACAAATGTTTGTCCTCAATTTCCCCTTTTCATATAAATAAATCGAAAATGGGTTTTTACCGACATGTGTCTGGCCACATTTCCAAGAAGAGGCTTTGAAACACTTTATTTGAAGGGGTGTGCATAAGAGTCACATGACTCTGGCAAGATACTGTCTTAGCCATGACATGACACATGAAGGAATCATTATGAACATTTATGAATGTTGTCATTGGGTGTCATTCGGTTGATTATGTCATTTTTTATGCAAGGTTGACTTTGTTTGGGATGTCTTCCTTATGACAACTTGACATTAACTGAGACAACATCACCTGTCAATGTCTTTGTTATGACAACTTGATATTAACCACGACAACATTAGATTAGATTCAACTTTATTGTAATTGAACAAGTACAGTACAATGAAATTGAAGGAGTAGGGTAGCATGTGCAACTGAAATGTAGGGATAGCAGCAATGAGGTTCCCGAGGTAGACATGTACCTGTAACAGCTGGAAACTTTGCAAGGCAGTGTCCGAGTCCAGTAGTACAAAGGGTGGGTGTGGTTAGTGATGGGTCACCTAGCTCAGCAGGGTTACAGCAGATGGAAAGAAAGTGTTCCTGAGCCTGCTGGTGCGGGAATGAAGAGACCTGTACCACCTGCCTGATGGAAGGAGGGCAAACAGTTTGTGGCATGGATGTGAAGGGTCTCTGATGATGCTGCACACCCTGTGCAGACACCGCTTGTGCTGGAGGTCTACGATGGCCGGGAGCTGGGTACCAGTGATGTGCTGGGCGGTTTACACCACCCGTTGCAGGGCCTTCCAGTCGGCTACGGCGCAACAGCCAAACCATGCTGTGGCGTAGTTAGTCAGAAACATAACCTGTCATGAACATGTCATCGCAGGCCTGATTATCAAACTTGAAGAAACTATTCTGATTTATGTGTTAGCATTAAATACAAATGTCATATGTGGTTGGTTTTGACATTGATTGTCATGAGACCATTATAATTGTGTCATGAATATTTTCCTTGACCTCAACTACAGTGGTACAATTTGGACTTGTCATAAAGATGTCATGACATGTTATAACACTGTCAAATGCATTCATAACAGTGTCATGAACATTTTTCTTGACCTCAAGTTAAGTGGTACAAATTGGACTTGTCATTAAGATGTCATGACGTGTTATAACACTGTCAAAGGCATTCATAACAGTGACATGAATATTTGTCTTGATCTCAGGTACATTGATACAATTTGGACTTGTCATTAAGATGTAATTAAATCTGTCAAATGCTTTTAAATACCTTAACAAAAGCAAGACATTTCCTTTATTGTTCTTGCACAACTAATGTTTCCTAAAAATAAATACTTTCAACAATCCTACTTTGGTAACACTTTGCGTGTACATGAACAACCATTAACAAATGCAGTAGTTATCTTGAATGAACATTGATGAACAATGATGAACAAGACATGAACAAACAATGATAACCCTTACTTTATTAATGGTTTAAAAATGCATTAAATAATAGAGTGTAGTGTCATTTGTTCATGTCTTGGACACAGGAACATTTTTTGTAAGAACACACAGTTTGTACTGTAAATTTTTAAGGTTGATACAGGACATCCATTCATGTACAGTACTTAGTTCTTTGCATGAACAATAGCCTAAGTAATATAAACTATTCTAAATATGATTAGATTAAAAACATTATTTATAAAGTAGGCTAGATTGTGATAATTCGAACAAATTTCCTTCATGTTAACACAAATAGAACATGGCTGAGCAAGTTAGCAAAGTGCTACCCGGAACTGATAAACACTTGAATGGAGCTAGCATACAGCTAACTGGAGCCAGTTAATAATCAACCAAAGCCAGCTAAAAACAAGGAATTAGCTAATCGTCAATGATCCAAACACCTGCGTGTTCTGGATATTATCTCTTGAATAATGTATATTACTTAGCCTATTGTTCATGCAAACCACTAGTTACATGTATGGATGTCCTGCATTAACATTAACAAAATTACAGTACAAAATATGTTCCTGCAAAAAACTTTGATATTAACTTGACTTATTTTTTCACATCATGGAAAAGTCTGCTCAAGACATTATTATAATGGTGTATGGCTAACCAGTGGTGCCACTCCATCATTTTGAGGTGAATCTTCAGTGACTCACGTGTGCAATTCTCTATTTACTGTCATGTTGTCATAAAAAGACACTGACAGTCTCAGTTGTCTCAGTTAAGGTCAAGTTTTCATAACAAAGACATTGACAGGATATTTTGTCTCAGTTAATGTCAAGTTGTCTTAACAAAGACATCCCAAACAATGTCAACCTTGCATAAAAAATTACATAATCAACAAAATGACACCTAATTACAACATTCATAAACATTCAAAATTATTCCTTCATGTGTCATGTCATGGTTATGACAGTATCATGACTGTTTCATGTCACTCTTATGCACAAATAAAGTGTTACCAAGGTTTTTAAATTTTTATTCAGTTAAGCTGCATTATTTCCCATTTGGGACTCAATACACAGTAAAACAATAATAACCTAAAAATCTCCTTGGGAACTGTCCGTAAATGGTTCTCTGAGAGGCTAAGTCAACGGCCACAGAACACACCTCGGCACTGACCCAGGATGGGACGGGTACAGTAGAGTTACCCAGAGTGCCAAAAGGCATAGCATGAGTGTTACGGCAGTGGACTGTGTTGTCCCAATGGCTCTGTTGTTGTTACAGTATGCCTTCCCATCTCAAGCACAACCATTCCTCGAAGCCCTCTGTTATTTCCTCTCAGTGTTCACAGCAATCATGGATTTTTTTTGTGAAATGTGCCTGCGATACACTCTGATGTCAACAATAGTCATAAGATGAATACCCAAGGTCTTTCCTGATACTTTGAAGTGCATGTTATTATTTTCATTTTTTTAATATTAGATGTGTTGGATCTCTCTGCACATAATATGCCTGTCCGCTACAAAGCTGTCTTTGCTATAAGATTTGTAACATGTGCGCTAAGCTATGTACAATAATCACTGTACTCTGTAGTTTGAATTATTTATCAACATGCTCCTTCCCTCCAGCTTTTTTCAAGCCTGCTCAATTCTGTCTAGTTCCAGGAACACACTGTGAGACCGTGGTATTAAAAACTGACTGGAACAACCCTTGGGAGACTAGTTCTCTGTAGCCATCTGTACTTTCCTTCGCTCACTGCTGTTCCTTACTTTGTTTTCGTCTCCCCACAGCACTGCCTACAGCGCTGAGACTACAGACTATGACGTCAGAGTATTGCTTCGATTCCCACAGAGGGTTAAGAACCAGGGGACAGCCGACTTCCTGCCCAACCGACCCCGACACACCTGGGAGTGGCATAGCTGCCATCAGTGAGTAACCAGATTCTCCCTTATAATAAACAACTGGTTGATATTCTAGGAGGAACAAGAGTCTTCCCTAAAACAAACAACTGGTTGATATTCTAGGAGGAACCAGAGTCTTCCCTAAAACAAACAACTGGTTGATATTCTAGAAGTGATCTAGTTTCTCCCCTATAATAAAGTACTTGTTGATATTCATCTTTAATATCCATCTTTGTATGCTAAACTGTAAGATATTTGCTTTTGAGGATGAATCATTTTTGTGTTCAAGTAACACTTAATGCTTGCTGGATAGTATATTTGGGTTGAAATACTTTGGTTAAGAGAGGTCAACACGTTCACATTCACTTTTTTAGGCGGGTGACATCATGGCTTTACTTCATACAGTCTGTCATGACATCATTGATATGTTTGGACGCCTTCTGCCCAGCATTTCTGTATGACCTCACATTCCACAACGACTTCTGGGTTCCAACAAGTGTCTTGCTTTCCTTACAAATCCTCAGCTCTGTGGAATGCTGCCTGCCCATTAGCAAATTGGCAAGGCCTCTATATGCCTGGCCAGTGGTAATAGACTAGATCCATTTTCCTGTCAATCTGTGCTGTTGCATCATGGGCCTGGTTCTTGGTACCTCATACAGTATGTATTTGGGTTAGTGGAACAGCACAGATCACAGTTACAAAGGATGCTTGTGTAGAAAAAAGAACAACTTTGGCCCAGATTCTCACAATAAATATTATTAAATTTTGCCTCGCAAGTAAATACTTCAAGGGCTGTCAGAGTTGAATCATCAACTCCAATGTGCACAAATATGTTTCATAACATTGTCTAACATTTTTGAAAATCCACAGACAATTTCCAGAATAATCATCTATACACCAAACATACAATGCTTTGTAACTGTGAGGTTAATAATGAAGTGTACTTTTAAGTTTGCTAATTTGTGCTAACCATTCCTTGACAAAACCCAGTCAATGTCATTATTCTTGTAAGGATGAAAAACGTCTTGTAGCCTATTTTGAATCCTGTAGGTTACAGTAACGTTTGTTGACAAAGTGACTTTGGAGTGGTTATGGACTGGTTCTGATCAACATTTGTGGGTCCAGTTGTTGCCAGGAACCGCTCAGCATTAATACCTGTCCTCTCCCATATTTATCCTGGATTCACCTTGCTCTGTCTGTGATGTGCTAGGAGGTAATTTGACAAATCTGTGACATCATTTGAATAGAGAAATAGAGCTCAGATATCCTGGTTGTTTATAGATGTCAAATAAAGATGTATAGATGTAAAATAAAGTATCAGAGTCTACCTTGCTGGTAATGATAGAGAACGTCACGTAATATAATCTTTAGAAGTTGTGTAGCACTCGAGTCCATGACTCTGACTTGACCTTGAGATGTAATTCTCAAGACTTGTGAGTCGACTGGCTCATGACGAGCGGAGACTCTGACTTGGACTCTGACTGATCTCATACCCGCATGCAGACAGATACTTGAAACCACCGAGCCTGTCAAACATATGGTGAGGAGATTCACTGATGAAGCCATTGGGGAGCTTAAGCACTGTTATTAGACCACAGCTTGGGACATATTCAAGGAAATCAATCGCGACATTCTCAGCTACACTGACAGGGTCATATTCTACATCGAGGTTTTGAGAAAATTTGCATCCCATCCCAAATCTTTGTATCCTGCAGCAACAACAAGCCATGGTCCACTGGAAAGCTTATAGGCCTCTGTGTCAAAAAGGAGGAACTCAAAAGCGGTATTCTTCATAGTGAAGCCCACAGGCATCTGGCCACTCCTGGAGGCCTTCAGCTGGGTCATTGCATTAAGGATTTTGTAATTTAGTCTTGTGGCGGCCCTCAGAATGACGTCTCGTCTATCGAAGTGGGCCCCGTCCGAAAATTAGTGAAGAACACTGGCCTATAGGGAGTCCAAGGAAAAGCTTCAATCAGGAATTAATGGAGCCAAACACATGTTTAGAATCAGGCTGCTCATCTGTCTGGAAAAGCATTGGGCAGATTATCAATTACCCATCCCCTCCATCAATGTCTGATTTGGGCCTGAGTCTTACCAAAGCAGCTGCAAACTGCAACACATTTTGCGACCCATATCAGCTGCCACCTGCCCTTCATCAAGGTCCCACATGACTCCAAGGCAAGGCAGCTCGCAGAAATAATCTTCACTGACCCCTCATGCACAAGTCACTCACTATTCCCGAAATGATCCTCTGGCAGGTTGAGGGCAGGCAGGCAGGCAGTACAGGTCACCACCAAGACATCCTGCCACCTGGACAGATTCTTTTTCCTGTGGCCCTCCACAACCAGCCATTATTCCCATAGAAACTAATCAGACGGCGCTTAACATTTACATGTTAAAGTGACATTTCGGTCCACTTGCACCGACGAGTTCTCACCCTTACTCTTGTCTAATGATCAGACAGTAGCCTACAAATGTCTGTGGTTGGACTTCTGATGATGCACATGCTGAAGTTCACGCCATTTTCCTTCTCTTTATCTCTATGTAACACAAGTGTACAGTGACCCCTGACTTGAGTTGAAAGACCATGGCTACTGTTTGTCTAGGTGCTATGTGATAAGTTGCTGGGCTTCCTGTAGTTTGGTTTGGAACGAAAATGCCAGGAATCCACTAAATATCACATTCTCCTGCCTGGATGCATGGTAAAATCCCACACTGGGCTGCAATATATTCTATCCCTAGAATAATTTCTGTTGCATTGCGACATCAGTTATAATGAGTATAATGGGTATAAAGTGCAAAGTGGGTTTGGAATGTTTTGTGTATTAGGATATTCCAAGGACCAACCACCAAGAACGTGTTGTTCAATAACCCCGAAAAGTTTCAACAACTTTGCTTTGATAACGTTGTTCTTAGATTCAATACTGTGGGAGTCAATTCTTTTTTTGAAGTTGTTAATTACATTTTTATCTTAATGAAAGGGACTAAAGTTAGCATCAAACATTCTGACAGTATGTTTCACCTTACTTTTGTTTTTTAATTGCTGTGCCCTCTGTGTTTGTTCTTGCGTCAGTTCAAGCAACACATTATGTTTATTTTGATTGTACTGTAGTTTCACAGTGAACAAAGAAATGTTGACAGCCCTGTTAAGCCTAAATGGTAATGTCCTTACTCTTGCCTGCTAGCTACTAAAGACTGCTAACTTTACTTAACGCATATCTCGTTCCAGGGACTCAAAACGACAAGAGGCAATCTACCAATCACTTTGTATCATGAATATTAACATATTATTATTTGGGGTGGGTTTTTTGGGGGAATCCTCCGGTCTGGTACATGTTTGGCTTTTGACAAAGGAACGTGTAGCAATTATAACTAGGATATACAGTAATTGGGCTAGAGGTAATTACCTCATGTTCTATGACTAGGAGATTGTAACATTTATTTATGATATTACAATACAAGTTGTAGATCCCACAAAATTAAGTTGAATCCTGAATCCTGCCTGTAATGTTTTAAAACTACATTTAAAATAATGTCTCCTCCTGCCTTTCCTATAAGGAACAATATCGGAATATTAACAGCTAGTCCGTTTGGGGTGGGGGGAACACTACTGAGTGAGTATGAGGACACTACCCATCAATGCAAACTGATAGACAGAGCATTCAGGATGTTTAAATTGGGACATTTTCAGGCACTCTGAACAAGTTTGTAGAAAAACTAAATTGAAACATTAACTTGGCAGATGTCTTCTGGTCATTTATTATTGTATTTATGCTATTAGTACAGTGGAAATCTTATATTCGGAACCTTTTTCTCAAAAACCTTGCCTAAAATGAAATATGTTCTGTTGCCCTGGTCACTGAACAGCTTTTCAGAAGCATTTTTCAGTTTGGTCACAGTTGGACTGAGATTAAAAGCCATTCTTTAGACTATTCACTGTATTTCGGCCCTCTCACTTATTTCCTCCTTCTACATTCTCTCTTCCAAAAGTACATTTTCTCTAGTTGACATAGTCACAGGGGAAATCCAGGATTCAAACGGTGAGTGAAGGAACCCTCCAATCCAGACAGCTCTAGACCCATTGACTCCTTGTCTGTCTCCCTCTCTGTCTGTTCCCATGTCTGTCTCCCTCTCTGTCTGTTCCAATGTCTGTTCCCATGTTTGTTCCCATGTCTGTCTCCCTCTCTGTCTGTTCCAATGTCTGTTCCCATGTCTGTCTCCCTGTCTGTCTCCCTGTCTGTCTCCCTGTCTGTCTCCCTGTCTGTTCCCATGTCTGTTCCCATGTCTGTTCCCCTGTCTGTCACCCTGACTGTCACCCTGTCTGTCACCCTGTCTGTCACCCTGTCTGTTCCCATGTCTGTTCCCATGTCTGTTCCCATGTCTGTCTCCCTGTCTCTCACCCTCTCTGTCTCCCTGTCTGTCTCCCTGTCTGTTCCCATGTCTGTTCCCATGTCTGTTCCCATGTCTGTCTCCCTGTCTGTCTCCCTGTCTGTTCCCATGTCTGTTCCCATGTCTGTCACCCTGTCTGTTCCCCTGTCTGTCTCCCTGTCTGTCACCCTGTCTGTTCCCATGTCTGTCACCCTGTCTGTCACCCTGTCTGTCACCCTGTCTGTTCCCATGTCTGTCTCCCTGTCTGTCACCCTGTCTGTCACCCTCTCTGTCTCCCTGTCTGTCTCCCTGTCTGTCTCCCTGTCTGTTCCCCTGTCTGTCTCCCTGTCTGTCACCCTCTCATCAAGAGATAACAATTGCAAGGCTTCAATCTAATTTCAAACCCATAGACAGAAAGTGCACCAAACTCCGGCCTCAAAACCCCTTCCCATGACATATACCCATCCTTGCCCGCAGGCACACATACTGTATACACACACACACACTGTATACACACACACACCAGATACAGTTTTGCAGGGAGCTGCCTTCTCAGAATACAGTGGGAAGGGTGTAGCCATGTGAATTCCTTTGAATTTTTTTGGCAAATTCCTTGTTTAATTGGTGCACATTCACATTGGGGAATATTATGGTGTAGCTTTTAGCCTGCGGAAACACACTATTCCTCACTGGAGTCGAGCTGTTTACCATCTCCAGCTGCTATGGAAATAATTATTTCTTCTTTCAATTGTCACTTGCTCCATTGGTGGAAATTACCTGTCTGTGTTTCCTTCCAAGCATCCATTCAATATTTAACCACAAAGCCTGTAAAAAGTAGTAGCTATGGTAAAACAAGGAAATGATTATTAGTTAAACAGACTCCTACTGACTGAACTTGATCCAGCTCTTACCCCACTTGAATTAAGTTTTTAATAAAACACAGACAAACAAAAAACAAACAAACGCTTAGTGTCCGGCTTCTGGAACTGGTGAATTTCAGTAAAAATAGTTAAAAAGGGTGATTCATTCTGTCAATTAGCAATAGGACACAAAGTGCCGGTGAGATGAATTGCCAGGTTGACAACACACTCCAGTTTTTTAGCTATTAGATGCTGTGTTTGCAGTTCAGATGATGACTGTAATGGGAAATTTAACTTGGCTGAAATACAAGGCCATTACTGCATCTGGGTATCGAGATACAATACGTTTTATCTGCCACACTGACATTTTTTCCAAATGGCAGTAGACAAAATGAGCCTTCTTTTTCACAATGTGATAATGTATGTAATGTATATGTAAAACTATACCTTGTTTCCCACTTGTATTCTCAGTCTGAAAAGCATGCTTAAGGTTAAAAGCATCAGTATGTGTGTCATTTGTTTGTGTAAATAGGATATTCACATGCTGGTGTTCAGAGTGCAACAGTTAGTGGCCAGCCCTCTCAGGTCACTTCCGGGCACTTACTCTTTGTCCACTTTCCAGCTACAACTGGTGCTAAGTTATCACTGTGAATTATTTGAGACGAACCAGTACAAGCGGCACGCTGGGCTCAGAGTGGTGAACCTCATTTCACATTCTGATGACATGATTTGTTCTAATGGGTTTCTAGGCTAGTGGTAGCGAACGCAGCCATTCCAAAGCTGTAGAAGCTGTGTAAACAACCACAATGCACTTAGGTCATTCCAACAAATGTGGTTGCTTTGACAAAGTTGACGGTGAATAGTATTTATCCAATGCAATTAGTGACACATTTATGTCTGTGCCTTGTTTTTCGTCTGTCTTGTTGGACAAACAATGTTTCTGATTAAACTAGTAAAAATCTGAGCATAATCTGTTGTGTTATTCATTTTTTATATTCCTGCATGTATTTTAGATGTGTCCTGTATGGTTTCATGCAGTTTGTTGCTGTCCATCAAACATATTGAAGAAATAACATTATCCCTCTGCTGAGCCTGCTCACAGCTATTTGATGTTGCCAGAGTTAAAGAATGCTACTTTGAATCTCCTTTGACCATATAGGCAGATTATTGTTTTTTATGTTGGTTAAATACTTGCTGTGTTTTTATGACTCAGATGTTTTTAAACTCAGATGTTCAGAAGCATGAGGCAGAGATGCAGACTACACCATCAGTCCAATCAAATTCGACCATTGTGTGAGAAGTATAAAGGGAGGAAGCACTTTAGCAGCAGATAAGATATAAAAGTTAGTGTGGACAAGCTGCGAAGCCCACTCTGTAAAGTGCATATAGACACCAGATAAATGTGCACACCATGAGCGGACGTGTGGAAGCTTCTGGGACTGTAACGAAAGCGAATGTTATTCCTCTAAAGGTCAGAGAAAATACAGATGATTTATTTATACCCAGCTATATAGTATGTTCCACAAAGCATGACTTTGGCAGTTCATTATAAAGAAGGCTGAATTTCCAGCACAGCTTGCAAACTGTGATGAGCATGAGCATGATTACCAGAGAAACACAAAATTAAACAAATACCCCATCTAATGTTCCTTTGAAAGACTAGTGATAGTATCTAACCTTTTTGTAGCATTCACTATCTAAGATCTCTAATAGGTGGCAATCTGATGGAGAATTACTTTGACCTGTACAGCTTGGGAAAACATTTCTGACAAAAACTCCTCAGTTCTTTTTTTCAGTGGTTGTATTTTTAAGGTGTGGCCGGCCTCTGAGTATGTAGTGTAGTTAGAATCTAAGCCGATCATGACGGCCCTCATCTGAACTCTGTAATGCCTGATCCTGCTTTTCAGTGAGGAAAAAATGCCACACAGTAACAGCATACTCCATCTCAGGGTGAATGTGTTACATTAATTCCGAGACATATCGAACAAGATTCGAGACTAGCGTTTTATTTTCTCTCTCGTAATGTAAATATGCGCAATGTCTCATATACAGTATGTTTGTTGTTTTGACAAGGAACATGCCCCTCAATTTAAAATAATGGAATATCCCCACAAATTTTATGATTCATAACAGGGCAAGTCATTTGGGACTTTTGAATAGCATGTTGAAAGAAAGTAGACTTCTTTTTTGGCTCAATTCATGTTAAGAAAAGTTGTTGTATCATTTGCATATTTAGACACATGGATATTTTTGCTAAATTCCATACACTTTCAATGATAAACACTTTCAATTGACCCAATATCACGTAAAAAAAAACATAATTGGTTTGCTCTTCACCATATGGATGTGTGGTCGCACGTCATACCAAGATCAAGATTCCTATCCAAGAAAGATTATTTATAGCAATGGGTGTGTAAGGGATTAGAAATCAATTTCCAAGCAATTCAAAGTACATCATTCCACTGTCATAAAAATTATCTACAAATGGAGAAAATTCCAGATCACTGGCAATCTGCATAATAACTGCATACCAACTGTAAAGCATTAAGGCAGTAGTATTATAGTTGCTTTGCGGCATCTGAAACTTGCCATCATCAACCATGAATTCTATACTGTACCAGAGAAGTCTTGAGAATGTGAGGTTATCAGTTACAAAGCCAACCGAAACAAGGGACAATGATCCAAAATCCACAAGCAAAGTTACAGAATGGCTCACAAAGAACAATTGGAAGGTTATGGAATGGTTGAGTCAAAGCCCAGAACTCAATCGTATTGAAGTGCTGTGGGGGGATATGAAGCCCAAGAACATGACACAGTTGAACAAGTGCTGTTAAAAAGATTTGGCAAAAATTCCTCCCAGTCAATTTATGAGACTGACTGACAGTTACAAGAAATGGCTATATGATGCTATTTCTGCCAAAGAGGGCAACGGCACCTGTTGAATCTAGGTGTTTGAATGTTTCTGCACTATGAAAATGCATTTCTGGAGTTGAAGTGAAGATTACATATCATAACACAAATGTGTTAAAAAAGGCAACTTTCCCTATGGGTGTACTGATGTTTTCACATGACTGTATGCTTACTCCCTATTTTCCAGAACAGTGCTCCCATGCTCTTTACCCTATGTTAAGAAATGGCCATTCTTCACCTCAAACCTAAATCATGTAGATGTGCAATGGTAACAGGATTGATATACACATACTCAAAATATGTTATATCAGCATTATTCTACAGTGCAGTGGTGTTGCATTTTTGTTTTTAGGGTATGCTCATTGGTAAAAGTAAATACACTACCATTCAAAAGTTTGGGGTCACTTAGAAATGTCCTTGTTTTCAAAAGAAAAGCTATTTTTGTCCCTTAAAACAATATTAATATGTTCAGAAATAAACTGTATACATTGTTAATGTTGCAAATGACTTTTGCAGCTGGAAACTGACCATTTGTAATGGAAAATCTACATAGGTGTACAGAGCCCCATTATCACAACCATCAGTCCTGTGTTCCAATGGCACGTTGTGTTTGCTAATCCAAGTTTATCATTTTGAAAGGGTTATTGATAATTTGAAAACCCTTTTGAAATTATATTAGCATAGTTGAAAGCTGTTGTGATGAATAAAGAAGCAATAAAACTGGTCTTCTTTAGACTAATTGAGTATCTTGAGCATCAACAATTGAGGGTTCGATTACAGGCTCAAAATGGCCAGAAACAAAGAACTTCTGAAACTTGTCAGTCTATTATTGTTCTGAATAATTAAGGCTATTCCATGGGAGAAATTGCTAAAAAAGTGAAGATCTTGTACAAAACTGTGTACCACCCCTTCACAGAACAGTGCAAACTGGCTCTAACCAGAATAGAAAGATGAGTGGGAGGCCCCAGTGCACAACTGAGCAAAGGGACAAATACATTAGTGTCTAGTTTGAGAAACAGATGCGTCACAGGTCCTCAACTGGCAGCTTCATTAAATAGTACTGTACCCCCAAAACACCAATCTCAATATCAACAGTGAAGAGACAACTCGGAGATGCTGCCCTTCTAGGCAGAGTTGCAAAGAGAAAGCCATATCCCAGAAAACCAACGATTAAGATGGGCAAATGAACACAGACACTGAAAAAAGGAAGATTGGAAAAAAGTGTTATAGACCTGGACGCCATCTTTTAAGCATGGTGGAGGCAATGTGATGGACTGGGATTGCTTTGGTGGTGGTGAAGTGGGAGATTTGCAAAGGGATAAAGGGATCTTGAAGAAGGAAGGCTATCACTCCATTTTGCAACACCATACCATACTCTGTGGGCACTGCTTTATTGGAACCAATTTCCTCCTAAAACACGACAATGAACAAAAGTCCAGCTGCAAACTACGAAAGAACAATTTAGGGAAGAAGCAGTCAGCTGGCATTCTGTCAATAATGGAGTGGCCAGCACAGTCACTGGATCTCAACCCTATTTAGCTGATGTGGGCGCTGATTTTCTGTATGGTACGTAAGAAGTGCCCACTAAGCCAATACAACTTGTGGGAGGGGCTTTAGGAAGCATGGGGTGAAATCTCTTCAGATTACCTCAATAGATTGACAGCTAGAATGCCAAAGGTCTGCCAGGTTGTAATTGCTGCAAATTGACAATTATTTGACGAAAGCAAAGTTTGAAAGACTCAGTCATTATTTCAGTTATAAATCATGATTTCTAACCTTGTCAGGTGCTATATTTCCTTTCCTTTTTCCATTTATTTTCTGTATTCGTATTTCATGTATATTTTCATGGGAAAAAGTACATTTCTAAGTGACTCAAACTTTTGAACGGTACTATAAGACAAAAACAAACATAATATCAATGTTCCTTATATTCTTATACTTGTGTTTTTAGTAGTTATTTTTGTAGCAGAATTTCAGAAAGTACACAGATGACATGATAACATACACTGTGTTTTGCCATCAACCAGGTTATTGAATATTCTACCCAGTGCCAACTCGATCAGTTTTTAATCTGTTTTTTATGTTGGTTTATATAAAGAAAATGTTTAATAATATATAGTTAAATTGTAGCTAGGCAGTTGCATAAGTGTCCATTATAGGGTGTAGATAAGTGTAGATAGTATTTTCTTAGTTCATAGAATGTTCATAGTGAATATATTCCCTAGACTAAACATATCCGATATGCTATTGATCATTGATAATATATATAGTTTAAATTGCATGTCTTTAAAGTTAATATTTTCAAAAGGCCCACATGTCAGAAAATATCCCTCAACAGCTACTCAACAAATGACACACAGAACACACTCAATAATTGACTCTTGCAGTAGTGATTCAATCTTTGCAGATTTATATGAAGTAATTATCAAGCTCTCATTCATCATTAGATTGTTAATGTCTTGCTTCGCCAGTGCATTTTATTTGCTATTAGATTCTACTCTCATCTGACACTCTATGATACGCTCAGTCAAGCCGCGCCATCACTGTCAGTTTAAGTGTTGTCATATCAGGGCAACAGGCTGTTCAAATAGATCTAGCACATCTTATTTAAATATAAACACAGATTGACTCTGGATGGTCGTTTGCAGTTAGTGGTTTGCTTGGTGTTGATTTACTGATGATCTTCAAATCATATATGAGCACATCTAGTATTTTTTGTTTTACCAGTTCCTACCTGAATTGGCATGTAAAATTTTGCAACGTTTCTTTTTTTCTTTTTTTTTTTCTTTTCTCAAAACATCATCCTGGAATGTGGTTGAAAAAAATATTACAATCACAGGACATTATGTATTTTTCAGTACGTCGCATTCCGTGGAAAAATATTGATATCACATTCATGTTTTTTCCTCATTGCAGTACAATGGGAAAAGACCTGGTCTGTATCATGGTTGATGTTTTCCTCAGTACAGACATACGGAATGAAAAGTCACTGGTTCAAATCCATTAGGAAACATGCAACAAAAAATCTTATCGCAGTGCAAGACATTTAATCCTAATTGCTCCTGTAAGTCATTGTAGATAAAATAATCACATTGAAATAGGAAAAGATAAAAATCGGATGGTTTAAATTTTGGTCCAACATGATGTAATTAAAAAGCTTCAGTCTAGTAACATGACATGAGGCATTCGTAAATACAGCTCTGGAAAACATTAAGAGACCACCGCACCTTTTTCTTTCCTTTCCAAAAAAGTTGAAAAGGAAGGTTTTGAGAGAGGAACAGAATGGTTAAAATTAGGAGACCACTGCAAATTGAATGCTTCTGTTCCTCACTCAAAACTTTCCTTTTTAACTTTTTTGGAAAGGAAAGAAAAAGGTGCAGTGGTCTCTCAATATTTTATGGAGCTGTACATTGCAGTCTGTAAGGGTATTATTATTAATGGATAGAGAAATAGATTTATATAAATCGAAAAGAGAAATAATAGTAAATTGGTATAACACTAAAGTTAACACAACAAATTTAATAGAGGGAAGATTATTGTCACATTATTGATGCACAGAGAAAAGCATCAAAGATATAAGGCTTAGGTAAATACATTGCATTCAATGAGCAACAGATTACTCTCACAGTATTGATGCTGGAAGAAAGGAGTCAAAGACATGATTGCTAAGGGAATACATTGCATTAAATGAAGGAAAGATTAGTGTTACACTAGTGAAGCCAAGGGAAATGAATCAGGAACATGACTCCTAAGTCAATGCATTGCATTCAGTAGGGAGATATTTACCTGTAGCGGCCGGCAATGTATTGTCTTATATGTCAGTGTCCTTGGCACATCTTTACAAGTCCATATACTGTCTGTGAAGATGTGAGAAAGGTCAGAGGTGGAGCAGAGAGAGAATGGAGAGGGAGAGAGAATGGAGCTGGGGGAGATAATGGAGAGAAGGAGAGAGGATGGAGACTGAGAGAGTGACAGATGATAGGGTTTGGGGGGTGAAGAAGGAGGAGGAGAGAATGGGGAGGCATAGAGAGAGGAGGAGAGTGAATGAGGGAAAGGGATTAAAGAGGGAAAAGGTAAAGAAGGGAGGGAGGGGAAAGAGAAATAAGAGTGAGAAAGAGTAACAGAAGACAAAGGAAGGGAGAAGAAGCGATAGAGAGGAGGGAGGGAGGGAGTCAACAGAGAGGCTATTTACTGTGTGGGGAGGTGGGAGAGATGAGGGGAACAGATGGATATAAAAAAGTGCTAGGAAAGAGGGAAGTAGTGGGAGAGAGAGATAGGGAGGCAGAAGAGAGACTAAAGGAGGCAAGAGGAGTATGAGAAGATGATCAAAAGAGAAGAGAATGGTGGTCATAAAGGAGCTGGACTGAGACATGGGTAAGGAGAGAGAGAAGATGGAGGGACAAAAAGAAGAGAAAAGGATATAGTGCCATATTCAAATTGAGAGAGATGTCTATCTTTGAGTTTATATCTGCCTGCACTAGGTGTCCGTAGTGTGATATTAATCATACCCCCCTACAAAATGTATTCACTTAGGGCTCATGTCCATGACACATTTATCTAGGCATCAATAATGTGAGGCTAATCTTCCCCCTATTAAATGTAGTGTATTTACTAAGGGCTCATGTCCGTGACACATTTCTCTAGGCATCAACATTGTGAAGCTAATCTTCCCTTCATTGAAAGCTATGTATTCACTTGAGTCGTGTCTTTGATGCCTTTCTTTACATGTCAATATTTTGAGTCTAATCTTCCTCCTATTGAATTCAATGTATTCACTTAAGCTTAATGTCCTCTATGCATTTCTCAAGGCATACTGTAAAACATTGTGAGACAATTTTTGCCTTTATTGAATGCAATGTACTCTTTTAGGAGTCATGTCTGAGATTCATTTATGTAGCACCCACCCCCCTCCCACCCACCAATTGAATGCAATGTTGTGACATTTTTCTCCCCGAAAAAACATTCCAGGATGACATTTTTCCGTTATACCATATTGCTTCCTTCCTGCCCTACACACATTTTTAGTGTTTACTACAATGTTATTGTACTACCACCTATGTATGTGTCATTTTGTCTATTTACAGACACTACCACAGCATGGATGAGTTCAGCCACTATGACCTGTTGGAGGTCACTACAGGAAGGAAGGTGGCGGAGGGACACAAGGCCAGCTTCTGTCTTGAGGACACCACCTGTGACTTTGGCCACCTGAAGCGTTACGCCTGCACATCTCACACTCAGGTAGATACAACAGCACATCTCTCTTTCAGGTAGATACAGTGACTCTCAAAAGTATTCACCTTTTATCAAAAAATGTGGCAGAATTGTGAATAAGTCTGGCGAGAAGGGCATTTTTTCCAGGAGCTGGAGGTGGGGGTGTGGGGGGGGCACTATCCTTACCATAAAGCATAATTGTATCAGCATCATGATATGGGGATGCTTATTTACATCACACCCTGTAAAGCTTGTGACTATAAATGGTAAAATGGATGCAGCAAAGTATATGGAAAGCCTTGAATAAAACCAGCTGAAATCTGAAAGAGACCTGGGATTTGGGAGAATGATTTTCTAACATGACGTTAACCTTTAACATACCGCCAAAGTCACATTGGAGTGGCTTAAAAACAAAAAGGTAAATGTCCCAGAGTGGCTTAGTCATAGCTCAGGCCTCAGTCTGGTTGAGAATATGTGAAAAAGAAAATTGCTGTTCACCAAAGGTCCCCATCCAACTTGACTGGGCTTATCTCTGTGCATTATCTCTTGTTGCTTGTTCTTTTGAGTTTCAGGCAGGGTATCTGTAAAACCTCTTTAGAACAATGCGGCTCTAAAAAGGGCTTTATAAAATGCATTTGATTGATTTGATTGATTGATTGATCAGGCAATTTTGCAAAGACAAATGGATAAAAATTTGTCCAGAGACATATCCAGCAAAGTCTCCATTTTGATTTCATTTCTATCACGATGATGTGTAGAAAAGGTCAAAGGGGCTCAACACTGTACATGAACACATCTCACACTAACATCACTGTACATACACCAACAATTCTTAGACCCAGGTAGACACTTAGGCTCATAAACTGTGGTCTGAAACATCTGTTTCTGGTTATTATGTGAGGATAGTGAGTGCATAAGGGAAAGGCAAAAAACAAAGTAACAAAACGGCACTGACACGAAGGCTCCCATTTTGGTCTTTGACCCCAAAACGGATCAGCAGCACACCGCCACAACACGAGTGACCTACGTCACAATAGCTCACTTACTAAGCACATTTTTAGTGGGTCAGTTCAACAGCCACAGTTTGTTTAGCAGGAAGCAATGCACAACATCAACAGAATGAACTTACCTATTTGCCAACATTGACCACTCAAAACTATTGTGGTCCAATTTCAATTACTAAAAAATAATTCAATCCATTTTGGAAACTGCTTCATCAGGATAGCACCAGGAGAAAGCTTGGGTTCAGTATCACCATGTGAGGTCACTTGCAAAAATGTTATGCTTCAAATCATGATGACATGCCCTTGTGTTATGTAATATATTCAACAGCTCAAACACCTCCTTACCAAAGCAATTAGTCTTGGAGACTGGTCCTATTACTGACAAGAACACTATTGGTGATGCTCTTTATAGCCACTTTATTAGAGCCAGCAACCTCTCTGAAAAACATTCTACAACTGCCTCCCATGATAATTGGATATTTATGCAGAAAACTTTGTGATAGTCAAGATTGGTTTTAGGGAACATTCTCAGAAAATAAGGAGTTAAATGCTTTAATACCTATAAATGCTAGGAAACCAACTGGTCCTGATTAATCTATGCCTGCTGGGCAGGGCAGCAATGTTTATCTCAGGGGCACTAATCTTTATCAACTGGGATCATTCCAATTATTTGGAAAATTGCACATATGCTGCCTCTACATAAAGGTGAAGACACTAGTGTCCTTGATAATGATCAACCTATTTCTTAATTGTCTTGTCCTGCTAAGATATTGGAGTCACTAGTAAGCATATAGCTGTGTTATTTCTTTAATTAAAAATGGGATATTGAAAAATTTCAGTCTGGTTTTAGACCAGGGCACCGTCCTATTACTGCAACCACGTTGGTTGTAGATGATATTGCTAAGGCTTAGGATGCAAACTAAGTTAATTAATCTGTCCAAGGCATTTGACACTGTTGACCACTCCGTCTTGTTGGACAAATTGTCCTCATTGGGCATGAAAATTGTTTTTAATGTTAGTCTTATAAACAGGACTCAAGCGGTTGTTACGTAAGTTTATCGCAGTTCATAAAGGAGTTCTCCAGGGTTCAATATTGGGCATGTTACTGTTTACCATATACACTGATCAGCCATAACTTTATGACAACTGACAGGTGAAGTGATTAACACTGATAATCTCGTTATCATGGCATCTGCCAGTGGGTGGGATATATTAGGCAGCAAGTGAACATTCTGTCCTCAAAATATATTTTTTAGAAGCAGGAAAAATGGGCAAGCGTAAGGATCTGAGGGACTCATTGAGGTACATGGGGAGCAAAGGCTGGCCCGTGTGGTCCAATCCAACAGACGAGCTACTGTAGCTCAAATTGCTGAGAAGGTGTCAGAATACACAGTGCATCGCAGTTTGTTGCGTATGGGTCTGCTTAGCCGACCAGTCAGTGTGCCCATGCTGACCCATATCCACTGCCGAAAGCACCTACAATGGCATGTGAGCATCAGAACTGGACCACGGAGCAATGGAAGAAGGTGGCCTGGTCTGATGAATCACATCTTTTACATCACCTGGATGGCCTGGTGTGTGTGTGTCGCTTACTTTGAGAACTCATGGCACCAGAAGCACTAAGGGAAGAAGGCAAGCCGGCGGAGACAGTGTGATGCTTTGGGCAAGGTTCTGCTGGGAAACCTTGGGTCCTGCCATTCATGCGGATGTTACTTTGACACATACCACCAACCTGAGCATTTTTGCAGACCATGTGCACCCTTTCATGACAATGGTATTCCCTGATGGCATTGGCCTCTTTCAGCAGGATAATGCTCCCTGCCACAAAACAAAAATGGTTCAGGAATAGTTTGAGGTGTTGACTTGGCCTCCAAATTCCTCATATCTCAAGCCAATCAAGCATCTGTGGGATGTGCTGGAGAAACAAGTCTGATCTATGGAGGCTCCACCTTGCAACTTACAGGACTTTAAGGATCTGCTGCTAACGCCTTGGTGCCAGATACCACAGCACACCTTCAGAGGTCTAGTGGAGCCCATGCCTCGATGGGTCAGGACTGTTTTGGCGGCAAAAGGTGGACCTACACAATATTAGGCAGGAGATCATAATGTTATGGCTAATCAATGTATATAAAAAATGAAGATCAGAACTGGGTTCTTTTATAGAAACTAAGCATGCTTGTTATCTTGACATTAAAATGAAAATGTTCAGGCCACTTTTCTGTCGGTGTTAAGATTATGGTGATACTGTACATGCATGCCTCCGCTTCTGTTTTAAAAAGCCTGGACTCTGTTTACATGCTGCTTTAAGTTTTATTACTGGTGAAAGCTTTTATACACACCACTGTCTTTTATATGCTGCTGTTTGTTGGGATTCCTTGTTTTCCAGAAAGGCAAGACACTTTATATTTTCTGTTGATAAAGCCATCCTACAGAAACTTCCAAATTATCTTGCCTCTAAAATTATATTGAAAAACAGCCCTTATCAAACACAATCACAAGATTGGATAGCTCTCAAGGTTCCCCGGGCTCAGTCTAAGATAAGTACAACATCGTTTACCTTCTGTGCCCCACAGACTTGGAATGATGACCTTAGGTTGAAGGATACTCTGTCCACAGCACATTTGAAAAAGTGTCTGACTGAACATTTTACAGTTAATTGTACTTGCTTTTTTAAAATGTGTTTTATATCATTTTGTTGTTTTATTCATGTTTTTATTGTTTGTTGTTGTAATACAGGACACCACTGTAAATAAGACCTCAGTCTCAGCTGGTTTTCCCTGTATAAATAAAGTAAATAAATAAAATGTAAAGTAAGTTAGCTAGCTAACATTACCCAGACAGTCTACTGGGATGATGTTTAGAGGTCCCACCGAGGGAAGGGGGGGTCCAAGGACAAACAGAAAGTACTGTTCCCCCAGAGTATTAGTCTTTTAGACAGAGGAAAATGTTTGGCACTTCACAGATATGAATATTACTGAAAGACATCATGAGTTCAGAACATCTGCAACTACACAAAAATTGACTTTGCATAGCATGAAGAGTAGAACATGGTATAACACGGAGGCTTTGCAAAATGAAAGAAAACATGACTACATTAATTTTTAAGATCTTATTATTCCTTCAGTTCACATTCTGATGTCTTATGTGTGTGTTGGTTAGCACGCAAATCCCATTCCTGAACTCTTTCTGGACAGTTATGAGTGAAACAAATCCCTTGAAATCTAGAAACCTAGAAATCTCTCAAACATGATGGAAATCTTTTAAAGTTTCAATGGGTAAAATGTCCCTTTAATATTGTAGACCTGGTTCTGCACCAATCTGAGTTTTTAATGGTCAAGGACGAAATTTCTGTAGTTTAATAGTTCTTCCAACTCAGTCAGTGAGAGTCTTACTAGGAGTCAAAGATGGGGCTGATTTGTTTCTATGGTGATGAGAAATATGCATGGTCTGTTTGTGTTCCACATGTTCCTTTAGGGCCTGAGTCCGGGATGCTACGATACGTACAACGCTGATATTGATTGCCAGTGGATTGATATAACAGACATCCAACCTGGGAACTACATACTAAAGGTAAGAAAAGATATAGAGGAAAGTTCTTGAGTGTAATTGGAAGGTTCAATGAAGCAAGCGAACATTCTATATGAAAAAGGTTCACCTGACCAGATTACTGGAACAAATTGATCGGAAAGTTATACAACATTTGGAATTTGTCTTAACCTGCAAATCATTTCCTAGGTCTTTCAGTGAGTTTCAAATCCCAATCTGGGTTGCACACCCATTGCAATATATATTCCTTATTGCCCTATTCCCTCCCCAGAGTTTCACTGACACACTGGTTTACATACTGTGTAAGATTGTTGTTTCATTCCTACCTCCTTAGCTTCAGCAGTATCATCTTGTTTGTTAATTTGTTTGTTTCGATCCCTGTTAGCTTTTGCATTAGCAACAGCTACTCTTCCTACACTGAAAAACAGAGTCACACACAAAATAAAATATAAAAAAACGGTGTTCTCCTCTGCCTCTCAGCTCCAGGTCAACCCAAAATACCTTATCTTGGAGTCTGACTTCACCAACAATGTGGTGAGGTGTAATATCCACTACACAGGACGTTTTGTCACAACAAACAACTGCAAGATATCACAGTAAGTACAGCAACGCCTCTTTAATGAAACTATTCAAAAGAGATTCTCTCATCGTTATGCCAAATGACCTGCTAGAACTAATGGCTTTTAGTTTATTACCTAATGATTTTGTAAATCATATTCATCAAAGTCAGTATAATTTACGATTATTAAACGTTTTATATCACCTCTCAAAAGAAGCTGCAAGGCTATTCAAACGTCCATTGGGTCGATTAAGAAGTGTATTATTACACTGATTTACTGCTAAATCATCATCATTTTATGAAAGACACTCAACTTTAGAGCATACTATATCTGAGCAATGAAACATTAGTTTCAAGTGAGCTGGCAAATCACCTCTCATCCCATGAGGAAGTACACAAATAATAATCAGATGAGTGGGCTAGTCGGAAGTTTCAGGAAACCATTTAACCATATGATCCAACAGTGAGTTTGACATTGGAATGATATAGAAGTTTGAATTCTCTCTGTGAATGAGCCTAGCTATGGATTATGCAGCTCTACACTGTCCCTTCTGATACCTCTGTCAGCAGAAAAGGGCCTTCAATAAGAATGTGTGGACAGGTACACTAACCTCTCTGTCTCTGTTTGTGATATGAACACCAGCCTCATTGTTTTCTTTGTATCATCCTGAAGGTCCTGAGTGGATGTGTAAAGCCTGCACTGCCAGGGTGAGTCCTTCAGGGGAGTGCTGTTCCATTTAAATGTGAATGGAACTGTTTTTGTTGTTGTCGATGTAGTTATTGTTCTATTTGTTTTTTAGTTTTTGTTCCCTGGACCCGTAGTGAACCAGGGTTCCAGTGGCACTGAAGAGAACATGTTTTTTTTACACAAGCACAAACACTGAAAATAAAATAGAACTCAACACTCCAGTCTGCCTCCTGCAGCCTCGCTGGCTGTCCCTTCTATATCATCCAGAACTTTCTCTCCATCCCCACTGCTCTTATTCCTGTTCCGCTTGTGTACACAAAATCCTAAACATCTGGGACATTGTAAATCCATTGCTCACTGTAACCCTCTGTGTATTGTGAATAGTAGCTCAGTTTGGTTTTAAAGAAGGTGTGAAATGGAGTTGGTCCTGAAATTTGTGGTCCCAGACAAGTTAGGGAGCAGACACAATCCAACAAAAAGTGTGGAGAAGTGTTTGTGCGTGCATTCATCCATGCTGTCTGGTTGGAAGGCATGGCAGCCCAGCCAATGACTCAGAGTGACCATTAAAGAGTGGTTTCCTCCTCCTCTTCATGCCAGTTTGAAAATATTTAGATTCTAAGCACATCTACACAGTGTTATCCAGTGACTAGAGAGAGTAGAGAAGCTAGGTCTTGTTTGTTTGCATGTGCTAGTCTCAAAGCAGTTACTCAACATAAAGAGGCCGTCGGAACCCAAAGCTTTACTTCTTCTAAAATCTCCTCAAAGTCAGCTTTTATTCTTGTCCTTCATTTTCTTATTTGTCTTAAAAGCAAACGTAAAGCTTAGCTGGCAGAACTGCCATTTATTTTCAAATATATGCTTTCCAGAGAGCAAGACATTCACAGTGTAGACCATTTGTTTACATTGGATCTGTGTTTCTTTTTCAACTGGCAACACTGGTCAGATGCCAATTAGGTTATCTGGAGCTTTTTAAGAGGAATGTACATGACAATTACCCACTGATGCATGATTTGACCTATGGAAAACTGTACCTGGTTAAATTGATTGTAGTTAGTTTCTTTTTATGAAAAGGTCTTAAATACTGTGTTTGAACCATTGCTGTATTTGTAATTCCACTAACTCATATCTTTTTCTAATCCAAATCATACTTTTGATTAGTTTGAGTGTGTTGCGGCAGAGTGACTGTAAAAACGAAACTACTGTTGTTAAAACCTATCCTTCCAGTGCCATTAGAATAGTAGGTTTGGTTTGGTGTTACAGACAGGGCTGAGGTGCCGTCTCTACCTACCTCTAAAAGAGTGACCTATTGTTTCCAGTTGAGAGTAAGGTTTCCATTATACATCCCTGTGATGATGGCCCACTATGGTCTCCGATCCACTCCGTTGCAACACACAATTACAGTAAAAAAACTTTTAAGATTTGAACAAATGCAAATAAAGGCATAGTCTGTTATATTCTGTTTGTGGCATATTACAAATTACAATTTTAACACTGTACATAGTGGTCTACCTATGTATGGAATTAAATTACCATATTATATTTGTTGAATATTGCAAGTATCATTAAATATATTGATTTGCTTGAATGTTTCTGTTCTTGAACAATTGTTAAATATGGCATATCCAATAAAGACATACATTTACACCACTTTTAGGTCTTTGGACTGAAATTATTATCGTCTTCATCATATTGTCCCAATGTGTAAAGATTTAGGTTCAGGCAGTTAATGGACTAATAGGCCATATATACAAAGAAACTGTTTGGTTGATTCAGAAACATCCTGAGATTTGAAAGGTAAAAAAGTTATTTACATTTTCCTACTCTGAAAATGTCATGTGTGGAATGTTTAATGCATTAGGACATTTACTGTAGGTAGAACTCTGTGGTTGTGTACATTTATCATTTATCATTCACCATCCAGGCTGAAATGCAAATTAGACCTTTTCAGATTCACAAACACATACAGTGAATACAAATATCCAGCATGGTCTGGAAATAGGCAGACTTGTTTCATTTTTATCATGTATTTATAATAGGATATTGTTCAACTATCATGTATAAATGTAATCTATAGACATTCATTTGAGTCTCTGAACTGGTTTAGTGATGATCAGTCTCTCTTTATGTTTCTCCTGTCCAGAGATAAGTTGCTTTTCATTTGAATATCCTTATGCCAATTCCACAACATCCATAAAAGGATGCACAGTTCTAACAGTTCTTTCCATGAAGGTAAACACATAGGTGTGTACTTTTTCAAATAGGTAATGCATATGGATACTAAAAAGTAAAAAAAAATGTATAATTATAGTTTACAACATTGGGTGAAGGGCTAAGTCTTATTTCAATGAACAGTCCTGATAGCACAGTCTGAGTCAATCCAAGTCTAGACCACAAATGTAACACAAGATACACACTCAAAGCAATGAGATTACAGAAATTCCTGTGCAGGGGATATAGAAAATATCACCAACAATATATGCCCTTTTGAAATCTTTCCAAAAGGAGGAATCACCTTCAATAGACACGGTTATTAGATGGTTCTCCAAACAAAGAGGAGTTGATTTGGTTTCTTTGAAGAACCCCATGGAAGTGTATGAAAGGAGAACAGAACAGAGACAACCCACCTTGACACAAACACACACAAACCTACACACATACACATATACGCACGCTCTCACATACAAAGAAATAAGAGGATGCCGAGTGAATACTTCACAGGCTTGTCTCACCAGGAGAGTGGAGCACCCCAGATGCATACTGTGAAGGAGAGACTGTTTGCCTGTGTCTGACTGATGCTTTTCCTGTATTACTAATGCAGCAGGAAAATCTTTTAAAAACATTGATTTTGGTACTTTTGTCCTCTGGGTGACCTGACTGCTTTTGTCCCACAACACTGTAAAACTTCAACTACAAATGCTGTAATATCTGAAAGTAATTCCCCTACAGGCATAAAGTGCATCATTTATTAAAGAACATGTGTCATTTATAACTGTGAAAAGAAGAATGATTGAAACATGTTTAATAAAGTAATAGTCAATGGTGTTAAAGTATTGTCATCGTTAGAAATGAACATATTTTCCAACTCCAGAGAACAGATTATCTAATATTTCCTGTGTCATCACAGTTATGTTCTTCCTGTTTGTCCCAGTATTAACATGGCCATCGTGGTGGGGCTTCCTCTCTGGGATGGCTGTTTGTTCAGGCTGCTCAGGCCTTTTCCTTACAGTACAGAGACAGTTCCAATAGTACCAGAAAATGTGAGTTCTGCTGATTATTGTGTGCTTGCATGCATGTGTGGGTACGAATACTTGATATAGAGGATACAATAACAGAATACATGGCAGAAAGTTACTACACTACACACTATAGGGCTGCAGCAATCGTTAATGTTGATAAATTATTTAATGTATTAAAGGAACCATATGTAGGATTGTGGCCAGAACTGGTACTGCAATCACTTTAAAAATACTGTAGAGCGGTCTATCTTTTCTGTTAATTATGTTTATGCTTAATTAACAGATAGAGATATTTTGCGAAGTAAGTATGTATTGCAAAAATGTACTAATTGTCATTAGTCAAATATAATCGTAAAGATGTATGCTCGTATGTGAGACAGTACATTGTCAGTAGCTGTTAGTCAAACTTGTAACGTTAGGTATCTGTCATTAACGTAAGTACTAGCACAAGCCTATGTCACTATGTGTAACCGATATCAAAGATAAAGCTATTCATTTAGCTGACGCTATAAGTGAAAGCGGCCAGCTGTATTTTTTTACTTACCCTGCAGCACACGTCCATAACGTTAAAATATGTGATGTGAAAGATTACATGACATTCTACTATTTTTGGCTGTAGAACTTGCATGAAAAACAAGTAGGCTCCAAACGTTCCAAGTGGGCCAACTTTTTTTTTACATCATAGGCTACACTGCGCTTTTCATTAGTGTTATGGACATTAGAAAAAGTTATTTTACCTTGGAATTGCGCCTAGTGCTTCCAAACCAACACTAACATAGTGCATAGCCCAAAAGGTAGATCATGTTTATTTTGAGTTAGGCTTTTGTCTCAATTACGTTTCAAATTGCCATAATTGGCGTGCTAATGTTGTTTTCCTCAGCGTCTCAGCATAAGGACAGAGAAACAGGCTCTGGTAATGCATTGCTAATGTTAGCATATGTCCATATGAGCTAACGTAACGTTACTTTGCACAAACATGTATAACTTTGTTCGACTGTCATGAATATATGAAATGTCCATTGACATCAAGTACAAGTTAGTCAAACATAGATTCATCTTACCTGTCCAGGAGAAAATTAGCAACGTTGGCGTCTGTCTTCAAATTCTTCTCCGTTTTCAGCCATCTCCATCTTTCAAAGGCATCTCCTATACAAATTATTGTTTTATTTTGGACTTTGTCACGACGTATTTCGGAATTATAACAAGGTCTTTTAGATTTCATAACGTTAGACATTATTTATCCGACTAGAGTTAGGGTAGGTTAGAGCAGAGCTGGCAAACCGGATCCCGAAACACTACTGACTTTGTGATAGGTAGATAGGTGGAGGGTGGCGCATCAGGCCAAAACACAACATGACAACGTCAACATCAGTTGAGGGCTGCAACTCTCACTTTTAAATGACAATATCCTGGCCAGACTACTGTTGTCAGTGATATAAGTATTTGAAATGAACATGATTTCTTAATGTCTAGTGACACATCAGGGCCATTTTATGATTAATTGAAATAGATTTCTTACATATGGTTCCTTTAAATCCTCAACAGTTTAAATAATCTAAATATATTTAAAAAACTTGTCTCACAGTCTGTGGTGTCCCTTTTACGTTGAATTAAAATAAACAACATGTAAAGTCATGGTCCAATCTTACATGAGTTAAAATTATAGATCCCAGACATTTTAATACAGACATCTTTTACCAGACCAGCAGCCACTGAGTGTGAGGATTCATGGTAGTGCTGTGCCAATACTAAGATTTAATATAAAATCACGATTCTTTTTTTTCACAATATTGTATCGATATTCTGATCTCTAGAATCAATGTTTATTTATTTATTATGCTGTCGAAAGCCATCTTTTAAATGACTGTAGCGGTCGCAGAACGGGCGTGTTTCTGTTGTGTATATTATCACAAAATCTACCTGATAAACCCTGTTACTGTATTCCTATGGATGTCATCATTAATAAGAAACCAGAGGGTATTGTCATTTTACTTTTTTGTTTTATTAATTTCCTTACTCAAAATGCTCGCGCCAAAGCGGCCACTACTTTTAAGTTAGAATAGATTGTTTCTGTGTTGTTTGGTGATACGAGGTGATGTCGAGGAGAGTAAGAAATAAACTGTGGCTATAGGTTTTGTGTTGTCCATACTTTATGCTGTGAAATGTTGATAATATATTTTAGAGGACAACAGCATCCCTGTCGTGATAACTTGATAGACCAGCACATCAGCTGTGGAACTCTAATGGTTGCTTGCTCAGTCTTGTAATGGAAAGCGTTGTAGTTTTTTCTGATTTCATTCAAATATGGAAAGTGCCATTGCTAACTAGACAACTAATTGTCCGGTTTGTTTCGTCTGTCAGACTAAAATAAAGTTGTCTGCCCGCAGATGTTTCGCTTGTGCATCAAGTTCTTATTCATGGGCAAGCCTAAGCAGCATTGTTGTGCTTCGCTGACGACGTTGTCACTTGATCGCGATGATGTCCTGCATCTGCCAAATGATTTACGCCACATACTTCCCCTTTTCATTTATGAAAAATCGTATGTCTTGAGATTTGCCTTGTGCTTACTTTATTATGATCATATCTGCTGTACTTTTATTAGCTGTACTTTGACTGCTGGCGACTTAGACTTGTTCTTTCAATTGACTGTTAATGGAAGAAAACAAATTATATTATTCCAAGTTACATTAATGTGTTGTCAAATTATGTTTGGTTCTAAAGGGTTAAATTTAGAAGTTTTTTCAAATTGAGTGGTTCTTTTTTATTAGGGGTTGTTAATGGAGATTAGCTAAAGATTGTCCTTTCAAGTATATAGCCTAATATTATTTGAGGTTTGCTTTAGCACTTCGGAAAGTATTGTGATTCAGTTGTGATTTTGTGATGAATCGTGATGTATTGAATCGTAACATGTGTATCGTGATATATATTGTATCGCAAGGTACTTGCCAATATCCAACCCTAATTCATGGTGGGTCTGCCTTTCCATACAGCTGAGTTTGCAAGATTTTACTTTATCGGCATCATAATGAATATGAATGAAACATAAATTACCATTAAGGTCTACTTAAAAAAAAAAGTATGTATTACATTAAGTGACGCAAGCAGTAATATTTGAATCATGATTGGTCAATAACCATATTTTATGTGTTAAATAGTTATATTTGAAATAAATATGTGTAGATACGTGGAGCCCAAACAGCGTTCAATACCACTTTGCTCTCCTTTTGCGATTCCCATTTTTTTCTAATCTGTCACTTTAGATTATTTTGCCCCGCCTGTTGGGTCAATGTGTAGGCTCACTGCTGTCTGCAGGCACAGAAATATTTCAGGTACTCCTCACACAGTTGCCAAAAATATATGCAAATATGGGCAACATGTAAGTGACATGTATACCACTGATGAAATGGAAGTCGACAGATTGTACCAATTAAATAAAAAGCAATTTAGGCAAATAGTCATTGCAGCCCTAGCATACACACGGTTAAGCAGACTACTTGAAAAAGTTATCCGTTGCTGATTACAAATATGATAAACAAAGTAATCTGAATTGTAAACTCTTGGTATATTTAAAATATTTTTTTCTTTTATTTCTGACACTTAAATGTACTTGGAAAAAATGTAGTATTAACATGACATAACCAGAGTGCAAGCATGATACACTTGATATTCTATGTAGGCAAGGATTGTATGCTCTAATTATAAAACATACATTATTTGTTAACCAATTCATTCAACTTGTAACAATCAAGGGTGCCAGAGTGTGAACAGATTCAAGGGAATGATTCAAAACATAAATAAATCTAGCCAGTAATATGTCTAAAAAGGATGATTTAAAACATTTTATTTGAGACCTAAAACAGTGACTATATCCTATCATCATGCAATTGTTGGTATTTGTTACTGTCCTAATAAGGTTACAGAGTGTTTCTCTGTTTGGAAGATCCATAGATAGATATGGTAAGGAGATTAATCACTGTCAACCAAGACAATGGAAATACAATGCCCTCCCCAGAGGAGAGATTTAGGATCTCCTCTGTCTTCCCCATAGACATTATTAGACCTTGGAACTTGAAGGTTATACTTTATCTTACAGTTTAGACACAATTTGTTATTTTAGCAATCTTTGCAGATAGAACCTTATTTACATTATAGTAATTTAACAGACATTCTTATCCAGAGCAATTTACAGTAAGTGCACACATTTAAAAAAAAACTACACAGCTTAGTATTGAGTACATTCAAATCAGTTAATTAGTTAGCAGTTCAGTTATCAAAGTCAGTGCTGGAAAGAAGACCATATGAATAATAAACATATTAAGCAAAGTTTACACAAAAGCACAGATTGATGAATCCAAATTGCCATTTTACAGCCATAAGGTTCTATCTGTAATTGTATTGAACATCAACATAAAAAGACAGGAAATTCACATGAGCATGGTAATTCCATATTAGACCAATGCTTTACCAAGGTTTTCCAGCTCATAGCTTTGACTTAATACTGTCACTATTGAACTATTCTATTTCAAACAACTTTCTAAAGAGCCTAAGTCATAATTTTCAGAAATATAATTTAATATGTTCTTCCGTAAAAATGATGTCTATAGCTTGTATGTATTTCATGTATAGACCTATTGTAAATAGGTATTTTTTATAGTATTGCCCTATAATAAAATACAACATACAGAAGATACATTTTAAGAAATCCTCTGAAAATTACATAAATATTGGAAGTAGTTGGCTAGACACCAAGCAGATCTGTCTGGTGTCTAGCCAACTACTTCCAATATTTATGGTTACTCCTCTCTAATTTTACAAACCATTTGCCACTAGTCTTTCAAGAAGCTAAAATGACAATATATGTTCATAATTTCACACTCTACATGTCAGCATCCGAAGTCGTTGAGCACATTAAGATTCTAAACAACGAGCTCCAGTCAGTATGAGAATGGGTGATTTACAACAAGCTGTTCTTAAACACAACTTTGTCAATTTATACTGACAAAGCTACTGTGCAGATGGGGAGAAGTACCCCATGTCTCTTTATAAAGACTTTGTGAGCTACTAGTTCTTCAGGCTCTGGTCTTACCACATCTGCTGTCCTGTAGTATGGTCAGGAGCAGTAAAGAAACACCTAGCACATCTGCATCTGTGTCAGAGCTGCATGCTTTGCCCTTAACTAGATGCACAAAACTGATATCAACAGCATTTATGTTAGTCTTACTAAGTTGATGGTTTCACTGATTAATTTAATTAATTTTGTATTAATTAAATGTTACTTTCATTCATAAAAAATGCCAGATGTCTTTATAGTGAAATGACATAATGCCCAGACAGTCATACCCCAGACACACCATGAGCCCAAAACCAATCAACAGCAAAGCATAGTGTTGAAGACTGACTGTGGAGAAACAAACGCACACTGAACGCAATCTACACACAACAACAGATGTGTCTTCTTTAAATTGTATTTCTTTATAATCCTTCATACTATTTGTATTATTTAAGGTGAAAATGAGAATTCCCCTCCTACATTGACTAGGTATCATTGAATTTTGATATCAAGGTGTGGTGGCAGACAGCCCCACTTTGATTCATTATTATTATTTGGATGGTGCTCGAGTATTGTGTTAAATACCCACAGCCATTAGATGGTCAGACTGTTAGAGTCATCGTAATGTTAGATGGTCAGACTGTTAGACCCATCGTAATGTTAGATGGTCAGACTGTTAGACCCATCGTAATGTTGGACGTCAGACTGTTAGACCCATCGTAATGTTGTACGGTCAGACTGTTAGACCCATCGTAATGTTAGATGGTCAGACTGTTAGACCCATCGTAATGTTGTACGGTCAGACTGTTAGACCCATCGTAATGTTGGGCGGTGAGATGGTTAGACCCATCATAATGTTCCTCACTGTGGCTGAAAGGTATATCACTGACACAAAATAAAACTAAAAACACAAAACTTACACAAAAATAAAAGCGTTACAATACAGTGTTCATGGACCCCTCATGAAGACACGTTTCATCCAGCCATTTACTATTAACATTCAAGAGATTCAAGTTCCTTTCTAAAAGTGTCTTCTTCCAGTTTTGTATGTTGTGTGTATCCTAGGAAAAACAGCTGCTACTTCAGCAAAAGGTAAAAATAATCTTAATTAACAATAAATACAAAACATAGTGTCCCGGTCGTAAACTGACAGGGCGTGGCTCACTGAGGACCCCGAGGTCTTTTACTTCTCAGACTGTAGGACACGAAGCAGTGGATAAGAGGAGGATAATGAAGAATGATGTCCAAAAACATGATGTACGTTGAGTGAAATCTGACAACATCCTTATTGTGAACGCGTGACTCGCTGTCACTTAGGACAAAAGGTCCGTTCATGCTCAGGATAGGTACAGGACAGTTTATGGTCCTGCAGATGAATTTATAAAACACCCACTAGGCTAGATGTAGACAGTGGACAGAAAGATGATGTATCTTATGGAATACGGAACACCTCATGTCCAAGCAAAATTCATCTTCATTCCATGACCTGTCCATCTATCTCTGCCTGTCAGCCTCTTTCTCTCCATCAATATTAATCGCTTAGTTAGTCTACCTTTGATCTCGGTAGAATTGAGACTGACTGAGCCTGTGGAGTCCAAGCCTCATTCACCAGTTCACTTCCTCTGGCATACAGTAGTTACAAAGCTTCTAGCGTTCTGACTCAGCCTTTTTATTGTTCCCTTACTTACTCTGGGATCAATGATCCTAACTAACTACCTACAAGGTCTCTAAAAACTCCAAAATAATTTGAACAGCTGGCTCATAATGACACAAGGCTTGAAGACTCAACATGAGACTTTCATCCTCCCCACTAAAGCTTTCTCTAGTTGAGGATAATTGAATTTAGAGGAAGGAGAGAAGGGGAACTATTATGCAACCAGACAGTAAAAAAAAAAAAAAAAACAGCCTCTACACTTGAGGTCTCATTCGGCAGAGCCGAGGTTGCCTGCCTGCTGCACACATTCTCTGGCACAACATCAAGGCCACAGGTAATTCATCTTCAGGCTGAAACTTTGCTTTGCAACTTAATTAAATGAACAAAGCCTCACTTTCATTTTCAAGGAGAATAAACACATTGCACTGTGGTTGAAGAGGAAGCAGAGGTTGTACTTAGGAAAGGAGGGAAGAGAGAGCAGGAAAGAGAGAGAAAAGGAGCAGTTACCGAATAAGTGTGAGCAAAGATGAAAAACTGTTGCCATTATTTGAACAGGGAGAAAAAATAATGTTCTGCTTTACATACAACTGAATTCACTGGCTCATTTGTTTTGATAATGGCTCATCCTGCCTCATCCTGCACATAATTTATGCAAAGCGAGTGTGCCATATATATCTGAGTTAACAAACATCTCACTTTTTGTGTAACGCTCTGCATCGAAAGCGATGCGCGTTATATGATGCAGGGAAGCAGCTTGCGTAGTAGACTCACGACACACTTGAGTGCACTGCCTGACAGTTTAAATGCCTCCTGTCTCATTTCTGAAACATCTGGCCCCGGCTTTGATGTCTGCGGCGAAGATGTGTTCCTCCAACAACTTCGGTTGTCTCCTTTTCTCCACTCATCAATTTTAAGGAGCATGCAAATGACTCGTTCCATCAGCATCCCTGGGAGTCCGAGAGACTGCACGACTGCAACAACAGGGCGATAAATTCTCATTAAGACCCTTCTTGAAAGGGGAAGAAATTGAAGTTGGGATATTTGTGTCTATAGTCCCAGACAATTTGAACAAATGAGCGACGGTATGCGAAGTAGGCTTTCTGCTGTCTGTTTGCCGGTCGGTCTGTAGATATCATGCTCCCTGGTGCATTCCATAGGTAAAGCTGATGAAGTCAGCCACTGGGAGCGATGGGGCCTTGGATGCGGCCTGGCTGCAACACTCTGCTCAGTGGCTCTAGTACTCTGACTGCACCTTATTTCACTGAACTTATTCTACACTAAAGGATGTACCATAACCATGGGAAGTAGGAGTGCTGCAACCCCCCAACGTATCCTCAACAATCCCTGAGGGTATTCCAGTGGTATTCCATGAGGCACGCATCATTTACCCACCGCCGGGATGCCTCCCATTTTCAGAAGGGTAACAGAAATCTTTGCTGTTGCTGAGTAACATGGCCCACCTTGTACACATCTTGGTGACCCCTCCTAAGTAACTGGCTGGCTAATCTGATCCATCTTGTGACGTGTGTGAGAGGTCGATTTGGTTGCAATTTCTCATCACACTGATGCCTGCTACTCTTGTACCGTGCTAATGGGTCTCTGTGTCTCTGAATGGTCCAGCGCCCGAGGGCACCTCAGTGGGGTTGCCCTGCAACCTCAGTCACAGTCGTTAGCCACAGAAGTGTTCTCCAGGCATTCTTCTTATTCTGGTTGATCAAGCGGTGTATTATAAGAAGCAGAGAGACCTGGCGTAATGTGCATCAGAGGACAGATGTCCCCATCTTCGAGACCATTGGTAAGCGGTGTGTGTGTGTGTGTATACATGTGTGGGTGGTTGCGTAGGTGTGTCCAAATAAAACAGTACTGTATATACAGTAAGTTACGCTCAAAGAACGGAGTATCCCTGTTGGTTTGCCATAATGCCTTTTAGTGCCTTATATTGCTTATACTAACCATGAATCACTCTGTTAGTTTACCGCTAAGCTGGTGATGAATTCATCCTACTGAGTCACTAGACGAGAGAGACAGAAGCCTAGGGTGCCAGAAGGCCTGGTCTACAAAGCCTGCATATACCAGGCCAGATCCAATCCAACCCGACCAGACCCTGGTTCAGCTGACTAACCACACGCCTGAGTGGTCTAAGAGAGAGAGCATGACGTCTGGGTTTGGTTTAGTTAAGTGACCGCAGACACTCACCTCATAGAGCACGGTGTAGCCTTCAGACCATGTCCCTGTGTCTGTGTTATTAACAGCACAAACGGGAAGTGTCTGTCTGCTGAATGGTAGCATATAAAGGCCCTCTGTGTTTAGCCTGCTCCAGGTCATACAGAATGGCATGTGTCTAGGCCCCCTTCCCTCCCAGTGCCCCACGTCTCTTTCTCTCATGTTTAGCTTGACCTATCACAGGGAACAGGTCAGTTTACTGGATGAACACTTCACCACAATTGATGTTGAAAGAGAAGGGAAATACCCAGCTAGCTGAAAAGTTATATCCAACACATTTCAAGGAATGGCTGTTGCCTTTACAATGAAGTTATTGTGCTGTAGTTTAGATGACTTCATGGTGTAATGGCTTAATTTATTTAATATTCTTTTGTTGTGGATTTTCAGGATGCCCATCCTATCATCAAATAACACATTTTAAACTCTGAGGTCAGAGCCATTCATTTTCAATTCTGGTTAGTGCAAAGTTAGCATATACTGTAATTGTTTTAAGAACTTTGTTCCGATCTTTACCTTTTTTTTGCTCTAATTGCCCTAATTTCCTATTACCGACAAATCCCAACACTCATCACTCACCTGGATCTGGACTATGACAACATCTGTGATGACTCATAAGCCCAAGACACTGTGCTTACTCTAGACCAGGCCAAGACAGAATCCTGACCAGACTATTCTGGCAAGCAAATAATCCACCACTGGCGCCTCTGTTATTAGCAAACATGCAGATGCTAAGAGAATGAACTTGATGAGCTATGTTCAAGATTGTCCTAACAATAAGTCCCTGAAGAACTATAATATTCTATGGTTTACAGAGTGATGGCTGAACAAGGAAATTAAATTGCTGGTCTGTCTCCACATATAAGACATAAAAGATAGGGGTATATCTGAGCTCTTTGTCCATCTTTGCCTTTCATCTACATTGCTGATAACATAGGAAATGCTCTAAGGTGGTCTTACCATGGATGATTTGCAATGAAAAAAGTATTTTGGTTACAGGCAAAAAAATCACTCAGCTGACAGCCAAAACTGCAGTTTATGAGTAGCGGGACACAAATCCAGATGCTTATAAGAAAGCTCTGACGAGACATCAAACAGGCAGAGCATCAATACAGGACAAAGATCGAATGCTACTGCTCCCGCTCTGATGCTTATCGGATTGGAAAGGGCTTGCAAACAATCATGGACTACAAAGGTAAACCCAGCCATGAGCTGTCCGGCAATATAAGCCTACCGGACGAGGTAAATGACTTTTATATTTGCTTCCCCGCGGTACATTGTGAGGGTAGGCAACAACATATCCAGCCTTCTAATCCACAACACGGGAGCCCCTCAAGGGTGCGTTCTCGGTCCCCTCCTGTACTCCCAGTTCACCCACAACCGTGGCTGCACTCAACTCCGACACCGTCATCAAGTTTGCAGACACAGCATCGGTCCGATCACCGATGATGATGAGATATTTCACCCTAAACATCAGGAGGATTGACCACAGGAAACGGAGGGAGCACACCCCAAGTTTCAAGGTAATTTTTTTCCATATACCTAAGGAATTAACACGTCCCCCCCACACACACACATACAGTTATGAAGAAAACACGTCAGCATGTTTTCCCCGTTAGAATGGTGAATAGATTTGGCATGGCCCCTAAGATCCTCAAAATGTTCTATAGCTGCACAGTTGAGAGGATGTTGACTGGCTGAATCATCACTTGATATGGCAACTGCACCAGCCTCGATCACAAGTGGATTAGCCAATGACCTCAACCACCAGAGCCATAGGCTGTTATCTATACTAGCGCATAGTAGGAAGGACACGAGGTGTCAGTACCTCAACTCTAGGACCAACCAAGCTTTGTTCAGCTTCTACCCCCAATTTGTAAGACTGTCAAAAAATACTGCCATATTCCTAATCACATGGCTACCTGGTCTCTCCACATTGTTTCCTTCCTTCACTATACCATTGGTACTGAGTACGTACTAACATGCACCATATGTACATACGTACACAAATGCTGAACACACATACACATAACTCAGAAAGGTATACACACACATGCACAGCACATGCACACATACTGATGCTGCACACACACACATGAACACACTTTGACAATTTCCCATGTACATAATCCTACCTAATCTCATGCTCTTACACATTGAATCAGTACCAGCTCTCACTGTATGCATCGTATAGACAATGCTTATTATTCATTATTAATTAAGTACATATTCCCTGTGTTAATCACTCAATTTTGTATTCATTTCTACCATTTCTTAAGCATTACTGGGTAAGGGCCCATAAGTCAGCATTTTACTGTCAGTCTACATGTTTTCTTTGCAGACAAATGCAATTTTATGTTATTTGATGCAATGCCATAGCCACCTGCCAGAGCTATTTCCTATTAACCAGAAGGTATATTTGACGTATTCTTTCATAAGACATGGACCCAACAGAAAGCATTTTATGTTTCTGCCTATAGCGAGGCTTGGGCCTTGGCTGCTGCTGTGTCCTCTGGGTGCCTATATCACAGTGTCATTTCATCTCCAGCTCCTCTGAGTGATTCTATCACTCTCAACACAGGGACAGGCAGACAGCGGGGACGGCAAGGGAACATCCACAGATAAATCCATTTAAAGTGCTTTTGAATCTAATCTATGATGAGGCACCTTCTCAGTGGATGTCCAGGGTGAAATCATGCTGGGTAAATTTGAGTTTACCAAGAGTAAAGTTATTAGCCAGACAAGTAAACGCCATATCGGCTCTATCACCTTCACTATCTGGTATTTCTTTATGTTCATGTTCAGGGCTTCGTATCTGGGGAAATCAATGTCTGGCACAGACAGAGAGCAAAACTAGTTATATACTGCCCCCAGTGGACAAATGGCTGAATACCCAACAGCTTTCTCCACACTCAACCACCATCACGTTGGATCAACACTGCCACCTATAAGCAGACCTGGTCACTGTCATCTATAATCACAGAGGCTCACAACTAGGTTTTTAGTGATGGCTGAAAGTGTCTCAATAGCTAGGGATTTAATTTATCTTGGCTCCATTTGCTGTGTTTAATGTTTTGGAAAGTATTTCAAAATCACATTTTAATGACGGAATGCAACTTCTTGATTAAAATGTAGAAAAGTTAAGTCTATAACAAATGCAACAAATACTAGGTGCCATACATTGTGAGATGCTTGAGTGAATGCAGATGAATGATCTGCAAAGAGAGTAAGCAAGAGACATGAAAAGAAAACAGGAAGCAAAACAGAAAACAAGTTAACTGTCTGATTCAATCTCAGCATGGGACTCGAGAAATATTACAGTGACCAGAAAAACAACTAATGGTCCCACTTGCACTCAGTATGGCCTAACTTCCCAACAGTACACATATTAAAAAATAAAGCAAGGAAATATATCTTAAGATCAAATACAGTTTATTTCTGTATGAAGGGAAACCAAAACAGAAAGTGACAATGACAAGACAACATTTAAAAACTTGGATAAACAATCAAATCAAAGACATTTACATTTCAGAATAAAGTTTCCCATCCCAGTGTGAGGTAGACTACCAACACGCCCAAACAATCTCACATGATCAGCAAAAGGAGAATATACTTGTGGTTGAGCGATGTCTCATTAAATTACATGGAATTTACAAAGAACAGCATCTGCCTGTTTGAGCTGTGGTGCTGCAGCTCGCTGCCCCGTCCAGCTCTTTAAGGTTCAAGATCAAAGACAAGTTATTCTATTCTACTCTCTGTACCAGGGGAACATTTTGATCAATGTTTGTGCTTGATTAGCGCAGAGGCGAAGCTCATTGAATACTGATGACATTACAGTTTAGGTTCACTGTGCTCTACACATCTTTACATCATTTGCAGGCTTATCTAAAGCCCAAACAATTATGCTCACAAAATCATCTCCTCCATAGTGAAGGTTAACTGCACAGAATACATCCCAGTCCCGACACTACAGTAGGTAAACACAGGATATAAAGTCAATTTAGAAATAGTGGAGAAAAGGAGCTTCGGTCTGTGGGATTCTCTAATGTACTGTGAATAATCATTTTGCATAAGTCTCCTTGAAGGCCAAATAGGCCTTGGCATATGCCAGTGTAGTGATCCAGCTATTGCATGAACTACATAAGAGCTAGGATTCTGCCCACTGCTTTCCACTGCTATCGGTTTCCCCTTTCCGCAACACGAGGTCATTCAACAAAAAAAACTACCACCATAGGGTAAGTGGTATCCATATTGTACCATGCAATTTTTTATTTGCCCTGCAGCACACTGCTATGTGTTCACAGGGACTGCCTGCTCTGCCATCTGCCCCCTGAGACCAGGATGAGGCCAGAGAAAAGTATGACACAGGGACCAACCGTCTAACTCCACCTTCCTACTCAGCCATCTGGAGGACAGTATGAGAGGCGGACGCTTACTGGAACCAACTGTCTAACTCCACCTTCCTGCTCAGCCATCTGCCCTGTGAGACCAGGATGAGGCTGGAGGACAGTATGAGAGGCGGACGCTTACTGGAACCAACCGTCTAACTCCACCTTCCTGCTCAGCCATCTGCCCGTGAGACCTGGATGAGGCTGGAGGACAGTATGACAGGCGGACACTTATTGGACCCAACCGTCTTAGAATGGGCCACCTCCACCTTCCTGCTCACATTACCTGGGAACAAGGAATCAGCGGACTGCAGAATGAATACTGACCAACCTATTGGCCTATATTTTACTGGATGAGTAAAAGTAGCTTGTCGGTCAGGGATTTTCTCTGATACAAACACAAGGAACCATCAGTGCTCCTCTGTGGTCAAACAACCATACAGCAAGCCCTACAGTTCAGCACAAACAATGCTTTTTTGTCTAATGTTGACTACCAAAGACAATACATTAAGTACACAGAGGTTTCGAAAAAAGCACCATCTACGACATGTAGACATTCAATACAAAACAAGAACGATCACACCACTTAATTCATGTTGCAGCTTACATTAATGAATTTCCTTTAAATGTTACAAGTTTTAAATGTTACATATTTTAAGACATATTTATGGCTACAATTGTCCCCTTTATAGAGGTATGAATTCATTACTTCTCTGACTGTTCAAAGACAGTCTTGTTACCATGACTATGGGAAATTAAATTGCTGCTGGCCTTTAATCTTTCAGCTCAGGCCTTAGAACTGCTGTCTGCCGACTTTTACAGATTCATTTAACAAGTGAATTCCTGCCCTTACATTTTATATTCAAAGGATATAAAACAATATTTTATAAATAGGAAAACATGTTTTCTCATGTTACATTATGAATCAAATAAAACAAACCATAATATTATATTATATGAGCTCAAAAAACATAAAACATACAAATAGGAAAAAGGTGTACAGTTTGTGTTGAGCTTTCATTGATTTGATATACCTGAGAATCAAGAAACACCCTGATGGCTCAAACAATAGCCCTTTATGTTAAATCAACTGGAATTCACAGTTATACATTCATAAACATATCAACTTATTACCAAGTATCTCATTTCTAAAAAAGATCCTACTATATAAATACTCCTCGTAAAGTATTAAAGTGCTACATTCTCTGATTCAGTAATATGAAATGTATTCAGCTGATAAAATGTATATATAAATAGAAATGCACTCAATCACACGTGTGTCTCTTCATGCATTCATTTAAGTTATTCACAAAAGCTCTATATCATAGCATGTCTTTGCAAGTAACGAGCCATTGAGGAGAGGACGCTGGTGAGCTGAATGCTGCATGCATACTGTATGGCCACAGGACCCTGCCAGCACAATGCCATAAAATAGACATGTCCCAACTAAGCAGCAGAAGCAGGAACATTTTATCCTGCTATACATCAGAAACCACATGCTATAATACAGAGTACATAGATGCTGAAAACATGAAATGAAACATTTCTTTATGGGTCACTGGAGTCAGCTGGTGCAGTGTGGTAGTGTAGTGTAATAGAGTTGTGTGGTAGTGTAGTGTAATAGAGTTGTGTGGTAGTGTAATGTAATAGAGTTGTGTAATGTAATAGAGTTGTGTGGTAGTGTAGTGTAATATTGTACTAGATTTGTGTGGTAGTGTAATGTAATAGAGTTGTGTGGTAGTGTAATGTAATAGAGTTGTGTGGTAGTGTAGTGTAATAGAGTTGTGTGGTAGTGTAGTGTAATAGAGTTGGGTGGTAGTGTAATGTAATAGAGTTGTGTGGTAGTGTAGTGTAATATTGTACTAGATTTGTGTGGTAGTGTAATGTAATAGAGTTGTGTGGTAGTGTAATGTAATAGAGTTGTGTGGTAGTGTAGTGTAATAGAGTTGTGTGGTAGTGTAGTGTAATAGAGTTGTGTGGTAGTGTAATGTAATAGAGTTGTGTGGTAGTGTAGTGTAATAGAGTTGGGTGGTAGTGTACTGTAATAGAGTTGTGTGGTCGTGTAGTGTAATATTGTACTAGATTTGTGTGGTAGTGTAATGTAATAGAGTTGTGTGGTAGTGTAGTGTAATAGAGTTGTGTGGTAGTGTAGTGTAATAGAGTTGTGTGGTAGTGTAATGTAATAGAGTTGTGTGGTAGTGTAGTGTAATAGAGTTGGGTGGTAGTGTAATGTAATAGAGTTGTGTGGTAGTGTAATATAGTAGAGTTGTGTGGTAGTGTATTATAATATTGTACTACATTTGTGTGTTACTGTGAGTGTAGTATGGTAATATAGTAGGGTGGTGGGTTAGTGTAGTGTACTAGAGTTGTGTGGTAGTATAGTGCAATATTGTAGTAGAGTTGTGTGTTACTGTGGGTGTAGTATGGTAATATAGTAGAGGTGTGTGTTAGTGTAGTGTAATATTGTTGTAGAGGTGTGTGTTACTGTGGGTGTAGTATGGTAATATAGTAGAGTTTTGTGTTAGTGTAGTGTACTAGAGTTGTGTGGTAGTATAGTGCGATATTGTAGTAGAATTGTTTGTTTCTGTGGGTGTAGTATGGTAATATAGTAGAGTTTTGTGGAAGTGTAATGTAATAGAGTTGTGTGTTAGTTTAGTGTAATATTGTAGTAGAGTTGTGTGTTTCTGTGGGTGTAGTATGGTAATATAGTAGAGTTGTGTGGAAGTGGAATGTAATAGAGTTATGTGTTAGTGTAGTGTAATATTGTAGTAGAGTTGTGTGGTACTGTCGGTGTGTAGTATAGTAATATAGTAGAGTTGTGTGGTAGTGTAGTGCAATAGAGTTGTGTGGTAGTATAGTGCAATATTGTAGTAGAGTTGTGTGTTACTGTGGGTGTAGTATGGTAATATAGTAGAGTTGTGTGTTGGTGTAGTGTAATATTGTTGTAGAGTTGTGTGGTACTGTGGGTGTGTAGTATGGTAATATAGTAGAGTTGTGTGGTAGTATAGTGCAATAGAGCTGTGTGGTAGTATAGTGCAATATTGTAGTAGAGTTGTGTGTTACTGTGGGTGTGTAGTATTGTAATATAGTAGAGTTGTGTGGTAGTGTAGTGTAATAGTGTGTCAGTGTAGTGTAATAGTGTGGTAGTGTAGTGTAGTGTGGTAGCATAGTGCGGTAGTGTGGTGCGGTGGTAGTGTAGTGCGGTAGTGTAATATGGTAGTGTAGTGCGGTAGTATAGTGTAGTGTGGTAGTGTGGTGTAGTGTGGTAGCATAGTGTGGTGCGGTGGTAGTGTAGTGCGGTAGTGTAGTGTGGCAGTGTAGTGCGGTAGTGTAGTGTGGTAGCATAGTGCGGTAGTGTAGTGCGGTAGTGTAGTGTGGCAGTGTAGTGCGGTAGTGTAGTGTGGTAGCATAGTGCGGTAGTGTAGTGCGGTAGTGTGGTACGGTGGTAGTGTAGTGCGGTAGTGTAGTTTGGTTGTGTAGTGCAGTAATGTTGTGTGGTAGTGTAGTGTGATAGTGTTGTGTAATGTAGTGTGGTAGCGTTGTGTGGTAGCGTTGTGTAGTGTAGTGTGGAAGCGTAGTGTGGTTGAGTAGTGCGGTGGTAGTGTAGTGTGGTGGCATATTGTGGTGGTAGTGTAGTGCTGTAGTGTGGTGTGGTAGTGTAGTAGTGCTGTGTATTGTAGTGCTGTAGTGTAGTGCAGTAGTGTAGCGTGGTAGTATAGTGTAGTGCAGTAGTGTAGCGTGGTAGTGTAGTGTAGTGTGGTAGTGTGGTGTAGTGTAGTGTGGTAGTGTAGTGCAGTAGTGTAGCGTGGTAGTGTAGTGTAGTGTGGTAGTGTTGTGTAGTGTAGTGTGGTAGTGTAGTGCAGTAGTGTAGCGTGGTAGTGTAGTGTAGTGTGGTAGTGTTGTGTAGTGTAGTGTGGTAGTGTTGTGTAGTGTAGCGTGGTAGTGTAGTGTAGTGTGGTAGTGTTGTGTAGTGTAGTGTGGTAGTGTTGTGTAATGTAGTGTGGTAGTGTTGTGTAATCTAGTGTGGTGGTGTTGTGTAATGTAGTGTGGTAGTGCTGTGTAGTGTAGTGTGGTAGTGTTGTGTAATGTAGTGTGGTAGTGTTGTGTAGTGTAGTGTGGTAGTGTTGTGTAATGTAGTGTGGTAGTGTTGTGTAGTGTAGTGTGATAGTGTAGTGTAGTGTGGTAGTGTAGTGTAGACACTTATTAGAGATGGGATAAACAGATAGCAACTCCTGCTTGTGCTTTCACGTGTCCCCTGCCCCCCCCCCCCCCTCGTCCCTTACATCTGGTTGTCATTGTACTGTGGGGAGTTCGAGTACTGTTGGTCAGGCATCATGGCCCCCGTGGCTGCCCCCATAGCAGCCTGCTGCGCTGCCTGCTGGACGTGGGGGTTCTTCCAGGCCCCTGTAGCCCACTCCTCCTGGGCCTTGCTCATGCTGGCCCCACTGCCACGGTAGAAGTTATGGACCTGGAGACGGGGAACAGAGGGACCAGGCTGCACATAAAGATGACGAAGAGGCTGCCCATAAAGATGACAGAGAGCAATGGAGACCTTTAGTTGCTACCCTAATCACCAGCCAGCCCAGTGGAGTTTATGGAGAGAGACATAAAGATCTCCACTTCTGTGGAACCATAAACACACTTCTGCTCTAGGTTGCCCATGTGTCCTTCGGCTGGGACATATCACGGAGGACACACACTTGCCTTGGTGAGGGCGATGAAGGACAGTGTTGCCGTCACAGTGAAGAAGGAAGTTGGGATGAGCATCAGAAGAGCAATCCATAGGTTGTAGCTGAAGAACGAGATGGTAGCCAGCCAGCCACTGACAGATGGAGGAAAAAAAGACAGTTACCAGTTGTGTAATGTCGGTCTACTGGGAGCAGGCTTTGGGGCGGCAAGTAGCTTGGCTTTGACAGCACCTCGCCAATAACCAAAAGGTTCTATTATCAAACCTAAGCAATTGGAGCAATGATATTGAGGAACTTAATGGAAGCTGCCAATATCCATTACATGCCAGTCAAAAGGAATTCAAGTGACACAGAGACCTCAAAAGCCACAGGTGGCATCGATACATGACACGACGCGAGTATCAGTCAAGATGGAAATCTGACATTTCCTTATATCGCCAAGTTCATGACACGAGTGAGTATGAGAATGTGGGAGGTCACATTGCAGCTGTTTAAAGAGATAAATGTAATGGCTGAAGAAAATCAATGAGATTGTTGGCAACACAATGACTATTATAATACCAAGTTTCTAAGCATTTGGACATGTCTTTCAAAGTAGGTTTAATGAAGGTTATAAAGTGTAAGCAGGTTATCTTACCAGTTTCCCCAGCCTGGGATCCCAATGCACTGTATAATACTGATGCCCACCTGGGCCATGAATACAAAGAAGAACGCCATGAAGTTGAACGAGCTGTCAGTCCTGGGAGAACAACAAAAGGAATTGTAACTAAACACCGGGACAAAACCCATTTGGCAGTGTGTTGAAGTAAATCTATTTTCAAAACTTCTCTTGGCAGTAACTGACGTCTCTTGATTACTCTGGCAGTACATCGCCGGGAACAAGCCGAATGGTGTCATTGTAGGAAACTGGGTTTTTCTTGAACAAATAAATAGACGGGCGGAGGAAATAACGCTAGGCCCTTATTTGTTGTTGGACACCTACATGTGTGAGTGGAATCCACTTACTTGAAGGCCTTGTAGATTGGCCTGAACCAGCACACGTAGGAGCAGGGCGTGAAGAGAATGAACCATATGATGGCCATGCCGAAGTTAGTCACGCCCCCTCCACCCAGCATCCACACGAAACAGCCAACCAGATTCACAGCCAGGGTGATAGCGTGCACTGTAAAACGGAACCGCCAATCACATTGATTCACGCAGCGACCAAACCAAAAAAAAACACCAGAAAAATAATACCAGAACAACACACAAAACCAGTCTGTCAGGGACCAATGGCCATATTACGATAAGACAGCCAATGGGAGGCTGAACTCAACAAGCTTAGATAAATTAAGCCTTTCCACCCCGGCAGGTGTCCACATCTCTTCTCTGTCTGTTCTCTGTCTCAGACATAAAACCAATCTCCACCTCTTTACTTCTAATTGGTTGTAATTAGAGCACTCTGTTAGCCAGCCGTTCACTCCCAACCTGCTTCACAGATCTGCCATAGGCAGCCAATAAGGTTCAATTGCTGGTGTACAGAGAGAAGACATGGACCTATATGTTAGCTACAAAGTAAAGCTGTAACAAAATCAATCAATCAATCAAATGTATTTATAAAGCCTTTTTTACATCAGCACAGTGCTTTTACAAAGCACTCGGCCTTAAACTCCAAGGAGCAAAGAACAGCAGTGTTGATTTCCAGTGGCTAGGAAAAACTCCCTAAGAATGCCAAAATGTATGATGAAACCTAGAGAGGACCCAGGCTCAGAGGGGTGACCAGTCCTCTTCTGGCTGTGCCGGGTGAACATATTAAGATTACAATTGTAATAATTAATAAATGCATATGGGCCAGAGTCTATTTCAACTTTGTCCAGGACGGAAGCATGACCAGATGGAAAAGAACAGGGACAACACGGGTTAGGGGAGAAGTGGCAGCACAGTGGCAGCTGAAATCAACAGGTATCGTCTTGATCTGCAACACAACCAGGAGGACTTTGGACAGGGACAGCAACAGGTCTTTCAAGCCAGGTACTCCGCAAGGATTTATAGTGGAGAAGGAGAACTTAGTGGAGAAGGAAAACACTTGCTTTCAAACTGAGGTATGGTAATGATTCTGCTTAAAGATTAGGCATATATGAACAACATATTACACAACCAGAACCAAAATGTGAAGTAAAGAAAGTTCCATCTTTAATGGGGATAAGGGATCTGCAGAAAGAAAGAATGTGAAAATAAGCTGTGAGAAGAAGGGCTAGTGTATGTACTCTATCCCAGGCCGGCTTGACAGATACATGTACAGTATTTAGCTACTGCTGAACAACCTCTGTCATGTCTTTTTTTCTGCTTTGCAGAGTGCAAATTTCGCTGCAGTAGAAAAAGAAAGCTTGGCATGGGAGAGGGTAACTGTCTGCACTGGTGTTTTAACCACAGTGATCGGATCTTGCATTCCACTGGACTGCAAAAAGACCTAGATTGAACCACTGAACAGAGTTAAAAGAATTTTGAAGCTTCCTGAACTATTCTGGCCCAGTTTTATTCCATTTGCGTTGTCTTTTCCAAGACAGGTCCAGCAATAATGACTGATGCCTAATTGGGGCAGCACAGTATAGCTTCCTTATACTTGGTTTGGCACAGTTTCAGAAGTATGAAAGGGACTCCAGTGCATTGTAGTCCCTATGTATATGAAAATGATCGCAGAGTGGTTGACTAACGTTGTAGTATGGCCAGTGGGTGGTTGTCACTCACAGATCCACAGGTGGTAGAGTCTCTTGCACATGGTGCGATGTTGTTCAGGGATGTCCTCATCAAAGTCCTGGTAGAAACATGGCTGTAAGGGGATGAACCCTGGGATTGGAGGGAAGTTATTCTCTGTAGGAGAAACAGTAAGAGTGTTTGTTTCACCGATGAGAGACCAAACAACCGTTTCAGTTAATTACTTTCGTTGAACAACATAAACTATCAAACAAAACATGATGCATGTGGTGTGAATTTAAATTAATGCAAATCCTTACCAGCCATGAGCTTTTCTGTTCAGAATGTTCTGGTCTTCAAATTCTCCCAACCCTAGGAATCAAGAATGTGTAGTTCTGCAAATGAAAAATATCAAAATACAGTAATAACACCAGACCTTGCTTTCTGACCAAAAGTTAGGACTGTGAAATGTTCATCATTTTCTTTACTTCCCATGTTTTACAGAAATCCTTCTTTGTGAATTGTTGGAACAAGTGGAGGATTGCCTACACATGTCCAAAAGTAAACAAAAACTATTGAAACCGTTCCAAATGTATAAAGACACCAAATAAATAATAATGATAATAACTATAATAATAATGATAATAACTAATTATTAATATGTCATAATATCTTCACATACTCAATTATATTTTGTTGAATTATATCTCTTTATAACACTTTTGTTGGTCAAATTCAAACTTACTGCCCATAAAACAATATTTCACTTTCTTTCCAAAATCATGTTGGAAGATTCCTGACCCTGAAAGATCTATGGGCCAAGAGGAACTTAAAAATCCTTTACTCCTTTTTTTTTTACACAGCCATAATATCATTAAACAATATCACTAAGTAGCTAAATATCTATGCAAGTAATCAAGCTGTGTGAGAATGTTTAAAAAACATCCCTGGTGGCACGCTAGCACCCTCTAGTGAGAAGGTAAAACCACTGTTTGTTGTTTCTGCGCCAGGCCTCCGTCTGGCTTTGCAGAAACAAGGCCACCAAAGGTTTAAGAAGCTACTGCTGTGTCGTTCTTTTTTTCCAATTGGTTCTGAGGAGTATCAGCTTAAGTGTTTTTTGCTGTCTTACTAATGTCTTATTCATGTTGTAGCTACATTTTAGTCTTTGCTGCCTCCTCGACTATACAGGTGCTACACTGTTCACCATTTACACATGTTTAACACTGGGGTGTTGGGGTTGAGGAATACAGTTAACAGAATAAGAATATATAGCTCCGGAATAAATAAAGAGACCACTGCATCTTATTCTTTCCTTTCCAAAAAAGTCAAAAAAAAAATTTGAGTGAGGAACAGAAGGGTCAAAATTAAGAGACCACTGAAAATGTAACACTGTTCCTCACTTAAAACTTTCCTTTTCAACTTTTTTGGAAAGGAAGGAAAAAGGTGCAGTGGTCTCTTCATTTTTTTCCGAAGCTGTATACATACACAGTATATTATTTTTTAACTAGTAGATAGCCTGATTTTACACCTGTTTTGGAATTCTGAGCTTAAACTCGAGATATTCAACCTTCTCCTGAGGCACCCCTTGACATTTCACAGTCTTGTAGCAGCCCTGAACAGGCACAGCTGATTCACTAATCAAGTGCTTGATGATTAGCTGACAAGTCTAATCAGGTTAGCTACTATAGATCTAGAATAGCTAAAATACATGGAACGGCTGGTGGTCCCTGATGCCCTGTGAAGAGAGCTGAATACCTCTGGCTTAAAGACAGTGGATAGGCTATTAAAAGCCTTAACTAGACTATTCCAAAACTGCAGCTAGTGGTAAGAACCCCAATTCCAGCAACGGGGGCATTTAGGCTGCAATGCCCCCTTAAATTGGGTTTTGCCTAAAAGATAAAATGACAGTTTTAAATTATTTACATACTGACTCATATTGATTTGACATAGTAAATACATTTCTGAGTGGAAAAATAAAAATTACAATAATAGCCAGAATACCCTTCTATGCCCTTTTGGCACTTTGAACGGCAAATTAATATTTGAAAGGTGCGGATTTACAACGTATGTTGCTGACATCATCACACAGAGACCTTACAACCGAGCATCACACACAGAGTGAAACGAGCGTCTAGGTATAAAACAAGTTCGTTTGTCTTGAGATACAGGCGTAAGTACATCGGCAATCACTTAGCTCAAGCGTTAATAGTGGTAGCTTATAATAGTAAGTAAATCTACGCATATGCATATTCATACTGTATATGCATATGCATATACACTGTAAAATCTATTCGAAGTTTGTTCAGCAGAGACGACACCAGACTTTCACCACGTGCGGGGCCAAAAATGTCTTTTGCGCGAAACTTTCCAATAGTAAAATCAAGTTGTCCATTTTGATTTAGTAATGTAACTGTCATAATATAGCAAATAAGGTAGCTAATGTAACGGTTTTGTCTGTATATCCCATCATATTCTTCATTTTTATGGGCAGAAATTCATTTAGGACTATAATGAGCTCAGGAGCGCCCCATTCTTTAGGGAGAACCCTGAGCTGCAGTGACTACTATTTCTTGTTTTTTCTCTTCGGTTAGGCCACTGATCACATTAGGAGTTGTAGGGTATTTCTCTTTTAGCCCTGAAATACATTATGAAGGCAATATTTTACTCGTGATTATAATATCGCCCAGGTATAATGTAATGCATGGATTTTCAGAATCTACAATCTCAACGTTCGACTCAAGAGAATTACTGACAGCCGTGATGGACCCATGCTCAAAGACGGCTCTGTAGGTTTTAAGAACTGTTGATCCTTCCGGTGAGAATAAGTGCAATACCTTAGCAATAAATCTGACAGATATGCACGAATACCCCAGTCAATAAAATTCGTGCTGTTTGAATTTGACTTTGCTGAATAAACCCATAAGCTACCTCATGTCATGTCAAACCGCTATCTTTCAAATTAGGCTACTGCTATGCTGACATGGTGATCCTTACGGCCGGGTATTACGGACTTCCATTTGAAACATAATCTGCTTACCTCGTTCTGTCCTGAGCGACTGTCTATTTACAATATGCTGTCCCTTGGCTGCATGTTCTCAGTAAGACGTAATCGAATATGAGGAGTAACAAAGATAGACTAATATTAAAGCGATCAAGTGAAATAAGAGTACTTTTACTTTTTAAACGATATCGTGGAACTAGTAACTCTCCAATGACGTAGCTATCCTATCATTGTCTACAAGCCTGATGGTCTGACCAATAGGCACACTGCTCCTTACAATATAATGGTCCAATCGCAGTCATTCCAGGGCGGCGGCTGTCCGTGGTGCTGATATTGAAAGTAGAGAGCCATTGGCCTACACTGGTGATAGTGGTCGACTTCGATTACTTTTTTTCATGAAGATCCACAAATTAAAATTAGATTATGAAATTAATCAAATGCTGGATTATTCATCGATAACTGTCTAAATTGCAGGTCTCATTGTGGTTATAATAAAGTAACAATACCAACAAATAATTTAATGGTTGATATTAATTAATATGCAGTTCTGATCTGTTAAGTTCTGATCTACATTGTTAAATAGGGTCGGGGTTATCATCAGAAGGACTACCAGTTTTTACTATATTGACATGTATTCGCTTCATAATGTGCAGATCAGGAGAGGATTTTAACCAGCAGATGGCAGTATTAGTATATGTTTGATTTATGCTTGCAAGCGAGGGAGTTGGTTCACTTCAGTTCAGCCTTACCTATTGTAGTTACAAGATAGATCTATTCCCTTGACATACTCATCTTATATACAGTACATAAGGCCAATATGAATCACCAATTAATGTTCCTTATTTTACAGTGTAATATGAAATTAATGTTATCATGATTTATGATGGATGAATGTAGCCCATTCTGACCTTTCCAATATGCTTGTATGGTTAATAGTATTGCCTTAACCTTTGTTTCAACCTTGGTTAGACATGCTACACATCTATCTTAAGAATAAAGACTAACTGACCCCAGTTGTACTGTCTGGTATAGGCCTTTGTTACTTAGCGTTACACATTAGGATGTTCTGACCAAAATGCCTCTCCAACCCATCAACCACAGAACTATTTTATTTAATAAATCATATTCACAACATGGATAATCCATACATACTTTGACCCCAATCTTTAATTGCAATATATGTCTCTATATCTACAGTGTTTTATTTTTTTCACTGCTTATTTATAGGTGATAGTTTGACCTACATCAATATTCTGTAGTGGAAGCCTGAAGTTCAGTTCACATGAGGACAGAGGCAGTCATTTGGTAAGGCTCGCTATGAGGCATCCTACGATTTATTTCCTTGAGTGTCTCCACATTCACATGGCCCTGGGTATTTCATTATGGTGTCTGGTGGGATGGTACGGGCTGGAGGTCAGCCTGTAATACAGGGGTAAGGATCCTGTGTTCATCAGACATGGTGACATGAGCAAAGGTTAGACCTGATGTGTGGCTGCCATGGACATTAGTCTTAAAATGTTACAGAAAACAAGTATGTTTATGTGCTTAAGCTTCCCAGGCTCTACCTGTCCAAATCCAGAATGAGCAAGAGAGTCACAAGAGGGTAACCAGTTTTTTATTGTGGCGTTAATCTGCTCAATCCAGAATCTTTTCCAACATGAACGGAGTTGAAATGTAAGTGAATGTATTGGCTGGATAGGAACACGCTGTTACAGCAGCATGCAGGAACTCAGGTGATTCCTGGATCAAAATGCGGAGGAGCTTCACCTTGTGGTGCACCACGTGATATGTTGATACGCTGTCATTCCATTTCCACCACCCTATTCTGCTTAACTAATGCCTTGAAGTAAAGCAGGCAGGGGCTCTGCTTTAAACCAACACAGCGGAGGATGCCCAGTGGCCAACAGTATGGAAGTCAACGGAACAGCACAGGGCCACACGGCATCCTGCCGTAGCACTTCTGCCAAAACACTGTGATCGCAACCTGGGTGAGCTAGGCCAGTAAGCAACTGCTGCGGCTGAAGTAATTTAAACGGGCTCGGCGTCCAACAGTGAATCCACATGACAGGAAATATTTCAGAAACCACTGTTCCGATGGTTAGGAATCTAGGAAGGAGTGATGCGTCTTAAGGCGTGAGGCATCCTGCCTTAGTCTGACTAGAAGTTAATCTGTCCATTCTGGAATGGCCATAAAGTCTCTGAAAAATAGCGCAAGCGCAGCATATTTTGCAATTTATAACCCAATGTAAACATTTAAACCCCTATTCAAAAATGTCTTAAATGATTTGACCTCTCATATCTGTAAACTTTTAGCGAGGCAGCAATATTTCGGGGCCCTTGGGCAGAAGCGCCACTAAAATAATAAATCTGGAATTATATTAACATGTTCTTGGTATTGTTAGAAATTGGCCGTTTCGTATAGTGGTTGTAATAATTAGAGAAAGTATATTATTTATTGCAGCATTAGAAAGTCTTGTTCATGAGGTTACGGACCTGGTCTTCCTTACACAACCTCAATCTCATCTCAGTCAATCTCTTCTCCCTGTAATGTTGGTTACCCGCTAGCCTATACATTAAGGGCGTTTCTAACTTTTTAGAAGTCAACCCCCATGCCATATGGCCATCGTAAACATTCCTGTCATTAGAGCGCTACCTACTGAGAGATAATCTAAACAGAGAGGTTTCTGTTGTTCTCATTATCTAGGCACATTCACTTCCAATGAAACGTACATTCATATTGTAATTGTTAATGCTCAGATTCTACAGTATTTTCAGAAATGCCTCAAACCTTTAAAATTTGAAGAAAGCTTTGTAGGATTTCTTGAACTGTGTGTTGCGGAGGAAAATATAAATGTTGTTAGTATTTGTGTATATCTGTAGAATAGTTGTAAATCATCTAGTTAATGCCATAGATTCCAATATATCATGTTTTGCCTTGTTTATTGACCTACCAAAGGCATTTGGTACAGTAGATCATTCCATTCTGCTACATAAGTCTGTGAGGGGATGCCTGTTTATGGTTTAAGTGTTATCTGAGTGACAGAACTCAGGCTGTCATGTCTGAATTTACATAAAGGGGTCCCACAGGGCTCAATTCCCGTACCCATGCTGTTTTTCACTATAGATAAACCACATTGGTAGTTCTTTGGAGCAATGTGGTATGCAGGACGATATAGTGTTTTCCCCTGTTGCACCAACCGTAACACAACCGTAGCTGTTTCTCACTTACAGTCTGACTTCCAAGCATTGCAGAAGTTGTCTGGATGTTCGGTGGGTTCGGTGGGTCCCCATTGAGCTCAGAATGTCTGTTTTTACATTTCATGCCCCTGACTTATGGGATACCCTCCAGGCCTCCTTCAAATTAGATTTGCAGATGTTCCTTAATCCATTTAGATCATTGGTGGAGGGGGTCATCTGAGATGATTGTACATGTTTTTTAAATAAATTCTGTGTATTTTTATTGTTGTGTTTTCATTTGTATTTATTTTGTGAATTCTGTTCCCAGGGCTCCCTTGTTAATGGTACCACAGTCTCAATGCTGATATACCTGTAGAAATAAAAGTTACAATAAAAAATTCCTTCCAGCAGGTTATCTTGGCCTGTCACACACATTCACCCTGTAGATTTACTCCTTTTGTGTGTGTGTGTGTGTGTGTGTGTGTGTGTTGTATTCATTTCCATGTCAGTTACTTTTTTGTTGATTTATACTGAATATGTCATTGTTCATTAAACATGTTTCGCAATAGAGACAACCATTCAGGACTGTGGGAGTGTGGTCTGCTATATTTTGTTTTCTGTCTCTGTCAATCTCTGTCTTTATCTGTCCCTGTCTCTATGTCTGCCTCTGTCTCTATCTCTGCCTCTATCCCAGTCTCTACCTGCCTCTATCTCTGCCTCAGTCTCTACCTGTCTCTACAGTATCTCTGCCTCTGCCCCTGTCTCTATTTCTGCCTCTGTCCCATTCTCTACCTATCTCTGCCTCTGCTCTATCTCTACCTGTCTCTATCTTTGCCTCTGTCCCTGTTTTTGTCTTTTAATTCACTTTCACAAAGAGAGACACCGTTTCAAGGTGATGAAATACAGTGGCTCCCAAAAGTATTTAAGCTGGTGGAGACATATTCAAATAGACTCATTATTGTAATAGCTGCCAAAGATGCCGCTACCAAATACTGACTAAATGGGGTGAATGCAATCAAATATTATTGCATACGTTTCTAATGTATTGTTTTGACATTCTGGATATTATGTGTTGATCTGGACCCAAAACCCCTAATTAAATCCAATTTGCTTCCGTGTTGTAATACTATAAAACGTGGGAAAGTAAATACTTTTCAGAGACACTATTGCAGTAGTCCGCACACTGTTAGGGGATCTAGTACAACCTATTATAGTTTATAACAAAGACATCTGCATATGCCAGAAACCATCAGATTCAGAGGTCAATGCATCATTTGTGTAAATATGGGTCAAGTGTATTGGATCTTAGATGCATGACCTCATTCGGAATTTCTCTCTGATGAATGTTACTTATTTGTCTATTTCTAGACCATAGGTATGGGACAAGATTGTTGTTTGGATAGGCTCATTTGTCACCAAGTTCTCTTATTTGTCTGTTTGCTTTTTTGATTAGTGTACCTCTTCAATGTCATTAAGTCTATTTGTTCAGCCCTTGAAGCTGCCAGAATGGATTTCTTTCACCTCCATGACTGCTTATTGAAGACCCTCAAGGTCTGGACCCCTGTGTATTATACTGTTGCATACATACTGAATGATGAAGTCTGCTCTATAAGAATGCACATACACATAAACAGTTTATGCTACAGCTTAGCAAGTATATTACCTGTTCCTCCACTCTTAGTCTGCCCCACACTGGTCTCAGACTAGTGGCCCTCTGCTTGATAATTACAATACACAAACACCCTCCTTGACGATGTTGGTTGGGCCATCCAAAAGGTACTTCTTGGATGGCTCCATTCATGACATTTTAATTTACTGTATCTCTGGAGTGATCTTACGGTACGTTCTGGACTTGTTTTATCGCCTGTGACCAAAGCATAGACACAAATTAGGAGTTCAAGTCTGTAGAAAAATGTTTCTGGAACCATGTGTGGTAAAAAAAACTGAAATATAATTAAAAAAAAGAAAACATCAAAATCACAGGCAGGTAATGGAAAATAGTGAAAAATCTATTTTAACAATTAAGTAGTTAAACAAATTTTGTAGTTTTTTTATGGATGGGTAACATTGTAGGGTAACGCTATTTTGAGAGTCCTAAATGTGTGCCTGTAGATGCCCTACAGATTGTCTACTGACTATCGGTTAAATTTTAACTAATTATCTACTAACCCTAACCCTTATCTATATCCTAACCCAAACCTTCATCCTATGCCTTACCTTAACCCTTACCCTAAACCTAATTATAAACCTAACCTTAGCAAGCAGTTGTTTATCAGACAATGGTTTGTTGATGATATTACTATCTATAGAACATGTACAAACATAAATTGGGACTCTCAAAATGAAATGCAACACATTGTAGTAATATTTGGTAGTCCTTTCTGGCTTAAATTCTGTCTTAATTTTTAGAGCTAACCCGCTAAGTTGCTTCTTTACCGTTAAATGAATGGCTGTCAGGAGCAGTAAACTAAATGTTAAATTTTTTTGCAACACCCACAAAATTACTTACAACTTTGTCTTAGAATGATTGTTTTGAGGCTGATGACCCTATAACTATAGTAACAAACAACAAATACTGCCACAGGAAATACATGTACAAATGTTGCTGCAGGATATGCAACTACAGTAGCCTTGTATCTTACACTTTTGTAAGTTAGGAATCCAATGCACATCCTACATCCCGGATTGGGAACAGATTTACCAATTAACCACAAAAAGGTTTTTGTGGTTATGTTTACCTTTTGGCATATGTTGTTCTAAAAGCAATTTTTCTGTTGGAAGATTAGTGTACACAGGACATAATATCAAATACCATTTGACTGATTGACTGATTTTTTTAATGAACCTGTCCAGGAATATTAAATGCATCTGGTAAGGTTCCAAACTAGTTGGTCTAAGCTCCCCTCAGTGATGATTTAATGAGCATAAATGACTTTGTTTTTAATTGATTATCATCAACTGTTATAATCTTCAGCAACAACCACACAAACATGCTGGTGTTTCCAGAGGAATTAATGTAATGAAACAAATCCATGTAATTAAATGGAATTATGCTAAATGTAGGCTATAAAACTGAAGGTATTTTACAGTAGATTAGCTGTTGATTATGTGTGGTAATTTGGTTTACTCGTGGCTTTTACCGATAGAAGTAATATTAAACATGAGAGAAATTGGGAATGGAAAATGTTGGGGTATAAAAACATTGGATAATGCTTAATTTAATGTTGGCATAACTATTATTGCATAGTGCTTTGTACAGTCTTTTTGGCTTGGATTTCCCAATTCCATCTATTCAAGATAAAAGGCTATACAGTACAACATTTTATTAAGTCACTGTGGAAAACTTACCATGTTTCAGTTTGCTGCCATATGACAGTTTGTCGTTGGTCTCCAGCAATCAGTAAAACAAATCCTATCCAATAGACCTAAAACAATTGTCAGTAATACTTACAATCCAATTATCTAAATGGATTACTCATTTGTTTATAAGCTCAAAACTTATCAAATTCAAATTTCAGTACATAGAGAAAGGTATTTTATCTATAATAAAATGATATAAAACATAGTAAATGTTATGCCATTTGGAACTGGCGGGTTCATTCTGTCTTTTTCATTAAGTCAACTGGCATACAGTTGAAATGAGACATTTCTCATGAGAGAATGTATTTCTTTACTACAAACAAATAGCTGGCTGAAACATACATTCATTTATGTTAAGTTCAAAGCCACCATACAAGATAGTGAATAGAATTGGAATATACACTGCTTCAATTGACGGAACACGTAATCATCACAGTATAACACCAAGTCAATTAAACTTAAATCTGTCCAGTTAGGAAGCATAAGCAATTGTGAATGTCACCTGTTTTGGTGCAAATAAAAGTGACAATAGGTGCACTGGAGAGGCAACAGCAAGACAACCCCCAAAAAGGGAATTGTTTTGCAGGTGGTGGCCACAGACAATTGCTCTCTCATTCTCCTTCCTGATACCATTGACTGACCCTTATGTTCCCCAGACCTGAATCCAATTGAGAACCTCTGGGACGTTATGTATCGGTGCATCTGACGCTGCCAAGTAACGCCACAGACTGTTCAGGAGCTTGCTGACGCCCTGATCCAGGTCTGGGAGGAGATCCCCCAGGACACCATCTGCTGTCTCATCAGGAGCATGCCCAGACATTGTCGGGAGTGCATACAGGCACGTGGGGGCCATACACACTGCTGAGACACATTATGAGTTGCTGTGATGAAACTCACATAAGTTGGAACAGCCTCTGATTTCAACTGTTTACTTAGATTTTTGGTGTGAGTTTGAATCCAGCCCTCAATCGGTTGGTCATTTTGGCTTCCAATGAGCATTGTTACATCATTTTGTTCTCAACGAATGACACAATGTACACTCAAGATCATCATCATCATCATTTTCTTCCGCTTATCCGGGGCCGGGTCAGCAAGCAGAGATGCCCAGACTTCCCTCTCCCTAGACACTTCTTCCAGCTCTTCCGGGGGGACACCGAGGCGTTCCCAGGCCAGCCGGGAGAAACAGTCCCTCCAGCGTGTCCTAGGTCTTCTCCGGGGTCTCCTCCCGGTGGGATGGGACCGGAACACCTTCCCAGGAACAGATGCCCAAGCCACCTCAGCTGACCCCTCTCGATGTGGAGGAGCAGCGGCTCTACTCTGAGCTCCTCCCGGGTGACCGAGCTTCATCTCTAAGGGATTGCCCAGCCACCCTGCGGAGAAAGCTCATTTCGGCCGCCTGTATCCGGGATCTTGTCCTTTCAGTCATGACCCAAAGCTCATGACCATAGGTGAGAGTAGGAATGTAGATTGTCCGGTAAATCAAGAGCTTCGCCTTGCGGCTCAGCTCTTTCTTCACCACGACAGACCGATACATCGACCGCATTACTGCAGAAGCTGCACCGATCCGTCTGTCAATCTCCCGTTCCATCCTTCCCTCACTCGTGAACAAGACCCCTAGATACTTAAACTCCTCCACTTGAGGCAGGCACTCTCCACCAACCTGAAGTGGGCAAGCCACCCTTTTCCGACTGATGACCATGGCCTCGGATTTGGAGGTACTGATTCTCATCCCCACCGCTTCACACTCAGCTGCAAACCATCCCAGTGCATGCTGAAGGTCCTGGTTTGAAGGGGCCAACACGACAACATCATCCCCAAAGAGCAGAGATGAAATTGTGTGGTCCCCATACCTGACACCCTCCGACCCATGGCTGCGCCTAGAAATTCTGTCCATAAAAATTACGAACAGAACCGGCGACAAAGGGCAGCCCTGCCGGAGTCCAACATGCACTGGGAACAAGTCTGACTTACTGCCGGCAATTGGGACCAAGCTCCTGCTTCGGTCGTACAGGGACCTGACAGCCCTTAGCAAAGGACCCAGGACCCCATATTCCCGAAGCACTCTCCACAGGATGCCGCAAGGGACACAGTCAAATGCCTTCTCCAAATCCACAAAACACATGTGGATTGGTTGGGTCAAACACCCATGAACCCTCCAGCACCCCGTAGAGGGTATAGAGCTGGTCCAGTGTTCGACGGCCAGGACGAAAACCACACTGTTCCTCCTGAATCCGAGGTTCTACTATCGGCCGTATTCTCCTCTCCAGGACCCTGGCATAGACTTTCCCGGGGAGGCTGAGAAGTGTGATCCCCCTATAGTTGGAACACACCCTCCGGTCCCCCTTCTTAAAAAGAGGGACCATCACCCCGGTCTGCCATCCCAGAGGCACTGTCCCCGACCGCCACGCGATGTTGCACAGGCGTGTCAACCAAGACAGCCCCACAACATCCAGAGACTTGAGGTACTCAGGGTGGATCTCATCCACCCCCGGTGCCTTGCCACTGAGGAGTTTCTTGACTACCTCTGTGACTTCAGCCCGGGTGATGGACGAGTCCACCTCTGAGCCCTCATCCTCTGCTTCCTCAATGGAAGACGTGGCGGCGGGATTGAGGAGATCCTCGAAGTACTCCTTCCACCGCCCAACGACATCCCCAGTTGAGGTCAACAGCTGCCCACCTCTACTGTAAACAGCATTGGTAGGGCACTGTTTCCCTCTCCTGAGGCACCGGATGGTTTGCCAGAATCTCTTCGAGGCCAGCCAATAGTCCTTCTCCATGGCCTCACCGAACTCCTCCCAGGCCTGAGTTTTTGCCTCCACAACCACCCGGGCTTCCGTCTGCCTGTACCCATCAGCTGCAAGATTTTGATCTTTAATACATTTTGTTTCATTGAATTTTTTTAGTTGGCGAATGAGCAAAATTTGGATCAGAAGGGGACTGTCCACTTTCCTTGATATATAGTTCCTTGATGAAATAATAAACCCACACGCATAAATTAATGTGGTTTAATGGTAGGTTTTAGTACCTCATATTGTAGCTTATAGAGACCTCAACTAATGTTCTGAACAGTCTTAAAATTATCTTACTTTGGCTTAGATTCAAGCAATAAAATAAATGTTTTGTAAAAATTTGTTTGTGGACAAAATGTGTTTTCTTTCTTCACACTCTGTGACATTATGACCTCATTCTACATATTTGGTCACATGACTCAATGGTGGCTTAGCTAATCGTTTAGCTTCACTTACTCAACCACTCCCTAAACCAGAAAAAGAACAATGGAAAGCCTAGTTCAGCTGGCCCACGATTAGAAAGGGTGAATGTTGTTGTCCCTGGCTGGTTGTGATCCACAGTTTCCTTTGTGGCAGACTTTAACCATTACGCTTTTAAAACAGCAGGAATACAACTTTTATCTCAGCCATTACGTTTTTGCTGAAATAATGTGGAATGTTTATGTTTAATGGAACTAAAGTGTCATCTTGTACAAAGATTATTTTAGATGGCTAGCTAATATCTATACAGTACCTATAATGAAACCAATGACTCCAAACTCTACATGGCTGGCCCCTTTTTTGAAAACAATAACAGCATAAAAGGGTGATGTAATACAATTATTCTCTTAAATATATGAGATTCATGGTATTACAGAGTGTATATATATATATATATATATATATATATATATATATATATATATATATATATATATATATATATATATATATATAGTGTGTGACAGCTAAAAAGTACAGAGCGGATAAAGATTTCTAAAAGAGACAAAAATTTGAACGTGTGAGAGGGGAATTGAACACATTAGACATCAATGACCTGTATGGATTTTATTAGCCAGTGATAGGCCTACTAGTATGTACTCATTACTTGGAATAGTCATAAGAATTGAGCAATTGCTAGCAAGACAGAAGAGGAACTTTACACTTCCAAAGCAATTTCATTTCATGGCACAATGTTAGTTTTTCTTTCATTTCTGAATAACATTGATACAATAATTACACTGGGGAACAATTTTGAACTTAATTTCTGTTGAGTTGGATATTTCACTTCATTTAGACAAAATTTGGCATGGTGATTTAAAAAATAGAGTCAGTTTTCTTCTAGCTCGTCAAGTTTGTTATTTACAGTTTACCCTCTGAATAAGCAAAATTGTATTGTTTGTCCGTAAAAGGGGTTATGTACATTTTTTGTTTTGTTTTTCTAAGCTTGTGACTGTTCAACTTATTTTGTATTCACATACTTATTTCCTTTCATTCAGATCATGGCTGCCTCTATTAGCTCTCATCGTAAGTGCCTAAACAGCCCTGATATGTTTTGCAATATCTGTGGCAGTTTCACCATTCCCAGTGAAAGGGCAAATATCAGTGCATTTGTCAAGCAAGTCTATTTTGCATATTTTTAAGTAAAACCTGTTGATCAAGAAAAGTATTGGCCCCTCACAAGGTGTGCAAGCAGTGTGTTGAGAGTTTACGGATGTGGAACAAGGGAACACGTGATAAGTTGGCATTTGGCATACCTATGGATTGGCGAGAGCCAAAAGATCATTGCACAGACTGTTACTTTGGTTTAGTGAATACTCAAGGATTTAACAAGAAAATCAAATGTAAGATCGAGCGTCCTGGTCTACCATCAGCTATACGTCCAGGGCCTCATTCAGCTGAAATCCCAGTGCCAGTTTTTGTTCAGCTACCCTCTCTTAAACATCTGGATTATGATGAAGAACTCAGTGACAGCAATGATACAGATTTTGAAATTGAAGGTGACTCAGTTCGTAAAGGATTTGAACAGCATGAGATCAATTATTTTCCTAGTTTTTGAGACAAAGCGAGGGTATCCTGGAGCTCAAAAAGTTGCTGTGAAAAATCTGGATTCAGAGGCCAAAAGTTAGTCAAATACAAGTGTCAGATTTAATTCAGCGAAAATTGTGTTCCCCAGTCTTATCAATATAGGTGAAGATAACTGACTATTTCATCAAGTGAAAAGAGAATAATGGAAATCCCAAATCTTTTACTGCGCAAGGGGTTGTGATCTATAGGCTATTACCCCAAAAAGCATGCACGGGATGCGTACTTTGAAAACCTACCAGAAATAGTCACAATATAACCGTAAACAGTTTTATTTTGGGCTTACTATAGCGTAGCTACTGAATGTTGTAGCCAGCAAAGTCTTGGTCTATCCTGAACAAATCCTAAGGCGTAATTTCTTATGAGTGTGGTAAGATTCAGACACCAGTCGCTTGCGTGGAAGGTCACATCTCTAACCACTACTCATCACTAACCATTACGCTATATAACAAGGGGTAGGCTGTCTGTCTGTCATGTCACTCAGTCACTCACTCAGTAAAATACATTTGCTCTTCTTGGCCGGCTCCGCTTACGAAGTCCGGCAAAAAGACTCCTCCAACCAGTCTGCACTAAAAGGCTATTTGGATAAGAAGCTGACAACAAAAAATATATATAAAAACTCCTTCATTCACTTGGCACATTTTCCCTATCAAACTGGTTTGACGTGGCAATAACTGTTAGTGATAACATCATCAAATATAGCACTGCTGGTATCTCCATGGATATACAATAACATCTCTCACTCCTCTAGTGATAACACCAGAGACATGATGTATGATGTAGTCAGCGACAAACTGGCAGTACCAAAGATTTCTGAGAAATGAATAAACGAGCATCAGGAATCAAAGGTCCTGTTTGCCTGTCTGCAGGGGAATGGGTGGGCATCTGTACACATGTCCCCATTAGAGATGGGGGAGGGCTGATCAGACCTTGGACAGCAGACAAATCAAAACCCCAGCTGGTATCACAGTCCTCCAACTATACGTTTAGTCAAACCCTCCTATTGATCGGTACTTGACAACTGAAAATATCCCTATTTATCCTGTCCCTCATCAAACCACATGATGAAGTATATGTTTTGATCTAGGTGGATTTTTTGTTTCTCAAACAAATTCATAAATTTGTGTTAATATTCCCTTGTCTTTTACTGAGTGAGTGAATGACTGACTGACTGAGCGACTCTTGTTAAATAGCGTAGTGGTTAGGGACGCTGCCCCTCATGCAACCAACTGGTGTTTGAGTCTCACTGCAGACATAGGAAATTGCATCTTAGAGTTTGCTCGGAATAGACAGAAACTTCACTGGCTACAACCTTGGGTAACTACATTAAAGTAAGCCTAAAATAAAACTGTTTGCAGTTAAATTATGACTATTTCTGGTGGATATTCGAAGTACACATCCATGCATTCTATTTGGGGTAATAGCCTACAGATCACAACCCCTTGTGCAGTAAAAGAGCTCTTTTAAAGAGGAGGGGTTTGCAGGATTCACTCTTTTCACTTGACGAAATAGTTGTCTTCACCAATCTATAATGTTATTCACTAATGAAAGAAAAACAAACGTTGTGCTATGAAATGAAAGACCTTTGACAGTGTAAAGTCCAACTTCAGATTTGCTAGCAATTGCTAAATTCTTATGACAATTCCAAGTAATAAGTACTAGCAGGCCTATCACTGGCTAATAAAAGCCATACAGTTCATAGGTGCCCATGTTATTTCAGCAAGAATGCAATGGCTGGGGTAGAAGTTGAATTTAGAGATAATACAGAGATGAGCTATGTAACAGCAAGTTGTGTTGTCTTGTGGGGTTATCTCTACCAATGTTGTTTGACCCTGGTTCAATTTCCCTCTCAGATGTTCTAGTTTTTGTCTCTCAGAAATATTTATCCACTCAGTACTTTTCAGCCGTCACACGGAATTAAGATTCTCTGCTTTTACTATTCATAGGTATGTGTTTGAGTAAAATGAACAGTTTTATTCTATAAACTACTTGCAACATTACTCCCAAATTCCAAATACAAATATTGTCATTTAGAGTATTTATTTGTAGAAAATAACTGGTCAAAATAATAAATGCATTGTTTTCAGACCTCAAGTAATGCAAAGAAAACAAATTCATATTTATTTTTCAACAAAAAAATACTAATGTTTTAATTTAGGAAGAGTTCATAAATCAATATTTGGTGGAATAACGCAGATTTTTTATCACAGCTTTCATGCGTCTTGGCATGCTCTCCACCAGTCTGTCACATTGCTGTTGGGTGACTTTATGCCACTCCTGACACAGAAATTCAAGTAGCTCGGCTTTGTTTGATGGCTTGTGACAATCCATCTTCCTCTTATCAAATTCCAGAGGTTTTCAATGGGGTTCAGGTCTGGTGATTGGGCTGGCCATGACAGAGTCTTGATCTGGTGGTCCTCCATCAACACCTTCATTGATCTCACTGTGTGGCATGGAACATTGTCCTGCTGGAAAAAACTATTCTCAGAGTTGGGGAACATTGTACTTGGCTTGATTCATGTGTCCTTCACAAAGAGAAATCGGCCCGATTCCAGCCTAGCTGAAGTATCCACAGATCATCACCGATCCTCCACCAAATTTCACAGTGGGTGCGAGACACTGTGGCTTGTAGGTCTCTCCAGGACTCTGTTTAACCATTAGACGACCAGGTGTTGGGCAAAGCTGAAAATTTGACTTGTCAGAAAAGATGACCTTACATTCCTCTATGGTCCAATCCTTATGGTCTTTTGCAAACTTCAGCCTGGCTCTTCTTTGCTTCTCATTGATAAAGGGCTTTTTTCTAGCTTTGCACAACTTCAGCCCTGCCCCTAGGAGCCTGTTTCGAACCGTCCACGCCGTGCACTTCAGCCCAGCTGCTGTTTGCCATTCATTTTGTAGGTCAGTTGATGTCATCCTACGGTTGTTGAGTGACATTTGAATGAGTTGACATCATATGTGGGGATCTAACATCATATGTGGGGATCTAACAAGATCAACACATATGATGTTAGATCATATGTGGTATGTATGCGTCCTTACACACATAGATGGAAAGCAAACAGTTGGCAGGAGTAGACAGGAAAAGAGTAGAAGGGAATATGAGAAAGAAGGGGGAGACTTATCGACTTCTGGGAAAGCTCTGAAATGGCCAGCCAGATGATGGCGTCACAGTGAGGGTCAAAAGCCAAAGGGACCTCCTGAATCACTGTTGGGGATTCAAGGAGAAATATGGGGATTAATAGGTCATAAGAAACAGCCACAACATGTCATAGCCAAATCACATAAACAATTGGTTACATATAAGTACATTATGAACTGAAATCTACTATAATGACTAGACCCAATTGGCAGTAAGATGCTCAGAAACTATATGACATAGCCTAACATAGCCTAATATGCTAATGCTAATATATTGTACGTCTTGGGTAATCTATCTTATTGTACTCATCAAGTTGCTTGACTCAAAGTCCATGATTTCTTCCAAAAATCTATTCCAAATTGGTCTCCTATGTTGCTTTTCCACATAGGAGTAGCCATTTAAACTTTAAAGGCTGAGTATAGTTTCGTGAGCAGAGACAGCTATTCGTCTTGCGCAATAGTCAGTTTGGTTGAAGATTTGTTGGGGTTGTGTGTCCTGTGTGTGCATCTGACTGTGATCGTTCAACAATTGCCGTAAAGGGTGGCTCGTGTGCTCTCAACCTAGCTAGTTTCAAATCCATTGGTCGTCATTTGGTCGTCATTTGAGGAAGGTAAATGCTTTACACTCACATAAAGGATTATTAGGAACACCATACTAATACTGTGTTTGACCCCCTTTCGCCTTCAGAACTGCCTTAATTCTACTTGGCATTGATTCAACAAGGTGCTGAAAGCATTTTTTAGAAATGTTGGCCCATATTGATAGGATAGCATCTTGCAGTTGATGGAGATTTGTGGGATGCACATCCAGGGCACGAAGCTCCCGTTCCACCACATCCCAAAGATGCTCTATTGGGTTGAGATTTGGTGACTGTGGGGGCCATTTCAGTACAGTGAACTCATTGTCATGTTCAAGAAACCAATTTGAAATGATTCGAGCTTTGTGACATGGTGCATTATCCTGCTTTTAGAGATTGGTGCAAATCCCTAATATTTAATACTCCTCCCAATGCATACTTAATATATAAATCTGCCATATTACTTAATCTGGTTTAACATTGTAAATTAACTCAAATATTATTTTAGGTACAAAGGTGTATTCTCCTGGCGTAGGTACAGTAGTACCATGAATAAGTGAATTGTGACATCACCAGGAAAGTGAACAAGGCAGAATTACCATGAAGAGATTGATGCATTCCTTTCAGTAGCCAATTTACTTTGTCAGTTTTATTACCAAAGGCAATAGAAAAAAGATCTTTAAACTTTCCTGCTATGTTTAGACCGAAGGCATCCACTTCATCATCTGCCCATTTGACAGTGAGACCACATGGCGATTTGAAGCTCTTACCTGTTAAGGATCCAATGCATAATACAATGCATTGATCATCATTGGGTTTTCATCCAGAGAGATTGGAAAGTTTATCTTGGTCTTCAATGAGACAGCACAGTGAATCCACTTCTGGACTCATGAGAAAATGGAGTCTTCTGCAATCGCGGAGACCTTTTTTATAGCCCCTGGACTTCTAAACCATTGGTACTCATATTGGTTTGTGATTTTAATGGCTGGTATTTCAATGATTAGGGTCAATGGACATCCTTGTTTTACAAAAAAAAAAATATATATATAAAATCTAGTTGCACTTTATCAAAGGAATTTTCAAAACTCACTATGAAGATTTAGCCAATTATATTAGACTTATTGCTCTATTATTTCCAGTTATTGACACATGTTGTCTCCAGTGTATAGATACAACCTCCTCTACACACCTCCAGTGTATAGATAAAACCTGTCTGGTATGCATCCAGTATATCCTTTTTAAAAGTGCTATCATTTTGCAAGAATTTTTGTACATCACAATACTTAAGAGTAAAAGGCCTATACTTTATATGGAATCGGATCTTTATATTCCCCATCTGTGTTTCAATAATAAGTAAATGAAACCTGCTTGCTGTAATCTTCCTTTTTGATAATAGTTAAAACAAGCTAAAAAGGGTAAAAAAAATAAAAAAGATACACTCCTGTTGGTATTGCCATTGATTCTTTTCCAGTCTGAGATGACAGAAAAGTTCCTCTACTGATTTTAGCCTTTACCCTAAACAGGCCATACTGAAGTTTGGTTGAACCACCTGGAATTGAGAAATGTCTTTGTACAGTAATTGAGATGAGGTACTTAAGTCCAAATGGATGATGCCATGTTTGAAACCTCTGACCTATTCTTCCCAGGCAGAGAACGTGTCTACCCAGTTCATCAGGTCTGTGTATGTTGAAAAGGCTCTGAAGCCTTTCAGAACTAAGAAGGAGCCACTCGAGGTCAGCACATCTCCGGCAGAGATCCATCCTGCTTACAGCAGACAATGTACGGTCATAATTTCCATTTGATTTATATGCAGAGTGAGAATATTACATGTTACTTGTAAACCACATAAGAGGTTGAATATCTTTAGAAAGTAACTGGCTTTCAGGAGTTTATTTTCACGAGGCTATTGCAACTATCTCTTTCCTTCCCACCTTCCCCCATCCCTCCTTCTTTCTCTTTCCCCATGTCTTACTCCGGTTCCTCTGTTCCACCCTGACCCTCTCCGTTCCTCTCTAACCATTAATATTCAGCAGCGGCAGGCCCAGTCTGGACGGGCTCTCGACAGAGCTTGTTAACGCCATCTCTAATGACATGCACCTTCAATAGAAAGGCCAAACACAGATAAGATTGCTGGTGGAGGGGTCTCTCACTCTCTCTCCCCTAACAAGGGCTCCATTGATGGGACACTTGAGACTACAACACGTTCAGACCAGGACCGAACTTTCCTTTCACAACCACACAGCCTTTCACCAAGATTTAAAATCTACTTTTAAGCTAATTAGGATAAGAGCCGCTTCTTTCACAGGGTATTGGTTGTGGCCTGTGTTTGGAGCGCTTTGGCCCACCCGGTTTCCCTTCCGCCACAGCTACGCTTCTCTTTGCCCCTCTGGGCAGAGAGGATTAGGATGGGAAAGTCAGCTTTGCCTCATCAGCTTGACTAACACCACATTGATGAAGCACAATGAGCCATTTCTTGTTCTTGTTTATTCTTATTCCTTGATATGTCTCCCCCTGGACATGGGGCACAAACTATATAAAATGAAGACTTGATGATGAGATGTTGAATTGGTGATATTAGTGGATGTCTGCCCCCTGGTGGACAGTGCAAGCTAAAGAGAACAGGTCCAGAGGGGAGGAATGTATTCCAGTAACGAAGGAATACATTAAAATGGACAGAGGCCAAGTTTTATCACAGAAGGTTTTTTCTTGCCCTCGTCCATCTCCTCGACCCATACCTCTCTCTCTCTCTCTCTAGCAGGGTGGTGGGAGTGGGCGAGAGGCTGGGCTTTGTGCCTTTCCCCATCATAACCCAGAATGTGCTCAGAATAATAAAAAGAGGGAGGCATTACATCATGGACACAACACACACAAGCGCACACAGACACACACACACACACAAACTCATTGAATCATCTACCAGCCACATGTGTGTGTGTGTGTGTGTGTGTGTGTGTGTGTGTGTGTGTGTGTGTGTGTGTGTGAGGTAAGTACATGTTTGTCTTGTTAAACTCTGAATATGCATGTCCTCCTCCTCCAGCCCGCCGTCTCCCTATCAACGCTCCAGGGTTGGGCATTCTGCCAGGACACCCTGGTGGTGTTGTAGTACTGAAGTAAACCATTTGCCCAGTCACCCTCTATGCCCATGTGCCACCCCTAGGTCTTGGTTTCTATGGAGACCCCTTCCTCCTCACCAAGCATGCAGTCGGCACCCCTCCAGCAGAAGGGGGTGGGATAACACCGAACCAGCCAATCACATACACTTACTTAATTTACATATGCAAACATGGACCATGAACTTCACCATTGAGCACAGTTTGCTCCCCAAATCATTCTACTTGTGTTGGCTGAATGGATGTCCAGGAAAAAAGGGGGCTTGTAAAAAAAACAATTAATTTCACCCAAAGTACTTTTGTTTGAACTATTAACACATCATCTGACATGTAAATAAAAAAAGACAAGATTGTTCTTTTGTCTTTTTGTTGTTTTGGTATTTTGTGTCCCCTGTAGCATGTTGTTGTACATGTTTGTCTGCATTAAACATTTCCTCAGCATAGCTGCTCTATCAGAGGGCAATGTTCTCATCTCCTAAAGACACTATGTCATAGGCACAATACAAAACAAAAAGAAACTCAATACATCTATTGAGCACAAACACTTAAACAACACTGTGACCTGTATAGAGCACAAACAATGCTATAGACCATAAACACTTAAACAACATTGTGACACAAACAATAAGCATAGAGTCCAGGCAAGAATCCACAGCAGCAAGAAGGCCAGAAGAGATTGGGGACAGTTCAGGAGGGGAGGGAAGACACGAAAATGGATGCTTCTCTCAACTAATTGGCATGGCCTTTTTAACAACTCCACATCATTAAAAGTGTACAGAATGGACAGTGTTCAGGCCTGTATTTTTTCTGTTTTTGCAGTTCCTCTGCCCCAGGCTTTCCTCTTCAGCACAGTCATGCTATCAACTACTGCCATCCATTATCCAAGCTGTAAAATCCAATACAACAATTTCTGTTTTAAAAAAAAAAATCCCCCAGGACGAGATAAAAAATGATTCACAAACACAAAAACGCAAATGTTCAGTATTGTAAAAAATTTCTAAAAGCTATTGGAACCTTTCCCTGTTGACTCAAGTCTGACAACTTTACTATCTTAATTGGCCTCCTTGGGTAAAAGCTCAAAGTGTGTAAATAATTTGTCTGCAATAAGCTTTTTCTATCTTTAGCTCACTCTCTTTGGCTTGTTTTCGTTTTAAAGAGAAAGGCGGCCCAAAGTAAAAATAGCAGCCCATAATTCTTGTACAACATACTGTGTTATCCTGTGACTAAAAAAGCCTTTGATGTGGTAATGAGAGACCAGTGCAGAATCATAGTGCCACAGATCTCTATACACATTCCATTTGAACATAGTGTATGGCAAGGCATGTTTCTATAGGGGCAACAAATCATAGATGGGCTTGTCTAGTTGTTCTGGCAGGTTCTAGTAGTCTGCGGTTTGTCAGGATAGAGTTACCCTTAATTAAGATCAGAGCTGAGCTGCTCAGGATCATATCTCCTCCGCTGTCAACTCTATGGCACTCGAAGGACACATCACGTCTCATCAATCACCTTGTCAACTTGCATGCCTGAAGCAACAGGACTTCGTTTTTACCACAACATCCATGTAGTGTGCCCTAAGAGTCCGCCAACTCTGAAGAATAGAAAGAGTTTCTCCTGTTCAAATGATATGAGTCTACTGGTTCTACTGTAATGACCCAGCTCTCTCTGACATATGTTCATGTGTCAAGGGAACACTTGCACTCAGTATTTTATGCCATCTAGGGAAAGAAAGCACTGTCAGATCACAAGCACTCAGGTCCCAACTAGACCTGGTATAACACTGAAAAGGAACATTACTAAACCAATATTAACCGATCCAGAAAACAATACAAAGGATTTGCTTCTTCACATGGTATTACAATTTTTCGCACCTGGTTTATAACATCCCATCTCAATTAATCTGGGTAGGGCAGATTAAGAATACTGGGTAGGGCATTAAAATGGAGATGGGAGGAGTTCCTCCTACCTATTCACCACACTGACAGGTCGGATTCAGATCAACCCATAAGACTCTAGACCCTAAAAACACAGGATATGGTCCATGGGACAAAGCAGAGGATGGATAATGCTTTATTTTCCAAGTCTGTTTGGTAAACAGGCTGCAAAGAAAGGCGCCTGAAATTTCTCAGCCCCCTCTTCCAGCAGGCTGTAATGTTCTGCTGTGTTATGTCTTCCTGTAGGCAGTACTGTTCCCATGTCATCTCTTCCTGTAGACTCTACTGTTCCCATGTCATCTCTTCCTGTAGACTCTACTGTTCCCATGTCATCTCTTCCTGTAGACAGTACTGTTCCCATGTCATCTCTTCCTGTAGACTCTACTGTTCCCATGTCATCTCTTCCTGTAGACAGTACTGTTCCCATGTCATCTCTTCCTGTAGACACTACTGTTCCCATGTCATCTCTTTCTGTAGGCAGTACTGTTCCCATGTAATCTCTTCCTGTAGACTCTACTGTTCCCATGTCATCTCTTTCTGTAGGCAGTATTGTTCCCATGTCATCTCTTCCTGTAGACAGTACTGTTCCCATGTCATCTCTTCCTGTAGACTCTACTGTTCCCATGTCATCTCTTCCTGTAGACAGTACTGTTCCCATGTCATCTCTTCCTGTAGACACTACTGTTCCCATGTCATCTCTTCCTGTAGACAGTACTGTTCCCATGTCATCTCTTCCTGTAGACTCTACTGTTCCCATGTCATCTCTTCCTGTAGACAGTACTGTTCCCATGTCATCTCTTCCTGTAGACACTACTGTTCCCATGTCATCTCTTTCTGTAGGCAGTACTGTTCCCATGTAATCTCTTCCTGTAGACTCTACTGTTCCCATGTCATCTCTTTCTGTAGGCAGTATTGTTCCCATGTCATCTCTTCCTGTAGACTCTACTGTTCCTTTTTCTGCAGAGTGCTAAAAAGGTACATGGGACTTTTTCTTTGAGGGCTGGGGTCCAGCTTCCTCCTGTCAAAGTGTTAGCATATGAAAAACAACACCCTACACACATGGTGCATCGCAGACCAGGTCACGACTGTCTGTGCCTAGATTGGTGATTGGGATGCCCCTTGACTCAGAGCCCCTTGACTCAAGAACATTTCTCATTTCTTTCTCTCACTCCTCTTTTTCTATTTGTTCTTCCTCCCTTGCCTCTTATTCTCTCCCTCTCAGTACTCTGGATCCCAGAGAGTGAACACCACCAGCGTTAATGTATTATGTTGGCTATCCTAAAACGTATCTGGGATTAAACTGGCTACATAAGTACCACATGTGCATATTTAACATCTATAGCAGGTGCACCTAACCTCCATTTTTTATGAATGTAATCTGTTCACTCACCTGTATATGCACCGTGTCTTCATAGGACATTACAGAAAAAAATCGTTTAAAAGGCAGTGATTCGCTAAGTTGATGAAAGCCTGACACATGCAAGTACTAGGTTTGTGCCGCTGTAAGCCCCGACTGCCTCGCATATCAGTCTACTCGAAAGCAGCATGGAGCTCAACAACGAAGAACGGGTGTGTGAAATTATTGGCAACGTTTCAGGCGACTCCAGTGGACACCTAAATCGGGACTTGCCAGTGTTTGAGTGTCTGTTTAAGTGTGCACGAGTTCGTGCGTGTGAATATGTGTGTGTGTGTGTGTGTGCGTGTGTGTGTGCAGAGAGAGAGAGTGATAGAGTGAGAGTGGGCGAGAGAGAGTGTGTGTGAGTGTATGTGTGTGTAGCAGCAACGCACACTCACAACATGGCGATGAAGCGCCGAGAGACACGACGGCTCTCCCCCGAAATGCGACCCTGTTCTGAGTGATAACAGGGGAGTATGACGAAGGAATATACATAAACTAATAGCCAACTAATATTTCAAAGAAGAGATTATTGCGGATCCCATTGTATGCATGTAGCTAGTGGTGTAACTGGCTGTAGAGACCCACGCTGCTTTCCTCTGCTGGAAATCAAAGGCTTTAGGCTACATGGCGGTGGAGACTATCTGTTTTTTCTGTCTACTTTCTTTGGGGTTCTGCGGTCCATCTGTTCAAGGTAAAACGCTTATCTTAATATAAATGTTATTGACTTGGGAATGAATTTGAATTAAATAGTTAATTCTATCACAGGATTTATTAGAACATGGAGGTGTGATAAAAAAGAATAGATACTGAGCAATGTTGCACCTTGTTTGTTATAACGTTTGAATAAATGTTAATTATATAGCAAGTTACGCAGTACTATGGGTATGTAGACACATTCTGTAGCGTTCTTACTTTTTAGGTTTTATTTAATCGCACGCGCTTGGTTTTCAGCGTACACAATACTGGACTGCCTTTTACAAAGTTGCACATATGTTTATGCACATTTTTTGCATATAACATGTAGCATGCGTTCTTAGAATATATAAGTGCGGCTGAGTTGAGTTTGTGGAATGTGGGGTGTATTTCAAGATGTTAAAGACTGCGTGCATAAATGTAGCTTGTGGATTTTGCTATGCTAAAATTATTTTTCTCAATGAAAAACGTTGCCGGTGGGAAAACCCAATTGTTTTGACTTTGCGATTTAGGAATCCTACTCCAAAATGTAGCTTATATACAATAGCCTATTGCTAGGACTAGTATTTGTATCATGTATCATGCAAATAAAACAGTTATTACAATGATTTACACTTGCTGGTGCAGACCTGGTAAAACATATCTATATTCAAATAACGTTTCATACTATGTCACACATTTGAAATTATGTTTGTGTTTGAATCGAAACCACATAAAACACTTATTTTTCATGATATTTCAATTTATATATCGACATAATACCATATGTGGCTTATGTTGTTTCGGCTTGTACGATAATGCACTGTGCTACACGGTCACTGCGATTCAGAGATTGCGGTGGCCTTTAGATCCTGACGGGAAGCGCTTATTAAGACCCAGGGAGCCGCTCAGCCGGTAGGCGGCGAGGGAGGGGAGAATAAGCGGGACAGGCAGGCGTGCACTGAGCAGAAGAGAACCAGCTATCCACAGCATTATGACAAAGACCAGTGAAAAAGCACGGGAGTTGAAACATGAAATAGGTTCCTGAGATTTTGTTTTTCTGTTGCATATCTGACATTGCTCAAGTTTGAGGGATGCCAAAAGAATAGTTGCTTTGAAAAACGTGAAGGGTCGAGTGGTGTCTATGCTTTCCTGTTCATCAAGATAAGCATGGATCAGCTTCCTTGTTCTAGCTTCACTTACAGCGTTTTGAGGTTTAGTAGGATAACCAAGGCAATATCACGCATAGCTCACCTACCATTGGCTATTGTATTTAGTTGATATGCTCGTGGATTAGGTTTTGGCCTAATGTTTTACTTGCCATACATCAATCTGACTATATTTGCATGACATCCAGCCGTAGGCTTATAACGTGTTCCTGTGCCTCAATGTTGTTTTAAATATGCCATCCTACATCTCATAGTTTCAGAAACACCTGTATGATCTTTATATACAGAACGTTGCTACTGGCTCGTAAAGTTTGAGCTTACTCACTCAAAGCATGGATCCAATGCAACAAAAAAGTTTTAACAAATGTGTATTTGTGACTACCCATGCAACGCTATGTCAGTCTTTATTCATTTCACCCTGTGCTAAAATCACCAGTGACTATAAATTGCATTCATCTGTACATCAGGTAGTTATTAATGTGTTTTCAGTGTTTAAGAAAATGAATTGTGTTCTTTTTAAAACTGCATTTATTATCCATTCTGCCCTTATTTTCACAAGGTGGTTTAAGATGTGGACATACAAACTGCATTTCTTTGAAAGTGTGTGTGCATGTGTGTGTGTGGTTGGGCGTGGGTGTGTGTGGTTGGACGTGGGTGTGTGTGGTTGGGCGTGTGTGTGTGTGTATGTGTGTGTATGTGTGTGTGTGGTTACGCGTGTGTGTGCATGTGTATGTGTGTGTGTGGTTGGGCGTGTGTGTGCATGTGTGTGTGTGTGGTTGGGCGTGTGTATGTGTGTATATGTGTGCATGTACGGTTATGGTGCATATGAAGTCTTGCTTCTCTGGGCTGTACTGCTGACCCCTCTTCCACATTTGGCAAGGACATTACCACCTTTACTGTTAAGGTGACTTTTCATGTTCTACCAATGTAATCCAATGGCAGTCTTTTGCTCGTCTTGTTAATAATTGGACTTATACATTGCTAAACATAACTGCCTTTGTCGACCGGGTAGCTTCTGAGGTGAGACAGGTGGTGTAAACAATGGAGCACATTTACAGTTTCCAGGCAATTCTGAAATCTCTGTACGGCCTTGGTGTCAAGAGCCTTTGCATTGTGAGTTATTCCTCAGATTCCTCAGGACCTCAGACTCGGGCGTGTGCTTGTGTGTGTTTTTCTGTTTGTCGGTTTGTGGGGCAAGCAACGGTGACGTGGTTGTTATAATGTCTACACTACTGTGTTTGAGCGTATCTGTTAGCCTACATACAGGGCTGAAGTATTTCAGACCCCTTCTACTTCTCTGCATTTTGTTGCATTATGGGCATTATTTGTCATTTATTAAATATTTACATTGTTGCCATCAGTCTACACAAACCACCTGACATGACAAAGCAAAGACACATTTTGGAAATGTGTGCCGGTTTATTGCCAATGAAAAACTGTAATTTCTTATGTCCATGGGTATTCTGACCCTTTGCAATGATGCTATAAATTGAGGTCATATGCATCCCGTGTCTGTGGTTCATAATGGAGATTTCTCTAGAGCTTACCAATTATGGTAAATTAAACTAATTGGACATGATTTAGAGTTCACACCGGTCTACAGTATGTACTGTCCAACACTTCACAGGGCATGTCAGAGAAGTAACTAAACCAGAAAGTACAAGGAACTGTCCATAGGCCTCAGAGAGTGCGGTGAGGGACACAATGAAAGCTAATGCCTTCCCTACAGTGGAGCATGGTGGTGGGGGCATCATGCTTTGGGGATGGTTCTCAGCAACAGGGACTGGGAGACTGGTCAGGATTGAGGGAAGGATAAAAAGAGCAAAATACAGAGAGGTCCTTAAAGAATGATCCGGGGCTTACAGCGTGTAAATTGATGGCCACATTTTTTTTATTATAAATTAAGTCTATAACTTATTGTTGGGAAAGGGAAGGGGACTGAATGATTTCAGAAGGCACTGTATATACACGGGATTAGTTCCCATGAAGAGCACTGTAGAGCCCTAACTTGACTAGTAGAAGCATTCCTGTGTGTGTGTGTGTGTGTGTGTGTGTGTATGCGTGCCGCAGGTTTAGAGAGAGTTCGAGGAATGTTGTGGGTGTGTGGGTCGGGTTGGTGTTGTGGGAACTGAAGCTGGCAAATGCAGTGGTTACTGGGTGGGGGTGGGATAGGGATGAATCGACCAGAGAGAGTTTTGGGAGCGTCACTACATCACATCCTCAAACAAAGAGCTTGTTTTTTTCCAAACGAAAGATCAAATGAAAATAATGTCAACTCCGCTGAACTCATCAAGCAACGACGGAATGCCGTGAGAGTTCGTTATTGAGCGTCCGAGTGCTTAGACAAGCTCCCCCGCTATCTGTTTCTGTCTCTCTCGCTCAATTTAAAATGGACCGTGCACAACATGTGAATGATGAAACACTGCAGCTGAACACATGTGAGCTGGCCTGGACTTTACTGTCCAGCATTCCTACAGGAATTACTGTCAAGTTCATCCCGGTGCCCAGTTGCCTTTTGTACATGAAAGAAATAAGGGCTGACGGAAGTGGGGTGAAGGTTAGGGAATGGGGAAAAAAGAAAGGAGGGAGGGAGGTGAGTGTGTCACATGGTTGCTCCCCTCTTCTTCCTGACCCTGTGACTCCTGCTGGGACAGTCACATGCACACCGGCCAAATCATAGGGATTGGATTGAGGCTTGCCTGTCTATCTCAGCTGAACTCCAAGGAGGCCTCCTCTTCTTGGTCTACTCTTTTCATCTTACTCTACAATCATGACTCCCCTTCGCCATTCCAGCTCATCTGAGGGCCATGATCTAGTGGTCAGAGATGATTAGCCCACTTCACTTTGCTGACCTCCGTCTTGGTATGTCATCAGTAATTTCCACCCAAATTCTCGGAAGGTCTGGTCTAGCACTTTGACCAATGTGGCCTGCATTTGCAGATAAGAAAGTTGTGAGAAATTCCCACGGCAGTAGGCATTGGTTTAAACAGCTTAGTCGACCAACCAATCATCTGCCACAACACATTGTAACATTGCTGTTGGATAGCTGGGCTGTCTCACTAACACTGCCTTCCAGTACAACAAAACTTCTTTTTAAACACTATTATAATTAAAATATGTTTATTATGCTATTAGTATTATGTAAATGCCTGGCTGAGGCTAGACTGGATGTAATAGTAATCATCAGTGGCCCTGATTCATGCCCTCCATTCCTACATGATCTCAGATGTACACAGCTTCCTGTCTACAGCCACCAAACTCAGGCCCCATCTGCTGCCTCTTACCTCAGGCCCCATCTGCTGCCTCTTACCTCAGGCCCCATCTGCTGCCTCTTACCTCAGGCCCCATCTGCTGCCTCTTACCTCAGGCCCCATCTGCTGCCTCTTACCTCAGGCCCCATCTGCTGCCTCATTCCTCAGGGCCCTGTCTGCAGCCTCCTACCTCATCCTGCTACCTCAGCCTCCTTCCTCAGCCCCCATCTGCAGTCTATTACCTCAGGCCCCTGTTTGCAGCCTCCTTCCTCAGCCCCCATCTACAGTCTCTTACCTCAGGCTCCTGTCTGCAGCCTCCTACCTCAGCCTGCTACCTCAGCCTACTACCTCAGCTCTGGTCTGCAATTGCCCTGGACAGAGATTGCTTTCCCCAGCCTCTGGAGGATGTCAAACAGTCATGCGCAATGGCTTATTCATATAGTTAATTGGATTTCTTTGTCTTTATTAACGTTATATGAACTTTGTCTGGAAAAACTCTGATTGTAATCCAAGGTTTCCTAATTTAGTTGTTTTGCCCATAGTTCATCCCTTGGGGCTTTGTGGGATTCCTGAGTGCCTGACAGCCCTGCGGGTGGAAAAGACATGTGACTGCAGCCACATGTGGTCCTCTCCAGGGCATCTTAAACCCTCGTATAGAAACCATCTGAACTAAGACACTTTTTGTAGAGGCCCTGTATTGAATTTAAGATGCATATTTTTGTCCAGGGAATAAGTTGGTTTGTATGGCCAGTTGATAGTGTCAGAGAACAAGTCCTACCACTGAAGGACACTTCAGTGGTAGAGATCTTGTCTAGCTTGAACGAGACAGGAAGTCTGTCACCTTTACTGATGGGCTCTTTATTGTGGCCATTTTTAGGTTTAGGATTTCTAAATGAAAGGTTCAGAACATTTTGGCTTTAACCACATCACTGGGATGATGGAGAGCTCACAATGCAGAGGTAGCGGTTGGGCTTCTAAAACTTGACTTAATGTGAATTATTTTTGCTAGTCCAAATGTTCACCCAACTTCACGATGATCATCGTAAATAATAAATACAATCCAGTGTCTGGGAGTGTTTGTCACGATATGCTGTATTCATACTGACATGCATGTGTAGTTACATCATGGTACAGTGGGGAGAACAAGTATTTGATATACTGCCGATTTTGCAGGTATTCACAATGAAAGCTAATACCTCTACAAAGCATGTAGAGGTCTGTAATTTTTATCAGAGGCACACTTCAACTTTGAGAGACGGAATCTAAAACAAAAATCCAGAAAATCGCATTGTATGATTTTTAAGTAATTCATTAGCATTTTATTGCATGGCATAAGTATTTGATACATCAGAAAAGCAGAACCTAATATTTGGTACCGAAACCTTTGTTTGCAATTACAGAGATCATATGTTTCCTGTAGTTCTTGACCAGGTTTGCACACACTGCAGCAGGGATTTTGGCCCACTCCTCCATACAGACCTTCTCCAGATCCTTCAGGTTTCGGTGCTTTCGCTACAGACTTTCAGCTCCCTCCAAAGATTTTCTATTGGGTTCAGGTCTGGAGACTGGCTAGGCCACTCCAGGAACTTGAGATGCTTCTTACGGAGCCACTCCTAAGGGGAGGATGGATGGGGCACAATGCAAAGGTACTTGTTCTTCCCACTGTAGTAACACTGGGTAGTTAGTACAGCTTTCCCTATTGCCACTGTGACTCGTTCCAGGCTTAGAAAAGTTAAACAATGTAGTGCAACAAAAACAACCTTATTAAGATAAAGCCTTCCTCTACCTCGGTCACAAATTAAATTAAAAATGACTATCTCCTCGCATCTCAAAATGGGACTCTTAAATGTTAGATCCCTTGCTACAAAAGGAAGTTGCAGTAAATGAATTAATCTCTGATCGTAAACTAGATGTTACTGGTTTATGTGAAACGTGGCTAAAGCCTGATGAATTCATTGCTTTAAATGAAGCCTCTCCTCCTGGCTATATTTGTCATCATATCCCTCGTGCATCCCAAAAAGGAGGGGGTGTTGCAAATATTTATGACAGTAAATATATATTTACTCTCAAACACATCACTGATTTTTATTCTTTTGAAGTTTTACTCGTGAAAGTTAACCAGACCGATAAATCGTTTTACATAACTACTATTTATAGGCCCCCCGGGCCATACACAATGTTCCTCAATGAGTTTACAGAATTATTGTCTAACCTTGTAGTCATGGCAGATAGTTTTCAAATTTTTATGAAAAGTCCAATGATCCACTTCAAAAAGCTTTTGAAGCCATAATTGACTCAATGGGTTTTATTCAACATGTCTCAGGTCCAACACATTGCCACAATCACACCTTAGATTTAGTCCTGTCATGAGAAATTGATATTGTAGATCTAATAATTTCCCCCCCAAATCCTGGATTATCGGATCACTGTCTTATTACAAGAAATCCACTTGCTCCGCAAAAAATTAGTTTCAAAAGCCGTACTATAAAATCTTGGACTACATATAAATTCCTTGATTCTACTACAAATAAGTTCGCTCATTAACGATTAGTAAATAAATCTGTAACACTGTGAAATACATTAGACACGGTTGCAGAACAAAAAACAAAAGAAATATGCAACAAGAAACTTGCTCCCTGGTACACAGACAGTACTAGAGCACTTAAGCAAGCCTCCAGAAAATTGAAGCCTGGATAGAAAATACACTACAATACCGAAAATCACTCACGTCTGCTCGATCAGCTTATTTCTTCAACCTGATTGAGGTGAACAATAACAATCCAAAATTTCTCTTTGATACATTTGCAAAGTTAACAAAAAAGCAAAGCTCAACAAGTGAAGTGGGTCTTCACTTTAGTTGTAATGTCACATGAACTACTTTGATGAAAAGACTATCACCATTTGAAAACAAATAAATGGCTCCTCCTTAAGTAGTTATGGTCCTCAAAACCTCGGTCCTAATGTCCTGAACCTCCCTGACCAGGTGTCAATGGGGACACTTGAATTATTTTATACCGTATCGCTCGACACATTCACTAAATTTGTAATGAGTTCTAAACCCACAAACTGTCACCTAGACTCGATTGCAACAAAATTACTTAAGGAGCTATTTCCTGTGCTAGGTCAGCCAATGTTGAACATAATAAATTGCTGTGTACCAAACTCACCCAAACTCACCCCAAAAAATCCACAATTATAGGACAATATCGAACTTCCCGTTCCTCTCAAAAATCTTAGAAAAATGTATTTCCCAACAACTGAATGCCTTCCTGAAGACAAATAACATGAAATGCTCCAGTCCGGTTTCAGATCTCATCATAGTACTGAGACTGCACTGGTGAAGGTAACAAATGACCTTCTAATGGCCTCAGACAAAGGTTCCGCATCCGTCATGTTGCTTCTTGATCTTAGTGCTGCTTTTGACACTATTGATCACTCCGTTCTCGTAGAGAGACTGGAAACCCATATTGGGCTACGTGGACATGTTCTTGCCTGGTTTAAATTGTATTTATCTGAAAGATATCAGTTTGTTTGTGTGGATTGCATATCCTCTGACAAGTCAAAGTTATGCTTTGGTGTTCCTCAAGGCTCTGTTCTGGGCCCATTATTGTTTTCACTATATACAGTGGGGCAAAAAAGTATTTAGTCAGCCACCAATTGTGCAAGTTCTCCCACTTAAAAAGATGAGAGAGGCCTGCAATTTTCACCATAGGTACACTTTAAATAAACTCTGGAATTAGCCCTGAGAAATGTATTTATTATTCTAATTGGACTCTTAATATCTCACCCGGCACAGCCAGAAGAGGACTGGTCACCCCTCTGAGCCTGGGTCCTCACTAGGTTTCTTCCTAAAATTCGGCCTTCTTAGGGAGTTTTTTCTAGCCACTGAAATTCAACACTACTGTTGTTTGCTCCTTGGGGTTTAAGGCCGGGTGTTTCTGTAAAGCACTTTGTGACAACTGCTGTTGTAAAAAGGGCTTTATAAATACATTTGATTGATTGATTGAATGCATTATCTTTGGATTGGGGTATTTTTATTGTCCTAAATGGAGCTTCATTTTTGACTTTTCTGTGTTATTCTGTGGTGATCTGTATCAGACAGTTTGTGTGTGTAACATACAAATGTTGACGTCCTTTAACTTCTTTTAACATGTGAATGTAAACTTGTTGTCCTCTGTTTGCACAACTTTTAGCTGGCCTGTATATTCTCTTTTCATGCACTGATTGCTCCTCACTGTTATCTGAGCACATATCATTTTATTCACTAGATTATACAAAAATGTCTATAGACTCATGTCTGGACTCTTCTATTAGATTGTCAAAACAACCTTTACAATAAGGGAAATGTACCTTTTTACAAAGGCTTAGGTTTTACAGTGATATGTTACTTCTTATTTGCTATTGCAATTGGTTTGGAATGATTAGAATCAACCACACGTAGACGAACGCAGTTTGACCAGACTACCTTCTCCAGTCCGTTTCTATGTACAGGCTCTGGTTAATTTAATGTCCTCCAGAAATCCGTATGTTACAGTGGGCTGTAAATGTACAGTTTTGGCTGTACATTTACAGCCCAGGGTCAAAAGTGCTAGATCAATATGCTATGTGATAAGTTTGTTACAAGCTCAGGGTTAAAGCCAGTCAGGTGTTCCCCAGAGTATTACAGCACAGTATTTATACTGCAAGAGGAAAAAAAAAAGTCATTTAGGTAAGAAAGTGTTGTGATTTCAAAAATAATCTATTTTCAGGCTTAGCTTTGTTGAATTTGCAGTGTACAAATATCTTTTTGGAACTATTTCTGGCCCACAACCATCCGGCCTGCAACTAAATGTGGTTGCATACCCCTGTGATAGAGTCAGGGATAAATGTGTCTCATACTGACTATTACTAATTATCCTTATCTTGAAGATACTGGAATATTAAAGGATCATGTTTACATAATTTAATGGGTTCCTTTTCATATTGTATAGCACGTTAATACCATCAATATATTTATTTTACATGGTTGTATTTATGTATGGCCCATTTTGGTATGTTTAAGAAATGTTTTGTTCCTAACACTAGTGTGTACTATGTGTGTGCTTTAGGCATAGATGGTGATTTTGACGTGTGTTTGTGTGTGTGTGTGTGTCTGTCCGTGTGTGTGTCAGCAGGGTCTCTTCCTCACGGCGCTGGTTGGGTAAACAGTCATGCGATCACATTCCTTCCATTCCGCACTGCTGTCCACTCGGTCACATGACCAAGGAGGAGTAGCATGGGGCTTCCAGTGGGAGGGAGGCAGGGGGAGGGGCTGCTGCGCGAGGGGAGCATACCCTGAGTGAATGGGCAAGGTGCAGAGAAGGGCTCAGTTCCAAATCAAAAACATAAGAAGAGTGAAAACAATACAGTACTGATGTACTACCATCAGGTTGGATTTTTGTACCGTGTTATGGCTTACTTCGGCCAAGTGACTGGGCAGACTCAGTAGAAGTAAAACCTAGTGATTTGTATGGGACTGAGCCGAAGAGGTTCACAAAGTACACAACATGTGAATACAGGATACACACAGAGAGCTGTAGCCTATGACCCATCCTCTCACATAGAAATTTAACCACTGTGTTTAATGTGTGGCACAAGGTCAAGAAAACCCCCCAAATATTAACAAAAACACTTATTTTTGCCTGAAAACTAAATAACTGACCTAGACTTATTCATTTGGAGGCAAGTGATTCCATCACACAATTAGTATTTTACAGGAGTGAGAAAGTACCAATTTGCACATGTATGCTATAGTATGTATGCAGTGTTTGATCATAATTGTACATACCGCGCCTTTGGAGTGGCTAAAGTGAAGGGCTGTGAATAGTTTCTGAAGGCACTGTATGTACTACAGACGTAGACAATAGATGTCTTTGTGTATGTCTGTGACATCAACACTGATAGTAACAGTGGGTCATATCATCAACGAGCAGTATTCATAACCCATCAGCACTTCCTCTGATTCATGTGATAACATCAAGTGTTATCCACAGGTTCTGGCCTTTAAATGCTCTTTTTCACCCTCTGGCTTTACTCTGTACTCAGGCTTTTTGATGGCTTCACAGGCCTTTCCCTCCTGCAGCCTCTCATCCGTCCCGTGTTAGTTTTGTTGCTGGCATTGTTGACCCATTGATGTAGCTGCATGGAGGCCCCCCCGGCCCCACGCTGCTGCGAGGCCCTTTGTCAGGTCTATAGGAACGCAGGGCTGTGATTGGAGCCACCCTGGATGTGCATGAATGAATACTGTACCTGGGGTGAGTACACCAGCCAGCATGGAGGACAGGAACAAGCGGGGTCTGAGGCCCTCTTCTGTGTGGTTCCTCTCTCCCTCCATGCTCTCCCTCTCTCTCTTTATTGCTCGCTGTCTGCCTCCCATGGTCAGTATGATGCAGACAGTTTGTGTGTGCATTTAGAAATGAGTGGGGAAGAGCGCTGCTCCCGGGATTTCTGCCGCATCTCCGGAAACTGCATTGTCATTCATCATTTCACTCTAGGCCTAAACGATGTACGGTATAAATGTGACAGACTATATCAATCCTGTTTGCGGCCAAGTGAGGTTGGTATAAAACCTCTGGTGGGGGTGACAGTGCCGGAGCTGAGCTACGCCAGCGGGTACAACCGGAACGGCCGGCAACTGGAGCCGCAGCTGCTGCTGGGGACGTGAGCTTGTCTCCACTCAGTCCGTGACTCACCCTCTGGGGCCAGCGTGTGGATATTACTCACTGGAGTCAGTCTGTGAAAACAAAGGCCACGGTGAGGATGTTGTCCTCCCTGCCAATGATCCCGCCAGTTGGGTCTGAGATGGCACGGGTTAGCGAGACACACGTCCCTGAGTGTGTGTCCCAAACGTCCGAGGCAAACGGATGCAGAAACATAAGCGTGCGCCTGTAGTTGTGCCACTTTGTGGTGGATATGAGTGGTCTCTCGTTTTGAATTTGGACAGTGTTTGCAACGTTTATGCTAATGTCTTTGACTGATTTATGCGCATTTGCTTCCTAGACAGTGCCCCACGTGGATGTTTACTGCTCAGTTGTCCATTTTGGTTTTGGTACTAAAGGGGTAAATTGGCAGGAATAATGAAATGTATAATACAATGGTTCATTTGTTAAAAACGCAGCAGACAGTGTAAGCGTCTTTAATATCTTTCATATACAGTATCTGAGAAATGATATTGCCTCAAAGACGGTAATAAACTTTTCAGCAATTTAACCAAGAGGCAATTCAAGTTGAACTTACCTTAACTGTATTTACCGAAGCCTGTGGTTAAGTTTAGTTTGACCAGAACTGACAGTAGTTTAACCTCCCTATTCCTATTCATGCATTTGACAGCCAATCATGAAAGGAGAGGGAACAATATGCATACACATTTTGTTCTGGTAATTTTTCTACCCTTTTGCATTTCCTACAACCTTTAATTTCCCTTGCATTAGGTTAATAGTTTAACTAGCACATACTGTATGTTGATCATTTTACATGTTGCCCTGCTTGCCACTCATTGAGCTACATGCTTGTGAGATGGCAGACAGCCCTACACAAAATGTTTTTGCACTTTTTGTGGTGAAAGCTTGAATTGGAGTAAGAGACCACTTAAAAAAAAAAACATCTCATGTTAATCATTTTTATGACCAATATTCACCCACATCATTATGTGCTTGGGGCGTACCGCAATCATCTGTAAACACTGGGCAGTTACTGGTGATTTACACAAAATTAAAAAATGTATCATGGCAATGTATCATGGTTTCTTGAGGCACATGTGTACCTTCTGATGAAAGCCTATTAGAGATTTACAGTATAAAACAGATCCCTGTCAGTCAGAGTGAGGGTGCCACTTTGCCAGGTTTGTATTTTCTGTTGATCGTTCTATCACCCCAGTCACGCTAACCAGTGTAATTATGACATTCCCGGATAGCTATAAAATTCCAATCGCTCATCCACTTGTTGTCAGTCTTAACAGTTTAGCATCCTAAGGGATGTTCAGTGTCTGTGTGTTGATAACAATTGCAAAGAGGGAACCGGATGGCAGAGAAGAAGAAAAAAAAGGTAACAGCAAGTACAAAACGAGGTCTTACACCTCTGCTTGGCATCATCATGAATTCGTTTTTTGCAGTGGAATCGAGCATCTCACAACTATACAACCCTGGTCTGCACCTGAGTGCCGTGTTGAGGGTATGTTTTGCGGTCTCATTTGCTTTCGTTGTGATGGTTCTTGATCTTTATATTCTGTTGGTTTTTAGCTGTAGGTTTGTTTGTTAGTGTCGCTGTCCTGACCTCATTCTGAATGACCTGCTATTTATAAAAATTAGAGAACAATCACCACAGTGTGACATCATTACGTGAGGCCAATCACTGAGTTTGGCCATTTGTAAGCACACCCGCCAGTCTCTTTGGTTCATGTCACTACCAGCTATCAACAGTGGCCCAAATATCCAGCCTGGTTCCAGAACCATGTGTGGGCGATGGGCAAATGGAGATGAAATTAGGACTGTGATATGGAAGGGCGAGCATGTCATAGCCCTGCAGTGGAAAAACGCCAAAACAAGATCCTAGCCAAAATGTGTGCTATCTGGGGAATCCCCCTGCCGACCTAACAGTTATCCATTTTTCTCCAGGAAGAATTGGATCTGATAACGCTACACTCCCACTTCAGCAGGCTGTAGGCGGTGCAAATAAAATCTATTTGGGTAAATGTTTAGACAATTAAGAGGTATGTTCGGTTGTATGAATTTGGTGGCATGTAAATGTTATTCTACAGAGTGCGTGGTGAAACTGGGGCGTGGAGTCTTTATCTGTCTGTCTATCTTGCTTTATGGTTTCCTGGGACTTTCCTTCTCATTGCTGCAGTACCTGCCCAGAGATTTTTATAATACCTACCAGTAATTTAGATACCATATCTGGTGTTTGTGGAGTAAATACTATAAAGATATGGACTTGGAAGTGGCATGGGTTCCAAAGCCACTCATGTTAGTCACAGCATACTGTATGCTTTCAATAAGCCAACCTTATATTTTTGGGTTCAACTTAACAACACGATTTGGGTCATTTAGCCCGCCACAATGTTGAACGAAGCAAGGCAATGCAAATAATTACATTTCGGTCAAAATTGCCGCTAGAGCCTTTTTGCGTCAACAAGCTATCCATATGTTGATAGGTTGTCTTTGTGGGTAGAAAGTCGGCTGCTTTTTCTGCTGCCGTGAACACACAGGGGCATGTTCATGTTCTAGCGTCCTGCTGATCACCACTCTGTATATTCCACAGTACTAGCAATCAGCCCATCTGTCTTAGTCCGCCCATTCTGTAGTGCTTCTTGGCGCAGTGCACATTACGTTCCCGGCTGCTGTGGGCACACACATGCACACGTATAAACACACACACTCTGCATACATTTACAGATTAGTGGGACAGCAGCCCTTGTCTAAAAGATGCCAGTATTCTGTGCTCCACTGAAATATGTCCCATATTCATCGATTAAAATCATCAGGTTCATCGATTTTAATGAACAGATGTGGTCATTTGGTGCCCTTTACATCAGCCACCTGTGTACCGTTATTCTCCCTCTCAGATGAAGGGAACGGAGCGTTTCGCTCTTCCCCCTCTCCCCTATACCCCAGTCACAGTGGTGCGCAGAGATAGTTGTGTCCTTTGACCCTTATAGTTTAGTAGAAGGGCAGAGTATTGGATAACTAAAGAACAAGCATGGAAACATTAGCCAGTGTGTGCGCGCGTGTGTGTGTGTGTGTGTCTCCCATGTGTAATTGTGGATTGCCCTGTTAGGTGACAGGTGAACCATTGGTCAAGCCTCTAGCTGCTGCACATGTACTGAATAAATGAACTCTTAACAGAAACAGTGTCAGGATGCGTGCGCGTGTACAGTATATGCGTGTGTTTCGGCCAAGTAAAACCTCTGGCGATGAACGGTTTGATGACTTAATGAGACCTAATGAATGTGAATGGGGGAGAGGAGAGAGAAGAACCCGAGCTGGGGCAAGTGTGTCAGGACTACTGCAGCCCCAGCAGTCTCTTTTATTAGCTGATGAAAACCAGGCCAGCTCCTCTGATGGGTTTTCTATCCCAGGAACACCTCTGGATACCAGCACTCTGCTGCTTCAGGCTCACACACAATGCGCCCACAATGAGGATGGCGTTTAGCGGGGAGGCGTGTACGTGTGTGTGGCAGGTGGTCTGGTTGGTAGTGTGTAGTAGGGGCTTGGAGAGCCTTTGAGATGGGGGTGCTGGAGGGTCAGTCCTCATTTAATCAAGGAAATAATTCCTTCTCCCATTAACTTAATTAATCCCAGGCCTCACTTGAAACAGGAGCATAGGGAAACACACCCGGAACGTATCTCTCTGCCCAGTGTGTGTGTGTGTGTGTGTGTGTGTGTGTGTGATAGATGTGCATGTTCAGTTGCACTTCTGTATAGAAAGCTACTTCCTTTGATTTGGGTCTTTTGTATGAAATATATTCATTAGGAAACAGCTCTATTCCGTACATTGATTCTGGCCTTTTAGAAAAACAGAAACTCGCCCGTTAATAATCAGTATGAGTCCTTGCTTCACGTAGCTTTCAATATGCTATATTTTTAGAGCACTGTGAATACTCTTCAAATCGGAGGGTTTGCAGATGTTGCATGTTGTTAACCCTGTCCAACACATTGTAGACCTGCTACTGAACAACAAGCCTGCTGAACGCTCATGCAATAATAGTACACGCAGCTAGAAAAAAAAGCTATGCCAGTGAAAAAAGGATAGGTTAATTCTGGTGACACCCTTATCCAGAGCAACTTACAGTAGAGATTGCAGAGATTTCCAACATGGTCCCCCTCTGGCGTTCCAAGCGCCATGCTCTACCAGTGTTATCATTATTAGTCTGACCATTGTTTTATTGGGTTACTTTGTCAATGTACGCATTTGAACTTGCCATATCAGTTATGTGTATTGATTTGAATAGTAAAATTTTCTCTTTGGGAATTGTACCCAGAAACTCTGGCATTGCAAGCGCCTTCCTCTACCGACTGAGCTATACAGAAATAAGAATACGTTTTGATTTCAACGAAGATGAGCTGCTGAATGTACAAACTACACAGCTTTCAAAACATATCGATTTGAGTGTTTGGTATTTTCAGTGGGAATTGACTTTTCCAGTTTTTGGCTCCTATATTCTTTTATATCCTCCTTAATCCGCCACACTAACCTGTCCCCTCATGCTCCCTAATCCCTAACTCTGTCTCTGCCCCTCCTCCAGAGAAGCCAGTGTCAGTGGAGCTCAGCTGTGGGGCGGGGCCCGTCCTCGTGGCTCTGGAGCCGGGACAGCCCCTGTTGCTTGACTGTCACCTGGGTGCCGCACCCCTGGACACGCCCCTCAACATCACCTGGCTGCAGGATGGACACTCTGTGCTGGAGGGGGAAGGGGACTTCCTCAGGACTCTGCTCAATGGCTCTCTTCTGGTGCTGCCCACCTCCGTGGACGGCCGGACCCCTCACGGGGTGGAGGGGGGCTACAGCTGCGTGGGCTCTGGTCCCTTTGGGGCCCTGACCAGCCGCACCGTCTCCGTTCAACTGGCCAGTGAGTTCCACTATGAGTCAGACAGACTAGAGCTGGGCCCACTCATCTGCACCAAGGACAGACTGGCATGACAGGCTGGTGTCCCCATAACAACAGCCCGTGTCAATACACACACACACACAGACACACACACTGACTCAAACGTGCATACAGATATACACCCAACACAGATACGAATATAGGTACACATAAGCGGACACACACACCCAGAAGCAGACGCACTAGGGCATAGTGACATTTCTCTGGGGAATTTTTGTGTTTGGTTGGAGATTAACTCGTTCCTCTGTCTAAGACAAGGGTTTGATTGTGTGACTGGTCGACCGGACTGCTTTTGTCCTGGGAACAGGTAGGCTCCACACCGATTGTCAGAGCAAAGGAGAGGACAGAGAGGGGAAAAGAGAAGGAAGACAGACACAGGGCAGATAAGTAGAGGACAGACGAGGAGAGGACAGACAGGAAAGTGAGGGAAAGAGGACAGACAGAAAGAGGACAGGCAGTTGGAGAACAGACAGTTAGAGGACAGGCAGGGAGAGGAAAGACAGGGAGAGGACAGACTGTTAGAGGACAGGCAGAGAGCGGTCAGACAGTTAGAGGACAGGCAGGGAGCGGACAGACAGTTAGAGGACAGACAGTTAGAGGACAGGCAGGGAGCGGACAGACAGTTAGAGGACAGGCAGGGAGCGGACAGACAGTTAGAGGACAGGCAGTTAGAGGACAGACAGTTAGAGGACAGGCAGGGAGCGGACAGACAGTTAGAGGACAGACAGTTAGAGGACAGGCAGTTAGAGGACAGGCAGGGAGTGGACAGACAGTTAGAGGACAGGCAGGGAGTGGACAAACAATTAGAGGACAGGCAGTTAGAGGACAGGCAGTTAGAGGACAGGCAGTTAGAGGATAGGCAGGGAGCGGACAGACAGTTAGAGGACAGACAGTTAGAGGACAGGCAGTTAGAGGACAGGCAGGGAGTGGACAGACAGTTAGTGGACAGGCAGGGAGCGGACAGACAGTTAGAGGACAGGCAGGGAGCGGACAGGCGGTTAGAGGACAGGCAGTTATAGGACAGACAGTTAGAGGACAGGCAGTTAGAGTACAGGCAGGGAGCGGACAGACAGTTAGAGGACAGGCAGTTATAGGACAGGCAGTTAGAGGACAGGCAGTTATAGGACAGACAGTTAGAGGACAGGCAGGGAGCGGACAGACAGTTAGAGGACAGGCAGTTATAGGACAGGCAGTTAGAGGACAGGCAGGGAGCGGACAGACAGTTAGAGGACAGGCAGTTAGAGGACAGACAGTTAGAGGACAGGCAGTTAAAGGACAGACAGGTAGAGGACAGGCAGTTAGAGGACAGACAGTTAGAGGACAGACAGTTAGAGGACAGACAGTGTTCCCCTCCCTCTTTCCTATTCTCCCATAGAGCTGCTTTAATTATCCTTTGTAAAAGTGTGAGTCTTTACTCAGTCATTAGCTTTGTGTGAATGGGACAGTATCCTCTATGGATGTTCCTCCTTTTGTCAGCTGTCACATGCCTATTTATGCGGATCCTTTGTTTGGGGGAACGAAAGGACAATGACAGAGGGAGTTAGGTGACAGAGGACTTTGAGAGGGATGGAGAGAGTCTGGCTGAGGAGGACTGGTGAAAGGGGAGGACAGGAGGACTTTGAGAGGGATGGAGAGAGGCTGGCTGTGGAGGACTGGTGAAAGGGGAGGACAGGAGGATGGAAGGAGAGACTATGGGAGGAGAGAGGACTGTAAGGGAGGTGACTGAGGAGTTGGGCACGGTGAAGCGACAGGCGCTGTTCTGAGAGAGACTATTAAGTGTGCCCTTCAGAAGGTTTCTGTGACGGGCAATGTTAAATCTAATGTGCTGTGTATAGGCTGCTACAGCTGGGAGATGGATGAGCTGGGATCCAGGGGGTTGGGGTCTAGGGGGCTGGGGTTCAGGGGGTGGAGGTCCAGGGGGTGGAGGTCCAGGGGGCTGGGGTCCAGGGGGTGGGGGTCCAGGGGGCTGGTGTCTAGGCGGTTGTGGTCTAGGGGGTGGGGGTCCAAAGGGGTTGGGGTCCAGGGGGTGGGGGTCCAGGGGATTGGGGTCCAGGGGGTAGGAGTCCAGGAGGTGGGGGTCCAGGGGGTGGGGGTCCAGGGGATTGGGGGCCAAACTCAATGGCCAAACTCACAATAACAGCAGAAGCCACCGTCCGACAGTAGGTCTGTCTTTCAAGTGACTTTGTCCAAAGAAAGAGTGAGTCTGTGTGTGAATAAAATATTAAGTGGTTGAAGGGAGGAGAAAAAGTAGAGGACAGTGGACATGCCCTCAGACAGAGAGCAATGAATCCAGAGGTTGTGACTAGAGAGTTCAAGAGGAGAGGAAGAAAGCTGCTATCTGATCACCCAGGGGCCAAAATATGGGGTAGGGACAAAGTGAGGGAGGAGATAGAGAAGTTAGAGAGTGGGGGGGGGGGGCAAAAATGACAGGAGAGATGAAAAAGTGACCCAAACATAAGAGAATGAAGACAAATGTACGATGAGCTGCTGAACTCATATTAAACAGATTCATTGTACAGTTTCCTATTTCATCAGATTCAGTAGATACAGTTTCCTATATCATCAGATTCAGTTTATTCAGTTTCCTATTTAATCAGATTCAGTTTTTACAGTTTCCTATTTCATCAGATTCAGTGTATACGGTTTCCTGTTTCATCAGATTTAGTCTATACAGTTTCCTATTTCATCAGATTTAGTGTATACAGTTTCCTATATCATCAGATTTAGTATATACAGTTTCCTATTTCATCAGATTTAGTATATACAGTTTACTATTTCATCAGATTTAGTTTATACAGTTTCCTATATCATCAGATTTAGTATATACAGTTTCCTATATCATCAGATTTAGTGTATACAGTTTCCTATATCATCAGATTTAGTATATACAGTTTCCTATATCATCAGATTTAGTATATACAGTTTCCTATATCATCAGATTTAGTATATACAGTTTCCTATATCATCAGATTTAGTATATGCAGTTTCCTATTTCATCAGATTTAGTGTATACAGTATTTTATTTCATCATTACATTTAGTACATCGTTTTTTTTGGTTTAAACAGACATTAGAGTCTTCATTTAATCAGATTAAATAGGTGGTTTTCTATTTCATCAAATGTATTTAATCAGATTTAGTAGATTCCACCGAATGTAAAACTATAAAAGATTAAGATACATATAAAAGATTGAGTAAATACAATATTTATTACGAGGACAAATTGTGGCCTCCTGCCAAAACAGCTAGTGGAAAGGGCAACAATAGCGTTTGCCATTTCATACTACGGCATGTTGCTTTTCATGCAGTTCATACAATCCTTTGGCGATTATTATTTTAATTATCATCACTATTGTTGTTAATATTTATATCATTACCACTTCCACTAGGCCCATTATTTTCATCATTATTATTATTAATGCATTATAATTGATTGTCTGACCATTGTTGTTGTATGTTTACTTTGAAAATATATTTGAACTTGCCATGTCAGTTAGTTCTACCGATTTGAATGGAGGTGAATGGTGAGAGTTCTGAGGTCTACTGATTTGAATGGTAAGAGTTCTGAGGTCTACTGATTTGAATGGAGGTGAATTGTGAGAGTTCTGAGGTCTACTGATTTGAATGGTAAGAGTTCTGAGGTCTACTGATTTGAATGGTGAGAGTTCTGAGGTCTACTGATTTGAATGGTGAGAGTTCTGAGGTCTACTGATTTGAATGGAGGTTAATGGTGAGAGTTCTGAGTTTTACTGATTTGAATGGAGGTGAATGGGGGGAGTTCTGAGGTCTACTGATTTGACTGTAGGTGAATGGAGAGAGTTCTGAGGTCTACTGATTTGAATGGAGGTGAATGGAGAGAGTTCTGAGGTCCACTGATTTGAATGGAGGTGAATGGAGAGAGTTCTGAGGTCTACTGATTTGAATGGAGGTGAATGGAGAGAGTTCTGAGGTCTACTGATTTGAATGGAGGTGAATGGTGAGAGTTCTGAGTTCTATTGATTTGTATGGAGGTGAATGGAGAGAGTTCTGAGGTCTATTGATTTGAATTGAGGTGAATGGTGAGAGTTCTGAGGTCTACTGATTTGAATGGAGGTGAATGGAGAGAGTTCTGAGGTCTATTGATTTGAATTGAGGTGAATGGTGAGAGTTCTGAGGTGGCTGCTCTGTGTGCACGCAAAGCACACAGAGCCTACCCAATCGTACAGTTACAGAAACACACAGACACATGTAAACGCAGATACACTGGGCCTGGCATGGTGCTTTAGGGGTCGCATTTAGAAGAATGCCGCATGAATGCATTTGAACTGTCTGGATGACCTGTTATCTACCTCTGTGTAGCCCTGCTTTGTGTGTGCTCACTGAGAAACTTTGCTCGGATTGGGATTTGTGCACACAGTGTTTGTTTGTTTGTGTGTGTGTGTGTGTGTGTGTGTGTGTGTGTGCGTGCATATCAGTATATTGCCCTGACAGTTGTTCAGCTTGTTTGTGCTGTTGTATTGTTGTGTGAGAATTAACTGGGAAATATGTATGTTGGGTTGCCAGGTATGATTAGTCTGTACATGTTTTATGATTCATGGTTAATGCCTGACATCATTTTCAAATGAATTATTTTTAATTGCGTCTTTTGGTAGAGGAAATAAGAAACAAAGGGTTAAAGATTATAGGAGTGAGTTTGATATTGAGGGGACACATTTCATGGTCTTCACAAAGTGATATCATTTTTTGGGGGAGGGGGGGGTCAACGTCTAATACAGTATATGTACCCTCTTATTTTAGGCCCTTGTAAAGGTACAATTAAGAACTGAATTCTAGGTCAAGGCTTTCTATTTTTGGATGGTGGGGGATCCTTTTTTTGATATTAAATTAAATATCTGCTCATAATCAGAAAACCCTGTAGCAGTGTGGTAAAAATAACATCAATATATTTTTCCTATGTCTGCTGGACAAACCAACATTTATAAGGCCAGCCTCTGTGAACCAAAGAGAAATGCTGTTTTCCAGTTAATTTCCGGCTATACTTTTTTTTACTGGAGGGCAAAACCTTTTATTTAGCTCTTTTTTATTTTCAAGTGTTGTGGAGGCAGCATCATAATATTGCCTGTATGCTTGTCACAGACATTGATTTTGTTGTGGTTTCTTAGGATCATAATAATTCTGAAAGAGCACAGCCTGTGTTAAAAGATCTTATGGAGTCTTATTAAACTTAACACTGGGACGCAATTTAATATTTTGTACCTATAAGTGGACACATTTTTATAACAAAGATACAACAGAAGGGCTTTACAATGGATGTTGAGTTTTCATGAATGGTCTGACCTTTAAAATGTTTAGGATGGTTTATTTCTTTGATACTACACATACTTTAGATACTATGATAGTCTTTACATGAACCCAAAACATTTAAGTAGCCACAAACTAAAATTAGAAATCAGAAAATTACTATGAGGTAAAAATGTAGATCTTAATCTTTTATTTCAGGGTATTTATATGTTGGTTTCACCATTATAAACGACATAGTCCTCCTATAGTTCCCATAATTCATTAAGTGGGGTCAATAGGTCACAGACTTTAGGCAGTTATAGTATGCTAAGGATCTGTGACTAAATTCTAAACATGGATGTTTAATTTGGACAATATATAATTATTGCCCCAAATTGTGAAACCGGTATGTACACAAATACCCTAAAATAAATGCTGAGAATATACATTTTAACATCATAGCAATTGTCAAATCAACTCTTCAAAGTAAAGCACCAAAAGATGAAAAATGCTTCTCTTTCTCCGTAATTACAGAGGCACTTTGAAAAGTCCATCAAATATACTAAAATAAATAAATGTTCTGTCACAGCTAATCTTTTTCTGGAAGATTGTGAAATTGGACATGTATTTTATGTGATAAATATTAGTTGAGTTGGCACAATTTTACAGCTCTGCCAAGAAACAGGTCTTAGTACATTTACAAACGTTTGAAATGGACCAAATCTCAACTTTAACATATAGTCAGTGTCTGTAGTAGAGAGAAAGACATTAAAGAAAGAAACAGCTTTTCAAAATAAGCCTACTGTAGTAAAAGGTGTTATTTTGGGCGATGTGTCTGATGCATTCTGAAAGCTGCCTGTTTGTTTTTGTGAGCAGTTTGATCAGTCATGTGTTGTCGCACACAAGTGAGTTCAATGCGTAGCTCCTAGAAGAAATTGTGAGTGGGGAGGGGTGGATAACTGACAAAGCATGTGCTGCCGCTTTACCTTCTTTATTGTGAGTGAGGTGCGTCTTTTGAGAGTAGATACATCATGAATTATCAAGGTTATTGTATCCTCATAGATTTCAAAGGTGGAATGTGGGCTTATGCATTCAAAACAAAACTCAGAATATTTAAACCACTGCTAGCTGTATAAGCACCTTATAAAATGTTTTGATTTTATCCTAAGGCAGCAGTACATAATACATAACATTTGTTTATGTGTGGTTTTCAGACTTGCCTGATCGACCTGGCTTTGTTTGGCGATATTGCCTGGTGAGACTAGATTTGTTGACTGCATCTCTTCTTCTCCCTCTCTTTTTCTCTATCGGTATCTGTCGCTTTGGCTTTCTCTCTTGGTCCACACCTCCAGCTCTGTCTCGTTTCCATAAGGACCCAGAGGCCCATGTGGTGCCCCTTGGGGGCGCTGCCCGGTTTGAGTGCCGGATAGAAGGAGTGCCCACACCAAGGATCACCTGGGAGAAGGACCAGGAACCCATCCTCAGCCAGCCTAGGTGAGAGACACACCCTGATAGTAAGTTGTCTGTTCTACCTGGTCCCCTGGTAGTGGGTCTCTATTGACGTCCATGATGGAGTGGGGCTGTGCACCTTTCCCTATTCTAATGCAAAACTATCTGGCTAACAGTGTGGAAGCATCAGGTCTCAGACTTTCAGATTCAGAGACACCTAAACCCAGTTGTCTCTCCGCTCAGTCCTGCACCACACAGGCAAGTGCACCAATAACTTATCACATATCCAAACCTTACACACATACAAACACAATCATTTGTAAAAAAAAAAATAAGAAAAATAATAAAACCAGCCCAAAGCAACTGCTCTGAGGGACACCACACTCTACATATCAGATGTGTGAGAAGCACTGAAGAACATTCTACCGGATAAGATATTCTTTAACAATGTGACGGCAGGTCATGTAAAGTCATGTAAAGTCATGTAAAGTCAAAACTAGTGACATACGCTAAACCATACAGCTCCAACTATCATCTTATGATCAATTTCCTTGTCAGTGCAGTATATTTTAAGGCTCTTCTGCATGCATGTACTTTGCCTGTGGTGCACAGCTCTGTTCCATTCAACCAGTCCTCTGTCCTCTGTAACTTCCAACCCCACTGCCTCTCCCATGCTAGGTTCCAGGCTAGTCCTGTCCTCCAGTCCTGTCCACTACCTAGGAACTAATGTGCTTTGGATCAAATTGAGTGGAAAGATGCCCATAATCTACTGCACATGACCCCCCTCCCACCCTTCTTCTCCATGGCCTGTCCTCCTTCATCACTCCCTTACTGTTCCCCATGGGAGAGATTTGCCTCACAAACACGCACACACACACATTTATTCAGTTTACAGTATGTACAGAATTAATAACCATGGCTTGCTGTGGAGTGATCCTCTGCTGAGCTGACAGTTCTATTCCCGTTCTTCTCGAAGGCCTTCATTACCACGGCAAACTGTCCATTAACCTATTATAACTGTGACAACAAGTCTTCGGTCCTTGGCGCCTCGGAGTCCCTGAACACTCTCGTCACAGGGTGGACCAGCACGCGGAGGGAACCGAGAGAGAGGGGGCCTGTGTGCCAACAATTCCAAGCATTGACAGCCAGGTCTGAACTCTAGAGAATCATGTAGCGCTACTTTTAGAATCCCCCAATTAAAGCATTCCCGTCCGCCTGAAAACTCAAATGCACACTCACACCCCCACCCCCCACATGCACTCACTGGCCACCAGAAACGCTTGCGGTCTCATTCGCTCATTTACCCAAGCACTTAACACTATTGACGTTACTGCCTCAGCTCTGCGGTTGGCTCTCCATGTGTGCCTGGCTGACATGGTGTGTACGTTGGTATATATGAGGCATTTCAGTCAGCCCCTGCTCCTGTCCCTGTGTGACCCCGTATCCCACAGTGGTGGTGGGCTGACAGACAGTGGTATTAATTGGCGGCAGAAGATATGACACCCAGACCAGAGGCCGATGGTTTACGGTCTCTGTGTTACCGAGGGGCTGTCTGTCTCCCTGCCTGCCTGCCTTCCCACCTGCCTGTCTGTCTGTCACAGGATTAGAAGTCCATCATCATAGAGCTAAAAAGGAGGTTGGATAGGAGCTGAATAGCTGAAAGCCTAGGCCTCAGGCTCAGAAGAACCATCCAGACTTGTGTGTGTGTGTGTGTGTGTCTCCGTGTATGTGTGTATGTCTGTGTGTGTGTGTTTGTGGTAACTTGACCTGTCTTCCATGGCAGCCGCGGGGGAGGGGGGTCCGGTGGGTTAAAGGGAGATAAATATTGACAAGAATAGGCAGAACCAGCAGCTATGCCTGCCTTTAGATTCTGTTTTATAAGGCAGTGACGAGCGAATATCTCTCTGACCTTTCTTGTTTCTTTCTAGTTTTTTCGTCCCGCCATCTTCAATTCTTATTTTTCATTAGGACGGAGTTTTGTGACCTTCTTCTGTCTTTTATTTTAGACAGTTTTATGCTAAATAGTTGTCAGATGTACATGTATTGTGAGATAATGGCTGTTTCTGAAGACCGGCTCCATGTACATCTGCATGGATGTAAGAGCAGAATAGAGACCAACACATGGCCAGTACGGCGTTGTCATCCCACTGCTAAAATCCAAGCACTCCACTTACTGCTAAGATTTAAGCACTCCACTCTCTTTTCTTTTTCTACCTCTCTCAGGTTTATCTCTCTCCCGAATGGTGTGCTCCAGATCTTGGGTGTGGTGAAAGAGGATGGGGGAGCGTACCGCTGTGTCGCCACCAACTCCGCCCGGAAACGCTTCAGTCAGGACGCCGTCCTGACTGTCACTACAGGTATATTATGTCTCTGTCAGGCAGTTTCTGTCTCTCTCTCTGTCTATCTTTCTCATTGTATCTCTTTTTAGCTCTCTCCATTTCTGTTTCTCTTGCTCTCTCTCTGTCTTTCTCTGTCTCTCTACACGGATACCTTTTGTCTCTCTACACTGATACCTTTTGAAGGGCTAAAAGCATTTTGAATGTTATCTGATTTACTGTGTTGTAATACTTTGCAAATACTTATAAGAATGACAAGTGAAAATAAATTGAGCGCTATTGAAGAAGATTCAGATGAATGTTTCTCTTAGCAACATGCAGAAACACAGATTTAGACAGATTTGTGAACAATATTTGAAATAGGCATTTTGTGTATATAGAGAAAGTCTTAGATCTTTGAGTTCAGCTCATGATAAATGGGGGCAAAAACAAAAGTGTTGTGTTTATAATTTTGTTCAGTGTATATTGGGGTTTATCATTGTTTGACTTTAATGTGGATCTGTATGTGCTGAGGAAAAAATATGTCTCACCAGACTAAAACATAAAAGACCATGGAGCAAACAGGGTAAGGGGGTGTTAGTCCTCCCCATTTGTTTCATACTACTCTGTGCAATTGAAACAGCATGCATGACTATAAAACTAATCGCCGGTCAGCCCTCATTGTGCACATTTCATTGACCCCATCCCCGCTACATTAATGTCAGCCTACCAAAAACGTCCATGGCTAAGGCCCAGAAAGCCCACGTCTGGTGACTTCATGGTCTCTAATGTTGTCATATATTTGGCAGGAGGTGAGGGAGTGCAGCTCTGTTTCCAACTAATTTTGTGGAAAGTGTGCACATATTTCATCTTCCTCTCGAGACCCAATTCACTTTGCTGTGAGGCAGTGAGTGACAGTATAAGTTGTTCAGGTGATTGGAGACTACTTGCGAAACAAAGTACAATGACACCCCCCTGCTATGCTCCTTTTGCACTGTGGCAGTGATGTATTTAGGGTGGTTAGCACCACTGCTGGCAGGGGCAGAGGGGACAGCAGTACAGGAGAATAGAGTACAGGAGAAAGGAGTGGGAGTAGACTTGGCGCCATAGTAAACAAACTCCTGAGCTGGCATCTTCGCACCTCTGAATGGCCGGGCAGGGGATTGTGAGGAGCCAAAGAGCCATAGAGGTAAGAGTCTAAGAATCGGTTCCATTGGTAGAGGGAGTGGGCGTTGGAGGACTTGTGAATGTGGCCATCCCTTGATCATCTGAATGATCAGTTACTTCCACTATTGGGGATAAAAATAAAAAAATCAGTTAGAAGTGTCTATAATGAGTGAGCTTCAGAACTGGACCACGGAGCAATGGAAGGTGGCCTGGTCTGATGAATCACGTTTCCTTTTACATCATGGGGATGGCTAGATGCATGTGCGTCGCTTGCCTGGAGAACACATGGCACCAGGATGCACTATGGGAAGAAGGCAAGCTGGCAGAGGCAGTGTGATGCTTTGGGCAATGTTCTGCTGGGAAACTTTGGATCCTGCCATTCATGTGAATGTTACTTTGACACTTACTACATACCTCAGCATTGTTGCAGACCACTTGCACCCTTTCATGGCAACAGTATTTCCTGATGGCATTGCCCCCTTTCAGCAGGATAATGTACCCTGCCACAAAGAAAAAAGGGTTCTGGAATGATATGAGGATCACAGGTGTTGACTTGAGTTTAAGGTGTTGACTTGGTCTCCAAATTCCCCAGATCTCAATCCAATTGAGCATCTGTGGGATGTGCTGGACAAAGTCCGATCCATGGAGGCGCCACCTCACAACTTACAGGACTTAAAGCATCTGCTGCTAACGTCTTGGTGCCGGATACCACAGCACAGCTTCAGAGGTCTAGTGGAGTCCATGCCTCAACAGGTCAGGGATGTTTTGGCGACAAAAGGAGGACCTACACAGTATTAGGCAGGTGGTCATAATGTTATGGCTAATCGGTGTGTGTCTCCTGAATCTATGTCTGTGTCCAACCTTGCATTCCCTAGGTTACATCATGGTGGCAACTATTCCTAATATACACATTCAGCAAGAACTATTGGCGTCATCTGTACAGTTGGGAAGGAATATAAGGAATAAAATGTTTACGTTTGACAATGTGAAATCAGAACAACTGTCAAGACACTTCTCTGTGTTGGTCTCTACTTGTACTCTGTGTTTGTCATATTTGTTCCCGTATATATACGATAAGACCTGAAGTAATAAATTGCTATTCTAATGACTGAAGAGTATTTACTGGATAAATTGTGAACCCTTTTCCATCTTCCACAGAAGAATATTAAAGACTAGGGGTGTAACGATTCATTTAACCACGATTCGATCCGTATCACGATTCGTGGTTGTCGATACGATTCAAGGCCGATAATGGTTCATTTAGAACGATACGATCCAAAACGATTCAGTGACTTGAAATCGATTCAGTATCTTTTCAGCCAAAAATTCAACCCGTTGGACTGAAATAAATACCTGGATACTGGACAGTGCAGGTTTCTGTAATAAAATGTGAATGCATTTGCCATTAATTGTTGTTTACTTGTTTGTTGTTTCTTGTAAGGGAATCAGGTATCAATTAATTATGGATATAAACAAACAAGTAAACAACAATTAATGGCAAATGCATTCACATTTTATTTGAATAAAGTGCAACCAACACTTTAGGTTGAATTAACAGGAAGTTAAAATGTTCAATACATTTTCAATAAAAGTACAGTAAGTGCAACCCACATTTCAACAGTAGGTTTACCTGCTACTTGTGCTTTTTTTTTCAACATAAAAATACTACTATATTAATATCAAAAATAAAGTGCAACCAACATCTCTTTAGGTTGAATTAACAGTAGGTTTACCTGCTACTTTTGCTGTTGTTTTTCCACATAGAAATAATACAAATACAGTATTAATATCAAAAATGAAGTGCAACCAACACTTTCCACACACTGGACCGCAATGGTGGCTTGATAATTTCTCGCTCGTCGGCTTCTCCTCTGCCATCTGCCATGCTATGTTTTGTTGTCTTTGCGCTGCTGCTGGCCCGGGGCGATGACATCACGGATAGGCAGACTGAATCGAGTAACGTTAATCGCCTTTATCATTAAAAGTGCTAAGAAAAAACATTCCTATAAAGTCTGACGTGCTTAAATCCAATGGGTTATTTCCTAGTATCGATATAATCGATTGATTGCATTTTAAAACGATGTTAGATCGATATATGTCGTCCGGAAGGCCAACTTGCTGAGCACAGATCGATGTAGTTGGATCATAGGAATATAAATCGATACATCGATGTAGTAGATGGATCGTTACACCCCTAGTAAAGACATTAAAACTATCACATAACACAGATAGAAACGTGTAGCAAGTTCATATTGGAAATTCTTCAGTAGCCTCCCTTTGCCTTGATGACAGCTTTGCACATTGTTTGCATTCTCTCAAGCAGCTTTACGAGGTAGTCACCTGGAATTCTTTATAAAAGTCTTCACACATATGGTGAGCACCTGTTGGCTGCTTTTCTTTCACTCAGTGGTTCAGTTCGTCCCAAACCATCTCAATAGAGATGAGGACGGGTGATTGTGGAGGCCAGGACATCTGAGGCACCACTGATGACATAGTATACCCTCTTGGCCAAACATTCAAATGTGCTAAAGAAAATTGCAACACATGGAAGCTGTTTTTCCTGCTGTGATGTTTGGGATTGATGCATCTTTGTTGGCACTTTTATTTTTTTTTTGTTTTTTTTTTTTACTTTTATTTGATTGGGACAGTGCATGTTAATGAACAAAACATGGAGTACATGCATGTAAAAATGCCGGATTATAGCCAAGGGCTAATTTCCATCCGTAGTCCCACGAGCTAAGATCACACAGCTCACAAAAACATTGCAAAATAAAATTTACATCTACAGTCAGTTCATAAATTTGCTAAATCCTATATACAATATTCACACAAAACTACATTCAACTTCACAAACACTAATCCATATACACATTACAAAGTAAAACAATTTAAAAAAGGATAAAACATATACTAATGTGTGCAACTTTGATTTTCCCATAGCCATTTCTTCAACTGGACTTTAAAAGAGCTATATGTAGTACATTCTTTCAATGTTAGAGGAAGACTATTCCACAGGTTCCCACCCCGGACAGACAGGACCGTCTGACCGAAGGTGGTGCGCCTGTGAGGTATTATCAAGTCTCCTCTGGTAGAGGCTCGCGTGCTCCTCAAAGAATTTTCTTTAGATTTAATAAAGTCCTTCAGAGGTGGCGGAGCGAGGGAGTGAAGGACCTTGTATATCAAACAGATCCAATAAGCGATCAATATTGAAATAGAGCAGGCATGGAGTGGTCTGGATAAAAAAATGTCACTCCCAATAAAATTTGGTTGAGTATGTTTAAATTATAGTTGTGCCCCTCTCAAGTAGTAAATGTAGGGTATAATGTGTCAGAATGGTGATTTATGGCCCTGGAGGGCAGAACATCCATATTGATGTGACAGGTGGGCGGGTCATCCGGTTTGTAGGGTGGGACTTCCATTGTGACGTGTGTTAGGGTGGGACTTCCTGTATGACGTGTGTTTGGGCAGGACTTCAGGAGTGAAATATGCATGTCCGGTGACTTTGTAATTTATGATTACATTGATGTGTCCGTGTTTGATGTTTTGCAATGCGTGATGAGCAAACCAGACTAGTGTTATAACAGGTGGGTTATGTTTGATGATTAACAAATGGGCGTTAGGGTTCCGGAATGTTAAATTCCCAGGCAATAAATAAGTGTTGTGTCAGCGGTAAGGTGTTTGGTGTTTAACAAATCGTGTTCGGCAAATCTATAACCCTGGGATTTTATCTTCTGACAAGTGCTACAACAGATGGCCTACAACTGGTGGTTGTTAAACTTTCATGTTTTATGGGATGATTGGCGTGGTGTGTGTATTTAAACCACACAGACATCGGTGATGGTCACTCAGTCTTGCCTGAGTGAACTTACCTACACAATACAAAATGGAGGATTGTGCGGCGAAACACCGTTGAAAGCTAACAAATTAAACGCAGCTCAGCAATTTGGTAAGCAATTACAAATGGACCGCAGAGATGCAATCAACATGCCAGCCCCGAAGAAACCGATGCAGAGTTTTACCCGAATCCATCAACTACACCAGGATATGTTGGTACGGGAATGGAAATTGGGCGCCAAAACAAGGCCCACATAATACGGTAGATGTACTGTTTAAAGTTGTCGAGGGGCTGAAAGAGTAGGACTCTGTTAGATTGGAACTATTTCTGGAAAATATCAGCGGGGTAGATTGTGACTGCGGACTGGTCGACTGACGTAAGACCCTAAAGCCCGCCTTATGTTAACACCGTCCTCAACACAGCATAAAAACAGACAGACCGCCTGTGACTATCAAGTAGTCGGAAGAAATCTGAATGTTTGTGTAAATTTTCCAAACAGACAAGGGGAAGGAGTTTTTTAATTCACATTTTTAAATGTTAATGAAGATGTACAACGTGAAACATTTTGCTACAGGAAATGATTTCAAAGCGAGTATCGTTGAGAGATTTACATTTTTTTTCAATTGTTTACACACAATTTTGAAAACAGAGTTCTTTTTGTCAAAATATAATCACAATTATCCAAACACCACAATCAATTAGCAAAATTCCTAGATTGTTTGCAAAATGACACAGTTCAGTCAAAACATACACAGTTCAGTCAAAACATATACACATATTTGTGAAAATGCTATTTGTTTTCATTTAACCAACACAGTCATCAATGATCATACACTATTGCAGCCAGTTTCACACTGCTGTGATAAATAAAAAACACATTTGTAAAAAAAAAAAAAGATTTTTGGCCAGACATTCTTAAGAGATAATTTAGGTGACAAAAAATAGTGAGAAACTCACAACATTATTCATGATTTGTTTTGAGATATAAGGAGAATGTAGACAAATACTGTAGGCCTACTATAACCTTACCAAGCACTGCACAACACTTGATGCTGCAGACTGAATATTTCAAGTATTTATTTCAATACTTACAGTATTTCTTACCATAATCAGTTACAGTAATCAACCAACAATGATATAAATTACTGTAAACAAATAAAATCCGTAGACAAATAAAAATGACTGCATGAATTACAGTACATACACTTTGACTCTGAAGAAAAGTAAAGTAAAAGTAAACAGAAATGAAAGAAAACTACTGTAAAAGCAACAAGAATACTGTAACTATCCGTCTCTTCGTCTGGCTGGATCAGGCCATAAGATTTCATCCACATCACAGGCTATGTCTTCATTGTCAAGGCACCGTTGGAAGAATCGCCTTGTGTGACGAAACCACCCCTGCACTGAAGCTGCTTCAAGGACCCCATTTTGTGTGATAGCAGCGCAAAGGGTGATGTTACCCCCTCGCTGCCCTGGCACATTGGTGATTGCCCTGTGCCCAATTACATTTCTCACTCTTCTTCTTGTTTTTGCAAGGTTAAATCCAGCCTCATCCACATATATAAATTCATGTTGAATTTCAGCAGCATCCATTTGCAAGACTCTCTGAAACACATTAAAGAAAATAGGATGCTATTCAATATCTATAGCACAGTGTTTTTTTTGTGACAGAACATTATGAGCAGTGCATGATACCACACCATAGTCAGATGAACAATGCATACCTCCACATACTCATTGAGCAGATGTTTCACTCTCTCTGAATTTCTGTCAAATGGTACCCGATACAGTTGCTTCATGTATATTAGATTTTTCTTTAGGATTCGACCTAATGTTGACAGAGAGACTCGTTGGATGTCCTCGACCCTCAATCCTATGTAAAAACAAAATAAGATAAAAATAAATAAATATATATATATATATTTATTTATTATATAACTCTTCAAGTCTTTCTCTACCTCTTCCTCTACCTAGGTGTCTTCCTCTACCTCCTTCTCTTCCTCTACCTTCTTCTCCTCTACCTATGCCTCTTCCTCTACCTCCTTCTCCTCTTCCTCTACCGCCTTCATCTCCTCTTTGAGCTCCCCCTCTCATTCTCACTCTTCTTCTTCTTCTAACTCCTTCCATTTTTGTTGAAGACAGGTGAACTCACCTGCTGCCTTTTATAGCACACCTGAGTGCTGCGTTTTCAAATTAGCACATGTGTGCTTCCACACCTGGTAGATGTGTTTATCCAATTCCTTCATTAGTGTGGTCATTGGCAATCCGGTGCTTTGTAATGACAAGGAAGTAACCTCACGATCCTTATCTGTGTCTAAGGTGTGAAAATGTGTGTAGAGTTTTACAAATCACTGTGTGTAATGTTTTGCAAAAAGGGTGAAGCGGACATTGTGTGTAATGTTGTGCAAATCTGTGGAGGTGTTTTGCTCATTGGAGTAAAATTTTGCTAATTGTGTGGAAATTTTAATTTTAGTGTGTAAACAATCGTAAAAAACTGTAATAAAACAATTAAATCACGAATGTGGCGGTATCTCACAGCTGCCAACACTCATCGCTATGTTGAGGTTATTCAATATTTAGTTCATGGATACAACCATAGCTACCATCGGTCTATTAAGATGAAGCCAGCTGACGTTTGTGAAGAAATCTGTATGGTACAACAATAATGAGAAATAGTTATCAAAGATACAAGTTCCAGGTTGAGGATACTGTGAGACTCTCAAAGCTGAGAGGTGCGTTTACAAAAGGCTATGAAAAAGGGTACACAGATGAATATTTTACAATAACAGAATGTACCTCCTGTATACAGAATAAAAGATTGCGATGGTGATGGTGATATAACATCGTTATACTGAATCGTTATCTCCCCTTCTCGAACCGTAAACCTCTGATGAATTGCATTAGTACGACCGCCAAAAAGTGCATCCTGAGGGTCAAGGGGCTCTGGAGCATCAAAGGTCTTCAAGAAAGCTTTAACATCTGCGGATGTGTTTTTAAGCTGATTCCACTCACACTCCCATATGTATTGAACATGTACGCTGTGTTGTTCTTTTAAAGCCTCTAGCTTTGTCAGCCATTGCTGGTGCATCAACCCGTACTGAATCTTTGTCACTGGATTGATGCTGGCTGAACAATGACACTTTGGGTGACCGTGCCAGAAACAGCATAGAAATTCATAGACCGTGCTCAACCCATCGCGTTCAGCATATCCATCAATGTAGTAGGCACCGATTTTCAGTTCACCCCTGTTCAGGGCGTGCTGTATTGATATATTCTCATCAGAGGCCACATATTCAAGCCACTGAATTGAGCTGTTTGAAAATGTCTTCTGACAACGGTTGTAGTTGTCTGAGGGGACCAATGCAATGGTGTCCTTGGTGAAGAATCTGTTGCAAAAGACTTTCATGCAAGCCGAAGCAATCATAATTGACCGGAATGGGTCAACACCACCACACTCCAGGAACTCGAGTCTGTAGTGCATAAAACCCTGTCTCAAGATGACCACATCATGCCTTTATTTCATCCTGCATGACAAAGGGGTCTCCGGAAACAGTTGCATACCATTGCAAAAACTCATCTTTTTCTTTAGCCATCATGGTATACACAGCGTAGTAATGCGGTTCCGGATGGGGGCCAACATAGTTCTCACTCTCCTTGATGTTAAACTTGTAAGGAAAGTAGCCTTTTTTCAAATCCTTAAAACCCATATCACGTGGCAAGGCCGACAGCTTCATCGGTAGGAAGCAATGACTATCAATGTATCTCTGATTGAATGTGCTGTCTGTAAAAATCATGAGCTTGCTACCATTAGCAATAAGTGTCATGCCTATGCCATTGTTAGCAAGGTACTGCATCAAGATGTAACCATCAAAACCTTTAGAGTTGTGTGCCTAAAATGTGTAGTCATTATATTTCGGTTGCCTAAACCTTTGGAAAAAAGCAGCGACACAACCATCTCTGGCTGAACATCACGTCTCGTTATCAAAGCTTATTGCGCACACAGAATTTGCAGTGTGTACACCATTCACCGAATTGGCAATTTTCTCAAAATCATAAAATATGTAGCGCTCACTGGGGTCATCAGGCTTACATGGTTTTATAAAACACTGATGATTAATTTCAACCGACAGATCCAGTTTACTTTCGGGACACATGTTAACCGTGCACCTGTGCGCTTTATAGTTGGTAATACTAACATTGTAATGACGGCCGCAATCAACACAGTATTTCTTCTGGTCACACCTGCTAACCCAACGATCCATACTTTTATGGTGCTTCAAACGTTAAAATATTCTTACTCAAACATACATTTATATACAGTGCAGTTTTGATGAGTTGACGGTATTACCTTCAGCTTTCAAGCATGAAAGAAAACAATGAAACAAAAATCCCCTCACGCTGTGCAGCCATAAGGTAGGGTGACCGTAACTGAATCCATTATGGTAATGTACTCTGTATCATCACAGGGCTGTCCTCAATCTGTTTGAATAAAAGATGGAGTGCCAAGGTTCAGCTCTATGCATATTGTCGTAATTGTTAATAACACTTTAGTGCAAGACAAAAAAATTCTGTAAATAATTCAACTTTAAAAGTAAATGCTCAGGTTGTGTAAGATCACAACCGCCCAGTCCAACTGACACAGATGCTGGTCACTTGGTCTAAATACAATGAGGATTAATAAGCGTATACAGGTAATTAAAGCTGATTAACAATAATGTCAAAAGTCTACTTACCAAGATTTGAAGGCCCAAAAAGGTGTTTACCAAACAAGGCTGGTGTTTAATTCCGCTCAACCTAAACCGGAGATTTAAACATGCAGTATGAAAGACAGCTAAAAATGCATGGATTGCGCAATCATAACATTTATTTACACATTCTTACAGTTTTTCTGATGGCTTAGGCAATTTTTTTGTAACTATTGGCAATTTTGCTAAACTCTACACACAAATAAGAAAACCTTTCACCAAATCAGCAAAAAATTGTAGTTCTCTTGCAGAAGCTAATAAAACTTTCTTAACTCTTCAAACCTTCGTAAAAAAATTATTTTCGTATCAAACGTCTACATCACATGCAGTGTCCTCTAGTCCAAGGCACCAGGGAAAATATCTTCTGGAATGCCGTATCCAGCCCTGACATGAAGCCTGGTCAATATCTCCACATGCCTCCTCCATTGCCTATGAAAGGGCTATGCATTGATGGGGATAACGTTCATAGACCTTCCAGAGAAGGCAGAGAAAAACTCTTCAATTGGATTCAAGAATGGAGAGTATGCAGGGAGGTTGAGTACAGTGAAGAGTGGGTGATCTGTAAACCAGTTGCGGACCTAAGCAGCCCTATGTAAACTAACATTGTCCCATATGATGACGTATCTGGTCTGCTCTGGTCTCTGAACATTAGTGAGCCTGTCATGTAAGGTGTCCAGGAAAGAAATTATGTTTGCAGTGTTATATGGGCCTAGGGTTGCATGATGGTGAACAACACCATTTGACTTATAGCTGCACACATAGTTATGTTACCACCTCGTTGTCCTGGGACATTGATTATGGCACGGTGTCCAATAATGTTCCTGCCACGTCTCGTTGTTTTAGTGAGGTTAAATCCTGCCTCATCCACAAAAAGCAGCTCATGACCCATGGCATCTGCCTCTAGCTCCATCACTCTCTGGACAAGACAAATCAAAAGCAGCACAGCAGGCCCATGCACAGCACTACAGTATGCACTTCCAGATTCAGTACCAATGATACTATAGCTTACCTGCATAGTAATATCGCAGTTGTTTCACACGTTCACTGTTTCTTTCAAAAGGAACTCTGAAGATTTGTTTCATTTGGATTCTGTTGCGGGCAAGTACATGACAGAAATGCTCACATTGTGTATGTTTTGGAAGGTGGTGTCATCCTCAATTATGCGCTGCTGTATTTCTCGTAGCCTTATGGAATTATTATTGACTATATGGGTCTCTTGTTCTGCAGTGAACATTCTTCCTCTGCCCCCAGCATGTGGATGTCTAGCAATTCTGTAAAGTAACAATTTCACTATACACTTTACGTGTATGGTATTGTTGTGTTTCTCATTAGAGTATGGCAAGGCTACAAAACTTAGTGCAAAGTGACTGTACTAACCAATTCTCATTTCGAAAATGTCCTTATGATGCTTGCTACAGTGTAGCGGCTCAAGTTCGGCTGAACCCTTTGGCCAGCTTCCCTCAGGGTCATTCCATGGTTGGTTACATGGTCCACTATTGTAGCTCTGATGTCATCAGTAATTCTATTCCTTACTCTTCTTAGTCTTCCTCCTCGTCCTCCTTGTCCTCCTCCTTGTCCTATTCTTCTAAGTTAACCTCCTTGTCCTTGTCATCCTCTCCCTCTCGCTTCTTCACCTCCACATCCTCTTCCTCCTCCTCCTCCTACTTCTTCACCTCCACATCCTCTTCCTCCTCCTCTTCCTCCTACTTCTTCACCTCCACATCCTCTTCCTCCTCCTCTTCCTCCTACTTCTTCACCTCAACGTCCTCTTCCTCGGCCTCCTCTAATTCTCACTTTTCTCACTCTTCCTGCTCCCTTGATTGTTCTCCACATGGACAGCTCACCTGTGGCTTCTTTAAAGTGCTTAGGCTGATTGAACTAATTATCTAAAACAGTTTTCACGTGTGACAGTGTGCCAGACAGTTGGCAAAATAGTGTAAATAATGGCCATACATGTGTATAGTTTTGCTGGGAGTGTGTTGATCATTTGGAAAATTAGTGTAAAGCAGTGAGTTGTGTTTACATTTCCGCAGAAAGAGTGCTGTGCACTGGATTGTTACAAAATTGCAAACTGAGTGCAAAGCAGTGTTTGTGCTTTTAGTTTTGCGAACTCAGTGAGTGGTTTTGCTATAAGTATTAATAGTTTTAGAAATTGTGCTATGACAATCACGGTTAGGGTTTAAGCATTCTGAAAAAACTGTAAAAAGTTCAAATGTCTCGTTTGTTAGCGTTTGTAATTGCAACACAATTCAAATCAATTATTTCAAATAAAATAACTTGTACTTACCACAGAAACGATATACTCCGCGCTTGAAACACCAGCTGTCTTCTGTGCATGCGGCAGGGTTTCATACTGTCTTTACATCGCAGCCGGGGCGCCTCCAGCAAGTCACGCCTCTTAACTTTGTCATTGGTTACATGTCATTGTTCTTCACGTTAGATAAAAATTGTGTTAGAACTATACAGGCTGCAATTATAAAAATTCTGGATAAAACTTAACTATTTAGTTCTGATGATTGTTGACGTTTGACAACCAAATATATTGGTACTTCCTGTCTGGTAGAAACACCATTCTCGTTAGTTATCGGGGCTCAGTCGTGGGATGATTTTCAACCTGCATGGTGTAATGTAATGGTTTGTAATGGTGGTCATTAAGGGACCATTACTACAGGGCAGATCTGATCTTAAGGCCCATCTTTTATTAAAATGAAAAAGGGCTGAAACTCTCCAAATCGTAAGTCCCACTAGTCTGGTTTGCTCATCAGACGTTGTAAAACATCAAACACGGATTAAACGTCAATGTAATCATAAATTACAAAGTCATGCATACGTCACTCCTGAAGTCCCGCCCGAACACACGTCATACAGGAAGTCCCACCCTAACACACGTCACAACGGAAGTCCCACCATACAAACCGGATGTCCCGCCCACCTGTCACATCAATCTGGAAGTCCCACCCTCCAGGGACATAAATCACCATTCTGACACATTATACCCTACATTTACTCCTCTCTCAATTTCTGCTGTCGACATCTTAATGGGACTAGTAGGCTATATAATTGAAAAAGTTTCTCTAACCCCCAGGCAGTATACTCAGGCAGTATGCAAGAGTTAGCAACAATTTTGTTAGCTGATTTAGCTTTATTAAAACACCTACAGGAATTTAGTTGTTAGACACTAGCTCAGCACCGAGATTAAAAACTAGGTTTGTTTTAATGCCAAGTTAAACAACAGCAGCCTACATAGCTTTCTTGCCATCTCTGCAGTCTGCAATGTTAGATATAAGTTACTGTTCGTCCATGCTCCATCCCTGCTACCTGTAAACATTGTCCCTGCACTTTGAGTCAGTCGGCATTGTATTATAGCCAGCTGTTGATAATGCTACATTCTTAATAGCTTTTAATTTGGGATGGAATTTAAAGGAATTGTGGGCTGTTTTAGATGTTAGTGTTGAGTAAATGTTAAGTGAATCTTAAGTCAATCAGAGCAATGCAATGTAATGTCATCTTTAATTATAATTTAAATACTGCTACTTCACTGGGATTACTCAGGCATTTTCAGTCTGTTTAAAAAACGGGGTCTTTATGTTTATTTAAATTTAGTTTACTTTTGATTTGTAACTTAACATTCACTTGCAAAGCTTGTAATCATTGATTCGATTTTTTCTCTTCACACAAACCTTCTCAGCCATGATATGTTAAACAATACAAAAATATACAATTATATATGCAATAAGTGTCAGCAGGCACTGGGATTTTTTTTTAATTGCCCCTCTGGAGTGTCACCTGGCGGGTTATGAACTGGGGGACAGCGGCTGGGCTTTGGTAAGATAGTGGCACATCATTTGTAGGCGCTTAGCTGACACTTTGTAAAAGCACCTGTCGCTGGCGTGCGGTCAGTAAAACGTTTTACAATCCCACTAGCAAGCTAGCATGCAGCCCTCAATGCCTACGGAGGGCCATGGGTCTACAAGTACTTCTATCTTGGAAGTTGCGCTCAGCTTATGTGATGTGACAGTTTGTCCACATTCATCATTCAAACATCCCTGGACAGCCCTGCTCATTGGCTGTACTGTCCATCATGTTATTATCGCTCCTTCTCAGTGGTGCTCATATTATTGTGCTGGGTGATATGAGGAATGCACTTTCTAACTTTTCTCAGTCTCCTCCAGTTTTACATTTTAGGAGATGTCCTGGTCCACACCTGTGGATTACCTGGTTTGGGGGGCCCGTTGCTGTCCCTATTCTTGTCCACCTGGTCATACTTTTGACCTAGTCTAGAATCAAATAGACTCTGGATTTAGCCCAGAGAAATGTATTTATTATTCTAATTGGACTCTTAATATCTCACCCGGCACAGCCAGAAGAGGACTGGTCACCCCTCTGAGCCTGGGTCCTCTCTAGGTTTCTTCCTAAAATTCGGCCTTCTTAGGGAGTTTTTCCTAGCCACTGAAATCCAACACTACTGTTGTTTTCTCCTTGGGGTTTAAGGCTCTGTAAAGCACTTTGTGACAACTGCTTTTGTAAAAAGGGCTTTATAAATACATTTGATTGATTGATTGTTGTATAAGGATGAAACACGATTGTCATCTAGAGTGTCTGAATTTTGCAGAGATACCAAACTTGACAGGACATTTATTTTATTTTTATGAAGTGTTTTCTGCAGATTATTTGTGTGAAGTTTCATTCTACAACACTGTATTGAACATGGATCGTTTTAGGTTATCAAAGTTTTATCTCTCTGTGGTGTACATGCTGGTTTTGTACTGAATATTTATATAAAACTGTGAATAACAACACAATGGGAAAACAACACAATTAGGAATAAAATACTTGTCTTTTTTAAACACAAAAAACACTGCAGCACACAGTCCAAACCAAATGACAGAGAGCATGCGGAGCAACTGTCACAATAACCCCCCCAGGCTCCTGACGACGCCACATGCCGACAACCCGGGCAGCCTATTGGGTGGTGAACAGGGGGGAGGGGCTCAACTGCAGGACCGGGTCCCCCCTGCAGACCAGGGACAACAACAGTTGGAGTTCAAATGTGAAGTCATTTACCTTCCAGAGGCCCTTGAACGGCCCCACATACCGAGGTCCCAGCTTATGACAGGGCAGACGGAGCGGGAAACTCTGGTGCAGACTGCCTCCTGTAGTTGGACATGGGCAGCGGTCCAGACCTCGTCGGTTTTCCTGAACCTTTCCTCCACGGCCTGGACGTTGCTGAAACCCCCTAGACAGGGGCACAACGGAGGTCCGAGGACCACCTGGAAGGGGGTGAGACCTGTGGTGGTATAGTGCAGGGAGTTCTGAGCGGGAGGGGAGAAAACGGGCCCACTCACATGGTCTATCGAGGTAGTTAGACCAGGGGAACCTCTCAATTTCTTGGTTGGTACGCTCTGCCTGCCTGTCGCTCTGTGTGTGGCACATGAAGGTTGAATCTAATCTAGTGTGTGCATAGGTCACCAGCCGTCCCCCCACTCTCCGGGGCACATAGCTCTTGTCCGGGGGCACTTTGGTAGCACGCCCGGTGAGACGCTGCCCCATCTCCATATCTGCGTCAATGTTCCAGGAGACAGGACCCACAATGCTTTGTGTGTGTCGTTAAGTAGTTCTGCCCCTCATGTAGACGGGAGAGTGCGTCCACCCTGACATTCTTTGTACCTGGTCAGTATGTCAGGGTGAACTGGAAGCACTCGAAGAACAGGGTCCATCTTTCCCGGCAGGAGTTGAGGCGCTGCGCAGCCCTGACGTGTTCTAAGTTCCTGTGGTCTGTCAGGACTGTGAATGGCTCCTGGGCGCCCTCGAGCCAATGTTTCCGCTCCTCCAGTGCCAACTTCACTGCCAGTAGCTCACGGTCAACCACGTCGTAGTTACTCTGCACAGCATTCAGTTTCCTGGAGAAGTACTCACAGGGGTGGAGTCTGAGAGGAGTCCCGTGCAGCTGGGAGACCTCGGACGCATCCACCTCGACCGTGAGGGGCTTGAGCCGGTTGACGCTGCAGGGGAGCGTGGTGAGGACGGCCTTCTCTGCCTCCAGGGTCCAGTGGAAGGAGATGGTGTGCTGGTGGAAAGAGACGGTGTGCTGGTGGAAGGAGACGGTGTGCTGTTGGAAGGAGACGGTGTGCTGGTGGAAGGAGACGGTGTGCTGTTGGAAGGAGACGGTGTGCTGGTGGAAGGAGACGGTGTGCTGGTGGAAGGAGACGGTGGTCTGGTGGAAGGAGACGGTGTGCGGTTGGAAGGAGACGGTGTGCTGGTGGAAGGAGACGGTGTGCTGGTGGAAGGAGACGGTGTGCTGGTGGAAGGAGACGGTGTGCTGGTGGAAGGAGACGGTGGTCTGGTGGAAGGAGACGGTGTGATGTTGGAAGGAGACGGTGTGCTGTTGGAAGGAGACGGTGTGCTGGTGGAAGGAGACGGTGTGCTGGTGCAAGGAGCACTTTTCACCTTTGACATAGAGCTGAGGGTCTAGCAGACGTTGTAGAACAGTGCGGGCCTGGGCCACATACTCCAGGTATGTTGGGGAGTACACCAGGATGTCGCCGATGTAAACTCCCACATACCTCCCGAACATGTCCCGGAACTGCTGGTTGAGGAAGGACTGGAACATAGCAGGGGTGTTTGCCAGACCGTGTGGCATGACCAAATGTTCATAGTGGCCCGACGCCGTGCTGAATGCTGTCTTCCACTCGCCCCCTCCCGGGTTATAAGCACTCCGGAGGTCGAGTTTAGTGAAGAGGTGTGCCCCCCTCAGCTGCTCCATGGCCAGTGGGACGAGGGCCACAATTATGAGCTTTGAGTTGATTGTTCAATAAGTCAAATATAAAGCTGAATGTGCTTGAAACCCTATCAAAAGGACATGTGAACTGTTTTTGTATCCTATTGCAAATCGCAATGGCTTGCTGAAATAACACAACATGACTTTTTTGTCCATATAATCTGTTAGCAACACATGGCCTGTCTCCACTCACCACAGCCACGCTGCCCCCCCCCCCCCCCCCATATACACACATATATAAACATCAGTAACAAGCTTTAATACCTGTTGGAGATGAATCACCTCTCTGAAACTTTTAGGATATTCACACAACCACATTCAGTTCTAAAGGCAAAGACACCCAGGCAGACATTCACAAAATATTCCCATTGACATGGATAGGAATCAGGCATGGCGTCAATAAAAATATTACCTCCTTCAAGTCTTGCTGTGTCCCCCTCATGCCAATCGGTGTCTTTGGGCCAGTATATGTTCTACAATATCTGATTTTGAACAGTGAAGGGTGAAACACAATAACAGCAGCTGTCTATACAGCTCTGGATAAAATTAAGAGACCACTCTTAATTTTTCTTAAATCAGCATCTCTACATGTACGGCAGCCATTCCATTCCAGTGTCTTTGAAATTCCAACATAAGCACACCTCATTTCACTTAATGAGGTACTGAATAGGTGATTACCCGAACCAAATCTAATTTAACGAGGAAAAGTATAAAAACCACTGCTGTGGTCATCACTATCCTCTTGAAATAGGACCAGCTGGATGGCAAAAACAGTGCAAGTAGAACCTCAAAGGTAATTTGAATAAAAAAAAATAACTATTCAGCATGACAGAAGAGTTGAAAAGAAAAGCTTTGAGTGAGGAAAAGAAGGGTTCAATTCTGGCTTTACTTGCAGTGGAATACAGTGAGCGTCAGGTTGCTTCCATCCTGAAAATCAAAGCAACAGGTCAAGCAACAGACATTGGGGACAACAAAGCTACAGACTGGCAGAGGGCAAAACTGACTGTCAACTGAACGAGATGACGTCAACTCATTCGAATGTCACTCAACAACCGTAGGATGACATCAAGTGACCTACAAAAAGAATGTCAAAGTGCAGCTGGGGTGAAGTAGACAGCGAGGACTCTGACAAGTCTAATTTTTAACAGCTGGTTGTCTAATGGTTAGACGGAGACCTGGAGAGGCCTACAAGCCACAGTATCTCACCCACTGTGGGTCGATGATGATCTGGGGATGCTTCAGCAAGGCTGGAATCGGGCAGATTTGTCTTTGTGAAGGACGCGTGAATCAAGCCAAGTACAAAGTTATCCTGGAAGAACACCTGCTTCCTTCTGATCTGACAATGTTTCCCAACTCAGATTTTTCTTTTCCCAGCAGGACAATGTTCCATGCCACACAGCCAGGTCAATCAAGGTGTGGATGGAGGACCACCAGATCAAGACCCTGTCATGGCCAGCCCAATCTCCAGACCTGAATCCCATTGAAAACTTTTGGAATTTGATCAAGAGGAAGATGGATGATCACAAGCCATTAAACAAATACGAGCTACTTGACATTTTGTGCCAGGAGTGGCATAAAGTCACCCAACAGCAATGTGACAGACTGGTGGAGAGCATGCCAAGACGCATGAAAGCTGTGATTAAAAATCAGGGTTATTCCACCAAATATTGATTTCTCGTCCAAAGTTAAAACATTTGTATTTTGTTGTTGGAATTTGTTTTCATTATTTTAGGTCTGAAAACAATGCATCTTTTTTTGGTTATTTTGACCAGTAATTTTCTATAAATAAATACTCTAAATGACAATTATCTTTTTTTGAATTTGGGAGTAATGTTGTCAATAGTCTATAGAATAAAATAAAACTGTTAATTTTACTCAAACACATACCTATGAATAGTAAAACCAGAGAAACGTATCATTTTGCAGTGGTCTCTTAATTTTTTCCAGAGCTGTGTATGGAGTTGCCGTGTCCACAGGTAGTTTGTGTCCACAGGTAGTTTGTGTCCACAGGTAGTTTGTGTCCATAGGTAGTTTGTGTCCACAGGTAGTTTGTGTCCACAGGTAGTTTGTGTCCACAGGTAGTTTGTGTCCATAGGTAGTGTACACAACATGCCCACCTTTTTGAATGGTTGCAGCCAACTGGAAAATGCGTTGCTCTTTAGGAGATGCATATAATATCAGCCCTGTAGCTCTGAAAGGACAAAAGATACTCTTGTTTGGAACTTGACATTTCTGGTGATTACCCTAGGCCCGCTTTTGATTACTATAATGTCATTTTGTAAATGCCAGATCCATGGCACGACTAATCACCCACCCAAGTTGAATTAACATTGAGTCAGTGGTCAGCAGGATTTGCACGTGTGACTAACCTGCACACACATGTACACACACAGCAACACATATTAAATACACACAAATATATTTGCACACTCTGACAGTCAAACCCGTAGCTGGGGCATGAATTAAGTGAGGAATGTAGAGCATCCCTCTCTTTTTGACACCTCCCAGCATCCAGCGGGTTGTGTGAAGAGATGCTACTTACGGTAGCAGGTCTTTAGTGTGACACTTAGCCTGCTGTCAAAGAGTGCTGGTGGTTGGAAAAGAAAGCACAGTCTTTTCATGAGCTATTGGTAAAACACGGGTCAAATCTAATGCCATTAGATCTCTTTCCTTCAATTTCAAAATTATCTATGCATGTATAGAATGCCTGAACTTTAATATAATTGTTATGACGTTAACTCCACCTATTCAACTGCGCATTATGTAGATACCGTTACTCCCTCTTGCTCTGTCACACACGAACACACACACACACACTCACAGAGCACCATAAAGCCCTCTAGGGACACATTTTGCAATCCTAGGAGAACTTGACTGACCCATTTAAAACCTGGAGCCCTCATGCATAACCAGGTAGTGCTGTATGTAATCTCAATGATTCATTTATAATGTGCTTACAGTATCCAAGGAAGCATGCTGGAGATCAGTATCATAAAGTAGGCTCCAGGCCGACAGACCGGACGAGCAGGATCAGTCAGTGTGATACCATGATTAACCCTTACGCCTACAAAGAATAACAAAATAGGGACCTCATCTATTCCGCTAATGCACTGCTCCTAGACGAATGCATTTGTTATTAGGGTTTATGGGAGGCTTACTTCAGCATGCCCTCCTTTCTCTGCCTCTCCTCTAATATCTGACTCACCCGTCTCCCTTAAATGTTCTCCCTCTTCCTCCTTTAATCTTTCCCTTGTTTGCTTTCTTTGCTAGTCTGTTTTCACAATAAGCGACTTCAAAGTGGTTTAGCATAAATAGAGCCTGTGTTCCTCTCTCGAAGTCTATTGGGTTTGCTGGCTGCCTAGCCTGGTGGCTCAGTATTTGTTCGGTTTTAACCAGGGTAGAAACACTCCCTGACACAGCAGCTAGCTGTCCTACCTAACTGAGAAGCCCTTAATCTAAGTAGTTCACGCTGAAGGCTGCTGCTGTGATGTGGTAGTGATGGAGTCTGCTCTCAACCTGCGGTCCGCGGTCCACTGGAGGTTCGCAGCTGTTCTGATATAATACACATGTTCTTACATTTTGCCTTAAAATTTATGTTATTATAAATAATTGTGCATCAGTTTTAAAAAATAAATATATTTTTTATAATAATATGCTTTGATTAGTTACATTCATTGCTGAAATGTACAATATATTTTATACAAAAAAGAGAATCTGCTACTCCAAATATATGTGGTCATACTACTGATGCTCTACTGTCCCTTGCTGCTTCTGTCTTACAAAGGACGCATCACTCTGCCTACGTTTGTCAGAGGTGGCATTATCCGGAATATAAAATAGCTGCGGATTCCTGTGTCTCTCTGTGATGTCTGTCTCTGCCTGTGATGTGTATCCCTGACGTGTCTGTGACATGCCTGTGATGTGTGTCCGTGGCGTGTCTGTGATGTGTGTCCCTGACATTCCTGTGAGGTGTCTGTGACATGTCTGTGATGTGTCCCTGATGTTCCTGTGATGTGCCTGTGACATGTCTGTGACGTTCCTGTGACGTGCCTGTGACGTGTCTGTGATGTGCCTTTGTACCCAGGTCCTGTGATGTGTGTCCCTGACGTGTCTGTGACGTGCCTGTGATGTGTCTGTGACGTTCCTGTGATGTGTCTGTGACGTGTCTGTGAAGTGCCTGTGATGTGTCTGTGATGTGCCTGTGACGTGTCTGTGATGTGTCTGTGACATGCCTGTGACGTGTCTGTGATGTGCCTGTGACGTGTCTGTGAGGTGTCTGTGACATGTCTGTGATGTGTCCCTGATGTTCCTGTGATGTGTCTGTGACGTGTCTGTGACGTTCCTGTGACGTGCCTGTGACGTGTCTGTGATGTGCCTTTGTACCCAGGTCCTGTGATGTGTGTCCCTGACGTGTCTGTGACATGCCTGTGATGTGTGTCCGTGGCGTGTCTGTGATGTGTGTCCCTGACATTCCTGTGAGGTGTCTGTGACATGTCTGTGATGTGTCCCTGATGTTCCTGTGATGTGCCTGTGACATGTCTGTGACGTTCCTGTGACGTGCCTGTGACGTGTCTGTGATGTGCCTTTGTACCCAGGTCCTGTGATGTGTGTCCCTGACGTGTCTGTGACGTGCCTGTGATGTGTCTGTGACGTTCCTGTGATGTGTCTGTGACGTGTCTGTGAAGTGCCTGTGATGTGTCTGTGATGTGCCTGTGACGTGTCTGTGATGTGTCTGTGACATGCCTGTGACGTGTCTGTGATGTGCCTGTGACGTGTCTGTGAGGTGTCTGTGACATGTCTGTGATGTGTCCCTGATGTTCCTGTGATGTGTCTGTGACGTGTCTGTGACGTTCCTGTGACGTGCCTGTGACGTGTCTGTGATGTGCCTTTGTACCCAGGTCCTGTGATGTGTGTCCCTGACGTGTCTGTGACGTGCCTGTGATGTGTCTGTGACGTTCCTGTGATGTGTCTGTGACGTGTCTGTGAAGTGCCTGTGATGTGTCTGTGATGTTTCTGTGACGTGTCTGTGATGTGTCTGTGACATGCCTGTGACGTGTCTGTGATGTGCCTGTGACGTGTCTGTGATGTGTCTGTGATGTGCCTGTGACATGTCTGTGATGTGTGTCCCTGACGTTCCTGTGACGTGTCTGTGACGTGTCTGTGATGCGTGTCCCTGACGTTCCTGTGACGTGTCTGTGACGTGTCTGTGATGCGTGTCCCTGATGTTCCTGTGACGTGCCTGTGACATGTCTGTGATGTGCCTTTGTACCCAGGTCCTGGTCCTGCCCAGAGAGAGGTGGTGATCGTTGCTCCTCCTCAGAATGTCACAGTGGTTCAGGGGCATCCAGCGGTGATGGAGTGCCTGGCCAGAGGAGGGCAGCCCAAGCCCCTGGTGTCCTGGAGCAGGCAGGGTAAGACTCTCAGTCCCCCCCCCCATCACTTCCACCATGTCAAGACGAAAGCCTCATTCAGACGATGGCACTAGTGTCCTATGTTGCTCCTGGAATATCCACACTTCATTTCATGTTCCATCTTGTTGAGGCAATATCAGTGTGCTTCCAGTTCCAGTCCCTTTATTATTGTTACTAGTGCGGCATAATCTTGGTTCCAAGGACGGGTATTTAAAAAGCCTCTGAGGAAACAGGTAGACATACATAGTAAGAGTGAGAATGAATGACCCTGAGAAGGTGTAAGTAGTCTTTCCTCCTGATTGATCTGCAGCCTCCAGCCATGGAAAGGATGCGTCAGAGCCACAACTACACCCCTACCATAACAGAGGTCTCTCAGGGCCACCTAGTGACTGGGTGTACTCACTACAGATTTTAATGACTGGTACTTAACTCTAGGGCTGCCTTGAAGCTACAGCGCCTCGTGGTTTTTGGTGCTTAAGTTCGGTATTCTCTCATCTTTCTTTCTCCAATGTGGCCTGTCTGCTCTCTCGACTGGGCACAGATGGGAAGCCCATAGCCACCGACGTGGTTGTCCTGGAAACAAACCTGGTGATCCCCAACGCACAACGCTACCACGCCGGAGTGTATGTTTGCCGCGCCAACAAACCCAAGACACGCGAGTTTGTCATCGCCGCGGCCGAACTGCATGTCCCAGGTAAGAGCGTGGGTACATACGACACACTGCGGTTAGCTATTTGACCCTCTCAACAAACGTTGCGTGTGTGCACCGCTCTGAGCGCTCGCCGTTCCTGCTCTCCCAGCCCCTCCGGTGATCCTGCAGCCCCCGCAGACGGTGTCCCTCTCCCGGGGAAACACGGCCAGGTTTGTGTGCAACAGCTCCGGGGAGCCTCCCCCAGTGCTGCACTGGCTGAAGAACGGCCAGCCGGTCAGATCCAATGGGCGGGTGAAGACCCAGAGCCCTGGGGTGCTGCTCATCAACCAGCTGGGTCTGGACGACGCCGGCTACTACCAGTGCATCGCTGGGAATGCCCTGGGGATGGCCTGCGCTACAGCCAAGCTGTCCGTTATCGTGAGGGAGGGTCTACCCAGTCCCCCGCGACACCTGACGGCCATGCCTCAGTCCAGCACCACCGCCCTTCTGACCTGGGAACGGCCCGAACACAACAGTGACCAGATCATAGGCTTCTCTGTGCACTACCAGCGCACTTCAGGTGTGTGTGTTTAGTTTGATAGGCCAACATAGAATAGAAAAGGGCTGTGCACCTCTGGTCCTGGGTGGCTGAAAACCATCTGTCTCTCCTGCTGTAGGCCAATCCAACGGCCACGTTAGTTTCCACACACAAGGATGCTAGCTAGTTTGAAATGTTTTAATGAAGTAATGTCTGCCTAAATGTGTGTTACCCTGGGAGCGTGGCGCGGTAGGACAGTGTCAGGACAAGCTGAGCGGGTCCTGTGCTCCTCCACAGGGTCTGATAACATGGAGTACCAGCTTGCTGTGAACAATGACACAACAGAGTACCATGTGAAGGAGCTGCTGCCCCACACGACCTACACCTTCTACGTGGTGGCCTACTCCCCCATGGGAGCCAGCCGCCCCTCACTCCCCATCAGCGTGGAAATGCTGGAGGACGGTATGTTTACCACAGACTACACTATACTGCAGATCATACTTTACTATACCGCAGACCATACTTTATCGCAGAACATACTTTACCAAAGACTACACTTTACCACAGATGTTACTTTACCGCAGACCATACTTTACCACATACTACACTTTAACTGATAATGTGATTACTAAATTACTTGAACCAGACGAATGTATAGCCTCATGTATATGGTTCATGAATAGAAGGGGTAGCCAACTAAATTCAGCTGCAGGCACATTTTTGTCAGAGTGGTGGGTAATGGGGATGTACCATAATAATTATACAAATAAATGTTTACAACGCAGATTGATCACACATAAGCCCTAAAACAGATCTCAAGTTATTATTACCAGTTAAAAAAATGACAACACTTACTGATCCCTGTTACGTGTTACTGACCCCTGTTACTTGTTTTCGACCCCTGATGGATACTGTACTGATAACTTCCTGACACACTTGCACCACACAGTACCCAGTGCCCCTCCCCAGCTGTCCCTGCTCAGCACCTCCCCTACAGACATCAGAGTGATGTGGCTGCCCCTGTCCTCCCAGCACAGCAGAGGAGCTGTCACCCGCTACCGAGTTGACTACTGCACATTAGAGCAAGGTGGGCACAGCACCCTCTACTGGCACGGAGGCCACATAATAGCACTGCTGTCCTGTATTCTTACGATGTGGTTGTACGTGAGTTCATATATCAGTAAGGCTCAAATCAATGGCAGATTTGTAAGCAAATATAGAGCTGCAATTCTAAAATGAAAATGATGAAAATTGTCAAATTTGAAAGGTTGTTTAAGACGCTGTTTAGCAGACACTGTCACTCAGAATGAGGGCATATATTTCACTGTTTCATTTCTCAAATTATTTTAACATAAACTGACAGAAATCTGGTTATTTTCACATTTCCTGGTCCCCATAACCCAATCCTGCCATTCCAAATGACATTCTGACACACTGAGCCCTGTGTTTCAGTATTCTAAGGCAGAAACAGGCAGATGTTCTCGTGCTGAATGACTATAAAAGATTGTTCCACTCAGTTCACTGAATGAACAATTGTGGATTATAGGCATTAAGGAATGAAGAGTGGCTTGAGATACAAGCCCGTGTTTAACTAAGCAGAACGTCTTCTATGTTCTGTCTCGTATACAATTAGTAGTTGGCTTTTGCATAACAGGCAGCATGAGTGGCTTTGCATGACAATGGGCTGCATGGAACGTGTGTGTGTGTTTCCTGCAGTGGACCAGGTGTTCTCTGTGGAGGTGGGTGGAAATGAGACTCAGCTGACCTTACGGGAGCTGCAGCCCAACCAGGCCTACCGTCTGCGGATGGCGGCGGGGACGGGTGCTGGTTTTGGTGTGCCATCAGAGTGGGCTCAGCACCACACGCCGGCGTCCTTCAACCACAGCATGGGTTAGACTTCTTCCTCTCACACACACACACACACACACACACACACAGAACATAAAGTAATACTGCAGCCTTCCATTCAAGACTGACTGTTCAGGACTGGACCATGTCAGCTTGTGAATAGCTTCCTCTACGCATTTGCGTGGGCCACAAAATTGCGTTCGCGGAAATGGACCGTGTAAAAGAAAACAGTTTCTGTGCCTTTCCAGACAATGAATAAGCGTCACACACAGGAGAATGTAATCGTATAATCTAACTGAATGGGAAATAATTGTTAGTTCATGTGAATATACGGATATAGATTTATTGAATAACACGCTTAAATATCATTGCTAGAATACTGTCAAATTTATTTGGTAAAATAAATAAATGTTATGACGTTGTTTTCTTTAATCGTGTTATAAAACTCCTTTTGCCCTTATCTTTTCCAGTGATTTTCGCACCCACAGAGCTGAAGGTTAGGGCCAAAATGAACTCCCTCCATGTCACTTGGCAGCCGCCGCCCAATCACGCACAGATCTCTGGCTACAAGCTTTTCTGCCGGGAGGTAGTCAGTGAGGACATGAGCAACGAGAGGGCTTCTCCTGACAGAGAGAGGGTAAGAAGAATGGAGGCCCACACAATCAAGCTCCGGAAGAGGGTCAAACATCATGAAGTCACTAGTCTAGGTGGGTTTTTTACATGTTGTTATAACACATTTTCTATTGCCTCAGGTGATTATTATTACTTGTCAAAAATTATTAAAAGAGTCAAAAATTGACTATTAATATCAAATTCAAAATTATAATGAAATAGTGGTTGTTTAAATGCTGTGGTATATTTTTGTTGAGGTATATTTTCTTTCTATATTTTTGTGTGCCTTTCAGTCCCTGACAGACTCTATGAGGTGAAGGTATGGGCCTTCAATAAGCAGACAGATGGCTATGCTGCTGGATGGAAGGGCAGAACGGAGAAACCACATGACAAAGGTGTGGCGGTTTGTTGTCTGTGTGTGTGTGTGCATGTGCGCACTCATGGTTGTGCTTATGCATAATGTACTGTACTCTATATACACTGCAGTCCATAACTATTTGGACACAAGTTTTTGCTCCAGCACATTGGAAAGCCTCTGAGGAAACTCCAGCACATTGGATTTGAAAATAAAAAAATTCTCAGCTTTAATTTGAGTGTATTTACATCTACAGCTCCGGAAAAAATTAAGAGACCACTGCACAAAAAGGTTGTGAAGGAAAGTTTTGAGTAAGGAACAGAAGTGTTCAATTTGCAGTGGTCTCTTAATTTTAATCCTTCTGTTCCTCACTCAAAACCTTCCTTTTTGACTTTTTTGGAAAGGAAAGAAAAAGGTGCAGTGGTCTCTTAATTCTTTCCGGAGCTGTATAATAAGTATAAGAATTAATGCCCTTTTCATGCACACTTTTGCCATTTTATTTTATTTATTTTAACCAACACAGCTCCAAGGTGGTAGTTCTTAAAGTTTGTTTTTGTATGTGTGTCTACCTGCGATTTACCAGTGTACCAGTTTTACCATTCTCTAACATTGTATTCCGAGAGCTAGCTAACATCATACCTTCATCTAAAAGTTGTCTGAAGCATGATTATGCTTGTTGCAATTTATAGCCCACAAAGAAAATCTGCCATAGCTGTTTTCAAAGTATTTCTGTTGTTTGTTTAATAACTGTGTTTTATTTTATTCAACCGTGACATCCAGGCTGCTGTAGGCTACAAGAGGAGAGGTGATAATTTTTTTAAGCCCTGCACTGGATGATGGTTCCTGTTTTGTCTTCAGAAAGTTAAATGCATACTCAATTGGATTCAGGTTGGATGATTTACTTGTCAAGTACATTAAAGATCATTTCATTTTTTGTCCCTTAAAAATCCCTTGGTTGCTTTAGCAGTATGTTTAGGGTCAGTGTCCTGCTGTAAGATGAAGGTGCTATCCAGTGAGTTTTTTTTTTTGGCAGTTAGTTGGATCTGAGCAGATTACAATTCAGAATTCATCCCAGTGCTGTCGTCAGCATTCCCATCATAAATATCAACAAGTGAGCCAGCTCCAGAGGCAACCATACATGCACAAGCCGTAAAACAGTTGGAGAACAGCAAATGTAAAACCTATACTCCATTCTAGACCTTTTGTTAGCTTTCTTCTGCATGAACTAACAATAAAACGACACACGGGCCAAGGAACAGCTGAGCAGGCAATTGTCCAATTTATTTTGATCCCCTAAATGGGGGTAACTGTGAATAAAAAGGTCTCTAATTCCTACACGGTTCACAGGTTATTGATGTAAATATAATCAAATGAAAGCTGATAGTCTATACTTTAACCTCTTTGTCATTATTTACTTTCAAATCCAATGCACCGGAGCTAAAACAACAAAATCTGTCTCTCTGTGCAAATACGCATTGTGCCTTTGTACATCCGTCTTTCTGTCTGAGGAAAAAACATTGTATAGAATGACCCTATTTGGGTATAAATTGCCTGTGTCTGTGCTTGTTAATGGTCAAAGGCCAAATAAAGACTTGTACATTACTAGATATGTCCAAATCATCTCAAAACTGTTTAAATGGTGTGTGTGTTGTTGTAGTGTCCCCTAAGGGAAACCCACCTCCCCTGCCCCCCGGCAGTGTCAAGGCCACAGCCAACAGCTCCACAGCCATCTGGCTCCGCTGGGAGAAACCTCGATTCAGCAATGTCCGTATCATCAACTACACCGTACGGTGCAGCCCGGCTGGCCTCCGAAACGCCTCCCTCGTCTCCTACTACAGCAGGTAGCGTCGGGTACCGCTCCGCCGCCACCGTTCCAAGATCTTCAAGACTTCCTTAAAAAATCTCAGTTAAGGATTTAAATGTGGTGTATATTCCAAGATGTCTAAATCCATGTCGCCCGTTTCGTTTCTCCCAAAATGTGTTCTGCAGCTCTGCTCAGGAGATCCTCTTGGGGTCACTAAAACCCTACACTCGCTATGAGCTGGCTGTCCAGTCCAATGGAGTAGATGTGGTCGGACCCTACAGCAGCACTGTGGAAGAGTCCACTCTCACTGACAGTCAGTCTCTGCTGGTCTCACCAGCTTATATGTCACTAACACACTCATTGTGGGAAGTTTACTTTCTTACACTAGTTTTTATTTGGTGTGTGGGTGTTTGTAAATGTGTGTATGTTTTTGTGCGTGATAGATAGAGAAGGGATTCATCTTTGATGGCGTAGGGAGATAATTGGCTGTAATTAAATGCCCAGATGGAAGTGGCTCTTTTGCTGGCCAAGAGCTCTCTAGAACCAGGGCCTGTCAATAGGTTCAGCCAAGTGGTGCCAGAGCAGAGCTAGGGAGGGGCCAGGGAGGGACCAGGGAGGGACCAGGGAGGGGCCATGAAGAGGCCAGGGAGGGGCCAGTGCAGGACCTGAGAGGGAACAAGGAAAATGTACCTTTGTCCAAATAATGTTATCCATGATGATGTAAAAGGTAAAACTGATCCTAGACACTAAATACTGTCCAGAGAGGCAAGCCGGTAGGGGGATTTATTACCAAGGCAACAAAGTCGTTATTTGGTTTGACACAGCAGGAGTATCTGCCTGCCTGCCAGGTCCCATCCTGCCCTCCCACCCCCCGTCACCAGAGCCATAGCCACAGTCTTTCTCCCTCCCCTGTCAAGTACAAACTAACACACCTGTCCCAGCCAGCCAGGCACACACGGCTTGTGTAAACAGCCTAGCATGGTGCTGTGTTCGGGGGGGGGGTGTAATCGGCAACCTCCCTCCCTGTGTTTCCAGGGCCCTCCACCCCCCCAGCGGACCTGCAGCTCACGGCCTTGGACTCCTCCTCTGTGTTGGTGAGCTGGCACCCTCCCAGGCAGCCCAACGGCGTCATCGTCAGCTACAAGATCCTCTACGGCAGCAACCTCAGCCAGCCCGACCACCTGTGGAACAACCTCACCCGAGACGGTGGGTGTGAGCCAAGCCTCTTCCACAAACCGCGTGGGCGGCCAATCTTAGTGGCTTGCATTCTCACTGTTGTGTTTCTCGGTCTGCATCCTTGGTTGCCCACCCAGGTTCCGCCATGAGTGCTGAGGTATCGGGGCTTTCCAGCGGGTCGCGGTACTTCTTTAAGATGAGGGCGTCGACGGAGGTGGGGGTGGGGCCTTATTCCCCTGTGAAGGATGTCTACACTCCTTCCAAGAACTACGGTGGGTCCAGTCTGGATTTATATAAGGATTGACACACACACACACACACACAACACGCACACACACAACACGCACATACACACACGCACACACACACACGCACACACAGACACACTAACAAAACAAATGCATGCACACACGCTTTAAATCGGTTCATCCATCCCTGCCAATGGGATGGAGAGATGGCTGCAGGAGGCTGTCACTTTGGAGAGCCTGTGTCATTTCTCTTCCTGCTCTCTGGCCTTCTGAGGTGAAAATTAAAGGGGAGTGTTAAAGGGGTGGCCATAACAGCTGCTGCTCCCAGGCTGCTCTCTGAATCGACTCCATATTTGACTGAGCGGCAGAAGAGCTGTGGATGACACGTACTCTACATCCACAATGAAATGCCCCGGGACGGACAGCTGCTCCATCAGCGGGAGCTTGGCAGGGAGAAAGAAAGATGCCTGCTCATTGTTGAATGCTCCTGCAGTTTCATTGGGATTGTTTTCGGTCAGACATCCATCGGTGAACAACGTTTTGTAATCCAATTCAGCTGTTTGCACAAAGTCATTCATCAGAACATAACGCAACAGCTCACAACAACTTGAGTGTCCAGAAGAGAGTCGGAAGAGGATGTTAAAGAGCAAAGCTCCCTTAGGACCAAAGTGTATCCCGTGGTCGTCCATTACCCGCTGACCGTCATGGCGTCAGCTGAAACTCCCGAGAGAACAGCAAGACCCAGTAGGACGGTTTATTTTGAGCCTGCAGAGTTGTTCCACAGTTGCTCCACATTCAGCTTCATGCATCAGTCTTGCCAGTAGTGAACTCAGTGTGACTGGAGGCGAGGTGCTTGGTGGGCTGGCGAGAACGGAGGGGGCACCATCTGTCCTCTGGTCGCTCCGTTGCCAGGTAGTCGTTGCCCGGGCTCAATTAACGCCCCCTCCCGGCGAGTGTGAATTGGTTCTTTCATGGCCCGCTGAATTGATTGATAGTTGACAGAATGGGTCCCGTACATTAACACACATCCTTACCTCCATAACCGTGGCGTGAGCCGACAGCTTTAGACTCATCCGGTGTCTGGTGTGTGTTCTGTTCCCTGCACAGAGCTGGACGTCCACGCTGTGACGGGCATCATCGTGGGCGTGAGCCTGGGTCTTCTCTGCATCCTCCTCTGCCTGTGCGTCAGCCTCCACAATGGAAAGGCCAGGTAGGAAGAGACCTTTGATGTCGGTTTAATACGCACGGTCAGGATAATAGGATCATAAACGTGTGTGCGCCCACGCGCGCACGCGCAGCAGATGGGACATGCGGACAGATGTTGGGGAGTGTGTTCTCTGAGTGACAGCACCAAGGACAGCCACTCCTGCTCCATTATGAAACCCTGTGGTTAATGAGCAGGAAATAATATGAAACCTAAGCCATGTTCCCCTGCTTTAGGTTAGGCAGGGTGAGCCGTAAACTGCTTTAAGCAGTGGAGGATTTGGAGATATTTAACACGGGGAGGACTGTCGTGTCTCAGCCAATGGGGGTCTATGCACATTATGCACATTTGACATTTAGAATTTGAATAATTTGGAATAATTTAGCATTAATATAGACAATGATTATTATATCTATGTTGATATTTAGAGCAACTGATTTCCATTGTGCCGCCGGGAATAGAGTGATCCATCTCAACTGAACTGAGATGTAGTGACAATATTTCGTTCTTCCGAGACCCCTTTACACTTCTGGGAATTGCCTAAGAGCATTTGGGCTAAATTGAAATGCACATGCATACCCACAGGAAGGAAAGAGTTTGGACAGCATAGGGATAAAAAACAAAATCTGAGAATGCTCTGGATACATGTAATAACATAATAAGAATGTGTAGAAAATGTAACTTGAACATGTTCGCGACCGATGTCTCCAAGAGGCCAAACACCTCTCCAAGATTGACAGTCATTTCAATGCATTTTTATCAATCAAAGAAGAATCTTTTAAGCTCTCCACTGAGGAGCTGGAACAAACCCATTGGAAGATATTTGGTTTGAAACAACATCCTACTTTCCACCATCACACAGTAATTGCCATTTACGTCATCGGCGAACAGCTCATTATACATCCTCCTCTGGGACAGGTGGGCATCATCTGAAAGCTCTGTCCGATGTCAACATGACGTTACAGGCCGGCCAAAAGGCCAGTCATGGAAATGAATTGTTGTTTGCTCAGATCGATCAGAACCATCAATGCATTCAGGTGCTTGTTCAACTGCAAAGGGTCAACTTCAAAAACATACACTGACACTATAGCATGACATTTGTTTTATGATACTTAATTGTGAAGTGCACACCTTTCTTGCCTGTATTACATCAAAACAGTGCTTATTACAAATCTCAATGGCTCATCTTTCCAAATACATCAAGGCCATTTAATATGCAGCTTTCTGCGCAGATAACTAAACAGATGCAGAATTGCCCTAATTAGCAGGAGGAATGGGGACAACCTCTTGCGCTTGGTGCTCAAGTTCAGACCGGCTGTCAGCCAGCCCCATACAGCACCGTGAAGAGCCTGAGCTCTGTCATCATTTACAGCATGCTACCGCAAACCTACCGGGTAACAACTTAGGAGCTTATCGGTTTCTGACACCGCCGTTTGCATCTCGTAAACAGGTGTTAATGTAAAGATGGGCTACTGACTGCCAATGTCAAAACATTCATCTTGTTTGACTTCATGAACCAAAGTAGTCTGACAAACCAAAGTAGTTTCATCGTTCTCAGTGTACTCGGCATTGAGCTGGGACCATGTGCCACGACTTAACCTCTGGTGGGTTAACCCCTGTTCTGTGTGACCAGGGAGGTGTCTGGAGGGCTGGACTCTACACCTCTGCCCCTTCAGTACCTTCGAGGGGGACGGCCTGCACCCGCTACTCCTCCAGATTGCAGTGACTGCCATGAGCTGGAGACCCTGATGCCCCTGGGCAGCAAGGAACATGAATCTACCCAGCCCCTCTCAGAGCCCACAGAGAAGCACAGCCTCATGGGTCATGTTGGATTAGAGGACGATGGCCTAGGATCTGGGACAAAGGTGAGTAGTGAGGAGACTGGAGACAACACTAATCGGAACTACAAACAGCACATGTACTTTCCATTCCACTACAAACAGCACATACACTTTATTTTCAACTCCAAACAGCACACACTTTATTTTCAACTCCAAACAGCACATACACTTTATTTTCAACTCCAAACAGCAAATACACATTATTTTCAACTACAAACAGCACATACACAATATTTTCTACTCCAAACAGCACATACACTTTATTTTCAACTACAAACAGCACAAACACAATATTTTCTACTCCAAACAGCACATACACTTTATTTTCTACTCCAAACAGCACATACACTTTCCATTCATTTAGATACTTGTGGAAGTAAGTGATATGGTATGTTGCATACTTCACATTTGTTGTTTGGTTGTTGTGTTGTTGTTTTTTTACCTTTTCTTTGTTCAGGGTCCTTGGAATGGGTCAGTAAGTCGTAACTGGGCCAACCGGATCACCAGATACAGGGACACCTTCCCAGAGGACACTCCAACTGTCCTCAATGGAACTCTGGACATGGTCAATATGGAAAAGGACAAGGTGTGTGAGGGTAGCATAGGTTTGTATGTGTTGTGCCTGTCTGGGTGTAGCTGTGTGTGTGTGTGTTTGTGTGTCTGTATATGTATATCTTTGTTTTTACGTGTGAGAGTCCTGTGGTTTCTGAGGTAGTGTAGTTTGTTTGTGTGTAGTTTGTGTGTGTTGCGAAACCTCTCACAACCATTAATAGGTGGATGGTTGCGAGAGGTTTCGGTGAACACAGAGTAATTAAATAGGGAACCAGGTGTCAGGATGACTTAACAGCTAATTACAACGTGAAACACTGGCTGGAAGCTAAATGAGCCGCTTGATCACGCATCTAATAAAGGAATTACTTTGCCACTGTTCAGGGGTCTTGCATGCTCTTAAAAGTGTGGGAGGGCAGAGTTTTAATGAATCCCTCATTCATTATATGCTGTCACATCACATCACATACCACCACTGCTCTATTTTGCTTGTGACATTTAACTTTCCTTATTTTATTCTTAATTACTTCATTTAGAGAATGATATGTGGATTAGATGGTTGTATAAAATAACAAGGAATAATTGCCATCTCATCCTTGTGCTGTGGCTGCCCTCCTGTTATGATTGACACCACGTGTGTAAGGTTCTTTATACAAATACAAAATGCACTGCCTTGTGGGACCCTGCCATTACATGACCTGCTAACTTTGTGTGTGTGTGTGTGTGTGTCAGGGTGACCCTGATGACCTGCTGAGCTCCTCTCTGTGCAGCAGTAATCAGGTGGAGGCGGAGGTCATAGTTCACTCAGAGCTGTATGACTTGGAGAAGGAGCAGCAGGAGGTGCACACTGACCGGAAGGAGGCCTCTCAGATCACAGGGTGTCCCTCACTGTCCGAGGAATCTTGCTCGCCGGTCAGACAGTCTGTCCATGCACCGCAACATCCATCACCAGAGGCGGAGTCTCTAGAGACCCAACCCCTGCTCAAAGTCCCAACTGGGCGTGACCTGGAGCCAGTGTCCAATCACAATGGGCAGCCAGAGGTCACGGCTGGGGCCGTTGTGGGCGTGGTGGCCCAGTTGACTGTGGACGGGTGTCAGCACCCGGGAACAGGGCTCACCAACGGCTTCCACTCCCCCAAGCTTCTGCGGCCGGTGCCAGAGGCCCTGGGGAATGGGGATTCTAGACAATGCCCCACTCCCCCAGGGAAGGGAGTACACTCCGGGGCTCCTTTCGTCAGCTCCGGCCGTGTCCACTCTACCTCCACAGCGCATGAGTACGTGTGCCCGTAGCCTCTGCTAGAAGAGGGACAGACTCCCAGACCGGCTGAACTCATTTCTTTTTCTCATCCATGATGAATGAAAGGATTCTTTTAAAGCACCTCAGTATCTTGTATTCCTCTTCCTGGCTCAGCTCACTTTTATTGGGATTTTGAATCCATTCTAAGTGTATATATAAAGTCTATATTTTTTAGTGCTAGTATGTATGGGTATGCATTTTGTTGCGTAGCAGCAGGATGTTGTTCGGGCCTTGCTCTGTTCTTCGCTACAGGCTCCTGTGTGTGACGAATAATGACAGGAGCATGTTGACCGAAAAAGACTTTGGTAAGACACGTTGACCCACTGCACCTGTTGAATGAGCATGGGTGTGTTGGAAACTGGGCGTCTGCATAACTGTGGTCAGCTGACATTGGAGAGGCTCTTGGTTCGACACTGCGGATGTCCGTCTTTCAAGGGGTGGACCTTGATCACGTGGCCCCTGCCTATCACTCTTCCTATAGGCTTCACCACATGGATGCTGCCTGTCACTCTTCCTATAGGCTTCACCACATGGATGCTGCCTGTCTAAGCACCTGGAACCAAGCCTTATATTTACACACTCTGAGAGTGCAGACCACCTGTCTCTCTCTCCATCCTCCTTCTGTCTCAGGGTCCACACACGCACACGCACATACACACTCACACACACACACATACCCAAGACATGCAAGACATCCATTAATTCCCTGACTGGAGCTTGGGGGTCTCAGGTGCCTAATATTTTAGGCGCATTTATAACCTCTGTATGTTTATATAGATGATTATATTCTATACAAATAGGACAATATGATGAAAATGAAGGAAAATGGAAAAAAGAGAAAGCATTTGAAGAGGAAAAGATGAAGGAGCCAAATACAGTATGTGTTTTGGATATAGGTTGCATTATTCTGAGGGGAGGATTTGATGACACATGTGGGCGTGTGACAGAATAACACATCTGACAGCAACCGTCTCCTGGTTTTCGCTCCTAGTCAACAGCACTACCTCATTTCTTTGCAGGATGGTTTGTCGGTGTGATTTCATTAGTGTTGTGCAGATGGGCGCACCTTTAAGTATCTGTTTTTTAACTGTCTGATTCAAAGCCTTTAACACATTCTGAAATAACTGCCTGATCCCTTCTCTTTGTGTGCAAAAATATGTAAGACCTACAGAAAAAGACTAGATAACAATCTGGCTCGGATGGGTTTGTTTTTAATTCCCTCTGATCCGTTGTTCCATTCGTGCTGGGTTTTCCTACTCTTCATGGGAGCAGGCATTCATTGTTAATTTAACGGTTACCTTAAATCACGAACAGGCCTCCATCAGAAGCCCTAACCCTTGGTGATCATCTCTCTCATTGTCAGCTGGGTCAGACCTCATCACTCTCAGAGGCAGGTTGAAAAATAGGTTTCCACCACCCGTCTGTCTTTGTATATGCTTAGTGTCCCCATCCTGAGGTCTTTCACAATACCATATGTAAATATTCCATCTTTTGTATTGCTGCTGTGGAGAGCGGGAGTTTAGACCACCCTCTTGCCCCTCATCTTTTAATTTCTTCCTTGCCTTTATAGCATTTTTAAACAAGCATTATTTATGTTTTGTATTCTTTTGTCAAGCATAATGCATTCTTATACTTCGTATACTGATCTTTGTATACCATAGCAGAAGATATTTTAATTTTTTTTTTTAAAGTCGAAATGCAAGAATGTCCAGTAATATCTTGTGTGGCATTTCGGCTAAATTAGTGTGTCTATTTCAGAGGCTGTGAAGGTTCAATGGGCCTGTTGTACACATTGAGACCCAGACGTTGTTGAGTCTAGAATAGTCCCATAACTGAAGCATTCCAGTTTAATACTTTTATTGTACCTTACTCAGGATCAGGCATGCTCAAACTTTAAGCAAAATAATATCATTTTAGTCTTGTCATCTTACAGTAGAGCCTTTAAACGTGTTGAAGACACCTGTCAATTATCAGTGTTGTACACTACAAGCTCCTCTTGAGAAACGTATCCTTCTGGTCTGTGTGGCACTTAATTCCTCTGCAGCTCAGTCTTCCGCAAAACTTTGTCAATCCATGTATAATCTACGTATACTACGTATAAACTAATTGAGACATTGTGGATGAAAAGCTCCTTTTAGAAAAGATAGATTGTGCTCTGATTAACTCTTCCTGAATGGTTATGTCACCCAATACGATATTTAGTAGGAATGTACTGTATAACTACCAATATATATATACACTCACCTAAAGGATTATTAGGAACACCATACTAATACTGTGTTTGACTCCCTTTCGCCTTCAGAACTGCCTTAATTCTACATGGCATTGATTCAACAAGGTGCTGAAAGCATTCTTTAGAAATGTTGGCCCATATTGATGGGATAGCATCTTGGAGTTGATGGAGATTTGTGCGATGCACATCCAGGGCACGAAGCTCCCGTTCCACCACATCCCAAAGATGCTCTATTGGGTTGAGATCTGGTGACTGTGGGGGCCATTTCAGTACAATCATTGTCATGTTCAAGAAACCAATTTGAAATGATTCGAGCTTTGTGACATGGTGCATTATCCTGCTGGAAGTAGCCATCAGAGGATGTGTACATGGTGGTCATAAAGGGATAGACATGGTCAGAAACAATGCTCAGTTAGGCCGTGGCATTTAAACGATGCCCAATTGGCACTAAGGGGCCTAAAGTGTGCCAAGAAAACATCCCCCACACCATTACACCACCACCAGCAGCCTGCACAGTGGTAACAAGGCATGATGGATCCAAACATTCTGTTTACGCCAAATTCTGACTCTACCATCTGAATGTCTCAACAGAAATCGAGACTCATCAGACCAGGCAACATTCTTCCAGTCTTGAACTGTCCAATTTTGGTGAGCTCGTGCAAATTGTAGCCTCTTTTTCCTATTTGTAGTGGAGATGAGTGATACCCGGTGGGGTCTTCTGCTGTTGTAGCCCATCCGCCTCAAGGTTGTGCATGTTGTGGCTTCACAAATGCTTTGCTGCATACCTCGGTTGTAACGAGTGGTTATTTCAGTCAAAGTTGCTCTTCTATCAGCTTGAATCAGTCGGCCCATTCTCCTCTGACCTCTAGCATCAACAAGGCATTTTCGCCCACAGGACTGCCGCATACTGGATGTTTTTCCCAACATTCTTTGTAAACCCTAGAAATGGTTGTGCGTGAAAATCCCAGTAACTGAGCAGATTGTGAAATACTCAGACCGGCCCGTCTGGCACCAACAACCATGTCACACTCAAAATTGCTTAAATCACCTTTCTTTCAGGAGTTCAGGAGATTGTCTTGACCAGGACCACACCCCTAAATGCATTGAAGCAACTGCCATGTGATTGGTTGATTAGATAATTGCATTAATGAGAAATTGAACAGGTGTTCCTAATAATCCTTTAGGTGAGTGTATATATATATATTGTTAGATTATGACGCTGTGAAAAGGTGATTGTTTACAGTTAATTCTAGATTTCACAAGCATATTTATTATTTGCAACATAAGAGCAACTGTTATGTGTTCTTAACTTACATTTCTACACACGTGTCTGTTTTTAATTTACACATCTTGTAGTGCCAGTCTTAGCTCTGTTGAAGTCTTACTCAATGGGCACTTTCTGCAGTGGCATTATGTGTCCTGTTGAAAACGTTCACGAAAATATTGCTTTGTTCACACTGCAGGCCTTAATGCTCAAATCAGTTTGATGTTTTAAATTATGTGTGTATGTTCCAACATCACTCAAGAAATGTCTGGGAGTGTCTACATTGTAGTTTATCGATTGGTTTGGGTGCTCAACTAATCAGTTGGGTAGGAATTTGTTTTTAGTGGGATGTCCGTGTTTCAAATTAGTGTTAATGAATAAAGACCTGCCATTTACCTGTCACACAGTAGTACCTTTGGATGTCAAGATGTTTCCTTCCAATGGTCAAACAATATTAAAAGGTTAATTTCGCACGTACATCCAAAACCATTCCACGTCTGAACTGTACACTGTGCACCCGGCAACTTCAAATTCCTAGTGGCTGAATTTATCTAACAGGAAAAAGCATCAGAGCGAATAGTGCCTCCATGTAGCCCATATATTTGATGCTGTCTGGTTAAAAAGAGCTACACGTACTGAGCTACATCAGCATCATATACTGAGACAGACTGGCGCTCTTTCCCTCGCTCAGGTGCTGAGTTGTATGTCTCTTAAATTTGGTGAATATTGAAACGTTTGATTTGGATGGGCAGAGTAGGAATGGCTAGAGCCCCTAAGGCCCTCCCAAGGTACCTGGTCTGCTGGTGCTTTGTCTCACTCTGAACTGTCTAGCTAAGGTGACTACAAAATATGCCAGTGTTTGGCAGTTATAAATCATAGTCCAAGTCAACCTTTAAAGCTTTGATAAGATGAAACAAGTTTCAGAAGGTATCATTTTTAGCTCATCCACAACAGTCAAGCAGCTTGCCAGCTACTTAGTTTGCTGGCGCTAATTTGTTTGCAATTACCAAGCTAGTTAATTCCCATATGTTATTGTCAGAATGTCATCAGATTAGATAGCAATCAGAATATACCAAAAAACTGTCTGAGAAAATGGTTTGACTTTTGAGACAGTCACATAGCTAGGATTTGTATCTTATTTTAAATTACATGTGGATGTGTTTTGAAATGTAGCTTGGAATATCAGTTTCAGATTCAAATCTTTGCCTGTTCAAATGAGAAAAAAGAAAATGTCATAAATATGACATGAGTCACTTAAAACTGCCAGTGTGAACAAGGCTTGATAATATTTGCATAAAATGTGCCTCCAGCATAAGGAATGTGTTCTCTCACTGAAGGATTAGGTAATTACTTTTGACTATTTTATTCTAACTAAATACCTTACACTTCATAGTGTCCAGAGTATAAGCTGGTACTTATGTAATAATATCATAATGGAATTTGATTAAATATGCACATTATTTGAATAACGTCATCCTCCCTTTTTCTTAAACAACACGTTTATCAATAGAATACCTCATTTTGATAGTTACTTGTTAATTATATGAAGATCATTTTTAATGCTGCACATTTATGTTAATGAAATAAAATAAAAATTATGAGAATTATCTGTGTGGGACCCAAGCTGGCAGGATTCCATAATGCATTAAAATGATGGTCTGGTTTCACCTCAGCTCACCTCAAATATCACTTATTGTACAGGATTATTTTTTTTATTCTATCAATTATCCATTGAGTGGTGATGTACTGTAGGCATGGGGCAGAAAGGTAATGAGGGCAGGATGGTGAGGGAGGACAGGATGAGGGCAGAAAGGTGAGGGAGGACAGGATGAGGGCAGAAAGGTGAGGGAGGAGGGTAGGAAGGTGAGGGTGGAGGAAGATGAGGGCAGGAAGGTGTGGGAAGAGAGTGATGAGGGCAGGAAGGTGTGGAAGGAGAGGATGAGGGCAGGAAGGTGTGGAAGGAGAGGATGAGGGCAGGAAGGTGTGGGAGGAGAGGGATGAGGGCAGCAAAGGTGAGGGAGGAGAGGGATGAAGGCAAAAAGGTGAGGGAGGAGAGAGGTGAGGGCAGGAAGGTGAAACCAAGGAAGGCAAGGGATGAAGGAGGGAAAATAGAATACGGAAAGACCTTTGATACCAGTGCCAAGAACAATGAAGATGTTCAGCTGTGATTGACCCTACTGGTCTTACCTCTACTGCAGACATTTCTGCAGAATACTTTCTACTGTTCTCTATTTAGGTGACCTGTTTTGAACATAGAACTGACTGATGCATGTCATCAAACGTTGGTGGAAAAACATGAAGGAAAAAACATTTGCACCGATATTGCTTTTCGTATTGTAAATATATATCCACCATATTTGGGGTGTGTCCTCACATGCTTTTCAATGAGATTGCTTGGACATTGATATCACATTTGTGCTTCTCCCTGCTTCCTTCTTTCCGCTTTATCTAGAATGTCCAAGCAAAGAGACCCTGTTCTTGTGCCACAAAGCAGAATTTAGCTGTCTTTTATTTTTTTACAGTCAATCTTTTAAAATGTCCTGTATGTTTGCAACTTTAGTCACATCATACATGCATGCAATAACATAAGCTGCTGTTGTTGTAGCATCTATAAAAAATATATTTTGTTGGTATGTGTGCTGTTTTGAGAAAGCTTTTGCAGTGTTACAAGTAGGAATAACATGTTGGTGTAGCAACGTGAGACAGGCAGTATACCAGGGTAGGCAACTACATTCAGATGCGGCCAATTATTGTGGGGTCGGACTTTCAGCCTGTTGCAACAATTATTATAACTTGCAAATTGACTGCACCTAAACAATTAGTTGAAAACGAATCAAAGTTATTTAAAATAACTATAATTTCACACTCAGATTACATTTAAACACTATCACAAAATTTATATTATTTTATTTCTGCTTGAGAAAGGATATCCTAAATTATACTGAGCAGAAATGTTTTGACTTTTGATCTCTACCAAAAATAGGTTTACTGTGGTGTAGCCCAGACAAATGCCAGTAGCAGAATTCAGAATTAGACGAGTGGGCGGTAGATTACCAATGTCAGGTTGTGCTCCGGTGCCCTTCTTTCCGTCACAACCACCTACAATGGCTAACACACCTGTCCAACACACACTTTTCCTCTACAGTGCCTGATGATGGCATCAGGTTTGCCCTGATATATCAGCTAGTGCAGCGGATGTATTAATCTGGTGCATCAGGCTGTCAGCTTCTATAATGCTCCAGTAGAAGCCTATGGAGCATGATAGAACTGGGCTGACATTCTGCCTATTTTCCAAATGATTAAATATCTGATCTCAATACAGTTTTCTGTTACTAAAAGTAGAATGTTTTGAAGAGAGTGGACTACTTTTTTCAAAAAAAATTAAGTCAGAATGTACATTGTAGAGTACAGGATGAACTGATTTATTGCACATGCGCACATCACAGAGCAGGGGCAAATAGAAAAATTCTCTAACATGGCAATACTGACCAAAATTATCTTTCAAGCTTGTCTGGCTCTGTCTATGTCCTGTCCAAGGTTCTGCCCACCTTCTGTCCGAGGATCTGCCCAGTCAGTTTCACGAGCTTCTCATTGGAAACGACAACCTGAGGACAACCTTTGGTAGCACGTCTTCCAGTATTGATTTGATTCAAGTGTGGTGGACGTCGAGGCCACGGGCCAGTTGAGACTGTCACTCTGAATTTGGTCTTAAGAAATGTGTTGTTTTCATATTTGGGTTGTGAGTTAGACAAGAATCCATGAAAAAACCTTAAGAAGGTTGATGGTTATAATATATACATGTGGCTTGCACAGAGTGGTGGTTGGGGGCATAGATGACGATTTTCTTTTCTGTATATTATTTGTGTATCCACACTGTGTTACCATCCGTGACCTTGCCAAACTCATAGCAACTCAAGATGTCTGTGCAAACTCATTTTGTGTAAATAAAATATCTTATTAAAGGGGTGAGGATAACTGCCACGTCTGACTGTTTATGTTGTTTGCCTTGATAATCTTTGTTCTTGATGTATCAAATGTGTCATTTAGCAGAAGTTCTTATCCAAAACCCATTTTTTACAATCACCCATGAACAACCATGCAAGGATACTTGTGGACATGGAAAGTTCTTCCTTGACTGTTGTTTGTACCTGATGTTTTGTACCTGTTTTGTACCCCAGCCACCTGCAACTCAAGATCAAATCATCTTCAATCAGCCATAACATATTGACCACTGACAGGTGAAGTGAAAAACACTGATAGTCTTGTTATCAAGGCACCTGTCAGTGGGTGGGATGTACAATGGGGAGAAGTGTTTGATACACTGCTGATTTTGCAGGTTTTCTTACTTACAAAGCATGTAGAAGTCTATCATTTTTATCATAGGTACACTTCAACTGTGAGAGACGGAATCTAAAACAAAAATCCAGAAAATCACATTGTATGGTTTTTAAATAATTAATTAGCATTTAATTGCATGACATAAGTATTTGATCACCTACCAACCAGTAAGAATTCCGTCTCTCACAGACCTGTTAGTTTTTCTTTAAGAAGCCCTCCTGTTCTCCACTCATTACCTGTATTAACTGCACCTATTTGAACTTGTTACCTGTATAAAAGACACCTGTCCACACACTCAATCAAGCAGACTCCAACCTCTCTACAATGGCCAAGCCCAGAGAGCTGTGTAAGGACATCAGGGATAAAACTGTAGACCTGCACAAGGCTGGGATGGGCTACAGGACAATAGGCAAGCAGCTTGGTGAGAAGGCAACAACTGTTGGCGCAATTATTAGAAAAAGGAAGAAGTTGAAGATGACGGTCAATCTCCCTCGGTCTGGGGCTCCATGCAAGATCTCACCTCGTGGGGCATCAATGATCATGAGGGAGGTGAGGGATCAGCCCAGAACTACACGGCAGGACCTGGTTGTCAGGACTCAGCCCTCCTGAGCTGTTTGTCTGTCTGTTTGTCTGTCATTACATCTCCCCAAGTACCAGTCTCCTGGTTCCCGGCACTCCACGAAGGCACCCGTAATCACCACTGATCCTGAGCACCTGCACCAGTCTACACACCTGGGGGGCTGATTGCCACTCTCCCTATAAATAGGAGAGTTCTGCTTTCAGTCCCTGCCGGATTATTGTACAGCCACGTAATTATAACAGTGTTCTCTACCTAATTAAGCAAGCTATCCGAATTCCCAGAGTATCCTGTTTTTGTTATCTTCTGCTCACCGTGTTTTTTTCCTGCTGGTTTCCAGACCCTTGTTCCTGAGACCCGTCCTGTACCTCCCTCCCAACTACCTGGGTCACCTATCTGCCTTCCTGTTATCGACCTTCGTCTGGACTGACTCCCCGATCTGTTGACCGAATCCTGCCTGACCTTCTGACCATTCTTGCCTCCCGGACTTCGTACCACTGCTACCCACTATCCACCCTCCAACAATATATTCATACCCGTAATTCTTACGTATCTCCACTGTCATCTCAGACTACTGCGATAAATATCATCATTGTCCTTTTACCCCGGTGTCTGTATCTGCTTCTGGATCCTACCTCTGTCCTGAGTCCCGGGAGTCGTGACACTGGTCAATGACCTGAAGAGAGCTGGGACCACAGTCTCAAAGATAACCATTAGTAACACACTACGCTGTCATGGATTAAAATCCTGCAGCGTACGCAAGGTCCCCCTGCTCAAGCCAGCGCATGTCCAGGCCCGTCTGAAGTTTGCCAGTGACCATCTGGATGATTCTGAGGAGGAAAGGGAGAAGGTCATGTGGTCTGATGAGACAAAAATAGAGCTTTTTGGTCTAAACTCCACTCGCCGTGTTTGGAGGAAGAAGAACGATGAGTACAACCCCAAGAACACCATCCCACCTGTGAAGCATGGAGGTGGAAACATCATTGTTTGAGGATGCTTTTCTGCAAAGGGGACAGGACGACTGCACCGTATTGAGGGGAGGATGGATGGGGCCATGTATCGCGAAATCTTGGCCAACAACCTCGTTCCCTCAGTAAGAGCATTGAAGCTGGGTCGTGGCTGGGTCTTCCAGCATGACGACCCGAAACACACAACCAGGGCAACTAAGGAGTGGCTCCATATGAAGCATCTCAAGGTCCTGGAGTGGCCTAGCCAGTCTCCAGACGTGAACCCAATAGAAAATCTTTGGAGGGAGCTGAAAGTCCATATTGCCCAGCGACAGCCCCGAAACCTGAAGGATCTGGAGAAGGTCTGTATGGAGGGCCAAAATCCCTGGTCCCATGTGCAAACCTGGTCAAGAACTACAGGAAATGTATGATCTCTGTAATTGCAAACAAAGGTTTCTGTACCAAATATTAAGTTCTGCTTTTCTGATGTATCAAATACTTACATCATGCAATAAAATGCAAATTAATTACTTAAAAATCATACAATGTGATTTTCTTGATTTTTGTTTTAGATTCCATCACTCACAGTGGAAGAGTACATATGATAAAAAATTACAGACTTCTACATGTTTTGTAAGTGGGAAAACCTGCAAAATCAGCAGTGTATCAAATACTAGTTCTCCCCACTGTATTAGGCAGCAAGTGAACATTCTGTCCTCAAAGTTGATGTGTTAGAAGCAGGAAAAATGGGCAAGTGTAAGAATCTAAGCGACTTTGACAAAGGCCAAATTGTGATGGCTAGACGACAGGGTCGCGGCATCTCCAAAACTGCAGCCCTTGTGGGGTGTTCCCGGTCCCCTTGTGGGGGACCGGGAACCTGTTTCAAACCGTCCTCGTCGTGCACTTCAGCCCAGATGCACTTTGACATTCTTTCAGCCCAGCTGTACTTTGACATTCTTTTTGTAGGTCACTTGATGTCATCCTACGGTTGTTGAGTGACATTCAAATGAGTTGACAGTCATCTCGGTCAGTGGACAGTAGTTTTCGCCCTCTGCCAGTCTGTAGCTTTGTTGTCCCCAATGTCTGTTGCTTGATCTTGTTCTTGTGTCTTTTACATTTTCAGGATGGAAGCAACCTGATGCTCACTGTATCCCTCTGCCAGTAAAGCCAGAATTGAACCCTTCTTTTCCTCACTAAAAGCATTTATTTTAAACTCTTTTGTCATGCTGAATAGTTTCTTAATTTTTTTTAATTACCTTTGAGGTACTACTTGCAATGTTTTTGCCATCCAGCTGGTCCTATTGCAAGAGGATAGTAATGACCACATCAGTGGTTTCTATACTTTTCCTCATTAAATTAGATTTGGTTCAGGTAATCACTTAATCAGTACCTCATTAAGTAAAATGTGTTGGAATTTAACAGACACTGGAATGGAATGGCTGCCATACATGTAGAGACACTGATTAAAGAAAAGTTAGGAGGGGTCTCTTAATTTTTTTCCAGAGCTGTATACACTCACCTAAAGGATTATTAGGAACACCTGTTCAATTTCTCATTAATGCAATTATCTAATCAACCAATCACATGGCAAGTGCTTCAATGCATTTAGGGGTGTGGTCCTGGTCAAGACAATTTCCTGAACTCCAAACTGAATGTCAGAATGGGAAAGAAAGGTGATTTAAGCAATTTTGAGCGTGGCATGGTTGTTGGTGCCAGACGGGCCGGTCTGAGTATTTCACAATCTGCTCAGTTATTGGGATTTTCACACACAACCATTTCTAGGGTTTACAAAGAATGGTTTGAAAAGGGAAAAACATCCAGTATGCGGCAGTCCTGTGGGCGAAAATGCCTTGTTGATGCTAGAGGTCAGAGGAGAATGGGCCGACTGATTCAAGCTGATAGAAGAGCAACTTTGACTGAAATAACCACTCGTCACAACCGAGGTATGCAGCAAAGCATTTGTGAAGCCACAACACGCACAACTTTGAGGCGGATGGGCTACAACAGCAAAAGACCCCACCGGGTACCACTCATCTCCAGTACAAATAGGAAAAAGAGGCTACAATTTGCACGAGCTCACCGAAATTGGACAGTTCAAGACTGGAAGAATGTTGCCTGGTCTGATGAGTCTCGATTTCTGTTGAGACATTCAGATGGTAGAGTCAGAATTTGGCGTAAACAGAATGAGAACATGGATCCATCATGCAGGTACAGGTGCTGGTCATAAAATTAGAATATCATCAAAAAGTTGATTTATTTCAGTAATTCCATTCAAAAAGTGAAACTTGTATAATGTATACATTCATTCCACACAGACTGATATATTTGAAGTGTTTATTTCTTTTAAATTTGATGATTATAACAGACAACTAATGAAAACCCCAAATTCAGTATCTCAGAAAATGTTAATATTGTGAAAAGGTTCAATATTGAAGACATCTGGTGCCACACTGTAATCAGCTAATTAACCCAAAACACCTGCAAAGGCCTTTAAATGGTCTCTCAGTCTAGATCTGTAGGTAACACAATCATGGGGAAGACTGCTGACTTGACAGCTGTCCAAAAGACGACCATTGACACCTTGCACAAGGAGGGCAAGACACAAAAGGTCATAGCTAAAGAAGCTGGCTGTTCACAGAGCTCTGTGTCCAAGCACATTAATAGAGAAGCAAAGGGAAGGAAAAGATGTGGTAGAAAGAAAGTGTACAAACAATAGGGATAACCGTACCCTGGAGAGGATTGTGAAACAAAAGCTGTCTACCAGGAAGTTTTAGAGCACTTCATGTTTCCTGCTGCTGACCAACTTTATGGAGATGCAGATTTCATTTTCCAACATGACTTGACTCCTGCACACAGTGCCAAAGCTATCAGTACCTGGTTTAAGGACCATGGTATCCCTGTTCTTAATTGCCCAGAAAACTCGCCTGACCTTAACCCTATAGAAAATCTATGGGGTATTGTGAAGAGGAAGGGCCAGACCCAACAATGCAAAAGAGCTGAAGGCCACTATCAGTGCAACCTAAGTATTGAGTGCTGCACATGCTCATACTTTTCATGTTCATATTTTTCAGTTGGCCAACATTTCTAAAAATCCTTTTTTTGTATTGGTCTTAAGTAATATTCACATTTTTTGAGATACTGAATTTGGGATTTTCATTAGTTGTCAGTTATAAGCATCACAGTTAAAAGAAATAAACATTTGAAATATATCAGTATGGATTTAATGAATGAACATAATATATAAGTTTCACTTTTTGAATGGAATTACTGAAATAAATCAACTTTTTGATGATATTCTAATTTTATGACCAGCACCCGTATATGACTGCACAGTTGGTGTATCCAGGGGTTAAATTGGGCAGGAGCCAGGAGCTGAGCTCCTGCACTTCCATTGTCCAGCAGTTTAACATTTTAGAAACAACTGGAAAGTAGAAATTAGGTCTCCCTCACTTCCGAAATCCTAATTTAACCCATCTGTGTACCCCAAATGTTCTAAGTCCATTACACCTTCGTAGTGGACCACAGACCTTAGAGTAGGACAGCCATTATGCACAATTGTAATGATATATCAGTTACACACTAAAAACCATCCCTACGTGTTTGAAGACCTAATTGGATGTATTTGGAGTGGTTCTGTAATTACAATAGTTCAGTGACAAAAACACTATAAATCCTTCAACATCTCCCCCTGCTAAACACGTGACACTCAGTCAGCCTTGCAGAGCTCCAGTATCTCTTACTTTAAGCTGAAGCACCAGGCTCATGGAAGGAGAAAGGGGGGTTAATAAGATGTAAATTAGAACTTCCAAGATTGCAATCACACCATAAGAGGTGGACCTATTAAGTCAATTAAAACTGTCTTTCTAAGTATAACTAATGATCATGTCAGGTTTTTCGTATTAATTATTAACACTGTATGCATAATAAAATAACGGAATGGGATAACCCTTATATATTTTTTTAAATATCCGAATTTTGGGAAGAAATTAAATGTACATGAGGTAATGATATCTCAATATTGTCATGCAAATAGTAGGTTGTACATGAATACAGACAGTTGAAAATTAAAGGAAATCCTGAATAAATGATTGGAGGAACATAACGAATCCAGATGCTTCCACACTGCATGATACATCTAAGAAATTAACATCATATCATGCCCTGTGGCATGCATAGCCGTCTGAAGTAAGTGTGTTGGAGTTCCTGCGAGCACCTCACCACGCGATCAACCATTATCAACACCCCCTGCTCAAAAGTTATTCCTGTGGCCATTCTTCCCTATAAGTTATAGACGTTACGACGGTGCGATGCCCGTACCCTCTCGCGACGTCTCTGATCTAGTTTTGATCTAGTTTTGGTGTGGATCCTAGAACTGGAACCTTGATTATGGCATTTGAAAACGTATTTAATAATCACAATTTTTGTCTTATAATTAAATAATAAGATTGCCGCAATCTAGTTAGGAAATGCAGAACATTCCTCGCGAGGCGTTCAAATGGGAGTCCCGTAGGGATAAACATGCATGCAGTCATTGCAAAGTGCGCATTTCTTTATGCAGTCGAGGGAACATTCACATTCAAAAGCTCATTATGGTCATTGAGATAAGCGGAGGATAATCTTGTGACAGTAGCCTACATCCAGTTCTCATGCAACTCCCAAAAAGCTGAAGTGCTGCGCCATTTATGAGTTTTATCTGCAGAATAGTTTTCATTCGTCATTAGCGCTAACGACGTTGAATGCCAGGGGACACCGATGCTGTACACCCAAATCAATATCCACATCACATTAAGATGTTGCCATTTATAATCCAGCTAATAATTATTCATAGGCTATGTGATATCCCCCCACCCACTGGGACAGCTGAATTTGAATGGAACAGTTTAAGTGTTAGCCGTTATGCTGGTTCTATCACATGTAGGCTAATGATGCTTATGGAATATCAGAATTAGAGTTAGGCTACAGTGCTACTCTATAGGGAAATTCACTATGCCGTGCTTTACACCTACAGAGAAACGGTGTTCTTTGGCAGTACCTTTCAGTGAACGCTTTAATTAACGCTTTCCTGATTATTCGTCGTATATTTTCGGCAAATAGGTATACCTGGAACCGAACATTTTTATTCTATTGAAAAAGCTGAACCTTTTTTTTCTGAGAAAGTGCAACATTGGTATTCACCATTAGATGTCACTCATCTCCTCTTGGTCGAACATAAAGATAGCCTATCAGGGCAATATCGTTCTCTACATATTTCTTTGCGGAGAAATAACCTCCGCGGGCGTGGCGTTTAATTGAAGTAAGGAGTTTGCGTTGCCAGGCAATCATCTAACACGATTTGTTCCACAGATACACAATAAATCACTGAAAATGTCCAACAACATACCGGCTGATGTGCGTCCACTTAGATATGGTTGTTTTTATTCCACATGTTAACACCTTCTCGAAAATACATCGTTCAGTTATTTGTCTGTGACTAACATTATTATTTCATATTTAGACATACATACCTTTTGCGTTAATGTAATAAAACTCAAGATAATAGCATTGTTAGTAGCTAGCCTATAGTTGATTATTCATGACGAAGTATTTGTGTTGTAGTGTTATTCTTACCCTACACAAGCTACAAAACATAAACAAATTATGTTATTATCCCAGGTTTATAAATGTAGTCTTCAAACACTGTAGACTACATTAACATAAGCTTAATTGGCAATTCAATGACGGTTGATATTTTTAATACATAATCCACTATCAAATATAAAACCTGCTTTGCTATAGCCTATGCTTGTTATTACAGTGGTCTGGTCTCTTTTGTTCCTTCCCAGAGTCCCCCCTCCCATCCCCAAAAAAAGATTCAGCGAATACGGTAGAGGGAGGGGAGGTGAGCTGAAAGAATTGGAGTTAGTGTAAAGGCTACAATGTGGATATGAGCGTGAGACACCGGCTCTGGGATACAGAGGAATAGAGGAGGGGAGCGCGAGATGCTGACAGATTCCTGATAGATGTGCAAAATGGCGCAAGCATGTTCGACCCTTACGAGCCACCAATTGTGGTAGCTCGGAACACGAAGAGCTAGCTGGATAGCCCTATCTGTTTTCATCTGATCGCCTTGCGGTGTTTTCTAAGTATCTTACAATTGTTCTTAGTGATTAGCCTAAATGTCTCCCAAAAAGCGCTGCCTTGTTCCATGCTTTTTTGGAATACTCCTCAACGCTTTATTAGGTAAGTGCTGGTATCCCTTTACTATACCACGGCTGCACACCTTTTTGGAAGGAAGCCTCCTTTTACTCCTATCAATATTGAGAATGGTAGAGCGAAACTAGGCGCACTGACCATCTCGGTTGGCAGTGAACTTGGACTTATTTTTATATTACCTTGTGTGTTTAACCCTAATTAATTTGGGGAGTTCAGTTCTATGCAACATTTATTACTGTTTGTGCGTATCTGTCTGTGTGTGCGTGTGTATGTGTGTGTGTGTGTAAGAGCCTAGGTAATTTAGAAACAAATTTGTAAATCAGGGAACACACATGACGTTTAGCTGGTACGAACTTGTTTGACCCGCGTTATAAATTGTCATAGAGACGAGTAAAGAAAACAATTTTGAATCCATGCATGCGCTCTGTGAATTTATTATTGTACAGTAGCCACGTGTAGTAAGATTACACTACGTCCTCAGCATAGGTTACAAAGGTATGTTGCATGATAATAACGGTAAATTAATCTCGCCCAGAAAATAATATAAACCAATCATAATGGTGATGATAGTCTCATGCCATCGCTTTAGCTGGCAGGATAGTAATTGTTGTTTTATGATCATATTATAGTAATTGGTTATTAAACATTTGTAATGCAATGTTGTTTTGGTCCTATTAATTGAATGTATTAAAAATAAGAATGATTATGTTTTTTTAATGGTCAATGGTCTATATGGTTCGTAGGTGTGTGTGCGTGTGCGCTAGTGGGCGTTCTGTTGTGATGGTGTGTGCCAAAGAGTGTCCGAAAGGCAAGCCTATCTATTTCATTCTTTGCCTTCTTAACTGTGGTTGCTATGAATTCTCACCACGGTTGGATCCAAACCAGCCTGTTATAATGGAATGGTGTTCAGGAATGTATTGCAGTATATTTGCAAACTATTGATGTATCTAATGTACTAGATTTTGTAATATTTGCTTAATGAACGTTGACTTATGTTTTGCATATAGAAAAACATGGCAAAGGAAGTCGGAGTATTATTTAGCTATGTAAAAGATGTGTATTACATACAACATTTTAATTATCTTGTTACAGTTAAACAAGGCCTTTAATATATTGTTTAACAATAAGTGCCTTGTACCGTGTCTGATAGTAAGTTCCGTTTTTTGAAAATCCAATACCAATAGATCAGATTTTCTTTACATGGTGTTATAGCGGATTATTTGGACTCTAGTTTGAAAGACCAAATGGGAATATTAAAATGTGTCTAAAAATATATATTGTTCAACTTTCAAGGATCCCTGTATTGCTATTGTTTTATTGGCATTCTTGTAGTCCTCCCTTTCCCATCCTTGCCCACTGTTTATGAAAAGTTCATTTCAAAATTGTGTCTCTTGTTTTATTAGATTTGTATCTAAAACAATGCAAATATTAAATATTTGACAAAGCAATGTTCGGACAGTTCATACTTTCAGTTATCTGCATAGTGCAAATCACAAATCAGAGCACTGAACAGTTTGCTACACTTATCATTTGTCATAGTTGGAGGGAGCTCTGATTGACTGACTCTTTGTATAACCAATGTATTGCTCTGAGAATGGATATAAAGACAGAGGTTATTGCCCACTGAGGACAATATTTGTACAGATGAAATGTCAAGGCTGTCCCTCTCCGTTTTTTAAAATGTTCTGTGGTCCTTTGTTCAGTATGATTGACAGTTTTTAGTCTCTGAATGTGAGGCCCCCTTTCCCAGCATGGACTGAGGATGGAGGGATGCTTTTAGGATCTGCATCATGCCATAGAGAACCACAGGAGCTCACTACCCATGTAATCACACTTCCAGTAAAGACCAGAGGAGTATGAAATGGAGGGAACGGAAGGAGGAGTGGAAACATGAAACAGGATTGCAAACAGTATTAATTGGAGTCCTTTGAGTTCTTTGTGTGTGGACAGTGACAGACTTATGACTAATGAATGGGTTGTGGTGATGTCCACCACATTTGAGAGAAATACTATAGCTTCAATAATTGATTTAAACACACACCACAGTGCTTTGGTCACATGCTTTATAAACAGTAGGTGCAGACCAGTGGTTTTCAACCTGTGGCCTTTGGAATATCACAGGTGGTCTGGATTTTGTAAATGTTTAGCAAATATTTTCCTTCCAGTAATAATCAGTATTGCTGATATCATTAACATTTTAAATAAATGCTGACATACACTTTACAATAATACAAATAATACTTCTATTGATTAAATGTAACTTTAATGTGAAAAGAAAATCAGCTACTCCACAAATGCATGCTTTTGACTAGGATTTGGTAGGCTAACAGTAAAAAGCCTACTAACAGATCATCTTAACTATACAACAATGTATAGTTAAGATGATCAAGGGAAAGAGATAGATACACTACCGTTGAAAAGTTTGGGGTCACTTAGAAATGTACTTGTTTTCCATGAAAACATACATGAAATTAGTTTCAGAAGGAATTATAGCAAAATGAATAGAACATTTAGTCATTGACAAGGTTAGAAATAATGATTTTTTATTAAAATAATAATGTTTTCTTTAAACAATTCTCCATTTGTAGTAATTACAGCCTTGCAGACCTTTGGCATTGTAATTGTCAATCTGTTGAGGTTACCTGAAGAGATTTCACCCCATGCTTCCTGAAGCACCTCCCACAAGATGGATTGGCTTGATGGGCACTTCTTATGAACCATATGGTCAAGCTGCTCCCACAACAGTTCAACAGGGTTGAGATCCAGTGACTGCGCCATTATAGACAGAATACCAGCTGACTGCTTCTTTGCTAAATAGTTCTTGCATAGTTTGCAGCTGGGCTTTTGTTCATTGTCCTGTTTTAGGAGGAAATTGGCTCCAATCAAGCAGCATCCACAGGGTATGGCATGCTGTGGCAAAATGTACAAATCTCCCACTTTACCACAACCAAAGTACCCCCAGACCATCACATTGCCTCCACCATGCTTGGCAGATAGTGTGAAGCACTCCTCCAGCATCTTTTCATTTGATCTGCATCTCACGAATATTCTTCTTTGTGATCCAAATACCTCAAACTTAGATTTGTCTGTCCATAACACTTTTTTCCAATCTTCCTCAGACCAGTATCTGTGTTCTTTTGCCCACCTTTATCTTTTATTTTTATTGGCCAGTCTGAGATATGGCTTTTTCTTTGCAACTCTGCCAAGAAAGCCATTATCCTAGAGTCACCTCGGGGCCTCCCACTCCTCTTTTATTCTGGTTACAGTCAGTTTGCGCTGTTCTGTAAAGGTAGTAGTACACAGCATTGTGCAAGAATTTCAGTTCCTTGGCAGTTTTTCGTAAATAAAGTCAGTACTAATGTGTAAATAAAGTCAGTACTAATGTATACATGAAGTCAGTACTAATGTATATATAAAGTCAGTACTAATGTATACATAAAGTCAGTACTAATGTATACATAAAGTCAGTACTAACATATACATGAAGTCAGTACTAATGTATACATGAAGTCAGTACTAACATATACATGAAGTCAGTACTAATGTATACATGAAGTCAGTACTAATGTATACATGAAGTCAGTACTAATATATACATGAAGTCAGTACTAACGTATACATGAAGTCAGTACTAATGTATACATGAAGTCAGTACTAACGTATACATGAATACATAAAGTCAGTACTAATGGGTTATTGCAAAAAGGGGACCCTGTGGATTGTCCGGATAGTCAATGTGTAATCATTTTGTAGTCATCATTAACAGTTTTGTGGATTTGTTTCACTAATCCTGCAGAAGTTTAAATCCTGCAAAGATTAAATAATTTTTTGTGCCATTGTCTGAGTGAGCATGAGGAAAACAACAGCACCAGAGGGCGTTGATGGTTAGAAGCTGTAGTGAAGCTAGCAAAGACAGACTTTTGGTTTCAATTCAGCGATGGATGGCCAAAGAGATCTGCATGGTTAGTTCTTTATTCAAAACAGCAATGTCTCTAAATTAAACACTGGTTTGGATTGAATTTGAAATATGTTTGCAGGTCGATACATTTTTTGTGAAACTGATGTCTCCATATTACCCAGGTCTATGATAAAAGCCACTGATGAATCGTCTACATGGTGATGCCCCATATTAGATATTGGGAGATTGCCTCCCCTCCACAATGTTATGCCAGACCACCAACCACCTTTGGCATTTGGAGGGAACTAGGCAGATATAGTTCATTCAAAAAGAAATGAACCATTTAGCCATGTTGTTAGTCTCTATAGCTTATATTAGAGCATAGTGATTACAGTAAATCAGCTTATTGTTTTAAGAATTCAAGGTGGAATGAGTGTGTGAGTGTGTGTGTGCGCACCTGCTTGTGTGTGTGAGTGTGTACATTATGAAGTTCAAATGGAAGGTTGTCGATTAATAATTAACATGAGTAAATGCCTGTGGATAGGTAAACAAACTAATTATACCCTAGAAATAAAGATGATGTATTAATCTCCCTTTACAGCAAAGTGCTTTTGAAAAATAGAAAGAAGCTATCGGAGGTGTTGAGGTGTGCTACGTTTCCCTACAGTGGGGGCTGCTTTCAGAGAGAGTATGTGCTTCTATAGTGTGTATCTGTCAGAGCAGTTTAGTTAGGGCATGCAGAAAGATTATGGTGTTGATATTATAAGTCATAAAGACACTTGTTTTGTATATATTATCTTTAATTAAGATCTGAATCTTGATTGCACAGCAATGAAATGAACCAGATCAGTGAATGTGTGTGTCTGGTTGAGCAACAATATAGCAGTGCCTGCTAAAATGGAAGTGTCTTGTGTGAAAATCGTCAAATGACCTAGGAGCAGTTTTTGAGAGGAAGGAAACTTGGGAGCATTAAGTTTTGCTTGATGACTGAAAAATAAATAAACTGCTGCACATCTGATAATTTATTTCAGTCTGAAGAAACCTTCCATTGTGGTGGTTTAGGTGACATTAAAATAAGTGGTTTAGAAAACAACGTAATCAGCTATTGGAATATCTCTAACAAATCTGTGTTTCAAAGCCAATTATTAACTCTCAACATTTTTCTTTAATTATGTCTTTGGCTCAATTAATTTCTCAGATCAACCAGACAAAACCAATCAGATGGTTCACATATTTTTTGCAGCAGGGGTGTCTGTTCAAACTGAGACTCTACATTGTACAGGTTTGTGATTGATTTAACCAAACCTTTTATGAGTTTGCGACAGAATGTGAATTGATGCATTTCATATATTCTCTCTCAGTTTGTGACCATACTTAGAGATACGTATAGATCCTAATACAGGTTTTTTGGTTTACAAAATGATTCAAAAGCATGACACTTAATTTGACTGCAATCTGTGAACAAATGTAAAAGTGTTTTTTGAAATATATATCCTATCCCCTCCCGTTTAGGGTTCTACCCTTGGGTTCTTAAATCTTTGCACTGGCTTTTTAAAACGTTTTTAAAGTGGTGCTTTTAGTCTGTAAATCACTGAATTGTTTAGACCCCTGAATACATTTCTGATATGTTTGATTATAAAACAAGCAGGGCTCTTAGATCCATGAACTCTGGTCAGCTAGTAGAGCCCAGAGTCCAAACTAAACATGGTGAAGCTGCGTTAAGCAGTTATGCTGCATACAACTGGAATAAACTACCAGAAGATCTTAAACGTGCCCCAAACTTATACATTTTTAAATCCAGGTTAAAAACACTTCTCTTTTCACGCGCCTATGACAGAGCACTTAAACTTAACCACACTGTAAGCCTTACAGCTTTTATAGCTTCCTCATGGAATCTACTAAGGAATCTACAAGTTATCTTTTTATTTTGTTTTTATTCTATTTCTATTTTCTTATTCTATGTAAAGCATATTGAATTGCCTATTTGATGTTTTTATTCTAGTATTTGTTTTTATTCAATTGTATTTTTATATTTGTATATTTCTTTGTAAAGCACATTGATTTGCTTCTATGTATGTATTGTGCTATATGAATAAACTTGCTGGCTATACAATCCAGTACCATTTGTGAGCGTATGTATGTGTAAGTGAGTTTGCATCTGCCCATGCTTTCAACGACAGGATAGGGGTGACAGTGGCATGTAGGATGGTTAAAGATCTCTCCACAAACCAAACCTACGCATTTCACTGTCACACTGGAGAAGTATGTGTCTCACTGAGTTTCCACTGAAATTGTTGCATGTTTATTGTTTTCTGACTTTGCCTTTGAGGTGGTGGCAGTGCATCAGTACAGAGTCACGGTGGGCTTTACTCAAATGTAGCATTAAGCCAGATACCAAGCTACACTTAGCCAGTACTCTCAGCCTGGCAGTCTCAGCCTCCCTCCCTTCCTCTCTTTCACAATCTCACCTCTTCTCTGAATCTCTCCTGTCAGTATATGAGGTCACATCTAAATGATTACTAAAGAACTGGACAAGCAAGAATCTGACAGCATGGTTCTGTTCTGACCGCTGGCATCTACCGCTGTGCGGGTCTCTCTACTCCCATCCACACAGCACAGCTCCAGCCTGCCCATGGGCAGCCAGCCACCAAGGCAGCCTCCCTTCCCCCTCCTCATCCAAAAGCCTAATCAATAGCTTAGCTAGCTGGTCGCCATTGCTGATGTGCTGGCAATGCACTGTCCATCTGTGTTTCTGTGTTTCTCTCCTATTTCTCCCATCTCTCCCGCACTTCTGACCATCTGTTAATGTCCCTGCTCTTCGCTTTTGTTTCCTACATGTTTATCGCAAAGACAGAGTTAGAACCATTCATGAATGTTCCATGTGTACATCAATTGTTAATGTCTTGGAGGCAATCATCAGGGCTTTGTGAGATTCCACAGACCTCTACGTAAATCTGATGACCTTGATGAGTCAATCAGTACTGCTATCATTTGAAAACCTCCAGCACTTTGCACTCGCTCCATGCTTTATACATTTAAAACCAATGAATTCCCCCACTTAACCAATCATGCTGTTCATCTTGACAGGCCATATTGTGCCTAATGGGCAATTCCATGGTAACAGAATGATACCGACGCTCAGATTTTTCACCTCACTAAATGTATGCCAAACATAAACAATGATTGCAAAGGTAAACACAATACATTTCTATGGAAAGGACTACATTCAAAGGTTTCCATAGCAGATTGTATGAAATGAAGACAGCATTTCGAAATAGAACACAGGAATGCATAGTCATGGTTATGTTATGTTCACATTGTGATGTTTCCTGTATCGCTACCCAAAGATAGAACGATATAATAACCTAATTTGCATGTCCATTATTCTCCTCATGAGGTATATGAAAACCTCATAAAGATATGTGGGTTTTTCTAGGAGAATGATGACATAAGGCAATATTTCTTGTGCTTACAGAAGTGAAAATAAATAAAGATATATAAATCTTACTATTTGTTGGCAAGACTTGTAACATAAATATGATTATGTTATTCAGTGTTCCAAACTATTTTGAAGATACCATTTCCATGTTTTATTCATTCATTATTTTTACCATAAATCAAAGCATTTGCTCATATCTAATTTGAGAATAGAAGTATATAACACATGCATTAATGTCTTAACAACATAGGCTCTCAGCTTACAAAACTGAATTGATGGGCTCTAATGAACTTCAGATTTAGGGGACCATACTGTAATTCATTGCTGATGTAAATTGCATAATGGCCTTAATGAATGTCTCCTCATCTCTGAGCAGTCCATAAATAAGGTCATTTAAGGCTTTTCTTGAAATTTCTTCACAGGATAATAACCGATTCAGTTTATAGATGTTTAGATAGTGCAACACACAGTACTTGCATTGAACTCTTATCTTGCTTTCAGTTTCTTTATAATTGATGAATGCCTGTGAGACTTTTAAAACTGGGCATGAAAAGCCCTTCCATAATCAGAGGTCAGAAACAGAACCCCTTTGTCTCCTACGTAAAGGTTTAATAGAACACTACTGGTATGTTCTAATGCCTCACTTGTGTCCAGAAGCATTAAGTGTATCATAGGTGTGTTTTTTTCCTTCTTCTTTCAATCATTGTTTTGCTCATAACATGAAGCGTGACTGATTGCCTGTGTACCCCCAGGCTCATTGTGTGCTGTTAATAGTTTGTAGTGTGAGCTGTGCTGACTGCGCTTGCTTCCTGTGTGTGTGGAACACGCTTTGTTCCGGCAGTGGAGCAGGGAGCTCCGTGAGGGCACGCAGGCCCTGCTGTAGTGCTCCGCACATGCGGGCGTCAGCACTGCGAACCCGGGGAAGCGGCACGGTGCAGCGCGGCCGCCGAGGGGTTAAATGTTTCACCACCCCCACCCGGTAGCGCTGACTTCTCTTTGGTGCTGTTGCGGATATACCTCGCGGAGAAAATACGTAGGAATAGGGCGAGGTTGGAGAGATAGCAGGTGGCGGGAGAGACATATTTCTCCTCCTCTGCGTTTGTTACGAGATCTTCAGGGGATGAGCGTGTCAATGCATTCCTTGTCTGCACCTAATGGGGAGCACTGCTGGCTGGAATGTTTTTGAGGGATAACGCCGGAGGTGCCCTGTACTGACCCCTGCGCTGCCCGCTCCCGCCCATAACCCCTCCCCCTGGTTTTAGCCAGATTCCTGGGCCCGAGGCAGTGACTGTTAATGCTTAAGTCCTTCAGCGGCTGAAACTTGATACTGAGAGCACAGAGGTGCAGCAGAGTCTGCTAAGCACCACTTTAATCACACAAAATCAGGTCAGCCTGTTTATGTCCTTTATCTGTTGTTCTCTCCCCTTTACGAACCGCACCACTAAAGATCTCACTCCGGAGTCATCTGCAAGCTAAACTGTTAATTGACAGAGTCGGCTTAACAGTAACTCAGTAGTAACTGAAGTAGAGAAATATGTGCGTCAGGGTAGAAAAGCATTTCTGTGTTCACTAACGCAAGGTAGAGGGGAGAATGTCTCGTTCTAGTCAAGAAAATAGCTACATACCAGCGCTGCCTTTTCCTGCCTCGAGGCCATGTTTTATTTCGTGGCCACTGGCGCTCAGATTAGAGACGCAGAAAACTTATCATTGGTGGAAACATGAAATAAACGGAAAATATAAACGAGCTGCAAGAGACTTAAATTGAAAGACTGCATTAGATGACTTTGGGGTAATAACCCTATTTGTACAGTTGTAGGATGAGCATCATGGTAGTTTTGGTTTGTTTATATGCTAGGCCTGATCCTTCTCAGAGGGGTTTTCTTTTTTAAGAAATGGTGATTTGCAACAATAGGCATTTTAATCTTAGACATTTTCCAAAAATAACAGCTGTAATATGAGAAATAGGGATAGACTGATAGATGTTCATTCAACACACAAACAGTATACCTGTCATTGCGATGTAAATAAATGACGGGTATACTGGTTGCTCATCAATCAGCATTCTCCTGATTGATGAGCACCCTTGTCTCCTGTCTCTACATTTCAGCACCAGCACAAACATTTCCAGTTTGCTAGGGCTGGCCTGTAACTATAGCCCACTATAGGCAATTGGTTGAGGTATTGACAGCAGAAAGGCTAAGGCCATTTCAATAAATCCATAACTAGACTAATAAATAGTTTAAAAAGAGATAGCCTACCCTTTGCTGCCTGTCATGTTCTATTAGGCATAAATGAGTTGATTACTTTTTCAACAGTGATTATTATCCAACAATATAGGTAAGGTTATGGCCAACAATTTAGCTCCCAAATTTGAATGCATTGAATCATTACTGTTTCAAATGTGAAGCGTCAGCCACAGAATTGATAATAGGATTGTTACATGTGGATATAAGGAACAGATTTAATTTTAGATACTGATAGAAATGAAGAGGCAAGTTCATGTTCATTCTAGTAGTAGGCGTTTGACTAGCGCTTTAATAAACTGTCCAACTGTCAACTCAGTGGCCTCTTCTGCCATTGGGGATGTGCTGCCAAAACGGGGATGTGCTGCCAAAATGTTTTAAAGGTGCCCTATGCAAATTAACACCACATAACGGCAGTGAGTTGTATATCAGTTCCATAACTATAACTATTAGGATCTGACATTACTAACTACAAACATCCTGACCGGTTTGAAGCAGTGTCACCTCCAACCGTTGACGCTGGCACAATGAGCACAGACTTTTCTTTCAGATGGGGTACAAGTGGATGGGCCATTTCCATAACTACAGAACACAGAATAAACAAAGTGGATTTATGCTTCTGCACTTGGCAGAATAATATAAACAATTTGTCCAAGTAAAATACTGCATATTTTCCCTCAATTTGTGGGTTGCATATATAATACGTAGGGAACTCCCAACACTCATAGAGATTCTGCACGCTCGAAAGACTCGTACCAAACTTTGAATACATAAACATCAAAGTCGAGTATGATATTTGTATGATATTTATTAGCCAGACTTTACACTGTGCTGGATTTGTATAAATAAAGTGGACATAACCAACAATGGAATGATATGCCACCCTTGCATTTCAACTTGCCACCCTTCTGCCACCCCCTCTATGGCTTTTGATAGTACTTTTTTGAGTTATTACTTGAAATATTGAGCACATAATGAAATGTATTTCACTAGCTCAATTGTAAACTGTAGTCCTTGCCTTTCATAAAGTTTTGGTTGTGCCAAGCAACGAAAAGCAACGCACAAGTTGAAATGATTAAACTCAAGCAGAACTCCAAATGCACAGGAGCTGAGTACTGCAACGCAAACGTAACTGGACTTTTGCTCTGTTGGCGCCTCGTTCACAAATAGAGCATCAATCCATAAATGTTTATGCATGCATCGTCAAATGGTCTTTTTGCTACAGAAGTTCATATTTGACGCTTTGCTGCTTCAAAATTGAAGCATACATTTGATCAATTCAACACACAGAACACACATATGCAATGCATGCTGCAATGCATGCTGCAAGGCAAGCGCAGCGTTCCTCCAGAGATAAATGAACCTCCAGTGTTTCAGAGCACATTGATGCTGCAGATGTGATCGAGGCTTAGGAATTTCATCGTAATAACATAGCCAAATCAAACCCTGCTTTAGATGAACTGATGAGACTGACGAAGGTGGATCACCAATAGAGTGATTTTATTTACACTGCCCTGCTCTACACTGCCTGAACACACACACACATATACACACACACACACACACACACACACACACACACACACACACACACACACACTGAACTTCACTGATACTAGGCTTGACGAATATCTAGAGGAGTGTCTTCAATCAAATGCTTTGATGTGTGATCTTCCGCTGTCTCTCTACCTCTCTTCTCTCCAGAAGTCAAATGTCACCAGGTCAGGGGAAGAGGAAAGCTCTCCAGTTATGTTGCTGCGAGAGCACGAAAATTAAAGAGAGCAGCAGATAGAATGATGAAAAACCAACAGCCTCTCGGGACCTTGGACATGATGTTCACTCTCTTTTACTCTCCAACTTCAAAAGGCAACGCGCGTGTCCCTGAAAGGCGGACATTCCCGAACATTGCTTGTTGCATTTTTCTATTGATAATGAGAGTCTTTGTTTTGAAGCTATTCAAGGTGATGCCGTTGAGTTGGTGAGCTGTGTCGGTGTCTTTACTTACCTTTCTGTGCTAGCAGCCTTTGGGGCACAGGCGAGACACATAGTCAGAATTTCATTGAATCTCTGGCAGGTCACAGGGACTTTCTGGGTGACAGTCACGTACATCGCTGTCTCCCAGCCCTTGGCACCGATGACTGAACTTGTAGAAGGCAACAAGTACCGTTTCTAACAAAGGCAGAACGAGGTGTTATTGGATGCGTCTTTATCTCAAGAAAAATGGCGATGCGGATTGTCAGCAGCATAGCCAGGCAGTGAAGTGGCTTATAGTGGGGCTTGAAGTAATCCGTCAGTGCCTGAGTGTCTCATTGGATGGAAGTCTAAGTTTATTGCATCGATAGTAGCAATGGTAGCTACGTTTATTGAAAAGATTGACCAGGCTTCCGCCTCGACATTCACATGGCTGTCAATTCTCTGGTGTGTGTGGATAGTTTCTTTTCTCTGCATGCGGTTGAATGTTAAAGAATGCTCAGGAGACATTGCTCTAACCCAGGGTTGTTTGCTCATTAGCACTGTGTGTATTTTCTGTCTAGTTGTTTGCTCACTCGTGAGTAATGTGGGCATTTGTGTTTGTTTCTGTAGGTGTAACGTGTGTGTTTTTGTGTCGTTCGTGCAGGTGTGACATCTGGAGCCGAGCTCTCCTTCACCCTGGAGCCCAGTGACATCATTGCGGTGCAGGAGCAGCCCCTCATGCTCCACTGTCAGGTGGACGGAATCCCACCAATCACCACGCAGTGGAGGAGGAACGGAATTCCCCTGGCGGACAACCAATACTACACCATGTTCTACAATGGTTCTCTGCTGATCAGACGCTTCCAGAAGACCAAGTCCAACAGCTCCACCGACGAGGGAGACTATGAGTGCATGGCCCAGAATTCCTTTGGTCTGGTGGTGAGCCGCAAGGCCAGGGTGCAGGCTGCCAGTAAGTGTCCCTGTAATCACCTTTCTACAAGGCTTGTTTTTGCCGTGGTATTAGCGTTTTATTTCAAAGCGTCCTTACCGACGTTGGGGAATAGAGTTGTTTATGGATTGTTAGAAAGGAGGACACAGTGAATACAATGTTGGTTCAGATTGCGTTGTTTTTTGCCATCGTTGTCGTGAGGTGGTGAACTCTGACATTGGGCTTGTCAACCCGTGTCTTCATTTCTTATGTAACCAGCCCTTGCCGTATAACAAGTACCTTCACAGTGAGAAAAAACAGCATGCCGCTCCATTTACCAAGATTTAATATTGGAGCCAAATTATTTTTGGATGAGCCAAATATGGGGGACTTAGGCAGCCAAGGAGATGGATGGTTTGACAAAGGAGTCTTTTTTCCTCAGGTACATTAGCATATTGGATTTTCCCTTCCCTTTGTGTAATGTTGCATGCCCCTAGTAATAATTCAGACTTAATCTGCGCCTTTCTCTGGATTTTACTTTTTGCCAGCCTTCATGCTGGGCGTACACATTGCAATAAGCTCAACGCATTGCACTCTAGCTGGTTGCCGGCACCAAGCTACATGTTCTGCGGTCTGCTCTAGCCTCAAAGCTCTTACTGGAATTCACTGGAGTTCCACATCAAGTGCTAAGCGGGGAACCGTGACATAGTGATAACATTCTTATAATCAGACTCTTTGGTCGAGAGTCACTCAGGGCAGCTTCTCTCTCATTTAGTTTCTTTTTCTCAACATTTCTATTTTTTCCCTCCTGTTCTTTATCTCTCCCTGGCGTTCGCCATCCCCACGTCCTATAAGCCCCCCTACAGGACCAGACGTTGCTGGTGTTTGGAGAGAGACATAACACAGCAGTCTGCTGAACAATGCCCCATCCAGTCCCTCCACATTCTGATAGTGTAGCTACGTTGACTGCACACAGCATGTACGGATAACGCTCTAAACAGACGGATATTGAAGTGTCAAGACAGCATTTGAAATGGAGGAGGAACAAGGAGGCCATGGTCAGTTGAATAAATACAGGCCAGGGAAAGTACGGCCTACATGGTTTTGTTATGCTCAATGTGAATTTGTGCTGCGAGTCATTTGTTGCTTTCATTTTTTGCCTCTTTCTTTTCTTTGGTTCCAAAGAAGCTCAGGACATGGCTCATTGTAATTTGTCAGTGACATGAGCTATAAGAGAACTGATTGTGTCTAAAGTAGCATAGGTGCAGTAATTAATGAGGTCTCAATGCTTGTCTTACAGTCAGTGGCCTTACAGTCAGAATAATCTATGTATGGAACTCTGTACTTATATAGTTAATTATGGTGTTCCAGTGCTCTTTTGCTGTACAGCGATTGAGAACAATAGGCAAACCCATGTGTGTGGAGAAAAAAGCTTCCTTTATCAGCAACCTTATACTAAAAAACAATAGGTGAAGTGAATGGGCAATATAAAAAATATGTTGTGTATGCACACAAACACGCATACATCCACACAGGCCCTTGCCAACCAAACAGTATATCAAATGCCCCGACAGACACTCCCTCCAGAGGTCATGTGGAGATGTGGAAGCAGGCAGAGCCTTTTGTTATACTGTAAAGTTAAGTATTTCTGAACGCTCATTTGGCCTGTGTTGAGTTACACACAAACAGACAAAGGCTGGCAGAGGGCTGAGATTCCTGCTCTGTGTGTAGACAGCTCTCTGCTGGGCTGTTGTGTCCACGCCGCCTCACCTCTCGCTGGGACCAAGGTGGCTGAGTGGTCTGGGGAGGCCCTCGCATCTCGCAGACCGCAGGGAAAGAAAACATCCTCGCACATTGGCGCCGCCAGACACAAGAAACCTTTTAAAACCTCCTCAGGGAGCCTTTCTTTCAAAGGTCAGCCCATAGTTACCGTTTTAGCACCTCTGCTTTTACATGAGGCAAAATCCTGGAAATGGCTATTCATTGAATTATTATTTGAGAATTAATGTTCTGAGGGTGGAGAATGGAAAACCAGAGGGATTGAAAATCTATACCGGTTAATAAGGTGACTGATTGCTCCGCTCATGAAGAGTGTGCCTTTAGCAGGTAGAAATATGGAATAATTTATTTCAACAGTGTTGTATATTAGTGTAGAATGCAATAGACATGTTTTGATTTTCAATGTTATTTTTACCGATCTGATTAGTTAAAATTCTGTAGCAATACAGTTTCATTTAATTGCATTAAGTGTGAGTTTGACCCTGCTGATTTTGTGTATAGATAAAGTCTTTGAAAAGAGAACACGTCTAAATGTGATTTTTCATTGCTGAGTAGGTTTACCGTTATTAGGTCTACAGGTGTGATTACAAGGACTGTTTCATATCCAGCGATACAATGAATGAATGCCACAATACATCTACTCATGAGTAGATCCATGCCTGGTCAGTCCTGTTCTCGCTGAATGTGCTTCACAAAACTCTGAGAATTGTATTGTTGACAGGTTCTTTGTTTTTCTCTGTCTCAAGTTCAAGCTCATTGCCACGGGGGGTGGAGATTTCTTCGGCCACCGGCTGCTCCTAAAAAGATAATAGGGTGTTCTTCTCTCCCTTTTGATTCTTCAGGGTCACTTCAGTGGATGACCTTTGCCTCGTGACTCATTGATTAAAGCTTAAGGATTAATGATGGCATGGAGGTCACATTCTGACCCCATGGTCTTTGACCTCTCAGGAAGGGGGTGTTGAGTGTGGGCCCTGTTTTAATGAAGCATGTGGTATTTATTTGCTTCTGCTGGGGAAAACCTGCATGCCTATATAGCCTAGCATACGAGAGTAAATATGGCCCCTTCTCTGGTCTGACGAATCAGGTCTGGTCTATCCTGGCCTCCAAAACCTATATGTCTGTGCGTGTGTGTGTGTGTTTGATTGTTGGGGGGGTTGACGTGAGGATTTTGGGCTCAGGGGATGTATGTGTAGAGTGACATAAAGGTGCTCAGGGCACAGCCTCCCCCTTAATGAATGGTGTCTTTGTTAACCGAGCAGTCTGCCGCAGAGGAGGAAGCCATCCCGATGAACAAGGACATCTAGTGAACGGTCCAATGGGCACCTCAGGAATGGTTTTAAGTCTCATGTTGCCCATTGTGGTGTGCTTGGACCTTTTTGTTTCCTTGGGAAAATAGTGGTTAAAGCATAATCCTGTCTTATCTTTAACCTGGCGTCTGTAAAAGTATCTGGGTGGACTGTCACACGGAGGGGCTTGGAAACCCGAATCAACGGTCCTGTGACAGCATTGATGACCCGCTGGAGATGGAGTTTGATCTGAGTCACAAACAGTCCACACTGGCTGTTGTTATCACATAAAGCAAAATCCATATTTCAATCTTCAGAAGGCCTAGTCCTTGTTTTATTTTTAGACCATCCTGTAGTCGCCTTTGTTCTTTTCTTCTTTAGAAAGAGGCTGTGATGGGCTTAAGTGATTCACTGCTGGATCTAGAGCAGTAGGCATCAAGCCCGGCTCACCCCTACTGAGGAGGAGTAAATGAGATATGAAGACAACTCCGCTTTCGTCCAGGAACAGGAGAGAGGTGACGGAGGCGAGTCAACTCTCACAGCTTCCTTCTCTCAGAGTTGGAACCAGATATTGGATGAGCTGTGGGCTCGCTGTTATGGCCTGTCAGTGTGTACTCCTCTCACCAACCCAGAGGGGAACTGTGGATGGAATGATCATAGGTGGAGTGATACTATGATCACATGTTTCACTTACATTTTAATGCCTGTACTTGAGTTTCTAGGCTGCACTTTTTGTAACGGCCATCAAAACTGATGGAAGGTCAAAAATACAGTTAGGATAAATGTAATAGTTGTGCAGTTGAGTAAGATGATGAACTCGATATTGACACAAAAAAACATTCTGTAAGAAGAGAAATTAATGAAAAAGATTCAATTGAACGTCAGATTTATAATATTTTCTTCTTTGAAATGACACACCCCAACACTTTAAACCCATATTTTAAACCCTTTTGTATGTTTTGTTATTATTTTGAGTTAAAAATGTTTCAAATAAACATCTATTGTTCATATAATGTATATAAATAGTCAACATGTAATAAATTTGCAGGAATTGACTAGCCCTTCTATGGTGCTACCCCAAAGGGAATTTGGAAATGCCATCTAAATTATTCCATGATTGACCATGGTTTGTACCCAAAGACGTGCAACATTATTATTTATGACTCATACTAAACACAAGGCAGAAACGTCTTATACTATAAAAACACCCAAACATTGTGAAAATCAACTAACAATGTCGTTTTAGAATAAATTAATAAATACTGTATTTCCTAATAGAGGAAAGATGAAAAAAACAGTAAAATTGCAGAACATTTTGGATTTTCCTTGAGGGTTTTGATTTTGTGACTGGCGAGTTTGTCTACATTATTATCTAATCAAGCATCAATAGTTTTCTATCCCACAAAGGAGAACACTTACTGTAAGAAGCCAACTTTTTCTCCTTTATTTTCATTAGGTTCTGTTTAATCCCCATTGATATATTGTATTGGTTCCGATTAACACAGGGCTCTAATCTTTGAATATTTTTGAAATCGCTTTAAATTGTTTTCCCAATGGGAATGTTAAGAGAAAAGGGCGTCCTTTATTGTGTGAATATCGTCCGTTTCTATTCTGAAAGCAATCATTGAAGGAGAAACTGTTTGACCAATGATCCACTTCTGAAATACAGCCAACTGATGGCAACAAATGTGTTCATTTTCTGATGGCTTGTCTAAGTACTTGAAGGTAATCTGAAGGTAAAAAGAATATGTGTGAAAGTTAAGTGGCTATGAAGGAACACCAAATGGCAGGGAGTGCTGGGTAATGCAGGCCTCTCGTAGGGAAAGTGCTAATAGACAAACTCCAGAAGGGGCGTTTAAACAGAGTAGAGAAGCTCCATCCATTCAGCTCTCCTTTTATCCTTTTAGAGCCCACCAGTAGAGAAGTACATTTGGGACTGGAAGGGAACAGAGCCCTTTTTTGCTTCTCCTTTAAAGAGTGATGGCGTAGATCTGTTGCTCAAGACTACTGAAGATCAAAGGCTATTTCTTTTTTTTTGTCTCATGTGTTTGTCTGCTTCAGGGCTCATGCTCAATTTGTACCAACAGGCTAATTTGTGCCGCTGTTACAGCCTCCTTCCCTGCACCCCGGCAGGCCCGGTGGCAGGCAGGCAGGCCCGGTGGCAGGCAGGCAGGCCCGGTGGCAGGCAGGCCCGGTGGCAAGCAGGCAGGCCCGGTGGCAGGCAGGCAGGCCCGGTGGCAGGCAGGCCCGGTGGCAAGCAGGCAGGCCCGGTGACAGGCAGGCAGGCCCGGTGACAGGCAGGCAGGCCCGGTGACAGGCAGGCAGGCCCGGTGACAGGCAGGCAGGCCCGGTGGCAAGCAGGCAGGCCCGGTGACAGGCAGGCAGGCCCGGTGACAGGCAGGCAGGCCCGGTGACAGGCAGGCAGGCCCGGTGACAGGCAGGCAGGCCCGGTGACAGGCAGGCAGGCACTGCTGCCATGCAAATGGTTGGGTGATTAGTGAAAGCCTCTTTATAGGCCTCTTTGGATAAAATCCCCCTCCCGCCCAGTCCTCCAGCCCGTCCTCCATAAATGTCTTTTTTGCGTGTCTGCTCTGTGTGTGTGGGGTCTCTGCCGGGAGCTGGGGCAGCGTGGGCTCCCCGTTGGTCTGCTCAATCGGCACGCTGTCCAGGAAACACTTATTTTTCTAAATGTTATCTCTTTGATGGCTTTGCTTCTCTGCCTCACCCTCTCTACCTCATGGCTCTCATGGAGTTCCTCATTAGCTTGAGCTCTGGAAAGCTTCTCATCCTTTGAATGAATTACGTTGCCCAGTACAGTGGACTGGCCAGGCCAACCGTTTACTGACTGGTCTGTCTTTCTTGCCCTGCAAGGCCGTCACTAGGCAACTGGTCATAAAAGCCCCTGGTTACAAAATAGCTTTTAGGATCAATAGAAATGACAGGCTTTTGTCCCCTTTCTTATGCATTAATTGGAAGGAGTTTAAGCTTTGTTAAGTTCTAATGTATTTTTTCTGGAGCCCATTCAGGCTCTGAGTCTGTAATTGACCTGGGTAACCCTGAGGGATCAAGAGAAGCTTGGTGGAGTGTTGGGTGGAGACAAGAAGAGGCCAAACGTGAAGAGGGAATGTGAAAACAGACAATACTGTAGGTACAACTACATTAGGATGACTTGCGTGTGTGTTTTCTCTAACAGCATCCAAGACAGAACCATTGTGGAGAACCTCCACTTCTACCTGGTTTAGTGCTGCGTTTTCATTCTGTGATTTGCCATGGTGAACCAGGACACCAGCCCAACGCTTGGATGTTGAATGAGAGTTTAATAAAAGAGAAGATTGCAGGGGGCTGTCAAGGATAACGAGGACCAGAGAGCAGAGAGAGAGAGTGTGTATGGCTGGATGGTCGGCCCCTTGCTTGCCCAGTCTCCTGGCTGCTGTGAGCCAGTCGAGGCGGGAAGCAGAAAATCCAGCGCAAGGTTTGGCAGTGCAGGTATTTATGTAAAAATCATCTAACATCATGCTGTACCAGAGTCAGAGTAAATATTAAACTGATAAAAAAAACGAGGATAACCGAGCTGTGAAAACATACGAAGATGCCTACCTTCAGGACTCTGATTAAACTAAATCAGGGATTACGCAATATGACTGATAAAGTCTTATCAGCTTGGATGTGCTCATACAGTAGTCACTGATGTCCTTATCCCAAGTCGGTCATCATGTCATAACCCCAGGACACGGATGCTCACGTTAACCCCTAAGAGCAGGCAGTGATTTTGAGTTCAATCTACCAGAAAGCTCTATCTATCTACATATATATATATATATATATATATATAAGAGAGAGATTAATAAATTGGATTGTTTTTACTGCACTCATGTCTTCTGTAATTCCTATTCAGTATACAGAGAGGATTAATCTCTGATTAAATAGGTGACACACTTAACCAAAATGAAAGTCGTTTATTGATGTGGCCAAGCCATTACATCATTATTTATAGTGTGAAGCAAAGAGTTAGCTCTCTCTCACAGAAGCTGCTTGTGAAAAACTAGCAGTTTCTAAGCGGTGCTGTCATTTGTGTGAACTTCACTATCTCCTTCTCTCCGGAGGAGTGGTTTATGTAAGGAAGACTGGCATGCTAGGCAGCCACAGAGGTAAACGGAAAAAAATGTAATTACACAGTCAGAGACATCTAGGTAGGGGCGCTGTGGAGAGTGGTGGGTGTGTTGACACATTCTATTAGCTTTAAAGGGTTTTTCCAGGTATTGAGCGATGGTGTGTGTCTGTGTGTGGGTTTTCAGGCTTTGGACGGTGATTTGTGTGGGTGTAAGTGTTTTTATGTTTGCCAGGGTTTGTGTGCGTGCATGTGCGTGTGCGTGTGTGAATGGGGTTGTAACTAGTATGTGGAGATAATACTCTGTGCCAAAACCCCGCCACTTCACCCTGGCCTCCTGACTTGGCGAACGCTGAAGCACCAGCCTTCCATCACCGTCAGGTTTCCTTTGTCTGTAGGCTAAGCCCTACCCATAACCCATAACCCCCGAGTACCCCTCCATTCCCCCCACCCTTCCCCCAGGTCTTTGAGGCTACGCTGTTGCTACACTTCCCACTGACACCCAGCTCAGTGCCCGGGCTGAACAGGTCAGGAGGTGCGGCTCCATACACTGGGATTCCCTCTCTATGGATCTGCAGGGAAATCGCAGGGAAATCATTTTTGTTTCGTTTTTTTCACTTTTATTGGAAGCCTATTGACATTGGCATTCTATTGGCAGTGTTGCCAGATGGGGAGGTTACTAGCCTATAGTTAGACTACATACTTTTTTTAAAGAGTTTACAAGAAAAATTAAAATGACTGGTGAAACAATCAGATTAGGGTATGTACTGTCATCAAAAACATTATATACTAACAATATAAATATACTAACAATATAAATATATGAAAGTGAAAGCGCTCGATCATCGCAAGCAACAGAGCCAAGTACAGCTGAAGGAAGTCGAGAGAGGGAGATTAACGATGTGGCGTTAAGGCAAGGATGGAAAAAAACAAAACAACAAGGTTGTAATAAAGTGGATATAAAAAGTCTACACAGCCATGTGAAAATGTGAGGTTTTTGTAATGTAAAAGAATGAGACAAAGATAAATCAGGTCAGAACTTTTTCCACTTTTAATGTGACCTACAGTGGATATAAAATGTCTACACATCCCTGTTAAAATGCCAGGTTCTTGTGATGTAAAAGAATGAGACAAAGATAAATCATGTGAGACCTTTTTCCACTTTAACCTATAACGTGAACAATTCAATTGAAAAACAAACTGAAATCTTTGAGGGGGAAAAATATAAAATAAAAAACTGACAATAAACTGGTTGCATCAAGTGTGCACACCCTCTGGGGATGACTGTGGATGTGGCTGTGTTCAGAATTAACCAATCACATTCAAACTCATGTTAAATAGAAGTCACTACACACCTGCCATCATTTAAAGTGACTGATTAATCACAAATAAAGTTCAGCTGTTCTAGTAGGATATTCCTGACATTTTCTTAGTTGCATCTCAGGGCAAAAGCCTTGGTCCGCAGAGAGCTTCCAAAGCATCAGAGGGATCTCATTGTTGAAAGATATCAGTCAGGAGAAGGTTACAAAATACCTTTCAAAGCATTAGATATACCATGGAACACTGAAGACAGAAAATATGGCACAGCAGAGTCATTACCAAGAACTGGACGTCCCTCCAAAATTGATGAAAAGACAAGAAGAAAACTGGTCATGGAGGCTTCCAAGAGGCCTACAGCAACATTAAAGGAACTGCAGGAATTTCTGGCAAGTACTGGCTGTGTGCTACATGTGACATCAATGTCCCGTATTCTTCATATGAATGGGGTAGGGTGGCAAGACGGAAGCTTTTTCTTACAAAGAAAAACATCCAAGCACATCACCCAAAGAACACCATACCCACAGTGAAGCATGGTGGTGGCAGCATCATGCTTTGGGGCTGTTTTTCTTCAGCTGGGTCTTAGGGTGGAGGGAATTATGAACAGTTCCAAATAACAGGCAATTTTGGTACAAAACCTCCAGGCGTTCGTTAGAAAGCTTAGGATGAAGAGGAAGTTCACCTTTCAGCACGACAACGACCCAAAGTACACATCCAAATCCACAAAAGCATGGCTTCACCAGAAGAAGATTAATGTTTTGCAATGGCCCAGCCAGAGCCCAGACCTGAATCCAATTGAACATCTGTGGGGTGATCTGAAGAGGGCTGTGCACAGGAGATGTGCCATGCTAATAGACTCCTACCCTAAAATCAGGTGCTTTTATTACAATCAGGTGCTTCAACACAGTATTAGTTTAAGGGTGTGCACACTTATGCAACCAGGTTATTGTGAGTTTTTTATTTTTCCCCCTCAAAGATTTCAGTTTGTTTTTCAATTGAATTGTTAATGTTATAGGTCACATTAAAGGTGGAAACAAGTCTGACATGATTTATCTTTGTCTCATTCTTTTACATCACAAGAACCTGGCATTTTAACAGGGGTGTGTAGACTTTTTATATCCACTGTATATCTGTTGCGTTGTTTTATGCAAGTCGGATAAACAGAAACATAGCATAACAACCAAAATAGACAACAATAATATTGACTGTGATATATTATAAAACTGATGAGTGATTTTCATTTGTTCACGTTTCATGCTCTATGGAAAACAAATACCATTGTTAACGTGCAGAGTTAATTTCTCTGATAAATGGGATTAAACTGATGAAAACCATCTCACTGGCTAACAGACTTTCCTGTGGGATTTTCATTCAGTTGTTTGCTATACATTTATCTAAAGCCATTCCTTTAAATCTGGTGTAACTTCAATTAAATTTGTGTGGTTAGACTCATTAGCAAGTATGGAAAAAGGGTTCAGGATATTAGCATTAATGAAAGAAATACAGCTAAATGTAGGTGTGCATTTTTGTTCTCTGAACCAATTCGTAGATAAATACAATTCTCTGGCTTTGTGCATTACTTTAAAGTTTGAAAATGAAAACATAATTTTTAGGAATTATTTTTGGGAATCATTGATACCGCGTCCTCCTGGCTAAAGAGGAGAGGGACCATCCGGCTTGTTATCAGTACACAGTTCAAAAGCCAACATCTGTGATGGTATGGGGGTGCATTAGCGCATATGGAATGAGTGACTTGCACATCTGTGAAGGCACCATTAATGCTGAACAATATATACAGGTTTTGGAGCAACATATGCTGCCATCCAGACAACGTAATTTTCAGGAAAGACAATGTCAAACCACATTCTGCATATATTACAACAGCATAGCTCCGGGTGCTAAACTGGCCTGCCTGCAGTCCAGACCTGTCACCCTAATGAAAACATTTGCCCCTTTATGAAACGTAAAATATGACAAAGGAGACATTGTGTTGAGCAGCTGAAATTTTTTTCAAGCAAGAATGGGAATACATTTCCCTTTACATTTCCCCAAAACTAGAACAACTGCTCTCCTTAATTCCCAAACGCTTACAGGGTATTGTTAAAAGAAGAGGTGATGCAACACAGTGCCCACTTCTTTGAAATGTGTTGTTGGCATCAAATTCAAAATGGGCATGTGTTTTTCCAAAAACAATAACATTCCTCAGTGTCCACATTTGATGTGTTGTCTTTGTACTATTTTCTATTAAATATAGCGATAAATGATTTGTACAACATTACATTCTGTTTTTATTAGCATTTTATGCAGCGTCCCAACTTTTTTGGAAACAGGGTTGTAAATTCAAGAAATTACCAATCTATAGTAATGTGGGAAGAATATTCTATATAGAATTATAATATGGACAATACTGTACAATACCCTAGTCTCTTGCCTGCAGTGAACATAATGGAATGTGTGATCACACGGTCAAGTATTCCATGATTCGTCAGGTAGCCCTAAGGTTCAAGCTGCTTGGTCTCGCTCCTTAATGATTTAATGGGTTTACATGCAATTTATTACATAGCACGTTATGAACTGTTAGTGGCCCTTTGAAACAACCACACGCCCTGACAGCGTTTACAGATGAAGCAAGGGAAGTTAACGACAATGTAATAAAATGGAATGATACGACATGCACATTATATATGAAGGCAGTTGGCCTATTGACGGTCGATTATAATAGTGCCTATATGTAACATAGAAATAAGGAACAGAGAATAGCCTGAAATGAAAATAAAGTGCCCAAAGGTAGATTTGGTCAAGTGAAACCAGACTAGACACCATAGAAATGTACAAAATGTGTTCTACTTGTCATGTTGTTCAAGTACCATTGGTAACACATCCAGGGCCATTTCAAAAAGCCTTTTGATTGAGGATGGAATGGTCAACAGTGTCGAAAGCCTCAGAAAAGTGTCTTAATTAGGCAGCTCAAGGATGACCAGATGTAGCCTTGAAGTAGAAGATAGAGGGATAAAGAGAGAACCCTTCAGAAAATGCGAGGTTTACATTTAGAAGAAAATGGAGACTGCACTGTAAATCTATCAATGTTGGTACATACAGTAGATGACATAGATTCTAGACACATTGTACTGCCTACGTGTAACATGTCAAACTGAGTCGTATGTGAGTTTGGTTTAAGAGGAGGAATTTGAGAGCGGAGCATAGTTCTCCTAATGGACCTAGCTACTGAGTGCTTGAAGTGTGTCCCTCTCATTTCTCATCTGATTGCACTTATTCGTTCCTTCGCTTATTTAAATAAAGATGCATGTTAATATAACCCGGCCACACACACACACACACACACACCCTAACATTCTATTACCCTGTGTTACCCCCATACCACCGCGCCAACACCCCCTGCCGAGCCTCCTCTCCTCCCTTCTCCTCTCCCCAGGCATGAGGAGAGAGGTGCTACTAAGAGCTCCAGTCTCCACCTCAGTTATTCTCTTCAGTGCAGAAATGCAACATGACATGCCACCATTTTCTTCTTTACCCCAGGCCTACTGTTTTCAGGAAAGTGACGTGCACGACAGTTTGAGAATCATTGCGGTTAGTAATTGAATATATTAAAAATTCGCCTCAGCTTATTAAAAGGACCTGCGGTTACATCACAGGCTGTGGGGCTGTGTTAAAGTGCATTTTATTTGACACAGATTCTGTCTTTACCCGGCTGTGCATGGTCAGCTCTCCCACACACACTGTCTCTATGACTGGCTCACTTCCTTTCTCTCTTGGCTCTTGAGGGATTGAATTATAATAGGATTTTTTCGGACCGGTAAGCTGAGCTAGGCTCGAGGGCTTAAGACGCCTGCTGAGTGATTATGAGTCGTCAGGTGTCCATCGAATCTACCTCCTTGATGGAGAACTCTGATCTGATTTACAGTTTTCTTCAATTGCTTAAAGCATAATATTGAAAACAGGGCCCGGTTTTCCAAACCCCTTCACACAATTAGCACAACACTACACCAAAGTAGCACAACACCTCAGAACATTTGCAAAATGGAACACTTTTGTCAAAACTATACAATGTCATATAAGAACATTATTTTGTGGTCATAACATAAACCCAACCATCATATGGTCTGATTTTGTCTGAATCAGTCAAACACTCCTGTGCTCAACCTAAAACACTTTTAGCATTTACAGAGAGAAAGTGGAAAAATAAATTCACCAGCACCACATGACACCAATTGTGCAGACTACAATGAAAATATTTATTTTCATGTACTCAAGTCAGTCAATACTGAACATTTCAACAAAACATTCATAACACAACATTTTCCAGTTTTCATACAGTATTACTGAACATACCATGTAGGCCTACAGTAATACTGTAACAAATTACATATCCAGTTCAGTATCGGAAAAAAATAACTATCCTAAACATCTCTCCGCCTAGCAGGATCTGGCCACAGGGCCTCGTCAGCATCACAGGCTATATTTTCATTTGCAAGGCAATGTGGGAAGAATCTTTTGGAGTGACGAATCCACGCTTTTATGGATGCTGCTTCAATTTGATCACACGCTCCCTCCATAGCTTGAATGAGGGCCATCTGGACATCGGGCCGGAGATCATAAACCTTCCACCGCCATGCTGAGAAGAACTCCTCGATGGGGTTTAGGAAGGGGGAGTATGGTGGAAGGTATTGAACTGTAAATTGTGGGTGTTGATGAAACCAGGTTTTGACCAGAACAGAACGATGGAAAGCTACATTGTCCCAGATGACAATGTATTGCATCTGGTCCCTTTGGTTTGCTGCTGTTATAATATTGTGTAATCAGTGTAAAAATTTAAGAAGGTCAGTGTTGTTGTAAAGACCTAAGTTGGCATGGTGGTGGAGGACCCCATTCTGTGTAATGGCAGCATAATTATGTTTCTGCCCCTTCTCACTGTTGTCAGGTTAAATCCAGCCTCATCAATGTATATATACTCATGCAGGACTTCCTCCACATCCATTTGCAAAACTCTGAAATACAGCAAAAGATCATTGTGTAGATACATTTACTGTAGGTCTGCTACACAGTAAAATTAAATGTACAGTGAAAAGGTTATGTGTGCATTACACAATACCACAGTCAGTGAACAGAACGTACCACCACATATTCACGCCACAGGTCTTTCACACTGTCTGAATTTCTTTCAAATTCTTTCAAATTTGATGCCACCGTGTCACTGCTTATGTTAGGCTGTACTCTCAGTCCAGCATCCTTCACTGTTAGTCCGTGGTTTATTACATGGTCCACAATTTTATCACGAATATCATTACACAGATTTGGTTGTCTTCTTCTTTGTGCATGTCCTGCCCCTCCTCCAGGTCTGCCTCGGCCTCTTCCTCCACTTTGTTCTCTCCGGATGACCCCTCTCATCCACACTCTCCCTCTTCCTCTGACACCGTCCATTTACCTGTTGCCTTTTTATGGTGCTTAAACCTGATTGGTGTGTCTACAATTAATCACCTGGTGGGTGTGTTTGACCAGTTGGTTCATGGGTGTGTTCATTTGAAAGCCTTTCCTTTTTTAATTGCAAGGAAATGCATACAAGTGTGTTTAGTGTTTTGCAAATCACTGTGTGTAATGTTTTGCAAAAAAGTGTGAAGCTGACAATGTGCTTACAGTTGTGTAAATCGAGGCCGGTGTTTTGCTTCTTGAGTTTAAGGTTTTGCTAATTGTTTGAAAGATTGAATTTGAGTGTGTAAGCAATTGAAAAAAAAAACTATAAATGACTGCCATTGTGGTCAAGATTAGTTGGATCGTTTCCTTATTTAGCATCCTGAGTTAATGTACCAACATAATTTTTTTTTTTTACCCTTTTGATAAATGTCTGAGTGTAAGCAACTGTGAGAAGTAAATATAATGTATACCTTCTACCTTCAAAGCTCAACCACTGCACCCCGCGAACCTTTTTTTTCCTTCTTATCACATAAAATACATAAAATACAGAGCATGGGAAGGAAGTCAACGAGGGGTGAACCCGACAGAAATAGAAGGGTGCCGCGGTAACACAGACAGGCACAGTGACTCATCCACCAATATGCCTCGATGTGTGTTAAGCAGGAAATTCCAGATATGTAAGTGCACCCTCCTCTCTCCTCATGGCTTTATTGGACATGTTGTTTGCCTTGTCTCCAGTGTGTGACATGTCTGCTGTGCTGTTGCTGAAGGCCAAACAAACAGCCATGTAAAATTAGCCCTAGGAAATACACCGCATTAGTATTTAAGGAAGCCTCGGTTTGCCTCAGAACCCCACAGGGATCAGGAAGTGTGAATTTTATATTATTTCTTTAAGCTGACACATTGCATATCTGGAAGCTTCTGGAATTGTGCTATCTTTCTTCCCAGTGGCTGGCAGTATAAAGTATTATCCCTTTACCAGTTTATTTCCTGCATTACCTGGTGCTCATGTGATGTGTGTCAGTCTTGGAGCAGATTGTGTTGGAATTAGCTCCACCTCAGCTGACAAGCCACCGGGAACATTAAATAAAGGATCTGCCTCTCCATCTCAGTGTCACTTTGGGACAGTTAATAATTTTTTTGGAACAATATCCTATATTTTATATCAATCTTTAACAGCATGTAAATTGGCTACGATCTAAAACCAAGCTGTAACAATCCAGCTGAAGATGCACCAATGACATTCAGTTACAAGCGCCGATCAAAAGGTCAAATACACTGTGGATTTACATATTTATAATACATTGGCCCTTTCTTGGGAAGTCATGTTAATGTGTGATATTCACTACTAATTGAAAAAGACAATATACTGTAGATAATTGAATAAAATAAATGATCCTAAAACATATTTGGTTGTGGAATAACATTTAGGGAAATCTATTATTATTATAATTATTATTAAAGAGACCAACATAAAATGTAGTGTCTTGTTAAACTAAATATTATTATTATCATGATCAAATATTATCATGTTATGAGGAGCTACAGAACCACAGAATGACAATTTAATAAAAATTATTTAATAAAAATTGTACTGTGTTGTCTAACCCATCATGACGCACAGCCTGGGAACTTCACAGAACTACTACAACACTGTTGAGCTTCAAGAAGCCATAATGTTTGGACCGGCAGGCTACTAAAGCAGCACTGCTCGATTAGTAAGGCTGGTGGCTTTGACTTGACTGTCTCCGGCTTAATATATATCTGCTTGTGTACTGTGAACAAGGAGCTTAAAAGAGGAAGGATATGATGTATTTCTAAAGACCTAAATGCATTGATTTTACTACGTTGGCTGAGCGATTGGTGCCTGGGATATTTAACTGCTCATACAAGGATCCTTCATGTTCACGCTTAAAGTCCTCATCGTAACTGTTTCCAGGATTGGTGTTTTCACAAGTGTCATTACTTTTTATATGTTTGCGGATCATATTCAGAACTGGAAAATGTAGGCTTCCTGGTTGCATATTGATTTATTTTCTCCCCTGCTTGTTTGCAAAGATGATGAAAAAAAACACAAAGCAGCAGTTGCATCAATAGCTGAAATGAAGAGTGGGAGTCTTTATTCCAGAACGGAGCAGAGACAGATGCCTGGCCAATGCAATATCTAGAAGTTCTCTTAGGACAGCCTCGCCGTCCTCTCCAGTCACCTTGACCACAGTACTGTTGTTACGGCCTGTGAAGCTCAACCGCAAGACGTTTCACCGAGAGCTGCCTGGCGTGGCCGCTTGCCAGGGGACACGAGCGGAAACAGGTTTAGTCGATGTCTCTCACCCGCAATCTGTAAATCAGAGATGAAGGAGGCAACAGCTGTCGCACAATGACAAGCGCGAGGAGGGGAACAGCATCAGACACCGACAGCTAAGAGTGTCACCTCTCTCATTGTCATCTCTGTTTCTCTGTCTTCATGCTTCTGCTCTAACAAGTTCCATAGCAGAGGTGGGAAGTGGAATGTGGCTGATTAATGTGAGATGGGTTGTGGAAGAAAAACAGCTGTCACTCAAGCCTCAGTCTCCATCTCAAGGCTAGTAGAAAAGTCTCTAATGGTTCGGAAGTTAATATTTAGGGCTTTTACGGATCGAATACGCCCAATTCCTTAATCCGCTGTGTAGCACAGAGTGCTCTTATCGTTGGGATTTCTTTAGAAAAGTGACCTAGATTTTTCTTCTGCCATTAAGAAATTTTTGCCAGATTTCTGATATGTTTTTCAATTTCTGATAATGTTGTAAATGTGCACGCTGTAAGACAATGAAACCAGTCAAATGGCTGTGCCGTGACAGTAATCCTTTCTGGATGTTTCTTTTTATGACAGGCTTTAACCTTGAACATCATCTGAATGTCTGCACACAGCAGCTATTGTAGGTCTTGGTTGGTATACTACTGGTTAAATGCAGGTCCATTGTGGTGAGGATGTGGGGGTGGGGAGGTGGGGTATTTGAAAGGTCGTGGGAGGCACATGGAGGGGTGGTGTCCTGTTAATGAATTCTGTCTTGGTAGGGATATCTCCGGACCACCCTAGCCTTTCTCAAACAAACAAATGAAAAGGGGGCCTAATTCCTCCTCCCTGCTTTTAGGGCTCATCGGGGGAATTCCTCAGTAATAGAGGTCAGAGGTTAGGGAAGAGTGCTGAGGAGGGGTCAGAGGTAAGACAGAGGCGGGACAGGGCTGAAGTCTGGCCCAGTGTTTTACCAGGTTTGCACAGTGGGTTTTTATTGCGACGGCCTGTCGGTCGGCTTGAAATGTTGACATCTGTTTATTTGGGAATCTGCTCAGTGTGTGTGTGTGTGTGTGTGTGTGTGATTTGTGTGTGTGTGTGTTTGTGTGTGTATGCGTGCGTGCATGCGTGTGCGTATGTGTCTGTGCATCCGTGTGGACGTGTCTGTGCATCTGTGTGCATGTATGTTTTGATGACTGCAAAAGGTTCAGGTCCATGCCTCACCAACACGGACTCTGTTACCGTCCCAGTGTCAACTTCTTGGTGTGTTCCTGTGATGTAATGTCCCACTAAGGGGCCCTGCCAACTCACTGTGGCAGTGCAGGAGGCCCCTGCCAACTGCCCCATCACCGTGCTTGACTACACTTAACAGTGTTTTTACGTCCAAATATGGCTGTTAATAAGCTTTACAGGGCCAGCACCATCCACCAATAAAAGCTCACTCTTCCTGTCCTCCCCATGGGCAGACATTTTGTACAGCCTATGAGATTGGCACAGACATATTTAAGAGTGAACCAGGGAGGATGTGTCTGGTCAGGCACTGTCTGTTTGTATGTAGGGAGGCCTGTGCTGGAAAGGCCTGCTGCATGTTTATTGTCCAGTCTGTCTGTGGCCCTGGCCATTCTCCCCATCAGTCTACAGTGTACCAGAACCAGGAAGTGGTTCCACTACTCAGAAAGCCATCCTGAAGCCAGAGTGACGGACAGGCAGGAAACAGCTTTCACCTGACTCCGAGAGGACAGCCACCTCCTCCTCCCCAGGGGCTCTGCCTCTTTATGTTGGCCACCTCTGAGGGAGAACTACGAAGGGTGAACTGAGGTCTGTGGGGTGTCTGGGAACATGGTGAACTGAGGTCTGTGGGGTGTCTGGGAACAGGGTGAACTGAGGTCTGTGGGGTGTCTAGGAACAGGGTGAGATGAAGTCTGTGGGGTGTCTAGGAACAGGGTGAACTGAAGTCTGTGGGGTGTCTAGGAACAGGGTGAACTGAGGTCTGTGGGGTGTCTAGGAACAGGGTGAACTGAAGTCTGTGGGGTGTCTAGGAACAGGGTGAACTGAGGTCTGTGGGGTGTCTAGGAACAGGGTGAACTGAAGTCTGTGGGGTGTCTAGGAACAGGGTGAACTGAGGTCTGTGGGGTGTCTGGGAACAGGGTGAACTGAGGTCTGTGGGGTGTCTAGGAACAGGGTGAACTGAGGTCTGTGGGGTGTCTGGGAACAGGGTGAACTGAGGTCTGTGGGGTGTCTGGGAACAGGGTGAACTGAGGTCTGTGGGGTGTCTAGGAACAGGGTGAACTGAGGTCTGTGGGGTGTCTAGGAACAGGGTGAACTGAAGTCTGTGGGGTGTCTAGGAACAGGGTGAACTGAAGTAAGTGGGGTGTCTAGGAACAGGGTGAACTGAAGTAAGTGGGGTGTCTAGGAACAGGGTGAGATGAAGTCTGTGGGGTGTCTGGGAACAGGGTGAGATGAAGTCTTTGGGGTGTCTGGGAACAGGGTGAGATGAAGTCTTTGGGGTGTCTGGGAACAGGGTGAGATGAAGTCTTTGGGGTGTCTGGGAACAGGGTGAGATGAAGTCTTTGGGGTGTCTGGGAACAGGGTGAGATGAAGTCTGCAGGGTGTCTAGGAACAGGGTGAGATGAAGTCTTTGGGGTGTCTGGGAACAGGGTGAGATGAAGTCTGCGGGGTGTCTGGGAACAGGATGAACTGAAGTCTGCGGGGTGTCTAGGAACAGGGTGAGATGAAGTCTGTGGGGTGTCTAGGAACAGGGTGAGAGGAAGTCTTTGGGGTGTCTGGGAACAGGGTGAGAGGAAGTCTTTGGGGTGTCTGGGAACAGGGTGAACTGAAGCCTGTGGGGTATCTGGGAACAGGGTGAGATGCTGTTCAGAACAAATGACTGGCAGACTTGCTGACTGAGGCCCCCTTTTGTTGTTCCTGAATGTTCTCTGCCCTGCTCCTTTTCTGTCCCCTCCCATTCTGCCTCTGCATTGACTCCGAAAATGGGGAGGTCAGAGATCAGGGGGAGACGGCGAAGGGGAGGGGTCAGCTGGGAAGCGATGACCTCCATGTGTTCACTGGGGCAGAACGGGGGGGCCCTTCCCCCTCCCGTGGCCCCGGGGCGGCTGCTGTGACCTTGGCTTTGGCAGGGAATGAAGTGGCCCTAACCTGCCACGGTCTACAACCCCGTCCCCAAACGCCAACTCTGTGGGCTCCGTTTGGAATTGTAAAAGGCCAGAGTAAAACAAACACACTCTCATACTCGGAGAAAAAACATTGATTTGTCACGCTGTCACCAGAGATCTGTTTCAACTGTTTAATGTTTCTCCAGGCCGGCTCAACAGTTAGTCAGTGTGAATAAATTGCTTTTCATGTTCAAAGGCAGTTGGTCAGTCCTCAGTACTGCTATTGTTTTTATACTTGTTAGGGGGAAGGACGAAATCAAAGCTTGCATTTTAGCGGTCGTGTTTGATCAGGCAATAGCACAATATTGTGCCCATATCTATGAGGATTCTAATGAATTTTGATGACTTTGGCGATGACAGCCTAAAATGAAATGCAGCATCATTACTTCCCTGGTACAGTTGCTGGCTGTGTTCTGTGGGAACAGAATGTGTGTCTGACAGGGTGGCAACAGCAGGTGAGGAGAGATAGCAGGTCAGGGATTTCCTTTTTCTCTCTTTAGGTATCTGTCACGCAGGGACACTGCAGGTTAAAAAGCCAGTCTTACTGCAGTGTGGATCAGGTCGCCCAAGGCTGGAATGGAATTCCACAGGAACCAATTAACGTAAGTTGCCGGTTGGAATGTGAGTGGAGGATTCTGGGTAGAAGGGCATCACTGGCCCCGGTTCTCCATTACCAGCGGCTCTATGTGTGTGTGGGTTTTGTGTGTGGGTTTTGTGTGTGGGCACTCGGGGGCTTTCATACCATTCAGCTTCCAGACCCCATCCGATCTCTAACTGTGGTTCCGAATGTATGTTCAGATACACGTTTTCTCGTTTCATCTAACTGCTTTTCTGTCAAGGGAGGAATTTGCCTGACAGTTATATATCATTATCTGTTACCTACTACAGGTAAAGTGACAGCGGGGATTTAAACAGAGCAGTTATGCCCCAGTCAAATAAACAGCCTTGAGTATAACGGCTGAAAGAAGATGAAAGTAAAAGAGTGATTAAAATGAAACACGCATGTGTTGGGGGTCTCAAATGATCTCCGGGCCCCTCTGGGTCTGGAGGCTGGACCTTGAACCAGGAAGGAACATTCCATTCCAATGCGGTACCGCGACCCCGGCAGCTTTGTTTTAAGGGTAGCCTTCCACATGCTACAGGCAGGATGCTGTCAGGGAGAGAGAGGGAGAGGGCCCCAGTGACCCACAGCTGAATGAGCGTGCTTCACAACATGACTGCCTCTCTCTGGCCTTAAATTACACGCTCACACTAGCCTTCAGCATGCATTTACCGGTGCATAGTACCCTCAAGGGTGAAAGTCAAGGTCATAACATTCTATAGGAAATGGATAACAGTACACAATAAACTGGGACCCGTTCTGGCCCCAGCATCCCTTTCAAAACTCCTGACTGAAAATATACCAGAAACTCTGGAGTGCTTCTTTGATATCCGCTTGGTATGTATGTCAAATATAGGTCAACAGGGACCTGGGGATTCTGTGTCACATCGACTAAACCGTATTGAAATGTTGCATCTTACAGACACAGTTAAATCCTGCACTGAGCCCTGCAGTCCGAAATAACTGAGCCATCATTATAAGTGCCTCTTGTGGTTTCCTTATGTACTAGGGGTTGTGATATTCTCAGTTCTGCTATCACATAAAGAATTGATGTCCCCCTCCCATTGAGGGGCCTTCATCATATTTATGTATGTGGCTTAGGCGTTTTTGTTCATAATGTCGATATGAATGTATGTTAGTCATAAGGTCAACTCTTATCACCAGAACTGCCAAGTGATAACATCCCGTAGCTTTATAGGCCACTGAATTTGCCTGTGGAGGCATCCTTTGAGATTAAAAAGGCAGTTTTAGTGGGATGGCTCCCATCTATCTGGCAAGGACTAGCACATAATTGTGGAGTCTTTGGTCTTTTGTAGAACAATTAGTTGAGCATGTGTAAAATGTGTTCATGCATGACTGTTTGATGCTTAGGATAAGAGTATCTGGTGAATTGCATCAATAATTGCATATATGATACATTATATGAGTTCAGTGGTGACAGCTGTTTATACCCGTCGCTGAGAGAAAGATATGGGGTATGGAGACATCTTGGAAGAGGTTTTCTGTCATAGTATTTACTTAGTGTTTTCTGTCATAGTATCTACTCAGTGTTTTCTGTCATAGTATCTACTCAGTGTTTTCTGTCATAGTATCTACTCAGTGTTTTCTGTCATAATATCGACTCAGGGCATTCTGCCATTTCACTGCCATTATTTTTCCTTGCTCTTTTAGTGCTAGGCTACCTAGCTGAGCCTTTATTTAGCTTCCACCATGAGGCTATGGGCATTGCTGAGCAGGATGAGAAGAAGGGAATGTTTGCGTGTGTGTGTGTGTGTGTGTGTGTGTGTGTGTGTGTGTGTGTGAGTGTGTGTGCACATAAGTTTGTTTGTTTGACATCTTACCTTACAAGGAGCTGAAATGAGAAATGCTGAAGAGGGTTGACCAGTCTGATAGGAAGGGCAGAGAGAACTAGACCAGGCATGTTTTGAGTGATTGAAGAGGAGTGTGATACGTCCGTCGTGTTCCACACTTTACTCAAAGAGTGCCTAACAGGTAAAAGCACAGCCCTCCTTGCAGGGAACACATACACTATACCAAGGACACCAGCTACAGTGCCTTTGGAAACTATTAAGACCCTTTCTCCACATTCTGTTGTGTTATAGAAATGCACCAATCTATAAAAGAAAATAAACTGAAATATCTTGTGCATTTTTGTGTCCAAACTTTTGTCTGGTACTGTGAGTATACAGATCCCTTAATCACTACTTTGTAGAAGCATCCTTTGCATCTTCCAAGGCAAGCCTCTACCAGCTTTGCACACCTGGGTTCGGGCTGTTTTTCCTGTTCTTCCTGGCAGATACTCTCAAGATCTGTCAGGGAACTGCAATCCTCAGGTCTCCCCACTGATGTTCAAGGTCGTTGTCGCCCTGGAAAATGAATATTTGCCCGTATCTGAGGATTTGTTTCTGATCTGACACACACTGTGAGGTGTGGGACTTTTATATGAACAGGTGTGTGCCTTTCTAATGCATGTCTCTAGAACTCAAATGATTGGCCATCTCAAGTATGATCAAAGGACAGAGGATTCATATGACCTAGATTGATATTTAATCAATTAAATATTAAGTCTATAACAATAGAAAATGTGGAGGAACGGAAGGGGTCTGAATTCTTTCCAAAAGCAATATAGCTAAAGATTCTGGATGTAGAGCCACAATGAAACTAATCCTGTGTGATCCTGGATTTAGAGTGACATTAGGCTATTGGAATGCCTGTTGTTTACAATCACACAGATACGTAGGTGTTTATGGGTGGGATTTGTTTGAGACACAGCTCATTGAGAATAATAGTTGCCTGTACTGTTAGCTTTTTGTACTGTTACTCCACTCTATATAGAATTGACAAGGTTCAATTTCAGTTCAGTCTGGTCTGCCGTCTCTAACAAACAGAGAGTAAAAGCTGTGCTGATTTACTCTATGCAGTGCTGTCAGACAGCGTTCAGATGCTTCCCTTTCTCCACATTTTATTTATTTATAAACTTAATTAATAATTGATTAAACATATTTTTTATATTTCCAACATTAATCTAATCACATGTTTTAAAATCTGGTCCAAATTTTCAAAAATGGAGAAATGAATTATCATATGTACATAAGTATTCAGACCATTTGCCATAAACTTTCAAATGGTGCTCTGATGCATCCTGTGTCATTGATTGGAGTCCACCTGTGGCAAAATCAACTCTTTGTAAGGTCCCCCACTTGACAGTTCGTGTTAAAGACAAAACAAGTCCAAGTCCAAGGAACTCTTCATAGACCTCTGAAATAAAATTGTGTCAAAGCACAGATCTGTGGATGGTCATCATATTTTTTGCGAAAGCATTAAAATGTCCAAGGAGCACAGTTCCTACATCTTGGTGAAAAGTTAGGAACCACCAAGACTCTTGCTAGTTCAGTCTGTCTGGCCAAACTAAGTGGACGGACATTAAGGTTGTTGTCAGGGAGGACCAAGAAGTCAGAGAAGTAGAGCTGTAAAGCTTCTATTCAGAGACAGGAGAACTTGGAAAAACTTAAGAGGAGAAAGATTCTCTTTTCTGATGTGACCAAAATATAAATATTAAGCCAGAATGCCAAGTGCTACATCTGCCAAAAACAAGTTACCCGCTTCTCAGTGGCAGGGACTGGTGACTGAATTGTGGGAAAGATGAACTGAGCAAATTACATAGAGTTCCTTGAAGAAAACCTGATCCAGAGCACACAGGACCTGAGAATGAGGCAAAGATTTTTCTTTCAGAACAACTCCCTGAAGCACACTGCTAAGGCAACACTGGCAACACTGGCATCTATTAAGACATCTATAAGACTGTGACTGAGAAACCCAGCCAATGCCTAGATCCCACTGAACATCTGCTGGGAGACCTGGAGATCTGAATCTGGGGTATTGTTTGACGACTTATGGCAAAATAAATGAATAAATGTAATCAGTTATAAATTAAGTCTATTACTCAACGAAATGGGGAAAAGTGAAGAGTTCTGAATACCTTCTGAAAGGCCCTGTATATAATGAAATATCACATTGTTTCACGAAAACCCTGTAATGAAACATAACATCTTGGTCTTTGTCCACGAGAGGAGGAGGAGCGGGCGAAGGGCAGGCTAAACACTAAGTGATTGTGGCAGGGCCTATATTTGTCTTTTTTGATTTCTTTTCTCTCTGCATTATTCTCCGCCCCTCCCTCCTGCTGTTATTGTGCTGCATGGTGCTGACCCAGGCCTGGACCCCACGCTGATATTCTGGTTGTGTGTGTGTGTGTTTATGGGTATATGGTGAAACACACACACACAAATGGACACACCCACACAGAAAAACAGAGAAAAGCTGGAGGTGCGGCCGCATCGTATTAGCATGAATTCATATGGATTAGCCTGCTCTGGAGGGGCGGGGTCTGCTGATCAACGGGAGGGGTCATTTCCCTGGTGACTCTGGTCAGATGGCAGCGTGGGGGCCTCCCTGGAGAACAATGGGAGGGAGGAAGATGGGAAAGGATGAATGAAGGAATGAAGGAAGGAAGGACAGAAGGAAGGAAAGAAGGAAGGAAGGGGAAATGATTGCATACCGTCTGCCTGTCTTACGATGCTCATGTTGACCACGTCTATGTGTCATAAAGGCACAGATTTAAGATGGCCGCTCTAACCGGTTGGTTGAACGCACGGTACAGTGCAGACCAGAGTCGACCGCTTGCAGACCGCTTGTCTCTCTGTCTCCTGGCTGTCTGTCCCTTCCTCCATCATACCGGACAACCTAGACACTAGCTGGCTGTTCTATCAAGTGTTTCACTCTTGGGGGTGTGTGTGTGTGTGTGTGTGTGCGCGCGTGTGTGTGTATGCATGTTGCTTAACGCTTCCTCCTCTCTGTCTCTGTCGTTTTGCCTGGCTTGTTGGCTGTGATTGATGCAACGGGGGCTCTCTGTAATTGAGCTCATATACACAGAGTGTGACATCTGGGCTTTTTGTTTTGCTTATGTCCTTATCCTGTAGTTAGTTTAATGTGTCAGACCAAAACCCCACCACTGTACTGTAACAACTACACAGGGTTTACCAGTAAGGCAGTTTTGTGGAATTGAGCATCATAACTGTACCCTTTTTTCTCTCTCCCTCCTTCCACTGTCTCTCTGCCAACCTCCTCCTCGTACGCTGTGTTTCTGCCTCTCTCCTCACCCCCCGCTCCCCCTTTGTCTTGTATTTCCCCGTAAAAGCATCTCTGCTTGCCACACACGTGACAGCACAGTGTTGCCCTAGATTGTGATTAATGGATGCAATTCAGCCTCAAAAATTCCCTTGAGTGGGTGCCAGTTGGCTTAGACAGAGGAGAAAGGAGAAAAAAACTCATTACTGCTGTCAGTTGAGCTGACGGAGTAGGGAGGGGTTTTCGCGCATGTGTGTGTGTGTGTGTCCACGCACTTGAGTGCATCATGCGTGTGTTTGCGCACTTGAGAGCACCGTTAATGTATGTGCACAAGTTTATGCTTTCATGTTTGCATGAGTGTGCACGTGTGTTCTAGAGATTTGGACAGTGTGACAGTGCACAGATTATCTGGGCACCTTGTCTCTAAGGTAACAGGGCTAATTTCCTGGAAATGTGTTTCTAAGATCCTCGCAAACGAGCTCTGAAATTTGCTTCATAACGGATAATGAACGTCCTAAGCACATTGATCCCACTGTTTTATGAGCTTTACACCCAGCCTCTACCTTTTTCTTTTATGTTTGGAACACATGGATTGTTGTTTGTGTATTTCTAGACAAATCTATCCCCTTTATAGAAGGGCCCTGACTTTTATCAGCTTTTAGGTAAATACTGAGGCGCTGCTAAATTTGCCTTTGATGTGGGAGCCCTTTCATGTTCGATCGATGTGAAGGCTTTCATTTTAAAGCCATAATTGCTTGTCCATCGTTTCAAAAGAGCAAGGCAGATCTGGTAGGGGGAGAACAGGGCAGAGAGCGCATGTAGAAGGAGTGAAAGTAGGTGGAGAGATAGAAAGCAAGTAGAGGGAGAGAGAACAGATAGAATGAGCGGATGACTAGAGAGTGAAACTGAGAAGAAAGAGAGAGGGAGCGTGAGGGAGCGTGAGGGAGCGTGAGGGAGCGTGAGGGAGCGTGAGGGAGCGTGAGGGAGCGTGAGGGAGCGTGAGGGAGCGTGAGGGAGCGTGAGGGAGCTGGGGGTTTTCTGCTCAGATTCACGATAAAGGACATCCAAAAGAGGATTTAGAACAATCATTCTGTATCCAGTGCAGATTTGGAGTCCACATGTATATGTAGCATTGAGTACTGTGGCTCTGACAGCCTAGCCCTGACTACTGTGGCTCTGACAGCCTAGCCCTGACTACTGTGGCTCTGACAGCCTAGCCATGACTACTGTGGCTCTGACAGCCTAGCCCTGACTACTGTGGCTCTGACAGCCTAGCCCTGACTACTGTGGCTCTGACAGCCTAACCCTGACTACTGTGGCTCTGACAGCCTAGCCCTGACTACTGTGGCTCTGACAGCCTAGCCCTGACTACTGTGGCTCTGACAGCCTAGCCCTGACTACTGTGGCTCTGACAGCCTAGCCCTGACTACTGTGGCTCTGACAGCCTAACCCTGACTACTGTGGCTCTGACAGCCTAGCCCTGACTACTGTGGCTCTGACAGCCTAGCCCTGACTACTGTGGCTCTGACAGCCTAGCCCTGACTACTGTGGCTCTGACAGCCTAACCCTGACTACTGTGGCTCTGACAGCCTAGCCCTGACCACTGCGGCTTTGCTATCTTCCCTGCCCATGTCAGAATGCTTTTTGCCAATCGCGGTTGGTATAGATTTTCCTCATGGGTAAAGAGAGTTGTAGCTAGCAATATTTCTGCATAATGGCTTTTTAAAAACAGCTGTCATCAATATAATGTTGAAATGAGCTAGGTGGACTGCTTACATAAATCCTGAAGAGTTGTGGATTGACAGATTTAGTACAGGTATGTAGGTATGTGTAATGTGTTCAAACTGCCGACATGGCCCTAGAGATTACTTAGGGTGTGCCCATTTCAAAATATGTCCACTCCTCACCTACTTATTTATTCCCCTGCCTCTGTTTCTTCTTCATCCTTCACTCCCTACCTCCATTCTATCTGTGTGTCTTCTACCTTGGGGCGGGGATCTCTATGAATCAAATTCTGCTTTAACATTGACATAACATACAGGATCATAGAGTCATCCCGGATTAGTCACAGCGTCATGTAGGATGATGGTCAAAGTGTCATCCAGGGATTATGATCATAGTGTCCTCCAGGTTGATGGTCAAAGTGTCACCCAGAGGTTATAGTCACAGTGCCCTCCAGGGTTGGTGGTCACAGTGTCGTCCAGGGTTGGTGGTCACAGTGCCCTCCAGGGTTGGTGGTCACAGTGCCCTCCAGGGTTGGTGGTCACAGTGCCCTCCAGGGTTGGTGGTCACAGTGCCCTCCAGGGTTGGTGGTCACAGTGCCCTCCAGGGTTGGTGGTCACAGTGCCCTCCAGGGTTGGTGGTCACAGTGTCGTCCATGGTTGGTGGTCACAGTGTCATCTAGCATTGATGGTCACGGTGTGATCGAGGGTGATGGTAACAGTGTCATCCAGGGTGATTGACACTGTCATCCAGGGATGGTAGTCCCCCGTCAATTTCCATGGTAACAGGCAGCGTCCCAGCTTCAAATACCTAGGTGTCAACATATCCGAGGACCTATCCTGGACCCTCAACACCTCAACCCTGGTCAAAAAGACACAGCAGCATCTGTACTTTTTCAAAAAGCTAAAGAAGGCTGTCTGTCTCCCAAGTTCCTTGCAAGATTTTACTGCTGCACAATCGAGAGCATTCTGACTAATTGTGCCTCAGTGTGGTTTGGCGGATGCTCCGTGAGCGCCCAGGAGGCCCTGCAACAGGTGGTGAAAACCCCCCAGCACATCACTGGTGTCCAGCTCCCAACTATCGCAGACTTCAAGCGCAAGCGGTGTCTGCATAGGGCCCGCGGTATCGTCAGGAACACTTCACATCCGTGCCTCAAACTGTTTGCCCTCCTACCATCAGGCAGGTGGTAGGGATCTCTTTGTTCCCACACCAGCAGACTCAGGAAGAGTTTCTTCCCAGCTACTGTAACGCTGCTGAACACTGTACCCAACACTATCCATACCCACCCACCCACCCACCACTTAGTACTGCCTCTCAGGAACCTTGTTGCACTACTCTCCTTGTACTACTGCACTCTGGCATTGCTTTGGAAAGTCTGATGAGGATGTTTTCAGCTGTTACATGTACATGTCTGCCTCGGGAACCTCATTGCTGTTATCCCTGCATTTCATTTGCACATGCCACCCTGCACCTTAAATTTGCTTTCATTGCACCTTTAAAATTGCCATTTGTACTTGCATTTTCCTTTTGCACATTTACACAACCCCCCTATAAGTTATAACATACATTGTTCTTAATTGTATATTTTCTACAATTTTCAATTTGCACTTCTGGTTAGATGCTAACTGCATTTCATTGTACTGTACTTGGACTTGTTCAGTGACAATAAAGTTGAATCTAATCTAAGACCTGCTTCAGTCAGCTTTTTATATATTACATTATTGACACACATAAGTTAACTAGGCGGCTGGCTAGCAATATCAATCCTCTCTGAGACAAACAGCTTGCATAGCTTGTTTCCTAATGTTTTAAAAACAATTCCCTAAAGTAAGAGTGACTTTCCCACCTTTTATGTGTGCTGGACTGGTTATCTGCATCCCGACTCCTATTCTCTTTTGTTTATATGAAGTGTGACAGGGGGGCTCAGCAACATTAGCTATCTTAATAGACGTTATCCAGCTTCAGTATTGTGGATGAATATAAATTCAGAAATACTGATCATTGCAAATCATATCAACCTTGTGTGCTACAGTGGTTTGCAGCACCTTTGCTCCTTATGAATTTTGAATGGTCGGGCTCAGCTAAATTTGATGGTTAAGATGACGTTCACTAGCTAAGCAGACATTAGCTAGCTTACTAATCTCGGAAACATCAGGGCATGCCATTTTTCAGTCAAACCTTCACTGTCAAACTTAGGAAATGCCCAAAGCTTCACAAAATAACTTAGATGTAAAATGGTTCACAGATGCAAAGATCTGATATATTTTTTCTGACTATATGTTGGCGAGTGCTAGGCACTGAGCGAGTATGCGTTGGGCCTATCACCAAGCTCTCTCTACAAGATATGTTCCCATCACAACTGTGTATAGAAAAGTGTCTCTATCTATCTCTATATTATTTAAATGTTATTTGAAATGTCCTCCTGATAACTCTTGGTAATGTGAATTGGTCCTTAGATTTGGTGCCATCTATTGTATTTGTGTGTCTGTGTGTGTGTGTGTGTTTGTGTGTTATGGCGGGCGTGCATGTGTTGGTTGGGGGCAGTGATTTACTCCACCATGTTGGGGTCCCAAATATGCAGAATCCTGTGAAGGTCCATTGGAGCGCACTGAGGCCGTCCCGCCCAGGCCTGGGCTCCTTTCATAGGGGACGTGGGAGTGCCAGATGTGGGGTTATCCATCACCTCCTGTTCACACTCCCATCACGGTGTCAACATCAAGTTCACTGCCACCCCACCAACGCTGGAACACAAGCCTTGTGACAGAAAGTTACAAACATACGCCGGGATTTCATTCCTGTTTTAGAAACTCTGTTGGTGGTGTCCTCCGTACAGTTTGAAACCAGGCTGTGTTCAGACTGACCTGGTGACCGTGAACTTGAGACATTGAGGACAAGGGATTCTGAGATTTATTCCGTCTGTGGCCGTCAACAGTTTCCCTCTAATGAGGGGGAAATAATGGCTCAATTGGCTGGGGAGCCAAATGTCCATCCACTTTGTTATTCAATACTGGGCCTGTATAGCCAGCACCAAATTCAGCTCTTTAATTTCTGGGGTGACTAAACAAGAGTGTGAAAAAAGCCTAGGGAAGAACGTATGGCATTTCCATTTGAATAAATGGTATTTAACCCCAGATGTCTTTTAAGCGTTTTATGGCTTCCCTATATTCCAAACTCACACATGGTGTAAAATATGAAAGAAAACAGTACTTTTAGAGGGTGGTTATTTCTTCACAAAATGTTGGTTTAAAGGAAATAACAAGAATACATTTCTGCTGGGAACATATGTAAAATTTTATTCAAAAATCATGCACAACTGGACAGTTTCCACAACCTAGTGAACGTTTTCCCCTTTTGATTCATCTAGCCTGTTAAGTCAGCACTTCCCAACCGCTCCTGGAGAGATACAGATTGCGGCATGGCTTTCTCCATTCACACCAAGTCATTCTGTGTTTTTTTAACCAGGAAGTCAGCCAGATTACTACATTTGAAGATTAACTCATATAACTGTCTACCTCAGTTTGGATGCAGGTGACCAACTAACCTGATGGAGTAGCTGTAGCATGGTGATTCAAGGAAATCCCTGCTGACAATGCCACCCCTAACCCAGGCGATGCTGTGCCATGTAGCTCAAACCTATTTCGAACCTAGATGGTGGTGGATGAGCTCCTGAGACCACTGCGCCCTTAGACCTTTGAGCCGTCTAGGAGAATGCTCTAGGACCTTTCAGAGAACACATTTTGTTTAGCTGGGAATCTTGCTTGTCGAGTTCCTTCATAATCATTTAGACATGACCTCATATGCTGACATTAAGATAAAGAGGTAGAGAGACAAAGGAGGAGAGAAAGCGAGAGATGTAGAGAAAGAGAGAGAGAGGGAGGAGAGTTAAAGGGAGAGGGCGAATCTCATTTAAATGATAAAGCAGCCAGTTGCATCCACTGTTATTGAGGATATTAATTAGATATGTGGCCCTAGGCAACAGGAGAATGGCAGTATGGATTCATGGTATCTCTCCCTACCAACAATCAGGTGCTGAAATTATTTTCTGTCCATAAGACCAGATAGTGGAAATCTATTTTTAGGTACATTGATATTTCTCTGTATAGACCGCTGTGAATGACTGCCTGCCATTCCAGAGGTAGATTATTCTCGTGTGGACTATGTAAAGGGGAAAATATGACGTGTGTTATGAGCAAAGTAACTAATTGAAAACCGCTTTGAAGGTTAAGAGAGATGGATGGCATGCTGAGCCTATTGTATTACCAGGAGGATGCATGATAATTCATACTGTGGAAAAACAGACCTAAAAAGAAGGCAGTGCATTATATAGTCCCATGATGAAACTGTCCATGTGAAAATGTTTGCTTTTCATCAAGCTTTGTAAAAGGTTTCTCTCTCTACCTCAGCCACTGTTTCCCTCCGTACCCCCTTCCCCTCTGTGATCCTCCCTCCATCGGTACCCCTTCCCCTCTGTGATCCTCCCTCCATCGGTACCCCTTCCCCTCTGTGATCCTCCCTCCATCGGTACCCCTTCCCCTCTGTGATCCTCCCTCCATCGGTACCCCTTCCCCTCTGTGATCCTCCCTCCATCGGTACCCCCTCCCCTCTGTGATCCTCCCTCCATCGTTACCCCTTCCCCTCTGTGATCCTCCCTCCATCGTTACCCCTTCCCCTCTGTGATCCTCCCTACATCGGTACCCCTTCCCCTCTGTGATCCTCCCTCCATCGGTACCCCTTCCCCTCTGTGATCCTCCCTCCATCGGTACCCCTTCCCCTCTGTGATCCTCCCTCCATCGGTACCCCCTCCCCTCTGTGATCCTCCCTCCATCGTTACCCCTTCCCCTCTGTGATCCTCCCTCCATCGGTACCCCTTCCTCTCTGTGATCCTCCCTCCATCGGTACCCCTTCCCCTCTGTGATCCTCCCTCCATCGGTACCCCTTCCCCTCTGCGATCCTCCCTCCATTGGTACCCCTTCCCCTCTGTGATCCTCCCTCCATCGGTACCCCTTCCCCTCTGTGATCCTCCCTCCATCGGTACCCCTTCCCCTCTGTGATCCTCCCTCCATCGGTACCCCTTCCCCTCTGTGATCCTCCCTCCATCGGTACCCCCTCCTACCCTTCTGTCTTTACGCTTCCCTCCTTGTCTTTCTCCCACAGTTGCCTCTCCATCTTCACCCCCTCTTGCCATCGTTCCTTTCTCTCTCACACTCGTCTGCTCCCTCCCTTCCCTCCCCTCAATCCCCTCCCTCTCCTCCTCGTTCTGCCACTTCCTGGCTCCTCATTCTCCGGCTACCGCCCATCTCCCCCGCCCCCGTCCCCGTCCCTCCACCTCTCCTGTTTTATTTCTCCAGGGACGCTGTAGTGTTTCAGCTCGCTGTGCTCTGCATCATTCAGCCAGGGATTGTTTCCCTCCGCTGCTGCTTTAATGAGTCCTGGGCCTGGCCTAGCCACACCTCGCCGCACCCCAGCCATATTCCTCCCCGGGAAAAGCCCATTAACACCAGAGTGTTGTTGCTGAGAGGGAGAAGGTGATTTGAAAGTACAAGCTGATGAGACTGTGGGTCATCAAAGCCAGATTGGCATGCTGCATCCGGAGCGATCCCCAGTGCAAAGCCTTTAATGAGAGGGTAATTTAGCGGGGGGGGGGGGGGGGGGTACACTGGGAGGGGGCAGATTAAGAGGAGATCAGACTCCTTCAACTAGAGAATTCCAGGCCCCAATAGAATGGGAGTAAACTGGGTTTGCCTGTGCGTCCCGGCCGAAAGACCTCGTGGTTCTTTCTTAGCGTCCAGGCCCAGAACAATAAATAGGCTCTGAATGAGCCGCGTTCTGTCACACTTTAGGCTACAGTCCGCAGAAAGAAATGTTTATGGTGTAGATACTGTGTAAGAAAACAGCGTTAACCCAACACAACAGTGTTGTGACTAGATGCTGGCTATACACTCCCGAACAGCAAGTTCTAGGCCTCGGATTTGGAGGACTTTTGTGATTTTGAAAGATGCTTCTCCATTCTGTCACTGCACCGAGGCATTCACAGGGAAACTGTGTGATTTATTTATTTAACAAAGCCTGAATGTGAATACAAACAAGTCTTTCCTCTGAAGCCCATGGTGGGGAGGTGAGACCTTGTGTGATGCAAAGCTAATGTGGTATTAATTGAGCGTCGGTGGCAGATGCCTAGTGTTCTGAGAGCTATTGAGGCCCTGCTCTGCTCCAGTCTATTCTGTTGTATTCTGCTGGACGGTGTTGTATTGTGGACGGCAGACAGACAGACAGGGTGAGAGGGTCTAGCCTGGGAACCCAGGGGCTCCTGTTCACCAATCCCCCCCCCCCCACACACACGCACACACACACACACACACCATGTTTGTGATTATTAGAGGCAGTGTTTGAAGTGCCTTAATGAGCATGCAGATCTCTGGCCAGTCCATCATTAAAACAAACAAAAGGTCCTCTGTTTTTTTTTATTTTCACACATCAAGGCTCTGCTTTGTTAGGTTTTGTGCATCCGCGCCTGCTAACGCTTTGTAATGCTTTTTTAAATGGAAAAAATATGAATGACCACACTAACTGCAGGAACCACCCTGCTAATTAATTTTGAAATAATATGCAACTTTGTATGCAACCGCCCGCCTGCATTCTTTCTTCCCTTCCTTTTTTTCCTCTTCGACCTCTCTCCCTCAGTTTCTCCTTTCTCCTCTGTCCCCTGTCATTCCTACGGACGTCCTTTCAATAATCACTTAATTTTCAGCTTCTGTTGTATTATAATGGGCCCCACTTTAATTAGGCCGCTGTGCTGATCTGAGTGGCTCAGTGTTGGAGGAGAGCGATACAGAGAGAACGCCGTTCTCTTCTCTTCTGCTGGAAGCCAGAGGCCAGGGCTGTTGTGGGGGCCATGGCTGTTGTGGGGGCCATGGCTGTTGTGGGGGCCAGGGCTGTTGTGGGGGCCATGGCTGTTGTGGGGGCCATGGCTGTTGTGGGGCCCAGGGATGTTGTGGGAGCCATGGCTGTTGTGGGAGCCAGGGCTGTTGTGGGGGCCAGGGCTGTTGTGGGGGCCAGGGCTGTTGTGGGGGCCAGGGATGTTGTGGGAGCCATGGCTGTTGTTGGGGCCAGGGCTGTTGTGGGGGCCAGGGCTGTTGTGGGGGCCACGGCTGTTGTGGGGGCCAGGGCTGTTGTGGGGGCCAGGGCTGTTGTGGGAGCCACAAGTTGAGGTAGCTCTGCTTTTTGTCTCTGGGGTGCATAGGTTGGGGGGCCAGCGAACTCACTTTACTACAACAGGCAGATTACATAATGAATGACGGGCTTTCCCATCAGCCTCTCTGGCTGACATTTCATCAGAATAAAGCGTATGTTATATTTAGTCTCTTAATTACCTCTGTAATACAGCCCTTCTACTGAGCACATTGAGGCTTCACGGTTTCACTATTATTTTATGACCAGTCAAAAATACTATTTAGTCTATATCAATTGTCAGTCGTGAACACATTTTCATTTAAATAACATTAACATAAAATGCAAACATCATTTCAAATCCAAAGAAGTTACTCTCGCTGCACCGTAAGGCAAAACACATGAGCACACCGAGCTTTGGCCAGACCACTGAGCTGGTGTATCAACTCACTGACACTGTTGTTTACCTAGTAACATGGTGCTTTACGTCAAACAAATACAGTACCAGGTGATTCCACTGTACCAGTGTGAGATGTTTTTAGTTGCTTCCCAACCACCATTCATTTTTCCTGATTCTGCATATGGAGCTGGAAGAAGTTCCTACATCCCCGTTTCTTTCCACCCTAAAACACGTTGAGTGAGACATTGTCTTTAGACGCCAGTTCCCACAGGGAGTATCGGCCTGGAAAAGTGTCCCACGTTACCTTGGAAGGTGCTGGGCAATTATTAATATTTTCGTAAGTTTTTTTTTATCTCCTACAAATGTTATTTTTAAATAAAACTGTCATTGTGTAAAAGCCCTCAAAATCATGTGGTTCCAATACGGCTCATCGTGATGTGCCCTTAGTTTTCTGTCCTTTATGTTTACATAAAACTGACACCAGAGATCCTTACAAGGGAGATGCGTCGCTGGCTTCTTCTGTTGAGCCGGGCCTATGAAAGGACAAAGAAGACACAGAAACCCTTCACACACAAACACAAAGCCTTTGGAGTTCATACCCACGGCTATGTGTGGCTGTAGAGATGCCTTTCATGAAGAGGCCTAATCATCTCATATTCTCTGTTGAAATAGACCAGCAGAAACAAACTTGCCTTCGTACTAGATCGACTCCCTCTCAGTCTTCCAGTCAACAGCTATGTAATGACACTACGGAAGATGTCTGGTGTTTTGGTGGCCTTGCCCTTGTCAGTGGTGAAGGCGCGAGCTGCTGCCCGCATCGTGTCCCCGTAGGACAGCTTTAATGACACCCATCCATCTGACTTGATTTTGCAAAGTGTGCATTGCTCCTGCTTCAGCCGATCCATCAATACAACTGTATTTAGGACCGACAGGCGGCAGGAGCACCGAGGAAACGCTGTTAAGACGGGTCGCATACAGCAAGGAGCCAAATCCAATTGGAAAACCTATTACAGATCCTGTAGGGAAATGGCTTGTTCTTGAGACAGGTTTTCATTTTTTTTTTAGCACTCGGTGACAGGGTCTTGTAGACCCTTAAGACAGACAGGATGTGAGGAACCCAACAAATGGACAGACTCTCCAGTTTGAGACGAAGAAGTCATTACTGCGGTGACCATCCCAATCGGGAAGGTCAAGTCACGGTCCTAGATGAACGCCGATGCCCCAGACCTGAGACCCGCCACTAGGCCGGGGTAGTATACGTGGCCGTGTGTGTGCACGTTTCCGCTCTTGGTCCTCCTCCCTCCCGCCCCTCGGCACGCGGAGCTCGGCAGAGCCAGCAGGCAGATGACGAGTTACATCTACGGAGCCAGGTGCCGCCGTTTACGGGCTAATAGAAAAAGAAGTCGACAAAAGTACCACACGGACCATCAACTAACGGTCTCTCCTGGTGACATCGACATCCACCACCGACCAGTAGACGAATCAAAGAGGCAAAGGCCGATAAAACAGCACATCAACATGATCGTACTGCCTCCGGGTTCCCTGCACCCAATATGCTATTCCAGGGTGTCTATTTAAAGCCCGCCGAAGCAGTGAGTCTTCACGCCGGGAAAGGCGTCATTTCACCTCTGCATTATTTATGGTCTTTATAATGGTTTACCGGGAGGAGGATGGGGGGGGGGGCGAGGTAGAGGAGGCGGACGAGGAAGAAGCCCATGAGGGGGTGGCAGGGGGGCCGAAATGGACAGTGACGGCATAACAAAGGGGGTTCAGTGGGGCCTCACCACACGGTGAGCTTGGGGCGTCTCTGGTACCGTCAAATCGGTCGTATCAATGAACCCCGCTGATCCAGGCCGGTTGCACAACTCACGGGGATACAGGTCAGCCAGCGACAGGCCTTACCGCGCACCGGTGGCGCCCCCCCCCCCCCACCCCCACCTGTCTGCATTCGCCTTGGTGTCTGTCCCTCAGAGATCCCATCGATGTTGAGCGGGTTTTGGGGTTATCACCGTGGCACTCCGTAGCAAGAGAGTTTGGGATGCGAGGAGAGGTGTGGAGTGGCCAGAGGGGGCGTTCCCTGGCTGAGATTAAACGAGAGCTTTGACCCAGTCTGCAGCTGTGGCATATTAAAGGGCCTGTGGGAGCTCACTGATAGGTCTGAGACCACTACCTGACTCCGTAAATCACCATTAGGTGGGGTCAACGTTTTGATTTCCTCCTAATGTATGGATCTCTGACGTCTCCGTCCCTGTAATTAGACCTGCTTCATTTAACCTGGCAGACCGTGGTGGGAAACGGCCAAACGCAATCATGTCGGAGTGTTTCTGAACACATGGCAGAGTGAGACTGTGAAGAATAATGCAGAAGAAATATTCTGGTACTTAATGCTGATTGCGTTTGGCTATTCTTTGTTGAGACACAGGAGCATGAGGTGGTAATATACCCCGTGACCATCTATGCTTGGCCCCCCAGGAATGTTGTGCTGTGTTTCGGTGTTTTGTGGGTGTGTGGACGGATGGATGCGTAACGCATTAAGGCAAACAGCCACATTTAGACGAAGGTTTTTCATCCAGAACATGCAACTCCTTTACTGAAGGAACCAATAAAGCCTACATTTTCAAAATGTTCTAAAAATACAACACAATTTCATTTGACAGACTTTAAAGTTGGAAGCATGATTGTCCGGTTTCGCAGACACAGATTATGCAGAGACTATAAAACAAATAATCAAGCTCAATGTTCTCCATATTGCCTTAATCCGTGTCCTCAAAATATGCTTTCATGACTAGAAATGTGCCTTTGGCTTCAGGACAATTAAAACAATTTGATTTGAAACCCAATAAAACAGAGGAGAAAAGCTGCTTTAGTGTTTATAGAATAATTGCCTCTACATTTGTTTGGTCGGATTTTGACTTGGCTACTTTGTAGCTAATGCCTCAGAACATGAAGTCCAACGTTCGGATTTCAAGTATGTTTCCATCTGTGAGTGACGCAATGAGTGACGCTGGCCTACCGCTGAATCTGCGGCAAAAGCAAGGCATGTCAAATACCAGTTAGGAAATACAAATAGTGGCTCTTTTTATTGTGGCCATCGTAATTGTTTTACAGCGCGGCTACATTTACAATCGTTGCACAGTGACTTGTCTTATGAAAGCCAGTTCCCTTGGAGCTCAGCTCTCAGCGATCTGACCGGGTACTGTCCACTCAAGCTCAAAGGATACATAAGACAAGCGTACATGACGGCAAACAAAACAAAAAAAAACACATACATCAATAAAGTCCATCTGTTATGCAACATGTAGACTAGCATTTCCATCTATTATGTTGTTTTTCTTCTCACTGGAAAACATAAAAAAAAAAGAAAGAAAACGTCTTAACATTTAAGCCGCAATTACCGGCTAACAGAGACCCTGGTGTGCGTGTGCGTGTGTGTGTGTGAGAGAATGTATGTCTCTCTGCGTATCCATGCTGGCCTGTGTGTGTGGCAGCTCAGCTGGACTGTGTGTGTGTCAGTGTGGATTTGCAGCAGCCTGTGCTCTTGTGATGGCAGCGGGCCGTGTGCAGCAGGGGACTGGGCCTCTCGCTCCATGTTTTATGCATAAGGGCCGGGGGCCCCTGGGGTAGGGGGGCGTGTCTGCGGACACACAACAACCAGATCAGGGGACATGACGACTACTTGGCACAGATGAAACAGAAAATAAAAGCTCTTTTAGGAGGAGCTCTTCCTTCTTTTGGTCTCTTTGTTCTTCGTTCATTCATGCCACTTTCCTTTTTCCTCACTGTCCTCTGTGAGCCAGTGACAGAGTTGGACATGGACTGCCCACCAACAGCAGTGTGTGTGTGTGTGTGTGTGTGTGTGTGCGCGCGCTCTGCTCAGTCCTCTCTGCGTGTGCTCCCTAGGCAAACTGTTCTTACAGACCCCCGTAGCCCCCCCGCAGCCCCCAGGCTTCCCTTTAAATCATGGCTCTACGCCGTAGCTCCGCTGACACCAGTCCAACCCCACGCCCTGGTGCGTTTCTGTAGCCACGTTGGCTGGTAATAAGGACACGGTACTGTTGCTAGTTAGCTGAGGCGCTCTGCTCAGAGCTGTGCCGTTAGTTGTGCCGTTACAGCCACGGCGGGTCAGGGTTGACTGGGGCCAAAGCCCGTCCGTCACTGCCAACTGATTCCCCATGGCTACCAGTAGAGCTACTATGAAACTCCACACGGCTTCCCAAGAGACGCCGGCCAGCTGAAAGAGGATAGTGTGTCGGCCCCGCGTCTTCTACTTCCTGAAGTCGCCACCATCTAACTGGAGGCAGTCAGCCAGTGGGCTCCAAGTGGGTGACTGCAGTGTTTAGGTGTTTAACTTTGTCCTAGACCTGAGCCTGCCATACATTATATGTGGAAGGGTTAGGCAAATCTCTATATAGCCGCAAGCTTCCAAGTCCCAGGTGGGCCATTGAGAGAGGCACTTCCCCGAGACTGCCAGTTAAAGATCCAGCTTTTTAAACGTGTGTTATTTGACTGGAGAAACCAAACAGAAGCTGGCTTCCTGGACCGTATATTTGTCAGGCTGAGTAACAGTGTGAGTGGCGAAGTAACAATAACTTTTCTATTACTGGTTGTCAGAAGAAAAGATATTAGGCTGCTGAATGTATGTGTACGGCATTGGTTTCCCCCCGGTCCTTCATTGGCTGTAACCTCTGCAGAGCACCGTGTCAAGGTTGGGGAATTCTAAATGAGATTGGTTCAACTTTAATCAGAACGATGGTCCCCATACATCCGATCGGAGAATTTAAGGTTAAGCCGTGTCAGGGAATTCAGCGGTTCTCATTAAAGCTTGAAATGAAATAGCGCCGGTTTATTAATGTCCATTGATGACAAAGTGCGGAGCAGGCTTACAGTGTCCGTCACCATTTTAGTATCCCTTTGACTTCATCACCATTCTCCTCATCCTCACTCCCGCGTGTTTCCAGCGGAAAGGGTTTTCCCTCCCTGGGCATTACTTCTACATTCAGACCTTTTTGTCTTCCCACCCTTTCTCATTTGATTCGGGGAGGGAAATTGGGCTAACAAAAAAACGACAGGCTACAAAAACGTCTGTGAATGCTGATCCGCTCCGGATGTGGTGAGGGTTCTGTAGGGTCCCATAGAGCCACGCAGGGTTCTAGCTTAGCTTGAATACATGTACCAGTTGGAACAGAACAGAGAAAGAGAACAGGGGGGGTCCGGGGGCCTGTTGTTATGCTAAGAGTGTTCGGATAAGTCCTGCTCGGTCCAAGTTAATTACGGTTGACATTTAAATAAGTGCACTTGTCTTGAAGATGGTGGGAGAGCTGTGAAAAAGACAGGCCTCTCTCTAATTGAGTTTGTGTTGCATGCCCCACCCCCAGACCACGGCACCCAGCCCACGAGCTGGAGTGAAATGTAGCTGAATGAGCAGAAACAGCTTACTGACTGTGTATCAGTCGTTTTCTGTCCATGTTCTTTCCCTGAGAGGACATTTCCCGGGCATGTTCTGCTATTTCGCGCCGGAAAAGCAAGACGATTCAACAGTCATTTCACGCTAATGGAAAATGAACAACACATTCACTGTGGCTATATACATGTGTGTCGTTATTCTGGTTAGGGCTGCATTGGTAGGGGTGTGAGCCGGAGTGGGCTGTCATTTCCTCCAAGCAAGGTTGCATTGTGCTCTTTGAAGCTCCAGAGGACACAAGAGACCCTGTAAGGTTTTGATGTTTAATCTCACCCTGCAGCAGCATCTATAAAGGCACTGTACAGACAATATGACATGGTATGCCACCACTGTATAATTTGATTCGGTAGGATGGAGAAAGGATCTTATATAATCTGGGCTGTATACGGTATGCATACTAGTTTTCTGTTATTATGTGAAAAGTCCTCAGGAGAGTAGGTCTTTCTTTCCCACGTCTCTGTCTCCCACCTGGACACTTCCTCGGCCTACCGTGTAAATCAGTGGAAGGTGGGCTCTGGTTGACCTCCTTTATCCAGCCCAGGAAGTCTAGTGGCCTGTCCGTCGCCCTGTCCCTTGGCAACGTCGCTACAATATGTCAGCCTTGCCCGACATCTCCAGGGCCCTGTACCAACGTCTCCCCCTTGACGGGGCTCTGTGTTTACTGTTGACCTCCCGTAGAGCTGCGCGCCGGGGCTGGTCTTCCGTCCGATCCCGGCTGTGAGCATTACCGCGGCAAACTGAACGAGCAGGGAATGTCTGAGCAGCGGGGCAGCCTCCCGTTTCCAGTGTCACTGACGAGGGCCAGATTATCCAAACACAGGCTTTCCTGTGGAACCAGGGTTAAGGAGCAGCAGGGCTCCCGGCACGGTAGGACACAGGTAACGGCCTAATTACATGGCAGCTCAGCACCTCGGTCGGCCTGCGGTCTCTGCCCCCACCGCTCATTTGGTTCATTTTATCACAATGTGTCTCCTCAAGGTTAAGAGCCTAGCAACATTGCTTAAGGTGCGGCTACGGGATTATGAGTCATTCCATTGAAAGATGGTGCTATTATCATTTACTTACTATCATTTTTCCCTCCGTAATAAGTGAACTGCATTCCAGTGCAAGAATGGTCATAGGAGAATATTGTCTCTTATAAAAAGACTTATCATCGTTAAGTAATGCCATGCTCCCATTGATGAGCTGGGCTGATGTTCCACTCCCTTCCCGGGCAGCAGTGTGCTGATAGTCTCCATGGATGTCGTATTAACTGTCTGGGAAGGACACTTTGACTTAGTGCTGCGTAGGCTTTTCCAAGAATGATCTGACCTCCTCATTTCCCCTCTCTCTGCAGCCATGGCGGAGTTCAATGTCCAGCCGGTGGCGGTGCAGGCGGAGGAGGCCGGCGTGGGTCGCTTCCAGTGCCAGATTCACGGCCTGCCCGAGCCTGTCATCAGCTGGGAGAAGGACGGCCGCCCTGTGGACACTAAGGATGAGAGGTACGGCACGCCTCGGAGCTCTGAGTGTTGACCCCCCCCCCCCCCACTACCCCCGCCAGCCGAGTCGGCTGAACCTGTCCGTCTGAAAGCCAGCTGTCCAAACATCATGTCACACCCATCGAGACGGACAGATTCCCTTAAAGGTCATTCAGCCCGACCCGAGTCAGGCCCGATGAACGGCGCACGTTGGACCCGCGCTGTCTGTCTGTTTCATAGGGAGTTTATGCTGTGTGTGTAAACGCGCTTAACCGAGCCAACGATACCCAACGGTCCTCCTCTCTCTCTGTCTCTCCTCATCTCTCTGTCCCCCTGTCTCCCCCTGTCTCCCCCTGCCCTCCTCCCCCAGGTACACCTTGCTTCCCACCGGGGTGCTGCAGATTACAGGTCTGTGTCAGGGGGATGCCGGTGTGTTCTGCTGTGTGGCCCACAACAGCGCAGGAGTGAAGTACAGCGCTGGGGCCCGCCTCACCGTTTCAGGTCGGCATACCCGTACACACCGCCCGAACACACACTCACCTTCATACACACCGCCCGAACACACACTCACCTTCATACACACCGCCCGAACACACACTCGCCTTCATACACACCGCCCGAACACACACTCGCCTTCATACACACCGCCCCAACACACACTCGCCTTCATACACATCGCCCGAACACACACTCGCCTTCATACACACCGCCCGAACACACACTCGCCTTCATACACACCGCCCGAACACACACTCGCCTTCATACACACCGCCCCAACACACACTCGCCTTCATACACACCGCCCGAACACACACTCGCCTTCATACACACCGCCCGAACACACACTCGCCTTCATACACACCGCCCGAACACACACTCGCCTTCATACACACCGCCCGAACACACACTCGCCTTCATACACACCGCCCGAACACACATTCGCCTTCATACACACCGCCCGAACACACACTCGCCTTCATACACACCGCCCCAACACACACTCGCCTTCATACACATCGCCCGAACACACACTCGCCTTCATACACACCGCCCGAACACACACTCGCCTTCATACACACCGCCCGAACACACACTCGCCTTCATACACACCGCCCGAACACACACTCGCCTTCATACACACCGCCCGAACACACACTCGCCTTCATACACACCGCCCGAACACACACTCGCCTTCATACACACCGCCCGAACACACACTCGCCTTCATACACACCGCCCGAACACACACTCGCCTTCATACACACCGCCCGAACACACACTCGCCTTCATACACACCGCCCGAACACACACTCGCCTTCATACACACCGCCCGAACACACACTCGCCTTCATACACACCGCCCGAACACACACTCGCCTTCATACACACCGCCCCAACACACACTCGCCTTCATACACACCGCCCCAACACACACTCGCCTTCATAAACACCGCCCGAACACACACTCGCCTTCATACACACCGCCCGAACACACACTCGCCTTCATACACACCGCCCCAACACACACTCGCCTTCATACACACCGCCCGAACACACACTCGCCTTCATACACACCGCCCCAACACACACTCGCCTTCATAAACACCGCCCCAACACACACTCGCCTTCATACACACCGCCCGAACACACACTCGCCTTCATACACACCGCCCGAACACACACTCGCCTTCATACACACCACCCCAACACACACTCGCCTTCATACACACCGCCCGAACACACACTCGCCTTCATACACACCGCCCCAACACACACTCGCCTTCATACACACCGCCCGAACACACACTCGCCTTCATACACACCGCCCGAACACACACTCGCCTTCATACACACCGCCCGAACACACACTCGCCTTCATACACACCGCCCGAACACACACTCGCCTTCATACACACCGCCCGAACACACACTCGCCTTCATACACACCGCCCGAACACACACTCGCCTTCATACACACCGCCCGAACACACACTCGCCTTCATACACACCGCCCGAACACACACTCGCCTTCATACACACCGCCCGAACACACACTCGCCTTCATACACACCGCCCGAACACACACTCGCCTTCATACACACCGCCCCAACACACACTCGCCTTCATACACACCGCCCCAACACACACTCGCCTTCATACACACCGCCCCAACACACACTCGCCTTCATAAACACCGCCCGAACACACACTCGCCTTCATACACACCGCCCCAACACACACTCGCCTTCATACACACCGCCCGAACACACACTCGCCTTCATACACACCGCCCCAACACACACTCGCCTTCATAAACACCGCCCGAACACACACTCGCCTTCATACACACCGCCCCAACACACACTCGCCTTCATACACACCGCCCGAACACACACTCGCCTTCATACACACCGCCCGAACACACACTCGCCTTCATAAACACCGCTCCGAACACACACTCGCCTTCATACACACCGCCCGAACACACCCTCGCCTTCATACACACCGCCCGAACACACTCTCGCCTTCATAAACACCGGCCGAACACACACTCGCCTTCATACACACCGCCCCAACACACACTCGCCTTCATACACACCGCCCGAACACACACTCGCCTTCATAAACACCGCCCGAACACACACTCGCCTTCATAAACACCGGCCGAACACACACTCGCCTTCATACACACCGCCCGAACACACACTCGCCTTCATACACACCGCCCCAACACACACTCGCCTTCATAAACTCCGCCCGAACACACACTCGCCTTCATAAACACCGGCCGAACACACACTCGCCTTCATACACACCGCCCGAACACACACTCGCCTTCATACACACCGCCCGAACACACTCTCGCCTTCATAAACACCGGCCGAACACACACTCGCCTTCATACACACCGCCCGAACACACACTCGCCTTCATACACACCGCCCGAACACACACTCGCCTTCATACACACCGCCCGAACACACACTCGCCTTCATACACACCGCCCGAACACACACTCGCCTTCATACACACCGCCCGAACACACACTCGCCTTCATACACACCGCCCGAACACACACTCGCCTTCATACACACCGCCCCAACACACACTCGCCTTCATACACACCGCCCCAACACACACTCGCCTTCATAAACACCGCCCGAACACACACTCGCCTTCATACACACCGCCCCAACACACACTCGCCTTCATACACACCGCCCCAACACACACTCGCCTTCATACACACCGCCCCAACACACACTCGCCTTCATAAACACCGCTCCGAACACACACTCGCCTTCATACACACCGCCCGAACACACACTCGCCTTCATAAACACCGGCCGAACACACACTCGCCTTCATACACACCGCCCGAACACACACTCGCCTTCATACACACCGCCCAAACACACACTCGCCTTCATAAACACCGCCCGAACACACACTCGCCTTCATAAACACCGGCCGAACACACACTCGCCTTCATACACACCGCCCGAACACACACTCGGTCATCATTCGTGGAGCCTCACCGTAGAGGTTCTTCGCTGGAGGTGATACACATGTTGAATCCATCAAGCCCTCACATATTTACCCTCCCTTCTCTCCCCCCCCCCCCCTCCCCACAGGCTCCCAGTCGTCTGTTTACAAAGAGCCCATGATCCTGGTTGGTCCTGAAAACCTCACTCTCACCGTTCACCAGACGGCCATCTTGGAATGTGTTGCCACAGGATATCCCCGGCCCATCGTGTCATGGAGCAGGCTTGGTACGACAAAACCCTGACTCGTCTTTTTCATTCAAAGCTGTAGCCTCCAAGGGGCTTTAAACTTTCTGCCTATCACTCTGTGAGGGGGCTATAAAACCCTTATATCTTCATAGAAGGTTCCATGTTAGTCACAGATGGCTTGTCTAGTTTGCAGTCATCCCACGAAAGGCTTGAAATACATCTCCATTACACCTGATATAAAAACCATCATAGCGCTATAGCTCAAACATACTGTATATTCATGTTCCCCCACCAGAGCACACAGTCAACATACTGAGATTCAAGAGGATACTCTGTTAAATGGGAAATTGTTTTACAATAAGACAGTGGCTTTGTGTGTGAAATTGGTCATGGCCTGGTGCCTTGAGAGCCCACACGGGGACTGTTTTTTCCCAGATGGTTCAAGATGATTTGGAGTGTTGAAAGCCTATTTACCAGACATTTGTCTTGCTGACCTTGATATGAATTTAAGATGGGAAAAGCAGTGTCCATTGACTGCTACTATTAAGGAGGTATATCACCGTGATTAAGCTGCTGTCCAATGTGTTTGTATGTTTATGTGGGCACATATAATATTTAAGTGCATTCCTGTGTATTCGCAGGGTTATGTACAGTGAGGAGAACAAGTATTTGATTCACTGCCAAATTTGCAGGTTTTCCCACTTACAAAGCATGTAGAAGTCTATCATTTTTATCATAGGTACACTTCAACTGTGAGACGGAATCTAAAACAAAAATCCAGAAAATCACATTGTATGATTTTTAAATAGTTACATTTTATTGCATGACATAAGTACTTGATCACCTACCCACCAGTAATAATTCCGTCTCTCACAGACCTGTTAGTTGTTCTTTAAGAAGCCCTCCTGTTCTCCACTCATTAACTGTATTAACTGCACCTGTTTGAACTCGTTACCTGTGTAAAAGACACCTGTCCACACACTCAATCAAACAGACTCCAACCTCTCCACAATGGCCAAGACCAGAGAGCTGTGTAAGGACATCAGGGATAAAATTGTAGACCTGCACAAGGCTGGGATGGGCTACAGGACAATAGGCAAGCAGCTTGCTGAGAAGGCAACAGCTGTTGGCGCAATTATTAGAAAATGGAAGAGGTTCAAGATGACGGTCAATCTCCCTCTGTCTTTGGCTCCATGCAAGATCTCACCTCATGGGGCATCATTGATCATGAGGAAGGTGAGAGATCAGCCCAGAACTACACGGCAGGACCTGGTCAATGACCTGAAGAGAGCTGGGAGCACAGTCTCAAAGACAACCATTAGTAACACATTACGCCGTCACGGATTAAAATCCTGCAGCGCACGCGTGGTCCCCCCGCTCAAGCCAGCGAGTGTCCAGGCCCGTCTGAAGTTTGACCAATGACCATCTAGATGATCCAGAGGAGGAATGGGAGAAGGTCATGTGGTCTGATGAGACAAAAATTTTAGCTTTTTGGTCTAAACTCCACTCGCCGTGTTTGGAGGAAGAAGGAGGATGAGTACAACCCCAAGAACACCATCCCAACCGTGAAGCATGGAGGTGGAAACGACTGCACCGTATTGAGGGGAGGATGGATGGGGCCATGTATCGCAAGATCTTGGCCAACAACCTCTTTCCCTCAGTAATAGTATTGAAGATGGGTCGTAGCTGGGTCTTCCAGCATGACAACGACCCGAAACACAAAGCCAGGGCAACTAAGGAGTGGCTCCTTAAGAAGCATCTCAAGGTCCTGGAGTGGCCTAGCCAGTCTCCAGCCCTGAACCCAATATAAAATCTTTGGAGGGAGCTGAAAGTCCGTAATGCCCAGTGACAGCTCCGAAACCTGAAGGATCTGGAGAAAGTCTGTATGGAGGAGTGGGCCAAAATCCCTGCTGCAGTGTGTGCAAACCTGGTCAAGAACTACAGGAAACGCATGATCTCTGTAATTGCAAACAAAGGTTTCTGTACCAAATATTATGTTCTGCTTTTCTGATGTATCAAATACTGACATCATGCAATAAAATGCAAATTCATTACTCAAAAATCATATAATGTGATTTTCTGGATGTTTTAAATTATGTCACTCACAGTTAAATTACAGACTTCTACATGCTTTGTAAGTGGGAAAACCTGCAAAACCTGCAAAACTGTCAGTGTATCAAATACTTGTTCTCCCCACTGTGTGTGTGTGTGTGTGTGTGTGTGTATGTGGTACGGTTTGTGTGGGAAAGTTTCTACACTCAGTGGCCAGTTTTGTTGATGCACCACAGAGTATGAAATAAATACTTTTCCGGTTCTACTCCTGTCAGGTAAAAACAAGAAGAGACAGTTTCAGTGGGCAAGTGATATCCAAGACTGGATAATTGAGGATAAGAAAAATATTACCTGGTCAAACAAATCCGTGTTCCTGTTGAGCTGTGTCACAAAGCATGTCTCAGAATAACTCATGGAACATTGACAGAGAGCAGGGGGATTGCAGCCAATCTTAGTCCTTAACATCTAAACGCAATCTTCTTCTCCTAGTAGGGATGAGATTTTAAATCAGTCAATCAATCACTCAATAAAATGTATTTATAAAGCCCTTTTTACATTAGCAGTTGTCACAAAGTGCATTTACAAAACACCCAGCCTGAAACCCCAAGGAGCAAGCAACAACAATGTTGAAGGACAGTGGCTAGGAAAAACTCCCTAAGAGGGGTAGAAATTTAGGTAGAAACCTAGAGGAACATAGCTCGGCAGAGTGACCAGTTCTCTTCTGGCTGTGCCGCGTGAACTTTTTAAGAGCACAAGTTGTACTAATTAATAAATACATGTGGACTGTATCCAGAGTCTATAAAACATAATCCAGGTCAGAAGAATGACCAGATGGACAAGGACAGGGACAACCCAGTGGACACATACATTTGGAACCCCATATTAATTGCTTATAGGTGTCAAGCCTGGGCAGGATTCAGTCCCCATCACTCGATGCATTCATCTTGGCTATCAGTCAAGCTCTGCCACTACCAATTCTGCAATCTGATGTTTTTCAAAGCTGTTGGCCAATCTGATCTACTGTTCAAAATGTAAATGACGCCCCACCCCCGGCAGAGGAAAGCCATAATCAGGTTGTGGATATTGCCTTGCACAATGTTGCTGGAATTAAATGCTAACACAATGGGATTTCAGTGTATTAGATTACAGGGAAGGAGGGCCTGGGATAAGCTGCATAATGAATCTGATAGATTCACATCAGTCAGTCCTTAATGCCAGAGTTTGTTTGGTGCTTTTCATTCATCAGCACCAGTGCTCTCCGGGCTGCTCTGACACTAACTCAATTATAGCCCGACACAGAGACCGCAGTATCCATTCAGACACCAGAGAAAGAGAAAGATATCAAGTTTCTGTGGACCCGGGGGGGGGGGGGGTTCTGGCCAAAGAGGTACGAAGTAGCCATGGAGAAACTGCAAGTTGTATCCAACCCAGAGTGTACAGATCACTCAGCAGCTAGCCCGATATGCGCCGCTCTTCACTGCAGGCGCGTAATAACAGATATTACAGTTCACAGTTGTTACGCCACTGTTAGCCATTGAGTCATCTCCTTAGTTACTGGGGCTGGGAGTGGGACAGCAAAGCTGAGAGGCCTGGGGCTTGTCATTGCATTTTTAAATTTTCACTGAAATAGGTCCTACTACAGAAATCCCTTTGGCTGACAGCTGACCGGGCTGTATTGGTTGAGTTGTAAATTCACCATGTCTAAATAATGAATTTGATTTTTGCTGTGGCTATGTGAGCACAGACAGGGCTGAGGTTTGAGTTTTTCTCTTAATGCCCTTGGGCACAAGGCACTGCATTTACTAGAGTTCCATGTTCCTGGAGCTCTTCCAAACAGTCCACACGTTCCCTGTCGTGGATCTGCTCAGATGCACCAAATGGTCATGGAAGAGGGTCATGTGTGTGTGCAAGTTGCCCTGCCGTTAGAGGCCCCTGCCAGGCCATATGGCCCACTGGATGGCTGGCTGGATGGGTGGTTGGTTGGCTGAGAGGATGAGGGCCAGTCTGCTGTCTCTCCAGGACCTATGCACAGCCTTTTAACATGTCTGAAGAGGGGACCAGCAAGATGCAGATGTTACAGATATGAAGAGGGGCTGCTATACCTTGGGCTGTGCCTCTTCTTTCTGGCCCCTGGCCCCTGTGTGAAGCCATTGTAATAGGTCGAGATGGAGGAAAGGACAGGGTATTTGATAGAGGCACAGTGGAACTGATAGCCTTGTTGATCTGAGCGTTTCCGCCTTTTCCCCATTTTCAAAGCATGATGTGCCGGAGGCGGTAGAGGTTTTTGACCAAGCGGGAGATCCACGTGGGTGTTATAAATGTCACTAGCCTGTCAATGAGCTGGCTGGGGAGGGAGAAACAGACACCCACACACACTGACGCAGAACGGCGCCACTGCAACACAGTTCACGTGCGTCACAGGGCTGTGTCGGTTGGAGCTCGGCTCACGTCGCCGCAGCCCTCTCCCAGAACACTCAACGTGTTTGTCGCATTTCTTCTGAATATCGTCATTCCCACAAGACATGCTCTGTCACACTTTCAAGAAATGCTCATACTTACTGTGAAATGTGCTTTGCACCACGAAGGGGTGGACTAAAGCAGCATCTTATCCTGCTTTGGTTAGTACATTACGGCATGCTCAATCTTTCCTCTCCCTTGGTGTTTTTCTAGCCTTTTTGAGTTGATCTATATTTAAAGGGCATATGTGGAATATTCTTAGCCAACTCAGCAAATCTTCCATCTCCCGTCTCATTCTCCCCTCCACTTCCCGCTCCGCCTCCCCTCCTCAGATGGCCGGCCGATTGGTGTTGAGGGCATTCAGGTTCTGGGAACGGGGAACCTGATGATCTCAGATGTCGGAGTCCAACACTCTGGCGTCTACGTCTGTGCTGCCAACAAGCCAGGGACCCGCGTACGCAGAACCGCTCAGGGACGCCTGGTGGTCCAGGGTGAGTCTTTACTGTAAACACGTATTCATGTGTGTGTTACTTACTGTATACACGTATTCATGTGTGTGTTATTTACTGCATACACCTATTCATGTGTGTGTTACTTCCTGTATACACCTGTTCATGTGTGTGTTACTTACTGTATACACGTATTCATGTGTGTGTTACTTACTGTATACACGTATTCATGTGTGTGTTACTTCCTGTATACACCTATTCATGTGTGTGTTACTTACTGTATACACCTATTCATGTGTGTGTTACTTACTGTATACACCTATTCATGTGTGTGTTACTTACTGTATACACCTATTCATATGTGTGTGTGTGTGTGTGTTACTTACTGTATACACCTATTCATGTGTGTGTTACTTACTGTATTCACCTATTCATGTGTGTGTGTGTGTGTGTGTGTGTGTGTGTGTGTGTGTGTGTGTGTGTGTGTGTGTGTGTGTGTGTTACTTACTGTATACACCTATTCATGTGTGTGTTACTTACTGTATACACCTATTCATGTGTGTGTTACTTACTGTATACACCTATTCATGTGTGTGTTACTTACTGTATACACCTATTCATGTGTTTGTGTGTTACTTATACACATATTCATTTGTGTGTGTGTGTTACTTAATATATACACCTATTTGTTTATGTGTATGTGAATGCGTTACTTATACACCTATACATTTTTGTGTGTGTGTGTTCTTGTTTTATCATTCTTGTGAGTACCTAAATAATTTGCAAGTATAAGACCTGAGTGGAAACATGAGTGAGGTTTGGCTGAACCTCACATATGAAAAAGGTTATTGTAGGCTTACGTGTTATGGTCAGATATGGGTCGGTTTGGGTGGTAGGTGTAGGAGTTAAGCTTAGATTGGGGGTTTAATGATAATTTCTTGGGGGTGGGGGTTAAGGTTATGTGCATGTTCAATGTGTTTGTTGGGGTGTAGCTTTTCATCCATGAAATCTTGGATTATTGTCACTGAGCAGGAAGCATTCATTGTCTGCTTCACACTTTCATCGACCAAAGGGCCCTGTACTTGGCCCCAGCCAATAGCAAACTGCTCTGAGTCAATATTTAATTTAATCTTCCTGTCCGTTGTTAGACAAGACCTTGCTAGAAGGATCTGGGAGAAAGACACACCATTAATTATCTGTCAATATCTTTGGTTTCTTTATTGATCAGTGAAAACTAGAACTCGTCCTTAGCTACTGTTCAGAGTCTAAATCCGTTTTTTTGATGATGAATAATAGACTTGCTTGGACACAGACTTTTCTTTCTTCAAATGTAAACACGTTTTCCTCTTAATTTCTAGTTAATAGTTACCAGGGCTTTTTTCCCCCAAAAACCAGATAAGAGGAAGCTTTCTTTAAATGAGTAAAAAAGGCGCTGGTATTTGCTGCTGCTGTGCTGCACTCAGCACATAGCTTGTGACGCTAACCTTGTGAGGTTGTCGAACCTCACAACATAATAAACTTCATCGATTGCCATAGTTCTTTTCATGTTGAATCCATTAATATAACTGTTTCACCTTGGAAAACATTGGCTGAGTTAGCTGTCACCACTTAGTTGAACCAATTTTTTGCTAGCTATTATGTTCTGTAACTGGGATGTGAAGCGAGTTGTGCCATACAGTTATTTTTTACTTGTGGCTTAGATTTCTTAAAGTCATCAAATCTGTTTTAGGAACTGTGTGGACAAAATGAAGGTGAGGAAAACTAGAGTACAAAACAACTAATTTTATTTGTCTTTGTTTTCAAATGAGAGTATCATATTGAAAAATGCCACTGATTGCAATATGGTCTGCCCATGTTTTGTAATAATTTAGCAGTCATGCTTAGCACTTGTATGGGTTGGGGAGGAGCTGCACAGGGTCCTGTCAAACTATGCACAGTACCATTTGCCAGGTCTAAGTTAATATTAACACTCAGACCTCCCATGGCATAATGTGTAGAATTTCAGAAACATTTCAAATGTATTCTCTATACAGTGGTGTTTCTATATTTAAAAAAATGGTGGGGCACAAACCATTTCAAAATATAGGATACATAGTAGTAAAGCTACAAAACTCCCTCTTGCTACTGATGTGTTTATTTAACACATCAACAAACAGTTGATTGCTCCACAAAACACTTTTAACGACAGAGCAGCTTGCTTCTACCAGGCGTTGTAGTACCCATACTGGAGAGAGAGAGAGAAACCTTCTTGTGTAATTGCTCTCCTTCTCCCTTACACACATGTAAAATCACCACTGTCACATTTACAAACCTAAATTAGGAATGCAACCAAGCTCAGAACCAATGTGCCTACAGGGCCATACGCGAACAGCAATGAGCTCAACACCACTGAAGGCCACAACGAAGCGGAAAGACAACTTTTTAGGGATACTGGTCCATTCTATGACAACATCCTTAATAGATAAGCATGGACACAATGACACTCATCACCATCTATATCAATCGATCCAGCACCAAAATATGACCAACGCACGGACCAGCACCACAAAGGCAGGATGATAAAATATGCTTTCACTCACCAAGGCTGAGGGCTCACTTGAAGAGAAAGGTGGGATCGCGGTTCTTCCTCAGGGCAAACTTTTCGATTACTTTGGGTTTTGGCTTTCGATGGACAACATGGCCAATGCGTTGAGTTGAAGCTGTCCCAGGGTATTGCGAGTGAAGGTTTTTACCCTCTTCAAGGTGGAAAAGTTCATCTCTGGCATATTAATATTTTCACACGTACAATGTACATTGCATTGTGAGAGAGGGGCTAGCCCCACATTCACGCTTAGCCTATGGCCTACTACTGAGAACTCGAATCAGCAGAACGCAGTCTGAAGCAGCAAGACAGGGACCAATGAAAATGAACACAATGATATACAATTTAGGAAGATGCTATATTCATAGATAATATATTATAGGAAGTAATCTTCAAGAAATAAAAATAACCATATTTTGTTGCAGTTATTTCTGTTGTGCCACACATGCCTCATGGCAAAATAAATAGACATGCATGAAGGATTATTTGTGCCATATTACAAAATGTTTAATGTAAAATTTGTACTGCAGAAAACTCATTTTATGTTTTTAACTTACACAACCAGAGAAGGACTTCTTTCTGGTCTCTGCCCGGGACAATGTTAGGCCAATTCCAAGATGCAACAAAGCCTCCTTGCAATCAATCTGGCCATTCATGGTCACGGCCTCAGTGACTGTACAAACAGCATATAGGCAACTGCCACCGTCCGTCCGGCTGTTTTCATCAATGTTAGGCAAGCTGTTGCTGAAGAGAAATGATTTGCTTTTCCTGGCCAGATGGTGGACACAGCAGCCCTCTCCTCACTGCAGTATACCTAATTTTCCTCAGAGAGAGGGCAAGAGAAGACAAGGGAGTGGAAGAGAGAAACTGGAGGATAGTGAAAGAGGGGGAGCAGTATGCCTAACACACTGTACAGTACAAATTGCAGTTTGAGGGTCATATTTTGGTAAATGTTTGGTACAGCAGATAAATTAATTGTCAACCGCTACTGGAAATTATTTGGCAAAGGATGCAACACTAATCCAGGAAGGAAAAACAATGCCTGATGTGAGCACAATCTAAAATACAAAAAAAGTGCAATATGGCACAATCCTTGTATTGTGGGCACTGCCCGTTTGGTATGTTTATGAATGCGTGTACAGTTCCAACACTACGTGAGGGCGACAGAGGGTGCTGATCAGACCCACACCACAGTGTCACATCCATACTCCCCTGACCTAACATCCCCACGCCCCCCTCCAACCCTTTCCATTAGCCCTGCTCACACACAGCCTCGACAGAGCAAACACAGGAAGAGAGATTGTCAGGAGGATACAGCCATCCTAAATCCTCATCCTACAACATTTAGGTATCTAGAACAGGGTGAATCCCGGTACATTAACTGATAGGGAAACATCTAGAAATAAAGATCAGAGACAACAGACTGCAATTTCAGAGCCAGTTTGATGATCTGGAAGGAGAGATTACAAACAGAGGGATTGCTGACAGGCCAACAGGCTGACATGAGAAAGGGAGCAGCCTATCATAAAGTAGCTGCCGATTGTAGGAGGGATGTCATTGTTAATTAGAGGATCCCTCAGTGTGGTCTATTGTATTCCCACTTGGAAGTTATTAGAAAAATGAGTCATCCTTCCATGAATGGTGATATCAATGTGACAGTTACTATGGGTAGCTATGAATAATGGGTAGTGATCATTACGACAGCAGAAATTGCAAGCAGCAATATCAAGCGACAGCAGATCTCATCCAGAAAGAGCGTTGTCACACATTTTGGGGCGAAACTAAACACTGCATGATTAAGAGGTAGTAGCTGGTTGCATTACCTGCAGCTCTGTGTTAATTGGAGTCTCTGTTTTTAATTCTGAAAAAGGAGGGTAGGATGAACTATGTGAGAGGGGGTGGGGGGAAGCTTTGCCTTTAACTCTGTGTTGGTGAACAAATTCCCTGTTCCTCTTCTCCTCCTCTTCCACTCTTTCTGTGTTTTTAGATCTGCTTCTTCTCATCTGTAATCATGTTAATCTGACTCGTTGATAATAATGTTGTCACTAAATACCCCCTCAGTCTCGAGTCCTGATAATGTGATTAGACTGGATTAAGCCCAGGATAATACGCCTTTTCCCTTCCCTCTGGAAGGCTCTAAGACGTTCCAGCTTTTTCAGAGCACACTGGGATCTAAAAGTATGGGGAATGAGAAAGCCCCAGTTAGGAGTGGAACGTAGGTACTAGCTCACTGTCTGTCTCTCGGTTTCCTCAGCTCCAGCAGAATTTGTTCTGCCTCCCCAGTCCATCTCTCGGCCAGTGGGCACCACTGCCATCTTTACCTGTCAGGCGCAGGGTGACCCGGCGCCACAGCTCACCTGGCTGAAGAATGGGCAGATCCTAGAGGCCGGAGGGAATGTCAAACTCAGGAACAACAACAGGTGAGCGAACTTCCAGCCATAGAGATACGTGTGGAATGTTCTATTGAACTGTGCTTAGAACTAGAACCTGACTAATGGTGTTTGGTTTATGGTGGATACCGAGTCACTGGGGTCGAGGAGGGAAATGGCCGATATACATATTTAACATATTTAATGTACATATTTATCATATTTAATGTACATATTTAACATATTTAATGTACATATTTTACATACATATTTAATGTTCATACTTAACATATTTAATGTACATATTTAACAAAGTTATGTATGTATTTAACATATTTAATGCACATATTTAACATATATAATGTACATATTTAACACATTTTATGTACATATTTAATATAGTTATGTATGTATTTAACATATTCTATGTGCATTTTAAATATATTTATGTACATATTTAACATATTTAAAGTCATTTTCCGCATTTGGGAAAGTAATTTTTTCAGCTACCTGGACATTTTTAAACAACTCAACTTCCAGGACGAAATTCTGGACGCCTACATTGGCTGGTTGAGCTGCCTGATAAGAAATTGTTTAATGCACGTACATCAGCTACTGAATGCACGTACATCAGCTGGTATTCTCCATTAGTGGGTGAAGAGTCATATCTGTTTAGTTTTTTTTATTGTTAGTTACTGTTGCCAGTAACGTAGTAGTAGGATCATGGCTGAATATGAACCAGTCAGGCAGGGCATTTGCCCAATCAGCAAGTCACTGTACGTATGTAGGCAGGCACTTGATAATGGAACAGCTGGCAAAGATTTGTCTGCCAAGAGATACTCTGACTCTGTTTTGGATTGTAGCTATAACATGTCGCTACGAGGCTATCTATTAACAAACTGATGGACCAGCTCCCAAGGCTGCGCAGTGACTCCCGGTTTGTGAGTCAGTTAACATTCTCAGTACGAAAGACGATGAGGCAGACTTATTGTGTAAAGTAACATGATAGCCGGCTGAGTTGAGGCAGAGAGAGCCTTGCTCTAGAGCTGGGACTGGCCTAGCTCCAGGTCCACCCGCGTGGCTCTGTGTAACCGCAACGATAATGAGCCGCTAGCATCTTCGAAGCATTGCTGTTCTATTGTCCTGAGGGGTTGTCGCCATCACAGTGTCTCTCCTGAACCACTAGGCACGGAGCCAGAGAGACTGGTGGCCAGTGTCAGAACGCTTCTCGTTCAGAGCAAATTCCAATCACAGCCCAAGGCACGTGGAGGAGCTGGTAGGAGTCATCGCTCAGTACCACCTCCCATGAGTGGATGCTCGGATGCCATGTCATGCGTGTGTGTGGATGTTTTCCAGTTGAGGAATAGACAGTGGCTATAGCGGGTCATTCATACCTTGTTTGCTTTTGATTCAGCCAGACACCAGACCGTATTTGGCGTACATTTGAACACCCGTCATTTGGAACATTTATCAGACGGATCGTTTTTTTGGCTGTTAAAATTAAAACAAATAATCTGTTCTATATACATGCATATTATACATGCTCAGTTCATCCCTGTACACCAGTTTGTGTTTTGCATGAGTGAGAATCCATCTATGTGTGTTAATATTTATAAGGAAAAAGGACATTGAAGTGATTACATTTCATATGCACCAAAAAGAAATCTATAAACCGAGACAGTGAATTAAATGAAGCATGTGTCCTAGACCTCAGACACTGCTCTCCTCTACCAGTCACAGATAAAGATAGATGGCTGGGCAGGGTTGAGGAAGAGTAAATAAAAAGAGTGAGGGAGCTAATGAGCAAGAGAAAGAGGGACACTGAGGTAAATGAAGCATCTTAGACCAGCTGCGGTGGGGGAAGAGAGGTTCCTGCCATCACCCAGACCAGAGGTGTCAAAACGGTTCCACGGAGGGCCGAGTGTCTGCAGGTTATTCTCTCACCTTGTACTTGGTTCATTAATAAGGTCACTAATTGGTTAGTTTCTACCCGCACCTGGTTGTTTAGGTCTGAACTGGGAACTAAATTATAGGAAAAACCCAAAACACTCTGCCCTCCGTGGAACTGTTTTGACACCCCTGACCCAGACACTGCTCTCCTCTAGATACAGAAAATGGCTGAGCATAGGTGAAGAAGAAAGACACAAAGAGACAGTGAGAGAGAGTAGAGGGCTTAGAGGGCAGCCTTGGCATAGACCTCCACCTGAAACCTCCCTGCATCTCTCTTGTCATACAGAACCGCCTCAACACTGGGCCGGGCTGCTGGGGATTCAGCCTTACCTTCAGCTAATTGGTGTTAGCCAACTAAGAAAGGGTGCCTGCCCTGTTGTTTATGTTTTTCAGTTGTGTGGCATCCTAACTTAGTAGGACTACAGTATTTGCTGACTTTAGTGTTGCTGAGGTATGTGTTTTTGTGCGTGGCTGCTAATCTGTAATATTCAGACAGAATATCTGACATCTCTATCTAGTGCATACCGTATCATACAATACTATACATTAACATACAGTATGATATAGTTTCATAAAATCTCATACATTACCATACTGAATTATATTATTCCATACATTACCATACATAACATACATTACCATACATTATCATAAAGTACCATACAATACTATATAGTAGCATATAATACCATACATTACCAGTACGATACTTTAACGTACAGTATTATACAGAAACATACAGTGCCATGTAATGTCATGTACAGTATTATAGTGTATAACAATTTACAGAACAGTCTTTGTCAGATCTTATTTAATCAAGCAATGCAAACCCATTTGAAGCCCAGGTAGCTGTTCTGTTGTCCTCCCAGCAGATCATGCTGACTCCTTTGCTGTGACTCCCTGAGGTTAGTACATTCCATTGAACAGAGCCCAGTATCTCTATAGGCTCCAGGCACACTGAGGCGGTCGTACAGTCCTGCACCACACTGCTCCTGCTCTTGTATAGACTGTTGTATGCATACCCTCTATCTGATATCAGATGCCTCCCTCTCTATGAGCAAGATTACCTCAGAGTGTGAGATTGTAATTAGAATGTTCCCCCATCACCAGCAGAGTATGGGCATGTGTGTGTGTATACGTAAGTGTTTTCGTGTGTGTGTGTGTGTGTACTGTGAATGGAGAGGACAACATGCAAGACATAAGCACATCCACATTTCTCCCTTCTGACGTGGTCCTTCAACAGAGGGCCGACGGGAAAGAAGGGGATCGATTGAGAATTTCAGTCACGCACATGCACACATATTACCCAAGGAACACACACACACACACACAATCTAAAATGCAAATGAACTGTTGCCCTTTAGCCTCTGGCTCCTTGCAGTAGCCTACACACCGTATACAACCCACAACGTGTGTCACAGATGTGAACGCTTTGTGAGCCATGATGGTGTCACAATAAGTTCAGACTGGCAGCAAATGCAAATTCAGCAGTGGGATTATATTGTTTTCAGCTGTTGATTTGTCAGACTTCCACCACTGTTTCCTGAGGCCACTGCCGGAATGCTAATGAAATGTGAACTTATACCAGTAATTTTCCATAGACACAGTTAACGAATAATGCTTAGAAAAAGCACACACATGAACGGGAACTAGTTACAAAAACTGACAAGAGAGCACCTAAAGTTCTACAAGTATACAATCGGGAGGAGCTGTCATTTTTGGGGAGTCAAGGGAAAGTGAAATAGAGACATGGTACAATTGAATGTAATGAAGCAACGTATGCTGATTATGAGGTTGTTTTGTGTAAGACAACTCTAACAGGGGAATTATCCAGAACTCTTTCACTTCTCTCACAAGACCGATATATGCCCTGTCTCCTAATTCAGTCTGCCACTTATTTAGCTAACTAACCAAATGACTCAACAGTATATTAAGAAATACTTTGGAAATGTTTTTAATTAGCGTGTTATATGCCAGGCTTAACTGTTCCGGAGACCTATGTAAGCTTTGTAATTAAATGACGTGACATTTGAAATAAAGCAGGCAATCTGCTTTAGCTTGCATCAATCCTATTTCAAAAGTTGACTGTAGGAATTTACTTTTAGTAGCATGTATCTACAATATTCAGTAATTCTACCAAATGGCTGCTAGTTTACATTGATATGTAAATTACTGCCATACCTATAATGTTCAATAATACTACCCAGATTGCTGCAAATGTACATGACTCTTCTGCTGCTAGTGTACAGTGTTATGTATAGTGTTGCTTTATATACAAATAATTGTCTAGCCATATTTTTGCTTATATACTATTTTGCTTAACTCTCACTACGTAGGTGTCGGGTGTCATGTCACAAGTATTTAATTGTGCAGGATGCCGCTGTGTTGTTGACAAATAAACCTTGAAACTTAAAACTTAGCTACACATATTCAAACATATTGAAGACATTAAATAAATATAGCACAGTATTGACAGCGTGTGTGTGTGTGTGTGTGTGTGTGTGTGTGTGTGTGTGTGTGACCACAGGTTGACTTGGAAGGGCAGTCATTTTATGTTCTTCTTATGCAGTGCACTCGAGGGTGGGGTCACGGGTTGTTCCATAAACATAAAACACCATTATTCCAGTAATGAAAATGCCTGGCTGACCTGCATTAGAATCATGCACGGCCTCTGAATGTGCTGCTCTGGCTGTTTCACAGGTCAGGACCACCCTATTGAATGGACTGCTAATATGAATATCTCAACGGGCCTTGGCATAGTCAGGGGAATCGGAACTTTGTGGGATAATTATCAAACACAGACACATAAGGATCAGAAATGCAAAGTCACATCGTTTCTGGGTAGAATGCCAGCCTAGGTTGTAGAAATGGCCTGATTTGGGTAATAGTCCTGACAGGTGAGGATTACAGAGTGAATTGAAGGCAAGCATAATCTTCTGGTAAGCATGATGTTATTTATGGCAACTGAAACCCTTCTGTGATTTAGTGATGAGGACATTTCAGTAGGGAGATGCCGCCTACTTCCCTCTAGGAATATTCAGCTGGGCCCCTGGTGGCGTTCTGTTCTTATGTGTGTGGTTGGATATATTCATATACAACCATTTTTCAATGTTTCCCTTTTTCCTTTCTGTGGGCTTTTCTGAACCCCTTTCAAAGCTCCATCATGTGATTCCAGCAAGCTGGGACCTGGGCATTGGCCTTGAACTCTCACCCTGCCTGCAATCAGTCATTTCCGTGAGCCAGAGACAGCTCATCCCTCCTCCCTCTCCAAAGCCCCTGTTCCCCGCCCTCTTCCTCTGCCTAGATTCCTCCAGCCCACACTCTTTCTCCTTTAGAGTGCTGAGAATCGGAGAGGCCAACTCTTGCTTTTCGCTGATCTCTGTTCGGTGACAACTTTGCAAACACATAGCCACAGTGGCTGAATAACCGAATCCACCCCCCTGTCCCCTCACCCAGCCCCCTGTCTCCTCCCCACCCCCCTGTCTCCTCCCCAGCCCCATGTCCTCTCATCCAGCTCAGTGAGCCCATCCAGCTTCTTGTCCCCTCACCCAACCCCCTGTCCCCTCACCCAACCCCCTGTCCCCTCACCCAGCCCCCTGTCCCCTCACCCAGTCTGGGGCTGATCCATCAATTGGTGAAGTGGCCTTGAACTGATGAGTAAATGATGGTGTCAACCTGCCTGCCTTTCATGACAGCAAGACCAGGCAGATGGCTCAAACACAGGTCTTTTCTTCCCCACACAGTCAGTCACACACACACACACACACACACACGCACACACAGTCACAAACACTCAGTCACATAGAGACATACACTCAGTCACTCTCACTAGCTACTTTTCTCCATTTTTTTCAGGGATATTCTCTCTTCCCCTCTCATTCTTCCTGCGACGCTCTCTCTCTCACTCTTTTTCTCCAAAGCATTAGTGTGTCAGTGGTCCTTCTCTGTTATGCTATTGTTCCTCAGACTGCAGTAGTTATATTTTATTTCTCTGCCCCTCTGTTACTGATAGTGTGCAGAGACACTCATCTCTAGACTGATTCTTCGTTAAAGTACTTTTCCTCCATTTGAATTATTCCAGCTCAGTGCCTGACGTAAGTTGCCTTCTATCTCTATTGGCAGTGAGTGAATAAGTAAACATGGTATGTTCTGAATAGTGAAGGGCCTCAAGCCTAACCATAGTGCCTGTTCTAGACACAGATTCTGTCTTCCCTGTCAGATGATTGACACATAGAGAAGGCAGCATCTGGTTCCTCAGTCTGTCAGCCAACCCTGGGCTTTATAGTAGCAGCAGTTAAAGAAATTACAGCACAGGGGACACAGTATAAAATTGCCCTGCTCTGGTCTGAAACCATCTTGGTTAACCCAGAATTAACATCTTGCATAATTGATCAGGTTTTTGATGAAGTTCTGCATTCCATAGCTCTTAAATCCCTGATGTAGGGTATTGGCTGAAGCAGGACGAAGCAGGTCTCCAGGGCAGTAAGATACGAGGATTGGAATTGGAACAAAGAGCTTAAGCTCTCGCTTTTTGCAAGTTATGGGCCAGTCTGTCAATGAGAGATTTCTCTCAGACACATCCACCCTCAAAGTTAAAGATGTCTGGGAAGAGGGGCAAGAATGTCCCAGACCGATGTGGAATTTCATAAGCCACGAGTCAACAGCAGGCTTCCGGTGGAGGTGTGTGTGTGTTTGTGGGTGTGTTTGTGTGTGTGTGTATGTGAACAGTGTTGGGGGACGGGGTAGCACAGTAAATTGTCCCTTGGGTCCTCTTTGGTGTGTTTCTATGGCGTCTTGTCAGGTTTCATGCATGGAAATACTCCATCCATCCCTTACTTGAAAGGCTGTCACAAACGGGTCTGTCGAGCACCAAGCTGAGGGTGCTTGACTGCTGCCACCTAAGAGGTCAAAGTTTAGATTGTCCTAGAGAAGAAGGGAGGAGAGCCTCAGAAGAGTGAAACAAGAAACCCTCTGTCCTCATAATTAACTAGAAAGGCCCTGTGAGATTGATTCAACCTGACAGACTCTGGACCAACCAATCCTCTATGGAATAATGGCAGTCTACTCTTTCAGCCCCACCCCCCATAAAACCAAAACCATCTCCTCTATTGTTCTATAACCCAGTGCTAGTTTATAATATACATATTTATAACGAAACATTCAAAACAACACAAATACAGCAGAAAACACTATTATGTGGCCGTTTAGTACAACATACTGCTTCTATATGCTGGTGACACCAACCATGCCAAACTCTGTGGCCAGGCCAAAGGGATTTCATAGATATGGGAAGAGCCCCACCCTACATCCAGGCGGACATGGAAGTGGGCGCATTAACATTGCTCACAATACAAGGAAACGACTTCCACACGTCACGTAGCCCTCTCACCTATGGGCACATCTTTATGTATGTGCGCATTCATCTTTTTTCCAATCCTCTGATGGCCACAGTTCAGCCCATCATTTTCAGTGCAATACCCAGACACGTTTTATTCTTGCAATAAAACCTTCAATTTGGCTGTGATGTCTTACAAGTGTCTTATACCACTCTACAGTATGTATATCATTTCTGCCTTAAATACTTTACCTGAAAGTACAATTGTGTTGCCTATGGATTGATCAACTATATTGTTTTATCTCCAAGCAATATAGTTCGTAAGTCCATCTGAACCGTGATGTTAAGGTTTAATAATCCTTCCTGGACCTGAGTCCAACATCGACCCACCACCAAGTGGCACCAAATTATAGAATGTGTTGATTCTGTTTCATCGTGGATGAGTCAGTATATGTCCGACTGCTCAGTACCCCAAAGGTTTAGCAATCCTTTTACAGCAAGAATTGTATTTACCAGTCTAAATTGAAAGGTGTGAATTGATATATGAATTGTTGTTACAGTACTGTATAAAGGCCGTAGGCAGCTGGAAGTCGAACTTAAGCCATTTATTAAGGTTTTAGTTTTTATTTATCAAAAAAATTATAAACCCTAACTACCCCAATAAATCACTTTAATTCAACTTTCACTTTAAGTGAAACTTTTTTAGGTTTGTACTGATCCTTTGGAAATATACATGTGATTTTTAATTGATGGCAGACAAACTAATTTCTTCTGAGCAATTGCTCTTTCAATTTTTACTGCAAAAGCTGCGATCAGTTTGGAATAGCTTTATATTTAGTATACAATCTATTAATAATAACTCATTTTACCCATCACTCATTCTTGGCAGAACCTCATCCCGCCTCATCTAACCCTTTTCAAACTTTTTGTGTTAAAAACTCTATGACCTTGTCTTTATTCTTTGTTCTTGAATTCCTTGTCATTGGCAACAACTTTGTTGATTTGAGAAGCCCTACAGAACACACCCTGGTTTCCACAGTACATCATCAGCGCAGGCCTTTCACTCCTGGACATTTTCTACCACATTACAATGAATGTCCAGATAGGTGGTGAAGACTGATGTTACTCATCTGTGTGTGTGGACACCTGCTGCCCGTTGAAACAGCTGCAGACTCATTTCAGTTGTCTGGAATCAGAAACCCAGGGATACAGTGGGAGAGAGGAAAGAGATTGAAGTTACTGTCTGGAAAACAGCACCCCTATTCAGCAGGCAGGATGTGACAAATGGATAGAATAAAAGGCATAAAAAAATGAATTTTCCTCCATCTATTTTCAAACAGTGACTGATCTTACAACTCCCACCTTGGAGCAAGCTCTATCTTTGCAGTCAGAACAGAACAGCAGCACTGAATACATTAGCTTGTAGTACTATAGTTCCATGCGCTTTTCAAAAAGGCACTTCTCACTCTAGCTGTCACTAGCTATCTATTTTCCCATTTGTTACAGAGCCACTGTATCACACTTGAAGTGTTTCCTTTTTTGTAACACAAATCGCGTTAAAAATACCATGAAGAAATGCAAGATGCTGGAGGGGTTCATCTCCATATTCTGCACCTCTATGTTAAATGTTTTATTTTCTCATCCCCTCGGGATTTAAAGGAAAAAAGTAGCTGATTATGTATTCAGCTTTTATAATACCCCTCCTTATTCCACCACCACCCCCCACAACACACACACACAAACACATACCGGCGTCACCCCATTTTACACAAACACACACACACACCAAGTCTTCCTCCAGCAACAACAGACAGAGGAAGGAGAGATTGGAAGGGAGGTGGAGGGGAGGAAGTAGGAGAAAGAAAAGGAGAAAACAGCAGAGTGAGGTATGTTCCCCCAGGGGGGCTAGGTATGTGGACAGATGGCAGGGTTCCACTGATGCTGATGGGTGAGGTGGAAGAGAGGAGGGGGGACAGGAGAAGACACAGAGAGACAGTTGGAGGGAGATGCTCTTCTGTGGTCTCTGTGTGTTCTGTGTGTGTTCTCTGTCTACTCATCATGTGCTACCCAAAAAAAAGGGTGTTCTAACTCTAGAACCTAAGTTGGTTCTTCAGCCAACCATGAGGGCAAATGCTCCGTGGAGATGACATTTTTTTATTAACTTTTTTTGGATTTCAGTAAGAACGTGGGTGTAACCAAGAACCAGAGGGTTTTACCAGGAACCGAAATAAGGATTTCCCTTCAGACAGAGAAATCCAAGGACCCTTTTTGTTTTCAGTTAGAACATTTTTAAGGATCATAACTATTTGCAGTGTTCAAAATTAATTGGAGTTACATTTACTCCCAAATATAGGTAGACATTGTAGGTATAAATAATTATCTAAAACCAATGTCTCCAATATCACAGCAGTGATTGAACAGGTTTGAAATGAAATCCCTCCCATCACAAGAAGATTATTGTTTGAACTTCTACAAAGGGGTTCCCTTGAGACCCTTTTCTTTTAAAATATAATTTATTGAAGATAACACAAACGAACAATACAGGAGATTTTACAAAAATATTGAGCGCCTTTCAGAAAAATCCACAATAACCTTTTCAGAGGTTTTTTTCAGGGACCTTACTGACCAGGAAATGTTCTGCCATTTGACAGGATGGATGTGTCAGTTCATAGTGACAGGATGAATGTGTTTGTTTACAGTGACAGGATGAATGTGTCTGTTTATAGTGACAGGATGAATGTGTCTTTTTACAGTGACAGGATGAATGTGTCTGTTTACAGGTACAAGATGAATGTGTCTGTTTATAGTGACAGGATGAATGTGTCTGTTTACAGTGACAAGATGAATGTGTCTGTTTATAGTGACAGGATGAATGTGTCTGTTTACAGTGACAAGATGAATGTGTCTGTTTATAGTGACAGGATGAATGTGTCTGTTTACAGTGACATGATGAATGTGTCTGTTTACAGTGACAGGATGAATGTGTCTGTTTACAGTAAAAGTATGAATGGCGGTTTATAGTGACAGTATGAATGTCTGTTTATAGTGACAGTATGAATGTCTGTTTATAGTGACAGTATGAATGTCTGTTTATAGTGACAGTATGAATGTCTGTTTATAGTGACAGTATGAATGTCTGTTTATCGTGACAGTATGAATGTCTGTTTATCGTGACAGTATGAATGTCTGTTTATCGTGACAGTATGTATGACTGTTTATAGGAACAGTTTGACTGTCTTTTAGTGACAGTGGTAGAAATGTCCTACTACAGTCATATGGAAAAAAGTATTTCATTCAGATTCTACACATGAAGATGAATATTCCATTGTTTGCCTGTCAACATCCTGTGGGAGTTTTAAACACAGCCCTTGTCAGATTCTGCAGCCTTTGTTTTTCTCTTAAAATGCCTACACAATATATTCCTCTTCTAAATCAATAATCATCTCTTGGAGAACTGTTGTCTCTCTCTGTGCTACCCAATAACATCCTTGTCCTTGCTTCAAACTAGAGACTGACGTCTTTCCTATATTTACATGTTTTATCTTCTTTGTCCCTCCTCCTCCCCTCTTACATTTGCATGTTCTGTTCATGGAGCAGATGCACTTCTCCAGAACAACGGGCCGTATGGACTGAATAATTGTGCATACTTTTTGTCCTGTTCTTCCTCCAGCACACTGACCATCTACGGCATCAGTCAAGAGGACGAGGCCATCTACCAGTGCATCGCTGAGAACAGTGCCGGCTCTACACAGGCCAGCGCCCGTCTGACTGTGCTCTGGGCAGACGGGCTTCCAGGGATGCCCGTTCTGGTTCGGGCTGAGGCCCTCTCACCCACATCCATCCAGGTGTCCTGGAAGGAGCCGGCCCAGAACAATCAGGAGATCATCGGCTACGTTCTCCATATCCGCAGGTCCACAGGTTAGTGGTTACAGGTTACTGCACAGTTTCAAAGATCCCTGCGGAACATTCCATGCTTCTCTGATCCAGATTAACTGATGAGTTAGCCTGGTGTCTGGTCGCCTGGCTGGCTTCCCAAACCACTAGTGTGGAGTCTGGTTGCGTGGCTGGCTGCCCAAACCACTAGTGTGGAGTCTGGTTGCGTGGCTGGCTGCCCAAACCACTAGTGTGGAGTCTGGTTGCCTGGCTGGCTGCCCAAACCACTAGTGTGGAGTCTGGTTGCGTGGCTGGCTGCCCAAACCACTAGTGTGGAGTCTTAGTCCATGTGGGTAAAGCGGCATTTTTACTTACTTACTTAATATTTTTGTATGACACCCATTATTTTTACATACAACGAATGTATGTAGCGAATGACAGAGCAAAAGGAGGGGAGGAGAGCTAGAGGCAGACAACTGGGGAGAGGAGGAGAGAGCAGGGGACAGACAACCGGGGAGAGGAGGAGAGAGCAGGAGACAGACAACCGAGGAGAGAGCAGGAGACAGACAGCTGGGTAGAGGAGGAGGACATGTGGTAACAGGACACCTGATTCTCCAGTCACGTCAGGAGGGATGATCACTGCCAACCCCTCCTTCCTCCAGAGGAGGAGCCATAAAACTGGCTTTTAATTGATTATTGAATGAGAAGACATTTTATGGTGGCATGTTAATGTTTATTTGCTGGGGATGGTGAGGTCTGCTAGTGTGGCAATGTCCACGGTTTTGTTGCGTGTGAGGGTAGCTATGTGTATACAAGGAAAATCATGAATTAGGGTTAGGGTTGGGGTTCATTTTTCATGTTATTTGTTAGGTTTATTACTTACAGTTAAATTCAGGTTAGGTTATTCTGGTTATGATTAGGTCAAGGTTGGGGTAAAAGTTATATGTTGACCAAAATGTATCGATAGCACACAAAAATGGGAAACATTGTCCCAACTTGTCAAAATGCTTTTTCATGCTTATCGGACAGATTTAGGCTTAGGCTTAATGTTAGGAATTAAGGTTGGGTTCAAGCATAAAAGTTAGGTTATTGAGGTTAGGGTTAGGTTAGGTGTAGGGGTAGAGGTTCTGGAAAACATGAAAACATGGTGTGTGTGCGTGTGTGTGCGGGTGCACATTGCATTGGGACTGGTCTCCCAGTCCCAGCTGCTGCTCCAGCCTCTGTAGTGCTATTAGATGTCTAATTAAAAGCTTTAGGGACCAGACAACAGGCTCTGCTTTAATTACCTCCAAGTGACAGGCTGGGGCCTCCAGGTACCTTGTTAATTGTTGTCGGTGAGGTACTCTGACCCCCCCCTTAGTTTCCAATTGAACAAGCCCCTCTCCAGAACCACCCAAAGATTCCCCCAACTATGTTACTCTGTCACATTCAACTCTCATCCGTAAAATTCCTGACAGTGAAAACTGTCACATTAAACAGTTGCAATAACCGTTAAAAAATTATTTCACAAAGCGATTATTTTCATTGTGTCCCGGATCCTATTTCCTGTCCATTCTCATCACACCTCCCTCTTCTTCTCCCTCCCTCAGACCCAATTGAGATGGAGTACCAGGAGGCAGTCAGTAAGGTGACTCTTCAGCAGGCAGTGGGTGACCTGGAGCCCTCCACCAGCTACACCTTCTATGTGAAGGCCTACACCTCCCGCGGAGCCAGCAAGCCCTCAGAGAGCACCACCGAGAGCACGCTGGGGGAAGGTCAGCCTGGGGCACACATTTGTATGCAGACGCGCGCGCACGCACACACACACTCACACACACAAACACTTGCAGGAACACAGGTGCACAATGTGCACGGAACAGGGAAGCTTACACACACAGTCGTACATACACACACACACACACTTGCAGGAACACAGGTGCACAATGCGCACGGAACAGGAAAGCTTACACACACAGTCGTACATACACACACACACACACAAACACTTGCAGGAACACAGTTGCACAATGCGCACGGAACAGGGAAGCTTACACACACAGTTGTACATACACACACACACACATAAACGCTGCCATGCTCACTACTAAGATCTAAGATGATGGTAATTACTTGGACCTAAACAGTTTTTCTGAGTTGTATATTTTAATGGTTCTGTAAAACCCAACAGGAGTCTGTGAAATGGTAACACTTGCTGTGGCGGATTGATATTCTGGGAAGGTTCCAGAAGGTGTTTTGTAGACAGTACTGTTGACCCCACAAGGCAGGTCTGTGGTGGACATAACGGTCTGGTCGGGAATAATGGAAGATGTAATGTTGTTTGGCTCGTGTGTGTTTTGGATGTGGATTGATTCCTGACACAGCGTTGCGTGTGTGTGTTTCAGTGCCATCCCCCCCGTCCCTGTTCACTAAGCTGGTGAACAGCAGTGTGGTGCAAGTTGTGTGGGAACCGTCCTCTAAGATGGGTCAAAACCAGGGCTTCAGGCTCTACTACAGGAGGGCCCACGCCCCCCTCTTCACCGGTCCACTCACCTTCCACCGCAACGTCACCCAATACAACATCACCCAGCTGGGTGAGACTGGGGGACATTATCTAGTTCTAGGGGCTGGGGTTGGGTGAGACTGGGGGACATTATCTAGTTCTAGGGGCTGGGGTTGGGTGAGACTGGGGGACATCATCTAGTTCTAGGGGCTGGGGTTGGGTGAGACTGGGGGACATCATCTAGTTCTAGGGGCTGGGGTTGGGTGAGACTGGGGGACATCATCTAGTTCTAGGGGCTGGGGTTGGGTGAGACTGGGGGACATCATCTAGTTCTAGGGGCTGGGGTTGGGTGAGACTGGGGGACATTATCTAGTTCTAGGGGCTGGGGTTGGGTGAGACTGGGGGACATTATCTAGTTCTAGGGGCTGGGGTTGGGTGAGACTGGGGGACATTATCTAGTTCTAGGGGCTGGGGTTGGGTGAGACTGGGGGACATTATCTAGTTCTAGGGGCTGGGGTTGGGTGAGACTGGGGGACATTATCTAGTTCTAGGGGCTGGGGTTGGGTGAGACTGGGGGACATTATCTAGTTCTAGGGGCTGGGGTTGGGTGAGACTGGGGGACATCATCTAGTTCTAGGGGCAGGGGTTGGGTGAGACTGGGGGACATTATCTAGTTCTAGGGGCTGGGGTTGGGTGAGACTGGGGGACATTATCTAGTTCTAGGGGCTGGGGTTGGGTGAGACTGGGGGACATCATCTAGTTCTAGGGGCTGGGGTTGGGTGAGACTGGGGGACATTATCTAGTTCTAGTCTATATGGTGCACATACCTCTTCCTCTCAACTGACCTGTCTCTCTCTCTGTCTCTCTGTCTGTCTCTCTCTCTGTCTCTCTGTCTGTCTCTCTTCCCCCCCTGCTCAGATCCAACCCTAGTATATGAGATAAAGGTTCTGGCATTCAACCAACACGGAGATGGCAACGCAACCGTGCGCTTCGTCTCACTGAAAGAGGCTGTAGAGAAATCAGGTGATTGACTGCTGCCACAAAAACACACACTCTCACACAAGCTCTATCGCACACACTCTCGCACACGCTCTCACACACGCTCTCACTCACACTCTCACACACACTCTCACACACACTCTCACACACTGTCAATGTTGAAGAGGCCTCAGACAGGATGCCCCATTGGTTGTCTGGGAGGCGCCACTGGATTAGATTGTGCTGTTTCTTGGTGTGTGTGTGACTGAATGGCAGCTCTCATCCTCACTGGCATGTGTGTGCGTGTGTCCGTCCGTCCACAGTGCTGAACACCCCCTGTGACTGTGTGAAGGACGAGCAGAGCAAGACGTCTACGACAGGTATCATCATCGGCATCCACATTGGAGTCACCTGCATCGTCTTCTGTGTGCTCTTCCTCATGTTCAGCTACAGGGGCAGGTAAGTTGCACAGCCACAAAGTGACTGTGTGTGTGTGTGTGTTTGGTTTCCTGTTTTACCATCTCAGGTTTCGGAGTTAGGGTTAAGTTAAGTTTAGGTATAGAGTTTGAGGTAATGTAAAGGTTTTTATTTTTTTTAAGTTACTAAATTGTCGGTCCTCATCTTGATAGTAACACGTGTGTGGTTATGCATGCAGGTTGATATGACACAGGGTCTGCATGTGTGTGTTGGGGGGGTCATATGGATAAGTGTGTGTGTTAACCTGACTTGGGGGCTGTGCGTTTTGTGCTCCCCCAGGCTGATGATATGTATGACAGTGCGGGCCACCCCCCAGGTGTGTGTGTGTGTTAACCTGACTTGGGGGCTGTACGTTATGTGCTCCCCCAGGCTGATGATATGTATGACAGTGCGGCCCACCCCCCAGGTGTGTGTGTGTGTTAACCTGACTTAGGGACTGTACGTTATGTGCTCCCCCAGGCTGATGATATGTATGACAGTGCGGCCCACCCCCCAGGTGTGTGTGTGTTAACCTGACTTAGGGACTGTACGTTTTGTGCTCCCCCAGGCTGATGATATGTATGACAGTGCGGGCCACCCCCCAGGTGTGTGTGTGTTAACCTGACTTAGGGACTGTACGTTTTGTGCTCCCCCAGGCTGATGATATGTATGACAGTGCGGGCCACCCCCCATGTGTGTGTGTGTGTTAACCTGACTTAGGGGCTGTACGTTTTGTGCTCCCCCAGGCTGATGATATGTAAGACAGTGCGGGCCACCCCCCAGGCCAGCCGTGGCGTTACCCTGGAGTCTTCCTCCCAGGCAGCCCTGGCGCTAAACGGGCTGGGCAGGACGAGCTCAGAGGAGAACGGCAGTGCTGCTGGGAAAATCACGGGGGACAGCAACGAGCTGGAAAGACTCTTCTCAGGCCCGTCCCACTGTGGAAATGGAGTGGACAGCTCACGCATGGTCAGTAGATGTCAGACCACAGAGGGTGCTCAAACCGAAATGTGTGATGAAATCTGAAGTCCCTGTCGTCACATCATGATGGCCCCCGCCGGCTCAATTGGAAATGATCTGTAATGTTTTAATATCACAGAATTTTTATTTTGAATCAGTAAGGATGTAATAGTCTTTATTTACATTTTCTATGTTACATTTCCATATATGTTTGTGTTCAGTTGGAGAGCTCCCCGTTGTCCAATCCTCTGAATGAGACCCAGTTGTCCACGCTGCCACGGGAAGACTTCAGCCTTGTCATGGAGGGGGACAGAGTGACGCAGTTCCTGGGGCCTGGGTCACCCAGCAGGACCAGTGCTGATAGAAGGCCAAGTCTGAGACACAGTTACAGTGTCACTTCTGACTCTTCTCTCACTCAGGTCCACTGAAGGATTTCCTTTCAAATTAGTTCCCCTTAGTGCAAATATTTTTGTTATTGATCAGTCAAATACGTAGCGTCTGGAAAACGTTCTAGTGGTCTTGGACAAGTTATTGGGGGTGTATCTAAGCTGGGTTTTGGTGCGCTTTTGCGAAGGACGGCTATCTTTTAGCTTTGGCAGTTGAATGAAGTGTTCTCTTATTATTTACTTACTTTTCTGGATGCAGGCAGGACAGAATTTATGCTCAGAATGTCTTTGTTATACATTCATCATTTATCTCAGAGTTTAATATCACAAAGTGGTTATAAGTTATTGGTCTTATTTCTACTTTTTCTTTTGATGTCAAAGACAAACTCCTGCTGCCTACTCTCAGCCTACCAATGATTCCACAAACATCCAATGAAGACCAAGGCCTTCTTCAGTGATTTCATATATTCTCTGTCTCAGGACTTTTTTTCAGTGATATTAATGGTTTTTTTAGTTGTGGGCCTTCATACAGGCTCTAGACTTGGCTATGTGAACCATAGGATTCGACAAAAACCTACCTCAGCCGGAATGAATGTGTTGTGGGAAGCCTTTTGGATATGTGTCTTCCCTTTGTGTTCAGTTACTTTTACATGTAGAGGAATCGGTTACAAAAACACGAAAACAGGTGCCACGCTACCTCAGATGTCAAGAACCGCAGCTCTCCTGCTTGTCGAAGCGAAATGGGAAAACAATATCCTCGACGTAAAGCACTTCCAAACGCTGAAGTCAATGTTCTACCTCAAGATAACAATGTCCTCGTTGTTGTTGTCGTCTGTCGTTCTTTCTTTCATAATGAAACGTGTACTTCTGTCGTGAGAGATCCTGGCTTCCCTTCGTTGATGAATTGCTGTTCGTGGATATGTCAGTACCTCATGCAAGTTGGCAAATTACATTGTTGTATGAATTCTCCTTGTAGAAATGTTTTGTGTTCCATAGTGTTTGTATACCATTATTATATTATTTTTTTTACTTTTCAAGTGTTTTAATTTGAATCTTCATTGCTTTAGTTGATGTACTTTTAGTGATGCACTGCACTGCTTCTTATAATTTCAGGACAATTTGACTGCTAATTGAGATATGCTATATTCTGTTGGGCAGGAGAGGTTTAGTTACGTTCACCCTCAAATGAGACATACAGTACATCATATGTGTATTTATGATCGATTGCTTGATTTAATTGCGTGCGTGCGTGCGCGCATTTGTGTCTGTGTCCGCGCGTATGTTTGCGCCTGTGTGGGTGACAGTGAGTGGCTGTACACACACACACATACATAGACATATATATATATATATATATATATATATATATATATATATGTGTGTGTATGTATGTATGTATGTATGTATGTGATGTATTATGAAAATTAAGCACAAGTTTATCAGAATGTCATTGTAGAGATTGACAACCACATATGTTAATGTAGACCTAATTCTGGAAAACTGGCTTTTCAATTGGCAATAGTGTCGTTGTAATCGCATTTTAAGACTCGGGCTGTCTGTCACACACTCCAACCGGCCGGACTGTGCTCTCTTCAGTAATGTTTAATCAGGACTCAAATCAAATCAATTCATGGCTGTCATAAAGGAATATCCCAGACTGATTCAGTCTGTCCATCAATATTCAATCCAACATATGGGCCTTTCCCCCCATCTCCTTCCCTCCTCCCATCTCCCTCCCTCCTCCCATCTCCCTCCCTCCTCCCATCTCCCTCCCTCCTCCCATCTCCCTCCCTCCTCCCATCTCCCTCCCTCCCCCCATCTCCCTCCCTCCCCCCATCTCCCTCCCTCCCCCCATCTCCCTCCCTCCTCCCATCTCCCTCCCTCCTCCCATCTCCCTCCCTCTTCCCATCTCCCTCCCTCTTCCCATCTCCTTCCCTCCTCCCATCTCCCTCCCCCCATCTCCTTCCCTCCTCCCTGGTGGACCAGACGTATTCATTCACAGGTCTGAGTTCAGTGTGCTCAGCGTGTCATCTCACTGACCAAACCCACACAGTCTTTGGGATGCGAATGGACCATGGTCTGATCCAGAGTCAGATCTGAGAGCATCGTCACCATGTCCCCCCACCGGTTCTCTCACGACCATGCTTGTCGTGAAGTTGTGGTTCCATGAGGCTGAGCCGACCAGAGCCTGCCCAGTTTTGTGACCGTTGCCTGGGTTAGGGGACTGACCGACCCCTCTGTGACTTCCCTCTGTCCAGCTGTACTCTGTCACAGCATGGCCTACGGCATTAGAACTCTGATGAGCTACCTCAACCCTGACATGACAGTCCTCCTCTCAGGTGGCTTCCCTTCACACACCAACACACACTCACACACCAACACACACTCACACACCAACACACACTCACACACCAACACACACTCACACACCAACACACACTCATACACTCCTAGGTATGGAGAAGGATCTCTTCAGGGCCTTTCAGCAGTGCAGTAAAAAACAAAAAAAAATGTGGTTATGTCTTCATGCTTTGTTTTTGCGAATGTATCATATTTGTTATTTTATAAAGAACAATTTATCAGAAGTTTTTTTTTTTTGTGCTTTTTTTTCCTCCAATCAGTCTTGAATGTCTTTGAATGTTTCTGTTATAGACAAACAAAGGCATCAAGCACTCACTGCAAAATCTGTAGAATGGCTGTTAACCACATACTACCAAGACCCTTCCTGTCAGAGGATGTGCATGAGGGTGTGTAACAATAGATATTTGTGGAATGAGGATCATGAACATTAACCCCTGAGAATTTATACAAGGAATGTCTGCCCTAAATCACGCTGAAATCTTTAATGCAGTTACTCCATTAGATATTTGATGCTATACCCTTATAAAACATCTCATATAAAGGCATGCACATCTTTCTCCCGGACTAAAACAAGGATTCCTCCCTCCACTGCAGTAATTAATTGGATTGTATTTATTTATTGGTCCAATATATTTGAGCTAGGTTATTTAGAGCAGCCAGTGCTATCATGCCTTTTTAGTTGGCTGATAAGAGAAAGTGAATTGCGTCCAGTGTTTGGTCCATTATAGATGTAATATGGTAACTCCAGTAAACTTGAGTATTGAATTAAGATCGTTTAACAGGATATTTCATCAGAATTGCAAAAAAGTCACATTAGTTTCCTTACCCTGTAAGCCCTCTATGGACTGAAATGTGCTCTAAGACATGATTTGGTTTAGTTTCCCTGGCTCTGTGACCAATTTGTAATTTTCTTACCATTTGTTGCACAAGTCCAATTCAAGTCAATAAGAGCATTATTAGCATGTTAGCCTATCAAATAAATGAGCATAACGTTCTAATAATCTGTCAGTGACTTTGTGGAACTTCACAATTAAGATAATTTTGGATGATGTGATTATTATGTGAAGTATTAGAATGTGAAGTATTAGCAAGCATTAGCAAAACTTAAGCAAGCATGGATTGCTGTTATACCACGTGTGAATAACATCCAGGGTACGGAAATCAATATGTCATTTTGTAATTTGGACGAACTATTCCCAGGAGATATCAATGGTAAAGCTGTGCTGTAAAACTGTGTTTCTTTGAATGGGACTAATAATTATCTGTTATATTATTATATATATCCAGTTTTAATGCACATTACATTCCAGTGAGATGTCTAAGTGTGTGTTTCTCTAGTAGAGGTTGGACTGTTGTTCTTTTATTGTATTATGCAGTAGAAATCATGTTAATACTCGCAGTATTGTTGTGTTACTCATCTTACATTTTCTAAATGTGGAAACAAAACTCATCCATAGTGATTTTGTACTTTACCATGTTTACTTCCTAACCATGCATTTATTTTATTCTCACCTGTATTCATTAATTATACCTGTATTGTACATTACAGTGTATTTACATTATAAGTTAGAAATCAGTCAGGATAGTTGTTGAATTAGCAGGAAGAAATGCTTCACTTTACACAGCGTCTACATTTGCATTAATTCTCCCATGTCCACATACTTCTAAATCTGAAAATGGGAAGTATGTCTGTGAGGGGTTTTACCCTGGTAGTAGTTGTAGGTTTTTATATCCAGAACCCAGGACCTGTCTGTGAGTTAATGTGACCATTGGGAAATAGAGCGACTGTGTAAATACTGCAATGCAGAATTGATTCAATTGAGCCCTTCATTTTACATACATGTGTTTTTACGAACTGCCAATGTGATATTCTATCTCTGGTGCTTTTAAAACAAGTAATAGATTCTTGCCCGTTTGTGAGGGGGGACACAATGTTGGAAATGGCCCACATCTCATCCCTGATGTGACAGCTTTTAGTGCCCCACAGCACACAACTTATTTCCCCTTCACCAGAATGCAGAGCCGTAAATTGGAGCCTCATGTTTACATGATTGATATGATCATGATTCTGCCAGGCCTCTACACTCCTATAGATCAATGTTAAGAGGTGCCGTCTGTGATCAACTGCTGAAGCTGCTCTAGTCTATAATGACTTATTATCACTCGATTGGTGGTTGAGATGAGATGATCCTGCGATCTAGCCTCGGCCCTGCTTATTCTTCCGCTGGTGAGCTTCCCGTCCCATGAGTTTGGTTCTCTGGACAAGACAGTGGGCTGACCGGGCGCTCAGGGAACTCCTGTCTACTCCCGTTGTGTCGGTCGAGGCAGGAGCGCACGGACCTGGTGCTCCACGTCATCGGTATACCACCATACTCTTCCTCGGCGCTCGGTTCAGTTCGGCGTTCAACCAGTTCGGGGAAGGGACCTCTTTGTTTATCCGCTAAGTAAACACGGGAGATTATCTGTCCATTTGAACACGTACTGAGCAGATGATGACCCTCCAGGCAGGAAGGTGTGCAGCGTTACTGAACCACGTGTAGTGATTTCTGAATAAGGGCCACAATTGAGCTCCTTCCTCAGCCGCATTTTGTCTCCTTTTGTCCTTCTTTCTTACCCCCTTTCCACACACACACACTCACACACACACATGCATCTTTGTAAAGCAATGAGTGTTTGTCAGAATTAGCGCTGTGGCCTGGCTCTCCCCAGAGAAAAGCAGTGAAGAGACGTTAGCTGGCTTATCTATTGCAACACAGGCCTGTTTATAACTGGAGAGAAAAAAAACCCATCAAACTGGGAATCTGTAAAACAAACATTATTTCTGTGAAAATAATGTGACCATTTCAGCTTTCTGAGACTGTTCATGAAAGGGATTAAATGTTCAAGCGTTTCCCCTGTTCTCCACTCCAGCCGTGGGGGGCTCTGAATACATTGCCATAGCATTGTCTTGGTTTGCAGACACTATACATACTAATGTGGACGCCTGGTTAGGAATCATTTTGACTAGTAGTCGCTGATCAGGGGCCACAAACAAAATAGTCATTTATCTACCAAAATTATTATCAAACACTAGTCTTATAGATGTTTTTGATAGAATTCTACATAATGTTACTAGAGGAGCATGTTCACATTATATCATACAGGTCCGGATATTTTAAACAAAGACGGCAACGCCCTCAATCTGGTTGAAATATGGTTGGGGTGACATGAGACAGAACTAGGAATCTGTCCATGTTTTCCACTCTTTCATTTGTGTGCATATTGTAGAAATAAAAGACAGCCAGCTAGTAGCTACATATTACATGATGTTAGCTAAACTGATGACAGTGATATGTCTTTGCTGACATCTCTAAAGCTACGTTGTGTGTAACCAACAAATAGGCACTTTTCAGAGATTTACCTTTTGATCGTGTTGTGAAACTACACAGTTCAGATGTATTGCTCTGTTAATGCCCATGGTAGATACTCCTTACTCAATATTATGTGCTGTATTGATCACTGTGGCACCAAATCACTATACTTTTGATTGTGAATTGATTACATTTCCAATGCTATTATCTCTAAGATATTCTCCCGAGGCCTCAATGACTGTACATCTGAAATAATGCTGATTTGTAGATTCTCAGCTCATTTGTAATCTTGTCAAATGGTGAATTTGTGTAATTGTACCTTTGAGATCAGTATTATACTGTATGTGTACCTCTATCAAGAAACATGTCCAATGTGTTGAAGCATAGCTAGAGGAGAATTCTTTGAACTAGACCAGTCGGAGCTATACACAAATGTGCAGTTTTAGCAGATATTAAGTGTTAGTTTAACATTATTGGATTTGTGATGGAAACACTGTGACATCTGGCCATTAGAATAAGGCCAATATTGTCATGTCAACATGATGGTTATGATGTTGGTTTTCTACAACATTGGTCTGTGTTTTTGATAGTGTGTATTTTGGTCCAAACTGTTCCTATTCAGAAAGATTTGACCGCTTGTTGATCGTCTTCATACCATTTCAATGCTCTCATGTTAGTATAACTCAGCGACTTTGTCTAAGTTTGATCCTTACCCAGCACTTAAATGATGTCACTGGTTCACAGTCCAACCGTAAAATCGTGTTGAAGTTAATTAAATTGTGGAGACAATTAAGCGTTAACCTTTCCGTGCAAACATTTATCAACATGTTTTCATGTTTAAGCTGCGCTTAGAGAAGCTTATGTTCACGGAAACACCGGCAGAATATATGCACAGCTGTATATCTGTAATCTACAATACAAACCTCAGTTCCAACTGCATAAGCAGCGATATTACTGCTGCCTGTATTTCCAGGAAACCGTGTGCAACTTATTTTAGCTCTGTTTATGCTCTTAGGCATCACTGTCATATGTTCATCCATACCCATTGCGGTTGCCAATAAGGACTGCATTCTCGTCACTTCCTCACAAATGTGTGGCGTTATCGCCCGAGTCTCCGTCACTGTACGTGCCACTTGGCACATGACACCGGGCAAGGGGGAAGGCTTTCTCATCCAGTTACTTTACTGCTCACGACTGTCATTGTAATTGTTGCTTCTGCTACGACCGTGTCATTGTGTTATGTTATCGCTGTAGGGTTAGAATGTGGTACTAACCTAAACCAAATGCCAAATACAGTGCCCAGCCAGTTGTTATAGCTTCGCTGTACTTTTAAATGTAGGGGGGGGGGGGGGGCTCTGTTTTTATTGCATGTGTTGGGTTCGATAGAGGGACAGGTGGGGGGTGATGGGAATAACCAGGCAATGGAGATAGAATCGGAGGATTGTCTGTTGATGCTGTTCCATCACACCTGTCTGTCCTGTCTGTCTGTCTGTCTGTCTGTGCCTGCTCAAGTGTCCCACAATCAAATTCAGGTCAAGATGAAATTATTTTAAGAGTTTTCAGATCATTTTCTGTCAGGGATCCCTTTTATGTATCCACAAATGTGTTCTCTATGATATCTGTAGTTCATCCTGACCAAGAGATGGTCGCGAATACTATATTTATACATATGCATAATTCTGTATGTGTGTGTATATGTATATGTGTATAAAGTCAGACTAGGGTTTTTTTAGTGGATTGTATTGTTTTAGAGTTCATTGTGCAACACTGATAAATGAAAATAAATGAAGACATTATGATAATAAACTAGCTCTAGAGAAACAAAAGACTGTGAGTGCTTTTTCTCTGAGTGTGGATGATTGTTTGAAAAGGCATTTCTGTGTTCCTGCAAAATCAAGTAGAAAGAAAATACATTATTGTTTTTAAAGTCAATTTCATTTGTGTTTTATTAACATTTAAGTATATTCCATACATTTTTATCTAAAATGTATTGTAGTTTTCTTTTAGGACCATCCCAATTTTGATAATTATACATTTTTCCAATACACTTAAATGCTATTAAGCAAAATGACATTAAACTGACAATAAAAGCATTCAAGTGTACAGAATATTTAAATATATATATTTTTTCAACTTTTGTATCTTCACATTTCCCCAGATATTGTAATTTACTATTTACCACCTTCATCAAGAGCACAGCCACACTCTTGAAACATTTGACATAGCAGGCAAAAGAAACTCAAGGTCAACCTTACAATAGCTTAACACTGAAGCTGAATCCTGCTATACCTCACATGCCTCCATGATGAACCCCATTCATTGCATTCAATAACATACTGACCAAGGTTGACTGTGAAGTCACTATTGTATGCCATGTGCAGTGTTCCACGTATTAAAAAGAAAGGCTCCTTTGGATCTCTGGGACAATAGAACATGACACACATGGATGGTACGTCCAATGCAAATGGTGCCGGATTTCTAATCACTGCCAATCCATGCAAGATAATCTGGTTTAAAGAAAGAGTACAAATGTATTCCCAACCCAACTCTCGCTACATCCTGTTTATTTGGGCGGTAAATGACAGCCCAGGACTAGTTCCATTATTCGGTTCACATGCATAGAGGATGCAAATCCTAGAGCCAAAAACCTTTTTTAAATTAACATATTCTTTATACTCCACTCCTTAATCCTAACTGTAATTTCTAAATGGGCATTTATTGTTAATGTAATTCTAACCCTTCAGAATCCCTGACTTCAGAACCATGGGGATATCCATCTTATATCGGGTTACGCCACGGATGACCAGTAAAACCGGTTGCTAGTTTTTCCTTTTGAAAAAACACAGGGCAGTAAAAAATGTCCAAAGCGTCAGTCCAAAGCGGTACTATACAACGCCTGTTTGTACGTTCATCCGCTCGTGTGTTGGCTCCCTGAGCCTCCCACCGCCACGCTGACCCTGCAACAAGGTCAATGGGTCTGTTTGTCAACATGGGCTTGCTCAGCTGGCTCCTCTGGGTCCAATGCAGTACGACAGGCCTTTTAATTCCTCTGCTATCTCAGGCACCTCGCTGTCTCTGTCCACCTGATTCCCGGGCTCAGAGGCCCAACATAATGTCCTTGTGGCCTGGGAGGCACCCCTTTATCTTGACTGTCTATTTCAGACTGGGGGAGGGTCTACTCTGGGAAGACTAGCACAGTGCAGATACAGATTGGGGGGATTTCCCATACCACTGGAGGATCCACAGGGCAGCGCAGTGTGTGTGTGTGTGTGTGTGTGTGTTTGTGTGCTCTCTGACTGACTACCTGGTATGTATGTGCATGTATGCGTTTTCCCTTTTGTGCTCGTGTACATGACGACACGTGTGTGTGTGTGAGACAGAAAGGAGTCTCCCACACCTCTGTGGCGCTGGTTTCTTCATTATCTCTTCAGATAGTAAATCAGAGGGACACAGGGAGCAGTGTGCAGAGGACAACCAGCCCCGGCTACAGAACTGAGCATGTAGAGCGGCCCAGACTGGCCGTATAAACCAGTGAAACTAACCCTAACCACCTCTACTTGGGGCACCCGGCCCCCTTGACCCATAATTTAGGCCCGAGCTGAGAGAGGGGGAGCTGAAGAGCTGTAAGAATGGGGGCGCAGCTGTCTTTTGGCTTCTCACACCGCACTCCTTTTAGCAGCTCGAAGGGCGCAGGGGGGTGGGGGTGGGGGGGGTCATAGGCCAGACCAGCTAACTTTCATGCCCGCCTCCCTCTGAAGTTTTCTTCTCTCCATTTTTTTTTTTTTTACTGCTTCCAGATTTCCCAGCCGTAACACGCCGCCCAGGTGACCGTGAGGCGGAAAAAACTCCCCACTCACACGAAGCCAACGATCAAAACCGGCTTGTCAGCTCCTGGTCGCTCTGGAGGCAGGAGCCCACGTGTTTCTCCGCGCGCATGAACGTGCGCGCTTGTCATCCACCTTTGCATGTGTGCACGTCTTCAGTTTGTATGTGGTGATGCTTTGCAAAGTCTGCAACAGCCATGTCCTAAACACAGGCCGTTTGGTTCTGACCACGCCCCCTCCCACCCCCTTCGGAGGGCGCATGGCAGACTACTCTTTTGTCAGGGTTGAAGGCGTGAGGGATTTTAGCGCTGCCTCACATTGTATCATATGTGATGGAGGATGTGTGCATTAACACAGGAAGGCCGTGAGAGATGTGGCTCTGACATCATTAATAGAGCAACTGGTTTTCCCCAGGAAGGAGGGCTGATGTAAATGCTGCGCACGCTGAGGGAATTGCTTTGAGTGTGTAAAATAGCCGCCCCTAAAACACATTCAAATGTGTTTCCCAGACATAAATCTGGTGACCTTTTCATTGGCATTGAGTGAATGGCTGGTGAATGCTTAGATATAGAATTGCTTCTCTGACACATGTACTTCTCCCTCCATTACTCCCTCAATGCTCCCCTCTCCATCCCTAGCTTCACACACATGCACACGCGAAAATGTACACACACATTAGCACCTGAGGATAGAAAGCAACCGAAGAAAGGAAAAAGAAAAACAAAGGCAGGATAGGGGGAGGGGCTGTTGTTTGGCAGGCAGAGATGTCGCATCCCCTGAGCGCCTGATGCCGGAGATGTGCGAAGCAGGAAAGAGAATGGAGAGGGAGAGAGCAGGAAGAGGAGAGGAATGACATCTCTAAACCACCCATCCGTGAGCCCGGGGAGCCCCTCCCTAATCAAACACATGCACACAGAGGGAAAGCCAGCAGCCAGGGCACCAGTAACAGCAGGAAGACAAAGATGGAGCCGCAGTCTGGCCAGGAGGGAGCCAGCCCAAGGATGCCTGCAGCTTTGTCCCTGCAGGAAAATGACAAATATGTGTTTGCCTTGCTTTGGCCTTGGGGATGAAAACAATAGCTGGGGCAAAATAGAAAATATGTAATTCATTGTGTGGTTGATTAACTTGGACATTCTCTGTATTGATTTCTCTTAGTCCATTTACAGTCTTTTGTGTCAAGGTCGACTCACTGCCCTATTCCTTACAGAGAGAGAGAGAGTGAGAGATGAGAGAGATGAGAGAGCGCTGTTGTGTTTCAACAGGGAGAGGAGATGAAGATAGCCCAGCAATACATGCTGCATGGAAAGAGAGATGGAGAACGATGTGGTTCACTGTCTTACTGTCTTCTGGTTAATCACATGTAGCCATATGTGCTCACAGTGTGCTGTATTCATCACACCCTAGAGGGAGGAGCCATATGGGTTCTACTGACCATCACACACTGACACAATGACAAACACTGACACACACTGAAACAATAAAAAACACTGACACACACTGACACAATGACAAACACTGACACACAACACAATAGAAAACACTGACACACACTGACACACACTGAAACAATAAAAAACACTGACACACACTGACACAATGACAAACACTGACACACAACACAATAGAAAACACTGACACACACTGACACACACTGACACAATAAAAAACACTGACACACACTGACACAATGACAAACACTGACACACACTGACACAATAAAAAACACTGACACACACTGACACAATGACAAACACTGACACACACTGACACAATAAAAAACACTGAGACACACTGACACAATGACAAACACTGACACACACTGACACAATAAAAAACACTGAGACACACTGACACAATGACAAACACTGAGACACACTGACACAATGACAAACACTGACACACACTGACACAATAAAAAACACTGAGACACACTGACACAATGACAAACACTGACACACACTGACACAATGACAAACACTGACACACACTGACACAATGACAAACACTGACACACACTGACACAATTACAAACACTGACACACACTGACAGACACTGACACACTGACACACCAACAGACACTAACACGCACTGACACACTGACATACAGCAATGTACATACAGTACATTTGTACAACAATTGGTGGAATTAACAACATTTATAAATTGTCTAATTAAAATAATTATTTTCTTATTACAATAACTTATACTTCTGGTTCAATTACAATAACTGGTACTTCTGGTCTAACTAAAATAACTTATACCTGAAATCAATTTACAATAACCAATTCTTCTAGTCTAAGTACAATAACCTACAGATGTATATTGTATAAAGCTAGTTGAAAACATCAACTGGCCTCAAGGTTATTTTCACAGATTCTCCAGTCTTTCAGTATGTCACTTTGTGTAATAGAGTTAATAGAAATATGTACCAGAGCCTCATGATCTCTGTTGTTTACACATAAGGTCAGTTTCAGATTACATAACAAGCATCGCTCAAATTATCTCATAGGCCAGATCACGCTCAATAATGGGTTTGGATTTGACTTGTGTTATATTGCTCTTGTGTGTCTGTCTAATTAATATAGAAGTGCATAGTACACAGAAGCCGCTGTACACAGAGGCAGATCTAACGTGCAGGACTATTTTTAGCTCTGGCCGGTGGTTGTCAGGTGCTGAGGTCTGGTTGGTCCATTCCCACTGCAGGTCAGTGTCTCTAATGAAACCACTTCCGTGTCTCCTTCAGACTCATCACGGCGCTAGTGGTCCCCGCTGCAGCTGTCAATTAAACGACCTGGCACGCTGGGCGGGCTCCTATCAGCGTTTCCAGATCACTGTAGCTGGGGCAGGTCTTTTTGGTGTCCCCATTCTCTCGCGTTCGAAAAGAGAAACACACGAGGACTCTTCTGCTCGTGACGCATCGGGATTGTTTTTGTTAGGTTGAACCGACGGAGAACTCGTGTATCAATATTATGTATGTAAATGTGTGAGCTACTTCCCAGATTATATAAGCATACAGGCACTGTGCCCGTTATAGCAGTAGCACCACCGGGGAATACAGCAGGGGTGGGCATGGATCTCTATGCGTTTGAATATCTGTGTCAGGGTCTGTGCGTGTTCAGTTTCTGTCTGTGTGCGGCTTTGGGTGTGTTTGTGTGTCTCGGCGCGGGTGTTTGCGTTGCTCTCTTAATGTGTGTACGTGTTTGGGTCCCTGTTAGTCACTGACACAGGAGGCTTTGTTGAGCTCTGCTTAACTGGAGTGAATACTATTAAGCTTGAGCTCTTTGGTCTAACTAGTGTCACTTTACATAATGACTGTTACAGATATAGTACAGCTCAAGTATTAACGCTTCCCCATTTGCCCTTGCAGACCAACAGTCATCCCCCCAATCATTTTCTATGTTCTAAAGTTCTATGTTGTGTTATAATGGTATGTGTATTCGTGAAGGAGTGGGATGGCTAGAGAAGGAAATACTGGAATTTATTGGGATGTGTGGAGAACTGATCATTTAGTATATTAAATTGAGAGAAAGGAGCAACAGAGATAGCTTGGCTTCAACAGAGGAATAGATTGTATAGGATCTGAGGAGAAGAATCAGGGAGGGGTGGTGTGATGTTTTTCCTCTAGTCAGATCTGGCCTGACAAGTCTCAGTCCATTCTTTTGGAGAATTCAGTAGGACATGGCAATTTAGCATCTGCAGGCAACTAATTATGACCTGGGGAAAAATAAGCCATAGGGACTGTCTCCTTGATAGGGTGTTGTTCACTGGTATGCTGGATGGGGGTTTAAAAAAACTGAGATTGTATTGAAATCAGCATGATGTTATCACATTCTGTTATAAAAAATCTCTGTGCATATTTGGTTTGGTTTTCTACAATGTCCACCACTCCCTATTTTAGGGTTAAGGTTTTACATTTTAAAATGTATTATGTTAAATAGGTCATGAGAAACCTTAGGACATTAAACACAAACAATGCAATAATTCAGAAAATCTATTGATTGTTCCAAAAAATCTAAATACCCAAATATGACTGTACTACATTTACAGATTGTCAATATTGCCCATACAAACTACACCGAAGCAATATGAAAAGCAATGTCACACATATTATAACAGAGGTTGACTACAGACACAACCTGAAATACCTAATATGTTACAATATTGCCAATTGTATAAATGAAGTGTGTCGACACGCACTTCATGTATACAATCAAGAATGAAGCTTCCAATATGCAGAATTTTTATTGGAATATGTGTCAGTACAACTGAAAGCTATTTACATATATTGGTTGAATATATCTTTAAATGCATAGGTAAATAAAACACATTTACATATATTCAGTAAATATATGTGTAGAATAGACCCCATAACCTTCTCTACCCAGATTATCAGGTCAAGACTCCTCTATATTGACATATAACAATGAATAAAGTCACTGCATAGTCTTCCAATATATATTTATAACACATTACAGTGTGTAGGATTATTTACCCTATAGGCTGTAGAAGGTCTGAAAAGAGGGTCATTTGCTCCTTGCTAAACACAGCTGGATGACGTTTGATATTCACCATACACAGGTTGACATTGATTCCTGGCCTTCGTTACTTTTGGCACAGTGCCCGTCACTTCAGATTATCAGCTGTTGGCTAACAGATGTGGGTCTGGAAAAATGATTCTCCTGCTCAACAGTGAATTAAAGTAGTGAGTATGATGTCATTTTCATATCATATGTGCCTGAATTGTTCTATACCTACACAAAATGCTTATTATTGAGAACACAGGAGGGCCTACAGTTATTTGGAAAGACATGGCTATACAGTCATAGGGGACTCCTGTAAATTTGCCTAAAAATGCCTCCGCCTGCCTGGCTTGTAGAGGCTGCTTTATTTCATTGTGTGAACGTTACTGTGATGAACATTTTTAATTATACCTTGGCCTGGGGAAGAAGAAAATGGTGCAAGGACGTCCATACTTTGAGCTCGGTCTCCACTCCACTGGTTAAATGTGGTCACATGAAAAACGTGCATAATCTTTTCTCCAAGGAAGAAACAAAGCTCCCCATCTTCCCACAGAAAAGAGAGAGCAGATCTTGTCCCCTATTTTCTTCTCAGTGTCTCTGGCAGAGCTTACACTCGCTTGCTATCTTTTCTTATCTCTGGCTGTGGTCTGAATGGAATTTCCACCCAGATCCACACGCATTCAGATTCCTGCGTGGCCGTTCTGTTTGTGCCTGACCTCTGCTGTTTGCCAGAGCTCTTAGAGGGTTTCTAATTCCAACGGCTCACACGTTTAGTCCCAGAGAGGGCCCCTGGGCCCTGGTGCCGTGGGTGGCCTACAGGGCCAGTTGTTAGGCTGGTGAGGAGAGGATGAAGCCAGGAGCCAAATGCTAGAGGGAGGAAGGAGACTGGGGGGTCGTCTGGAAAAAAAGGGTGTAACGGGTCAGTGTTCGGCCAGCTGTCTCCAGGGCAAGTTGAAACCAGGGGGGCAGTTCAGAGGCTTGAGGACAGAGGGAGATGCAGGGGTGTGAGGTGGGATAGTTATGAGGGTGAGGACAGAGGGAGATGCAGGGGTGTGAGGTGGGAGAGTTATGAGGGTGAGGACAGAGGGAGATGCAGGGGTGTGAGGTGGGATAGTTATGAGGGTGAGGACAGAGGGAGATGCAGGGGTGTGAGGTGGGACAGTTACAAGGGTGAGGACAGAGGGAGATGCAGGGGTGTGAGGTGGGAGAGTTATGAGGGTGAGGACAGAGGGAGATGCAGGGGTGTGAGGTGGGACATTTATGAGGGTGAGGACAGAGGGAGATGCAGGGGTGTGAGGTGGGATAGTTATGAGGGTGAGGACAGAGGGAGATGCAGGGGTGTGAGGTGGGACAGTTACAAGGGTGAGGACAGAGGGAGATGCAGGGGTGTGAGGTGGGACATTTATGAGGGTGAGGACAGAGGGAGATGCAGGGGTGTGAGGTGGGACATTTATGAGGGTGAGGACAGAGGGAGATGCAGGGGTGTGAGGTGGGAGAGTTATGAGGGTGAGGACAGAGGGAGATGCAGGGGTGTGAGGTGGGAGAGTTATGAGGGTGAGGACAGAGGGAGATGCAGGGGTGTGAGGTGGGACATTTATGAGGGTGAGGACAGAGGGAGATGCAGGGGTGTGAGGTGGGACAGTTATGAGGGTGAGGACAGAGGGAGATGCAGGGGTGTGAGGTGGGAGAGTTATGAGGGTGAGGACAGAGGGAGATGCAGGGGTGTGAGGTGGGATAGTTATGAGGGTGAGGACAGAGGGAGATGCAGGGGTGTGAGGTGGGAGAGTTATGAGGGTGAGGACAGAGGGAGATGCAGGGGTGTGAGGTGGGAGAGTTATGAGGGTGAGGACAGAGGGAGATGCAGGGGTGTGAGGTGGGAGAGTTATGAGGGTGAGGACAGAGGGAGATGCAGGGGTGTGAGGTGGGACATTTATGAGGGTGAGGACAGAGGGAGATGCAGGGGTGTGAGGTGGGACAGTTATGAGGGTGAGGACAAAGGGAGATGCAGGGGAGTGGTCTGTGCTAGGTGAAATCCTAGAGGACAGAGTGATGGAATGGGGCCCCTCTGTTACATCACAGCAGGCGTGGAGACAGTGTGGTCAGGGGGTGGGGGTGGGGGTTGGGGTGGGGGGCAGCTGGCCCAGTGATTAGAGAGAACGCCGCTATATCAGTTTCAGAGCGAGGCCACCCTCTCCATCCTTTGCTGGGCCACTGTTCTCTGTACTGCAGGGGCTCCTAGCCTTATGTCTCCACTGCTGTAAAGCCTTCCTCATCCCAAGCAGACACTCTAATCCCCACAAAGCCCCTTATCCCAGGGGAATGTCGTTGTCCTCCCCACCCCCCCTGAACCTCCCTCGGTCTTCCTCCTGTTTGTTTTGTTTCCCACCTACATCTCCAGAATTTCAAACTTAAGTAGCGACTCACTTGTTGTGAGATATCACTTGTCACGATGGAGGCCTTTGGCCCCAGGAGTGTGATTGCATTAGCATGGCCAGGCAGGAAGGTAGAGCTCATCGGTGCCAAATAGAAACATGCATTCTGAAGCCAACAGAGAACTGCTTTGCACATCTGATGTATTTATTTATCCTCTCCCTCTGAGGATGCATCAGGCACGAGGTGACCTCTGGACAATTCCTCTCATCCCGCAGCCTCTCTCCAGTCCTCCCTCCTGTCGTCTCTCCATCCTTCCATTTCCCCCTCCATCTCTCCTTCCAACCCTCCAGTCCTCCCAGCGCTGCTTCTCTTTCAGCATCTCTTCAGCCCGGGGTCCTTTGGTTGTTTGCGAGTGGGACTGGTGCTGCTGATCAAGCCAACATGATCTGACATACAGAGTCTCTTGCCAGATAAAAATACATGTGGTTTTCAGGGAACGTACAGGGCCTATGGAAAATATTCAGACCCTTTGACTTTCTCTACATTTTGTTGTGCCACAGTGTTAATTTATAATCGATTACATTTCATTTATTTTTTGCCATCAATCGAAGTAATAACACATAAAGACAGAGACATTTTTTTTTTTTAGAAATGTATGTTAATTTATTGAAATAAAAAAAAACTGAAATATCTTATGTACATAAGTATCCAGACCGTTTATTCAGTAATTTCAAAACAGAATATCATTTTTCCAATCTCATGTGTTTCTGGCAATGATATGCTTTATTTAGGGTAAGGGCACTATGGAGAGGTAGAGGAGATTTGTTCTAGTTTTTTTTTGAAAGTGTGGATTCGAACCCACGCCATGTACCGGAGACAGCAGCTCAGACCACTGGACCACCTAGCCAACTGAAGAAGAGCTCTAAAAGGTATTTATAAGGCCACTAGCATGCAAAGGTGAGCAAGCTAAACTAGCAGCATAGCTAGTTACTTGACTTGGCTACACTGATGGAAATGAGAAAATCTCAAAAACGTCATTTAAATAAGCCAGAATTTCATACTTTTTTTCTGATCCTATTATTAAAACAGACGAAAACTTTAAAATAAACATAGTGTTTTCCATGTAGTCATATCCAATTGTATTCACAGACTTGTTTCAACGCAACAACTCCCAACAGGTTTGAGAAGGTTGAAGATCATCACAAGCTTTCCTTGGACTAACAATGCCTCCCACTCCATGGTTGATGCTCACCCATGGGGCTTCCCAACCATGTCATCTAGCGACACTGTCAAAGCTTGATCCTAGACTGAAAGAGTACCTTACAGACAGTTGAGCCTCATGGAAACTCATGTTTACATCCAAACTGAATGTAACCTATACAGACTATAAGATTGGAGGTGTGCCTCCTCTGTCTAATGAGATCATTTCGGGAGAAAAAGAAATGCTAGTAAAATTGTGATCAAACTTAAAAATAGGCAACCCATTTTAAGTTACTATGCTCTTACAAACTCTTTGTTTCTTGTGTACTTTGTTCAAAATTAACAACCAACATGCCTTTGTTACAGCTAACAATGAGTTTGTTAAGGACTGACCAGTACCAATGAACAATAGGAATTGAGTGCTGACATATCGCAATAAACACATGTTAAATGCTATACTAGCTTCTTATATGAACATTAATAAAATCCTGAATGCTGATTGACTGATAGCCATGGAATATGAGATTGTATACCACGGGTATGACATGACATCACTTTTTACTGCTCTTATTGCATTGGTAACTGATTTATAAGAGCGGTAAGGCATCTCAGGGGTTTGTGAGGTAATGGCCATATACTACACTGCCTAATGCCTTATTGCTTACTCATTAGTGGTAAATATGTGTACTTTAAATGTCTCCAAAAAGGGATTACCAGACACTGTGGTATCCATGGATTGTGTAATGTTTACTGTAAAATGTTGTCGTATACCTGAGCAATAAATGATAGGCGGTTGTGGAATTTGGCTATGGATACAGTACTCTCCAGCCCGTAGTGATGGAATGGGCATGTGTTCATCTCTCCACAGGAAGGGCGGTGCTGGGGGTCTGAGAGAAAAGAGAACATCCCAGAGAGCTAATCCCCAGCACAAACAGACCCCACTCCTGGTGGCCAGCCAAAGCCCAAGCCCTGCTCCTAGACGGAACACTGAGAACCGGAGAGTGGATGAAAGCCTTGTGGGGAACGGTGGTTGTTGGAAGATGAGGTAAGGAGATGCCCTGTGGTCTGTTTTTAATCCCCAAGGCATTACCCATGGATCAGTGGAGTGATGCTGTTGCCGCTGATTACATCATCCACCAGAGCCGTGGTGGGGGAGAAGGGGATGATGTTATTGGAGAGAAAGGGTGATCTAGAGGTCCCTATACCTCACCATCATCCACGAACATGACCGTGTTCCTCGTTCCATTGTCTGGTGACCACAACCAAGGGGACAGGGGTCAAGGTCGCACAGAGTAATGACCTAGCTGCTTTGGTCACTGCTCTGAGGTCGGATCGACAGGCTGGTCAATAGCCATTAATCCTGGAGGATATGTAGTGGCCAACAGCGGTGAGGTGGGAGAGCCTTCCTAGGCTGCTAATAACTGGATCAATGTCTGACCATAAAATACCAGGGAGCACCGGAGCACAGGCATAGGAATCTTATTAGTAAAGAGGAGGTAGAGCTAAATGAATCACTGTAGCTAAGTATAGCACGCAGGGGCTGGCTGCATGACCAAGGGACACCAGAGAGTGCAGGAAGGACACAGTTAGGGCTTATTAAGCCCAGTGGTGAATTGGTTTTATAACAACCCTTTATCTACCAAGTCACGAGCTGGCAGTAGCCTTCATATCCTTCAACACATTAGTTACATTCCTTCTAACCTGCCCCCTTCAGGATCTTTTGAAAGAGAGTTTGTCTCTAGACAGATTAATACGTACTGACAGTCTCCAGTGTGTCATTGTTGAATGGCCAGAGGTTCACTTCATGACACTGGGACATGCGCATTGGACAGAGTGGAAAGAAAGACACTGTCATCTGCTGGACAGCTGTAGACACCACACCCAGGACCTAGGACCGGTTGAGTTATTAGGACCATGTCTT